>NC_053393.1:286457110-287847519 GCF_905171765.1 Bufo bufo
CGCACCACAAGTCACAAAATGGCCGCCGATCACCCAGAAAAAAAGTGATCTAAAAACGCTCTGGGCAGCCTCAAAAAAGTGAGCAAGTCAATATAGCACTTCAATGATCCACAGCTGCAGATCGATCACAGAATGAAGTCTTTTGGAGGAGTTAATCTGCCTAATCTCACCCTAACGTCGCAGCTGCAACCTCTCCCTATGCTTGAATCAGCAGAGTGACGTGCAGCGCAACGTGACCCAAGCTTATATAGAGGCTGGGTCACATGCTGCACTGGCCAATCACAGCCATGCCAATAGTAGGCAAGGCTGTGATGGCCTCTTGGGGCAAGTAGTATGACGCTTGTTGATTGGCTGCTTTGCAGCCTTTCAAAAAGCGCCAAGAAAGCGCCGAACACCGAACCCGAACCCGGACTTTTACGAAAATGTTCGGGTTCGGGTCCGTGTCACGGACACCCCAAAATTCGGTACGAACCCGAACTATACAGTTCGGGTTCGCTCATCCCTAATGACCACCAATTATTTATTCTTTCAGTGTTTGCTTATATCTTTGTGCAATTGACTAGCAGAGTGCTGTTACCTGTAGTTCTACTAATCCAAGTGTGTTTTAGCCAAGGTAGCGTGCACCTGCGTTCTTATATTCACTTATTGTGGAGGTGCTGGTTCGTTTATTTTTTCCCTATTGTCACTGACACTAGGGGAGTGGCTCCCCCTGGTGGTGAGATTGAACCGTGCACCACCAGCCCATTTACCATGTGCTTTTAATTAGATAGCTTGTACAGCTGTATTCTACCCAGCCCATACTGCAGGCTCACAGCCTGGGAGAGGCATGCGTAGGACGCAGCTTGGTACTACTTTGCCCAGATTGTAGGCTGTAAGCCCAGGAGAGGCATGTCAGAGTAGGACCCATCTGATTAGAAGCGACCTTGACGACCGGTAGATGGGCCCGAAATATTTTTGATCAATTATATTTGCAAAGAGCTTCTAGCTGCATTTGCAGTAAGTATGACCACCAAGTATTTATTCTTTCAGTGTTTGCTTATATCTTTGTGCAATTGACTAGCACAGTGCTGTTACCTGTAGTTCTACTAATCCAAGTGTGTTTTAGCCAAGGTAGCGTGCACCTGCGTTCTTATATTCACTTATTGTGGAGGTGCTGGTTCTTTTATTTTTTCCCCCTTTTAGATTAGGGATTTCCAATCCGGTAAAGTGGGTGTATTCGCATGCTAATAACACCATGATGTCATATTAACTCTTGATATGACATAAAACAAATGATAAAATAATATAATATTGTCCATCTGCCTCCAGATGGCACTGTGGTACTGCAGATGAACACCACAACTTTAAACTAAATATCTAATAATACGTTCACATGACCTTCTTAACCTTTTTTATATACATCATTGAGGAAGGTCTTTTCCTGACACTTTTAATTAGGGATGTCCCGATTCCGATACCAGTATCGGTATCGGGACCGATACCGGGCATTTGCACGAGTACATGTACTCGTGCAAATGTCCCCGATACCACTGCCGATACCTATGTGCCGCTTCTATGTGTCTGTGTCGTCCGCAGCCCCTGCATCTCGCACAGCTAACAGCTTCAGAGGCAGCAGCAGGCAGTTTAATAGGAGCCGAGCCTACAGTGGAAGCTAGCCCCACCCCTCCCCGCCCTCCAACCAACCAATCAGGCAACCAGCACTGACTCACAGCACAGGGTGCAGGGACTCAGACAATCGTATGAGAGTTTATTAGTTAAAATAATCCAATGAGTCACAGACTGTGTCACCGAGTCCCTGCCAGGCTTCCTGCTCTGCGGCTCCCTGTAAGTCCGTCCGGGGGAAGGGGAGGCATTATTAGCATAGCATGTAGTGGAGCTGTGTGTGTACAGGGTGCGTGTAGCAGAGCAGGAAGCCTGGCAGGGACTCGGTGACACAGTCTGTGACTCATTAGATTCTTTTAACTAATAAACTCTCAGACGATTCTCTGAGTCCCTGCAATAACTATAATTACATCACAGTCTGCTCCACTGCATTCACTGCAGCAGAGCTGTGTTTGCCAGGAGCGAGTCCCTCTAAAGGTGATAGTGTCTGTCTTCTATGGCCCTGGTCCTTCCCTTCCTGCCTGCAAGCTGCACATTGATCTCTAAAAGCAGGCATTAGGGCAAGAAGAAATATACATTACTGTATGATGGCCACAAGACTCTTATACTGAGGAGGGGCCTCAAAAATTGTTGTCCTGACTCCTTACAGTAGCGTCTCCTTGTGGCTGCCCCCATACAGTGTAACGTCTCCTTGTGGCTGCCCCCATACAGTATAACGTCTCCTTGTGGCTGCCCCCATACAGTATAATGTCTCCTTGTGGCTGCCCCCATACAGTGTAACGTCTCCTTGTGGCTGCCCCCATACAGTGTAACGTCTCCTTGTGGCTGCCCCCATACAGTGTAACGTCTCCTTGTGGCTGCCCCCATACAGTGTAACGTCTCCTTGTGGCTGCCCCCATACAGTGTAACGTCTCCTTGTGGCTGCCCCCATACAGTATAACCTCTCCTTGTGGCTGCCCCCATACAGTATAACGTCTCCTTGTGGCTTCCCCCATACAGTATAACGTCTCCTTGTGGCTGCCCCCATACAGTGTAACGACTCCTTGTGGCTGCCCCCATACAGTGTAACGTCTCCTTGTGGCTGCCCCCATACAGTGTAACGTCTCCTTGTGGCTGCCCCCATACAGTGTAACGTCTCCTTGTGGCTGCCCCCATACAGTGTAACGTCTCCTTGTGGCTGCCCCCATACAGTATAACGTCTCCTTGTGGCTGCCCCCATACAGTATAACGTCTCCTTGTGGCTGCCCCCATACAGTATAACGTCTCCTTGTGGCTGCCCCCATACAGTGTAACGTCTCCTTGTGGCTGCCCCCATACGGTAATATGGTCTCCTTGTGGCTGCCCCCATACAGTATAACGTCTCCTTGTGGCTGCTCCCATACAGTATAACGTCTCCTTGTGGCTGCCCCTATACAGTATAACGTCTCCTTGTGGCTGCCCCCATACAGTATAATGTCTCCTTGTGGCTGCCCCCATACAGTATAACTTCTCCTTGTGGCTGCCCCCATACAGTATAATGTCTCCTTGGAATGTTATAGTTCTGTTTTTGGGCCTTTTGGTTGGTCAGTGGTCAGAAAATACATGTGTGTGTATTTTATTGTTAAAATTAGTATCGGTAATTGGTATCGGTGAGTACTTAATTAAAAGTATCGGTACTCGTACTCAGTCTTAAAAAAATGGTATCGGGACATCCCTACTTTTAATTACCTATATCCTGGACTTGGATATTCGCCGGCGCCATATTTTTTTACATTGTGAGAACTTTGACCCATGACACATCCATCAGGTAGTACAGGACAGCCAATTAAGACATTTCAGCACATGGACATACCCCCTACCTTATAAATAGACCTGATCTGGCTGCCTGATTTTACATTCTGTCTTATGTCAGTGTAGGGAGAGGTTGCTGTGTGGAGCAGGGACAGGAGGTTAGAGTGTTAATAGTGACACAAATCGCTAGCTAATAGGTCCACAAAAGTCCTTTTAAGGACTGGTATAGGTGTGCTATTGATTGGTGTGCAGTACAGAGGGATGTAATACACATATAATATACTTTCTAATATAGAAAGCATATTATAGTGGCTTTGTATTGTGCAGCATTGTGACTTGTGATCGATTCTGCAGCGATACTACAACTACAAAGAGTGACAAATGCAATTATAAAAAAGTATTATAACTGGTGTGATAGACCAGTGTCCCCCAAAACAACATATAGAATTGGGGTGTTATCTAAGAATATACTACTCAATTAGTGTATTTGTGTGCTGCAGAAATGTATCAGCTTTCACTGCGTTACCTCTGCTACACACAGTGATAGAATTTAAAGGAAAACATTTTTATAACTAGAAATAGTGACCATAAAGTAATAACCTTCCAATTATCATTCAAAAGAGCGTTTCTACAGGGAGGAACAAAAATACCAAACTTCAAAAAAGCAAAATTTAGCCAACTAAGAGAGGCCATAGGCCTAACTAACTGGGACAAAGTCCTCAAAAATAAAAATACAGCCACAAAATGGGATATCTTTAAAAACATCCTAAAATCTCATTGTGAGAGGTACATACCGTATGGTAATAAAAGGTTAAGGAACAAAAAGAAACCAATGTGGATAAACAGAACTGTAAAGAAAGCAATAAATGACAAAAAGAAAGCAGGAGGGTAGCACGGAAGCACTGAAAAACTATAAGGAAAAAAACAGAACATGTAAAAAACAAATAAAAGCGGCGAAACTAGAGACTGAGAGATTAATTGCCAAAGAGAGTAAAACTAACCCTAAAATGTTCTTCAATTATATAAATGTTAAAAAGTATAAATCTGAAGGTGTCGGCCCTTTAAAGAGTAATGAGGGGGGATTCGCAGAGAGCGACGAGGAGAAAGCAAAGCTGTTAAATATTTTTTTCTCCAGTGTATTCACTGAGGAATATAAACTGTCAGATGAAATGCTGAATGTTGAAATAAATCCCCCATTAAAAGTGTCCTATCTGACCCAGGCATACACCCCCGTATCCTAAGGGAATTAAGTAATGTCATAGCCAGACCCTTATTTCTGATATTTGCTGACTCTATACTGACAGGGAATGTCCCACAGGATTGGCGCTTGGCAAATGTGGTGCCAATATTCAAAAAAGGGTCCAAAAACAGAGCCTGGAAACTATAGGCCGGTAAGTTTAACATCTGTTGTGGGTAAACTGTTTGAAGGTTTTCTGAGAGATGCTATCTTAGAGCATCTTAAAGGAAATAAGCAAATAACGCCATATCAGCATGGCTTCGTGAAGGATCGGTCATGTCAAACTAATTTAATCAGTTTCTATGAGGAGGTAAGTTCTAGACTTGACAGCGGCGAATCAATGGATGTCGTGTATCTGGACTTCTCCAAAGCATTTGACACTGTACCACATAAAAGGTTAGTATATAAAATGAGAATGTTCGGACTGGGAGAAAACGTCTGTAAATGGGTAAGTAACTGGCTCAATGATAGAAAACAGAGGGTGGTTATTAATGGTACATACTCAGATTGGGTCACTGTCACTAGTGGAGTACCTCAGGGGTCAGTATTGGGCCCTATTCTCTTCAATATATTTATTAATGATCTTGTAGAAGGCTTGCATAGTAAAATATCAATTTTCGCAGATGACACTAAACTGTGTAAAGTAATTAACACTGAAGAGGACAGTATACTACTACAGAGGGATCTGGATAGATTGGATGCTTGGGCAGATAAGTGGCAGATGAGATTTAACACTGACAAATGTAAAGTTATGCACATGGGAAGGAATAATGCAAGTCACCCGTACATACTAAATGGTAAAACACTCGGTAACACTGACATGGAAAAGGATCTAGGAATTTTAATAAACAGCAAACTAAGCTGCAAAAAACAGTGTCAGGCAGCTGCTGCCAAGGCCAATAAGATAATGGGTTGCATCAAAAGGGGCATAGATGCCCGTGATGAGAACATATTCCTACTACTTTACACATCATTAGTCAGACCACACATGGAGTACTGTGTACAGTTCTGGGCTCCAGTGAACAAGGCAGACATAGTAGAGCTGGAGAGGGTCCAGAGGAGGGCAACTAAAGTAATAACTGGAATGGGGCAACTACAGTACCCTGAAAGATTATCAAAATTAGGGTTATTCACGTTAGAAAAAAGACGACTGAGGGGAGATCTAATTACTATGTATAAATATATCAGGGGGCAGTACAGAGATCTATCCCAACATCTATTTATCCCCAGGACTGTGACTATGACGAGGGGACATCCTCTGCGTTTGGAGGAAAGAAGGTTTGTACACAAACATAGAAAAGGGTTCTTTACGGTAAGAGCAGTGAGACTATGGAACTCTCTGCCTGAGGAGGTGGTGATGGTGAGTGCAATAAAGGAATTCAAGAGGGGCCTGGATGTATTTCTGGAGCGTAATAATATTACAGGCTATAGCTACTAGAGAGGGGTCGTTGATACAGGGAGTTATTCTGATTGCCTGATTGGAGTCGGGAAGGAATTTTTTATTCCCCTAAAGTGAGGAAAATTGGCTTCTACCTCAAAGTTTTTTTTTTGCCTTCCTCTGGATCAACTTGCAGGATGACAGGCCGAACTGGATGGACAAATGTCTTTTTTCGGCCTTATGTACTATGTTACTATGTTACTATGTTAGTGTGAAAGACCAGTGGCCCCCAACACAACATATAGAATTGTGGTGTTATCTAAGAATGTACTACTCAAATAGTGTATTTGTGTGCTGCACAAATGTATCCGCTTTCACTGCGTTACCTCTGCTACACACAGTTAGAAAATTTAAAGGAAAACCTAAACTGGTGTGAAAGACCAGTGGGCGCCAAAACAACATATAGAATTGGGGTGTTATCTAAGAATATACTACTTAAATAGTTTATTTGTGTGCTGCACAAATGTATCCGCTTTCACTGCGTTACCTCTGCTACACACAGTGAGAAAATTTAAAGGAAAACCTAAACTGGTGTGAAAGACCAGTGGGCCCCAAAACAACATATAGAATTGGGGTGTTATCTAAGAATATACTACTCAAATAGTGTATTTGTGTGCTGCACAAATTTATCCGCTTTCACTGCTTTACCTCTGCTACACACAGTGAGAAAATTTTAACTATTTTTTTTTTTAAACTGGTGTGAGTATAGACCAGTTGACACGAAAACAACATATAGAAGCAGGGTATTATCTACTAATACACTACTGGAGAAATGTAGCCGCTTTCACTGCGTTACCTCTGCTAGACACAGAGATAAAATGTAAAATATATATTTTTATTTAAAACTGGTGTGAGTATAGACCAGTTGACACAAAAACGACATATAGAAGCAGGGTATTATCTACTAATACACTACTGGAGAAATTCAGCCGCTTTCACTGCTTTACCTCTGCTACACACAGTGAGAAAATTTAAAGGAAAACCTTAACTGGTGTGAAAGACCAGTGGGCCCAAAAACAACATATAGAATTGGGGTGTTATCTAAGAATATACTACTCAAATAGTGCATTTAATTTGTGTGCTGCACAAATTTATCCGCTTTCACTGCTTTACCTCTGCTAAACACAGTGAGAAAATTATAGAAGCAGGGTATTATCTACTAATACACTACTGGAGAAATTTTGCCGCTTTCACTGCGTTACCTCTGCTAGACACAGTGATAAAATGTAAAATCTTATTTTATTTTTTTTAAACTGGTGTGAGTATAGACCAGTTGACACCAAAACGACATATTGAAGCAGGGTGTTATATACCTTCTTCCACATACACTGCACTTCTCTATAGACTTTTGTCACCGGGTCATTTAAAAAATGACAGGCAGAGGAAGAGGCAGACCCTTTCGCAGGGGTGTTAAGGGTAGGGCAGGAGCACCAGGCCGGAGCCAAAGTGGGAAGTTGCAAAAGGTGCATTCAATTTCGTCAAAGGACGCACCAGTCTTGGTTGAGTGGCTCACTCAGCCTTCCACTGCTATACCCTCCTCATCCTCTCTATCTGCACCCTCTTCACTCTCTGCTGTGTGCACCCCCAAAGACACCACCATATACCCTCCTGTCGGAATATTTATGCTGTCTCCGATTGACAGTCTATATTATTTATGTGAATAAATTAAAATCTGTAATGAAGGAGATTCTAATTTATTATCATAAATATCAAGCTAAAACAAGCTCGTGATCTTCGTTGAATTGAAGACAAAATCCTGTTACAGACAAAATATATATGTAATTTATTAATACAATTTTTAGTGCAAAATAATACACTGCTCAAAAAAATAAAGGGAACACTTAAACAACACAATGTAACTCCAAGTCAATCACACTTCTGTGAAATCAAACTGTCCACTTAGGAAGCAACACTGAGTGACAATCAATTTCACATGCTGTTGTGCAAATGGGATAAACAACAGGTGGAAATTATAGGCAATTAGCAAGACACCCCCAATAAAGGAGTGGTTCTGCAGGTGGTGATCACAGACCACTTCTCAGTTCCTATGCTTCCTGGCTGATGTTTTGGTCACTTTTGAATGCTGGTGGTGCTTTCACTCTAGTGGTAGCATGAGACGGAGTCTACAACCCACACAAGTGGCTCAGGTAGTGCAGCTTATCCAGGATGGCACATCAATGCGAGCTGTGGCAAGAAGGTTTGCTGTGTCTGTCAGCGTAGAGTCCAGAGCATGGAGGCGCTACCAGGAGACAGGCCAGTACATCAGGAGACGTGGAGGAGGCCGTAGGAGGGCAACAACCCAGCAGCAGGACCGCTACCTCCGCCTTTGTGCAAGGAGGAACAGGAGGAGCACTGCCAGAGCCCTGCAAAATGACCTCCAGCAGGCCACAAATGTGCATGTGTCTGCTCAAACGGTCATAAACAGACTCCATGAGGGTGATATGAGGGCCCGACGTCCACAGGTGGGGGTTGTGCTTACAGCCCAACACCGTGCAGGACGTTTGGCATTTGCCAGAGAACACCAAGATTGGCAAATTCGCCACTGGCGCCCTGTGCTCTTCACAGATGAAAGCAGGTTCACACTGAGCACATGTGACAGACGTGACAGAGTCTGGAAATGCCGTGGACAACGTTCTGCTGCCTGCAACATCCTCCAGCATGACCGGTTTGGCATTGGGTCATTAATGGTGTGGGGTGGCATTTCTTTGGAGGGCCGCACAGCCCTCCATGTGCTCGCCAGAGGTAGCCTGACTGCCATTAGGTACCGAGATGAGATCCTCAGACCCCTTGTGAGACCATATGCTGGTGCGGTTGGCCCTGGGTTCCTCCTAATGCAAGACAATGCTAGACCTCATGTGGATGGAGTGTGTCAGCAGTTCCTGCAAGACAAAGGCATTGATGCTATGGACTGGCCCGCCCGTTCCCCAGACCTGAATCCAATTGAGCACATCTGGGACATCATGTATCATGTATCTATCCACCAATGTCACGTTGCACCACAGACTGTCCAGGAGTTGGCAGATGCTTTAGTCCAGGTCTGGGAGGAGATCCCTCAGGAGACCGTCCGCCACCTCATCAGGAGCATGCACAGGCGTTGTAGGGAGGTCATACAGGCATGTGGAGGCCACACACACAACTGAGCCTCATTTTGACTTGTTTTAAGGACATTACATCAAAGTTGGATCAGCCTGTAGTGTGTTTTTCCACTTTAATTTTGAGTGTGACTCCAAATCCAGACCTCCATGGGTTGAAAAATTTGATTTCCATTTTTTTATTTTTGTGTGATTTTGTTGTCAGCACATTCAACTATGTAAAGAACAAAGTATTTCAGAAGAATATTTAATTAATTCAGATCTAGGATGTGTTATTTTTGTGTCCCTTTATTTTTTTGAGCAGTGTATGGCCTCATGCACACGACCGATGTGTGCATCCATGGGCGTTGTGCCGTTTTCAGTTTTTTTTCGCGGACCCATTGACTTTCAATGGGTCCGTGGAAAAATCGGAAAATGCACCGTTTTGCAGCCGCATCCGTGATCCGTGTTTCCTGTCCGTCAAAAAAATAGGACCCGTCCTATTTTTTTGGCGGACAACGGTTCACGGACCCATTCAAGTCAATGGGTCCGTGAAAGAACACGGATGCACACAAGATTGGCATCCGCGTCAGTGATCCGTGGCCGTAGGTTACTTTCATACAGACGGATCCGAAGATCCGTCTGCATAAAAGCTTTTTCATATCCGACAGTATATTCTAACACAGAGGCGTTCCCATAGTGATGGGGACGCTTCTAGTTAGAATATACTACGAACTGTGTACATGACTGCCCCCTGCTGCCTGGCAGCACCCGATCTCTTACAGGGGGCTGTGATCCGCACAATTAACCCCTCAGGTGCTGCACCTGAGGGGTTAATTGTGCATATCATAGCCCCCTATAAGAGATCAGGGGCTGCCAGGCAGCAGGGGGCAGACCCCCCTCCCTCCCCAGTTTGAATATCATTGGTGGCCAGTGTGCGGCCCCCCCCGCCCCCCCCTATTGTAATATCATTGGTGGCCAGTGTGCGGCTATCATTGGTGGCCAGTGTGCGGCCCCCCCCCCGCCCCCCCGATCATTGGTGGCAGCGGAGATTCCGATCAGAGTCCCAGTTTAATCGCTCTGTGGCTCCGATCGGTAACCATGGCAACCAGGACGCTACTGCAGGCCTGGTTGCCATGGTTACTTAGCAATATTACAATATTAGAAGCATCATACTTACCTGCTGGCTGTTGCGCAGTCTGTGTCCGGCCGGGAGCTCCTCCTACTGGTAAGTGACAGGTCTGTGCGGCGCATTGCTTAATGATCTGTCACTTACCAGTAGGAGGAGCTCCCGGCCGGACACAGACAGCGCAGCAGCCAGCAGGTAAGTATGATGCTTCTAATATTGTAATATTGCTAAGTAACCATGGCAACCAGGCCTGCAGTAGCGTCCTGGTTGCCATGGTTACCGATCGGAGCCCCAGAGCGATTAAACTGGGACTCAGATCGGAATCTCCGCTGCCACCAATCATCGGGCAGGGGGGGGAGAGGGGAGGCCGCACACTGGCCACCAATGAAATTACAATAGAGGGGGGGGAAGGGGGCCGACGGAGGCCGCACACTGGCCACCAATGATATTACAATAGAGGGGGGCGGGGGGGCCGCACACTGGCCACCAATGATATTACAATAGAGGGGGGCCGGGTGGGGCCGCACACTGGCCACCAATGATATTCAAACTGGGGAGGGAGGGGGGTCCGTCCCCTGCTGCCTGGCAGCCCCTGATCTCTTACAGGGGGCTATGATACGCACAATTAACCCCTTCAGGTGCAGCACCTGAAGGGTTAATTGTGCTGATCACAGCCCCCTGTAAAAGATCGGGTGCTGCCAGGCAGCAGGGGGCAGTCATGTACACAGTTCGTAGTATATTCTAACTAGAAGCTTCCCCATCACTATGGGAACGCCTCTGTGTTAGAATATACTGTCGGATATGAGTTTCACGATGTAACTCAAATCCGATGGTATATTCTAACATAGAGGCGTTCCCATGGTGATGGGGACGCTTCAAGTTAAAATATACCATTGGATTGGAGAAAACTCCGATCCTATGGTATATTAACTCCTGACTTTACATTGAAAGTCAATGGGGGACGGATCCGTTTGAAATTGCACCATATTGTGTCAACGTAAAACGGATCCGTCCCCATTGACTTGCATTGTAATTCAGGACGGATCCGTTTGGCTCTGCACGGCCAGGCGGACACCAAAATGACTTTTTTTTCATGTCTGTGGATCCTCCAAAAATCAAGGAAGACCCACGGACGAAAAAACGGTCACGGATCACGGAAAAACGGAACCCGTTTTTGCGGACCGCAAAAAAAAAACGGTCGTGTGCATGAGGCCTACATAAGAAAATTGGTGACAATTGAAATTCAATCAATGATATGCAAAATAGTGAGAAAGTCAAAAATGATTGAGAATATATATTTATATATATATATATATACACACAATTATGCCTTATTATAATGATACCCCTCAATTATACAGGGAGTGCAGAATTATTAGGCAAGTTGTATTTTTGAGGATTAATTTTATTATTGAACAACAACCATGTTCTCAATGAACCCAAAAAACTCATTAATATCAAAGCTGAATATTTTTGGAAGTAGTTTTTAGTTTGTTTTTAGTTTTAGCTATTTTAGGGGGATATCTGTGTGTGCAGGTGACTATTACTGTGCATAATTATTAGGCAACTTAACAAAAAACTAATATATACCCATTTCAATTATTTATTTTTACCAGTGAAACCAATATAACATCTCAACATTCACAAATATACATTTCTGACATTCAAAAACAAAACAAAAACAAATCAGTGACCAATATAGCCACCTTTCTTTGCAAGGACACTCAAAAGCCTGCCATCCATGGATTCTGTCAGTGTTTTGATCTGTTCACCATCAACATTGCGTGCAGCAGCAACCACAGCCTCCCAGACACTGTTCAGAGAGGTGTACTGTTTTCCCTCCTTGTAAATCTCACATTTGATGATGGACCACAGGTTCTCAATGGGGTTCAGATCAGGTGAACAAGGAGGCCATGTCATTAGATTTTCTTCTTTTATACCCTTTCTTGCCAGCCACGCTGTGGAGTACTTGGACGCATGTGATGGAGCATTGTCCTGCATGAAAATCATGTTTTTCTTGAAGGATGCAGACTTCTTCCTCTACCACTGCTTGAAGAAGGTGTCTTCCAGAAACTGGCAGTAGGACTGGGAGTTGAGCTTGACTCCATCCTCAACCCGAAAAGGCCCCACAAGCTCATCTTTGATGATACCAGCCCAAACCAGTACTCCACCTCCACCTTGCTGGCGTCTGAGTCGGACTGGAGCTCTCTGCCCTTTACCAATCCAGCCACGGGCCCATCCATCTGGCCCATCAAGACTCACTCTCATTTCATCAGTCCATAAAACCTTAGAAAAATCAGTCTTCAGATATTTCTTGGCCCAGTCTTGACGTTTCAGCTTGTGTGTCTTGTTCAGTGGTGGTCGTCTTTCAGCCTTTCTTACCTTGGCCATGTCTCTGAGTATTGCACACCTTGTGCTTTTGGGCACTCCAGTGATGTTGCAGCTCTGAAATATGGCCAAACTGGTGTCAAGTGGCATCTTGGCAGCTGCACGCTTAACTTTTCTCAGTTCATGGGCAGTTATTTTGCGCCTTGGGTTTTCCACACGCTTCTTGCGACCCTGTTGACTATTTTGAATGAAACGCTTGATTGTTCGATGATCACGCTTCAGAAGCTTTGCAATTTTAAGAGTGCTGCATCCCTCTGCAAGATATCTCACTATTTTTGACTTTTCTGAGCCTGTCAAGTCCTTCTTTTGACCCATTTTGCCAAAGGAAAGGAAGTTGCCTAATAATTATGCACACCTAATATAGGGTGTTGATGTCATTAGACCACACCCCTTCTCATTACAGAGATGCACATCACCTAATATGCTTAATTGGTAGTAGGCTTTCGAGCCTATACAGCTTGGAGTAAGACAACATGCATAAAGAGCATGATGTGGTCAAAATACTCATTTGCCTAATAATTCTGCACGCAGTGTATTTTAAATCTATTTAATACTTGATTTCTCTTAGCCGACAAATGTCTGATTAAACCCAAATCTGGTTTATCTTTTATCTATACAGATATATATATATATATATATATATATATATATAAAATCAACCATACCAGTCTAGAACTGAATTCAATTACTTGGAGATAATACCGTGTTTCACCAGTATATTTTCAATCTCCCTGTATTGGATTAATTTTCAGGATGATGCTGCAGGTACACCCCAATCTTATTCCAAAACACATACTATACACAAGGTATGGTTAATTGAATATATATAGATATGTATTATATTAATTAATTATCCTATAAAATATAGGTAAGGTTATACTATACCAAAATGTCAGCTAGCAGAAATCAATTTCAATGGTTCTAAGATGGCTGCCTCCAATGACTGAAAAGGTGGTCAGGGCTGGATCTGGTCTTCTCCCTTTTGATGGTTTCCTGATGATAGTTTTCTGATGATCGTTCTTCTGATGATCGTCTTTCCTCTGTCAGCCTATACCATCTTTTTATCCTATCTTAGAAAGGGCTTGGCCAGGTTTTATCATTAACTAGTGACCTCACTTTATAATTAATAGAACCTCCCCTAGGGAAAATACACCCTAAACCTTTATGTTACCCTAACACTAGATGGCACTATACAAAAGTCGAGGCACTTATTTCTCTCTTCTATATATTCTCTTATTCATTTACTTGAAATAAACTTTAACTAATGTTTCAGACAAAACATTGAGGAGATCTTAAATAGACAATGACTTTTGTATTTAGTCAAACACCTAATTCATCCCTTAATCTTTTGACCAGACCTAATTAAATCAAGATACACATGACCATTCTTAGGTCATTGTTCTGGGGAAAAGACAGGGTTTGTTTATGATCACCTGTGTCCACATTTCTCCATTCAAGAAAACCTTAAGGAAAGAGATCATTAACTTGTGCTTTACTCTGGGAGAGATTCTAAAAATGACATAGGAATTTGTACCTCAATTCTAACCTTAAAACTGAATATATCTATAAGGACCACACTTTTATATATAAAGCACACATATTTAAATTGATGATATAAAAATCAAAATCCACTCATACATTGATTAATATAAAAACCCCAAAGAAAAATTAGAGTCTTTCTATTCACTGAAAATCATCAAAACTCAGCACATTTCTAATACATTGTCTTATCTAGGCAAATACTTTTCATTAGACCTTGGGAAACCTCCTTCTCACAAAAACAGACTTGGGTAAACACTCTGGTACATATTGTTAGATAATTTTAGGTTAGTAATCCTGAGTTAAAATCCTGAACTCACCCTGCACTTTTAAAATAAGACAAAATGGTTGTTCTTTAGGTTCATGTCCATACATCTTATATAGGCCTTATACTTATGGACTTTATTTATACCGAATAGTTCTGACAAATCCCCCCCCCCCCCCCCTTCTTCCCACGTTAGTCAAGGATCCCCTTAAGACCTAACTGGGAGAAGGTCAGAAGAATTTTTATGTTCATCAATATATTTTATCCAAGTCTTTTTTCGCATCATAAAGTCAATCCTGGAAAAGTATATTATCACAGAGATCCTGTGTTTAATGGTTTTAGCATCTAATAAAATACAAAACTTGGCACCAATCATGCCATTATTGCTGTGACTTTGTTCCCATGCATAATGTACCAATTCGGTTCCTTTCTCAAGCTAAAATGGTGATATCCGGTATCTTCATCCAATAAATGTCCTTGGATCCAATTTCGCAAAGATTCTTGAAGTAAAATCTTCTTTGCCATCATTCACAATCCTGTGACATCTGAAACATGGCTGTAGATTCGGGTTGATGATTAGTTCCGTCTTCAATTGGACCTCTCGGATCAACACCATCCGCACAATATCTGTATCTTTGTTGTCATCTTCGTCGCCAGGAGTCACGTCTGGTTCCGCCCGTCCTTTTTTCTATAAAAGAAAATGAAAGTATGAATACATATTCTTTAATCTTTTGAGATATACAGTTTCCCTAGCGTTGCTATGTAAAATGCTTTGCAAGGAAACACCAAAATCGGAACATCTGTGAACTAGGAGAAATCAGATTAACACAATCCTTATTCATTCTCTTATTCAGCATCACCTTCTATGATTCTCAATTGAGATCTCAGATGACATACTCGCAATTGATTTACATGGACCCATTTCTCGAGGAAACCATCTTTAATATTAATTTTCACCTTATAACCTACAGGTTATATTTTATCAATTACATCATACGGACCTTTCCATGGTGGGAGAAATTTTCTTTCTTTTACCCGATCCCGGGCAAAGTTATAAAGATACACTCTATCTCCTACCTCATATTCCTTTTTGGCAGTTTTCAAGTCATAATAAGTTTTGTTACTTACGGCAGCTTTCTCGAGATTCTTTTGCGCAAAAGCAAACGCGCATTGAAGATACTTACGAAGGTCCTCCACATACTGATGTGTCGTGGCCGCATTGATCAGGTTATGATCTGATGTGCGATACAACAGATGTTGAGAAAGTACCATTCTTCTCCCCGTCATCAGCTCAAAAGGTGACATCTGGGTAGCCGTGCTTGGAGTAGGTCTAATGGCCATGAGCACTAATGGTAACCTTATATCCCAGTCTTTACCCGACTCCTTAACATATTTCTTAAGGATGTTGACAATAGACTGGTTATAGCGCTCAACGGATCCGCTAGATGCTGGACGATAGGCAATGTGTAATTTTCTCTTCACACCCAACATCTTCCACATCTTCGCCATTACCTCACTTACAAAGTGTGATCCAAGGTCTGAATCAATCCTTAACCTGCTCAGGACCGCCGTACGCAGGATTGCGTCTTTGCGGCGGTCCTGTTACTCTGGGTGGACGCGCCGGTGCGTCCTCTCGCGAGACGCGAGATTTCGGGCAAAGCGGCCCGCGCATGTGCATCACGGGCCGGCAAAATTTAAAAGACAGGTTCGTCATCAACCTGCCAGCCAATGATCGTCGCTGGCAGGTTAATGATTTAAAAAAAATCGAATCAGAAGCCATCTAACACATTATATTTATAAATATAATGTGTTAAATGGCTTCTGTGCTCCTCTGCTGGTCCTTTTCGTCGGTTGGTTCCAGCAGAGGAGCACACATCACTGTGAGTACCCACCAACACCACACTTAGCCCCCAGATCACCCTCCATCACCCTCCATCACCCCAATTAACCCCTTGATCGCCCCTGTCAGTCAACTAGTGAAAGGGAAAAAAGTGATCAGTGTAAACTGTCACTTTTTTTTTTCACTGGTATTGATTTATAGTTTTAGGATAGTTTAGGTCCCTTGGTTAGGTAGTTAGCGTCGGTTAGCGCACAGCCCACCGCACCACAGTCACTTATTCCCTGATTAGCGTATCGCTAATCAGCATTTGTACTTTTATAGTATCTGTAAGTGATCAAAACTGATCACAGTCAGATCTATAATTGTATTAGTGTCACCTTAGTTCGCCCTCCACCCAAAACGCAGTGTTTGCCCGATCAGGCCTGATCGGTCGCCCACACGTGCATTCACCTACGCCCGCCCCGCCGCAGTGACAAATGTTTTTTGATCACTGCACAATCACTTTACAACCGCTGCTGCGGTAAAAAAAAATCAGTTTTGATATTTTTTATCAATCGCAGCGGCCTCCGGTACTTCGCTAGCCTCCCCTTTGTAAGACAAGCTTGCTTTTTTTCTTGGGTAGTCTCAGGGAATACCCCTAAATTTAGTAGTCCAAAATGTCAAACAGGGGGTATTCTTCTGAAGAGGCCTACAGGATTGTGACCCAGTCGGATAAGGAATGGGAACCCTCATCTGACGAATCTAGCGGAATATGAACCTGTAGAAAGCAGTGGCAGTCTGACCCAAAGTTCGGACGAGGAGGTTGAGGTCCCTGATAGCACCAGGCGTACCCGGCCCCTTGTTGCTAGACCACAGGTTGCGCAGGATCCGTTTCAAGGGCAGCAGAGTGGGGCTGGCGCTGTCGGATTACGTGGTGAGGCATACACCAGCAGCGCAGCCCATCCTGGACCTAGTACCAGCACTGCCGTACAACATGGTGAAGTGGCGAGCACCAGAAGGGCAGTTGAAGCTGGTACGGTGGCACGTGCAATAGTTACCCCGTCGCAGCCACCGCAAAGATAGGCCCGTAGAGCCCCTAGAATCCCTGAGGTGCTGGCAAACCCTGATTGGCAGTCCCCAACTTCAGCCACACCATTAGTTCCCCCTTTCACCGCCCAGTATGGAGTTCGGGTTGAGACAGCTCAGATCGGTTCGGCCCTGGGATTTTTTGAGCTGTTCTTGACTGCGGAGCTCTTGGACTTAGTCGTGGCAGAAACAAATCGGTATGCCACTCAATTTATAGCCGCCAACCCGGGAAGCTCTTATGCCCAGTCTTTCTGGTGGAAACCAGTCCAAGTTTCCGAATTTAAAATTTTTCTGGGCTGGGTTCTCCTGAACATGCGAAAAAAGTAGATTGTCCAGCTTCACCTCGCAGTGCGTGTTTTATTAGGAAACGTGCTTAAAAACCAAACATCAGGCTCATTTCATCAACATGTTTCGGATCAACATATATTACAGATCCGTCCTCATGAACATGGTTCTAACCAAAAAGCATGAATTGCGGTCATATTGGTCCACGAACCCGATTCATCACATGCCCATGTTCTCTGCTGCTATGTCCAGGACACGTTTTCAGACCATCCTGCGTTTCCTGCACTTTAGCGACAACACAACCTCCCGTCCCAGATGCCACCCAGCTTTTGACCGGCTCCACAAAATTCGGCCCCTCATAGACCACTTCAACCAGAAATTTGCAGATTTGTATACCCCTGAGCAAAACATCTGCGTAGACGAGTCCCTAATACATTTTACCGGGCGCCTTGGCTTCAAACAATACATCCCAAGCAAGCGCGCCCGGTATGGGGTCAAATTGTATAAGCTCTGTTAAAGGGCCACAGGCTATACCCACAAATTTCGGATCCATGAGGGAAAAGATCAGACCCTGGAGCCGGTCGGTTGCCCTGACTACCTGGGGAGGAGTGGGAAGACAGTCTGGGACTTGGTGTCACCCTTATTTGGCAAGGGGTACCATCTTTATGTGGACAATTTTTACACAAGTGTGCCCCTCTTCAGGCATTTGTTCCTAGAACAGATTGGCTGCTGTGGCACCGTGCGACCTAGTCGCTGGGGCCTCCCTCAACGGCTCGTTACCACCCGTCTTGCAAGAGGGGAGAGGGCTGCCTTGTGTAACGAAGAACTGCTCGCGGTGAAATGGAGAGACAAGCGTGACGTTTACATGCTCTCCTCCATTCACGCAGAAACGACAATCCAAATTGAACGGGCAACCAGTGTCATTGAAAAGCCCCTCTGTGTCCACGACTATAATGCGCTCATGGGAGGGGTGGACTTCAATGATCAGATGTTGGCTCCCTATTTAGTTTCTCGATGCACCAGATGCTGGTATAAGAAGGTGTCTGTATATTTAATTCAATTGGCTGCATATAATAGTTTTGTTCTCTACAGTAAGGCTGGGAGAACAGGATCCTTCCTCAAATTTCAGGAAGAGATCATCGCGAACCTCCTGTATCCAGGAGGTTCCGTGGCCCCAACCACCAGTGTAGTGAGCCGTCTACACGAGCGACATTTCCCCAGTGTCGTTGCTGGTACCTCAAACCGACCGCCACCCCGAAAAAAATGTTGTGTCTGTAGCAGGAGTGGAATAAGGCGTGACACCCGCTATTTCTGTCCTGACTGCCCTGACCACCCTGCCCTATGCTTTGGAGAGTGTTTCCGGAAGTACCACACACAGGTACACTTAGCATAGGGATTGCATCTCACAGGACAGGCACACAGGGCTATTAGGGCCCTTTCTCTCACAGCTGCTGCAAAACTCTCCTTTCACCTGGGATAAAGTGCATAATGTACTTCGCCACATCTTTGGGCGATTTGCGCTTTGCACATTGTCCCATGGGGAAGGAGAGGTTTGTCCAATAAAGGTAAAAATAAAAAATAAAAAAACACCAGTAAGCAAAAAAGTTAACTTTCAGTTCAAAAAGTAAAAAAAAAGTTTATATGTTCTGTTCAAAAGTTATTATAAAGTTAATAAAATTTATTGCGTTGCGGCCTGGTTTTTTCTTTTTTTTTTTTTTTTTTTACCTTCCAGGTGGACCAACCGATCGACTAGCTGCAGCACTGATGTGCATTCAGACAGAAGCATTGCGCTGCTGTCAGATTACACACAAGTCGGTGTATGCGGCGCTGCAAGACGAGATTTCTCCTCTGCAGTAAAAGATACGTTTGCCGAGGCATATGAGCTGAGGAGGCGACGGTGTTCATATGCTTTGGCAAACACTTTGTATATATAAAAAAATATATATAATCCCAGCAATGATTTATTCATCCACATCGATTGATGTGAATGGAGAAATCTGGTTTGCCAGGGCATACGGGCTAAGTGGGTATGGATGTTGGGCGGAGCTCCTATGTCCTGGCAGACGCCTTTCCCCTCCTTTTTTTTTTGGCAGAGATTTTTTCATCCACATTGATTGATGCGAATGAAGAAATCTTTGCCGTTCATTTTTTTCTTTCAGCCCAGAGGCTGAACGAAAAAAAATAATCTCATTACCTGTATGCTAAATATAAGGAGAATAGCAGAAACTCCTAATGCTGGCCATACATGTAATGATTGCAGAGACCCTCAAATGCCAGGGCAGTACAAACACCCCACAAATTACCCCATTTTGGAAAGAAGACACCCCAAGGTATTCACTGAGGGGCATATTGAGTCCATGAAAGATTGAAATTTTTGTCCCAAGTTAGCAGAAAGGGAGAAAAAAAATATAATTCTATGAACTCGCCATGCCCCTCATTGAATACCTTGGGGTGTCTTCTTTCCAAAATGGGGTCACATGTGGGGTATTTATACTGCCCTGGCATTTTAGGGGCCCTAAAGCGTGAGAAGAAGTCTGAGATCCAAATGTCAAAAAATGCCCTCCTAAAAGGAAGGTGGGCCCCTTTGCGCATCTAGGCTGCAAAAAAGTGTCACACATGTGGTATTGCCGTACTCAGGAGAAGTTGGGCAATGTGTTTTGGGGTGTCATTTTATATATACCTATGCTGGGTGAGAGAAATATCTTGGCAAAAGACAACTTTTCCCATTTTTTTTTATACAAAGTTGGCATTTGACCAAGATATTTATCTCACCCAGCATGGGTATATGTAAAATGACACCCCAAAACACATTGCCCAACTTCTCCTGAGTACGGCAATACCACATGTGTGACACTTTTTTGCAGCCTAGGTGGGCAAAGGGGCCCACATTCCAAAGAGCACCTTTCGGATTTCACCGGCTATTTTTTACAGATTTTGATTTCAAACTACTTTGCACGCATTTGGGCCACTAAAATGCCAGGGCAGTATAACTACCCCACAAGTGACCCCATTTTGGAAAGAAGACACCCCAAGGTATTTTGTGATGGGCATAGTGAGTTTATGGAAGTTTTTATTTTTTGTCACAAGTTAGTGGAATATGAGACTTTGTAAGAAAAAAATAAACAAAAAAAATTCATCATTTTCCGCTAACTTGTGACAAAAAATAAAAAATTCTAGGAACTCGCCATGCCCCTCACAGAATACCTTGGGGTGTCTTCTTTCCAAAATGGGGTCACTTGTGGGGTAGTTATACTGCCCTGGCATTCTAGGGGCCCTAATGTGTGGTAAGTAGTTTGAAATCAAAATCTGTAAAAAATTACCTGTGAAATCCTAAAGGTGCTCTTTGGAATGTGGGCCCCTTTGCCCACCTAGGCTGCAAAAAAGTGTCACACATGTGGTATTGCCGTACTCAGGAGAAGTTGGGAAATGTGTTTTGGGGTGTCATTTTACATATACCCATGCTGGGTGAGATAAATATCTTGGTCAAATGCCAACTTTGTATAAAAAAATGGGAAAAGTTGTCTTTTGCCAAGATATTTCTCTCACCCAGTATGGGTATATGTAAAATGACACCCCAAAACACATTGCCCAACTTCTCCTGAGTACGGCAATACCACATGTGTGACACTTTTTTGCAGCCTAGGTGGGCAAAGGGGCCCACATTCCAAAGAGCACCTTTCGGATTTCACTGGCCATGTTTTACAGATTTTTATTTCAAACTACTTTGCACGCATTTGGGCCCCTAAAATGCCAGGACAGTATAACTACCCCACAAGTGACCTCATTTTGGAAAGAAGACACCCCAAGGTATTTCGTGATGGGCATAGTGAGTTCATGGAAGTTTTTATTTTTTGTCACAAGTTAGTGGAATATGAGACTTTGTAAGAAAAAAAAAATCATCATTTTCCGCTAACTTGTGACAAAAAATAAAAAGTTCTATGAACTCACTATGCCCATCAGCGAATACCTTAGGGTGTCTACTTTCCGAAATGGGGTCATTTGTGGGGTGTTTGTACTGTCTGGCCATTGTAGAACCTCAGGAAACATGACAGGTGCTCAGAAAGTCAGAGCTGCTTCAAAAAGCGGAAATTCACATTTTTGTACCATAGTTTGTAAATGCTATAACTTTTACCCAAACCATTTTCTTTTTTACCCAAACATTTTTTTTTATCAAAGACATGTAGAACAATATATTTAGAGAAAAATTTATATATGGATGTTGTTTTTTTTTGCAAAATTTTACAACTGAAAGTGAAAAATGTAATTTTTTTGCAAAAAATCTTTAAATTTCGATTAATAACAAAAAAAGTAAAAATGTCAGCAGCAATGAAATACCACCAAATGAAAGCTCTATTAGTGAGAAGAAAAGGAGGTAAAATTCATTTGGGTGGTAAGTTGCATGACCGAGCAATAAACGGTGAAAGTAGTGTAGGTCAGAAGTGTAAAAAGTGGCCTTGTCATTAAGGGTGTTTAAGCTAGGGGGGCTGAGGTGTTTAACGGTGACCCAAATCTGGAAAATACATGGTTAATCAACAAAAATGCACAGGTCTTGGCTGTGTTATTGCGGGCCGGTAGACACTCTACCCATTTTGTAAACACACAAGTGACGGTCAACATGTATTTATTCTCTCGGGATGACCGGGTAACAGGACCAATAAAATCTATTTGGATGTCAGACCAGGGTAATGAAAAACCTTTCTTCTGAAGTGGAGCACGATGTTTAGGACCTTGAGGTTGAAATTGCGCACATACCAAACAACCTTGACAATAACTCTGGACATCTTTTAACATATGAGGCCAGTAGGCATAATCACGTAGTGACTCATATGTAATCTTTTCTCCATGATGACCAGCTGTAGGTGCATCATGGGCATGCTGTAACATTAAACCTCTAAATGTAGTAGGAACTACCCACTGCTGAATACCATTTCTCATTAATAACCCATCCTGAATACTAAATTGGGATTTGGATTTCATAAGTAATCGGAGGTCTTCTTTTTGGGTATAATTATCCTCCGATATGGGATTATTATTAGGATCCTCAATATATTTATAGAAGATTCTCAATATAAGATCTTCCTTCTGGCTTTTGATCAGATCCTCACTAGAAGATTCTTGGCTCCATTGAACTACACTATTTTCAGTTTGGGCCTTAGCCTGTTGTCTAGTGATAGCGTCAATGGGAATCATCTCTAGTAAATGATCTATATTCCCATGATCACCATTTATGGCTCCTTGTTTGGCCAGTTTATCAGCTAGTCTCATTTCCCTCTTTATCTTTATTTTGGGTTTTGGAATGACCTTTAGTCTTTTTCTAATAAATGGTTAGATCATTATGTCGGACCAGCTCATCTATGGCACAAAACAACTCGGTGTGTTTCACTGGTTTGTAATTTGACCATAACATGTGACTCCTCTTCCATGTGGGCATATATTCTACAAAACTGTTCCGCACATAATTTGAATCAGTAACTATGATGAATTCCTTTATATTGTGCTATATAGCAATTTTACCGGTTTGGTAGACAGCTGCTAATTCGGCTACCTGGCTACTCTTAGCACCAATACTGTAACCTATTGAAATACTCGGGCACTCATCTATCCAAGTAATGCCAATTCCTGCCACAAGTTTTCTTTCGTCCCCTACAGTCGTGTGGTAAGCACAACCATCTATGTACGCACATGGGAGTAGAGAGCATACACTTTGTAAGCAGTGCTGAGCGGCATGTCCCATATTCGAATTCGCGATATTTTGCGAATATTCGAATGAATATTCGTAAAATATTCGCGAATATTCGAATTCGCTATTTTATCGCATATGCGATAATTAGAATTTTTGAATCGCATAATACATATTATGCGATACATTTAACATACTCCTCCCCGACATGCGTCACTTCACTGTGTGGTTAGAATATACCATCGGATCTGAGTTTTCCATACGTTCGTGAAAACTAAGTTCCGACATTATATTTTAACTACTGTGGCAGGGTTAATAGCATTTTTCAAATATTCGCCTATTTGTTATATTCGCTTATTCGTTTATTCGCTACATAACAACACCCAAGTTAATAATAGCGTGAGGCGATTGTGCGTGCGCACGTGCGCGCGAACGCACATGCACACGCATTATAGGCTCGGTTTATAGCGAGTGCGTCAGATCCATTTTAAGAGTGAATCTTGAGCAGAGAAAATGGTGGGCAGCAAATTCCATGATGAAGAGGATGAACTCCTGCTAACTGTAAGTACAACACTTCATGTGATAACTTTTTGAATGCATGTTCGAACCATATCTGTATAGTATAGTAATTATTAAGCAATAGTATATTTAAATATTCGTGCATGCGCAAGTATGCGACTATATGTACGCACTAAATATAACTTTATTTTTTATCATGTCTGATTAGATAATCATCATTGTTGTAATAAGTATTGTTTTGATATCACAGCACTTTGTAGCAAGTATGTATGTATGTATGTATGTATGTATGGACAGCAAAGAAATATCATGCACATTGCATATACATTTTCCTGCCACACACTGCATACCACACACTGCATACCACACGCAAACACAAACGGGCCAGATTTATCATTACTCTGACAGCTCACTCCACTTTCACATATGTCTAAAGTCAGTTTTAGCCAAGTCAGATTTATGATCGGCCATTTAAGACTGTAATAAATGTGCTTTGACGGTAGCAGTTTATCCGTCAGTAAGCAGCTTTACAAAAGTCGCACGTCCTTACGAAAAAGTCGCATGTTCTATTAAATACTATCATAAGATAAGCATGGTCCTCACTGGAGTGAACTAGCGCATTTTTTTGCCACTTTTTTGCCACTTTTTAAATAGTCCCAATAGTAAACGTGTCTAGAGATTCATTTACATAAGAAAACACACCCACTTTCATAAAACTGGCGAGCATAGTGCAGAGCAGAAAAAAGTTGCAAATTTGTGCGCAGTTTTAGCGTTTGCGCATTTTCTTACGACTTTTTCACTCCATTATTCTGACTTGAGCTAATGATAAATCTGGCCCCATGTCTTATTGGTCTGGAGAAAAATTAAACATTTCTTCCTGCCATTATTTGCTGGTTCATTTAGCGTTACCCAGGGTGCACCACGGGGAGGCGAACCAGATGTACACCCCATACCGTACCATCACTTCACTAGACAGGTACATCTCTGCTCAGCTGGCCAATATCCGATTGCTCAGACCCCACACACATACAACCACACATAATAATAAATATATGTGTGTGTGTGTGTATCTAGATAAACAGCAATCATCAATCCGTATTAGGGCTGTTTCACACGAGCGGATGCCGTGCGTGACATCCGCTCCGTGAATGACAGCCAAGACCCGATGCGGACAGCAGAAGCACGGAGCATTAACATGATTGATAATGCTCTTTGCCTCTCTGTGATCTCTATACTACGAAATCACAGTGAGATAAAGTTGTCATTGTGATTTCGTAGTATAGAGATCACAGAGAGGCACGGAGCATTATCAATCATGTTAATGCTCCGTGCTTCTGCTGTCCGCATCGGGTCTTGGCTGTCATTCACGGAGCGGATGTCACGCACGGCATCCGCTCATGTGAAACAGCCCTTAGGCCCCTTTCACACGGACAGATTAGGTCCAGATACGTCCAGGGTGCGTTCAGTGAAACTCGCACTATTTTGTAAGAAAGTTGACTCCGTTTTATCTGCGATTGCGTTCAGTTTTTTTACACGCGGGTGCAATGCGTTTTGATGCGTTTTTCACGCGCGTGATAAAAAACTTAAGGTTTACAAACCACATCTCTTAGAAACCATCAGTGAAAAACGCATCGCACCCGCACTTGCTTGCGGATGCAATGCGTTTTTCATGCAGCCCTATTCACTTCTATGGGCCCAGGGCTGCTTGAAAAAAGCAGAATATAGAACATGCTACGATTTTCATGCAACGCAGAACTGATACGTGAAAAACAACGCTGATGTACACAGACCCATTGAAATTAATGGGTCAGGATTCAGTGTGGGTGCTATTCGTTCACGTCACGCATTGCACCCGCGCGGAAAACTCGCTCGTGTGAAAGGAGCCTTACAACAAAAGTCCCCATCCATCATTACATTACATACATCCCCCACTTAGGTTAGTTTCACAATAGCGGCATGGACGTCGCCAGGCTGTTCCGTCATGTGAACAGCTTGTCGGATCCGTCCTGCCGCTAGTGTACGTGTGGCCCCATACTACAGCTCCATCACCATTGACTTTCAAGGGATCGTGGCGTTATTCCTGGGCATGAACATCTGCAAACCATGCCGACATGTTGTAATTTTATTCTGTGCACCTCTCAGCATGGTTTATTGTTGCAGCCTTGGTATGACGCCCCGTTCCCACTACAGTCAATGGGTTTGGAGCGGTATTCCGGAGTAACACGTACACTAGCGGCAGGACGGATCCGAGGTTCCAGAGCTCTCTGCTGCTATTGTGAAAATAGCCTTACTTAGCATTTCTTATTAGTTCTGAGTTGTTTCTCTAAGGGCCCATTCACACGTGCTCAATTTCATAATTTATTTTTATGAACTGACTTGAGGACCCATTCATCTCTAAGAGCGGACCCGCACTTCTGGGTCCACATTTCAGTTCTTAAAAAAAAAGAACGAATATATTTTTGCACTAAATATAACTTCATCTTTTATGATGTCTGATTAGATATTCATCATTGTTGTAATAAGTATTGATTTGCCATCACAGCACTTTTTCTGTAGCAAGTATGTATGTATGGACAGCAAAGAAATATCAAGCACATGCACATTGCATATACATTTTCCTGCCACACACTGTATACCACACACTGTATACCACACACTGTATAGCACACGCAAACACAAACACATAGTCTATATATTAGAGTTTATGTTTTGTTGGTCTGGAGAAAAAATAAAAATTTCTTCCTGCCATTATTTGCTGGTTCATTTAGCGTTACCCAGGGTGCACCACGGGGAGGCGAACCAGATGTACACCCCATACTGTACCGTCACTTCACTAGACAGGTACATCTCTGCTCAGCTGGCCAATATCCGATTGCTCAGACCCCACACACATACAACAGGAAAACCATTTGATCTTATAACGTGAACCTTAAATATAATATTTCCACCCTCTAACAAATTATTTTTGCTTTGTTTTTGATGATATTTATTAATAATCCTTGTATTATTGTCCTCAATTGAGGCCAAGAATAGTCATATTATATTATTGCCGTTGATGTGCGGTCTTCAAAATGCGTCACGCACATTTCCGTTGTCCCTTTTTTTTTTTTGTGTGTGGGTGGATATGAAAAACACATTACGGACGTTTAAATAGAGCCTAAATCCGAACGTTGTGTGATTACAGGGCTTCCAGTGCCAACGGTCGATTTAGATGTGGTGGAGGTCTCCGCAGAGGAGGAGTAGGAGGATGAGCAGGCGGGCCCCTCCCACAGTCTTTTAGGTGCCACCAACCCACCTGATATTGGGAATGATGTGGAGGTGGCAGCTGATGAGCCCGGACCCTCAGAAGGAGAAGTTGGGGAATGTGTTTTGGGGTGTCATTTTACATATACCCATGCTGGGTGAGAGAAATATCTTGGCAAAAGACAACTTTGTATAAAAAAATGGTAAAAGTTGTCTTTTGCCAAGATATTTCTCTCACCCAGCATGGGAATATGTAAAATGACACCCCAAAACACATTCCCCAACTTCTCCTGAATATGGAGATACCACATGTGTGACACTTTTTTGCAGCCTAGGTGGGTAAAGGGGCCCATATTCCAAAGAGCACCTTTCGGATTTCACTGGTCATTTTTTACAGAATTTGATTTCAAACTCCTTACCACACATTTGGGCCCCTAGAATGCCAGGGCAGTATAACTACCCCACAAGTGACCCCATTTTGGAAAGAAGACACCCCAAGGTATTCGCTGATGGGCATAGTGAGTTCATGGAAGTTTTTATTTTTTGTCACAAGTTAGTGGAATATGAGACTTTGTAAGAAAAAAAAAAAAAAATCATCATTTTCCACTAACTTGTGACAAAAAATAAAAACTTCCATGAACTCACTATGCCCATCAGCGAATACCTTAGGATGTCTTCTTTCCAAAATGGGGTCACTTGTGGGGTAGTTATACTGCCCTGGCATTCTAGGGGCCCAAATGTGTGGTAAGGAGTTTGAAATCAAATTCTGTAAAAAAATGGCCAGTGAAATCCGAAAGGTGCTCTTTGGAATATGGGCCCCTTTGCCCACCTAGGCTGCAAAAAAGTGTCACACATCTGGTATCGCCGTACTCAGGAGAAGTTGGGGAATGTGTTTTGGGGTGTCATTTTACATATACCCATGCTGGGTGAGATAAATATCTTGGTCAAATGCCAACTTTGTATAAAAAAATGGGAAAAGTTGTCTTTTGCCAAGATATTTCTCTCACCCAGCATGGGTATATGTAAAATGACACCCCAAAACACATTCCCCAACTTCTCCTGAATACGGAGATACCACATGTGTGACACTTTTTTGCAGCCTAGGTGGGCAAAGGGGCCCATATTCTAAAGAGCACCTTTCGGATTTCACTAGTCATTTTTTACAGAATTTGATTTCAAACTCCTTACCACACATTTGGGCCCCTAGAATGCCAGGGCAGTATAACTACCCCACAAGTGACCCCATTTTGGAAAGAAGACACCCCAAGGTATTCCCTGATGGGCATAGTGAGTTCATGGAAGTTTTTATTTTTTGTCACAAGTTAGTGGAATGTAAGAAAAAAAAAATTTAAAAAAATCATCATTTTTCACTAACTTGTGACAAAAAAATATAAAATTCTAGGAACTCGCCATGCCCCTCATGGAATACCTTGGGGTGTCTCCTTTCCAAAATGGGGTCACTTGTGGGGTAGTTATACTGCCCTGGCATTTTCCAGGGGCCCTAATGTGTGGTAAGTAGGTAAATGACCTGTGAAATCCGAAAGGTGCTCTTTGGAATATGGGCCCCTTTGCCCACCTAGGCTGCAAAAAAATGTCACACATGTGGTATCGCCGTGTTCAGGAGAAGTTGGGGAATGTGTTTTGGGGTGTCATTTTACATATACCCATGCTGGGTGAGAGAAATATCTTGGCAAAAGACAACTTTTCCCATTTTTTTATACAAAGTTGGCATTTGACCAAGATATTTCTCTCACCCAGCATGGGTATATGTAAAATGACACCCCAAAACACATTCCCCAACTTCTCCTGAGTACGGCGATACCAGATGTGTGACACTTTTTTGCAGCCTAGATGCGCAAAGGTGCCCAAATTCCTTTTAGGAGGGCATTTTTAGACACTTGGATACCAGACTTCTTCTCACGCTTTGGGGCCCCTAGAATGCCAGGGCAGTATAAATACCCCACATGTGACCCCATTTTGGAAAGAAGACACCCCAAGGTATTCAATGAGGGGCATGGCGAGTTCATATATTTTTTTTTTTTTTGGCACAAGTTAGCGGAAATTGATATTTTTTATTTTTTTCTCACAAAGTCTCCCTTTCCGCTAACTTGGGACAAAAATTTCAATCTTTCATGGACTCAATATGCCCCTCACGGAATACCTGGGGGTGTCTTCTTTCCGAAATGGGGTCACATGTGGGGTATTTATACTGCCCTGGCATTCTAGGGGCCCTAAAGCGTGAGAAGAAGTCTGGAATATAAATGTCTAAAAAATTTTACGCATTTGGATTCCGTGAGGGGTATGGTGAGTTCATGTGAGATTTAATTTTTTGACACAAGTTAGTGGAATATGAGACTTTGTAAGAAAAAAATAATAATTTCCGCTAACTTGGGCCAAAAAAATGTCTGAATGGAGCCTTACAGAGGGGTGATCAATGACAGGGGGGTGATCAATGACAGGGGGGTGATAAATGACAGGGGGGTGATCAGGGAGTCTATATGGGGTGATCACCCCCCTGTCATTGATCACCCCTCTATAAGGCTCCATTCAGATGTCCGTATGTGTTTTGCGGATCCGATCCATGTATCCGTGGATCCGTAAAAATCATACGGACATCTGAATGCAGCCTGACAGGGGGGGGTGATCAATGACAGGGGCGGTGATCAATGACAGGGGGGTGATCTGGGAGTCTATATGGGGTGATCACCCCCCCTGGAAGGCTCCAGGGAGACGCATGTATGTGTTTTGCGGATCCGATCCATCTATCAGTGGATCCGTAAAAATCATGCGGACGTCTGAATGGAGCTTTACAGGGGTGTGATCAATGACAGGGGGGTGATGAGGGAGTCTATATGGGGTGATCACCACAGTCATTGATCACGTCCCTGTAAGGCTCCATTCAGACGTCCGTATGCATTTTGCGGATCCGATCCATCTATCAGTGGATCCGTAAAAATCATGCGGACGTCTGAATGGAGCTTTACAGGGGGGTGATCAATGACAGGGGGGTAATCAATGACAGGGGGGTGATCAGGGAGTCTATATGGGGTGATCACCACAGTCATTGATCACGCCCCTGTAAGGCTCCATTCAGACGTCCGTGTGCGTTTTGCGGATCCGATCCATCTATCAGTGGATCCGTAAAAATCATGTGGACGTCTGAATGGAGCTTTACAGGGGTGTGATCAATGACAAGGGGGTGATTAGGGAGTCTATATGGGGTGATCAACACAGTCATTGATCACGCCCCTGTAAGGCTCCATTCAGACGTCCGTGTGCGTTTTGCGGATCCGATCCATCTATCAGTGGATCCGTAAAAATCATGCGGACGTCTGAATGGAGCTTTACAGGGGTGTGATCAATGACAGGGGGGTAATCAATGACAGGGGGGTGATCAGGGAGTCTATATGGGGTGATCACCACAGTCATTGATCACGCCCCTGTAAGGCTCCATTCAGACGTCCGTGTGCGTTTTGCGGATCCGATCCATCTATCAGTGGATCCGTAGAAATCATGCGGACGTCTGAATGGAGCTTTACAGGGGTGTGATCAATGACAGGGGGGTATGAGGGAGTCTATATGGGGTGATCAACACAGTCATTGATCACGCCCCTGTAAGGCTCCATTCAGACGTCCGTGTGCGTTTTGCGGATCCGATCCATCTATCAGTGGATCCGTAAAAATCATGCGGACGTCTGAATGGAGCTTTACAGGGGTGTGATCAATGACAGGGGGGTAGTCAATGACAGGGGGGTGATCAGGGAGTCTATATGGGGTGATCACCACAGTCATTGATCACGCCCCTGTAAGGCTCCATTCAGACGTCCGTGTGCGTTTTGCGGATCCGATCCATCTATCAGTGGATCCGTAAAAATCATGCGGACGTCTGAATGGAGCTTTACAGGGGTGTGATCAATGACAGGCGGTGATGAGGGAGTCTATATGGGGTGATCAACACAGTCATTGATCACGCCCCTGTAAGGCTCCATTTAGACGTCCGTGTGCGTTTTGCGGATCCGATCCATCTATCAGTGGATCCGTAAAAATCATGCGGACATCTGAATGGAGCTTTACAGGGGTGTGATCAATGACAGGGGGGTAATCAATGACAGGGGGGTGATCAGGGAGTCTATATGGGGTGATCAGGGGTGATCAGGGGCTAATAAGGGGTGACGGGGGGGGTGTAGTGTAGTGTAGTGGTGCTTGGTGCTACTTTACTGAGCTACCTGTGTCCTCTGGTGGTCGATCCAAACAAAGGGGACCACCAGAGGACCAGGTAGCAGGTATATTAGATGCTGTTATCATAACAGCGTCTAATATACCTGTTAGGGGTTAAAAAAATCACATCTCCAGCCTGCCAGCGAACGATCGCCGCTGGCAGGCTGGAGATCAACTCTCTTACCTTCCGTTCCTGTGAGCGCGCGCGCCTGTGTGCGCGCGTTCACAGGAAATCTCGGCTCACGCGAGATGACGCCAATCGGCGTTAGTGTGACCTGGGAGCGCCGCAGAAATGACGCCTTTCGGCGTTAGTGTGACGGTAAGTGGTTAAATCATAAAAAAATCTTAAACGTATTACACAGAATATGTATATTTACAAACAGTTGTGCACAAAAACCTTAAATTTGGTCGCACAGCAGGCTTCAGACTGCAAGGAGCACAATATGGCTTTAGGCTAGAGGATTTCGATTAATGGTAATTGGGAGCTATGTTGCATGTAAAGAGAAGACACCCTTATGTGACCCTAGAGTTGAAAACAAAACAAAGTGACTCAATTAGGCAAACTACACCCCTCAATGAATATACTAAGCAATTAGATCAATCCGCAATTTTACATAATGAGGCAACGATTGTCTTTTAAAAAAACTTTTCAAATTGAATTTTAAAAAAAAAGGAAATTACACACAGTTTTTTATTAAACAAGTGGTTACAGGACTAAATGCACCCCACATTTAGTTCCACTACTCACCTATAATTCACCTGAACACCACCACATACAGTATGTGAATTTATGTCATTGGCTGTAGAGTTGTAACAGCCAATATCAGCGCTTGCATGGGAACAAAACACTGGTGTCCCCTGCCTCACCTCTGAGGAGACAGGTGCTGTTGTACAGTCTTGTTTAGCATTCGTCACCTCCACATGACACCTCCTTACCCCCCCCCCCTTCAGCTACGTAGCAGCAATGCTTATGTCTTTGTAATACGTCCAATAGGAGAGATCTAGACAGCAGGTGTTTGCCAAAAACTTGAAAAGGCCTTATTTTATATAATTGGCTAGCTGCTCTGGACTAGTAGATCAGCTATTAGACCACGGTTAATGAGCCATTTTGTCCCCAGGGCAAATATTTTTTCATTTGGCACAAAAATAGTACGGAGCAATTTTGAAAGTCATGAAACGCTGCACCCTACAATTTTATAGCAGGTGATGAAGATTATAAAAGTAACAATAATAATGGGACAACAAAAACCACAGTAATATCAAACAACAGCCATGCACAAGAACTCTTTAATCTACATAAACTAATATTATATAACATAACAAATTTAATTTAAAACTACTAAAATGTCACTAAATAATCTAATATATAATTACATTTATTATGGTATACTTTAAAAATGACACTCAAATTATCTGAACTTTTTTTTAAATCAAAGTTTTTTATTAAGATCTGGCAATTGGCAATGTTATACAAGAAGCAATACAGTACATACAATGATCGATTCAGTACAAATAGATATGACATGTACATTCAGGAAAATGTAGGTTTAATATCCATCGCCGTATGTCTAAGAGAAACAAAAAGACTGCCTAGATCCATTTTTTATTTTTGAAACCTTCCAACTTTCCCTCCTCCCCTCCCCCAGATAAATTATCTGAACTTAACTACATACTACACAAAATTCAATAAATGACTCTTATTGTTAATTGATATATTTATTTCTTGTGTTTTCATAACAGTAATGAAGAAAATTTCTGCAAAAATTGCTCTAATGCAAAAGAGGCATGGGAAAATCAGGCAATTAAGAGCCCTCATTCAAAAATCCCAAAGAATGCTGCAGGAATTCGAAGGCCAATATGGGGAGGACCTGAAGGAACTCACAAGCCTGCAGGAACAACTGCAAAAGTTGCCTTAATTTTATTCTAATATTTTTTTTATTAAAAAAGTTTTCTTAAGTTATATTGATTCCATATTTATTTTTCTATAAGGTTATGTTTTTGTATAATTTTAACTGCAGACTTATCAGTAAAGGAGCCTTTAGTCCACGTTGAAAGTCAGACAACAGCAGTAGGTACATCTTAACAGTGTAGTATAAGGCCTACACATAAATAACTTTTTTCATAACAGCAGCAGCAGGTAGTGTTGTATTATGAGGCATATACATAACAAATCAACTTGATCAAGACAGCAGCAGCAGGTAGAGCTAATGTATTCTGAGGGCTACAAGTCACCTTTAAATGTACAGCAGCAGTAGATATTTATAGTGTTGTATTATGAGGTATGTAACGGACCGTTTCAGCAGACAAGGGGTTAAAATCCATTTAGGCGATATGCCCCTTTCTGAGAGACAGGCACAGCTACTGCAGAACACCAAACCCCCGAACTTGATACAAAATAGCACTCCAAACGAGACAAGGCTCCGTGTTGAGGGTCAAGCAGTGGTCTGACTGTACTTCAAGTACAGCCTCTTTTATTCATAAACCACAAACATAGTACTACCCACAGGGTTTTGAAATACAACCAATCAGTAATTTACAACACATACAATGTAAGTACAGCAACCAATCATTCACGCCCCCAGAGGACCAGAAGGGAGACTGCGACACAGGACAGATACAACATATCCCCACAATGCATCATGGTTTCTTCCTCTCTGTCCCGGAGACAACCGAGGAGTAATCCAATTATCTCTCAGATCAGAGGGAAATCGCCAATACACATGTGCAGACAACAGGACAGACATCACCATTTAAACACACAATGGGACAATGGCACAATAGAAACACACCCAGCATATTCCTCCCAAGCTGACAAGTTACACTTATTATAAATTGTTACAACTTTGTGAGTTTACATTGTCCATACATATAACTTACATCAATTTAAACAGCATAACTTGGGGACCAACCTATCCAAAATTCACTTGAATAGGTTCAGGGGTTTAAAAGTTAGTATGGGCCATAATTCTGAGGCAAGAGGCTTTTAACCACCTCAGCCCCCAGTGCTTAAACACCCTGAAAGACCAGGCCACTTTTTACACTTCTGACCTACACTACTTTCACCATTTATTGCTCGGTCATGCAACTTACCACCCAAATGAATTTTACCTCCTTTTCTTCTCACTAATAGAGCTTTCATTTGGTGGTATTTCATTGCTGCTGACATTTTTACTTTTTTTGTTATTAATCGAAATTTAACGATTTTTTTGCAAAAAAATGACATTTTTCACTTTCAGTTGTAAAATTTTGCAAAAAAAAACGACATCCATATAGAAATTTTGCTCTAAGTTTATAGTTCTACATGTCTTTGATAAAAAAAAAATGTTTGGGTAAAAAAAAAATGGTTTGGGTAAAAGTTATAGCATTTACAAACTATGGTACAAAAATGTGAATTTCCGCTTTTTGAAGCAGCTCTGACTTTCTGAGCACCTGTCATGTTTCCTGAGGTTCTACAATGCCCAGACAGTACAAACACCCCACAAATGACCCCATTTCTGAAAGTACACACCCTAAGGTATTCGCTGATGGGCATAGTGAGTTCATAGAACTTTTTATTTTTTGTCACAAGTTAGCGGAAAATGATGATTTTTTTTTTTTTTTTTTTTTTTTCTTACAAAGTCTCATATTCCACTAACTTGTGACAAAAAATAAAAAGTTCTATGAACTCACTATGCCCATCAGCGAATACCTTGGGGTCTCTTCTTTCCAAAATGGGGTCACTTGTGGGGTAGTTATACTGCCCTGGCATTCTAGGGGCCCAAATGTGTGGTAAAGAGTTTGAAATCAAATTCAGTAAAAAATGACGAGTGAAATCCGAAAGGTGCTCTTTGGAATATGGGCCCCTTTGCCCACCTAGGCTGCAAAAAAGTGTCACACATCTGGTATCCCCGTACTCAGGAGAAGTTGAGGAATGTGTTTTGGGGTGTCTTTTTACATATACCCATGCTGGGTGAGATAAATATCTTGGTCAAATGACAACTTTGTATAAAAAAATGGGAAAAGTTGTCTTTTGCCAAGATATTTCTCTCACCCAGCATGGGTATATATAAAATGACACCCCAAAACACATTCCCCACCTTCTCCTGAGTACGGAGATACCGGATGTGTGACACTTTTTTGCAGCCTAGGTGGGCAAAGGGGCCCATATTCCAAAGAGCACCTTTCGGATTTCACTCATCATTTTTTACAGAATTTGATTTCTAACTCCTTACCACACATTTGGGCCCCTAGAATGCCAGGGCAGTATAACTACCCCACAAGTGACCCCATTTTGGAAAGAAGACACCCCAAGCTATTCCGTGAGGGGCATGGCGAGTTCCTAGAATTTTTTATTTTTTGTCACAAGTTAGTGGAAAATGATGATTTTTTTTAATTTTTTTTTTTTCATACAAAGTCTCATATTCCACTAACTTGTGACAAAAAATAAAAACTTCCATGAACTCACTATGCCCATCAGCGAATACCTTGGGGTCTCTTCTTTCCAAAATGGGGTCACTTGTGGGGTAGTTATACTGCCCTGGCATTCTAGGGGCCCAAATGTGTGGTAAGGAGTTTGAAATCAAATTCTGTAAAAAATGACGAGTGAAATCCGAAAGGTGCTCTTTGGAATATGGGCCCCTTTGCCCACCTAGGCTGCAAAAAAGTGTCACACATCTGGTATCCCCGTACTCAGGAGAAGTTGAGGAATGTGTTTTGGGGTGTCTTTTTACATATACCCATGCTGGGTGAGATAAATATCTTGGTCAAATGACAACTTTGTATAAAAAAATGGGAAAAGTTGTCTTTTGCCAAGATATTTCTCTCACCCAGCATGGGTATATGTAAAATGACACCCCAAAACACATTCCCCACCTTCTCCTGAGTACGGAGATACCAGATGTGTGACACTTTTTTGCAGCCTAGGTGGGCAAAGGGGCCCATATTCCAAAGAGCACCTTTCGGATTTCACTCGTCATTTTTAACAGAATTTGATTTCAAACTCCTTACCACACATTTGGGCCCCTAGAATGCCAGGGCAGTATAACTACCCCACAAGTGACCCCATTTTGGAAAGAAGACACCCCAAGCTATTCCGTGAGGGGCATGGCGAGTTCCTAGAATTTTTTATTTTTTGTCACAAGTTAGTGGAAAATGATGATTTTTTTTTTTTTTTTTTTTTTCATACAAAGTCTCATATTCCACTAACTTGTGACAAAAAATAAAAACTTCCATGAACTCACTATGCCCATCAGCGAATACCTTGGGGTCTCTTCTTTCCAAAATGGGGTCACTTGTGGGGTAGTTATACTGCCCTGGCATTCTAGGGGCCCAAATGTGTGGTAAGGAGTTTGAAATCAAATTCTGTAAAAAATGACGAGTGAAATCCGAAAGGTGCTCTTTGGAATATGGGCCCCTTTGCCCACCTAGGCTGCAAAAAAGTGTCACACATGTGGTATTGCCGTACTCAGGAGAAGTTGAGGAATGTGTTTTGGGGTGTCTTTTTACATATACCCATGCTGGGTGAGATAAATATCTTGGTCAAATGACAACTTTGTATAAAAAAATGGGAAAAGTTGTCTTTTGCCAAGATATTTCTCTCACCCAGCATGGGTATATATAAAATGACACCCCAAAACACATTCCCCACCTTCTCCTGAGTACGGAGATACCAGATGTGTGACACTTTTTTGCAGCCTAGGTGGGCAAAGGGGCCCATATTCCAAAGAGCACCTTTTGGATTTCACAGGTCATTTTTTACTGAATTTGATTTCAAACTCCTTACCACACATTTGGGCCCCTAGAATGCCAGGGCAGTATAACTACCCCACAAGTGACCCCATTTTGGAAAGAAGAGACCCCAAGGTATTCGCTGATGGGCATAGTGAGTTCATGGGAAAAAAATTTTTTTGTCACAAGTTAGTGGAATAGGAGACTTTGTATGAAAAAAAAAAAAAAAAAAAAAAATCATCATTTTCCACTAACTTGTGACAAAAAATAAAAAATTCTAGGAACTTGCCATGCCCCTCACGGAATACCTTGGGGTGTCTTCTTTCCAAAATGGGGTCACTTGTGGGGCAGTTATACTGCCCTGGCATTTTCCAGGGGCCCTAATGTCTGGTAAGTAGGTAAATGACCTGTGAAATCTGAAAGGTGCTCTTTGGAATGTGGGCCCCTTTGCCCAGCTAGGCTGCAAAAAAGTGTCACACATCTGGTATCTCCGTATTCAGAAGAAGGTAAGGAATGTGTTTTGGGGTGTCATTTTACATATACCCATGCTGGGTGAGAGAAATATCTTGGCAAAAGACAACTTTTCCCATTTTTTTTATACAAAGTTGGCATTTGACCAAGATATTTATCTCACCCAGCATGGGTATATGTAAAATGACACCCCAAAACATATTCCCCAACTTCTGCTGAATACGGAGATACCACATGTGTGACACTTTTTTGCAGCCTAGGTGGGCAAAGGGGCCCAAATTCCTTTTAGGAGGGCATTTTTAGACATTTGGATACCAGACTTCTTCTCACGCTTTGGGGCCCCTAAAATGCCAGGGCAGTATAAATACCCCACATGTGACCCCATTTTGGAAAGAAGACACCCCAAGGTATTCAATGAGGGGCATGGCGAGTTCATTGAAAAAAAAAAATTTTGGCACAAGTTAGCGGAAATTGATTTTTTTGGATTTTGTTCTCACAAAGTCTCCCTTTCCGCTAACTTGGGACAAAAATTTCAATCTTTCATGGACTCAATATGCCCCTCAGCAAATACCTTGGGGTGTCTTCTTTCCAAAATGGTGTTATTTGTGGGGTGTTTGTACTGCCCTGGCATTTGAGGGTCTCCGCAATCATTATATGTATGCCCAGCATTAGGAGTTTCTGCTATTCTCCTTATATTGAGCATACGGGTAATGAGATTTTTTTTTTCCGTTCAGCCTCTGGGCTGAAAGAAAAAAATGAACGGCACAGATTTCTTCATTCGCATCGATCAATGTGGATGAAAAAATCTCTGCCAAAAAAAGAAAAAGGAGGGGAAAGGCGTCTGCCAGGACATAGGAGCTCCGCCCAACATCCATACCCACTTCAGCTCGTATGCCCTGGCAAACCAGATTTCTCTATTCACATCAATCGATGTGGATGAATAAATCATTGCCGGGATTTTTTTTTTTATATATACAAAGTGTTTGCCAAAGTATATGAACACCGCCACCTCCTCAGCTCATATGCCTCGGCAAACATATCTTTTACTGCAGAGGAGAAATCTCGTCTTGCAGCGCCGCATACACCGACTTGCGTGTAATCTGACAGCAGCACAATGCTTCTGTCCGAATGCACATCAGTGCTGCAGCTGGTCGATCGGTTGGTCCACCTGGAAGGTAAAAAAAACAAAACAAAAAAGAAAAAACCAGGCCGCAAAGCAATAACTTTATTAACTTTAGAACAGAACATATTAACTTTTTTAAACTTTTTTAACTTTTTTACTTACCGGTAATTTTTTTTTTGTTTAGTTTTTTTTACCTTTATAGAACAAACCTCTCCTTCCCCATGGGACAATGTGCAAAGCGCAAATCGCCCAAAGATGTGGCGAAGTACGTTATGCACTTTATCCCAGGTGAAAGGAGAGGTTTGCAGCAGCTGAGAGTAAAAGGGCCCTAATAGCCCTGTGTGCCTGTCCTGTGAGATGCAATCCCTATGCTAGGTGTACCTGTGTGTGGTACTTCCGGAAACACTCTCCATAGCATAGGGCAGGGTGGTCAGCACAGTCAGGACAGAAATAGCGGGTGTCACGCCTTATTCCACTCCTGCTACAGACACGACATCTTTTTCGGGGTGACGGTTGGGTTGAGGTACCAGGAACGACACTGGGGAAATGTCGCTCGTGTAGACGGCTAACTACACTGGGGGATGGGGCCACGGAACCTCCTGGGTAAAGGAGGTTCTCGATGATCTCTTCCTGGAATTTGAGGAAAGATCGTGTTCTCCCAGCCTTACTGTAGAGAACAAAACTATTGTACAGCGCCAATTGAATTAAATATACAGACACCTTCTTATACCAGCGTCTGGTTCTGCGGGAAACTAAATACGGAGACAACATCTGGTCATTGAAGTCCACCCCTCCCATGAGCGCATTATAGTCGTGGACACAGAGGGGCTTTTCAATGACACGGGTTGCTCGCTCAATTTGGATTGTCGTGTCTGCGTGAATGGAGGAGAGCATGTAAACGTCACGCTTGTCTCTCCATTTCACCGCGAGCAGTTCTTCGTTACACAAGGCAGCCCTCTGCCCCCTTGCAAGACGGGTGGTTACAAGCCGTTGGGGGAAGCCCACGCGACTAGTTCGCGCGGTGCCACAGGCGCAAATCCGTTCTAGAAACAAATGCCTAAAGAGGGCCACACTTGTGTAAAAATTGTCCACATAAAGATGGTACCCCTTGCCGAATAAGGGTGACACCAAGTCCCAGACTGTCTTCCCACTGCTCCCCAGGTAGTCAGGGCAACCGACCGGCTCCAGGGTCTGATCTTTTCCCTCATAGACACGAAATTTGTGGGTATAGCCTGTGGCCCTTTCACAGAGCTTATACAATTTGACCCCATACCGGGCACGCTTGCTTGGGATGTACTGTTTGAAGCCAAGGCGCCCGGTAAAATGTATTAGGGACTCGTCTACGCAGATGTTTTGCTCGGGGGTATACAAATCTGCAAATTTCTGGTTGAAATGGTCTATGAGGGGCCGAATTTTGTGGAGCCGGTCAAAAGCTGGGTGGCCTCTGGGACGGGAGGTGGTGTTGTCGCTAAAATGCAGGAAACGGAGGATGGCCTCAAATCGTGCCCTGGACATAGCAGCAGAGAACATGGGCATGTGATGAATCGGGTGCGTTGACCAATATGACCGCAATTCATGCTTTTTTGTCAGGCCCATGTTGAGGAGAAGGCCCAAAAAAATTTTAATTTCGGAAACTTGGACTGGTTTCCACCGGAAAGGCTGGGCATAAAAGCTTCCCGGGTTGGCGGATATAAATTGTGTGGCATACTGGTTGGTCTCTGCCACGACTAAGTCCAAGAGCTCCGCAGTCAAGAACAGCTCAAAAAATCCCAGGGCCGAACCGGTTTGAGCCGTCTCAACCCGAACTCCAGACTGGGCGGTGAAAGGGGGAACTACAGGTGCGGCTGAAGTTGGTGACTGCCAATCAGGGTTTGCCAGCACCTCAGGGATTCTAGGGGCTCTACGGGCCTGTCTTTGCGGTGGCTGCGACGGGGTAACTAGTGCACGTGCCACCGTACCAGCTTCAACTGCCCTTCTGGTGCTCGCCACGTCACCATGTTGTACGGCAGTGCTGGTACTAGGTCCAGGGAGGGCTGCGCTGCTGGTGTATGCCTCACCACGTGATCCGGCAGCGACAGCCCCACTCTGCTGCTCTTGAAGCGGATCCTGCATAACCTGTGGTCTAGCGACATGGGGCCGGGTACGCCTGGTGCTGCCAGGGACCTCCACCTCCTCGTCCGAACTTTGGGTCAGAGAGCCACTGCTTTCCACAGGTTCATATTCTGACCCGCTAGATTCATCAGATGAGGGTTCCCACTCCTCATCCGACTGGGTCAGAATCCTGTAGGCCTCTTCAGAAGAATACCCCCTGTTTGACATTTTGGACTACTAAATTTAGGGGTATTCCCTGAGACTACCCAAGAAAAAAAGCAAACCTGTCTTACAAAGGGGAGGCTAGCGAAGTACCGGAGGCCGCTGCGGTTGATAAAAAATATCAAAACTGATTTTTTTATCGCCGCAGTGCGTGTAAAATGAATGTGCAGTGATCAAAAAATATATATTTTTTGTCACTGCGGTGGGGCGGGCGTGGGTGAACGCACGTGTGGGCGACCGATCAGGCCTGATCGGGCAAACACTGCGTTTTGGGTGGAGGGCGAACTAAAGTGACACTAATACTATTATAGATCTGACCGTGATCAGTTTTGATCACTTACAGATACTATAAAAGTACAAATGCTGATTAGCGATACGCTATTCAGCGAATAAAAGTGACTGCGGTGCGGTGGGGTGGGCGCTAACTGACGCTAACTACCTAACCAAGGGGCCTAAACTATCCCTAAAACCTAACAGCCAATACTAGTGAAAAAAAAAAAGTGACAGTTTACACTGATCACTTTTTTTCCTTTCACTGGTGATTGACAGGGGCGATCAAAGGGGTGATCAAAGGGTTAATTGGGGTGCAGGGGGGTGATCTGGGGCTAAGGTGTAGTGTTGGTGCTACTCACAGTTCAGTCTGCTCCTGTGCTGGATCCAACCGACGAAAAGGACCAGCACAGGAGCAGACAAGCCATATAACAGATCATATTTACTAATATGATCTGTTATATGGCTTGTGATTGGATTTTTTAAAAATCGCCAGCCTGCCAGCCAATGATCGTTGCTGGCAGGCTGGTGACTAACTTGTTCTTTAACTTTTGCCGGCCCGCGATGCGCATGCGCGGGCCGGCTTGGAGCGAAATCTCGCGTCTCGCGAGATGACGCGTATATGCGTGACTGTGCGCAGCGCTGCCACCTCCGGAACGCGAATCTGCGTTAGGCGGTCCGGAGGTGGTTAAACAGGCCTCTCCAAAACCCAGTGGCGAAGTTGGTTTCGCCACACATCTCCCCCCCCCCCAGGGAAGACTAACCAGATACCTGAGTTAGTCTGGCAGTCCACCCACAACCCAATACTGGACCTGTTGAATTTGGTAGCCTGTCTCTGTCCAGTGAGTCCACCAAGGTTATGTTGGTAGCTGGTACTCCCGGTCTCTGTGTTGCTCACTGGCTTGGAGTGGAGGTTGCTTTGTGGGCAGGTATCAGCGGTACTCTGCCCTGGTGCCAGCGCTACCCCGGAAGAAGCCTGGTTGGAGCCTGGTTGTTGGAGGGGGAGACCGACTGTCTCCCCTTTGGATACCCAGCTTTGCTGCTGGAGGGGGAGACCGACTGTCCCTACCCCTTGTGCTGTAGGTGCAGAGACCACGGTCCCATCTGCACTGTTGTGGGGATTACTGTCTCCCCCTGGTGCGTTAAGCTGCCGCTGGGGAGAGGGGGTAACGAGCTCCTCTCCCATCCCATACATACTTCCAGCCGCTGGGGAGCGCGACCGACCGTCTCCGCTCCCAATACAGTGTCCTGCTGCTGGGGAAAGGAGACTGGGCTCTCTATTCCCTGCTGGACACTCTGCCGCTGGGGGACAGGACCGACTGTCTCTGCCCCCTGTAACTCGCTGGGGAATGGAGACTGGGCTCCCAATTCCCAATAAATCATACGGCCGCTGGGGAATGGAGACTGGGCTCCCAATTCCCAAAAAATCATGCTGCTGCTGGGGGGCAGGAACAACTACCTCTGCCCCCTGTAACTCAGCCTGCCGCTGGGGAGGGAGGACGCTGCTCTCCTCTCCCTGCATTTCACACTGCCTTCCCGGCATATCACTCTGCTGCTGGGGGGCAGGAACAACTACCTCTGCCCCCTGTAACTCAGCCTGCCGCTGGGGAGGGAGGACGCTGCTCTCCTCTCCCTGCATTTCACACTGCCTTCCCGGCATATCACTCTGCTGCTGGGGGGCAGGAACAACTACCTCTGCCCCCTGTAACTCAGCCTGCCGCTGGGGAGGGAGGACGCTGCTCTCCTCTCCCTGCACTTCACACTGCCGCTGGGGAATGGAGACTGGGCTCCCAATTCCCTGCAATTCACACTGCCGCTGGGGAATGGAGACTGGGCTCCCAATTCCCTGCTGGACACTCTGCCGCTGGGGAGAGGAGACTGAGCTCCCTCTGTCCCGCAACTGTAACTTCTGATGGAGGTCCACCCAACGTGGCAGCTGACTGTCACCTTCTGCCCGGTATAGTAGGGTCTTGAACACTAGACTCCTCACGAATGTCACGTATTTCTCAGCTGGATTGGGTCCGAAGAAGTTCAGCCGCAACCACATCATACGGTCAAATTCCTCCACAAAGTATCTGTACTCCACTGCTGGTTCCATCCTGGTGCTTTTAGGGTCACTGTACTGAGACATGCGTTGCCCTTAAGTTGTAAAATCCAAAGAAATTGTGTCTCCTGTAGCTGTCCTTCTGGCTGTAGGAACGATCCCGCTGCTTGCCACCAATGCAACCGACAGTTTCAGCAGACAAGGGGTTAAAATCCGTTTAGGCGATAGGCCCCTTTCTGAGAGACAGGCACAGCTACTGCGGAACACCAAACCCCCGAACTGGATACAAAATAGCACTCCAAACTGGAACCTCACGAGTAGCTGCTAGCAGACGAACAGGAATCAGCTTACACTCCTGGCAATCAGTCTCTAACAGCATACAGCAGATCCCCCCAATAACGAGACAAGGCTCCGTGTTGAGGGTCAAGCAGTGGTCTGACTGTACTTCAAGTACAGCCTCTTTTATTCATAAACCACAAACATAGTACTGCCCACAGGGTTTTGAAATACAACCAATCAGTAATTTACAACACATACAATGTAAGTACAGCAACCAATCATTCACGCCCCCAGAGGACCAGAAGGGAGACTGCGACACAGGACAGATACAACATATCCCCACAATGCATCATGGTTTCCTCCTCTCTGTCCCGGAGACAACCGAGGAGCGATCCAATTATCTCTCAGGACAAAGGGAAATGGCCAATACACATGTGCAGACAACAGGACAGACATCACCATTTAAACACACAATGGGACAATGGCACAATAGAAACACACCCAGCATATTCCTCCCAAGCTGACAAGTTACACTTATTATAAATTGTTACAACTTTGTGAGTTTACATTGTCCATACATATAACTTACATCAATTTAAACAGTATAACTTGGGGACAAACCTATCCAAAATTCACTTGAATAGGTTCAGGGGTTTAAAAGTTAGTATGGGCCATAATCCTGAGGCAAGAGGCTTTTAAACAGGCCTCTCCAAAACCCAGTGGCGAGGTTGGTTTCGCCACAAGGTATATACATAACAAATCAACTTGATCAGGACAGCAGCAGCAGGTAGAGCTAACGTTGTATTCTGAGGCATAAAAGTCAGCTTCATCTGGACAGCAGCAGTAGGTAAAGTTAACATTTTCGGTTGATTAGTAAATTGAAAAATCAACTTTATCAGGACAGCTGACGGTGTTGTATAAGGACTTCACATAGCTACCAAAGGACAAACAACTAGCTTGACATAACTCTGTATGATCATGACAGACAGCATCTGCAGCTGGTAGATATTAAAGGTCGAGTATAAGACCTAAACATATCTCATCCTAACTCAGCCGGACAGGCAGCAGCAGGTAATGTGGATTCTCAAAAGGCTGAATGCTAACTCGCCGTGATCAGAACAGACAGCATCAGAATCCGCAGTAGGTAGATATTAACAGTGGATTATACGGCCTACACATAACTCTCAATGATCAGGACAATAGAAGCAGTCATTGCTAACGGTGGAGTATAATGACTACACAGAACTCTGAAGTATCAGGCCAAGATCAGCATGCAGTTGGTAAGTTAAAGTAGTATTCTAATTACTACACAAAGTTTGGCATAACTAAGCAGTAATAGAGAGTGTCAGGTTATTATATTGCAGCAGACAAAATTTTGTAACAGATGGGGCTGTGGAAGACCGATTATAAAAGTATTAAAAAAAAGATTGAACACCCAACTACAGCATGTGTATTCATCGCTTATATATACACTGTTGTCCAACAAAAATAAAATATTTTGAACAAAAAAATTATAACAGTTCATTATTATTATATGTTATTGAAAAGGCCAATATAACATTGTACAATAAATCATTTATCTAAAAAAAAAAAACTTAATTTATAATAGAAAATTATTGTTTAATGCACATTAATTAACCTTTGTGTGAACACACTATTACCTTTCAAATGTATTATTGAACAAAGCTTTAGATTACAAAATACAAATCTACATTCAAAATGTATAATATATACAGTGTATCAACCAAATTTTAACAAAAAATAAATTGATACTTTAAAAAAAGTATCTTATAATAAAAAAAATTATCTAACTATCCATACTGTGATCCAAATTTCAACCTCAATAAGACAATATTGCATAGTAAAATTGTCTTAAGTTATATTAGTTCCATTATTTTTAATGTGTCCGAAAAAAAAAAAAAAAGTAAACAATTGACAAGTCAGCAAAGAAATAACTAGCATGAATCTGATATAGTGTCCTTTTGTTAAACTGGACATGTCGGAGCATAGCTTCGTCAATAAAGACATCAACATGTGATGCAATGAGTAGAATCACTCACAAAATGGTGACATGGCTTCAAGATTATTATACTGTCAGCAGTTAATTTTGAAAGATTAAAATCTGGAATTATATTACACTAGCATGTGAAAATAATCATTATATAATTGTCAAGAAGTAAGATTACATATAAATGTATATATCTATATATACACATGTGGCAATAACGCTCCATTAACAAAACCGGATTACCACACGGATGAGTATAACGCCAGTAACACCCAACCATGTAGAGAGGTCAACACGGAAGCCAGGCATCCTTTCCAGGACAACCGACAACACCATGTTAGAACCTAAGTCCGTATTTAAATAATAAATAAAATAAAAAACTTTTATTAGGTTTATCAATCAGTCTTGTACAATGTTAAGTGCACAAAACCTTTTGAAAATGGAAGCCCACATGCAGTCACCACCTTGCTAAAGTAAGAACCACAACATAGACACCAAAAACCCAATTAAAGCAAAATAAAATTTCAAAATAAAAAAAAATAAATTATTTTGGTGAATGAAGCGTATGAATTTATTAAATGAAAACGAATTCTTGACAATATACGATGAATAGTGCACATTCGCAAATATTAAACATGAACACCATTTTATGAAATTAATAATACTCAATACTTGTCATATTACAAGGGCTAATAAGTGTTCCATGCTAGTTCTCCTTTGCATGATCTCAACAAAAAAATTCCACAGTTAGATTTAAATAATTTACTATATTTCAGACACATTACTTGGCAGCATTAGGCCAGACAGTAGCAGTAAAATAGTAATGCAACAGTAGAAGGCATACAAATCAAAGGCCCAAACAATAAAAGGATAACTACTGAAACTACCATTAAAATAGAAAAATCTGTTGTCTAAAGGCCACACATAGCTAAACTAAACTCTGCAGGAACAGGGCAGACAAAAGCAGGTAAATGTAAACACCATAGTAAAAGGTCTACACCAAGTTCGCCTAACCCTGCAGGACAGGCAGCATCATAATTTAATGTTAAAATTTGAGAATAAAGAGTAATTATAACTACATGTTCAGGACAGACAGATTCAGCATCAACAAGGTCTACATAAGGTCTACACATAACTTGGCACAACTCAGTAGGAAATGCATAATCAACATTTAAATCTAATGATTTAGTGTAAGAACTAAACAAAAATCAGCATGATCAGCAAATTCAATAGCAGCATCAACAGGATGGAAGATCGAAAATGTCTAGTATAAGGCCTAAACATAGCTCTGACTAACTTAGCAGGACAGACAGCATCACGTTCAAAGTTCAATGTGTACTCCTGAATGGGAAACCAACAGGCCATGGTAAGCCCATAAATAAAATATGACATGTCAGACAGCAGCACGTTCAAAGTTGGCAGCAGCAATATGTACTCCTGAATGGGAAACCAACAGGCCATGGTAAGCCCATAAATAAAATATGACATGTCAGACAGCAGCACGTTTAAAGTTGGCAGCAGCAATATGTACTCCTGAATGGGAAACCAACAGGCCATGGTAAGCCCATAAATAAAATATGACATGTCAGACAGCAGCACGTTCAAAGTTGGCAGCAGCAATATGTACTCCTGAATGGGAAACCAACAGGCCATGGTAAGCCCATAAATAAAATATGACATGTCAGACAGCAGCACGTTCAAAGTTGGCAGCAGCAATATGTACTCCTGAATGGGAAACCAACAGGCCATGGTAAGCCCCGAAATAAAATATGACATGTCAGACAGCAGCACGTTCAAAGTTGGCAGCAGCAATATGTACTCCTGAATGGGAAACCAACAGGCCATGGTAAGCCCATAAATAAAATATGACATGTCAGACAGCAGCACGTTCAAAGTTGGCAGCAGCAGGTATTCAGTGTGCTGAGGAAATGCGATGACATGCATAATTAAAAAATTTGGCATTCTAGAATGATTATTTTGATTATATTAAGATTTTGCTTCCACACCAAAAATTATTGATAAATTAAGTAGACACGACGCATGCATCGGTAGTCAACAATTTATTCTTTAAAGCATATTGAGTCAGAATCAGAACACTGCGGCTACACAGCCAGCCTAACCGTGTGATGATTCCTACACGCCAGAGGGCACTAGTAGTGGTGGTGTTTATCAGCGGCTATCTCATCCTCCTTTTGTCTGTGAGGAGTAATGGGTACGGCTGCTCTCCACACCCATACATGATCTTCACTGCACACATGCTGTGCTCCAGGCCCACGACAGGACCTATCCATCCTGTACCCGTATGAGCACAGAAGGCACTGATGAGGCAGCTCTCCTGGGCCAGGGTCTTGAAGTGTCCCCTGCTCATGCGCCTGGATTAGTTTACCTTCTCATCATCGAAGACTCAGCTGTGTTCCCCTGGCTGCTGTGGGTGTCACAGGCTTTTGGGTTCAATGCGCATCCTGGATGAACTATTGCACGTCATAGTGCACGTCATAGTGCCGGTGGCAGACTTCACAGTTAAGGAGATGACAGGCAAAGTGGAGCACCTTCTCTGTCATTTAGCAGAGTGCATTTTGGAGTCTCTTGCAAAGGCACTATGTTTAATGGAGTAAAATAGAACCACAATGAAACTTTCACCACATTACAAATGAAGCTGTGCTTAATTTCTTTGGTACTTTTATTGTAAATGCTTATTCCTTTCAGTTAAAAAAAAACATACATTAATTTTGTCCTCTATAATGCTGATGTCTCAAGGGGGAGAAATTTTGATGGCTTCCGTTTAGAGATGGGTTAGAAAAATATATTATAGCAGTACAGACCACCGTCATATCTCTATCTACCCCATCTCTACCGGGAAGATCGGCATCATTCTACTCCTCCATACTTGAAAATTTTTATAGGACATGATTCATGTATGTTTATCTTGAGTGGAAAGGAATAATAATTGATATTAAAATCTAAAAAAAAAAAATAAACTAATTCAATCGTAATGCGCGGTAAGATTTACGGCAGTTTTATGTTACTCTATTAAACATTCTTCCTTCGAATGACAATCAAAAATTCACTCTGCAGAATGACAGAGAAGGTGCTCCACTTTCCCTGTCATCACCTTAAATGCCTCTTTCCCACGGGCGTGTGCACCCCCTTGTCGTGCTGTGGCCCACAAAATGCAGTCCGCAGTACACGAGCCCAGTACGTGGGGCAGCCCCAGCGGATCGCAGACCAATTCACTTAAATCGGTACGCGATCCGGCTGTTACGCAAAAAGATAGCACATGATCTATATTTTAGCAGAATGGAATTCCTGGACGAAAACACAGGGAAAAATATCATAGTGCTTCCGTAGGGTTCTGTTCCGCATCTGCAAATTTGAAGACACATTGAAGTTAATGTTGTGATTTTTTGCAACTGGCAGCAGGATAATTACCTCTCAGGATGCCATGGTGCCGAGGTGCCACGAGAGACACAACTTCCTCGGCATCCTGAGAGGTAATTATCCTGCTGCCAGTTGAAAAAAATCACAGCATTAACTTCAATGTGTCTTCAAATTTGCAGATGCGGAACAGAACCCTACGGAAGCACTATGGTATTTTTCCCTGTGTTTTCGTCCAGGAAGCCTCGCATTTAATTAGTTTATCTTTGATGCGGAATGACCACAGAACAGCAGCCGTGTATTTCTGTTCCGCAAATGCGTTCAGCAATACGGAAAATGGGGCACACACGACAGTGGTAAACAGGCGTAACTTTATTTGTCTGCCACTGGCTGTTTGAAACCCCCCCCTGGGTTGTAGACAAGCCTCACATTTTAAGTCTTATTCTGCACCATGACGTGCAATAGTTCATCCAGGATGCGAATTGAACCCAAACGCCTGAGTCTTCGATGATGAGAAGGTGAACTAATCCAGGCGCATGAGCAGGGGACACTTCAAGACCCTGGCCCAGGAGAGCTGCCTCATCAGTGCCTTCTGTGCTCATACGGGTACAGGATGGATAGGTCCTGTCGTGGGCCTGGAGCACAACGTGTGTGCGGTGAAGATCATGTATGGGTGTGGAGAGACAAAAGGAGGATGAGATAGCCGCTGATAAACACCACCACTACTAGTGCCCTCTGGTGTGTAGGAATCATCACACGGTTAGGCTGGCTGTGTTGCCGCAGTGTTCTGATACTGACTCAATATGCTTTAAAGAATAAATTGTTGACTACCGATGCATGCGTCGTGTCTACTTAATTTATCAATAATTTTTGATTGGTAACAATCAATTTAAGTCAAATTACATTAAGTAAATAAATTAATCTAATAATATATCAAATCATTAAAATAAATAATATTAAAATAAAAGCTTTAATTAAAAAGTAATATATACATCAATAATAAGATTTAATAATTCATCAATAATTTAATAATTCATAATTCATACACAACAATAAATACAAATTAGACAAATTTCATAATTAAAAATTTCTAATATATAAATAAGTAAATATATAAATAAATATTTTTAAAAAATTTAAAAAACAACATAGTTTAGGAGGGAGAGACAAGGAGAGAGGGATGGACAAGGAACCCTTCAACGGCCTGAACCGACAGTGGGGGCCAAGAAGTCACTGCCGATCCAGGACTCGTTCATTTTAATGAATGTAAGTCTGTCCACTGAGTCTGTGGACAGACGGGTCTGCTTGTCCGTGACCACCCCACCTGCCGAGCTGAAAGTCCGCTCAGACAGTACGCTGGAGGGGGGGCAAGATAGTAACTCCAGTGCATACTGAGCGAGCTCGCGGCAGGTGTCCAGCCTGGCGACCCAGTACTCCATGGGGTCGTCGGTGCTCATGCTGTCGGAAGCACCAACAGACCCCATGTAGTCTGCCACCATGCGGGCCAGCCGCTGGTGGTGACTGCTGCTGCTGCTACTGGGTCGCGCAGACTGGTAGAACGACCGCATCTCACCCATAAGGTCACCTGCTCGGCTGGTGCTGCTAGTGCCAGCCACCTGCTGGGTGAGATGGGCCGGGATAACTGGAGCGTGAGGCTGAGGGTTGACCTGCTCCAGCCGCTTGATCAGACAGGCCCGCAGTTGATCCATCCGGGCCTGTCTACGGCTGGCTGGGATGAACTGCTCCAGTTTCCCCTTGCAGCAAGGGTCTAAAAGGGTGGCCAACCAATAATCTTCCCTCTCCTTGATTCTCTTGATCTGGGGGTCCCTCCGGAGGCATTGCAGCATGTGGGCAGCCATAGGGAAGAGGACAGCCCGCTGTGACTGTTCATGGCTGCCCAGGACCATGACCTCTTGGTCCTCCTGCTGCTGTTGTTGATGCTCCCGGTCAGAGCTGCCCCACCCCCGGACTAACGGTGCCCCCAACACCAGACTCCTGGACGTCCACATCATCATCCTCCTCCTCATCCTGGTCCTGGTGAAGCATTGCCTCCTCTTGCTCCACCAAGGCACTCTCCCCAGCCTCGAGCAGGCAATCTAGTGTCCTGTCCAGCAGTAACACTAAGGGGAGCACGTCATTGAGGCCGACATGCTCCCGCTGACCATCTTGGTCGCCTGCTCAAATGGGGCCAACACGTGGCAGACCTGCTGTATCTGCCCCCACTCCGCATTAGTGATGTATGGGAGTGGGTGTGCTGGCCCTGGAGTGCCTTGGTCCACAGGTATTCCCTCACCGCCCTTCGCTGCTCCCACAACCTCTCCAGCATGTGGAGGGTGGAGTTCCACCGCGTCACGCTGTCGACAATCAGCCTGTGAGGGGGCAGGCTGTTGTCCCTCTGCAGTCTGGACAGGGACGCGGCAGCAGCTGGGGAGCATCTAAAGTGGCTGGCAATCCTCCGTACCCTTGGCACAATGTCACTCAACCCTTCGTATGTTCTGAGTAATTTCTGCACAACTAGGTTGAGGACATGTGCCATGCAGGGTACGTGGGTAAGACTGCCAGCATGGAGGGCGGCGAGGAGGTTGCTGCCGTTGTCACAGACAACCATACCTGCCTGGAGCCTTCGGGGTGTCAGCCACTTCTGGACCTGAGCCTGTAGTGCGGCCAGAACATCAGGTCCAGTGTGTCTCCGTTCCCCTAAGCTCATAAGCTGGAGCACGGCCTGGCAGCGGACGTGCACCACACTTGCGTAGCTACGGGGACGCTTGCTGGGGGGCTCAGAAGCAGTGGAGACAGTGGCTTGTGGGGGGAGAGCAGCAGTTCTCCCCTGGACACCCCGGGGCGGCACCACAAAGTCAGATGCCGCTGATTCCTCCCCGGCACCTCGGAGGGATACCCATGGGAAGTAAAGCTAATTTAGCGTCCCTGCACATGCCTGCTGGTCCAAGCATCCATTGTCAGATGCACCCTGTCACTGACAGCATGATCCAGTGACAGGGATACATTCTGCACAATGTGCTGGTGTAGGGCAGGGACGCCAGTCCTGGCAAAGAAATGGCGGCTGGGGACACGCCATCTAGGTTGTGCCTGCTCCAACATCTGCCGGAATGGATTGCTGTCCACAAGATTTAAGGGCAGCAGATGTTGGGCGATAACCCTTGCCAGGAGCCCATTGAGTGAACGCACGCGTCGGTCCCCTGGGGCATAGGGCGCGGTGCATTCAAAAAGATCAGCAACAGTGGGCTGGCGCCGGACAGCAGTGGAGGACATAGAGGAGGGTGCGGTGGAGGCAGAGGTCTGGCTGCCGGTACCAGTACCTCTAGCAGAGGGAGCGGGGGAGTGGGAATGCCTTGTTGGAAGTGGTTGGGGTGGCTGCAGAACAGTGGCAGGAGCTGCTGTCCCCTGCGCACTGCTGGTGGCGCCACTGCTGTGACCACCCCGCATCTGTTCCCACTCCCGCCAGTGGTTGACTCGTATGTGCTGGGTGAGGGCAGTGGTACCCAGCCGAGCCGCAGACCTCCCTCTCCTCACCCTGGCATGGCACAGATTACAGATGCCAATTGTGGCATCATCTGGTGCCAGGGTGAAGTAAGCCCAAACAGGCGACTTATGCACCACCCTCCTGTCAGATGGGGCGGTGCTGACTTGCACCTGCTCGGGCTCGGTGTGGAAAGGTGGAGGTGGCTGCTGCTGCCTCCTCCTACTGCCATTACCAGTCGAGCCCCTGACTCTGGGCTCACTGGCAACCTGTCGCACCATTTGCCTCTGGTGCCTACCTTCCTCCTCATCAGTGCTCCTGATGCCTGACAAGGGAGGTGGCACCCATTCTCTATCACCCTCCTCTTCGTCCCCCGATATGTCAGACACAGGGCCAACCAGTGGTGGACTGAGGGGAACAGCAGACGTGGGGCCCCTGACCTGGCTCCTCTGTCCCCTCGCTGACGCCTGGGTCTGACTAGGTGTGGGGTTTCGATGGCTGAAACCGCCCGCACCTGTTGGAAGGGATGTCACTGGGGTACATACAGGTGGTATCCCCTCCATCTCCTCCTCCATCCCTTCCATAAGGTCCTGACCCTGAGGACTGAACTGCAAGTCAGCCTCCTGTATTACCTCCCCCAAGGTGCCCCTCTCACTGTCGCTGTCAAACAGGAGCAGGGACGATTCTTGGGGGCTGGGGGTTGGTCCTACAGGAGACAAACTGCTTCTGCTGCTACTCGGAGGCGGGGCAGAGGACTCTGTGGCACTGGCTTGTGCCACGAGAGACATAACTTCCTCGGCATCCTGAGATGTAATTCTCCTGCTGCCAGTTGCAAAAAAATCGCGAATAAGGCGGACGCCCCTGGCACCTGCGTCCGCACCTCGGTGGGTAGAGGAGCGGCCCCGTGCTGGCAGCTGTCCAGCACTGGGACCAACTACTCTCCTACCCCTGCTGCTTGATCGTGAAGACCTCTTTTTTTTTTTTTTTTTATACAAAAATTAAATTATATAAAGTGAATTAGGGAAAAGGTTTATTGGGATGGGGACTGTGGTACAATAAATAAAACAAAAATTATATATAATAAATCAAAGAAAATACTTTTTTTTTTTTAACTAACAAAGGACGTAGACACTGACAATACACTTAGTAATAACCAGTAAAGGAAAAAACACTAAAACTAATAAACTTTTTTTTTTTTTAACTAACTAACTAACAAAGGACGTAGACACTGACGTTTATTGGGATGGGGACTGTGGTACAATAAATAAAACAAAAATGATATATAATAAATCTAAGAAAATACTTTTTTTTTTTTAAACTAACAAAGGACGTAGACACTGACAATACACTTAGTAATAACCAGTAAAGGAAAAAACACTAAAACTAATAAACTTTTTTTTTTTTTAACTAACTAACAAAGGACGTAGACACTGACAATACACCGAATAACCAGTAAAAGAAAAAACACTAAAACTAATAAACTTTTTTTTTCTTTTTCTTTTTTTAACTAACAAAGGTAACAAAGGACGTAGACACTGACAATACACTTAGTAATAACGAGTAAAGGAAAAAACACAAACTAATAAACTTTTTTTTTTAACTAACTAACAAAGGAAGTAGACACTGACGCTGACAATACACTTAGTAATAACCAGTAAAGGAAAAAACACTAAAACAAATAAACTTTTTTTTTTTTTTAACTAACTAACAAAGGACATAGACACTGACGCCGACAATACACCGAATAACCAGTAAAAGAAAAAACACTAAAACTAATAAACATTTTTTTTTTTTTTTATAATTTTTTTTTTTTTAACTAACAAAGGACGTAGACACTGACACGACACGACACAAACTAAACAGTAATAAACGAAAACTAATAAAACTAATAAACTAATTACAGACACTAAACTAGAAAACTAAAAGAAAAAACAACTAAAGCCTACACTATAACTAACCCTGCACTAGAAACTATCTGCTAACTATTCACTAACCTAAATAAATTATTAAATTTCTCCTAACTGTACCCTACACTACACCCTGCACTAGAAACTATCAGCTAACTATTCACTAACCTAAATAAATGATTAAATTTCACCTAACTGTACCCTACACTACACACTGCACTAGAAACTATCTGCTAACTATTCACTAACCTAAATTATTATATATTTTTCCTAACTGTACCCTACACTACACACTGCACTAGAAACTATCTGCTAACTATTCACTAACCTAAATGATTATATATTTCTCCTAACTGTACCCTACACTACACACTGCACTAGAAACTATCTGCTAACTATTCACTAACCTAAATAAATGATATTTCTCCTAACTGTACCCTAATCTTTAACCTATCAGCTACACTAACCTACCCTATCTAACACTATCAGAATCAGTAATAAATTCGATTTATAATTTGCTTTTAAAAAAGCAAAGCACTGCACAGTTCCAAGCTCCTCTCTCAATCACCACCACATGAAACTGCACAAAATGGCTGCCGTGACAAAATCTTATATAGTAATGGGGTGGGAAACTTTCTGATTGGTTGCTAGGGATGTTGCTAACCTGTTTGACTCCTTCTCATTGGCCCACAATCTAAAATAAGGGAGGGATTAGTGTCCTCACGAAAAGCCGATATTCGCATGTGCGCTAATATAATCGCATTACAAAAATTCGCGCCTCAATCACTTACTCGGCAATATGAGTAAAATCTGAGCTTTTGGACTTTTGGGAAACAATCAAGATACAGTGGGGGGTGATGACAGTAGTTTACAGAGTACAGATCAATGTAATCTGTACGGTGGAAACTAAAATAAAAAAATACGAATATTCGTAAATCGATTTTTTCGAAGTTCTAAATATTCGCGAATATATGGTGCTATACTATTTGAATGCAAAGCCCTTTGCCTCTCCGTTCTGTGACAAGTGCCGATATTCGCCTGTGCGCTAATATAATCGCCTTACGAAGATTCGCGCCTCAATCACTTACTCGGCAATATGAGTAAAATCGGAGCTTTTGGACTTTTGGGAAACAATCGAGATACAGTGCAGGGTGATGACAGTAGTTTACAGAGTACAGATCAATGTAATCTGTACGGTGGAAACTAAAATAAAAAATACGAATATTCGTAAATAGAATTTTTCAAAGTTCTAAATATTCGCGAATATGGTGCTATACTATTTGAATGCAAAGCCCTTTGCCTCTCCGTTCTGGGACAAGTGCCGATATTCGCCTGTGCGCTAATATAATCGCCTTAAGAAGATTCGCGCCTCAATCACTATTATATGAATGCAAAGCCCTTTGCCTCTCCGTTCTGTACAAGTGCCGATATTCGCCTGTGCGCTAATATAATCGCATTACGAAGATTCGCGCCTCAATCCCTTTCTCGGCAATGTGAGTAAGAACTGAGCTTTTGCACTTTTGGGAAACAATCAATTATATGTGTACTGTAATTTTCTTTAAAAAAAAATAAAAAATGAATATTAGTTTTTACGAATATATAACACTATATTCGAAATATTCGCGAAATCGCGAAGTTACGATATTCACGAAAAATATTCGCTTTTCGAATATTCGCGCTCAACACTATTTGTAAGGGGAAGATTTTTGTTCCTCTAGAAAATCATCTATCAGCTCTTCTGTATGAGAATGAACGGCGCAATCATGCAGTTCTGCAAGTCCTTGGGCTACTGGACACTTTTTAATTTGCTTATACTGTACTTCCAACGGCCATCCTTGTAAAGACAAGGTCCAAGCAGTGATCCTGCTGTTAGACAAGTTACCATCCCTAATTTTATCACTCTGTAGATATTGTAGGGGTTGATGGGCCGTTTCAACAATGATTTTCTCACCCTATAAAAAACTTCTAAAGTTTTGAAGTGCCCAGACTGTGGCCAGTAAAGCTTTTTCATAGTCGCTAAACTTTATTTCTACTGGTGACAGGGATTTACTTGCATAAGCTTTATGCAATTTATCCTGTTTTTGGCATAGGACAGCACTAATACTAAGATTCGTAAAACCAGTTTCCAGATAAAAGGGTTTACCCCCCCTCTGGATAAGCTAGACATGGGGCTTTGGTGAGTCTCCTTTTAAGCTCAGACATAGCTTGTTCCTGATCCTCCCCCCATGTCCAGGGTACACCTTTCTTTAACAATGTCAGCAACAGTTTACTAATCTCAGCATAGTTATCAATGAATTTACGGGAGTAATTCATCATTCCCAGGAATGATCTTAGTTCACTGATATGGGTAGGCGTTTTAGATTTCATCACAGCCTCCACCTTTTTCTTCTGGGGATTCAGGCCTTCACAGGTAACCTCATGTCCAAGGAAATTTACCTTGGTTCGACACCACTGGACTTTCTGTAAAGAAATTTTCACACCTACCTCTCTCAACTGATTCAGTACATGCCTAATTTCTTGGATATGCTGGTCAAATGAAGTACTTTTCATCAAAATGTCATCTCCATAAGTTAAGTTTCCTCTTTCTGTGGCATCAGGCATAGCCTTATGTAAAAACACAGCAAATTCATGACCTGAATTTATGTACCCAAACGGTAGTCTAGTCCAGGCAAACTGTTCTTTACCAAAAGTAAAGGCCAATTTGTATTGGTCTTCAGGACTCACTTTGATGGTCCAATATCCCTGAGCGCAATCTAAAGTGGTAAAGATCCTAGCGCCTTGCATTTGTACCAAGCATTGGTCTATATATGGAACGGGCCAGCCAGACATATATACACGTTTATTTAGCTGACGAAGATCAGCACATAAACGCCATTGACCATTCGGTTTAAGAATTCCAAGAATAGGATTATTATAAGAACTGTGCACTGGTCTTATAATACCTCTCTCTTTCGAATTATTTCCGCTAGCGAGTCGTAACAAGCTAGTGGAAGACGATATTGCTTGATATAAATGGGAGGTGCCTCAGGATCAGTCTGAATCCTGGCAATGTGTATGTCAGTCAGACCACAATCAAAGGAATCTTTAGCAAAGATATCCTTGAATTCTAAGAGCACTTCCTTTAGTTGTTGTCGCTCTGGGTCATTGGAGCATCCATCAGCTAATGAGATTTGTTGCTGGACCATTTCCATAAGCCCTGGGAAAACTTCTGGTTGACCTATTTCATAGGTTTCCTCCAACCTGTCAGTGAGGTCATGATTTGACTTACCTACTTTTTCAGCAAACTCATGATATTCCTGGGCTTCCTGCTCATTGATTGTATGATTAAAGGTAAGGGAGGATTTCTCTACCTTACAGGTACCTTCTTCAAGATTAAAAGGATATACTGAACTAATGGTGAACAATCCTTCAGGAGAAGAATAAAATGTTTGTTCAACCAATTGTTCTTCTGTTAGATACGATTCAGGTATTAGGCCAATAATTACATTCTGAAAGCCAAAAGTATAATAATCTGAATCTAATGCCATACCAATGATAGTGTCTTTAGACAAATGGACTTCATTTGGCATACCATTATTCACAATTATTTGGGTTTTAAAGGTTTGTAAATTCACCATAGGGGTATGATTTACTGAAATACCTAATTGTTGCATTCCGTTTGATAGGCATATCAATGCATCACAATTCTTTAATTTTTGGCCTTTTGATACCTGAATGGGTAACAGGAAATTACTAGTACCTGGAGAGATTATTATATCTCGTGGCACTAATACACTGACTGCATAAGGCAGTATCTGGGATGACTTGAGTGCTTCATGTTCATCCATAAAACCATCAGGATTCCCTTTTAATCTTGTCCACAATGTGGAATTCACTATATCCACATGGATGGCAAAACAATGTAAAATATTGTTGCCAATGTACATGGGATATCTGGGTTCATCAAGCACCAGGAATAAATGAATAGCCGATTTTCCTGCAATAGAAATGGTTAATATACATTTTGCAATTATATTATGATCATCAGAATCATTATCCAAGTCATGTATCCAATTATCTTGTGGATTTGGATATCTAATCACTTTAGAATTGGCCACTAGATTTAGTAGATCCCTACTAATATTACTATTTTCATGGCGCAAATCCAATTTAGCCCTCTTAGTTCTTCCTAAGTCATTCACCTGTACTGGGAAGAACATCTCATCATCCACCTTTTCCATTCCCACTAGGAATTGTTCGTGACCATTAAACCCAGTAGGGTCATTAGTTTCTGGGTGTAGGTGGATTGTAAGAACATCCCCTTCCAAACAGACATCTTTTACTCGTTCAGGAGACACACATATGGTGTTATCTTCCTGTTCACCTATAGTGGAATTTGGAGTGGTTTGCAGGAAAGAAACATCAGGGATCTGGCTATTTCGGAAATGTACCTCTATATAATCCGGCCTTTCCTCTATCACATGGCAGTTACTCCTATTGTGATAGGATTGTGATTGTTCATAATTAATGGGCATCCTCACTTGAGACCATATAACCTTATTAACAAAATCAATCACTGGGCTTAATCTTTTCAGGAAATCGATGCCAGTAATTAATCGATCAATGGGCATATCCACGATCAATGTAGGATGGCTAATTACTTTGTTTCCTACTTTAAAATCCAGCCAAGCTTTACCTAAAACCTTGAGGGCATTGCCTGAGACACTTACCAGGTTAGCATTAAAACATTTTAACTTATACCTGTTAGAAGATACATCCTGCAATTTTTGGAAGTACTTTAAAGATAATAAAGTTGCTTGGCTACCTGTATCTATCAAGGCTATTATTGGTGGGAAATTATCAAATAATTCAACCTTCATATAATATCTATTTTCTATTTCCTGTATGGAACAAAGATATTTGGAATGATTATTGAAATTGTTTTCCTGCTTGGCAGTTATACTTGTCCTCGCTTCCTCCTCCTTCCTTTTATTAGCAGGATCATATGCCTTCATCTGTGCAGCTGAAGACTTTGTGTGCTGTAAGACAGAACAAACAGGTTTCCCCTCCCCTTTGCCATGTGGCTTTGTAAGGGTTAAACTCCTTTTAAAGGGAAAGACAATTATATTAGATTGCTCCACTTTACATACATTTAAGTCTTTAACCTCTGCAACATTTGACATACTTACCTACTTCTCCCCCTTTATATTTGGGGAGGACTCTCTACAGGAGGGGTTACCCCTAAAAAAGGATTTTTAGGGTTAGCAGTGATGGTTTTAGACAATTTCTCCATCCGCTGCATCAACATACCAAACTGGTTTTGGATTTGATCCATCCGATCATATAGGCTACTTCTCTTTCTCCCATAATCTTTGGGAGATTGATTTTGGGACTGATATGATTGTGACCTCCCAGAACCGTCTGACTCAGAACCACTTTGAACCCTTTCTGGCCTACGTTGATATCCCCTATAATAATTACTTTGATATCTTTGAAAAGGAGGGAACCGTCTATTTCTAAACTCCTTCTGGTGGTTTGGGTTCTTTTCAGCAACATTTGGACCCTTATTCCCATCTGGCCTAGGCAGAATTTTATTTGGCTGGGAAGGTCTAGGAGTTTTCAACACTTCAGCATAACTCCTTTTAGGGCTCTCAAATTTTCCCTGATCTCTTTTTATGTGAGTTTCTGCTATTTCCTCACTCGCTCTTTTAAATTTCCTATCAGGAGACTCATCTCAATTTTGTATTGCAGCATACAGAGTTGTACTCTCGATGAGTAACCAATCCAGAGTCTTTCTAGGATAGTAATCCCTGGCCAAAATAAATTTTATTTTATTGGGCAATACGTCATGAAAAATAACTGGATGAATTCACTACTTTCAAAATTGGGATCTTTTTTGGACAAACTATAGGCATTTTTGAGGACTGACAAAAATTCCCTGGGACTTTGATTAGGTCTACATTTCAGGGTAAATAAGGCCCTCCTTGCAGCAGTGGCGGACTTATAGTGACCAAATTCAGTTTTTATTTCTGCGACCACATCTGACCAAGAATCCCTACCCATATCTCTAAGGGAATTAAAGAAATACCGGTGTTTTCGTTCGAATACCCAGGTAATAAATTCAAGTTTCTGTATGTGCTGTTCTAAATGTAAAGTTTTCATGGCCTCCTCATATGTTTCTAAATGACTTATTATGGAGGGTGATCCCTTTTTAGCAAATTGACCCACAATTTCCTTGAGAAACTTGATCACTTTAGTAGTGTCTATCATGGGTTGAGAAGATCTCTGTACTAAACCTTTAGAGGACCTAGGAGGTGAAATTGGTTTTAATTTAGGACGAGAATGTTCTCTCAGAGACATTAGCTCTTCTCCTTTAAAGGGGTTGTCATATTTACTTTCTGCATCTGATTTCCCCCTGGAATATTTTACCTTCACTCTATTAGGATCCTTTGGCTGTTATAGTAACATAGTAACATAGTACATAAGGCCGAAAAAAGACATTTGTCCATCCAGTTCGGCCTGTTATCCTGCAATTTTGTATTGCAGCATACAGAGTTGTACTCTCGGTGAGTAAAGAATCCAGAGTCTTTCTAGGATGGTAATCCCTGGCCAAAATAAATGTTATTTTATTGGGCAATACGTCATAAAATAACTGGATGAATTCACTAAGGGTCTGAATTGTAATGGGGCAAGATCCCGGTTATCTAACTCTGTTTGTAAATTTCTATTGTCCTGATACAACTTTTTACATTCCTCATCTAGATCCGCCATGGACAATTGATGTTTAGACAGTTCATTAGTAGCTTGACTTAATTTCCATTCCAGAGTTCTTATTACCTCTTGCTGTTGATTGTCTTTGTCACTATATTCTGATAATTTAGCAGACCATTGTGCTAATTCACCAGAAACCGTGGCCGCCTTAATTTCCATTTCAGATAGGTCTTTTTGAAATTTATCAATTTCATATGCCTGTTCAACATTTTTATATTTTGCTTTTTCCAATTGCTTTGCTATTTCACCAACTAAATATACAAATTCAGGCCAAGATTGAAGGATTAATGAATCCTTATCTTTCTTATGTTTAGCTTGGGAAATGTGACAGAGATAATCAGCAAACCGGGATTTATCGAACCAGATATCATCTGCATATTCTACAGCTCTCCTTTCCAGTTCAACCCTCCAATCCTTTAACTCTCTCTTAATATCCAACCTGTCATGCATATGACACATCACAATATGTTCAAATAATTCTTGAATCTCTCTATCATGCATATCAGTCTTAACCACTGCAGCAGCAGCCTGCATGCCTTGGCTTGCCTCGCTATTGTTCTCAGACATATTTTTACTTGTGCACTACAAGTACCACAATAACTTTATCAAATATATATTTTGCACCCCAAAATTTTGTTTCTATTACAAGCAGATCTTGGTGGGACCTCCAGATTATGTCGGAATATTTATGCTGTCTCCGATTGACAGTCTATAATTTTTATGTGAATGAATTAAAATCTATAATGAAGGAGATTCTAATTTATTATCATAAATATCAAGCTAAAACAAGCTCGTGATCTGCGTTGAATTGAAGACAAAACCCTGTTACAGACAAAATATATATGTAATTTATTAATACAATTTTTAGTGCAAAATAATATATAATAAAATTGGTGACAATTGAAATTCAATCAATGATATGCAAAATAGTGAGAAAGTCAAAAATAATTGAGAATACATATATATACACAATTATGCCTTATTATAATGATACCTCTCAATTATATTTTAAATCAATTTAATACTTGATTTCTCTCAGCCGACAAATGTCTGATTAAACCCAAATCTGGTTTATCTTTAATCTATACAGATATATATATATATATATATATATATAGATGAAAGTTCAGGGCAGCACTCCTTGTAGCAAGCGTAGGGTGCCAGCGGTGTCGACACTTGACCACAGTGTCAAATAACCAGAAGAATAAACACACCGCAGCACATCCATATGGTGAAAAATTGTGGGATCCTTTATTCACCCAAGCAGCGACGTTTCGGTCCGCTTGCTGGGACCATTTTCAAGCGGACCGAAAATGGTCCCAGCAAGCGGACCGAAACGTCGCTGCTTGGGTGAATAAAGGATCCCACAATTTTTCACCATATGGATGTGCTGCGGTGTGTTTATTCTTCTATATATATATATATATATATATATATATATATATATATATATATATAAAATCAACCATACCGGTCTAGAACTGAATTCAATTCCTTGGAGATAATACTGTGTTTTCACCAGTATATTTTCAATCTCCCTGTATTGGATTAATTTTCAGGATGATGCTGCAGTTACACCCCAATCTTATTCCAAAACAGATACTATACACAAGGTATGGTTAATTGAATATATATAGATACAGTACAGACCAAAAGTTTGAACACACCTTCTCATTCAAAGAGTTTTCTTTATTTTCATGACTATGAAAATTGTAGATTCATACTGAAGGCATCAAAACTATGAATTAACACATGTGGAATTATATACATAACAAACAAGTGTGAAACAACTGAAAATATGTCATATTCTAGGTTCTTCAAAGTAGCCACCTTTTGCTTTGATTACTGCTTTGCACACTCTTGGCATTCTCTTGATGAGCTTCAAGAGGTAGTCCCCTGAAATGGTTTTCACTTCACAGGTGTGCCCTGTCAGGTTTAATAAGTGGGATTTCTTGCCTTATAAATGGGGTTGGGACCATCAGTGGTGTTGAGGAGAAGTCAGTTGGATACACAGCTGATAGTCCTACTGAATAGACTGTTAGAATTTGTATTATGGCAAGAAAAAAGCAGCTAAGTAAAGAAAAACGAGTGGCCATCATTACTTTAAAAAATGAAGGTCAGTCAGTCAGCCGAAAAATTGGGAAAACTTTGAAAGTAAGGGCTATTTGACCATGAAGGAGAGTGATGGGGTGCTGCGCCAGATGACCTGGCCTCCACACTCACCGGACCTGAACCCAATCGAGATGGTTTGGGGTGAGCTGGACCGCAGAGTGAAGGAAATATGGCCAACAAGTGCTAAGCATCTCTGGGAACTCCTTCAAGACTGTTGGAAGACCATTTCAGGGGACTACCTCTTGAAGCTCATCAAGATAATGCCAAGAGTGTGCAAAGCAGTAATCAAAGCAAAAGGTGGCTACTTTGAAGAACCTAGAATATGACATATATTCAGTTGTTTCACACTTGTTTGTTATGTATATAATTCCACATGTGTTAATTCATAGTTTTGATGCCTTCATAGTCATGAAAATAAAGAAAACTCTTTGAATGAGAAGGTGTGTCCAAACTTTTGGTCTGTACTGTATGTATTATATTAATTAATTATCTTATAAAATATAGGTAAGGTTATACTATACCAAAATGTAAGCTAGCAGAAATCAATTTCAATGGTTCTAAGATGGCTGCCTCCAATGACTGAAAAGGTAGTCAGGGCTGGATCTGGTCTTCTCCCATTTGATGGTTTCCTGATGATAGTTTTCTGATGATCGTTTTTCTGATGATCGTCTTTCCTCTGTCAGCCCATACCATCTTTTTATCCTATCTTAGAGAGGGCTTGGCCAAGTTTTATCATTAACTAGTGACCTCACTTTATAATTAATAGAACCTGCCCCAGGGAAAATACACCCTAAACCTTTATGTTACCCTAACACTAGATGGCCATACAAAAGTCGAGGCACTTATTTCTCTTTTCTATATATTCTCTTATTCATTTACTTGAAATAAACTTTAACTAATGTTTCAGACAAAACCTTGAGGAGATCTTAAATAGACAATGACTTTTGTATTTAGTCAAACACCTAATTCATCCCTTAATCTTTTGACCAGACCTAATTAAATCAAGATAGACATGACCATTCTTAGGTCATTGTTCTGGGGAAAAGACAGGGTTTGTTTATGATCACCTGTGTCCACATTTCTCCATTCAAGAAAACCTTAAGGAAAGAGATCATTAACTTGTGCTTTACTCTGGAAGAGATTCTAAAAATGACATAGGAATTTGTACCTCAATTCTAACCTTAAAACTGAATATATCTATAAGGACCACACTTTTATATATAAAGCACACATATTTAAATTGATGATATAAAAATCAAAATCCACTCATTCATTGATTAATATAAAAAACCCAAAGAAAAATTAGAGTCTTTCTATTCACTGAAAATCATCAAAACTCAGCACATTTCTAATACATTGTCTTATCTAGGCAAATACTTTTCATTAGACCTTGAGAAACCTCCTTCTCACAAAAACAGACTTGGGTAAACACTTTGGTACATATTGTTATATAATCTTAGGTTAGTAATCCTGAGAAAATCCTGAACTCACCCTGCACTTTTAAAATAAGACAAAATGGTTGTTCTTTAGGTTCATGTCCATACATCTTATATAGGCCTTAGGCCTCCTGCACACGACCGTTTTTTTTGCGGTCCGCAAAAACGGGTTCCGTTTTTCCGTGATCCGTTACCGGTTTTTTGTCCGTGGGTCTTCATTGATTTTTGGAGGATCCACGGACATGAAAAAAAAAGTCGTTTTGGTGTCCGCCTGGCCGTGCGGAGCCATACGGATTCGTCCTGACTCACAATGCAAGTCAATGGGGACGGATCCATTTGACGTTGACACAATATGGTGCAATTGCAAACGGATCCGTTCCCCATTGACTTTCAATGTAAAGTCAGGAGTTAATATACCATAGGATCAGAGTTTTCTCCAATCCGATGGTATATTTTAACTTGAAGCGTCCCCATCACCATGGGAACGCCTCTATGTTATAATATACCATCGGATTTGAGTTACATCGTGAAACTCATATCCGACAGTATATTCTAACACAGAGGCGTTCCCATGGTGATGGGAACGCTTCAAGTTAGAATATCCTACAAACTGTGTACATGACTGCCCCCTGCTGCCTGGCAGCACCCGATCTCTTACAGGGGGCTGTGATCAGCACAATTAACCCCTCAGGTGCCGCACCTGAAGGGGTTAATTGTGCGTATCATAGCCCCCTGTAATAGTTCAGGGGCTGCCAGGCAGCAGGGGGCATACCCCCCTCCCTCCCCAGTTTGAATATCATTGGTGGCCAGTGTGCGGACCCCCGGCCCCCCCTCCCTCCCTCTATTGTATTATCATTGGTGGCCAGTGTGCGGCCTCCCCCGGCCCCCCTCCCTTCCTCTATTGTATTATCATTGGTGGCCAGTGTGCGCCCCCCCGGCCCCCCCTCTATTGTATTCATATCTTTGGTGGCCAGTGTGCGCCCCCCCCTCTATTGTGTTAATATCATTGGTGGCCAGTGTGCGGCCTCCCCTCTCCCCCCCCCATCATTGGTGGCAGCGGAGAGTTCTGATCGGAGTCCCAGTTTAATCGCTGGGGCTCCGATCGGTAACCATGGCAACCAGGATGCTACTGTAGGCCTGGTTGCCATGGTTACTTAGCAATATTACAATATTAAAAGCATCATACTTACCTGCTGCGCTGTCTGTGTCCGGCCGGGAGCTCCTCCTACTGATAAGTGACAGGTCTGTGCGGCGCATTGCTTAATGATCTGTCACTTACCAGTAGGAGGAGCTCCCGGCCGGTCACAGACAGCGCAGCAGGTAAGTATGATGCTTCTAATATTGTAATATTGCTAAGTAACCATGGCAACCAGAAAGTCAATGGGTCCGCGAAAAAAAATGGAAAACGGCACAACGGCCACGGGTGCACACAACGGTCGTGTGCAGGAGGCCTTATACTTATGGACTTTTTTTATACCCAATATTTCTGACACTCCACTTGAGTCACAGGAATTATTTTCCGATCCATCACATGACATTTCCGATGCACAGCCATTCTTGGCATCGGATCAGGAAGAGGAGGTAGCAAGTGCAACAGCCGCCACTCAGCAGTCTGACGACAGTACCCATATCAGCCCAAGGAGGTTGGTCCCCGCTGTTGCTGCCTACTCGGAGATCTCTAACATTAGTGGTGAGGAAGGTGACGTCGATGATGACGTGTCTATGGACGTAATGTGGGTGCCCACAAGAGAGGAAGAGGAGGGGAGTTCAGAGGGAGAGATGGACCAGCAGATAGGGAGGAGAAGCAGGCCGAAACTTACATTGCACAGGAGGGACAAACCAGACTGCTAATTTATCAGTAGCGAGCCAACAACCATGTACAGTCACATCTGGCGCTCCCAGGATGCCGACACATGGCTCCGCAGTGTGGGCTTTTTTTAATGTGTCAGCTGCTGACAATAGTGTTGCCATCTGCAGCCTATGCAGTCAACGCATAAGTCGTGGTAAGCCCAACACTCACCTAGGGACGACCGCCTTAAGAAGGCACCTGGCCTCACATCACCGAGCTCAGTGGGAGCAACACCGTCAGAACCCACAAAGCCACATTCCAGGTTCTCACCATTCAGCCTCTTCTCCTTCTCCTCTCTCCTCCCAATTGTCCTCCACTCCATCTTCCATCATGCCGTCCTCACGTTTGTCAGGAAATAGGCAGGCTTCCGTGGCCCAAATGTTCGAGCGTAAAAAAAGATGATGCCGGATAACCCTCTTGCCCAACGGTTGACCGTTGGCTTGTCGGAACTAATAGCCCACCAACTTCTGTCCAAACTTGTGGACTCGGAGGCCTTTCAAAAATTTGTGGCCATTGGAACACCAGAATGGATGGTCCCAGGAAGGAAATATTTCTCGCAGAAGGGCATCCCAGAGCTACATGGACACGTTCAGCAGCAAGTGAATGTATTTCTGGTAGAGTTGAGCGAACACCTGGATGTTCGGGTTCGAGAAGTTTGGCCGAACTTCCCGGAAATGTTCGGGTTCGGGATCCGAACTCGACCTGAACTTCGTCCCGAACCCGAACCCCATTGAAGTCAAGGGGACCCATCCTTTTTGGCACTAAAAAGGCTGTAAAACAGCCCAGGAAAATGCTAGAGGGCTGCAAAAGGCAGCAACATGTAGGTAAATCCCCTGCAAACAAATGTGGATAGGGAAATGAATAAAAATAAAAATAAAAATAAAATAAATAAAAATTAACCAATATCAATTGGAGAGAGGTCCCATAGCAGAGAATCTGGCTTCACGTCAGCAGAGAATCAGTCTCTTCATGCCATAGCAGAGAATCTGGCTTCACGTCACCCACCACTGTAACAGTCCATTGTCATATATTTAGGCCCCGGCACCCAGGCAGAGGAGAGAGGTCCCGTAACAGAGAATCTGGCTTCATGTCAGCAGAGAATCAGTCTGCATGTCATAGCAGAGAATCATGCTTTACGTCACCCAATACTGGAACAGTCCATGGTCAGATATTTAGGCCCAGGCACCCAGGCAGAGGAGAGAGGTCCCGTAACAGAGAATCTGGCTTCATGTCAGCAGAGAATCAGTCTGCATGTCATAGCAGAGAATCAGGCTTTACGTCACCCAACACTGGAACAGTCCATTGTCAGATATTTAGGCCCAGGCACCCAGGCAGAGGAGAGACGTCCCGTAACAGAGAATCTGGCTTCATGTCAGCAGAGAATCAGTCTGCATGTCCTAGCAGAGAATCATGCTTTACGTCACCCAACACTGGAACAGGCCACTTTCAGATATTTTTAGGCCCCGGCACCCAGACAGAGGAGACAGGTCCCGTAACAGAGAATCTGGCTTCATGTCAGCAGAGAATCAGTCTTCATGTCATAGCAGAGAATCAGGCTTCACGTCACCCACCACTGGAACAGGCCACTGTCACATATTTAGGCCCAGGCACCAAGGCAGAGGAGAGAGGTCCCGTAACAGAGCATCTGGCTTCATGTCAGCAGAGAATCAGTCTTCATGTCCTAGCAGAGAATCATGCTTTACGTCACCCAACACTGGAACAGTCCATTGTCAGATATATAGGCCCAGGCACCCAGGCAAAGGAGAGAGGTCCCGTAACAGAGAATCTGGCTTCATGTCAGCAGAGAATCAGTCTGCATGTCCTAGCAGAGAATCATGCTTACGTCACCCAACACTGGAACAGTCCATTGTCAGATATTTAGGCCCAGGCACCCAGGCAGAGGAGAGAGGTCCCGTAACAGAGAATCTGGCTTCATGTCAGCAGAGAATCAGTCTGCATGTCCTAGCAGAGAATCATGCTTACGTCACCAACACTGGAACAGTCCATTGTCAGATATTTAGGCCCAGGCACCCAGGCAGAGGAGAGAGGTCCCGTAACAGAGAATCTGGCTTCATGTCAGCAGAGAATCAGTCTGCATGTCCTAGCAGAGAATCATGCTTTACGTCACCCAACACTGGAACAGGTCACTGTCAGATATTTTTAGGCCCCGGCACCAAGACAGAGGAGAGAGGTCCCGTAACAGAGATCTGGCTTCATGTCAGCAGAGAATCAGTCTTCATGTCATAGCAGAGAATCAGGCTTCACGTCACCCACCACTGGAAACAGGCCACTGTCACATATTTAGGCCCAGGCACCCAGACAGAGGAGAGAGGTCCCATAACAGAGATTCGGGCTTCATGTCAGCAGAGAATCAGTCTCATGTCATAGCAGAGAATCAGGCTCACGTCACCTACAATGGAACAGGCCACGTCACATATTAGGCCCAGGCACCCAGGCAGAGGAGAGAGGTCCCATAAACTGAGATTCAGGCTTCATGTCAGCAGAGAATCAGTCTTCATGTCATAGCAGAGAATCAGGCTTCACTGTCACCCACCACTGGAAACAGGCCACTGTCAGATATTTTTAGGCACCGGCACCCAGGCAGAGGAGAGAGGTCCCATAACAGAGATTCAGGCTTCTTGTCAGCAGAGAATCAGTCTGCATGTCATAGCAGAGAATCAGGCTTCATGTCACCCACCACTGGAACAGGCCACTGTCAGCATATTTTAGGCCCAGGCACCCAGACAGAGGAGAGAGGTTCCTATAACAGAGATTCAGGCTTCATGTCACAGAGAATCAGTCTTCATGTCATAGCAGAGAATCAGGCTTCACTGTCACCCACCACTGGAACAGGCCACTGTCAGCATATTTTTAGGCCCCGGCACCCAGACAGAGGAGAGGTTCATTCAACTTTGGGTTGCCACGCAATATAATGGTAAAATGAAAATAAAAATAGGATTGAATAAGGAAGTGCCCTGGAGTACAATAATATGTGGTTAAGGGGAGGTAGTTAATGTCTAATCTGCACAAGGGATGGACAGGTCCTGTGGGATCCATGCCTGGTTCATTTTTATGAACGTCAGCTTGTCCACATTGGCTGTAGACAGGCGGCTGTGTTTGTCTGTAATGACGCCCCCTGCCGTGCTGAATACACGTTCAGACAAAACGCTGGCCGCCGGGCAGGCCAGCACCTCCAAGGCATAAAAGGCTAGCTCTGGCCATGTGGACAATTTGGAGACCCAGAAGTTGAATGGGGCCGAACCATCAGTCAGTACTTGGAGGGGTGTGCACAGGTACTGTTCCACCATGTTATTGAAATGTTGCCTCCTGCTAACACGTTCCGTATCAGGTGGTGGTGCAGTTAGCTGTGGCGTGGTGACAAAACTTTTCCACATCTCTGCCATGCTAACCCTGCCCTCAGAAGAGCTGGCCGTGACACAGCTGCGTTGGCGACCTCTTGCTCCTCCTCTGCCTTCGCCTTGGGCTTCCACTTGTTCCCCTGTGAGATTTGGGAATGCTCTCAGTAGCGCGTCTACCAACGTGCGCTTGTACTCGCGCATCTTACTATCACGCTCCAGTGCATGAAGTAAGGTAGGCACATTGTCTTTGTACCGTGGATCCAGCAGGGTGGCAACCCAGTAGTCCGCACACGTTAAAATGTGGGCAACTCTGCTGTCGTTGCGCAGGCACTGCAGCATGTATTCGCTCATGTGTGCCAGGCTGCCCAGAGGTAAGGACAAGCTGTCCTCTGTGGGAGGCGTATCGTCATCGTCCTGCGTTTTCCCCCAGCCATGCACCAGTGATGGGCCCGAGGTGCGTTGGGTGCCAGCCCGCTGTGAACCTGCTTCATCCTCATCCTCCTCCACCTCCTCCTCATCCTCGTCCTCCTCATCCTCCAGTAGTGGGCCCTGTCTGGCCACATTTGTACCTGGCCTCTGCTGTTGCAAAAAACCTCCCTCTGAGTCACTTCGAAGAGACTGGCCTGAAAGTGCTAAAAATGACCCCTCTTCCTCCTCCTCCTCCTGGGCCACCTCCTCTTCCATCATCGCCCTAAGTGTTTTCTCAAGGAGACATAGAAGTGGTATTGTAACGCTGATAACGGCGTCATCGCCACTGGCCATGTTGGTGGAGTACTCGAAACGGCGCAATAGGGCACACAGGTCTCGCATGGAGGCCCAGTCATTGGTGGTGAAGTGGTGCTGTTCCGCAGTGCGACTGACCCGTGCGTGCTGCAGCTGAAACTCCACTATGGCCTGCTGCTGCTCGCACAGTCTGTCCAGCATGTGCAAGGTGGAGTTCCACCTGGTGGGCACGTCGCATATGAGGCGGTGAGCGGGAAGGCCGAAGTTACGCTGTAGCGCAGACAGGCGAGCAGGATGTGAACGCCGGAAGCGCGAACAGACGGCCCGCACTTTATGCAGCAGCTCTGACATGTCGGGGTAGATGTGAATGAACTTCTGCACCACCAAATTCAGCACATGCGCCAGGCAAGGGATGTGCGTCAAACCGGCTAGTCCCAGAGCTGCAACGAGATTTCGCCCATTATCGCACACCACCAGGCCGGGCTTGAGGCTTACCGTCAGCAACCACTCGTCGGTCTGTTGTTCTATACCCCGCCACAACTCCTGCGTGGTGTGGGGCCTGTCCCCCAAACATATGAGTTTCAGAACGACCTGCTGACGTTTACCCCGGGCTGTGCTGAAGTTGGTGGTGAAGGTGTGTGGCTGACTGGATGAGCAGGTGGAAGAAGAGGAGGAGGAAGCTGAGTAGGAGGAGGAGGAGACAGGAGGCAAAAAATGTTGCCCTGCAATCCTTGGCGGCGGAAGGACGTGCGCCAAACAGCTCTCCGCCTGGGGCCCAGCCGCCACTACATTTACCCAGTGTGCAGTTAGGGAGATATAGCGTCCCTGGCCGTGCTTACTTTTCCACGTATCTGTGGTTAGGTGGACCTTGCCACAGATGGCGTTGCGCAGTGCACACTTGATTTTATCGGATACTTGGTTGTGCAGGGAAGGCACGGCTCTCTTGGAGAAGTAGTGCCGGCTGGGAACAACATACTGTGGGACAGCAAGCGACATGAGCTGTTTGAAGCTGTCTGTGTCCACCAGCCTAAATGACAGCATTTCATAGGCCAGTAGTTTAGAAATGCTGGCATTCAGGGCCAGGGATCGAGGGTGGCTAGGTGGGAATTTACGCTTTCTCTCAAATGTTTGTGAGATGGAAAGCTGAACGCTGCCGTGTGACATGGTTGAGATGCTTGGTGACGCAGGTGGTGGTGTTGGTGGTACATCCCATGTTTGCTGGGCGGCAGGTGCCAATGTTCCTCCAGAGGCGGAGGAAGAGGCCGAGGCGGCGGCAGCAGCAGAGGAGGCTGAGGCGGCAGCAGCAGAAGAGGTAGCAGGGGGAGCCTGAGTGACTTCCTTGTTTTTAAGGTGTTTACTCCACTGCAGTTCATGCTTTGCATGCAGGTGCCTGGTCATGCAGGTTGTGCTAAGGTTCAGAACGTTAATGCCTCGCTTCAGGCTCTGATGGCACAGCGTGCAAACCACTCGGGTCTTGTCGTCAGCACATTGTTTGAAGAAGTGCCATGTTAGGGAACTCCTTGAAGCTGCCTTTGGGGTGCTCGGTCCCAGAAGGCGGCGGTCAGTAGCAGGCGGAGTCTCTTGGCGGCGGGTGTTCTGCTTTTGCCCACTGCTCCCTCTTTGTCTTTTGCTACGCTGTTGGCTCGGTCTCACCACTGCCTCTTCCTCTGAACTGTGAAAGTCAGTGGCACGACCTTCATTCCATGTCATCGTCCCCTGAATCGTCTTCCACCCAGTCTTGATCCCTGACCTCCTGTTCATTCTGCACACTGCAGAAAGACGCAGCTGTTGGCACCTGTGTTTCGTCATCATCAGAGACGTGCTGAGGTGGTATTCCCATGTCCTCATCATCAGGAAACATAAGTGGTTGTGCGTTAGTGCATTCTATCTCTTCCACCCCTGGGGAAGGGCTAGGTGAATGCCCTTGGGAAACCCTTCCAGCAGAGTCTTCAAACAGCATAAGAGACTGCTGCATAACTTGAGGCTCAGACAGTTTCCCTGATATGCATGGGGGTGATGTGACAGACTGATGGGCTTGGTTTTCATGCGCCATCTGTGCGCTTTCTGCAGAAGACTGGGTGGGAGATAATGTGAACGTGCTGGATGCACTGTCGGCCACCCAATTGACTAATGCTTGTACCTGCTCAGGCCTTACCATCCTTAGAATGGCATTGGGCCCCACCAAATATGGCTGTAAATTCTGGCGGCTACTGGGACCTGAGGTAGTTGGTACACTAGGACGTGTGGCTGTGGCAGAACGGCCACGTCCTCTCCCAGCACCAGAGGGTCCACTAACACCACCACGACCACGTCCGCGTCCGCCTCCCTTACTAGATGTTTTCCTCATTGTTACCGTTCACCACAATAAGAAAAATATTATTCGGGCCAATGTATTGAATTAAAATTCAGGCCTTTTTTTACAGACACCTAACACTAAGTCTATCTGGCTATCTATTTAGGTACCGTATTACACTAATACATGCACACCAGTAATGACAGATTTAGCTGAATATAAATTTGAGGCCTATTATTTAGGCGCTGGGTGACAGGTATACGTTTACGGACAGAATTAGACTTGGATCTGCACTGTAGCGTGTGTGTGAAGTTCTTGAGAATTACCCTATCAACACCTTGAATCTAATATACCCTTTTAGGGATAGATTTAAAGTAGGCCTGATACAGCAGAAACCACTAATTTTGAGAATTGCAAATTTGGGAATTGTTTTTCAACCCAGACCAAAAACTGTGCTTTGACGGACAGTAAAAATGACTGGACCAGCTAAAACAGTACAGGCCTATTTTTTAGGCGCTGGGTGACAGGTATACGTTTAATCACAGAATTAGACTTGGATCTGCACTGTAGCGTGTGTGTGAAGTTCTTGAGAATTACCCTATCAGCACCTTGAATCTAATATACCCTTTTAGGGATAGATTTAAAGTAGGCCTGATACAGCAGAAACCACTAATTTTGAGAATTGCAAATTTGGGAATTGTTTTTCAACCCAGACCAAAAACTGTGCTTTGACGGACAGTAAAAATGACTTGACCAGCTAAAACAGTACAGATTTGGATGAATATAAATGTGAGGCCTATTTTTTAGGCGCTGGGTGACAGGTATACGTTTAATCACAGAATTAGACTTGGATCTGCACTGTAGCGTGTGTGTGAAGTTCTTGAGAATTACCCTATCAGCACCTTGAATCTAATATACCCTTTTAGGGATAGATTTAAAGTAGGCCTGATACAGCAGAAACCACTAATTTTGAGAATTGCAAATTTGGGAATTGTTTTTCAACCCAGAACAAAAACTGTGCTTTGACGGGCACTAAAAATAACTTGACCAGCTAAAGCAGTATTGACAGATTTGGATTAATATAAATGTGAGGCCTATTTTTTAGGTGCTGGGTGACAGGCTCAACTTGCCCCTGATGTAGTATATGGCCAAAAAATAACCACACTATTGATGGTTAAATGCACTTGATGAAAGCTTGACCCTGATGTAGGATATAGCAAAAAATAACCACACTATTGATGGTTAAATGCACTTGGGTGACAAGGTCAGCTTGCCCCTGATGTAGTATATGGCCAAAAAATAACCACACTATTGATGGTTAAATGCACATGATGAAAGCTTGACCCTGATGTAGGATATAGCAAAAAATAACCACACTATTGATGGTTAAATGCACTTGGGTGACAAGGTCAGCTTGACCCTGATGTAGTATATGGCCAAAAAATAACCACACTATTGATGGTTAAATGCACTTGATGAAAGCTTGACCCTGATGTAGGATATAGCAAAAAATAACCACACTATTGATGGTTAAATGTACTTGGTGGCAGCTTGTGCTGGCGCACAAGCAAGCCACAAAATGGCCGCCGATCACCCCAGAAAAAAGTGACTGAAAAACGCTCTGGGCACCCTAAAAACACTGAGCAATTGAATAGCAGCAGTTCAATGATCCACAGCTGTAGATCGATCACTGAATGAAGTCTTTTGGAGGAGTTAATCACTGCCTAATCTCGCCCTAACGTCGCAGCTGCAACCTCTCCCTACACTTGTATCAGCAGAGTGACGTGCAGCGCTACGTGACCCAAGCTTATATAGAGGCTGGGTCACATGCTGCACTGGCCAATCACAGCCATGCCAATAGTAGGCAAGGCTGTGATGGCCTCTTGGGGCAAGTAGTATGATGCTTGTTGATTGGCTGCTTTGCAGCCTTTCAAAAAGCGCCAAGAAAGCGCCGAACACCGAACCCGGACTTTTATGAAAATGTTCGGGTCAGTGTCACGGACACCCCAAAATTCGCTCATCCCTAATTTCTGGCAAACAGTATCGGTGCCAAGATACATCTTACCACAGGCACGTGGTCTAGCAAACACGGGCAGGGAAGGTATATAACTTTTACTGCTCACTGGGTGAACCTTTCGACGGCCGTCAAGCATGTAACCCGTGGCACCCGTGTAGATTTGGTTTTACAGCCGTGGATTGTGTGCCGGCATACATACATTATTCCTCTGGGTAGCCATTTTGTATGCTTCTGGCCTATGTAAAAGAACAGTGAACTCTCATCTTCCTGAAGCCTGGGTCAAGTATGATATAGATGGACACTTTTATTACCACTACTCTGTGAGGCCGGCTATAAAAGGTCATAAAGGCTATACCAGGCCCAGCTCATCCTGTCCTATAAGATAAAGATCAGCTCGCTGTCAAGCCTGGCTGGAGCGTGACGTCATTAATTTCCAGGTCTGGTTTGAGGAGAGCTAATAGCCCTTAATTAGCTCTGGGCATAAAACCAGTCCACTTTCAGATTTCAGTTATGAATCAACTTATGCCCTTTCTGACACCAGATCCAGGCCCTACAGAGTATTGTGGTTAATTGGGTATCAAATATGACCAGAGGATGTGATTCTGTAGCTCACCTATGGGTGGTAGAAGAACTACAGGTCCCAGCATTACCGTGTGTGGTCTCATTCTGTATGTAAATAAATAAGGATCGCAAATATGTATTCTGTATAAAAATATGCCGATGTATCAGGGAGATACAGGCTTAAGTATAATCCTCATTGTAGGAACTGAACTTTGATGGGGGTCATAAAACCCTTGGAGGCCAATCCCTAGGCTTCACAGTCACTCTGCTGCCATTGGCTGACAGGAGTAAGTCTCCTGCCCATGGCAGAGTTCATAAAAATCTGTGCACAAGGACAGAGGAGAGAGACCCATGGAACATCACCAGACCCTTAATCGGACATTGACAGCATATCCCTGTATCAGAAGAACTTTGAGGGTCTCCCCTGATACATACTGAACGGGGTTTGCAAGGATTCAAAAAGGACATATGAACGACAATCTGAAACCCTCCAGAGAAACTAAGTATTCTTTCACCTTTTTCCCTTTCATTTGAACTGTCGTGATTATTTATATTGTTATTATTATTCTGTAGATTTATAGTCATTTTCATTAGATTTGTATGCACTGCTTTTTACCTCTTATTAAAGATTATAAAATCTAAGTGGCCAAGTCTTCCATATTCTAAGCTGCTGAACAACGTACCTTGCCTTTGAAGAGACGTTACCAGGTAGTTAGTTAAATTGCATTTAGGAATTGTAGCTGGGGGTGATTGACTGCGGTTGGTCAGTAAGTGATATCCGGTTCATCCACTGATCTGTGTGATAGTGAATGACCCGGATAGTCGGCTCGTGGACCGGGAACCCACGTGGTGGCAGTTACCGAAGTGTAGTGGGGGGGTGTTAGCCGAAGGGTAATACCCCGGTCACGTGAGGTCTCTGTGTGTGCGCAGACTCCATCACAGACCACTACGTCACAGCTGTGGGATCCGGAGCGATCGGATCCATAGTTCGTGACAGATTGCATGCAGGCCTGCCTCTTCTTCTCCTCCTCCTACTCATCCTCCCTCTCCTCCTCGGCTGACTCCTCCTTTTCCGCTGCTACCATCTCTTCCGCTGAGCCAACCAAGATCCCCAGAACCTATTCGACATGCCAGGTTAGAAGTTGCCATGCTGTGCTGTGTTTTTTGTGCCTGGAAGCCAATCGGTCCTGCACTCCTTTCAGCTTTGCGTTCACAGGCAGATCAATGGCTAACACCGCTCACTTTGACAGTTGGTAATGTGGTGTGCGACAACGGTGCCAATCTGCTGAGCGCGCTGAAACAGGGCAAAATTACACACGTGCCATGCATGGCACACGTCCTGAACTTGGTCGTGCAGTGAATCGTTGTCAAATTCCCCGGGGTCCAGGACGTCTTGCGGCAGGCCAGGAAAATCGCGGGCCATTTCAGAAGATCTTACACGGCCATGGCTTGCCTTGCTGAAATCCAGCGGCGACACAACCTGCCCGTCAGACGTCTTATTTGTGACTGCCAGATGCGATGGAACTCAACCTTGTATATGCTCGATAGGCTGCTCCAGGAGAAACGTGCAGTTAACGTCTACCTGTACGAACTCTGCGGCAGGACAGGTTCTGGGGAGCTTGTTTTTTTTTCACCGCGCCAATGGCTGCTCATGCACGACGCATGCAGACTTCTGTGGCCATTTGAAGAGATCACCAAACTGGTCAGTCGCAGTTAGGGCGCCATCAGTGACATCGTACCTTTTGCCTTCTTTTAGGAGCGTGCATTGCGTTGTGTCATTGATCAAGCCATCGAGGAGCAGGAGCAGGAAGATGAGGAAGTAGCAATGCTGGATGAATTCCCAGGGAAGGCTACTCCATCTGAGACAAGTCAACAACAGGAGTCTGAAGAGGAGTCAGAGGAGGATGGTGTTGGGGAGGAGAAGGATCAAGAAGAGCATACTTTAAACCTTTCTGGGATCCCTCGAGTTGTTCGTGGATGGGGGAGGAGAACGAGGACGACATTATCCTGGATGATGAGCAGGAGCCAGGCCACTTCCAGGTTAGTGCAAATGGGGGCCTTCATGCTCCAGTCTTTTAGGAGGGACCCCCGTATAAAAAGCATAAAGGGCAAGGACCAGTACTGGGTGGCAACGTATTTAGACCCCCGTTACAAACAAAAAATGGCGGAAATGTTACCACCATCACAGAGGGTTGTCAGAATGCAGCACTTTTAGTCCTTGCTTAGAGAAATGCTGCATTCTGCTTTTTTGGGCGCTGGCAGAGGAGTTTCCACTCACAGAGAAACAGTTGTGGGTACCAATACAACAGCGACTGCAAGAAGAGGGCGGTTTGAAGATGTGTTGGTCACTTCTGATATGAGAACATTCTTTCAGCCGACCCATCGACAGCTGTCCTCCGGATCCAGCCTCAGGGAATGTCTAGATCGGCAGGTGTCCGACTACATCGGTTTAATGGCCGATTTGGACACTCTGAGAAGTGATGAACCCTTGGACTACTGGGTGGGCAGGCTTGACCTCTGGCCAGAACTTGCACAATTTGCAATGGAACTGTTGGCTTGCCCCTCATCAAGTGCAGACTCGCCTAGCTCACGACTCGCCTTCTGTCAGGGGAACGCCTGTCGGCTAATTTTTGGGGCCTGTAATGGCCGACACTTACTTCTGTATCCTGTGAATGCCTAATGTACCACCAGCAACAGAATACAAAGTTATTTGCTGTCAGGGGAACGCCTGTCGTCTAATTTTTGAGGCCTGTAATGGCTGACACTTACTTCTGCGGACACATTTAACAGATGTGTGAAGGGACCCTATATGTATTTGACATGTAGTTACCGGCTGCTGTCAGTTCTGGCTGATTTATGCCGAGCTATTACAGTAAAACCAAGCAATATTACAAAAAACACAATACACGTTATAACTGTACAAATGATTTATATAACTTAGTAGAAAAAATATATATATTTAATTAAGGCAATTTCTCCAAAAGCATGATAATCTCATGGACCTCCTTCATGGCCTTGCGTTGGCTCTCCTCCATGCCCTTCAAGCGCTCATGAACGGCCCGCATATCATGGAGATGCGCCCTTTGCAGTTTGGCCAATTTGGCCTTCAATGTCTTCATTCCTGTTTGAAAAAAAATAAAAATTAACATTATTTGCAACTCTTATTAAACCTTAAATTTGTGGTGCATATGACTTTATGATCGCTTGCTATTACACCTTTTTGTGAAAAAAGCTGTCCATAAAATTGTTGTAAATTTTTGTTTAAAAAGGTGTCCAACTAAGGGGTTATTTGGTATGATATTTTTAGACAGCTGGTTGTTACAGGTGCGGCCAAACCTACTATTTTTCCTTATTTTATAGTAAATTGTCTTTTACACAATAAAAGCATTGTTGAACCAAAAACAATTCATGTTTTACTGTCTCCATATTTTGAGAGCCAAATTATTGATTTTATGTGGCAATTGTCTAACGGTTGGGTCTCATTTTTAGCAGAATGCATTGACCGATTGTTACTATTTTGGGGGGCATATGCCTCTTTAGCTAGCTTGGTGTTGCACTTTTACTGATGTAAGGTTGAATAAATGAATATTTTTGTTTAAATATTTGTATTTCTTATTTTTATTTAAATTGTTCACCGGAGAGGTAATATCATTTGATATTTTTATATAGACAGTCGATATGTAGACGGCGGTACAAAATATGTCTCTTTGTCTATTGTTTACCTTTTTTTTTAAATTTAAAGTCTTTATACACTTTGACGATTTAAATCTCAATAAGTTAGTTAGTGAGCTTTATGATCATCATATGATATATTAGTTAGTTATATTTCAGTACATTATAATTTTATTTTGTTTGTTAGTTAATGATAATTCAATTGAGTTTAATATTATTTATTTGTTAAATCAATGGTTTTAAAGTAGATTAAAGAGTTATTGGCCAGTGTTCTTTTTTTTTTATTAATAGAGTGTATGTTGTCTCCTCATTGTCGGCCCTTTTAATGTTTATGTACGGTACATGTTATGGATACATAATCATATTGCTATGTGCACATATTTACCCTCCTGCTGGGGGCTGGTGATCATCTCCTCTTCCTCCGAGTCCTGAGATGGGGTGGTGCTGAAGGGTACAGTACTTTCCACCTCCTTCACTTCTCCCACATCTGGTGGGAGTGGCCAAATAGGCTGGGAAGGTCCGGCCTCCACCTCCTCTTCCTCCTCTACCTCCACAACCTCCACCCGTCGCCTTTTCCGAATGGAGGGAATAGGAACGTCTGTGATCACAAAATGTTCCGATTTTAGATAAACAAAATCTTAAGAACGTAATCTTAAGAATATGGAGGGATCTATATATAATTGCAGTGGCTGCCAGCTTTATGATGCATAACTCAATCCAAAATTAACAGTATGAAAAAAGACATCCCCTCCACAGTGTCTTGATGGAACAATAGGGCGAGAGGAGACCCATGGGATGGGATTATCTCCTCAGTGTATCATAGGATGATATAATTTTCTACACCAGAGTTGGCTACTTCTTAACCGATAGGCGTCCGGACAGCAGCGCTCTCAGGTCTCAGCGACGCCTATCGGCGTCATCTCGTGAGACCTGAGATTTTCTGTGAACGCGCGCTCACAGGAGCGCGCGTTCACAGGATTGCGCAGTTCACAATTTGCATTCAGTCCGCCCCACCGCAGTGGCAGATTTTTTTTTTTTATGGTCACTGCAAAAACACCGTAAAATCGCTGCGGCGCTGTAAAGATTAGTGTTGAGCGCGAATATTCAAATATCAAATTTTTTTTTCGCGAATATCGGCACTTTGCTAATTCGTGAATATTTCAAGTATAGTGCTATAAAATCGATATTTTGAATATTCTTTTTTTTTTGTTTGTTTTTTATTATATTTATTTCTTTCCCACTTCCCTAAAGTTGTTCTTATTTGTCCTTAGGATTCCTGACTTCCTGGCTGCTCCAGTCAGTGCCCGTTGCCGCTTCTGCCGACTTCCGTGCTCATGGAGCATCCCCATCACCATGGGAACGTCTCCATACTAGAATGTACTGTCGGATTTGAGAATTACGTTGAAATCACATTTCGATTAATTCAAGTTATAATAATCGAATTGCGATTTCAACCTTGTTTACTATGGTTAGCTTGGTAGAATTAGCGAATATGGCGAATGTATTCGTCATATTCCTCAAAACAAAGATAACTAAGTATTCTCCATCTTCGTTTTAGCTCCATATTCGTCAACTTCGCTAATTCTAGCAATCAAATAGGAAAGTTGACTATAGAGACAGCTGTTTTTAATTCGCTATGCGATTATATTATTTTTTTCTTTTTTTTATAAATAGAATAATTATAATTATCAAGTATTATAATTATTCTATTTATTAAAAAAAAGCAAAGTAATATAATCGCATATCGAATTAAACTTACCTGTCTCTATAGTCAACTTTCCTATTTGAAATGATTGCTAGAATTAGCGAAGTTGACGAATAGGTAGCTAAAACGAAGATGGAGAATACTTTGTTAGGAGGAATATGACGAATACCTTCGCCATATTCTACCAAGCCAACCATAGTAAACCAGCTCCAAGTTGAAATCGCAATTCGATTATTATAACTTTAATTAATCGAATTGCGATTTCAACTTAGCACTGCTATATTCCATATTAGGCTAGAATTAACGAATATGGAATATAGCAGTACTAAGTTGAAATCGCCATGCGATTACTTCGAGTTATATTAATCGCATTGCGATTTCAACTTGAGGCTGCTGCTGGGTCTCTAATGAAATGGGTCTAGAATTAACGAACTTAACTGATATTGAATCTAGCAGTGCTAATTTTTAATCACAATGTGATAATATTTGCTATTATTATTAACCACATTGTGAATCCAACTTTTATAATGCACTATTCTGACATACAGTACTATATTTGTTTTATTAGTTAATTTTACCAATACCACCTATAGCAAAATCTCCAAAGCTGGAATTGCAATGCAATAAAAATTAGTTGCATTTCGAATTCAACACTATTGCTAAAATATTCGTATTGCTTGTATTGTTATAGTTAACAAGTGACTACTACATCTTATGGGTTAAATGTTCACCATCGGTATTACTTACGGTCACGGACATTAGCCGTGGGTTTATGCAGCCACACAAAGCAGGTGGCCACGCGCCCGCATAAGGATTGATCTATGTTTAATTATTCTGCTGGATGAAGTATAGCTACGTCATTGGGTGTGAAGCGGTAAATGATTATGGTACAAATTAAAGTAGTTACATCACACTACAATGTCTGTAACATGTACAGTTGCAAGAAAAAGTATGTGAACCCTTTGGAATGATATGGATTTCTGCATAAATTGGTCATAAAATGTGATCTGATCTTCATCTAAGTCACAACAATAGACAATCACAGTCTGCTTAAACTAATAGCACCCAAAAAATTAAATGTTACCATGTTTTTATTAAACACACCATGTAAACATTCACAGTGCAGGTGGAAAAAGTATGTGAACCCTTGGATTTAATAACTGGTTGAACCTACTTTGGCAGCAATAACTTTAACCAAACGTTTCCTGTAGTTGCAGATCAGACGTGCACAACGGTCAGGAGTAATTCTTGACCATTTCTCTTTACAGAACTGTTTCAGTTCAGCAATATTCTTGGGATGTCTGGTGTGAATCACTTTCTTGAGGTCATGCCACAGCATCTCATTCGGGTTGAGGTCAGAACTCTGACTGGGCCACTCCAGAAGGCGTATTTTCTTCTGTTTAAGCCATTCTGTTGTTGATTTACTTCTATGCTTGGGGTCATTGTCCTGTTGCAACACCCATCTTCTGTTGAGCTTCAGCTGGTGGACAGATGGCCTTAAGTTCTCCTGAAAAATGTGTTGATAGACTTGGGAATTCATTTTTCCTTCGATGATAGCAATCCGTCCAGGCCCTGATGCAGTAAAGCAGCCCCAAACCATGATGCCCCCACCACCATACTTCACAGTTGGGATGAGGTTTTGATGTTGGTGTGCTGTGCCTCTTTTTCTCCACACATAGTGTTGTGTGTTTCTTCCAAATAATTCAACTTTGGTTTCATCTGTCCACAGAATATTTTGCCAGTACTGCTGTGGAACATCCAGGTGCTCTTGTGCAAACTGTAAATGCGCAGCAATGTTTTTTTTGGACAGCAGTGGCTTCCTCTATGGTATCCTCCCATGAAATCCATTCTTGTTTAGTGTTTTACGTATTGTAGATTCGCTAACAGGGATGTTAGCATATGCCAGAGACTTTTGTAAGTCTTTAGCTGACACTCTAGGATTCTTCTTCACCTCATTAAGCAGTCTGCGCTGTGCTCTTGCAGTCATCTTTACAGGACGGCCACTTCTAGGGAGAGTAGCAGCAGTGCTGAACTTTCTCCATTTATAGACAATTTGTCTTACTGTGGACTGATGAACAGCAAGGCTTTTGGAGATACTTTTATTACCCTTTCCAGCTTTATGCAAGTCAACAATTCTTAATCATAGGTCTTCTGAGAGCTCTTTTGTGCGAGGCATCATTCACATCAGGCAATGCTTCTTGTGAAAAGCAAACCCAGAACTGGTGTGTGTTTTTTTTATAGGGCAGGGCAGCTGTAACCAACACCTCCAATCTCATCTCATTGATTGGACTCCAATTAGCTCTTGGAGATGTCATTAGTCTAGGGGTTCACATACTTTTTCCACCTGCACTGTGAATGTTTACATGGTGTGTTCAATAAAAACATGGTAACATTTAATTCTTTGTGTGTTATTAGTTTAAGCAGACTGTGATTGTCTATTGTTGTGACTTAGATGAAGATCAGATCACATTTTATGACCAATTTGTGCAGAAATCCATATCATTCCAAAGGGTTCACATACTTTTTCTTGCAACTGTATGTATGGATAGCAGACAAATATCTCTCATATGCACATCGCACCTCTATTTACGTGCTACACACTGTATATCCCACGCTATAAAACCCACACCAACCCCACCTTCCCCCTTAAACCCTCCACCACCTTAAACCCCCCTCCATCATGTCCCCCCCCACCTCCTCACTCACACACAGTTTATGATAAGTAATGATTGACCTCCAGTATTTCAGTATTCGCTGGTTCATTTACCATAACCCAGGGTGCACCACGTAGAGGCGAACCAGCTGTACACCCCATACCATACCGTTACCTCACTACACAAGTATACCTCTCCTTAAATGACCATTGGCCAATACCCCATTGCTCATACCCCACACACATTCAATTTAAATACAATGTAATGTTATAATGGTAACCTAAAATCAATTTTTTTCCATTTATAGCCATAATTTTTTTACATTTTGCTGACATGATCACATTAAGTACAAATACTTGTATTTTCAAAGTTTTTGATTACATGTATGCATGTTGTACAAAGTCTATGATTGGACCTGGTCCCGTCACGCATGCTGCTAAGAGCGCCACAGTCCGCAGTATTCGGTTTGAATTGTGGCACACACATGACCACCGGCACAAGAAAATAGTCATAGTGAATAAGTGGTGCCACCATAAGCAGCGCCATGTCTATTACCTTGTTTCCATGTAACGGCGGCTGCTGTATGTAATGATAATGAATTATTACTTTGGCCCAGACTAAATTGTCTGTACTGTAACCCCATTGGTTACAATAAAACAAAACACAACAAATTTTATAGAACAATAAAGTTTTATGAAACAATCTTTAAATAAAGAAAAATATTAAGAACATAAATAACTGAAGCACCAAAAAACAAATGAAAAAAATAATTAAGGTAATTTTTTAATTTGTTTTAACTTTTGGAACAGTCCATCCATGGCCTTTTGGTTGGCCTCCTCTGCTAGGGTCATCTTATGGGAGTATTGGAGCTTCTGCTCCCTCATCCTTGTCATGTGCTGCGCCCTCAACTTCTTCATGCGTTCGCACTGCTCCCGCTGCACAATTTTCATTTCTTTCATTAAGTTGTTTATCGCCGTAAAAGTAAAGGAAATATAAATTTTAAATGTACTTTAAAAGACAATCATTGTTTGGTGTATAAAGCAGATAAAGTCCTGAATGACCCAGGAAGAACTACATCTTCGACTTAAAAAGATTAAAATAGACCAATTGCCAGGACCGGATGGCATACACCCCCGTATCCTAAGGGAATTAAGTGATGTCATAGCCAGACCCTTATTTCTGATATTTGCGGACTCTATATTGACAGGGAATGTTCCACATGATTGGCGCATGGCAAATGTGGTGCCAATATTCAAAAAGGGTCCAAAAACAGAGCCTGGAAACTATAGGCTGGTAAGTTTAACATCTGTCATGGGTAAACTGTTTGATGTTTTCTGAGAGATGCTATCTTAGAGCTTCTCAACGGAAATAAGCAAATAACGCCATATCAGCATGGCTTCATGAGGGATCGGTCATGCCAAACTAATGTAATCATTTTCTATGAGGAGGTAAGTTCTAGACTTGACAGCGGCGAATCAATGGATGTCGTATATCTGCATTTCTCCAAAGCATTTGACAGTGCACCACATAAAAGGTTAGTATATAAAATGAGAATTCTCGGACTGGGAGAAAATGTCTGTATGTGGGTTAGTAACTGGCTGAGTGATAGAAAACAGAGGGTGGTTATTAACGGTACACACTCAGATTGGGTCACTGTCACTAGTGGGGTACCTCAGGGGTCAGTATTGGGCCCTATTCTCTTCAATATATTTATTAATGATCTTGTAGAAGGCTTGCATAGTAAAGTATCAATTTTTGCAGATGAAAATAAACTGTGTAAAGTAATTTACACTGAAGAGGACAGTATACTGGTACAGAGGGATCTGGATAGATTGGAGGCTTGGGCAGAGAAGTGGCAGATGAGGTTTAACACTGACAAATGTAAAGTTATGCACATGGGAAGGAATAATGCAAGTCACCCGTACATACTAAATGGTAAAACACTCGGTAACACTGACATGGAAAAGGATCTAGGAATTTTAATAAACAGCAAACTAAGCTGCAAAAACCAGTGTCAGGCAGCTGCTGCCAAGGCCAATAAGATAATGGGTTGCATCAAAAGGGGCATTGATGCCCGTGATAAGAACATAGTCCTACCACTTTACAAATCACTAGTCAGACCACACATGGAGTACTGTGTACAGTTCTGGGCTCCTGTGAACAAGGCAGACATAGCAGAGCTGGAGAGGGTCCAGAGGAGGGCAAGTAAAGTAATAACTGGAATGGGGCAACTACAGTACCCTGAAAGATTATCAAAATTAGGGTTATTCACTTTAGAAAAAAGACAACTGAGGGGAGATCTAATTACTATGTATAAATATATCAGGGGTCAGTACAGAGATCTATCCCATCATCTATTTATCCCCAGGACTGTGACTGTGACGAGGGGACATCCTCTGCGTCTGGAGGAAAGAAGGTTTGTACACAAACATAGAAGAGGATTCTTTACGGTAAGAGCAGTGAGACTATGGAACTCTCTGCCTGAGGAGGTGGTGATGGTGAGTTTATTAAAAGACTTCAAAAGGGGCCTGGATGTATTTCTGGAGCGTAATAATATTACAGGCTATAGCTACTAGAGAGGGGTCATTGATCCAGGGAATTATTGTTATTGCCTGATTGGAGTTGGTAAATAATTTTTTATTCCCCTAAAGTGGTGAAAATTGGCTTCTACCTCACAGGTTTTTTTTTTTGCCTTCCTCTGGATCAACCTGCAGGATAACAGGCCGAACTGGATGGACAATTGTCTTTTTTCAGCCTTATGTACTATGTTACTATGTTAATCCATTATATATTGGTTTAGTTAGGATTAATAATAGTTCTTAAGACTTTAGGGTTATGGACTTAGGGCTCTTTCACACCTGCGTTATTGTCTTCCGGCATAGAGTTCCGTCGTCGGGGCTCTATGCCGGAAGAATCCTGATCAGGATTATCCTAATGCATTCTGAATGGAGAGAAATACGTTCAGGATGCATCAGGATGTCTTCAGTTCCGGAACGGAACGTTTTTTGGCCGGAGAAAATACCGCAGCATGCTGCGCTTTTTGCTCCGGCCAAAAATCCGGAACACTTGCCGCAAGGCCGGATCCGGAATTAATGCCCATTGGAAGGCATTGATCCGGATACGGCCTTAAGCTAAACGTCGTTTCGGCGCATTGCCGGAGCCGACATTTAGCTTTTTCTGAATGGTTACCATGGCTGCCGGGACGCTAAAGTCCTGGCAGCCATGGTAAGTGTAGTGGGGAGTGGGGAGCGGGGGAGCAGTGTACTTACCGTCCGTGCGGCTCCCCGGGCGCTCCAGAGTGACGTCAGGGCGCCCCAAGCGCATGGATCACGTGATCGCATGGATCACGTCATCCATGCGCATGGGGCGCTCTGACGTCATTCTGGAGCGCCCGGGGAGCCGCACGGACTGTAAGTATACCGCTCCCCCGCTCCCCGCTCCTACTATGGCAACCAGGACTTTAATAGCGTCCTGGGTGCCATAGTAACACTGAAAGCATTTGGAAGACGGTTCCGTCTTCAAATGCTTTCAGTACACTTGCGTTTTTCCGGATCCGGCGGGCACCTCCGGCAACGGAAGTGCATGCCGGATCCCAACAAAGCAAGTGTGAAAGAGGCCTTAGTAGTTAAGTTAATGCTTTTTATGTAGATTAATTACTTTATAGTGTTCATGTTTTATATTACTGTTGTGTGTTTTACGTTCTTTGTTGACAGTTTCATAGTTTTTACACCATTTTTTAGATAAATATTAATATGGTTTTGTGCACTTTATTTTTTAGTCTAAGAAAAATGTTATATTTTGTATGCTCGTTACATCTTAATTAAATTGTATGCCTCGTTTAGATACTTTATGGAAATCAGTACACCAGTAACATCAGCTAGCTGTAAAAAATTTATTTACGTGTATTTAATTAGGGTCCGTGTTTTTGGACTGAGTGCCCAGACAGATATAGTGTCACAGGTCACTCCTGTACTCTATCAAGCCTTTTTAATAAAGTTTGGATTAAAAATGCTGTTCTTTTTAAGTGTGGACAGGAAATGTGAAAACTGAACCTGCAGAGAAATGAGCATGGTCTTTGACAGACCCTAAAGATTGGTGATATACTAATATTTTTGTTACACTGCTTGGAGAGAACTCAAAGTAGGAGACTTTAGGTTATGTAATATTTGAAGTCTGAATAACAATTAGAGGTTGAACTTGAACTTGTTTATAATTGTTTTCTTGAATAAAATCTGCCTGTGGTGAAGACTAAACTGACACCTGTATGTGTGTGGGGACATTTTTTTAATTAAAACATCAACAGAATATATTTACCTTCCTGGCGGGGGGTGGTCACCACCTCGTCTTCTTCCTCCTCCTCATCCTCCTGGACATCATCTGCCTCCGGTGGGCTATGGGCCTGATGCCCTGATGGTTCTGCCTGCTCCTCAACCTCCTCATCCTCCATCATCTCCTCTTCCACCACCTTCTTCTTATTAGAGTGCTTAGCGCGCACTTTAGGAAGAGGCACCCCTGTAATGAACAAATTTTACAAAAATTCCAAGATAAACAAGCAAAGTAAAAAAAAAAAAAGCTAACGGTACACAAATTAATCTATGGTGGTATCTGGATGGGATAATGATTACCCCTATGTTTGATTTCACATGATTTGGTGTTAGATGAAACTATGAATGAAGTCTTTCAGATGGTTTACAGTTGAGTATGTTAATAGCTAGGATGAGGTAGCGGGGGGTATTGGTTCAGAAGGTACTGTTGCAGGGTTATTGAAATGAGGTGGACCAAGTCAACTGTTTTGACATTGGATAAGGGTTTACATCATATATCTGTATCTCGCTGTGAGTGTATGTATATATTGTAAAGGGATAATCAGCTACGTGTCCCAACATTTATCAAATTCGTGCTGGAGAACTTTTAGGCAGAAGAGAAACCCAACTAAATTATTTATTGCAAATTTCCAACGTTATCATTGTACCTGAATACCAGTATAGTCTGTCTTCCACACAATTATCATTTTGCTGTAACAGCCTGCCTACATTCAATATGCTGACTGTGCTTTTAATAGTGTGCCTGCGAAGCTGTATGGTAGGAAATGTCTAAAGCCGATTAGTACGCCTTAGACATTTTCAAGGGTATGCGGCCCACAGAGAGGGCTCTGAGTGCCGCCTCTAGCCCCCGTCCCATCGGTTCGACACCACTGAAGTAAGTTATCAGTTGTAAAGGGATATAAATACTTATTTGCATAACTGAACACATAAATAACAATAGGTGGGTGATAGAAAAATAATGTAAGCATCGTACCTGGACAATTTTTGTCTCTGACTTTTTTAATGAGGTCTTTTAAGGTCGGACCATTTTTTAAGATAAGCATCTTTTGTATGCTTTCTTCCATTTTTATGCCATAAAGTGTTGGCAATTCTCCTTACAATTGCCTGTTTCTCTCCACGACAACCCAGGTCATCTTACCCCTTTTCCAACAATGTCTGCAAGATAACAATTAAAGGATGTAATCCCAAAGTTGTAAAATACAATTATTAGTAATTATAGTCATCTCAACCATAAAAAAATTTTTTTTATATGAAAATGGTAAAAGAGTACATATTTATATAGTTCCCTATGGAACTATATGAAAGTAAAGTAATAATAAAAACATTTTTATTCAAAGCAAATATAAGAATTAAACTCCACAGTGGATGCCACTTTAACAGTGACTTTCAACAATGGTCTCCCATGTAACAGTGACCTTGACAGAGTCCGCCCTTTTAATAGTGACTTTGACAAAGACCTCCCCTTTAACAGTGACTATAACAGTGGCCGCCCCTTTAAGAGTGACTTGAACAGTGGCCTCCCCTTTAAGAGTGACTATAACAGTGGCTTCCCCTTTAAGAGTGACTTGAACAGTGCACTCCCCTTTACTTGAACAGAGGCTTCCCCTTTAACAGTGACTTGAACAGTGGCCTCCCCTTTAAGAGTGACTTGAACAGTGGCCTCCCCTTTAAGAGTGACTTGAACAGTGGCCTCCCCTTTAAGAGTGACTTGAACAGTGGCTTCCCCTTTAAGAGTGACTTGCACAGTGGCTTCCCCTTTAAAAATTGACTTGAACAGTGGCCTCCCCTTTAAGAGTGACTTGAACAGTGGCTTCCCCTTTAACAGTGACTATAACAGTGGCTTCCCCTTTAAGAGTGACTTGAACAGTGGCTTCCACTTTAAGAGTGACTTGAACAGTGGCCTTCCCTTTAAGAGTGACTTGAACAGTGGCTTCCCCTTTAAGAGTGACTTGAACAGTGGCTTTCCCTTTAAGAGTGACTTGGAACAGTGGCCGCACCTATAACAGTGACTAGAACAGGGGCCGCCCCATTAAGAGTGACTTGGAACAGTGGCCGCACCTATAACAGTGACTAGAACAGGGGCCGCCCCTTTAAGAGTGACTTGGAACAGTGGCCGCACCTATAACAGTGACTAGAACAGGGGCCGCCCCTTTAAGAGTGACTTGGAACAGTGGCCGCACCTATAACAGTGACTATAACAGGGGCCGCCCCTTTAAGAGTGACTTGGAACAGTGGCCACACCTATAACAGTGACTAGATCAGGGTCCACCCCTTTAAGAGTGACTTGGAACAGTGGCCACACCTATAACAGTGACTAGAACAGGGGCCGCCCCTTTAAGAGTGACTTGGAACAGTGGCCGCACCTTGGACTTGGACAACAGCACAGTGACATACTTTTTCCGGTAGAATTACTTACAGTGATCAAATATTCCAGCTCTTCTGCATCGAAATTGCTTCTTGCCATTTTTGTCTGTAGAATCGGTCTCTCTCCACTCTCCTTGCGATCCCAGGCACGCACACACAGACACACGCACGCACAGACACACGCACGCACAGACGCACGCACGCACAGACGCACGCTCACGATTATTTAAATTACGTATTATCGAGATAACGAACCAAACATAGTAGACTGTATAGGCAGGCAAATTTCATATTGGTACCTTGCTCTAAGTTTGATTCGCGTACGAATGAAACTTAATTCTATTGAGCCAACCAATAGTAAATCAGTCTAATAGCTCTAATGTTCCATTCGAACGCGATTAAAACTTATAGTTGGAGACTAATTGGAAAGTTGACTAATGTGAACAATTGACTATTAGATTTAACAAATAAGAAAATAGAGCAGGATTCACTTTATTGGTTGGTTAGGTTCAATCTGGATAGCTGTAAGTTAAAAGAGCAATGCGAGTAATTTAAGTTCAAATAATCGAATTGCGAAAACAGCTTAGAATTGCCAGGATTAACGCAGATATCAATTGAACCTATAGGGTGAATTGAAAGTTTTAATCGCAATGCGATAATAGTTACTAGCATTATTCGCATTGCTAATCCAACTGCTATAATGCACTATTCATACATACAGTCATATATCCGTTCGATTTTTTAACCCCTTAGGGCTAATTTTCACCATAAGGACCAGGCCATTTTTGGCAAATCTGACCAGTGTCACTTTAAGTGGAGATAACTTTAAAACGCTTTGATTTATCCAGGGCCATTCTGAGATTGTTTTTTCCGTCACATATTGTACTTCATGACACTGTTAAAATGAAGTATAAATAATTAATTTTTATTTATAAAATAATACCAAATTTAACAAAAAAAAATAAAAAAATAAAAATTTTTACAAGTTTCAATTTCTCTACTTCTATAATACATATTAATGCCTCAATAAAATAGTTATTACTTTACATACCCAATTTGTCTACTTAATTTTTGGATTATTTTGTGAATGATATGTATTAAGGCAGATTGCCTGGATTTGTGGGAGGGGCTGAGGTCCGCCTCCAGCCTATTTAGGGCACTCCCCTTACCTGGCTCCTGCATCATTGAGGTCTGAGCTTTTGAGAGAGGAGGTCGCTTGTGGAGTGTCGGGAGAGTTGCCTGCGAGTCGCTGAATTCCTGGGAGTTTTTTCGTTGCCATCAGTTCTGGATTTGGAGCATTTCGGTTCTATTTTTCCGGCTTTACTCAGGTTCACTGTGGGTCACGTTTGCCCGTTAAACTGCGAGTCATCCATACGGTACAGCCGGGGCCTCACGGTTGCCCCTGTACCGGTTCAATTCATTTCACCAAACGCTGCACCAATGTCATTTTTTTCTCATACAAGTCACCAGTATTTCATTTCTGTCACGCCTTGTTCAGGCACAATTTGTCTACATGGTACCACCATTCCGGTCAGCACCCCTGCGGCAAGCATGCAGTCGGTTCCTGGGCAATCCCCCATTTCTGTTCATTTCGTTTCACCGAACGCTGCAAATGTCACAGCTTTCTCGCCCAGGTCACCAGCATTTCATTTCTGTCATGTCTTGTTCATGCGTAAATTTATCTACACCGTATCACCACTCCGGTCAACACCCCTGCGGCATGCAGGCAGTGGTTTCTGAGTCATCCACACGGTACAGCCGGGGCCTCACGGTTGCCCCTGTACCGGTTCATTTCTTTTTCATCATACGCTGCACCAATGTCACGGTTTTCTTATACAAGTCACCAGTATTCATTTCGGTCACGCCTTGTTCATGCGCAATTTGTCCACACCGTACTACCATTCCGGTCAACACCTCTGCAGCATGCGGCAATGGTTTCTGGCCTAATCCCCCATTTCTGTTTCATTTCATAGACGCTGCGCTAATATCACGGCTTTCTCACAGTCACCAGCATCTCTTTTTGTCATGTCTCGTTCAGCAATCTTCCCACAGGCACAACACTGCGGTCAGCACCCCTGGGGTCCAGGCTCGTTCCCCATTTCTTTTTCAGTCCATATCACCCCACAATCATCCACATTCATGCCCCCCCCCCCTCCTCATGTTCATGTGCACGGCTGCAGGAGCACAAATGCGTATGAGTTATTTCATACGGTACAGCAGGGCCTCACGGTTGCCCCTGTACCGGTTCATCTCACTTCATCAATGCGCACCAATGTCACGGTTTTCATGCAAGTCACCAGCATTCATTTCTGTCACACCTGTTTCATGCATATTCATTCACAAACCACACCACCATTCCGGTCAACAGCTCTGGCAGCATGCGACCAATGGTTCGTGGATTAAATCCCCCCCCTTTTTTTTTTTTTCCATGGTTCTTTTCACACACACTGCATCCATGTCACGGCTGCTCGCAGCAATCACCGGCAGCTCATTGCTCATGCCTATTCTGGCGTCTCCCCACAGGACCGTCACTCCGGTCAGCCCCCTGATGGTTCCAGCCCCATTCCCCATTTCTGGGTTTCACCCCTCAAACATCCAACATTCATTAGCCCTCCCCCCCCCTCCCCTCCCCTACCCTCCCCTCCCTCCCCTTCTCGTTTTCCAGGTACACAGCACAGGGGCCAGCTGCGGTACCCCCGGCACACCCCCCATTCATTTCAAACGTCACTGGGCTTGCCGCGGCGCGGACATCCCCTCCCCACCGCCTCCTGCCTGTTTGCCACTCCTCCTGCCGCGCGGCCGATGGCGCCCAGCCGCGTCCTGGGGCCTGGTCTGCGCATGCGCGGCCGGGGTTCTGCGCATGCGCGGCGATTTCATCGGCGCATGCGCGGTGTCCCGGCGGCCGTGGGGGGACTCCGGACGAATGGGTTCAAAAATAAATGGCTTTCATTTTTCCTATGCTCCAAAATGTCACTCCTTACAAACAGTCACATAATCCTCCAAGCATGTTCCACATGATTCATTTTCACTTCACCAACAACGGTTCATGGCCCCCCCCCCCCCCCCCGGTCATTTAGGTACGCTGTCACGGGGGCCAGCGGTGGTGCAACCTGCACACCCCCCCCCATTTATTTCACCTCCACTGGGCTTACCGCTGCCCTGACATCCCCTCCCCACCACCTCCTGCCTGGTTACCGCTCCTCCTGCCGCGCGGCCGATGGCGCCCGGCCGCGTCCTGGTGCCTGGTCTGCGCATGCGCGGCCGGGGTTCTGTGCATGCGCAGCGATTGCGCCGCTTCTGTTGCGGGGGGGCGCCGTCAGACGGCAGGGGAGCCTTCCAGCACGCCCCTTACAGTCATACAACACCCCAGCAGCCCACACAAAGAAAAGAAAAATAAATAAATAAAAAAACGCCATCAAACACCTTTTGGAATAAACATGAAGATTATAAGCCAGGCCCTCTTGTCCAAAATCAATGTATGATCTTATAAATGCTCTTCTGGCTGAAAGGGCATAACTTCCCATACACACACTCAGCTGCAAAGAGACTGTCTCAAAAGGGTTCTTCACCTTTTTGCTAACAATGATCTACCCTTTGGATAGGTCATCAGCTTAAAAAAAAAAAAAAAAAAAATTAATAATGGAAGCACTGGGGGGAGGAGTCATCGTCTGGTCATCCGAAAAAAAAAAAAATATATATATATATATTATAATTGTTTCATCATAATCAATAAATAGGTGGGAATTGCAGGGACACGGTCCAAATGTTCCATTAAATTGCCGGCACGCGCTTTCCGCCTGGGCATGGCCACACGGCACGCACTGGTCTCTTTTCACACCAGGCGCAAGCTGTCGTTTCATGAACAACCGCCATGATCCTCCCGGTCGTGTATATGTACCATATGCATTTGCACATTTCATCACACTATTTTATGTCTACCCTCCCCCTTTCTTTTTTCAGGCGGTCAACCTATATTGTATTTTGCACTACCATGTATCCGGAGAATTTTTCTTACCACCAGGTACGTTCACCTGCTCATTAACAACAGTCTTCCTTACATTTCGAATAATCCCGTTAGGGTCAGCGTGCTGGCTTTAGGGGCACCATCATCCCACTAGGTTACCCCCTTCTTGGCTTCGCCAGCAGTTAGTGGTCCCGCGAGGCCGACACCCCGCCTCAAACGTACAGAGGCACCCGCCCAACGCGCCACCTCGTTAGTAAGCCGCCTCGCGTGTTGCATAGAGAGGGCCTCACCTGTCACTCCCTTCCCCTAGTCCTGTCTTACAGTCACCGAGAGGCCAACGCTCCTGCCACTACCACAAGTGGCCTCATTAACCCCTCGCGCCAAATCATAGGTAGAGCCTCTCAAGCCGCTTGGCAATTAGCAGGGCCTCATCTGTCACCATGCAAGTATAATTTTTTCGCCGTCCGGCCTAGCTAGCCAGCACGATCCTGTGTTTCCCCAAGCTAATCAACTGTTTTGTTTTACTATGTCTCTGGAAGGGAAAGAGAACTTCTCCCTACCTGGCACCCCTGCTAGATCCGTCACTGCTACCCAGGGAGACGGTCTAGCCAGTCCAGCACCCATCAGATCCTGGGCAATCCCGCGCATAACGACGGAGTCAAGGTGACGGCATGTTCCCTTCCCCGCCACGGCGAGGGAAGCAGAGCTTTTCTGGCTGCTGCGCACGCCAATCGATAACAGGGAGGCAGGGGAGGACCTAGCCAGTCCAGCACAAGGCATATACATACCATGCCGTCCTCCCTAAATGTCATCCATGTCTAAAGTCAACGCCAGGTTGGAGAGGCTGGAATCGGTCACTGCGACCCTCTCCTTGGCGGGGCCACCACCGGCAGCGTCACCGGCCGGATTGCCAGTGATCACGTCGACCGTTAGCCTGGAGGACCAAGAAGTCAGCCCGACGCACATAATACCGGAGGAGGAACCGGGGGTACCCATCGCCACCAAGAAGACAGAAGGGCCAGACACGGTCATCACCTTTCCTGGGTACCCAGTTGGATTCAGCCAGTTTGCCAGTTTCGCACAGGTTGTCCCTGGATGCCCACGCTGCAGGCAGGTCTGGCCATGTGGGGGAGATTTCTGTCCACCTGGAATGGCGGGAGCTTGTTTCTCCCTCAGCCGTCGGACTCTTCCCCCTCTATCTGGTCAGATGCGGCATCTACCACAGGCTTTGCGGCCATTTTTGGGAATGATTGGCTGTGGGGCAGCTGGCCTCCTGCGGTCCGGGGTTTGGAAGGATTCTCCACTGCCTCATCGCTTTTCAAGATCTACCCCATCGTGGCGGCGGCCGTAGCATGGGGTCATTCATGGGCAACATGTCGGTCCGGTGCTATTCAGACAACCATACGACCTGCCAGTTCATCAACAGGATTGTTCCAAATCTCTCACAATCATGAGGTTTCTGCGGAGACTTCCTTGGTTGGCCGCTTGCAATATTTTCTTCTTGCATTGTTTCCATGTCCCGGGGGTGGGCAATACGGCAGCTGACAGTCTGTCTCGCGTCAAATTTCAGGCATTTCATCAAGCTCTCCCATCAGCGTTACCCACGGCCTCCATCACTCCATCATTTCAAACAGCTCATTCTGGATTAGAAGGCATCATGCGGCATAGCCAGTCTTTGTCCCGCTTAGCACTATCAGACGATACACATAGAACATACGACAGAGCGTTCACACTATTCAACAGGTCCTGTTGGAACACAACATCACGCACCCTTTTTGTCATGACGTCTCTTCCGGGGTTGGCTTCTTTTTGCCACCTCAAACTCATGTCATACAACACCATCAAACCATATCTCACTGGCATTTCAACATCATATGCTAATCATACACCCCAATAACATCAGCTTCATGTCCTCGCACCAGATCAAATCCATACTCAGAGGTATTCAGGTAACGGAACCCGCACGTCCAGCCCAGAGGCTACCCATAATCAATCATATCTTCAAAGCATTATCCGACTTACTGGACGCCACGCCTCTGGAAACAGATACCAACTCCATCATCAATACGGCATTTACTTGACCTTCTACGGATTCCTGAGTTCCGGGAAATTCACTACAGCCTCCACGACCCGAACCTCACCTTGTCTTCTTGTCTCCCACTTGTCAAAACACATGGTTCACTACATCCTGTCCTTACCTCACTCCAAGAATAGTCAGCACTTACCCGTCAACATTTCATATTACCCCACGCACAACAGATGGTGTCCAGTCAGGGTCCTGGATGCTCACAATCAGCGTCACAAGTTCTACCCTCTCAACCGCTACTTCAACTACATGGTTCGGTACTCACCACCACCACCTTCATGACCCATGTCGGGTCATCCCTCACACAACTAGGCCTCAACGCAGCCAACTACTCAGGGCACTCCTTTCGCATTGGAGCCACGTCCACGGCCTCCAGTGCCAACATCCTCACTCATGGCATCAGGGGATTGGGGCGCTGGGAGTCATCCGCTTACGCGCAATACATTCCCCAATCCAACACAAGAGTTTAAGAGTGGCTTCCAAAACATGTCGGGTCAAGCTATTGATACATCAATTGGCTACAATAAACTGGTTATTTCCATTTTTGCCCTCTTCTTTCTCAGGCCTACCTCATCCTCGGTTTCGGCACACCACAACCGACTACACTCATTCCCTGCTTTCCCAGGGTTCTTCACTGTACTACCGTAAGCCCCTTACACAAATAATTTTTTAGCATTGTTACAAGGCTTAGAAGTTTAGAAGCAAATCTTGAAATTTTTCATAAATTTTCACAAAACAAATTTTTAGGTACCAATTCAGTTCTGAAGTCACTTTGCGAGGCTTACATAATAGAAACCATGCAAAAATTATCCCATTTTAGAAACTACACCCCTTAAGGTATTCAAAACTGAGTGTCCCACAAGAATTAATGGAAAATAGAGATACAATATTTAAATTTCACTTTTTTGTCAGATTTACCATTTTATTAATTTATTTCCAGTTACAAAGCAATGGTTAACAGTCAAACCAAACTCAATATTTATGGCCCTGATTCTGTACTTTACAGAAACACCCCATATGTGGTCATAAACGGCTGTACGTGCACACGGCAGGGCGCAGAATGAAAGGAATTCCATATGGTTTTTGGAAGGCACATTTTGCTGGACAGTTTCTTTTTTACACTGTGTCCCATTTGAAGCCCCCCTGATGCACCCCTAGAGTCGAAACTGGAAAAAATGACCCCATTTTACAAACTACGGGATAGGGTGGCAGTATTGTTGGCAATAGTTTAGGGTAAATATGATTTTTGGTTGCTCTATATTAAACTTTTTGTGAGGCAAGTTAACAAAAAATAGCTGTTTTGGCACCGTTTATATTTTTTGTTATTTACAACATTCATCTGACAGGTTAGATCATGTGATATTTTTATAGACTAGTTTGTCACAGATACCTAATAGGTATACTTTTTAATTTCTGTAAGTTTTACAAAATTATTTATTTTTAGAAACCAAAAAATCATGTTTTAGTGTTTACATAGTCTGAGAGCCATAATTTGTTAATTTTTGGGGCGATTACCTTGGGTAGGGTATGATTTTTGCGGGATGAGATGACGGTCTTATTGGCACTTGAATTGGCTCTATACCTAATATGTATACTTTTTTTTTTCCAGTATTTTTTTAGCTTTTTTGTTTAAATTTATTTGGTGAAAAATACTTTATTTTTACATGCAACTTTTTTTTTGTGAAAACTATCGTTTTTCAACTTTATTTTTAACTTTATTTTTTTTTACCACTTTGGAACTTCAACTTTTGGGGATCTAATCCCCTTTACAATGCATTCCAATACTTCAGTATTGGAATGCATTGGCTGTATGAGTAATACTGTGTGTGTTACTCATACAGCTCCCGGGGTCTGTGAGATCCAGGGGGCTGGATCTCACAGGCTCATCACAGGAAGGCAGCGCAATGCCTTCCTTAGGCATCGTGCTGCCAGTGCCTTCCATGCCATCTGGTCCCCCCCACAGCCGCATGGGGACCCGATGGAACCGCCGATTGCCGCCACAAACCGCAGGTAAAGCCGTAAACTTAAGTAACAGGACAACATGCCGTACCGGTACGTCATGTGTCCTGAAGAGGTTAAGTCTACCAATACCTCCTATACCAAATTTGCCAAAGCTGGAATGGCAGTGATAGAATTTTGGTCACATTGTGAATCCAACAGTATTGCTTAAAGTTCCCTATTGCTTATATTGTTACAGTTAACAAGTTACCACTGCATCTTATGGGTTAAATGTCCACCATCAGTATTACTGACGGTCACAGACATCAGACGCAGAAGTATAGCTACATCATTGGGTGTGAAGCGGTAAATGATTATGGCACAAATTAAAGTGGTTACATCACACTACAATGTCTGCAACATGTACAGTATGTATGGATAGCAGACAAATATCTCTCATATGCACATCGCACCTCTATTTACGTGCTACACACTGTATATCCTACGCTATAAAACCCACATCCAACCCCACCTTCCCCCTTAAACACTTCACCACCTTAAACCCCCCTCCTTCAACTCATCCCCCCCACCTCCTCACTCACACACATACACAGTTTAGGAGAAGTAATGATCGACCTCCAGTATTTCAGTATTTGCTGGTTCATTTAGCCTTACCCAGGGTGCACCACGTGGAGGCGAACCAGCTGTACACCCCATACCGTACCGTCACTTCACTAGACAGGTACACCTCTCCTCAGATGGCTAATACACCATTCCTCATACACCACAAACATACTATTTAAATTCAATGAAATATTCTAACAGTAACCTAAAATCAAACATTTTACATTAATAGAACTAATTTTTCGCTTATTTTGGTGACATGATCGCATTAATTACTAATACTTGTATTTCTATTTTTTTGCATTACATGTATACATGTTGTACAATGTCTATGATTGGACCTGGTCCCGTCACTCGTGCTGCCATGAGCGCCACAGTCCGCAGTATTCGGTTGGAATTGTGGCACACACATGACCACCGGCACAAGAAAATAGTCATAGTGAAGAATTGGTCCAACCATATGCTGGACCATTTCAATGGATCACGTAGATCCGAGACAAAATAATGTCCCGGTACAATGCTGACATAACATCGCCAACACTCAGTAATGTACATGTTCTCTTATGAAAGTCATTATTTATATTCGTCTCAAAATGTTTACTTTGTACATGGTTAGAAACGTAGCAAATCATTCCTTTTACATACATATATATATATATATATATATGCAGAGGTCGCAATAACGCCTGTACAAGCGTCATAGACGCCTGTTCAGGCCATTTTACTCTCTGGAAAAAGTCTAAGGCGTACCGATACGCCTTAGACTTTTCCCTGCCATTCATCAGTGCAGTGAGCGCTGTGAACGGCACGGGCAGCACAGCGATGTGGCTGCTGCCTGAAACAACCAATGACAAAACTCCTTACAGTGAGGAGCTTTGTGATTAGTCAATTTGAGTGGCTGCCGGAGCTTATGGCACACTGCTCTGAAGTAACTAGGAAGGAGGCGCACACGATTATCACTGGCGGGGTAAGTGGCCTTGCTGCAGCGCCTTGTTTTAACTTGTTCAGCCTCACATGCTGTATGAGGCTAATCCGACTGTGAACACATGGATATGTGAGCTACAGCGGTGCTCGTCTGTGGTGTGCGCCCTGTCAGGGACCAGCCCTGCTAGAAGTAACTGTTCGGTAACTCCACAGTTCGCACAGGTTACCCATAAGTGACGGCCGGCAGCATGGTGAGTGTTGTGTCACTGACAACGTTTCAGTTTCCCGCGCTTATCTGTAGTGTACAGCTCCTAATGTGCAGGCAGCGTGCGTCATGAGGACGGGAGTACAGTACAGCTGTTACCCATAGCAACCGGAGATGGCCTGCTCTGTAATTAGAGGAAGCAGCCACAGTCTGTTCATAAGTCACAGTCTGGCAGATTGGCACTGTTCTGGGGGTAATGTGGCTGATGGGGTTATGACTTAAGAACAGACTGTGGCTGCTTCCTCTAATTACAGAGCAGGCCGTCTCCGGTTGCTATGGGTAACAGCTGTACTGTACTCCTGTACTCATGACGCACACTGCCTGCACATTAGGAGGCTGCTGCCCCATGGTTACTTGATGGGCCTTCAGGGCCTAATATGGCTGGTACTGTTCTGCTTGGGGGTAACATGCCTGGCCCATGTGATGAATGGCAAACCTCAGTGACCAGCGGCACAGAAACAGCAGCAAAAATTTAAGGGATTGTCCCAAGATCAACACTTTTTACTTATCCATACTTAACCCAGGGAGCACTAGAACATGGTAACCAAGGTGGGGGCCCCAGCGATCATGTACTTGAAGGGGACATGTCTGTTTTAGTAAAAACTTGCATTTCCCATGCAATAACAATTCTGAAGAGTCAATTCTTGTGACTCTATATTGTACCATTCCTCTATTATTCCTACTAGAACTTATGAACAAATTGTTAGTAGTTGACAGCACTGATTGAATAATATCAGGCTGTGCAGTGACACCCCCATCTGGACCTTTACTGCAAACTGCTAGCAAGTCATTCATAACTAATAGCAGAAATAAGAGGAATGGTGCAACATAAGTTTATAAGAATAGATGCTCCAGGATTTTTATTATATGGGGGAATGGGGGGGGGGGTGCAAGTAGTTTCCGAAACAGACAAATCAGGAGAGGTTGCGGTGTTCTATGCTCTCTTGGATGTACTATCCCGATACATACCCAAATAAATTACAGTATGATAGCCAATACAAGCCTAACAGCCATACACTTGTTGTCTTATCAGTTAATAAAAACTCGCTGGTCCTATCCCCGGTTGCAAGAAGCACTGATCACAAGTTTTGACCACTTTTCAGCTCCTGAAATATTCAGTCATATGATGGATGATGGCACAACCACACAGCGATATGCTATGAGTTAGGTCTTACGCAATGTCATGTCCCTATCCGGATCTTATTCATAAAAATTTTGAGGAGTATAATCAGGCTAACTGTTAATATAAAATAAGAATATTAAGCCAGGAAGCAGGACGTCCATATGGCCGCACCTGTAGCCTCTGAAGACAACAGAACCTAATAACCATCTGCTGAGATCACCTCACACCTAATGCAGCTTCATAAGGAAACCTCAGACCGTAGGTCTCCTGGTGCTATTGTTAGGCACCCAAGCTAAACACATGCTAATTGCCCCTACCTTTATGCCTGGTTAATTTACACCTCAGAAATGCAGAGAGCTGGTAGGGAGGATTAGCATAATGAGACATGTAAGGCCAGTCTCTTAGCCACCCAGGAAAATAAATTTTTCAAGAACTCAGGCCGGAATTATGGTACCGGTATGAGTCCCACCACAAAATGAAGCCTGTATCGAGGATAGAAGATAGAACCTAGACATGAAAATGCTGGGGCCTCACTCACACGAAAAATGTGGTGACGGTCTCCTGTAAGGCAGAGGGGTGGCGTGTAATTGTTCATAAATTCATGGGGGACCCAGCACAAGCGCAGGATTTTCCATAACTATTGCACAGTCAAAGATATGGCCCATCTTTGTCAAATTATAGAAAATTAGCCTGTTCTCCATTCACTATTAATAGGATACTGTTGATTTAATTTCATGACCCATTGAAACATGAAAAATAAAAACACATGAAATATACCGGCGCGAATCATGGTCCTTCTTTTAGAGTAAATATATATATATATATATTTCTATATATACACTCACATCGTTAAAGATATCTGATTTAACCTCAGTAGTAAGAGGGTATATGTTTCGTCAAACTAAAAGTGACAGGTACCACGCCCCCTTTTATACAGATAACCCCGCCCCTTTTATATTGATTGATATTGTTTGATATAAATTTTATAGTGTTTGATATAAAGTTTATATCGCTTGATATTAATTTTATATCGCTTGATATTGCTTGATATAAAGTTTATATCGCTTGATATTAATTTTATATCGCTTGATATTGCTTGATATACACTGCGTGCAGAATTATTAGGCAAATGAGTATTTTGACCACATCATCCTCTTTATGCATGTTGTCTTACTCCAAGCTGTATAGGCTCGAAAGCCTACTACCAATTAAGCATATTAGGTGATGTGCATCTCTGTAATGAGAAGGGGTGTGGTCTAATGACATCAACACCCTATATTAGGTGTGCATAATTATTAGGCAACTTCCTTTCCTTTGGCAAAATGGGACAAAAGAAGGACTTAACAGGCTCAGAAAAGTCAAAAATAGTGAGATATCTTGCAGAGGGATGCAGCACTCTTAAAATTGCAAAGCTTCTGAAGCGTGATCATCGAACAATCAAGCGTTTCATTCAAAATAGTCAACAGGGTCGCAAGAAGCGTGTGGAAAAACCAAGGCGCAAAATAACTGCCCATGAACTGAGAAAAGTCAAGCGTGCAGCTGCCAAGATGCCACTTGCCACCAGTTTGGCCATATTTCAGAGCTGCAACATCACTGGAGTGCCCAAAAGCACAAGGTGTGCAATACTCAGAGACATGGCCAAGGTAAGAAAGGCTGAAAGACGACCACCACTGAACAAGACACACAAGCTGAAACGTCAAGACTGGGCCAAGAAATATCTCAAGACTGATTTTTCTAAGGTTTTATGGACTGATGAAATGAGAGTGAGTCTTGATGGGCCAGATGGATGGGCCCGTGGCTGGATTGGTAAAGGGCAGAGAGCTCCAGTCCGACTCAGACGCCAGCAAGATGGAGGTGGAGTACTGGTTTGGGCTGGTATCATCAAAGATGAGCTTGTGGGGCCTTTTCGGGTTGAGGATGGAGTCAAGCTCAACTCCCAGTCCTACTGCCAGTTTCTGGAAGACACCTTCTTCAAGCAGTGGTACAGGAAGAAGTCTGCATCCTTCAAGAAAAACATGATTTTCATGCAGGACAATGCTCCATCACACGCGTCTAAGTACTCCACAGCGTGGCTGGCAAGAAAGGGTATAAAAGAAGAAAATCTAATGACATGGCCTCCTTGTTCACCTGATCTGAACCCCATTGAGAACCTGTGGTCTATCATCAAATATTGAGATTTACAAGGAGGGAAAACAGTACACCTCTCTGAACAGTGTCTGGGAGGCTGTGGTTGCTGCTGCACGCAATGTTGATGGTGAACAGATCAAAACACTGACAGAATCCATGGATGGCAGGCTTTTGAGTGTCCTTGCAAAGAAAGGTGGCTATATTGGTCACTGATTTGTTTTTGTTTTGTTTTTGAATGTCAGAAATGTATATTTGTGAATGTTGAGATGTTATAATGGTTTCACTGGTAAAAATAAATAATTGAAATGGGTATATATTTGTTTTTTGTTAAGTTGCCTAATAATTATGCACAGTAATAGTCACCTGCACACACAGATATCCCCCTAAAATAGCTAAAACTAAAAACAAACTAAAAACTACTTCCAAAAATATTCAGCTTTGATATTAATGAGTTTTTTGGGTTCATTGAGAACATGGTTGTTGTTCAATAATAAAATTAATCCTCAAAAATACAACTTGCCTAATAATTCTGCACTCCCTGTATATACACTGCTCAAAAAAATAAAGGGAACACAAAAATAACACATCCTAGATCTGAGTTAATTAAATATTCTTCTGAAATACTTTGTTCTTTACATAGTTGAATGTGCTGACAACAAAATCACACAAAAATAAAAAAATGGAAATCAAATTTTTCAACCCATGGAGGTCTGGATTTGGAGTCACACTCAAAATTAAAGTGGAAAAACACACTACAGGCTGATCCAACTTTGATGTAATGTCCATAAAACAAGTCAAAATGAGGCTCAGTAGTGTGTGTGGCCTCCACGTGCCTGTATGACCTCCCTACAACACCTGTTCATGCTCCTGATGAGGTGGCGGACGGTCTCCTGAGGGATCTCCTCCCAGACCTGGACTAAAGCACCACAGACTGTCCAGGAGTTGGCAGATGCAACGTGACGTTGGTGGATAGAGCGAGACATGATGTCCCAGATGTGCTTAATTGGATTCAGGTCTGGGGAACGGGCGGGCCAGTCCATAGCATCAATGCCTTCGTCTTGCAGGAACTGCTGACAAACTCCAGCCACATGAGGTCTAGCATTGTCTTGCATTAGGAGGAACCCAGGGCCAACCGCACCAGCATATGGTCTCACAAGGGGTCTGAGGATTTCATCTCGGTACCTAATGGCAGTCAGGCTACCTCTGGCGAGCACATGGAGGGCTGTGCGGCCCTCCAAAGAAATGCCACCCCACACCATTACTGACCCAATGCCAAACCGGTTATGCTGGAGGATGTTGCAGGCAGCAGAACGTTCTCCACAGCGTCTCCAGACTGTCACGTCTGTCACATGTACTCAGTGTGAACCTGCTTTCATCTGTGAAGAGCACAGGGCGCCAGTGGCGAATTTGCCAATCTTGGTGTTCTCTGTCAAATGCCAAACGTCCTGCACGGTGTTGGGCTGTAAGCACAACCCCCACCTGTGGACGTCGGGCCCTCATATCACCCTCATGGAGTCTGTTTCTGACCGTTTGAGCAGACACATGCACATTTGTGGCCTGCTGGAGGTCATTTTGCAGGGCTCTGGCAGTGTTCCTCCTGTTCCTCTTTGCACAAAGGCGGAGGTAGCGGTCCTGCTGCTGGGTTGTTGCCCTCCTACGGCCTCCTCCATGTCTCCTGATGTACTGGCCTGTCTCCTGGTAGCGCCTCCAAGCTCTGGACACTACGCTGACAGACACAGCAAACCTTCTTGCCACAGCTCGCATTGATGTGCCATCCTGGATAAGCTGCACTACCTGAGCCACTTGTGTGGGTTGTAGACTCCGTCTCCTGCTACCACTAGAGTGAAAGCACCGCCATCATTCAAAAGTGACCAGAACATCAGCCAGGAAGCATAGGAACTGAGAAGTGGTCTGTGCTCACCACCTGCAGAACCACTCCTTTATTGGGAGTGTCTTGCTAATTGCCTATAATTTCCACCTGTTGTCTATCCCATTTGCACAACAGCATGTGAAATTGATTGTCACTCAGTGTTGCTTCCTAAGTGGACAGTTTGATTTCACAGAAGTGTGATTGACTTGGAGTTACATTGTGTTGTTTAAGTGTTCCCTTTATTTTTTTGAGCAGTGTAGTATTCGTCCATTAGGGTCTTACCACTTCTGACAGCTTCTTACTACAGATGGCAACATCCTCCAAGACATTCTTCTCAGATTACTGTCAGGGGCTAAAACAGGAAGTTGAACTTTCTGAGAGACGCAGGACAGCTTACTACAGATGGTGAAATCTAATGTCCGGCAGTTACAAATTAAAAATAAATAAATTTGCTGTTAAATTTATATTGATTCTTACTACATTTGTATTTGGCCATTAAGGGCTTATCACGTCTTCCAGATTCTTACTACAGATGGCAACATCCTCCAGACATTCTTCTCAGATTACTGTTAGGGGCTAAAACAGGACGTTGTGGTTTTGAAAGCCTCCTGGCAGCTTACTACAAATGGTGAAATCTAATGTCATAATCTAATGTCAGGCAGTTTTCAAATGAATACAAAAGCACAAGGTTTTTTTGATATAAAAGCCAACCATTTCCAAATGAATACAAAAGCACAAGTTTTTGATATAAAAGCCAACCACTTTGATATGCATTTATATCAAATTATACAGGTTGTTAAGTTTCATTTGATAAAAATCTTTTTGGATATGCCCATTTCTAACACTTTGATTAATTTTTTAATATAAAATTAAGATTTGAACATAAAAAGGCCTATAATAAACATATAAATTCTTATAAAACAATCTAACTTTTTGAAAGACAGCAACTACTTAATGTGTAAACACAAGGTTTTTGATATAAAAGCCAACCTCTTTGATATGCAGTTATATCAAATTATACAGATTGATAAGTTTCATTTTGATAAAAAATCTTTTTGGCTATGCCCATTTATAACAGTTGATAAGTTTTTGATATAAAATTAAGATTTGGGCATAAAAAGGCCTATAATAAACATATAAATTCTTATAAAATATAATCTAACTATTTGTGAAACAGCAACTAATGAATGTGCTAATAGTTACAACATTTTGTGGTTTACAACAGGACCCCAGCCTATATAAACATGACACATTCTGGGCATGGTTAGCACAGAGATACGTATGCACATACAGGCATAGGTCCCTAAGGCATTAAACACATCAAAAGGTAAGCACCATTTGGCTGTTGTGCTTTTAAATCTCTCACTATTTATTGAATATGAATTATGTTATCTGTATCTATGTAACTGTGATTATTTATAGGGGCGTAATGCGTCACTAACTAAATGTCTTTTTCTTTTACAGCCGACAAATGTTGCTATATTTTAACTAACAATATACATTTTGTTTAGATGGATTCTTACCAAAATTTATGGGGAGATGATAGTATACCCGATGCGCAGATGCTTATCGCGGGCGATGATTTCTATGATTCGTACATTAGCGGCGGTGGGGGACAAATGTTTTCAGACGATTTGCCCCGTATGGCGCTAGCTCATACTGATATTTCAAGCGAACCCGATTACAATCCGACGTCTCCTTGCCTGGCCGGTAAGTATAACCATCTTATGCTTTTATTACGTATATAGTTTTAGAGCTCGTTAAATTTCATGAACGTTTTATTACAGACACACAAATCCGCGACATTTTAAGAATTGTGAACAGAGACGTTGAGACTGAAAATACAGAACATTCAAACATTGAAGTTACGAGCAAAAACAATTCTGACACGCTAAAGGAGAACGAGCTGTCGCAAGTTATCGATCTCACAACCCCAGGGCGCCCTGAAATGAAACAGACGACAAGGCTAAACAGAACACGTAAGGCTCGATCGGCTTCTTTGATGTTGGCTGTTTTAAACATTATCGATATTTCTAATACACTTTTTTAAAATGCAGCGATGGAAAGAAAAGTGTATACAATTGATGACATCGCGACACGCTCCGATGAGGCCCTACAAAAGCGTAAGTCCCAAAACGCATTGTTGTTGTAACATATTTTAAACAATGTCTATAAGTCTAATACTTTTTGTTAAAATGCAGCGCTGAAAAGAAAAATGGCCACGGTTGGTATCTCCAAAGCGGTGTCAAAGAAATCTAGCACAACAGGTAGGGCTTCCTCTACAGCAGCTCAAACAACAATGTGTATAACTTTTAAGTGTGTATAAACAATGGTGTCTAATCAAACCTTGTAATTTAAAGTTTTTCAGATGCCTGGTAGTAGCGCAAGTGTCAACAGAACGGTTTCATTCCCAGAACCACCAGAGTTGGGCACCAACGCCTGTGACAGTTGGCTGACGGAAAATCCCGCATTGCCGACTATCCGCTGCCCTGATGCCCGTAAGTTAATATTACACGGTGCTCTGTTTTAATTAGGCCCGCTCCAAGTTCTTAACACATACATCTTGATGCTGGTCTTTAAATTTTTAATAAAAGTCATAATGACATATATCCATCTATCTATCTATCTAGCTATCTATACCTATCCATTTATCTATCTATGTCTCCATACATCCAAATATCCCAACTATCTAAATTCTATCAAATTATCTATCTGTCTATCTATCTATCTATCTATCTATCTATCTATGTCTCTAGGCATCCAGATACCCCCACAACTATCTAAATTCGATCAATTTAGCTATTTATCTATCTATATTTCTAGCTACATATCTATGGATCAATTACCTATCTATATTTCGCTGGTGGTGGGGTTGTTTTAATTAGCGAGCTTGAAATTCTTAATACTTATATCTTAATGTTTGTCTTTAAATTTCAGCCAAAAGAAAAGAAAGCAACAAAGCCAGAGGCATTAAAGAGAGACGGCGAGCAACCACAAAACAGCAGCAGGAACAGTTTACACCGATAGCTGGAGTTCTAACAAAGCCTCGGCCGGTTCTACAGAGTGGTGAGCCAACTAGCGTAATAAATTATATTACAGATTTATGCGACATAACACCGGTAACCAATACGCAAGATGTAATACCTTGTAAAAAGCGCATCACGTTTGATACGCCAGACACAAGCAGTAACGGACAACAGATAAGCGAACCCCAGCAGCGATACTCGCCTCTTGTCCATTCCTGTTATTTTTGGGGTGGAGAGACGTACGACGCATTGCGGGATATCGCAAAATGTAATGACAAAATGGCACGCATAGCGTTGCATTTAAAATGTTAGGTTAAAGACTCTACGTCTCTAGCGTTTAACAGCCCCAACAAAAATACTGAGGGCCAAATACACGCTACGCGTGACAAATGCATACGGCTGATTACGCATCTTGACGCTCTTGAAAAAGAGCTGCTAGGCAGCGAATGACTAGTGATGCCTGGTGGAGGTGGACGCCCTTTTAAAAGCTCAAAAACAACTGTAAGTGCTAGGATTCGAAAGTTAAAACAGGCTATAAAAATCAGTTTTTCAGTTAAACATTCTAAAATAGCTAGAGAAAAAAGGCGTCGCCGGCGTAACAATACGCCGCCAACGCGTCCGAACAAAATAGATAGCAAAAAAAGACAGGAATGTCGTAACAAGACTGGTGCGGCGGCTCGTCTGAATGCTGGACAAACACATCAGCAATTGCAGACCGCGCAAGCGGGGCCCAGCCGTCCAAACAGTTTGCACACTAACAGGCATTCAAATATGCAATCAGCGCGTATTCAGTCTGGCGGCCCACAAAATGGCGACTTGCCCTATAACACGGTTATTACAGACGATCCCCCAGAACCACAAAACGTTAGATCTTTTTATCTAGAACGTGTATATCATCAACAGCGTGACTTAGCGAATTTTAATAGTACCATCTACACGGAACACTTCAGATTCGCTAACCTCAAAGCCATTCGCTCATTTGTTGATGCTCTTGAGGCAATACACGCTGCTATACAGACATTGTTAGATAGGATTTTACGGGCCGTCGAGCCGGGTGATTTCATACAATTGCGTTTAGACGGTGGCGAAACGTTTGATTCTATTTTTTCTAATAGGTATTCTAGAGATGGTTTTAGAGTCGAAACATTTTTGGACAATATCGCTAACGCATTACAGAGTAACGCGTTGTGCATAGCTGGAAATACACTTAAACTAGTTGTCATCATTGTCAGGTGTCGCCGTGGTGGGTCCCGAAGACGTTTGGGCGGTGTCGCGTATAGTCGTATTATTGATCGTAAAAAACAACATTTATATGATTTTAATAATTACGATAATAACGTCTGTCTGGCCGCTAGTGTTTACGCTATTTTGGAGGGTGCTGCTTTGAGCGACGTCGCCTTGTTAGAGAAAGCTTGCCAACTGCATAGAGACTTACAAATACCCGAGGGGCATTTGGTGTCTTTTACGGACGTTGCTGAATTAGAACAAAAATTAAACATCACAATTAAAATTTTGTACCATAATAGGGGGCAGTGGCGTTATTATCACACAGCCCACACAGCTAAAGAAAAGACCGTCTATATATTGCACCATGATAAGCATTATTATGGCATAAAAAATCTAAAAGCCTTTATCGGTTTCGACTATTTTTGCGACGTTTGTTGCACTGTATACAAACATAAATATCGACACGGTTGTATGCAGTTTTGTAAAGCGTGCCAGAGCCCGAATTGTGTTGAACAGTCTAACACACGTTGCCCGATATGTAGGACGTATTGCCGTTCAGAGGATTGTTTTGAAACACATAGAAACCTGCCACTTAGTGATAAAGCTCTTTTTAAGAAAAAAACTTTTTGCGGATTTTGTTACAAATATATAGACTGCGGCGATGAGCACAATTGTAGTGGTTTAAAATGCACCATCTGCGGCGGGCAGGTTGACAAATTTGACGACCATGTTTGTTACATACAGCCATACAACCCCAAAAAAATGACTGACAAGTATATCTTTTACAATTTTGAATGCATGCAAGAAACAGGTGTGCACATACCCAATTTCATTTACGCAACCACACTATACGCCCCAAACTCCTGGCAATTTAGCGGAAAATCCTGTACGCGGGACTTTGTGCGATTTTTTGCCGACGGTAAGTTTTCGGGTTACACGTTTATAGCGCACAATGCAGGACGCTACGACGCTTATTTTGTTTTACAGGAGTTGATTAATGAAAAATTTAAAATTGATATTATAAATCAAGGAGGTCGGTTAATGTGCGTTACCCTGAAGGACTTAAAAATTAGATTCATAGACTCGCTGAATTTCATGCCTATGAAGCTCAGCAAGATGCCCGAGGCTATGGGTTTTTCAGGCGCCAAGGGTCACTTCCTGCATTTTTTCAACACAGCAGAAAATCAAAACTACATAGGCGGCCTACCGGCCGCTAGGTGTTACGGCGTCGAATACATGATGCCCGGTGAGCAAAAAGAATTCACAGATTGGTACGAGAAACATAAAAATGACACCTTTAATTTTCAGGAAGAGTTAAAAGCTTACTGTAAGCAGGAGGTTGAGGTTTTGAGAAGGGCTTGTGAGTGTTACAGGGACATGATTATGGCTATGATGGAACAAAAAGTTCTGCAATACATTAAACGTGAAAAGAAATACAGAACGGTCACTAAATGTATTGATCCGCTCCAACTTATCACATTGGCATCCGTGTGCATGGCTATGTATCGGTTTAAATTTCTACCCAAAAATACCATAGCTATTGTCCTGGCAGTTAATTACCACAAGACCCAAAAACGCTTTTCAACACCCGCTATACAGTGGCTCATGTACCTTGAACATGCTGAAGGCATTTCTATACAACACTCGTTAAAGGGAGGTGAAAAAAAGGTCGGTAAATATTTTTTGGACGGATATTTCCTTTGTTAACGGTAAACACACCGCTTATGAATTTCAGGGCTGTTTTTATCACGGGTGTCCTGTGTGCTATAACAATCAGGACAGCAACAAACTTACTAAAACGTCCTACGGGCAGCTATACCAATCTTTCCTAGTCAGGAAAAGCCGACTACAGAGACAAGGCTTTACGGTCCGTGTCCTGTGGGAACACGAGTGGCGGGAAATGATTGCAAACGATTCGGGGGTCAAAGACTTTCTGATTAAAATTAAATTCCCGACTCCTTTGGATCCTCGTGACGCACTTTACGGCGGGCGCACTAATGCCATTAAACTTTATCACAGGGTGCAGTCCGATGAAACAATGCATTATTACGATTTCACCAGTCTGTATCCTTTTGTTAATAAAACTAAGACGTACCCTGTAGGACACCCAAAAATCATTTATGATCATTTTGGATACATCAAAAAATACTTTGGCATTGCCCGAGTTAAAGTGTACCCGCCCAGAGATTTATTTTTTCCGGTCCTGCCTGTAAAGCTAAATAAAAAACGAATGTTTCCTCTTTGTTACACATGTGCCTTGAACTGTCAAGACATTTGCACCCACACAGACGATGAGCGTTCCCTAACCGGTACATGGTGCACCATAGAACTAGTTTTAGCTGTTGAAAAAGGTTACAGGATTGCCGAGATCTACGAGATCTGGCATTTTCCGAACACAACAGACGATCTGTTCGCCCCGTACATCAAATTAAACCTCAGAGATAAACAGGAGGCTTCCGGTTATCCCAGTTGGTGTAAGACGGATTCTGAAAAAACGGCTTACATAGCGGCATTTTTAAAAAAAGATGTCTGCTTGCGTTCTGATAAGATAGCTGTAAACCCAGCAAAAAGACAAATTTCAAAACTGTATCTAAACTCTTTGTGGGGTAAGTTTGGGCAGCGTTCTAACTTGTCACGTACCAGCATAGTCACGGACCCTGACAAACTTTTAAAATTAGCTTTTGTGCCGTACTACGACCTCTCTGAGGTTAATTTCCTCGATGACGATACGGCGTTAGTCAATTGGCGCTATGTAAAAGAGCGCTACACCCACAACAAAAACACAAACATTTTTATAGCCTGTTTTACAACCGCCTATGCCAGACTCGAATTATACAAGCTCCTAGACAGGCTGCAGGAACGTTGCCTTTATCACGACACAGACTCCGTCATATTCGTGAGTAAGGGGGCTGCATGGTCGCCACCATTGGGTGACTTTCTCGGTGAACTAACTAGTGAAATACCCGACGACGCCCACATTACTGAGTTTGTATCCGCTGGCCCAAAGACTTACGGCTACAAACTTAACAACGGTAAAACCGTATTGAAGGTTAAGGGTATAACACTCAATGTCGCTAACACATGGCTTGTTAATTTTGACAGTTTAAAAGACCTTGTGTTGGATTACTCACACAACACCGACCCCGAGACGCAGAAAACAATAGGTATCGAACAAGACGGCATTTTCAGAAATAGGAAGCATTTGACCATAGAGACAAGACCGTTACGTAAAACGCAAAAGTGCGTCTACACAAAGAGACAGCTGACGGCTGACTTTACAACGCTGCCTTTTGGCTATTAAACATGCCTGCGCAATTTCAACATCCTTTTTCGTGTATTCTAGCAGGACCCTCAAATTCCGGAAAGAGTTTTTTTGTTAAAAATGTATTAATGCACGAGGATACGTTAATGTCGCACAAACCTGATAATGTCATTTGGTTTTACGCATGTTGGCAGAAATTGTATGATGAACTAACCCGTTTGTTTACAAATATCCGGTTTATCGAGGGGGTCCCACAAAATTTTACAGACGCTGAGCTATTTCCAACGGATAAGGTAAATTTGCCGGTTGTTGATGATCTTATGGAGGCGGCTTTTGAAAATCTTGAAATACAAAACGCATTCACCAAATACGTACACCACAGAAATTTGAGCATTATGTATCTCGTTCAAAACGTTTTTTGTCAGGGTAAGAAAAGCCGAACCATAAATTTAAACACTAAATACATGGTCCTTTTTAAGAACCCTTGTGATAAATTACAGGTTATTACGTTGGCTCGGCAGATGTACCCCGGTAAAACACGTTTCTTTTTAGAAGCTTTTGAAGATGCTACACACAAGCCTTACGGCTATTTACTTGTAGATTTATGATCTGACACGCCTGAGGACCTGCGACTCAGAACCGGTCTGTTCCCACCACCTCTGCCGGTGGCTTATGTGTGCAAACAGAAGCTCTAAAATGAGGTATCTCACATCTTTACGGTTATTTTTGTTAGCTGCGCTGGTGCTGTAAGGATGTCGAACAGGATCCGGCGTAATTGGGGTCTTTTAAAAGCATTAGTCAAAACAAATCTGAAGGCCCGAAAACCAATATTACGTAATGCCAGTAATGATTTGATATCGGCTATTGGCGAGATAGCGCTCAACATCCTTAAAGGAAAGATCCCTCAAAGAGCGCCCAAAAAAATATTGAAAAAATGGCATAGGGCTATAAAGAAATTAAGCGATAAAAAGTACTCCATTAAAGGAAAGAAGCGCATTGTGAACGACAGCGGCGGTTTTATAGGAGCTTTGCTCGGTTTTTCAATACCTTTAATCACTAGCCTGATAGCTAATACAGCGGGTGGCTCATAATGCAGTATGCAGAGAAAATGTTCCTGGATTCCAAAAATGAAATGGACAGGCTTAAAAATTCGTCCATAGAAGCAACAGATATACGCCAAACAGCCATACGGCGATTAGATGATGAGATTAGCAAAATACTACACAGAAATGACCTTTCAGATGATGAAAAAATTAAGAGATACACAGTCGTGTTACAGAGGTACTTAATGCTCAACAAACAGTCCGGTAAAGAAATGCCTGGTATAACCCTGATTACGCAGCCGCAAACCGATCAACAACAATTGTCAAATGCAACCTCAATCAGCACAGATACTAACGAGATACTTGACAGTATTAACACACGTTATAGAAAAAATGCAGAACTATTGTAAGTAAACTGTACCGCGCTGGTAATAAGCCGTACTGGAACGCTATGGGTGAGTTCATTTACAAAGAACAAACTGTAACCGGTTCCAACATTATTGACCTGATTCGAACAGCTACCCAGAGTCATGGGCTGCCTAAGATTAAACCTCACGGTTGGGACTACTTTATGGAAACTATCGCACAGCTGAACACCCCGTCAACGGTTATCGGTAATACAAGAACAAAAGAACTTTTCGATAATTTGAAAAAGCGGGCGCTGAGTGAGCCCTTTGACGAGGCTCGAAGCCCTTTTACCCCTCCGGTGTTATTAACATCGCCTACTGTGTCGACGCGGGGCTCATTATTACCTAAAAAGAGGCTCCCGCCCTTGTTGCAAGCTGCTTGGTTACCGTTGTAAATTTTCTTACTTTGGCGATTGTATATAAACTTTCTTTGTATTAAACAGCTTATAATGTTTTTATTTGTTTTACATAAATTTTTACTTTGCATGTATATAAAATTTCTTTGTGTGTAATGTCTTATAATGTTTTATTTACGCTACATAAACTGTTTTAAATCAAAATGTAGTCTGTTTTTCTTTTTACAATAAATATAATAGCTTGATTATTTAAAATTGTATAAGCAGTTAGGACGTGTTGTTGAGTAGACGCTGTTTAAAACACAGCTAAAATGCCTGCAAAAAGCTAAATATTGCAAAAGCAATACTACACACCAAAAGCGGTCGGCTCTTATGGGGGCGTTGAATCCTTATTCAGAGAAGTACGGAAATTTGGAATAAGAAAAGACTCTGTAAAAAACTGGTTGAGCAACGAGGATACTTACACATTGTACAAACCTGTTAAAAAATCTTTTACAAGAAACAAAGTTATGGTGTCTGATATAGATGCTCAATGGCAGGCAGATCTTCTGTCGATGATGGATTTTTCTAAAGAAAATAATACGTAAAGTAAGTAAAATACCTGCTGACGGTCGTTGATATTCTATCTAAATATGCCTGGGTGTCGGGCCTTTCAAATAAGTCCGGCGCTACCGTGGCTACCACTTTTGAGCAGATATTTAAGTTAAGTGGCCGAACCCCCCGAAAGCGCCAGACTGATCGGGGCCGTGAGTTTATAAACAAACCTATGAGGCGTCTTTGTGAAACCTATAAAATACATCATTTTTTAACTACAAACGCTGTTAAGGCTGCGTTGGTCGAGCGTTTTAATAGAACGCTGAAAACTAAAATGTGGCGCTATCTTAGAGAACAAAACACGTACAGGTACATTGACAAGTTACAAGACTTGGTGTATAGTTATAACCACACATACCACAGAATTTTAAGGCGGCGCCCCGTCGATGTGACAAAAGAGAACTCTTTAACCGTTTGGAAAAATATCTACGGGTGTTACGATACTATTAAAAAAGTTAAACCGTTATTAAAAATAGGTGACCACGTCAGAATTGTGCGTTATAAGGTTTTTTTTTACAAAGGAGTATGAACAAACCTATACAGACGAGACATTTAAAATTCACGCTGTAAACACTCGGCGCCTCAGACCCCTTTATAAGTTGAAAGACCTGTCCGATGAGCTCATTGAAGGCTCATTCTACCCGGAGGAAGTCCAAAAAGTAACTCTCGACAAGCTACGAGTTTACAGGATAGAAAAAATACTGAAAAAGAAGAAAGTTTGTGGTAAAACGCTGTGTTTTGTAAAGGGGATAGGTTACCCCGACAAGTTTAACTCTTGGGTGCCTGAAAAACAGTTGATGCGTCTGTAAACTATGGAGGACGGATCATTTTTTATCACGCTGCCCTGCAACGCCTCTGCCAAACTTTATCCCGAAAACAGCATCGCCGATTACACCACTAAGTTAGCAAAAGCGGTGCATCTTCGCGGCCCTTACGAAGTGGCTTTAGTGGAGATTCAGTATCCACATACGTGGGAAACCTTTGGCCCCGGAGATGGTGTATTCTACGTAGCACAGCGCTCCGAGTCGATCAGTGAGCTTTTTGTTAAATCGGGTTATTACGCCAATATGCACGATCTCATCAAAGCCATTAATAGCTAACTTGAATCTATAAAAATACCTCCCCTCAACTGCGTCTAAGATACGACGATATTGACAGAACCGTTTATGTACTGAATTCACCAGCCTACAAGTTCATGCCTTGTGTGAAGTTGGGGAATATTTTGGGGTTGACGGGGTATTCGCAAGCTCCATCGCTCAAGAATGTAGACACCGAGCACATCACTCTCCGCTACAAAGGACCCGGCTTACCTGTTTTAGAACATCATGTTGGCGGTATAAAGGGGCTTGCTCTAGTTTCATCAAAAGAGAAAAAAATTTATTCCGATATTAAAGCTGGTTTTTATACATTATTTGTTTGTACCGATATCGTCCAACATCAACTTGTTGGCGATAGTTACGTACAACTTTTAAGAACTGTCGAGTTAGGCAGTAAAAATGGTGATATAGTCACGCAAAAGTATCACCGGCCGGACTATATACCTGTTTGTAAACATCATTTTGACACGGTCACAATATCGATACTCACGGATCAGGCTAAACCTGTTAAATTCAAATACGGTAAGACTATTGTGCGATTACACTTTAGACCGCGCGCTGTGACGACGCATTCAAATGTTGTCCCAGAGAGTGTACGGTGACCCAGACGCATATACGCATTATTACATAACGCAAGCCGGTCATGGCTTGGACGGATTTCACGGTACTGAATTCATGCATGGTCCTGAACTCGCCGGGTTATTTAGGGGTCTGTTACGACGTGTCGTTCCCCTATTTAAGAAAGGTGTGGAGCTTGCAAAACCGCACGTGAAAACAGCCGCCCGTAACATTGCTAAAGACGTTTTCCCTACGGCTTCGACCGCCTTTATGGATCGTATAAATAGGTCGGCGCAGCGCCAGGAGGGCTCTGGTGTCGTACAAATACGTAAAAAAAACGCTTAAAAGAAAACGTGAACGCGCTGCTATTGTCTTACCAACTTTTATGAATAAAGTAGCAAAACCTAAGAGACGTCGCCGCCAGAAAACAAGAAGTCGTTCACCGAGTGACATCTTCTAGTCACCCGCTATGGCTTTCGTGCATGACGCCTCCGCCGAGTACGCCAAATCAGAGTTGGATATCTTTCAAATACCGCCTACCCAAACAAGCATTGAAAAATCGCTTTATGTAGAGGTACAGCCAATCGCAGCAATCACTGACAATGCCCCTTTGGAATTCTACATCACGGGCAGCGGTGAATATTATTACGATCTTAATAACACCTTGTTACACGTCGTTTGCAAAATCGTTAGTCCTGATAACACACCCATACCCGAAGGCTCCCGCGTTGCACTTATTAACTACCCTATAGCAAGTCTTTTTAATCAACTGGATATAACGCTCGGTGACACGTTGATTTCAAGAAGCGACAACCTTTATACATATAGGGCGTATATAGAGTCCCTAATAAATTATAATTCACAAACTTTAGCGTCCCAATTTACAGACGGTTTATTCTATAAAGACACAGCGGGACATCATGATGACAGGGTTTTCGACGGGCGCAATGACAGCTTCAGCAGGAGAGCAAAGTATTCAGCCCGATCTAAGAGTGTTGAATTAATGGGCCCCATTTACGCCGATATATTTAATCGACCGAAGTTAATACTGAACGGTTTAGACCTAAAGATAAAATTGACCAGAAACAAAGACACTTTCTGCCTTATGTCAGCCGAGGCGGCCCATTTTAAAGTCCAAATACAGCACGCTTCCCTGTTTGTCAAAAGAGTACAAGTATTGCCCGCTGTAAGAATCGGTCACAGTCGCGCTCTGTTAACAGCTAACGCAAAGTACTCGATCGATCGGGCGTCGCTTAAAGTGTATAGCGTACCCGCCGGTACTCGCATTTGCAACTACGAGAATCTTTTCCTCGGAAACCTACCAAAAACAGTGATATTAGTGTTTGTGGATAACGAATCATTTTCCGGGAGTTACCAAAGAAATCCTTTGTGCTTCAACCACTATAATGTGAATTATGCAGCCTTATATTTGGATGGTCAACAGATACCGGCAAAACCTTTTCAACCTAACTTCCAAGACTAAATCAGCTGTTCGTGAATATATGTCCCTAGTACATATTTCGGGGAAACACAAGGCCGACAACGCTTTATCCGTCGATCGACACGAGTTCTTGAACGGTTACATTTTGTTCGCTTTTGATTTATCGCTTTTGATTTATTTAAGAGCCCGGCGGTCATTTCTCTCTAGTAAAAACTGGCAATCTGAGAGCTGAAATTAGATTTGCCGAACCGATTGCGAACACAATTAATATGATTGTATATTCAGTTCATGAAAATATTATTGAAATAAATAATCGTCGGGAGGTATTATATGATTTTCAATAAACATGAATAATTATGAAATTGCCTGTGTTATTAAAGCTGATATTAACGCCAGGTGCATATTTAAAGGTGTATTCCCATGTGATTTATTACCTGGGGGTAAAATCATCGACAGGCCCGCAGCCTACATTGTAAATACGGATAATTCGTATCAGCGGGGGAAGCATTGGATTTTAATTATATTATACCCGAATGATATATCTTTTTTTTTTATAGTTATGGTTTATCCCCCGCAAATTAAATATTTCCTGGCGACTTTATGCAGTTTTTATATAAAAATTCTAAGACTATAAGATATCAAAACAGACAAATACAAGACGCCGTTAGTTCCGTCTGCGGCCATTACTGTATCTATATCTTACAATGTCTCGCTAAAGGAATATCTTTTAAAAATGTTTTAAAAATGTTCACTAACGATTTTAGAAAAAATTACTGTATTGTGCGATCATTTGTAACAAAACGCATGAAACGCTTATGTATACGATGCTGTAATTACAATCAAACGTGTCTGTCCCTACGTGAATGTTGCAAATAAGGAAATGAATAAAGCTTTTTAACAGAATTATATTTGTCATCGTTTTATTTTAATACTATTATATTAAATTAATATCAGGTGCTATAAATTTTAATATCAAACACGATAAATTTTAATATCAAACACGATAAATTTAATATCAAGAACTATAAATTTTATATCAAGCACTATAAATTTTAATAGCAAACAATATAAATTTTAATAGCTAGCACTATAAATTTTTAATAGCAAACACTATAAATTTTAATAGCACCCACTATAAATTTTAATAGCTAGCGCTATAAATTTAATATCAAACACTATAAATTTTAATAGCTAGAGCTATAAATTTTAAATAGCAAACACTATAAATTTTAATAGCACACACTATAAATTTTAATAGCTAGCGCTATAAATTTAATATCAAACACTATAAATTTTAATTGCAAACACTATAAATTTTAATAGCAAGCGCTATAAATTTAATATCAAACACTATAAATTTTAATAGTTAGCGCTATAAATTTAATATCAGACACTATATATTTTAATAGCAAACACTATAAATTTTAATAGCAAACACTATAAATTTTAATAGCTAGCGCTATAAATTTAATATCAAACACTATAAATTTTAATAGCAAACACTATAAACTTAATATCAAGCGATATAAACTTTATATCAATCAATATCAATCAATATAAAAGGGGCGGGGTTATCTGTATAAAAGGGGGCGTGGTACCTGTCACTTTTAGTTTGACGAAACATATACCCTCTTACTACTAACCTCTTTTCAAATAATATTTACATTTTTTTATTTCTAAATTTAAATCATCCAGCCAGTAACAGCAATAGTACCTTCCAAAAAAAAAAACTATTACCTTACTTGAGATATTAAGTTAGTCAATTTTAAACCATCTTTAACCCTTCTTTTGTAATTTGTTTTTAATCCTAAACAAGAACAATAAAACATTGATATAATAATTATTCTATCCAGAACCCATCATATACTAATTTTCTGACCCAAAAATTTGTTATGCATTAACATTTAAAAAAAAAAATGTAATCTGTTATTTTGTAGTAATTTATTCTTTATAAGTTCCTCCTCCGAACTCCATTAAAGAAGGTGTTGGAGGATAATTTCTCTGTGGAGGAGCAAGAGCAGGCGGTACCATTGGGCCATATTTCAGACTCTAGCCCACCAGATGTGGGTAAGAGGTGAAGCTGTACCCTCTCACCAACCACCTTCATTACCCTCATAGTCACTGGAGGAAGTCAAGGAGTAGGATGACGACGATGTTTTTACCACCACCATCCTGGAGTCAAAATATTTGCAGTGGATTTCTTAAATTATTCACTGTCCACACACAGGTGTCAGTTTAGTCTTCACCACAGGCAGATTTTCCTCAAGCCAAGACTAATAAACCAGTTGCATTCCTAACTTTGATTTCTCTGTTATACTACACATGTTTGTTAATTTTATTTAGGAGTATTTGAATTCACTCCAAGCAGGGTAACTATACAGTAGTATCTATCCACTCTTAATGGTTCTCCAAATAGCAAGTTTCTACTGACAGCCCCTTCAGCTTTTCTATTTCATGACCACATTTCATAAGCACAGCTGGGATATTCTATTTTTTTTTTTTAAACTATACCTTTTTAGGCCAAAGTTATCTTGTATAAACCAAAAAAGAAAATTTACCGGTACTTTTAAATTTGTTTCTTTAATGAACTGTAAGCAATTTTTTTTAAAACTATGGCACAGCGGTCAAGTAGTGTAAAAACGTAATAGTGGCAAGTACAAATTAAATTTTAAAAATATTATTATTTGCCAAAAAATATATATTGTGTGAACAAAATTCCGCTAAATTATTAATTTATCAATATATCAAAAAGTATAATAATAAAATTAGTATTTGAAAATTGAATACATACAGTGTAGAGATTAATAATTACTAAAACTGTATGTGCATTTATTTTTTTCATGTCATTTAAAAATGACATTTACGGTATCTCCTAAAAAAAATTCAATAAAGTTTCAATAAAATAAAAAAAAATTATTGTTAGAAGAAAAAACCAGCATGGATTAGAAATAATTTTAGTGATTACCCAAATTTAATTGTTGGAGCATTTCATCCTCATTAACAAAAGAAAACCGGGATGAATTTAGTGGAATCTCTCAAAAAATGGTGACATGATTTCTATAATAATCAGGTGATAATTTTCATTACATATATTCTTTAACTAAATTAATAATGTATATAGCTACATCAAAATGTGCCAATAATTCTACATTCACAAAACCGGATTACCACACAGCTGCGTATGACGCCAGTCACACAAAACCATGTAGAGAGAGGCCAACACGGAAGTCACACATCCCTCCCAGGATGACTGACGACACCATGTTCGAACCTCAATCCTTATATAAAAAAATATATAAATAATAAAATAATAAACGTTTTTTGTGTTTATCAATCAGTCCTGTACAGTTTTAACTGCACAACAACTGCTGACAATGGAAGGCCAGGTGCAGTCCCCACCATTAACAGTGACAACCACAACAAGGCTCACCCAAACACAATTATTTCAAAATAACAAACTAAAATAAAAAATTAAATCAAATGAAAATTTTTTGTGAATGTTGATTATTAATAGGGATAAGCGAACCCGTAAAAGTCCGGGTTCGGGTTCGGTGTTCGGCGCTTTCTTGGCGCTTTTTGAAAGGCTGCAAAGCAGCCAATCAACAAGCATCATACTACTTGCCCCAAGAGGCCATCACAGCCTTGCCTACTATTGGCATGGCTGTGATTGGCCAGTGCAGCATGTGACCCAGCCTCTATATAAGCTTGGGTCACGTTGCGCTGCACGTCACTCTGCTGATTCAAGCATAGGGAGAGGTTGCAGCTGCGACGTTAGGACGAGATTAGGCAGATTAACTCCTCCAAAAGACTTCATTCTGTGATCGATCTGCAGCTGTGGATCATTGAAGTGCTAATATTGACTTGCTCACTTTTTTGAGGCTGCCAAGAGCGTTTTTAGATCACTTTTTTTCTGGGGTGATCGGCGGCCATTTTGTGACTTGTGGTGTGCCAGCACAAGCTATCACCAAGTGTATTTAACCATCAATAGTGTGGTTATTTTTTGCTATATCCTACATCAGCTGCAGGCTGAGCCTGTGTCACCGAAGTGCATTTAACCATCAACAGTCTGGTTATTTTTTGGCCATATACTACATCAGCTGCAGGCTGAGCCTGTGTCACCAAAGTGCATTTAACCATCAACAGTCTGGTTATTTTTTGGCCATATACTACATCAGGGGCAATTTGAGCCTGTCACCCAGCGCCTAAAAAATAGACCTGACATTTCTATTCAACCAAATCTGTAGTGTTTTAGCTGGTCAAGTTATTTGTTGTGACCGTAAAAGCAGACTTTTTGTTCTGGGTTGAAAAACTATTCCCAAATTTGCCATTCTCAAAATAACTAGTTTCTGGTATATGAGGCCTACTTGAAATCTATCCCAAAAAGGATATCTTACATTGAAGGTGCTGATAGTGTCATTCAGAAAAACCTAAGACACACGCTACCGTGCAGATAGAAGTCTGATTCTGTGATTAAACCTATACCTGTCACATAGCGCAAAAAAAAACCAGGCCTGACATTTCTATTCAACCAAATCTGTACTGTTTTAGCTGGTCAAGTTATTTGTAGTGACTGTAAAAGCAGACTTTTTGTTCTGGGTTGAAAAACTATTCCCAAATTTGCCATTCTCAAAATAACTAGTTTCTGGTATATGAGGCCTACTTGAAATCTATCCCAAAAAGGATATCTTACATTGAAGGTGCTGATAGTGTCATTCAGAAAAACCTAAGACACACGCTACCGTGCAGATAGAAGTCTGATTCTGTGATTAAACCTATACCTGTCACATAGCGCAAAAAAAAACCAGGCCTGACATTTCTATTCAACCAAATCTGTACTGTTTTAGCTGGTCAAGTTATTTGTAGTGACCGTAAAAGCAGACTTTTTGTTCTGGGTTGAAAAACTATTCCCAAATTTGCCATTCTCAAAATAACTAGTTTCTGGTATATGAGGCCTACTTGAAATCTATCCCAAAAAGGATATCTTACATTGAAGGTGCTGATAGTGTCATTCAGAAAAACCTAAGACACACGCTACCGTGCAGATAGAAGTCTGATTCTGTGATTAAACCTATACCTGTCACATAGCGCAAAAAAAAACCAGGCCTGACATTTCTATTCAACCAAATCTGTACTGTTTTAGCTGGTCAAGTTATTTGTAGTGACCGTAAAAGCAGACTTTTTGTTCTGGGTTGAAAAACTATTCCCAAATTTGCCATTCTCAAAATAACTAGTTTCTGGTATTTGAGGCCTACTTGAAATCTGACCTGGGCCCAAAGCAGGCTACTGGGGGAGTCAATGGCCAGCATTAACATCATGTATCACGTATTGATGTAGCTATCCTGCCATCTGGTAACATTTCATCTACGCCTCCTCTTTTTGAACATCTATAGCTAAGTATCGTTCCATCTATATTAACGCCATCATTGGTCACATCTGTATCTTTACTGGACTCTGTCCTTTTGTCTACCTACCTCCCGATGAGCCTGATTTTGTACAGGTGAAACGCGTCGAGGTCTGTGTAACATGATGTGCATATTTTAAAACGTGCGTATTATTTATCTGAAAGGATTGGTGATTTCCTGAGTATCTGGACCCTTTTCCACTCCCCCCTTTTTCCAGTATCCTTTATATGTTTATTTGAATTTCGGAGAGGACGGGTGGCGACCCTGATCACCTGAGCCACCTGTTCCCCCCGTCATATCTTGATATTATTGTTATATACCTATCATTATTCCCTGGCTAGGGTTAAACTAGGGATTTAACAGGTGTAGGTTCGGGGACAGGGAACCTCCACCATCAGGGGGTTACCCTGGGCTGAGCAGTATATAGGGCATTTAGGGTAAGCACCCGGTCTGCCCTGCCCTCTTTCCCTCAGACCCTATCGTATATTTATATATATTTTTTCGATTTGATCCTCGAACCACCGTAAGTCTATTGATAGTTTCCGTATCACTAGCATATGTTTTTAGCTAGGGGTCACTACTCCCCTATCAAAAGAAATTTATATTTAATCCTTTTGAAATCGTAGTACTCACTGTTGGTATATACATACCTATACCCACTTTATCACTATTAAAGGTATTTTTAGAAGTCACTTATTCTGAATAGCAATATACTTAAAAAACCCACGTGATAATATAATCTAATAAATAATCAAACTAGTAGGCCAATTTTTTCTACTTGAAATCTATCCCAAAAAGGATATCTTACATTGAAGGTGCTGATAGTGTCATTCAGAAAAACCTAAGACACACGCTACAACCAAATCTGTACTGTTTTAGCTGGTCAAGTTATTTGTAGTGACCGTAAAAGCAGACTTTTTGTTCTGGGTTGAAAAACTATTCCCAAATTTGCCATTCTCAAAATAACTAGTTTCTGGTATATGAGGCCTACTTGAAATCTATCCCAAAAAGGATATCTTACATTGAAGGTGCTGATAGTGTCATTCAGAAAAACCTAAGACACACGCTACCGTGCAGATAGAAGTCTAATTCTGTGATTAAACCTATACCTGTCACATAGCGCAAAAAAAAACCAGGCCTGACATTTCTATTCAACCAAATCTGTACTGTTTTAGCTGGTCAAGTTATTTGTAGTGACCGTAAAAGCAGACTTTTTGTTCTGGGTTGAAAAACTATTCCCAAATTTGCCATTCTCAAAATAACTAGTTTCTGGTATATGAGGCCTACTTGAAATCTATCCCAAAAAGGATATCTTACATTGAAGGTGCTGATAGTGTCATTCAGAAAAACCTAAGACACACGCTACCGTGCAGATAGAAGTCTGATTCTGTGATTAAACCTATACCTGTCACATAGCGCAAAAAAAAAAACAGGCCTGACATTTCTATTCAACCAAATCTGTACTGTTTTAGCTGGTCAAGTTATTTGTAGTGACCGTAAAAGCAGACTTTTTGTTCTGGGTTGAAAAACTATTCCCAAATTTGCCATTCTCAAAATAACTAGTTTCTGGTATTTGAGGCCTACTTGAAATCTGACCTGGGCCCAAAGCAGGCTACTGGGGGAGTCAATGGCCAGCATTAACATCATGTATCACGTATTGATGTAGCTATCCTGCCATCTGGTAACATTTCATCTACGCCTCCTCTTTTTGAACATCTATAGCTAAGTATCATTCCATCTATATTAACGCCATCATTGGTCACATCTGTATCTTTACTGGACTCTGTCCTTTTGTCTACCTACCTCCCGATGAGCCTGATTTTGTACAGGTGAAACGCGTCGAGGTCTGTGTAACATGATGTGCATATTTTAAAACGTGCGTATTATTTATCTGAAAGGATTGGTGATTTCCTGAGTATCTGGACCCTTTCCCACTCCCCCCTTTTTCCAGTATCCTTTATATGTTTATTTGAAATTTCGGAGAGGACGGGTGGTGACCCTGATCACCTGAGCCACCTGTTCCCCCCGTCATATCTTGATATTATTGTTATATACCTATCATTATTCCCTGGCTAGGGTTAAACTAGGGATTTAACAGGTGTAGGTTCGGGGACAGGGAACCTCCACCATCAGGGGGTTACCCTGGGCTGAGCAGTATATAGGGCATTTAGGGTAAGCACCCGGTCTGCCCTGCCCTCTTTCCCTCAGACCCTATCGTATATTTATATATATTTTTTCGATTTGATCCTCGAACCACCGTAAGTCTATTGATAGTTTCCGTATCACTAGCATATGTTTTTAGCTAGGGGTCACTACTCCCCTATCAAAAGAAATTTATATTTAATCCTTTTGAAATCGTAGTACTCACTGTTGGTATATACATACCTATACCCACTTTATCACTATTAAAGGTATTTTTAGAAGTCACTTATTCTGAATAGCAATATATTTAAAAAACCCACGTGATAATATAATCTAATAAATAATCAAACTACTAGGCCAATTTTTTCTACTTGAAATCTATCCCAAAAAGGATATCTTACATTGAAGGTGCTAATAGTGTCATTCAGAAAAACCTAAGACACACGCTACAACCAAATCTGTACTGTTTTAGCTGGTCAAGTTATTTGTAGTGACCATAAAAGCAGACTTTTTGTTCTGGGTTGAAAAACTATTCCCAAATTTGCCATTCTCAAAATAACTAGTTTCTGGTATTTGAGCCCTACTTGAAATCTATCCCAAAAAGGATATCTTACATTGAAGGTGCTGATAGTGTCATTCAGAAAAACCTAAGACACACGCTACCGTGCAGATAGAAGTCTGATTCTGTGATTAAACCTATACCTGTCACACAGTGCAAAAAAAAACAGGCCTGACATTTCTATTCAACCAAATCTGTAGTGTTTTAGCTGGTCAAGTTATTTGTAGTGACCGTAAAAGCAGACTTTTTGTTCTGGGTTGAAAAACTATTCCCAAATTTGCCATTCTCAAAATTGTGGTGAACGGGAACAATGAGGAAAACATCTAATAAGGGACGCGGACGCGGACGTGGACATGGTCGTGGTGGTGTTAGTGGACCCTCTGGTGCTGGGAGAGGACGTGGCCGTTCTGCCACAGCCACACGTCCTAGTGAACCAACTACCTCAGGTCCCAGTAGCCAGCAGAATTTACAGCGATATTTGGTGGGGCCCAATGCCGTTCTAAGGATGGTAAGGGCTGAGCAGGTACAGGCATTAGTCAATTGGGTGGCCGACAGTGGATCCAGCACGTTCACATTATCTCCCACCCAGTCTTCTGCAGAAAGCGCACAGATGGCGCATGAAAACCAAGCCCATCGGTCTGTCACATCACCCCCATGCATATCAGGGAAACTGTCTGAGCCTCAAGTTATGCAGCAGTCTCTTATGCTGTTTGAAGACTCTGCTGCCAGGGTTTCCCAAGGGCATCCACCTAGCCCTTCCCCAAGGGTGGAAGAGATAGAAGGCACTAACGCACAACCACTTATTTTTCCTGATGATGAGGACATGGGAATACCACCTCAGCACGTCTCTGATGATGACGAAACACAGGTGCCAACTGCTGCGTCTTTCTGCAGTGTGTAGACTGAACAGGAGGTCAGGGATCAAGACTGGGTGGAAGACGATGCAGGGGACGATGAGGTCCTAGACCCCACATGGAATGAAGGTCGTGACACTGACTTTCACAGTTCGGAGGAAGAGGCAGTGGTGAGACCGAGCCAACAGCGTAGCAAAAGAGGGAGCAGTGGGCAAAATCAGAACACCCGCCGCCAAGAGACTCCTCCTGCTACTGACCGCCGCCATCTGGGACCTTCCCGCTCAACGCCTTATATGCGACGTGCCCACCAGGTGGAACTCCACCTTGCATATGCTGGACAGACTGTGCGAGCAGCAGCAGGCCATAGTGGAGTTTCAGCTGCAGCACGCACGGGTCAGTCGCACTGCGGATCAGACACACTTCACCACCAATGACTGGGCCTCCATGCGAGACCTGTGTGCCCGGTTGCGTTGTTTCGAGTACTCCACCAACATGGCCAGTGGCGATGACGCCGTTATCAGCGTTACAATACCACTTCTATGTCTCCTTGAGAAAACACTTAGGGCGATGATGGAAGAGGAGGTGGCCCAGGAGGAAGAGGAGGAAGAGGGGTCATTTTTAGCACTTTTAGGCCAGTCTCTTCGAAGTGACTCAGAGGGGGGTTTTTTGCAACACCAGAGGCCAGGTACAAATGTGGCCAGACAGGGCCCACTACTGGAGGACGAGGAGGACGAGGATGAGGAGGAGGTGGAGGAGGATGAGGATGAAGCATGTTCACAGCGGGGTGGCACCCAAAGCAGCTCGGGCCCATCACTGGTGCGTGGCTGGGGGGAAACTCAGGACGATGACGATACGCCTCCCACAGAGGACAGCTTGTCCTTACCTCTGGGCAGCCTGGCACACATGAGCGACTACATGCTGCAGTGCCTGCGCAACGACAGCAGAGTTGCCCACATTTTAACATGTGCGGACTACTGGGTTGCCACCCTGCTGGATCCCCGGTACAAAGACAATGTGCCCACCTTACTTCCTACACTGGAGCGTGATAGAAAGATGCGCGAGTACAAGCGCACGTTGGTAGACGCGCTACTGAGAGCATTCCCAAATGTCACAGGGGAACCAGTGGAAGCCCAAGGCGAAGGCAGAGGAGGAGCAAGAGGTCGCAAACACAGCTGTGTCACGGCCAGCTCCTCTGAGGGCAGGGTTAGCATGGCAGAGATGTGGAAAAGTTTTGTCACCATGCCACAGCTAACTGCACCACCACCTGATACGGAACGTGTTAGCAGGAGGCAACATTTCACTAACATGGTGGAACAGTACCTGTGTACACCCCTCCACGTACTGACTGATGGTTCGGCCCCATTCAACTTCTGGGTCTCCAAATTGTCCACGTGGCCAGAGCTAGCCTTTTACGCCTTGGAGGTGCTGGCCTGCCCGGCGGCCAGCGTTTTGTCTGAACGTGTATTCAGCACGGCAGGGGGCGTCATTACAGACAAACGCAGCCGCCTGTCTACAGCCAATGTGGACAAGCTGACGTTCATAAAAATGAACCAGGCATGGATCCCACAGGACCTGTCCATCCCTTGTGCAGATTAGATATTAACTACCTCCCCTTAACAATATATTATTCTACTCCAGGGCACTTCCTCATTCAATACTATTTTTAATTTCATTTTACCATTATATTGCGGGGCAACCCAAAGTTGAATGAACCTCTCCTCTGTCTGGGTGCCGGGGCCTAAATGTGTGACAGTGGCCTGTTCCAGTGGTGGGTGACGTGAAGCCTGATTCTCTGCTATGACATGAAGACAGATTCTGCGCTGACATAAGGCCAGATTCTCTGTTACGGGACATCTCTCCTCTGCCTGGGTGCCTGGGCCTAAATGTGTGACAGTGGCCTGTTCTAGTGGTGGGTGACATGAAGCCTGATTCTCTGCTATGACATTAAGACAGATTCTGCGCTGACATAAGGCCAGATTCTATGTTACGGGACCTCTCTCCTCTGCCTTGGTGCCTGGGCCTAAATATGTGACAGTGGCCTGTTCTAGTGGTGGGTGACGTGAAGCCTGATTCTCTGCTATGACATGAAGACAGATTCTGCGCTGACATAAGGCCAGATTCTCTGTTACGGGACAGCTCTCCTCTGTCTGGGTGCCGGGGCCTAAATATGTGACAGTGGCCTCTTCCAGTGGTGGGTGACATGAAGCCGGATTCTCTGCTATGACATGAAGACAGATTCTGCGCTGACATAAGGCCAGATTCTCTGTTACAGGACCTCTCTCCTCTGCCTGGGTGCCTGGGCCTAAATGTGTGACAGTGGCCTGTTCCAGTGGTGGGTGACGTGAAGCCTGATTCTCTGCTATGACATGAAGACAGATTCTGCGCTGACATAAGGCCAGATTCTCTGTTACGGGACCTCTCTCCTCTGCCTGGGTGCCTGGGCCTAAATGTGTGACAGTGGCCTGTTCCAGTGGTGGGTGACGTGAAGCCTGATTCTCTGCTATGACATGAAGACAGATTCTGCGCTGACATAGGCCAGATTCTCTGTTACGGGACCTCTCTCCTCTGCCTTGGTGCCTGGGCCTAAATATGTGACAGTGGCCTGTTCCAGTGGTGGGTGACGTGAAGCCTGATTCTCTGCTATGACATGAAGACAGATTCTGCGCTGACATAAGGCCAGATTCTCTGTTACGGGACCTCTCTCCTCTGCCTGGGTGCCTGGGCCTAAATATGTGACAGTGGCCTGTTCCAGTGGTGGGTGACGTGAAGCCTGATTCTCTGCTATGACATGAAGACAGATTCTGCGCTGACATAAGGCCAGATTCTCTGTTACAGGACCTCTCTCCTCTGCCTGGGTGCCTGGGCCTAAATGTGTTACAGTGGCCTGTTCCAGTGGTGGGTGACGTGAAGCCTGATTCTCTGCTATGACATGAAGACAGATTCTGCGCTGACATAAGGCCAGATTCTCTGTTACAGGACCTCTCTCCTCTGCCTGGGTGCCTGGGCCTAAATGTGTGACAGTGGCCTGTTCCAGTGGTGGGTGACGTGAAGCCTGATTCTCTGCTATGACATGAAGACAGATTCTGCGCTGACATAAGGCCAGATTCTCTGTTACGGGACCTCTCTCCTCTGCCTGGGTGCCTGGGCCTTAATGTGTGACAGTGGCCTGTTCCAGTGGGGGGTGACGTGAAGCCTGATTCTCTGTTATGACATGAAGACAGATTCTGCGCTGACATAAGGCCAGATTCTCTGTTACGGGACCTCTCTCCTCTGCCTGGGTGCCTGGGCCTAAATGTGTGACAGTGGCCTGTTCCAGTGGTGGGTGACATGAAGCCTTATTCTCTGCTATGACATGAAGACAGATTCTGCGCTGACATAAGGCCAGATTCTCTGTTACGGGACCTCTCTCCTCTGCCTTGGTGCCTGGGCCTAAATGTGTGACAGTGGCCTGTTCCAGTGGTGGGTGACGTGAAGCCTGATTCTCTGCTATGACATGAAGACAGATTCTGCGCTGACATAAGGCCAGATTCTCTGTTACGGGACCTCTCTCCCCTGCCTGGGTGCCTGGGCCTAAATATGTGACAGTGGCCTGTTCCAGTGGTGGGTGACGTGAAGCCTGATTCTCTGCTATGACATGAAGACAGATTCTGCGCTGACATAAGGCCAGATTCTCTGTTACGGGACCTCTCTCCTCTGCCTGGGTGCCTAGGCCTAAATGTGTGACAGTGGCCTGTTCTAGTGGTGGGTGACGTGAAGCCTGATTCTCTGCTATGACATGAAGACAGATTCTGCGCTGACATAAGGCCAGATTCTCTGTTACGGGACCTCTCTCCTCTGCCTGGGTGCCTGGGCCTAAATGTGTGACAGTGGCCTGTTCCAGTGGTGGGTGACGTGAAGCCTGATTCTCTGCTATGACATGAAGACAGATTCTGCGCTGACATAAGGCCAGATTCTCTGTTACGGGACCTCTCTCCTCTGCCTGGGTGCCTGGGCCTAAATGTGTGACAGTGGCCTGTTCCAGTGGTGGGTGACGTGAAGCCTGATTCTCTGCTATGACATGAAGACAGATTCTGCGCTGACATAGGCCAGATTCTCTGTTACGGGACCTCTCTCCTCTGCCTTGGTGCCTGGGCCTAAATATGTGACAGTGGCCTGTTCCAGTGGTGGGTGACGTGAAGCCTGATTCTCTGCTATGACATGAAGACAGATTCTGCGCTGACATAAGGCCAGATTCTCTGTTACGGGACCTCTCTCCTCTGCCTGGGTGCCTGGGCCTAAATATGTGACAGTGGCCTGTTCCAGTGGTGGGTGACGTGAAGCCTGATTCTCTGCTATGACATGAAGACAGATTCTGCGCTGACATAAGGCCAGATTCTCTGTTACAGGACCTCTCTCCTCTGCCTGGGTGCCTGGGCCTAAATGTGTTACAGTGGCCTATTCCAGTGGTGGGTGACGTGAAGCCTGATTCTCTGCTATGACATGAAGACAGATTCTGCGCTGACATAAGGCCAGATTCTCTGTTACAGGACCTCTCTCCTCTGCCTGGGTGCCTGGGCCTAAATGTGTGACAGTGGCCTGTTCCAGTGGTGGGTGACGTGAAGCCTGATTCTCTGCTATGACATGAAGACAGATTCTGCGCTGACATAAGGCCAGATTCTCTGTTACGGGACCTCTCTCCTCTGCCTGGGTGCCTGGGCCTTAATGTGTGACAGTGGCCTGTTCCAGTGGGGGGTGACGTGAAGCCTGATTCTCTGTTATGACATGAAGACAGATTCTGCGCTGACATAAGGCCAGATTCTCTGTTACGGGACCTCTCTCCTCTGCCTGGGTGACTGGGCCTAAATGTGTGACAGTGGCCTGTTCCAGTGGTGGGTGACATGAAGCCTTATTCTCTGCTATGACATGAAGACAGATTCTGCGCTGACATAAGGCCAGATTCTCTGTTACGGGACAGCTCTCCTCTGTCTGGGTGTCGGGGCCTAAATATGTGACAGTGGCCTGTTCCAGTGGTGGGTGACGTGAAGCCTGATTCTCTGCTATGACATGAAGACAGATTCTGCGCTGACATAAGGCCAGATTCTCTGTTACGGGACCTCTCTCCTCTGCCTTGGTGCCTGGGCCTAAATATGTGACAGTGGCCTGTTCCAGTGGTGGGTGACGTGAAGCCTGATTCTCTGCTATGACATGAAGACAGATTCTGCGCTGACATAAGGCCAGATTCTCTGTTACGGGACCTCTCTCCTCTGCCTGGGTGCCTGGGCCTAAATATGTGACAGTGGCCTGTTCCAGTGGTGGGTGACGTGAAGCCTGATTCTCTGCTATGACATGAAGACAGATTCTGCGCTGACATAAGGCCAGATTCTCTGTTACAGGACCTCTCTCCTCTGCCTGGGTGCCTGGGCCTAAATGTGTTACAGTGGCCTGTTCCAGTGGTGGGTGACGTGAAGCCTGATTCTCTGCTATGACATGAAGACAGATTCTGCGCTGACATAAGGCCAGATTCTCTGTTACAGGACCTCTCTCCTCTGCCTGGGTGCCTGGGCCTAAATGTGTGACAGTGGCCTGTTCCAGTGGTGGGTGACGTGAAGCCTGATTCTCTGCTATGACATGAAGACAGATTCTGCGCTGACATAAGGCCAGATTCTCTGTTACGGGACCTCTCTCCTCTGCCTGGGTGCCTGGGCCTTAATGTGTGACAGTGGCCTGTTCCAGTGGGGGGTGACGTGAAGCCTGATTCTCTGTTATGACATGAAGACAGATTCTGCGCTGACATAAGGCCAGATTCTCTGTTACGGGACCTCTCTCCTCTGCCTGGGTGCCTGGGCCTAAATGTGTGACAGTGGCCTGTTCCAGTGGTGGGTGACATGAAGCCTTATTCTCTGCTATGACATGAAGACAGATTCTGCGCTGACATAAGGCCAGATTCTCTGTTACGGGACAGCTCTCCTCTGTCTGGGTGCCGGGGCCTAAATATGTGACAGTGGCCTGTTCCAGTGGTGGGTGACGTGAAGCCTGATTCTCTGCTATGACATGAAGACAGATTCTGCGCTGACATAAGGCCAGATTCTCTGTTACGGGACCTCTCTCCTCTGCCTGGGTGCCTAGGCCTAAATGTGTGACAGTGGCCTGTTCTAGTGGTGGGTGACGTGAAGCCTGATTCTCTGCTATGACATGAAGACAGATTCTGCGCTGACATAAGGCCAGATTCTCTGTTACGGGACCTCTCTCCTCTGCCTGGGTGCCTGGGCCTAAATGTGTGACAGTGGCCTGTTCCAGTGGTGGGTGACGTGAAGCCTGATTCTCTGCTATGACATGAAGACAGATTCTGCGCTGACATAAGGCCAGATTCTCTGTTACGGGACCTCTCTCCTCTGCCTGGGTGCCTGGGCCTAAATGTGTGACAGTGGCCTGTTCCAGTGGTGGGTGACGTGAAGCCTGATTCTCTGCTATGACATGAAGACAGATTCTGCGCTGACATAAGGCCAGATTCTCTGTTACGGGACCTCTCTCTTCTGCCTGGGTGCCTGGGCCTAAATGTGTGACAGTGGCCTGTTCCAGTGGTGGGTGACGTGAAGCCTGATTCTCTGCTATGACATGAAGACAGATTCTGCGCTGACATAAGGCCAGATTCTCTGTTACGGGACCTCCCTCCTCTGCCTGGGTGCCTGGGCCTAAATATGTGACAGTGGCCTGTTACAGTGGTGGGTGACGTGAATCCTGATTCTCTGCTATGACATGAAGACAGATTCTGCGCTGACATAAGGCCAGATTCTCTGTTACGGGACCTCTCTCCTCTGCCTGGGTGCCTGGGCCTAAATATGTGACAGTGGCCTGTTCCAGTGGTGGGTGACGTGAAGCCTGATTCTCTGCTATGACATGAAGACAGATTCTGCGCTGACATAAGGCCAGATTCTCTGTTACGGGACCTCTCTCCTCTGCCTGGGTGCCTGGGCCTAAATGTGTGACAGTGGCCTGTTCCAGTGGTGGGTGACGTGAAGCCTGATTCTCTGCTATGACATGAAGACAGATTCTGCGCTGACATAAGGCCAGGTTCTCTGTTACGGGACCTCTCTCCTCTGCCTGGGTGCCTGGGCCTAAATATGTGACAGTGGCCTGTTCCAGTGGTGGGTGACGTGAAGCCTGATTCTCTGCTATGACATGAAGACAGATTCTGCGCTGACATAAGGCCAGATTCTCTGTTACGGGACCTCTCTCCTCTGCCTGGGTGCCTGGGCCTAAATGTGTGACAGTGGCCTGTTCCAGTGGTGGGTGACGTGAAGCCTGATTCTCTGCTATGACATGAAGACAGATTCTGCGCTGACATAAGGCCATATTCTCTGTTACGGGACAGCTCTCCTCTGTCTGGGTGCCGGGGCCTAAATATGTGACAGTGGCCTCTTCCAGTGGTGGGTGACATGAAGCCAGATTCTCTGCTATGGCATGAAGAGACTGATTCTCTGCTGACATGAAGCCAGATTCTTTGCTATGGCATGAAGAGACTGATTCTCTGCTGACGTGAAGCCAGATTCTCTGCTATGGGACCTCTGTCCAATTGATATTGGGTCATTTTTATTTTTTTTATTTTTATTTTAATTCATTTCCCTATCCACATTTGTTTGCAGGATATTTACCAACATGTTGCTGCCTTTTGCAGCCCTCTAGCTCTTTCCTGGGCTGTTTTACAGCCTTTTTAGTGCCGAAAAGTTCGGGTCCCCATTGACTTCAATGGGGTTCGGGACGAAGTTCGGTTCGGGTTCGGATCCCGAACCCGAAAATTTCCGGGAAGTTCGTCCGAATTTCTCGAACCCGAACATCCAGGTGTTCGCTCAACTCTACTTGTGATCAATCTCAATTTGTTTTGATGATAAGGACAACAACCAATGTGCAAATCTTTGATTTGACACACCTGGGAGGTTTTTCTCAAGGAGAAGTTTTAGTGTGGAGTGAGGAGTCTGCAGAATGATTTTGTTAAATCCAACAATGTGTTCTGTTGCCTTAACAGCAAAATAAACACCCACCAAATGTTTTGCACAAATTTCAAACCCTTTTTCCACAGGTGTGAGAAGCTTAGAGAAATAGCCCAAAATCCGCCATTCTCCCCCTTGCAACTGCAAGAGTACAGCTGACACAGCCGTGTCTGAGGTGTGAACCTGCAAAGCAAAAGGTGACTGAGTCATAGCTGTTGACAATGCTGGAGAATTTTGCATATCTCTCTTTAGAAGTTCAAAAGCCTTCTGTTGTTCCTCTTCCCTTGGCCCAAAGGAGTCATCATCTTTATTTTTCAAGAGATCATATAGAGGCTTAGCTTTTTCTGCAAACCCTTCTACAAATTCTCTGGAAAAGTTTACCAGACCCAAGAAATGTCTCAGAGCCTTGTGTGATGTTGGAATGGGAAGAGAAGCAATAGCTTCAACCCTTTCTTGAAGAGGCTGTCTCTTTCCTGGACTGATTAACACTCCAAGATATCTCACTTCATTTTGCAACAACTTGACTTTTTGGGTATTCAATTTCAAACCTGCTTCATGCAATAATGAAAACAATTCTGCTAAGAGAGACAAATGCAACTCTTTATCCTCAGTGGCTAAAAGAATATCATCAACATATTGCAACAGACAATCGGGTCTTGAAAATTTGGACAATACTTTTGCAACTGCCTGATGAAATATGCTAGGTGATAAATGAGCTCCTTGAGGCAATCTGCAAAATACATATTGTTCATTCATGAAACAAAATGCAAACTTGTATTGACAACTTCTTGCAAGAGAAATGCTGAAAAAACCATTACTGATGTCTAAAACAGAGAAAAACTTAGCATTCAATCGTGCCATCATGTCATGAGTATCTGCAACAATGGGTGCCACATTTGGGGTATACTTATTCAGCAATCTTAGGTCCAATAACATTCGGTATGAACCATCAGTCTTCACAGTACACCACAGTGGATTGTTTGTTACTGAATTTGCCTTTCTAATGACACCTTGATCAAGCAGTTCCTGTATGATTTTAGACATGGGACCAATTGATTCAGGTGGCAATTTGTACTGCTTTTGGGGAGGAGGGTCTCTCCCCTCCACATTGACAAGTATATCTTTCATTGTGCCCACCTCATTCCTGAATTGTGCCCACAAAGAAGGAGTACATTGTACAATTTCTTTTAGACCTTCATCATCACCAGTTTCTGGCCACAAATGTTCAGAAGAAACAACTTCGGTTAGGCAAACAGTACCAACATGACTGTATTCAGTGGGATCAATGACTACAGGTTTAGATCCATCAACATCTTTCCAGATCACCTTATTTCCTAAGTCAATGACCCAACCCCATTTTTTCATTAGGTCAGTTCCTATGATGTTTTCAGAATTAGTACTATGCCAAATGTCTATTTTAGTTTTCAGATAGCCTGGTATTTCCAAATTAACATTCTGTGCTAAAGTTGCCTTAGTGCCGCTTTTTCTACTAAAACCAACAATTGTACAAACAGGTGCATTTGGAGTTAGAGGCAAATCCTGTTTAGTCACACTTAATTGAGCTCCTGTGTCAATGAGAAATGTCACCTCTTTGCCCTGTAAGGATCCCCTTACAAAAGGTCTCCCACACTCATCCAGTGAAACTGGAGCTACTAATTCCAAGGGACGAGGGGTCAGAGTTCGTTCTAGTCATGGGGAAGGTAACAAACCAGTTGTCTCCTCAATCTTATTACCATAAGATTTCCCCTTGTACGAATTATTCAATGTTAATTCTCTAATTTGTCTTATTAAAGGTGCATATGGTGATTGTGACTGATCCTGCTCTGGAGGAGGAGCAGTTGGCACAAAACCATTTTCTTTCCCTGCATTCTGTGTCTCATTCAGGAATTTCCTACATTGCCATTTTAAATGTCCTATTTTCCCACAATAATAACAAGTAACTTGTCCTCTTTGAAATGACACCTTTCCTTTCTGTTTATATTGGTCTCTTTCCATGGGAGGGTTTGATTTAGGACTATTTGAATTTGTTACCTGATTTTCATCCTTTTTTTGGACTGCAGCAACTTTGACCCTTATACTACTTTGTTTTATTGATCTCCTTATTTGATCAATAAATGTTACCGCTTCCTGTAACGTAGGCTTTCCTAGTGCTAACTCCCTGGAGACTGGATCAAGATATTTGAACCATTTTACAAATGACTTTATCATTGCAGTGGGTTCAGAATCATCCTCAATTTCCATGACCATTCTATACGCCTGTTCAAATTTTATCAAGAATGCAAATGGATCATCCTGTAAAGTGGACATGTCAAGGATTTCAAATGTAGGAGTAGATTCTCCAGTAGTAAATAAAAGTAGTTGCCTCAATCGATCTGCTGGGGAACTATGTATTATTTCACGTTCATCATTTGTTCTTGGCGTGGTCTCTAATCTCCTTGCCATATGTGAAGGAAGCCATACTTTAAATACTTTGTTTTTCTGTTCATTATTTAGATTGAACTTATCAGTATTAGATTCAAAGATATCAGCATTGTGAAATGCATCCATCTTATCAGTATAAGCTGGGATATCTTTACAAATTTTTATTAACTGATCATGTATTTTTAAATTTAACTTGGCTGCCCTGTCATGTAATTTCCTCCTCCTGACTTCCTCAGCCTCTATGTCTTCATTTGCATCAGCTGGACTAGTGTCTGGAATGTAGGACGCACCCGTGTCTATGCCACTTTTTGTAATAATAGAAACTTTTTTCGTACGATGGCATAATTTTGATATGAGCTGTGTCCTAGTTTCCATATGATCTTCCAGATCTTCAATGTGTTGTGCCAAAATTTGACACTTTGGACAATCATTAAAATCATCCTCTTCTATGTGTTCCTGTGTGTCTGTATCATGTGTGTCTTTATTATTCACACATATACTATGTGTCTGAGTCTGTGGCTGCCTATCTTCAAGAACTAATGTATTGAATATTTTCACCATATGTAATACATTCCTGAGCTTCTTCTGCAATTTATCCATACACAACAACTGTTTGTCAATTCTTATGTTTTCTTCTTCACATTGACTATATAAACTTGCCCATAATTGTGCATTAGTATGACTACTTACAACTTTAAACTCCAATTTACTTTTATCTGAATAAGAATTAAGAAATTCCATTACTTACTCAGGTACCGTGTCCTTGATGTCCCCTTCTTACGTCTTCTTCCCACAGTCAATGGAAGGATCTCTGTGTAGTAAATTCTTTCCTCCAAGGCCTTCGTCTGTATTACGTCTGGGAAGTGACACTTGCAACAGATGTGTGGCTCACTTCTTCTTCTATAGGTTCGTTGTTGTTGTTTTCCTGAAGCTTGTAATAATAATAATTACTCTCTTGGGCACACCTCTTTACAAACTGAAGGAATTCAACAAAAATCCACTAGCTCGCCAATGTAGAATAACGTCCAGCATTTCTCTATTTTTCAAGAAATGCTTTAGAAGGAGCCCAACAAAATGCGCAAAGTTCGTGATGAAAGATAAAAATTAGAAGGATTTAATTCTCATAAAAAGAAAGTTACAAAGTTTAGTAAGAGAAAAATATAGCACAGCAATAAGTCTTGAAAGTTAACAAGCAAGCAATTAAACAATTAAAATAAGTGAAAAAGCTTATTTCCCCAAAGTAACATGTATGTGTGAGTCTGTGTGTGTTGAGAGCAACAGGTGTCCGTCTAAGAATGCTCTGCCTAGTCAAAAGATGAAGCCTTCTTTATAGTCTGACTCTCCATTGAGGTGTATTGTATCCTAAATTTAGCATTGTAACAGACATATATGGTTAGCTAGTAGAATCCCTTACATCATGGTTTCCTAATTGCTCCTTATAAGTCAAGCTAATAATAATATGCTGAAGTAGGAGAATTCCTAACCTTACCAAATGCTATTGTCGTCTCAACCTGTCAAAAATTGACATTCAACACAAGTGCTGCCCTTGCATGTTCCTTCAAATAACCCTAGCCTGCTAAAAAGTGTTAGTTTATTATTTTACACGCAGTAGGAGCCGAAGGTAGCAGAAAATTCTGGCTTCGCGCACGCGCAGTAGACCGGAATTTTCTGCTACCTTCGGCTCAAAAAAGACGGCTCGGCGCAGGTGCAGTAGGAGCCGAAGGTAGCAGAAAATTCCGGCTTCGCGCATGCGCAGTAGACCGGAATTTTCTGCTACCTTAGGCTCAAAAAAGACGGCTCGGCGCAGCCGCAGTAGGAGCCGAAGGTAGCAGAAAATTCCGGCCCACTGCGCATGCGCGAAGCCGGAATTTTCTGCTACCTTCGGCCGTCTTCTTCGCGCATGCGCAGTGGCCCGGAATTTTCTGCTACCTTTGGCGCGTTCACGCTACGGGTGAATCCTCCGCGCCTGCGCCGACAAACCCCCGGCAGAGCCAATAAGGAGCCGAGGTGAGAGACACACCTCCCACGTCACTACCGGAAGTGACGTGGGTAGCAAAAATCGTTAATTTCTAACGATAATTTGTTTTCCCTTAGTCCTAACAGGTTAGGACAGGTGGACTGGTTAGGACAGGTTAGGACAGGTGGAAGTTTTAATGAAATAATAAAAAACTGACATATACACGCCCTCCCTTCCCCCAATAAAGAGGGGAGTGACCCTCCGGACATCGTGTAATTACAAGTAGACAAAAATAACCACAATTACTAAAAAAAGGGGGGGAAATTTGTGTGCCACTGTTAGGACTAAGGGAAAATAAATTCCCTTACGTCCTAACCAGTGGCACAGATGGGGATTTAGCAAGTAGAAACCCCCATGAGAGGGTCCTCATGCCTGGCGGAAGATAACACTGTCCGGCCAAATGAGGAATAACTATGTATTCTAGTATCCACTCTATAGTGTGAGATAAAAGTGGAGTGAGAACTCCAAGAAGCAGACTTACAGATCACGTCCAATGGGATCTAGCTTCTCTCTGCAAAAGAAGTGGCCACTGCTCGAGTAGAGTGGGCCCTTACAAATTCAGGGGGCTCCGAGCCCTGAGACATATAAGACTCCCGAATTGCCCGACTGATGGAGGGCTTAGAGGCTTTCCTCCCCTTATGGGTGCCGGAAAAAAGGATAAGGAGGTTTTCATCCTTCCTAAATACCTTGGAGCGTTCCAGGTAAATCCTAAGACATCTCGAAATGTCGATGGTATGGAGCCCTCTTTCCTCAGAGGAGGGGGGTGGAGCCAACGTTGGCAGGGAGATCACCTGGTAGATATTGTCAAAGGAAGGAACCTTTGGGATGAAAGTAGGCAAAAATTTGAGAAGTACCCGATCCTGCAGGAACTTTGTATAAGGCTCAAAGGCAGAAAAAGCCTGGAGTTCCCCAACTCGCTTTGCAGAGGTAACAGCCAACAAGAAGGTGATCTTCCAGGTCAGGAACTTGAATCCCGCCTCCTCTAGGGGCTCAAAGGGGGGAGATGATAACCCCCTGAGCACGACCGATAAATCCCAAACAGGGATAGGTTTGATTACTGTAGGCTTTAATCTTGAGGGTCCCTTCAGGAATCTCTTGATAAGGGGGTCTTGAGAAATAGCTCTGTTGAGACAAGCAGAGATTGCTGAAATCTGTACTTTAAGGGTAGCTGGTGATAGCCCCCTGTCCAGACCGTCTTGAAGAAATTGGAGAATTATCGTGATGGAAGCTTCAGCGGATGTTTGCTGATGCCTTGTACACCAGGATGAAAAGATCTTCCAGATTCTGGAGTAGGCCTTATTGGTAGCTTCTGATCTGGAGTGCTCTAAGGTTCTCAAGACAGACCCTGATAGCCCTTCTATCCTTGGAAGGGACTGGTCAACCTCCAGAGCGTCAGGTTGAACATTTGAAGATTTGAGGAGATCTGGGTGTCCCCCGACACCAGTACTCTCTCTGGGGGAAGCCTCAGAAATTGACCCCGACTCATCTGTAAGAGTTGGGTAAACCAAGCTCTTTTCGGCCAGTATGGGATAATGGCGATAACTGACGCTTGCTCCTGCCTGATTTTCATCAAGACCCTTGGTATCAAGGAAATTGGAGGGAAGATGTAGGCCAGCCTGAACCTCCATGGGATTGACAGAGCATCTATAGCCACCGGGCTGTCCTCCCTGTAAAGGGAGCAATACCTCTCCGCCTTGGTGTTGAACCTTGTTGCCATGAGATCGATCTCTGGCATGCCCCACCTGAGCGTTATCTCCTTGAAGACCTCTGGATGAAGTGACCATTCTCTAGTTGGAAGACCTTGGCTCAGGCGATCCGCAATCACATTGAGAACTCCGCGAATGTGAACGGCTGATAAGTGGGGGAGGCTCAGTTCTGCCCAATCCAATATCACCCCTATCTCTCTCAGGAGACTTTGTGACCTCGTGCCTCCCTGCTTGTTGATATACAGCACAGCGTTCATGCTGTCTGATTGTACCTTCACTGCCTTCCCTCGAATGAAGGGAGCAAAATGAAAAAGAGCTAGTCTGATTGCTCTGATCTCCAGGAGATTTGATGACAATAACCTCTCCTGAGGTGTCCAAGTTCCCTGGACTGTCATGTCCTGAAGATGCGCACCCCAGCCTACTAGAGATGCATCTGAAGTAAGTATGATCCAAGAGGGCTGGATCAGGGACTTGCCGTCCTTGAGGTGGGGCCACCACCTTAGAGAGGATCGGACTTTGTAAGGCAGGGAGAGCACGGAATTGAGTCCCACTGGACTGTGATTCCACTTGGCTAGTACTTCAGATGCATCCCTGGAGCGGACGTAGATGCCATAATGCGCAAGGTACCGCCTGAGCGGTTGAAGACATTAGTCCCAACATTTTCATCTATGCTCGAATCGTTACCTGTTTTGGTACAGAAAGAGACCGGGCTGTCTGTTGCATGGATTGCCTTCTTTCGGGAGTGAGATGAATCGTCATCCTGACTGAATCCACCATAAACCCCAGGAACCTTACCGAGGTGGCTGGTTAAAGTTGGGATTTGTCCCAATTGATTATCCATCCCAACAGATGCAGGAATGTGACACCCTGTTGGATGTGTTGGGACAGGATCGCTTGGGAAGGAGCTCTGAGGAGCCAGTCGTTCAGGTATGGAACTATACTTAGGCCCTGAAGCCTTAGCGCGGCCACCACAGAGACCACCACTTTGGTGAAAGTGTGTGGGGCTGAAGAAATCCCAAACGGGAGGGCCACAAACTGAAAATGTTTTAGGACCCCCCCGATGTTTACCACGATCCTTAAGAATCTTCAGGACCTAGGATGGATGGGAATATGGAGATAAGCATCCTTGAGGTCTAAGGTTGCCAAGAAATCTCCCGGCATGAGAAGATTGGTCACCGACTGGATAGTTTCCATACGGAACTTCCTTTGTTTTATGAAACGGTTGAAGAACCTCAAATCTATAATCATCCACCAACCTCCGGTATTCTTGGGTACCAGGAAAACTGGGGAGTAGATACCTGTTCCCCTCTCTTGGAGAGGAACCTCTTCTAAGGCCTCCTTCTGGAAGTATTCTAGCACGTAATTTTCTAGAATCTTTTGCTTGTTGCTGGGAAGAAGCCTTGTTTGGACGAACTTGTCCGGAGGCGGACTGCTCAAGTCCACAAGGTAGCCCTGAGAAATTACACGCAGGACCCAACTGTCCTGGATATGATCCTGCCAAAAAAGGTAGAAAGTGCTGTAGGCGACCTCCTACGGGAATGTGGGGAGAAGGGAGCCTGGGATTTCCAGTCAGACCGGCTAAATATCAAGAGCCTTGAGGAGGCCCACAATCAGAGCGCCGAGGACTTCTTAGGGGGTCTAGAACCCCGAGAGGATTTTCCTCCTCTACGGGAGCCCCAATTCCTCTGGGCTCTGGGTTGAGGTTCCGCCCTGGAACCAAACCCCTTGCCCCGACCACGAAAGGACTGCTGGGGAAGGGACTTGTCCTTCTTGTCCGACAGCCCTTCCATTATTTGGTCAAGCTCCGCACCAAAGAGTTTGCCGGGTTCATATGCCATGGCACAAAGATTGTGCTTTGAGGTCGTATCGTCCTTCCAATGTTTCAACCAAAGCGGACGCCTGCCCGCGGTTGAGAGAGCCATGGACTTAGATGCCAGATTCAACTGTTGTAGAGCTGCGTCACACAGGAAGTCTATGGCAAGGCTGGCCGTCTTACATGAGGCCAGAATGTCGTCCCTAGAGACCCCCTGGTCTAGGTCAGACTGAATCTGGGTGAATCTTGTTTTCAGAAAATTCGCCACTTCAGACGAAGAAATCGCCGAGGCTGAGGAATAAGCGCGCCTAAGGGCGCAATCCGCCTTCCGGTCCATTGGGTCTTGCAAACTTGACCCGTCGTCTGATGGGATCAGGGTCCTTCTAGATAGTTTTGCAATCGCCATGTCCACCTTGGGGACAGGCCCCCAGGAAGATACTTGATCTTCTTTGACCGGAAACACTGCCTTGAATCTTTTGGTCAACACTGGACCCTTCTCCGGCTTTCTCCATTCCATCTTCATCAGAGACAGGAGAGAATCATCTGCTTTAAAGGCCCTAGGCCCCCTAGAGGCAGAGGATGAGGCTTCCCCCGGATCAACTTCCTGGTCCCCTGACCGGACGGATTTTAGTAGCCGCTGGGCTTTCTCCAGCAGAAAAAAATATGAAAACCCGTCCTCCTCATCCGAGGAGGAAGAGGCTGAACCGTCTCTCGCCTCCTGACACCCCGATACCTCCATCGCCCGATGGGGGAAGGAGGGACGATGGCGTTTGGAAACCAGGGTATTCTTCAGCTCTTGTATGGAGGCGTTCACCTGGTTCATATTGGTCTCCATATAGCCCTTTACCCAATCGACAACGTCGTGGACCGATGGCTCCAGCTGGGGGAGAGTCTTGGCCCTACAGGGTGGGCACCGGGAAAAATTGTAGGAGTCCTCCAGCACGATCTGGCAGTCATGGCACTGCAGGTGACGTCTCTTGCCAGCGGACTTCCTGCTGGGCTCTCGCTCACCATCCCCGGTAGAAGACATGGCTGAAAAATAGAAGAGATATGAATTTAAGCATAATTCAAGAAAAAAAAGACCTTTAACCGCAAGCTTCAGGATCTTTACCCAGAAGATCCTAGCAAGCTTTATTATAAAGGAAAAGGTTTTTCAGCAATACAGAGTTTTGCACGCAAACAACTCTAGCACCAACCACACGACTTAAGGTTAACAGAAAACTGCGCTCCAGGAGACTGAACTTGGGGCCTCACCAAGTTTAAATAGGGTGTTTGGGCGCCAAACGGAAGCCCCGCCCAAACCTCTAAAGCTTATTCCTTAGCTCAGAGTAAAAAAAAAAACTCCTCTGGAACCCAGAGAGGGACCCTGAATCATATAAAGGCGCCCAACAGCCCTAAACAGCGAAAATACTCCCCGGCCGACGCTACTGCGATCGGCCGGAGAAAAAACCCGGAAGTGACGTCACCTGACGTCACTTCTGCAAGATGGCGGCGCCCAGCAGAACATGCGGGACGCCGCTACCGCCGCTTCAGACCTCGACTGAGCTAAGGCTGAACTCCAGCTAAGGAGTCCTAGATCTCAGGAGGCATAGGAGGAGCGGAACCCGCTCCCAGAGGGAAAAGATAATAAAAAACACTCTCTCCACCGAAGGGATGGAGGAGTGGACCACCTGTCCTGTCTTGTCCGCAGGACAGAAAAAAACACGATGTCCGGAGGGTCACTCCCCTCTTTATTGGGGGCAGGGAGGGCGTATATATGTCAGCTTTTTATTATTTCATTAAAACTTCCACCTGTCCTAACCAGTCCACATGGGCAGAATACCCCACCTGTGCCACTGGTTAGGACGTAAGGAAAATTCCGGGTAGCAGAAAATTCCGGAACACCGGCCGTACTCACAATGCGCCCAGTTCGGTCACACGACTCTACCGCATCACACCTCACGTGACCTGTCATATGATCGGACATACTGCGCATGCTCCGTACCAGCGCCCCCGGCCAGTGCAGCCTACGCTTCTTTCAGCAGGGGGGCCAAGCAGCGAGTAGGTTGATATATTGGAGAACATAATACATAGGAACTGGTCACATGGACATTAATCCCATATTGACAGATCTGTCGAACTGCCACCATGTAATACAAAATCCATATTACCTTTTAAACAAATATATATACATATCAAATAGGAGATGCCTATACACATACATTAAAAAAGAAAGAAAAATCATAATCCCTAATCAAAACATGACTCCATATATAAATTCATAATTCATAATAACCCATACATCCCATTAGCTTCACTATGTTTCTAAAATCTATCACCTTCATCCATTATTATGATTGTCTAATCATATATTGGGTACTAAGACCCTAGTGATCTCAGAATAAATACAAAAAGACACTTATAAAAACTTATTTTGCACTGGGGTAACTCTATGATAATTATAACTACCCAACAGGACTACAGAAGGGGGCCTCAATACATTGCGCTAACTAATAACCGAAATACGTCATAAAATACCATAAATAAGAGGAGGAGGGAATAAATACATTTATCCACCCATCCATACGTAAGGGCTCCACTAATTTCATTGGGAGCTACAACTACTACACATCCTAAAAACAATAATATATATATATATATATATATTATATATATATATATATATATATATATACACACACAGTATATTAGATTTATATATTAAAATACATAAACTCAAACCAACGTGAAAAATTAAAGTGAACCCTACACCAAAAAGTGCTCGTGCCATGCAGTGCTTATATACAAAAAAATATTTAATTATTATTAAAAAACATATACATCAAATATATTAATACCCCTGCAGGGCGTAATTGACACTGTGACGAACTATAAATCTATACCAGTAGAACTATCTCATCCCCCACCCCAGGCAAAGAAGCATAAGAAATCACTCGTATAGTTGATTAAGTATCCAATTTCATTTCTCCCCTATAAATGTGTGTCCAATATACATGTCTCCCAGATAATGTTGCACCAACAGATGACAAGTCTCCTTCTCCATATCCATGTATGCCAGTCCTCGTACCTCTTACTGTTGATAAAAAGATAAAATAAATATTATGACAATAACTCATCATAAAATCAGAACTCCGAAAATGTATGTCCCTAACTCAAACCAGTAAGCAATATAACATCTGTTAAAAACAATAAGAAATATTAAAAACAATTATACCTACTAGAGGGACCTGAGGGTCAGGACGCAACCCCATCACAAAAAGGGTGTAAAACTATTGCCCTCATTTAATCTATATGGTGAAACAGTATTCAAGAGAAAGATCCATTTTGTTTCCTTCTGGGCAAGGATTCTCCTCCAATCACCTCCCCGAGGGGGAGATGATTGTACGATCGATCCAAGGATAGAAGAGAAAAACAATCCAGCACTCCTTTAATTTTTGAGCCGTCGGTTCTTTTATTACAGTGACAAAAATTCGTTCAGTGGTACAACCTCCATTAATGTCATTCGCAGTCTACGCGTTTCGAACTGAACAGTACTTATTCATGACTGCATACTGTACGATCGATCCCCCTACAACGTAGAAGAGACCCATCAGATTGGTGTCGTTCCTTAACGTTCCGGGCAATCGGTTGAACTTCAAGGGCATTCTCCTCCTCCCTAGTCGCCTCAATCGCTAACACATGCTCCCTAATCCGTTTCTTCAGCTGTCGTGAGGTCATGCCCACATAGATTAGATTACATGGGCACGTTGCCCAGTAAATCACTACAACCGTTGTACGATATTCAAATTTTTCGAGTTTCACCTGCATATCATTTGTATAGTTCAAATGGTGCAGATGGTCTCCCTTTCCCACAGCCCCAGGAACAGATTAGCATACGAGGGCACACAAGAAGCCCCCCATAGCTGTCCCCTGGAGCTGTAGGAAAAAGGAGCCTCCAAACAAGAAAAAGTTGTGGGTAACTATAAACTCCAGCAGCATCAATACAAAATTACATTTCTTGTCGTCCATGTTGGTCGTCCTCAGGAAGAACTCGACCACCTTCAAGCCATCCTTGTGTCTTATTGATGTGTAAAGTGATTCTACATCACATGTGCAGATGATTGTATCTGGGTCCAAGTGCATGTCCTCTACCTTCCTTAGGATGTCCATATTATCCTGGAGATACGAGGGTAATCCTTCCACCAGAAGATGTAAGATGGATTCCACATATTTACAAATTGGGTCTTTGAGGCTGTTGATTCCCGAGACAATCTGTCTCCCCGGTTGTTGTTTTGCATTTTTGTGTACCTTCGGGAGGAAATATAGGGTTGGAATTACTGGGTATTTCATCATCAAATATTAATATTGTTTCATTGATATCACCCCACTATCTACTCTCCCCCCCCCCGCCGAAGTATTTTATCCAATTATCCCGTACATTTTATCAGGGGGTTAAAAGGGAGTTTTTTATAGCATTGTGGCTCATTCAATTGTCTACAAGCCTCACTCTCATTCATCCCGTTTGGCCATATCACTATATTTCCCCCTTTATTCGCCGGTTTTATGGTCACCTCAGACCAAGTCTCCATCTCCCGTAATGCCTGTCTGGTGCAATTATCCATTATTTTGGTCCTAGGAATTTTGGTCAGTTCACCATATACCAATTGCACAAATAAATCAATGTTCGGATATAAGGACAATGGTGGAAATTTCCTAGATTTGGGTATCAGTTGTCTCGGGAACTCACCAGTTTCATTTTTCCCTTCTTGTTCCTCCATGAGGAAAGTGAGTGTGGCAAATGCCTCCTGTTGAGCACGGGTTGAGAAATTGGGATCTTGTCTGTGGCTAAAAATCTTCTTGAAGATCAACTTCCTTGCAAAGAGGTGCAGGTCTTTTACTGTCGAAAAGCAATCAAAATTACACACAGGGGAAAAAGACAAACCCTTTTTGAAGGATCGCAATTTGATCCTGGGTTAAATCATGTTCAGATAAATGAATTACCTGTAACGTACGTGATTTATTCTCCTGGCATCTCTTTCCCATTTTCTGTTGTGGGTCATCAAACTTACGAATGGTGAATCTCCTAGGGTTTCTCCTTAATCCTGTGTGGGTTGGCTTCCATCCTCGCTGGTCGATGTAATCGATGATACCGAGGTGGAGCGTGGACGAAATCTTCGTTCTTTATTTCTCCAACGGTACACAGTGTTATTCTCTGCATCCTGGCATCTCTTTGGAACTTCTTAATATTAATTGTTTTTATCTGTCTATCCCAGCTCGCATATAGTTCTTCCATTTCTGTTCTAAAGTTCTCCAACTCCAATGGAGTCGATTTTGTCAATAGTTGCCCCTCAACCAATGAGATCTCCCCTTCTAATTGTGTTAGCATCTTAGTGTTCAGTTCTACAATCATTTGCATGAGGTTCACCGAACATAATCCACAGGCCGCTTCCCAATTGCGACAAAATTCTTTATCATCCTGACCGTAGGACGGAAACATCTGAACTCTAAGGCCTCGAGGAATGAGGCCCTTTGTAATTTTTTAAGGTTCACCCTCAACTCCCTATTGTTCCTCTGGACCGGATCGTCCCAAATTGCAGCTCCCTCTGCAAAGACCGCATCGACCTGGGATGACGAGGAACTGTTCCGTGACCGAAAGTCCATTTTACTTCTTCGTTAAGAAACTAGTCTGTAAAAATACAGGAAATATTAAAACACCAAAAAATGACCATATACACAAGCATATGCATCATGCGTGGAACCATGCCAATAGCTTAACCCAAAAAGTAGAACCACACATGTAGTACAAAAATGTATTATCTTTATTACACATAATTGTTACACAAAAATACAATACAATATAACATTTGCGGGTGAGGGCTACAGAGCAAGAATCACCCCCCACCCACACACACACAGATAACAATGGGTCTATTTGAACTATACAAATGATATACAGGTGAAACTCGAAAAATTAGAATATCGTGCAAAAGTTCATTTATTTCAGTAATGCAAATTAAAAGGAATTGCATTAATGCAGCGTAAAGTTAGAATTTTTTGAAAAGGTTCAATATTCTAGGCTCAAAGTGTCACACTCTAGTCAGCTAATTAATCCATACCCCCTGAGCAAAGGGTACCTCAAAATTGTGACTTTGGGGTTTTATAAGCTGTTAGCCATAATCATCCAAATTATAACAAATAAAGGCTTGAAATATCTCGCTTTGCATGTAAAAAATCATTTTCCGCTAACTTGTGCCAAAAAAAAAAAATTCTATGAACTCGCCATGCCCCTCACGGAATACCTTGGGGTGTCTTCTTTCCAAAATTGGGTCACTTGTGGGGTATTTATACTGCCCTGGCACTTTGGGAGCCCTAAAGCGTGAGAAGTAGTTTGGAATCCAAATGCTTAAAAAATGCCCTGTGAAATCGTAAAGATTCTCATTGGAATTTGGGCCCCTTTGCGCACCTAGGCTGCAAAAAAGTGTCACACATGTGGTATCGCTGTACTCAGGAGAAGTAGGGCAATGTGTTTTGGGGTGTCTTTTTACATATACCCATGCTGGGTGAGAGAAATATCTCTCTAAAATGACAACTTTGTATAAAAAAAATGGGAAAAGTTGACTTTTACAGAGATATTTCTCTCACCCAGCATGGGTATATGTAAAAATACACCCCATAACACATTGCCCTACTTCTCCTGAGTACGGTGATACCACATGTGTGACACTTTTTTCCAAAGAGTATCTTTACGATTTCACAGGGCATTTTTTACGCATTTGCATTCCAGACTTCTCATGCTTTAGGGCCCCTAAAATGAAAGGGCAGTATAAATACCCCACAAGTGACCCCATTTTGGAAAGAAGACACCCCAAGGTATTCCGTGAGGGGTATGGTGAGTTCATGTAAAATTTTATTTTTTGTCACAAGTTAGTGGAATACGAGACTTTGTAAGAATTTTTTTTAGAAAAAATCATCATTTTCCGCTAACTTGTGCCAAAAAAAAATAAAAATTCTAGGAACTCGCCATGCCCCTCACGGAATACCTTGGGGTGTCTTCTTTCCTAAATGGGGTCACTTGTGGGATATTTATACTGCCCTGGCATTTTAGGGGACCTAAAGTGTGAGAAGTAATTTGGAATCCAAATGAGAAAAAAAAATCCTAAAGGTGCTCTTTAAAATTTGGGCCCCTTTGCGCACCTAGGCTGTAAAAAAGTGTCACACATGTGGTATCGCCGTACTCAGGAGAAGTTGGGCAATGTGTTTTGGGGTGTCTTTTTACATATACCCATGCTGGGTGACAGAAATAGCTCTCTAAAATGACAACTTTGTATAAAAAAAATGGGAAAAGTTGACTTTTAGAGAGATATTTCTCTCACCCAGCAAGGGTATATGTAAAAATACACCCCAAAACACATTGCCCTACTTTTTCTGAGTACGGCGATACCACATGTGTGACACTTTTTTGCAGCCTAGGTGCCCAAAGGGGCCCAAATTCTAAAGAGCACCTTTAGGATTTCACAGGGCATTTTTTAGGCATTTGGATTCCAGACTTCTTCTCATGCTTTAGGTCCCCTAAAATGCCAGGGCAGTATAACTACCCCACAAGTGACCCCATTTTGGAAAGAAGACACCCCAAGGTATTTCGTGATGGGCATAGTGAGTTCATGGAAGTTTTTATTTTTTGTCACAAGTTAGTGGAATATAAGACTTTGTAAGAAAAATAAATACATTTAAAAAATCATAATTTTCCGCTAACTTGTGACAAAAAATAAAAACTTCTATGAACTCACTATGCCCATCAGCGAATACCTTAGGGTGTCTAATTTCCCAAATGCAGTCATTTGTGGGGTATTTTTACTGTCTGGGCATTGTAGAACCTCAGGAAACATGACAGGTGCTCAGAAAGTCAGAGCTGCTTCAAAATGCGGAAATTCACATTTTTGTACCATAGTTTGTAAATGCTATAACTTTTGTGAAAACCAATAAATATACACTTATTTCATTTTTTTTTTATCAAAGACATGTAGAACAATAAATTTAGAGAAAAATGTATATAGAAATGTAGTTTTATTTGAAAAATTTTACAACTGAAAGTGAAAAATGTCATTTTTTGCAAAAATTTCGGTCAATTTCGATTAATAACAAAAAAAGTAAAAATGTCAGCAGCAATGAAATACCACCAAATGAAATCTCTATTAGTGAGAAGAAAAGGAGGTAAAATTCATTTGGGTGGTAAGTTGTATGACCGAGCAATAAACCGTGAAAGTAGTGTAGTGCAGAATTGTAAAAAGTGGTCTGGTCATTAAGGGGGTTTAAGCTAGGGGAGCTGAGGTGGTTAATTCGCGCACTGGCCCCTGGTATTGCCCATACGGCACAAGTAAGTGAGTGTTAGGACCAAAGCTACTTGAGAAACCTTGGCGCAGTGCTTGGGCTCAGACATGTCCTCCACAGTAGGATATGTTGGCTAATCTCTCAATTTTAACATCAGTTTGAGGGTTTTGGAAGACCACAGAGTGCACCTGTCTTTGCTAATATTATTATTTGGCTATATTAGTTTGCGGTTCATTTTATTTTCTGTGATTGTACAAATTTAGCCATGCACATCCGCAACATTCATTATCATATCGTGCAGGATGTGTTTTTTTTTTTTTTTTTCGTGATTCCTTTAACTTGTCTTGAAGGAGTGGCACCTTCATTTGTGAATATGCCCCTATTTTGAGAGTAGTATTTATGTGCACTTTTGCCCCACCTATCTAATAGGCGACCTTGATTTAAGGTGGTACATATAGGTGTGTGTGCTCCTCCTCCCACCGGTTGCTGTTGCACATGGAGGTAACTATGAGCAACACACTATATGTGTGGGGTCTGCGCTCCTGAACATAAATGCATAACAGCATAGGCAGGTTTAGCGTAGTATCCGCCTGAACTGAGACCACCTTGTCGCTTGGTAGGTGTGCTTAGATGTGTTTTGATCAAAATGTATTGACCAAGTGTCTCAGATTTCACCAATAGAGTGAGGGCTTAATCCATATGCTATGCTTGCATCCATTATTATACTGCATTATTTTCTGTGATTGTATAGTTTACAGTTCACCAAAATTCCTAGGTCCTTTTCCATGTCAGTGTTACCCAGTGTTTTACCATTTAGTATGTACTGGTGACTTGCATTATTCCTTCACATGTGCATAACCTTACATTTTTTACAGTGTTAAACCTCATCTGCCACTTCTCTGCCCAAGCCTCCAATCTATCCAGATCCATCTGCAGCTGTATACTGTCCTCTTCCGTGTTAATTACTTTACACAGTTTAGTGTAATCTGCAAAAATATATATTACTCGATGATGATGTAGCCAATTGCAATTGGGAATCGGGTGATGAGGGGGCTTCATCACCATGGGGAGAAGAGGGTGGCAGCTTGCGCGTGAGGCAGCGGCGGATCCAGCAAGTTGGTAGCGTGGCCGGGAGTGAGCAGGGTGGCTGCAGTGGGAGGTCGGGATTCAAACGTGTCCGGGTAGACCACTTGCTTTGCAGGAGACTACCTGCCCAGAAAGTAGTGGTGCAGGGGTTCACGGAGGCATCGGCCATAGCAGTCAGTGGTGTGGCAGTTTTTTGTTAAGCCACCGGATGAGGTGAACATGGCCATTTGCTGAATCTGTGGGCAGAAGATGAAGAGTGGCCAGGGTGCCAATCTTGGCACCACAGCCCTGCGTCAACATATGCAGCGTCACCATAAAATGGCCTGGGAGAACCGTGGCTCCAATATGGTAGTCCAGTCTGCCGCAGCAACCGGTGTCACACACCTGATTTCAGGCAGTCAAGGCTTCACCACCTCAGCCGAAGGGAGCTGTCTGTCCTTCCCATCATCTACCGGTCCTGGTTCCATCATTTCGTCAGCAATCAATCACCGCAGCGATTGCCAAGAGACAGCAATACGCGTGTAGTCATCCTATGGCGCAGAAGCTGAACGTGCTCCTGGCCAAGTTGATGGTACTGCAGTCACTTCCTTTCTAAGTGGTGGACTCTGACCATTTCAGAGAAATGATGGCTTGTGCAGAGTCCCAAGCCATCATTACTTTGCGAAAAAGGCAGTACCAGCCCTGCACAAATATGTAGAACAGACGGTGGGCCAGTCCTTGAGCCTGTCAGTGTCTGACAAAGTGCACGGCAACGCTGACGTGTTGAGCTGTAACTTCAGTCAGGAACAATACATGTCCTTTATGGCCCAATGAGTGAATGTGGTTGCTGTCCAGCCACACCAGCAATGTGGCCAGAAGACGCTGCTTCCGCCTCCATGTTCTCACGCCATTGATCCTGCGACAAAGTTCGCTTCACAGTGCTCCTCCGGCATACCACATGTGCAGGGCAAGGCGGTGTCACGCTGTTCTACACCTCATTTGCCTGGGCGAACTGAGTCACAAAGGGGAGGAACTGCTCCGTGTCCTTCATTAAGAAATTGAATCGTGGCTTTCTCCGTGACAACTCAAAATTGGAACCATAGTGACCGAAAACGGGAGAACATGGTGTCGGTGCTGCGTCAAGCAGGGCTGAGCCATGCGCCCTGCATGGCTCACCTGTTAAATATGGTTGTCAAGTGGTTCCTGAAGTCTTCCACCCATCTGCAAGACATCCTAAAAATGGGCAGGAAACTTTGCATGCACTTCAGTCACTCGTACACCACCAAGCACACCCTCCTTGAGCTGCAGTGGCATAACGGCGTCCCCCAACCTAGGCTGGAATGTAACGTTTCCACTGGTTGGAATTCCACCCTCCATATGTTGGACAGCCTATACGAACAGAGAAAGGCCATCAACGATTTCTTGATAATCCAAGCGGACAGGAGTACTCCCCTGTGTAACTTCGATGTCAGCCAGTGGCAGCTCATTCGTGACACCTGACGTTTGCTCAGTCCCTTTGAGGATGCAAAGTTATTTGTCAGTCGCCAGGACTATGGGATGAACAACGTCATTCCACTGCTGCAGATCCTGGAACAGATGCTGGTAAATCTGTCTGGTCAGGGGACTGGAGATGTGGCGCCTAGATCTCACGGCCACATGAGCCCTGTGGGGGTTGAACTGGAGGACGAGGATAACGACATTGGCGCACAAGCAATGTGTAGTAAAATGGGTGGTTTTTCTATACAGGTGACAGGAGAGGAGGAGCAGGAGCAGCCAGAGGAGCAAGAGGGAGATGAGGCAGATGACCAAGGTACACCGTGGTAATATGCAGTGGAGATGGAGGCAGGGAGTCCCTCTGATTACTTGCGAAAATAGCCTGCTGCATGCTCACTTGCTTGGATAGGGACAGCCAAATTGTCACCATTTGGCAGAGGGATTACTTCTGGATCTCCACCTTGTTGGACCCTCGCTACCAGTCCAAAATGGGGGCCGTTGTCCACCCAAAATGTGGAAAGACTGACCTTTGTCAAGATGAATCAGGTGTGGATCAGCCAGGATTTCCACCCACCAATGCCTGATGCATCAGATTAGATCATCCATGCTGCCTCACCCAAACCTTGACAAAAGAGACCAGTTTCTTCTGGGTACCTGCCTCCTCTACTATTCTGATGCTGCCACCTGATGCCAGACCCTTGCAAAATGACCTCCAGCAGGCCACAAATGTGCATGTGTCTGCTCAAACGGTCAGAAACAGACTCCATGAGGGTGATATGAGGGCCCGACGTCCACAGGTGGGGGTTGTGCTTACAGCCCAACACCGTGCAGGACGTTTGGCATTTGCCAGAGAACACCAAGATTGGCAAATTCGCCACTGGTGCCCTGTGCTCTTCACAGATGAAAGCAGGTTCACACTGAGCACATGTGACAGACGTGACAGAGTCTGGAGACGCAGTGGAGAACGTTCTGCTGCCTGCAACATCCTCCAGCATGACCGGTTTGGCATTGGGTCAGTAATGGTGTGGGGTGGCATTTCTTTGGAGGGCCGCACAGCCCTCCATGTGCTCGCCAGAGGTAGCCTGACTGCCATTAGGTACCGAGATGAGATCCTGAGACCCCTTGTGAGACCATATGCTGGTGCGGTTGGCCCTGGGTTCCTCCTAATGCAAGACAATGCAAGACCTCATGTGGCTGGAGTGTGTCAATAGTTCCTGCAAGATGAAGGCATTGATGCTATGGACTGGCCCGCCCGTTCCCCAGACCTGAATCCAATTGAGCACATCTGGGACATCATGTCTCGCTCTATCCACCAACGTGACGTTGCACCACAGACTGTCCAGGAGTTGGCAGATGCTTTAGTCCAGGTCTGGGAGGAGATCCCTCAGGAGACTGTCCACCACCTCATCAGGAGCATGCACAGGCGTTGTAGGGAGGTCATACAGGCACGTGGAGGCCACACACACTACTGAGCCTCATTTTGACTTGTTTTAAGGACATTACATCAAAGTTGGATCAACCTGTAGTGTGTTTTTCCACTTTTATTTTGAGTGTGACTCCAAATCCAGACCTCCATGGGTTAAAAAATTTGATTTCCATTTTTTTTTTTTTGTGATTTTGTTGTCAGCACATTCAACTATGTAAAGAACAAAGTATTTCAGAAGAATATTTAATTAATTCAGATCTAGGATGTGTTATCTTTGTGTTCCCTTTATTTTTTTGAGCAGTGTACATTTTTGTGATTTATGTATATGTGGGATATGAACCCTTAGTTATATAGCTACTGAATGAGATGCCTATATGTCATATATATCTCCTGAGAAGCCAATTTGATTCTAAAGGGTTAATTTAATTCATCCTGTAATCTAAACTCTGTGTCATCTGTCCCTTCTCTTATCTCTGCTCCTGTTAATCTTATCACTGCTGCAACAAGAGCCGACAGCCTCTACCTGTTCTACAGTCTGACTCTCGCTCTTTCAACTCAATGAATCGAATGAGTCACTTACTGAGTCGGATCTTTAGATTCTTGTGACTCATTCGATTCATTTAGACTCCCTGACCCTGCACTAGTACTCAGAGAGGAGTCGAGTCAGAGCTGCTACTGTGCTGTGCTGGCCTCGCCCCCTCAGCTCTGGTCGGTGATTGGTTGGTGGGCGGGGAGGGGCTGGCACTTGCGAGACTGTACTACTAAGAGGACTCGAGTCAGAGCTGCTAGACTGTGCTGTGCTTGACCCGCCCCCTCAGCTCTGGTAGGTGATTGGTTGGTGGGCGGGGAGGGGAGGGACTGGCACTTGCGAGTCAGCTCTCAGCAGTCTGACTCACCAAGTGAACCGAAGATCCGATTCATGAATCGGTTCATTTGAATAAGCTGATTCAAATGAACCGATTCACCTAAAAGATCCGAACTTCCCATCACTACAGGGGGTCAGTAGTGTAGCTTTTAAGTATGCGGGGATTTGTAGTGCAGGGCAACCCACTAACCTGGGATTCACTGTCGTCTTCAACCGGGTCAATACTGGAACAGGCAGTTGATAAAGGTCGTGACGCCAGTGCCAATCGAACGGTGACACACCGTGTAGTGATAGGTGGAATAATGGAGCAATCCGGATATTTATTTAACAGGTTAACTTTACTGAATGAATTTGTAGTTGGATGGACAGTCAGTGAATACAGTTCCAGAGTTGTTCCACAATTTACCATACAGTTACAGCAGTAGTTCAGGGTTTTACTCACAGTCACAAAAAGACTAACTTCAACACAGGCCTCCTAGGATCAGGGATTTCCTCTTACGCAAAATGCAGCAATACCCTTCAGGCAACTATTCTCTCTGCAGGGGTACACTTATTTCTTCTCCTGCTTTAGTTCCTGGCTGTAGGCAATACCCTCAAGGTCCAAACACCTAAATCCTGGTGATAACCCTTGAGTAAAGGTTTGGTAGAGGTTTCTTCTCTCCTGATGGCAGGCTCTATCTTTGGAGTACCTCAGGTATAATCAACCTGGAAATCAGGGTGGGAATGATCCTCCACACCAGTAGTGCAATTTCTGCACTCCTTACTGAGTCCTGAACCTCTCAGAACTAACTCTAGAAACTTCCAACTCCTCTCTAGGCCAGGCCCTAGCCTATTTATACTGAACTGGGGGCTCCCTCTGCTGGCTGGAATAAGAATTGCCTGCAACAGGCCTAACTTTCTTAAAGGGAGATACACATTATAATATAGCAGTGTCGGGTAACCTACCCATATGCTGCACATTCACAGTGCAGACTCACTGACAACATGTGTTCACACTTCTGCTCCAGCCCTTCGTAGTGCAGACTCACTGACACCCTGTGATCACACTTCTGCTCCAGCCCTTCACAGTGCAGACTCACTGACAACCTGTGTTCACACTTCTGCTCTAGCCCTTCACAGTGCAGACTCACTGACAACCTGTGTTCACACTTCTGCCCCAGCCCTTCATAGTGCAGACTCACTGACAACCTGTGTTCACACTTCTGCTCCAGCCCTTCATAGTGCAGACTCACTGACAACCTGTGATCACACTTCTGCTCCAGCCCTTCACAGTTCACTGACAACCTGTGATCACACTTCTGCTCTAGCCCTTCACAATGCAGACTCACTGACATGTGTTCACACTTCTGCTCCAGCCCTTCATAGTGCAGACTCATTGACAACCTGTATTCACACTTCTGCTCCAGCCCTTTATAGTGCAGACTCACTGACAATCTGTGATCACACTTCTGTTCCACCCCTTCACACTGCAGACTCACTGACAACCTGTGTTCACACTTCTGCTCTAGCCCTTCACAGTGCAGACTCACGAACCACCTGTGTTCACACTTCTGCTCCAGCCCTTCATAGTGCAGACACACTGACAACCTGTGATCACACTTCTGCTCCAGCCCTTCACAGTGCACTCACTGACAACATGTGTTCACACTTCTGCTCCAGCCCTTTATAGTGCAGACTCACTGACAACCTGTAATCACACTTCTGCTCCAGCCCTTTACAGTGCAGACTCACTAACAACCTGTGTTCACACTTCTGCTCCAGCCCTTCACATTTCACTGACAACCTGTGTTCACACTTCTGCTCCAGCCCTTTAACAGTGCAGACTCACTGACAACCTGTGATCACACTTCTGCTCCAGCCCTTCACAGTTCACTGACAACCTGTCTTCAGACTTCTGCTCCAGCCCTGACTTAATGGGATGGAAGAACCCTTCCGGCTACCCCACACCCTTACCACAACCCCCCTTTTCTAATAAGACTCAACCACCATCTTGTTGATAAAATATGTCCGTAAAAGGCCACCTTTATTAATTTAACATATAAATTACAACCTTTCTTTCAAACATGCATATTATTAAACAATAATATCAAAACATTATCTTAACATTTTTACCGCTGTTATCCCTCAAAGAGATCCTGGGAGGCAACCCCAAACACGTCTTATTCCCGATCTCCTTTACTCATGACTTTCCTTGCCCTTGGCCGCATTCACCGACCCAAGGACACCAGATCCACCAATTCCAAGTATACAACTCCCCTAGGCCTACTTAGGCCGAACAGGAGGCGCATTAACCAGCTTTTTAACTCCAATAGACGCGCATTCCACCATCTAACGCATCTCTTAACCATGAATTGCCCCCCAGGATCCCACATCAGAAACTGCCACCAACGACCACCGGTGACACCTCACCTGTGGGAGTCACGCCACACCTTGAAAGCCATCTCTAAACCGTCCTGAATCCCCAAAGCCCACATGTCAATCCCCAGATCGTTAAGATGGACTCCGTCCGCCCTCAGAAATTGAGGCGAAGCCGCCTCCAACTCCTGATGTCGACCCACCAAACCACCCTGGCGACGAAGAAAACGCCCTACCTCCTTGTTTAATATTGCCCGGGCCTTATTAATACGGTCCACCGACCGCGCAAACCGCCATGTTCTCCTGGCAACCACATCGGACCAGACCACAATCACGTCCGGGAATTGTGACAGCAATCGGAGCAGATCCAGCTTAATGTCTCTAATAACATCTCGTGACCTGCGGACGCCCAAGTCATTCCCCCCCCACATGCAGCACCACAATGTCAGGAGCCCGATCCAAGGCTACGTAAGCCTGAAACTCCGGCAGCACACGACCCCACATGAGGCCCCGCAGCCCAATCCACCGTACTTGTAAATGCGCAGGGGAAAAACCCAAACGACGACCGTTCCGCCGCACGCAAGGCACCCCAGTAGACATAAGAGTGTACGAAAATCCACGCCAATCCGGTCACCGGCTCTGTAAAACAAAACAAAACAACAAACCACTGACATTAAACACCAGAAAGAAAATTCCCCAGGGCCACATCTATTTTGTACCTCCATATAACAAATGTGGTCGAACGTATGACCGAAAACATGACGACTCCCACCGGCCAATCCTTTTAATAACACTATCCCCCAAGCCCCACCGGGCCGCTTCTGTCGCTGCACCAATACGAAACGAATGTGACGCATATTCCTGGGCCGGCAACCCAGCCGCCCTCAAACAAGACCGAAACACTGCCACAAACTGAAAAACCGACAAACTAGATCCGTCCTGATGCACCAGCAAAGGAGCGGAACCGCGTGGCCGTACTGCCAAAAATTCCTTCACACAGCGCACCGGACAAAGAACAGACCCCGTCAACGGCCGCAACCACAACAACGCCCCCCTTCTAACCTGATCCGTTTTGGACCTGCGCAACCTACACCGCAATACTCCATCCTGAATACTAACATCCTCCCTCAACAGACCACCGGCCCCTTTCCGAGTAGCCGACACCAACTCTGAGATCCTAAACGCCCCAAAGAAAGCCAAGGAAAAAGCCACCCTAAACAGCACGACCTCAAAAGACGAAACACAAATCACCCCGGCCTGCTCCCATAACTGCAACAAAACTTCAAAAGACACTGGGCCCCGCGAATCCCTGCGAACAGCCCCACGGCGATAGCCTTTTAAAGCCTGCCGCACCAGAAAATTCTTAGTCACGTCCACCAAACCGCGCAAACGCAACCAGAAGGACACTGCAGCTAACCTCTTGGAAGCAACCGAAAAGGACAACCCCTCACTGAACGACTCCCCCAACCAATACACCAACAAGGTCTGCCACTCCTCAACCGAATCACCTCCCCCAACTCGCTCCAACAAACCTTCCCAAAGCGACCACACTGCCGAGTAAGACGACCACGTCCCTTTACTCACAGAACCAAGAAAACGTGCTTCGCGCCATTCCACCGGCCAAGGCCCAGCACTCCACTGCCTACCGCAATAAACCCCATAACCGCCAGAACCGGATGCATCCGAGAATAAATCCAAATCCACATTAGAGACGGGCGCCTCCATCCACATAGCCCGACCATTAAAATCCACCAGAAAAGCCTGCCACACCCGTAAATCCTCCCTCACCTCCGAGGACAAACGCAAATAGTGAAACAGAACTACCACTCCCGCCGAGGCCTGCGCCAGCCAGCGACAGAAAACCCTTCCCATTGGCAATATCCTGTAGGCGAAGTTCAACTTGCCCAGCACCGACTGAACCTTCCGCAACTGAACCCTCCTAGCCCACACCAAAAACGCCAAATCCTCCAACAAATCCCTAACCTTATCCACCGGCAACCGACATTCCATAGCCACGCTATCTATTTCAATCCCCAAAAAACGAAGCACCGTTGCAGGTCCTTCAGTCTTATCCGGGGCCAACGGCACTCCAAAACGAGCAGCCACCCGTTCCATAGTTCTCAACAAAACCGAACAAACCCGCGAACCAGCAGGGCCGATAAACAAAAAGTCATCAAGATAGTGTAACACTGAATTCCAACCCGATTCCTCCTTGATTACCCACTCCAAAAACGTACTAAAACATTCAAACAGCGAACATGAAATCAAGCAACCCATCGGCAAACAGCAATCTACATAAAAACTCCCCTCCCACTGAAAACCCAACAAGTGGAAACTCTCTGGATGAATCGGTAGCAACCGAAACGCGGCCTCAATATCTTAGCCAACAGAGCTCCCTGACCAAAACGACGGACCCACCTAACAGCCGCATCAAAAGAAGTGTATGAAACTGAACACAACTCTGCCGCTATACCATCGTTCACCGCCCCACCCGGCGGAAAGGACAGGTGATGGATTAAACAAAATTTATTGGGCTCTTTCTTTGGCACTAGCCCCAACGGCGAGACCCAAAAATCCGGTAATGGCTGACAAACAAAAGGACCCACGACCCTTCCAGCAGCAACCTCCTTAGCAATCTTCTCAGTCACCACCCCCGGACAACGCAACGCCGAGGACAAGTTCCGCGGAACGGTACCATCCCCAACCGATAGACACGGAATTTTGAAACCCCACTGAAAACCTGCAAGCAACAATGCAGCTGCCTCCCTATTTGGGTACTTCTCTAAATAAGGCACCATCTCTCCCACCTTCACCGACGTCACCCCTCTTTGAAGCAACCTCGGGTCCCTTGCCTCTCCCCCTCCTGAAGGTTTGGAAAAACTATGGGCGCCTCCGCAACCGGAGCACTCGTGTCTGAACCGGCACTCGGCCATGAACCGACAATGACCTTCGTTGTATTGCCAGCAACAGCCCTTCCTTCCAACACCTTGACCCTCACCGGCCGAGGAACCCCCCCCCCCCCCCCCCCGAAAGGGCATAGACCCCGATTTAGGAGCCGTCATCAATTTCATCCAAAGACTAATTTCTTTATGATCCCATCGGATGCTCGGTCTGACCGCCTTCCTCTGCCTAAACTGCTCATCGTACCTGAGCCACGCCACACCCCCATATACCCGATGAGCCTCTCCAATGGCATCCATATAACAGAACAATGCAGAGCAATGTTCCGGAGCCTTCTCCCCTATCACACTAGCAAAAATGGCAAACGCCTGGAGCCAATTCTAAAACGTACGCGGAATGAGCCTATACCTCCGTTTTTCCTCCTCATCCCGCTTACTTTCGTCAGGTTTTCCCCTATCCAAATTAAACTTCTCCAACGGAAGCAGGGAGAATATCTCCACATACTCATCCCGCCATATTTTGTCCTTAACCTCCTGCTTCAGGTGCGCACCCAACGGACCCTCGAAGCAAACGTAAACTTCGCCCTTAGCCGCATCCGCCAACCTCACACCATCACCCAACACACTCCCTTGCTTAGCTGACTCCCCTACCGAAGGTCCAGCAGACAACCCAGGCTGAGAACCCAAGCACTCCGCCCCAGCCACCACTCCCGGACTACTGACACCCTGCAAAGGATCCCAAACCGTCGCCGGCGACACAGCTGTTCCCTGCCCCAATCTCGTCAACAGAGCCACCATACCGGATAACAATTCCTGCGCTAAACCCGCAGGACCCCCCCCCCCACCACCTGACTAGGCACAGCATCCCCAATCCCCGCCCCCACAGCAACCTGTCCAGACGTCCTCTCACCTGGCCGTCCCTGGGAAGAAGACCCAGCAGCCGCCGCTCCTCCACCAGATGTCATCGACGGGCCTCCAAACGAAAACGGCACAGCATCAGACCCTTGGTCCCTGCCTCCGCATCGATCTGATGAACCCAGGGACCTCCTGGCCCCAGCCACCGCAGTCACCGCTGAACCATATACCGTCGGCATCACCTCCTCTCCTGGCGAACCATATCCCACTGCACCGCCGCACAGGGGGCGGAGACAAATCCGGCCCACTAGTCGGCGCTCTACGGTCCTGTCGCCGGCCCACCACCAGGGGTCGCGACACGCTCCCATCTCGACTGCTCCCCGCCGCAGCACTCGGCGCTCGTCCTCTCCTACCAGCCGAGGCCTCCGATCGCGATCCCGCCTCAACCACCGCATCGCGCAAGGCCGCAGCGGATCCCCACCCGGCCGCATCTCCGCTCTCCGGCAGGACTCCCCCCACATCCGCAGATGAGTCCGTCAACATGCGCCTCTCTCGCAGGGGCCTAGACCCGCCGCGCGTCTCTCTCCCGGACCTGGGGGCAGGCCCAGCAGATAACTGAGCCCCCCCCGCTGACCCGGCACGAGCTGCCACTGACCTCCCGCTGCGACGAGGTGCCGAGCATGGCACCGGCACCGCCAATCTCCTCTGTGGGCCACGGGAAGGACTCCGCACCCGCCTCCTGACCCGTGGGGTCGCCTCAGGGCTAAGCCGCTTCGGGGGGACCGAACAGCGTGTCCTGGTCCTCACCTCCACTGATGCTCTCGGGGCAGGAACCCCACTCAGTGCCCCAGTAAGATGGTCCTGCAGCCACGCCGTCCCGTGCTGCCGCGCCGCATCTCTCACCGCCGTCTTTAAAGCCTCCAGGTCCGCCATAACTTCCTCGTTCTCTGCAACTCACCTAAGCCCCTCCTTTCCCTTTCTATTATACTGTCCGCCAAACCGTTCTTCAACTCCACCCCTTAACTACCTCCCCTCTTACCCACACTCCCGATCTCTTAACCCTTACCTGCCTGCAGTCTCCCCCCCAAGTCAAGACGCATTCCGCTAAGTCTGCGCCCCCGCTACATTGCTATTCTTCATAGTGGAGACTCATTGACAACCTGTGATCACACTTCTGCTCCAGCACTTCATAGTGCTAACTCAATGACAACCTTTGTTCACACTTCTGCTCCAGCCCTTCACAGTGCAGACTCATTGACAACCTGTGATCACACTTCTGCTCCAGCCCTTCACAGTGCAGACTCACTGACAACCTGTGATCACACTTCTGCTCAAGCCCTTCACAGTGCAGACTCACTGACAACCTGTGTTTACACTTCTGCTCCAGCCCTTCACAGTGCAGACTCACTGGCAACATTTGATCACACTTCTGCTCCAGCCCTTCACAGTGCAGACTCACTGACAACATGTGTTCACACTTCTGCTCCAGCCCTTTATAGTGCAGACTCATTGACAACCAGTGTTCACACTTCTGCTCCAGCCCTTTACAGTGCAGACTCACTGACAACCTGTATTCACACTTCTGCTCCAGCCAGAGGCGTATCTATCGCGAGGCAAACAAGGCATTTGCCTGGGGCGGCACTTGCCAATGGGGCGGCAAAATGCCTTGTTTGCCTAGTTAGTTAACGTACACAAATACTTGCCGATCGATCCGATCCTTCACTATGCCGCTGCAAACGGCAGCATCGCCGGCGCCGCATAGTGAAGGATACCTCCTCCTCCCTCCTCCTCCCGACCCCAGGTGTTTCTGGAATTTTTACCTACCCGGCCTTGCTACCCACGTCATTTCCAGTAGTGACGTGGGAGGTGCGTCTCTTCCCTCCGCTCCTGACTGGCTCTGCTGGGGGTTTGTCGGCGCAGGCCCCTTAGCAGAATATTCCGGCCCAGTGCGCATGCCCGAAGCGCAGTAGGAGCCGTAGTAGCAGAAAATTCCGGCTCCTACTGCGCCTGCGCTGAGTCGTCTTATTTGCGCATGCGCAGTGGGTCAGAATATTCACAACACAAGCGGCAGCCACAGCCAGCCAGGAAAAGTCTGCCCAGACGGTCGACTGGCTCCCTCCTCACACAGTTGGCCACTTTGCCTGACTCCTGGCCTACCTACCCTGCGAGGAGTGTCCAGGACCAGGTCCAGGCAGAGGAACAAACAGGAGTGAGTGAGACAAGAGAGTTAAAAAGCAAATAGTGCACGTTCACAGTGAGAGTGAGACTCATAAATAAAGGTGGTATGATGTCAGACTGTCTATAGTGGCCCTGGCCTCTCCTTGAGGCTGCCCCATACAGACTGTATGGCCTGGGGCAGCCTCGAGGAGAGGCCAGGGTCACCATAGACAGTCTGACATGGTACATCCCACCTTTATTTATGACACAGACACAGTGCACTATTTGCTTGTGGCAGCTGGGCAGCCCCCAATCCCCCATACAGTTTAGTGTCTCCTTGTGGCTTCCCCCGCCCCCCATACAGTATAAGGTCTCCTTGTGGCTGCCCCAGTGCCCCATACAGTATAACGTCTCATTGTGGCTGCCCCCATACGGTATAACGTCTCCTTGAGGCTGCCCCATACGGTATAACGTCTCCTTGAGGCTGCCCTATACAGTATAACGTCTCCCTGAGGCTTCCCCATACAGTATAAGGTCTCCTTGAGGCTGCCCTATACAGTATAACGTCTCCCTGAGGCTTCCCCATACAGTATAAGGTCTCCTTGAGGCTGCCCCATACAGTATAAGGTCTCCTTGAGGCTGCCCCATACAGTATAACATCTCCTTGAGGCTGCCCCCATACGGTATAAGGTCTCCTTGAGGCTGCCCTATACAGTATAACGTCTCCCTGAGGCTTCCCCATACAGTATAAGGTCTCCTTGAGGCTGCCCTATACAGTATAAGGTCTCCTTGAGGCTGCCCCATACAGTATAACATCTCCTTGAGGCTGCCCCCATACGGTATAAGGTCTCCTTGAGGCTGCCCCATGCAGTACGTCTCCTTGAGGATGCCCCATGCAGTACAACATGTCCTTGTGGCTGCCCCATACAATATAACGTCTCCTTGAGGCTGCCCCATACAGTATAAGGTCTCCTTGAGGCTGCCCCATACAGTATAAGGTCTCCTTGAGGCTGCCCCATACAGTATAACATCTCCTTGAGGCTGCCCCCATACGGTATAAGGTCTCCTTGAGGCTGCCCCATGCAGTACAACGTCTCCTTGAGGATGCCCCATGCAGTACAACATCTCCTTGTGGCTGCCCCATACAGTATAACGTCTCCTTGAGGCTGCCCTGTGGCGAAACCAACCTCGCCACTGGGTTTTGGAGAGGCCTGTTTATCAGCCTCTTGCCTCAGGATTATGGCCCATACTAACTTTTAAACCCCTGAACCTATTCAAGTGAATTTTGGATAGGTTTGTCCCCAAGTTATACTGTTTAAATTGATGTAAGTTATATGTATGGCCAATGTAAACTCACAAAGTTGTAACAATTTATAATAAGTGTAACTTGTCAGCTTGGGAGGAATATGCTGGGTGTGTTTCTATTGTGCCATTGTCCCATCGTGTGTTTAAATGGTGATGTCTGTCCTGTTATATCCACATGTGTATTGGTGATTTCTCTTTGTCTTGAGAGATAATTGGATTACGCCTCGGGTGTCTCCAGGGCAGAGAGGAGGAAACCATGATGCATTGTGGGGATGTATTGTCTCTGTGTATCCTACAGTGCTGCATATCTGTCCTATGTCACAGTCTTCATTCTGGTCCCCTAGGGGCGTGTTCACCAGATGGGCTTGGTTGTTTTATACCTCCCTGTGGGCGGACCTGTATTTGCAAACAACTGTAATAAAAACCAGGCTGGGTGTGCCAGCACCTCAGACCACTGCTTGACCCTCAACACGGAGCCTTGTCTCGTTATTGGGGGGATCCGCTGTATGCTGTTAGAGACTGATTGCCAGGAGAGTAAGCTGATTCCTGTTCGTCTGCTAGCAGCTATTCGTGAGGTCCCAGTTTGGAGTGCTACTTTGTATCCAGTTCGGGAGTTTGGTGTTCTGCAGTAGCTGTGCCTGTCTCTCAGAAAGGGGCATATCGCCTAAACGGATTTTAACCCCTTGTCTGCTGAAACGGTCCGTTACATGCCCCATACAGTATAACGTCTCCTTGAGGCTGCCTCATACAATATAACGTCTCCTTGAGGCTGCCCCATACAGTATAACGTCTCCTTGAGGCTGTCCCATACAATATAACGTCTCCTTGAGGCTGTCCCATACAATATAACGTCTCCTTGAGGCTTCCCCATGCAGTACAACGTCTCCTTGAGGATGCCCCATGCAGTACAACATCTCCTTGTGGCTTCCCCATACAGTATAACGTCTCCTTGAGGCTGCCCCATACAGTATAACGTCTCCTTGAGGCTGCCCCATACAATATAACGTCTCCTTGAGGCTGCCCCATACAGTATAACGTCTTCTTGAGGCTGCCCCATACAATATAACGTCTCCTTGAGGCTGTCCCATACAATATAACGTCTCCTTGAGGCTGCCCAATGCAGTATAACGTCTCCTTGAGGCTGCCCCATACAGTATAACATCTCCTTGAGGCTGTCCCATACAATATAACGTCTCCTTGAGGCTGTCCCATACAATATAACGTCTCCTTGAGGCTGCCCCATGCAGTACAACGTCTCCTTGAGGATGCCCCATGCAGTACATCTCCTTGAGGATGCCCCATGCAGTACGTCTCCTTGTGGCTGCCCCATACAGTATAACGTCTCCTTGAGGCTGCCCCATACAATATAACGTCTCCTTGAGGCTGCCCCATACAGTATAACGTCTCCTTGTGTTTTTTTTTTCTTTTAAACGGGTATTTATCGCGATATATATCGTTATCGCGATAAATTTCTTACTATCGTTATCGACTGAATATTTTTGATATCGCCCAACCCTAGGTGGAGTCACGGGCCGGCAACGCTAGGGTGAGCCTTATCTCCTCCAAGTGCAGAACAGATCCTGCACACGGTCACAGTGAATACTGAGACTAGGCCCCGGCCGCTAATGCACTGATCCCTGAGCCTGCTGTCTTCAAAAACTGTAAGTACTTAGATTAGAGTAATTCACAAAAAATCTATTACTTAGATGTTTTATGGGGTAAGGGGTTGGGTGGTTAGAGGGGGGAGAATTAGGGAGGGGTTAATAGGGCCCTCGCACTTGCAGCTCTCTCTGCTCTGTCCCTGATTAAAGTCTGACTGTTGCCATGGAGAGCAGACAGCAAGCCGACCTCCCATGAGAAGCAGCATGCTCCTTCAGAGCCTCCTTCCATTATAGCCGAGCAGCACGTGCTACGTCTATTGATTTTCAGTGACGCTATGTCTGTTGATTTTCACTGACGCTATGTCTGTTGATTTTCACTGATGCTCTGTCGGTTGATTTTCACAGCATTGGTACTATTCTTAGCAGCCATGAGTGACGGGCGAAAAAGGCTAAGTGGAGCAGGTTACCGAAAAAATGCAAAAATTAGGCGTGAAAAACAAGCCAGGGAGCTTTTCACGAAAGCTGTGGCTTCTTCTAATACTGAGCAGGGTGAGGAGGTAGTTGAAGATTTAACTGCTGACATCTGTGAAACTGATGTTGCTACATCATGCAGTTATGATACTTCCATAGCTACCAGTAGTACTAGTATTGCCAGAGAAACAGAGACTTCTGAATCAGGTCCTTCGAGTTCAGTAGAATTTGATGATCCTGTTGTACAAATAGGAGTGAGCTCTGACCCTGCTGAATGGGTTTTAAATGATTGCACCAGAGACCATGTGGCTAAACATGGAATAATTCAAAATGAGAATCTGGACTTTACACAGTCGAGAAGGCTGTATGCGGACCATTCTAGGTTGCTAACTAAACACCTTTTTGAAAAAGAGAAAACTTTAATGGAGAGAAACAAAAAAGGAGCTATTTGGTTTACTCCAAAAGCAAAGGAGTAGTGTTTTGTGCTCCATGTCGTTTGTTTGGTGGCAAATCCCAGTTGGCAGAAAGTGGCTTCAATGACTGGAAAAATGGCACGGCTCGATTAAATGAACACGAGCGTTCAGCTGAACACAAATCCTGCGTGCTATCTTTAAAATCGAGAGCATGTACACTGGGGAGAATTGATGAAAGTCTTACAAAGCAGCGTTCTGATGAAATTCAATATTGGAGAAATGTTTTAAAAAGAGTTGTTGCTGCAGTTAAGGCACTTGGCACTCGAGGACTTGCTTTCAGAGGGAAAGATGACCGTTTTGGTTCCACACATAACGGAAACTACATGATGATGTTTGAATTTCTGTCAGAATTTGACCCATTTATAGCAGAACACATTGCCCGTTACGGCAATGCAGGAAAAGGAGTCACATCTTACCTCTCATTCACTACCTGTGAGCAGTTTATTCAGCTTATGGCAGATTCTGTTACAAAGCAGATAGTTAAGGAGGCAAAGGCTGCTAAATATTACTCTATCAGTGTTGATTCAACACCGGATAGCTCCCACACGGATCAGCTGGCCTTCATCTTAAGGTATGTCAAGGAAGATGGCTTACCGATTGAGCGCTTTCTACATTTTATTCCAAATCCTGGACATAAATCGGAACAACTGGCTGAAGTGGTCCTCACCACTCTTAAGTCATATGATCTTGATATTGCCAACTGTCGTGGTCAATCATATGACAATGCAAGCAATATGTCTGGCCATTATAGAGGATTGCAAGCGAGAATTCTGGAAAGAAACCCACTTGCTGTGTATATTCCATGCGCTGCACACTCTTTAAATCTAGTAGGGAAGCATGCTGCTGAAAGTTGACCTGAAGCCTGTTCATTCTTTGGTCTCCTACAATACCTTTACATTTTTTTTACTGCTTCCACTCACAGATGGGAGATTTTACAAAAACACTTATCATCTGTGCCAAACACTGTAGCGGTAAAGAGATTATCTGACACACGATGGTCAGCCAGGGAAGATGCCTGTCGAAGCTTAAATCGAAATTGGACTCAAGTAATCGAAGCCTTAACAAAAATTAAGGAAAATACTGCAGAGGCACCAGGAACATGCAAGGAAGCTGAAGGTCTTCTGAATAAAATACAACGTCTGGACACTGCACTTATGAGTGGTTTGTGGGGTACTATCCTGGATTGGTGCAGTTAGTAAAAAACTCCAAAGCATTGGTATTGATGTTGGAATTGTAGGGGAGCTGTATGAGTCACTGATCCAGTTTGTTTGAGAAACCAGAGGCCTATTCCCGACTTTTGAAGCTGCTGCAATGGAAAAATCTGTTGTGAAGGATTATGAGACTAAGAGGAAAGGTGTACAAGCACGGAAAGTTTCAGCAACTTCCAGCAAGACACAGGCAGAGGTAGCCCAAGAAAACTTTCGCATTAACACCTTTTATGTTATTTGTGACAACTTAGTTGCTGAACTTATGAGAAGAAAAACGGCATATGACTCTTTCGTTGGAAAGTTTAAATTCATTACTGAACTATCAAAAACTGAGCCATCAGCAATTTCACAGCATGCAAATAACCTTTGTTCTTCTTACAGCAAAGACTTGGAACAGGAGTGTTTTGTTGATGAGTGCCTCCACTTTCGTCCATACTTAATAAGTTCTTCTGCAGAAGATACCTCTGTTCTGGTGATGTCCCGAATGATAAGAGAGAGAGGATTGCAAAGTATTTATTTAAATGTGGACATTGCTCTCAGAATGTTTTTGTGTACTGCAGCAACAAACTGCTCAGCTGAGCGTTCTTTCTCGACTTTGAAGCGAGTGAAGAACTACTTGCGATCCAGAATGGGAGAGGAAAGATTGAACTCCCTGGCAGTGTTGGCAATAGAGTCTGAACTCACAAAATCTTTGGACTATGAAGAACTCATCAACAGCTTTGCCACACAGAGAGTTCGGCGAAAGGCATTTTAGTTTCCAAGTATAATTTAGATCTAATAGTCTAATATTCAACAGTTTGCACTAAAGTCAGAAATGTTTACAGTTTCATTTGTTGTATTCAACAAGTTTCATTTCAGTTTAATATGTATCAAGGCCGATTCATTGGCCTGCATTTGTGGGTGGGGCGCCCTGCCCTATATCTGGCACGCACCTCTCTCCAGGGGACGGACGGCAGCAGTGTTCCTGTTCCGGCCGTCGGCGTCAGCGTTTCCCAGGCAACAGTGCGTCACTTCCGGCCAGCGCTTCCTCCCGCACTCCGGCGTCCTGTTCCTCCTCGTGCGGCGGGTAAGTAGCTACTGCCTCATCGTACGTCGCCTCGTTAGTCCGGTCGGTCTCTCTAAGGTAGGAGAGGGACATCCCCACACCGGAACGGCCGTCTGGCAGCACGCCCCGCTCCCACGTGACTGGCACGCAGGTAGCAGGAGTCAGCGGCACTCCGTTTCTCATTCATTTATTGTCAGTGATGTTAGCTACATAGGGGAGTCTTGTGGAGTACCGGTGAGGGGGGAAGTAGAAGCGAGGGGATGAAAGCGGGGATAAAGGGGGGAGGGGGGGCGATTTTGTTACAGCTGAGCAGTGGCGCACCAGTATCCTTTGCTCTAGGTGGCATGCCAGATTACGGTGACGTCGTCTGTGGCCTTGTGAGCCCAGAGACACTGAGGGTAATTTTGCTAAATCCAGGGTAAACTTGGTGTAGCCTCTTAATAGTACTTTGGCGGCAGGCCACGTGTGGCTGCCGGAGGCGTGTTCATGGGTTTCGCAGTTGTTACCTTTCCAGCTTAAATTGTACTTCGCTGAAAGTTAATGATGGATGGAAAACTGGTACTGAGTGGGTACACGCAGATAGTGTCTTGTGGGGGTCAAAGTCTGGCACAGGCCGCCGTGCTATCAGTTAGGTAGGGGGTAATGCCGTGCAGTGTGATGGTGAGGAGTTGGTGGGGGTAGCCCCCACAGTAACAGGCGCCCCTAGGCCTGGCTAGCAGGGGCGCGCCAGACCCTTCACATTGCATGGCAGTTTTTCTTCCATTGCTTCTGTCTCAGGTGTGCAGATTTTCTCGTTTGCCTATACACCTGTCGCAATTTGCTTGCTGCATAGGTAGTTGTGTGTTTATTTGGGCGTTGGCCCGTCAGCCATTCAGCCAACTCCACGGCACCGCGGCAATCTGACTTTCGTGTCTCGTCGCCCAGCTTCGGGCCGCTTGAACGCAGGCGCGAGCGCTGTTTAAAAATAAAAATAAAAAATACTTTATATATATATATATATATATATATACTTATTCTGCTTAATTCGTGCGAACAGGTCTATTTCTACGGTTGATTCCTTGTGCTATTCTCATATCAGCATCGTGTCCGGTTCGGTAAGGTCCTCCTTCTTTGGCTCCAATTGTTTCACTGTCACACGTCTCCTCTTTCTCCTTACCTCCGCTGTCAGGTGGTCACCAGGGTTAGTTACCTTTGCATGGAGGTTTCTGCAGTGCCGGTGGTGGTGTCTAGGCACGGGTGTTAGTCAAATTGGTGCTAAACAGTGTTAGTGACGGTCCGTCGTTTTGCTTGTTTTTCAGTCTGGTCATGTCTCACGTGTCAGATATCGTGGATGCTTCTGGCGAAGACTTGGGTTCCAGGGCATCGGAATACGGCAGTATTCCATCTCTGCGTAATTGGACTGTGCCCAAACTCATGTCTGAACTAACCAAAAGAGGCATTCCTTTTCCGGCCGCTGCCCGGAAGGCGGAGTTGTACAGGCTGCTTGGGTCCTCCCCTGCAGAGCCAAGTCATCGAGAGGTCTCTATGGCCACGGTTCAGACCTCCTTGACGCAGCTCCACGTCATGCTGAATAGCCTCACCTCCTCTATGTCTGGTGTGCGTGTATGACTGCGTCCATGTATGTGGAGAGTGCGTGTATGACTGCGTCCATGTATGTGGAGAGTGCGTGTATGACTGCGTCCATGTATGTGGAGAGTGCGTGTATGACTGCGTCCATGTATCTGGAGAGTGCGTGTATGACTGCGTCCATGTATCTGGAGAGTGCGTGTATGACTGTGTCCATGTATGTGGAGAGTGCGTGTATGACTGCGTCCATGTATGTGGAGAGTGCGTGTATGACTGCGTCCATGTATGTGGAGAGTGCGTGTATGACTGCGTCCATGTATCTGGAGAGTGCGTGTATGACTGCGTCCATGTATCTGGAGAGCGCGTGTATGACTGCACTATGGAGGCATCTACTGGGGGCCCTGTATACTGGCACGCATTATAGGTGGGCACTATAAAGAAGTGGGGGACAAGAGCACTATGAGGGCATTATATAGGGGCATTTAATACTGGCACCCATTTTGATGCCACTATGGGGAAGGGAGGAAAGGAGCATTATGAGGGTATCTATGTGGGGCAGTCTATAGGGGCATTTTATAGTGCCACATTATGGAGGGCACTATGGGGGCATCTTCTGGGGGGACTATATGGGAGTATTTTATACTGGCACAAATTATAAGGTCACTATGGGCACCTAAGCTCAACTGGTGGCACTAAGTGTTTTTTGTAGTGGCACACAGTACGGGTCATTGGAACACATGAGGGTACTTGGCTCTTCTGGGGGCACTAAGAGGAGGTATTTCTTTTTTTTACTGCCACACAACGGGGCATTTTTTGTACTGGTGCACATTATAAGGGGGGGGGGGTTCTACTGTCACACATTATAAAGATAATTATTACTATCGGGGGATTATGGTGGGACTATGGGAGCATTATTACTTGTGGGACATAATTAATGTTGGGGGCACTGTAGGAGCACTATTACTACTAAATGCACTCTGGCAAAGAAATAATTACTATTGTTGGGACTTTGGGAGCACCATTACTTTGGGGGCACCCTGGCACAGCATCAGCTTAGCACAGTTCTTTTTGCAGTATAGTTTTGGGGAGCACAGCTTCTCAGTATTGGGGGTGCATGATGGGATGTTAATTGGAGGATGATGGAAAAGTAGGAAACTAAGATGTCTGTCAAACTCTGCAGAGACGTGAGATGGCTGAAAGAAATGATCACGGTGGTCTGGTCTGAATGGAGAAGATGAAGAAAGAGAACATCTAAATCAGAGGAGACGTCACTGGATATAAGAGGTATGGGGCGCTGTATGAGGCTACATCTGCATTAGTGATCCTGGCAGGCTGTTCCAGCTGAGAATTCACTGGATCCGGCACTGCTGGATGCAGACAGAATGCCCGCCGGCCCCATTAACTATAATGGGGTACGGCAGAGATCAAGCCACAATCTGGGAAAAATGCAGAGAATCAGCGGGACATAAACCGCTGCATGCTGTGCTTTGTGTCCAGTCGATTCCTTACATTTTCTGCTGGATTAGGTGGCCGGATCGTACTAAGACCCCCTAATGTCACCTGGGGACCCCCAAAGAAGCTTGTGTGTTGACTGAAGCCTTCCTATCTTACTGGTGGGTGGCCCTGCCTCTCAATTGTGCTTCCGGTTATGGCTCCGCCCCTAGACTGCAAGGGGGTGGGGCCTGTTGGGGGTCATGTGATTGGGCTGCTCAGTCAAAAATGCCCGGGCCTATTTTTTTTGTCCCAGTCCGGCCCTGCTCACTGACAACCTGTGATCACACTTCTGCTCCAGCCCTTCACAGTGCAGACTCACTAACAACCTGTGTTCACACTTCTGCTCCAGCCCTTCATAGTGCAGACTCACTGACAACCTGTGTTAATACTACTGCTCCAGCCCTTCATAGTGTAGACTTACTGACAACCTGTGTTCACACTTCTGCTCCAGCCCTTCACAGTGCAGACTTACTGACAACCTGTGTTCACACTTCTGCTCCAGCCCTTCATAGTGCAGACTTACTGACAACCTGTGTTAATACTACTGCTCCAGCCCTTCATAGTGTAGACTTACTGACAACCTGTGTTCACACTTCTGCTCCAGCCCTTCACAGTGCAGACTCACTGACAACCTGTGTTCACACTTCTACTCCAGCTCTTCATAGTGCAGACTTACTGACAACCTGTGTTCACACTTCTGCTCCAGCCCTTCACAGTGCAGACTCACTGACAACCTGTGTTCACACTTCTACTCCAGCTCTTCATAGTGCAGACTTACTGACAACCTGTGTTCACACTTCTGCTCCAGCCCTTCACAGTGCAGACTCACTGACAACCTGTGTTCACACTTCTACTCCAGCTCTTCATAGTGCAGACTTACTGACAACCTGTGTTCACACTTCTGCTCCAGCCCTTCACAGTGTAGACTCACTGACAACCTATGTTCACACTTCTGCTTCAGCCCTTCACAGTGCAGACTCACTGACAACCTGTGTTCACACTTCTGCTCCAGCCCTTCACAGTGCAGACTCACTGACAACCTGTGATCACACTTCTGCTCCAGCCCTTCACAGTGCAGACTCACTGACAACCTGTGTTCACAATTTTGCTTCACACCCAGTTCACACCTGAGCGTAAAACGCATAACCGATGCAAACCGATGCTTCCCTATGGGACTGGTTCACATTTTCGCATTTTACAGTGCGTTCGAACGCGCTGAAAAACGCCCGACGCATAAACAAGTTCTTGAGCATTTTTTTGGGCGTTTGTCGCGCGTTTTGGCCCATAGACTTCAATGGGAACGCACAACGCTTGTATTTTGCGTGTTTTTGATACTGAAAACGCGCGTTTGGGATTTTGCAACATGCTGGAAAAGGCCCAACACCAGGTGCAAAGCACAGTTTTGGAGAGAACCCAGCATGGAGGAGTCTGTGTGTGACACCGAGACCCTGATCAGGCTGGTGCAAGCCAAACGCTGCCTGTATGATACGCAGGATGCCAAGTATAAAAATAGGAAGAGCAGGCTGCAGGCCTGGGAGGATATAGCTAAAAGAATCTGGCCAGATTGGCCAACTTTCACAAAGACAGTGAAACAGGGAAAAGGTATTTCCATGTGTGTTCTAATGTGAAAAGTAAACTCCTTGTGTGCAGTGGTGTACCAACTATATGTAAAAGCCCTGGCCAGCTCTACCTGCAGCCCTCCAGCTGTTGTCAAACGCCACCTCCACAAATGTTGGGCTGTATTTTACTTGCTGGAGCCTGTGCAGGCATGCATGGAGTTGGATTTTAGCAACATCCCTGTTCTTGTATATGGGCACTCAGTGGCCTTAGTTTACAAAGAATGATGTGCACATTACATGTTGTATAGTGTCCCCTCACCCCTTTAGTTTTTAGTACTGTCCTGGTTCACCCTCCCCCACATTCTGGTACAATGCAATGGCCCAGTATGTTCAATTTGCAGTGGTTCCACTGTCTTGTGCCAGACTGCGCTCTTTCAATCCGCAAATGTAGTGGCATTTTGAAATGTAGGCCTAATTTTGGGTTGAGGGATTTGAATCCTAAGTTGTTATTGATATTGTGTACTTTTTCAAATTAGACTGCTTGTGGGCTATGGGTGGGCTGGCATATTTTAGGTGCTTCTGTTTCTAACGTGCCAGTATTGGGCACCTTAATGGGATCCGTTATTTCACCCACATTGGCTTATATTCTACTGGCCGAGTATGGGGCATTTAAATGGGACACATGATTTCGCCCACATTTTTAACCAGTGTTAACGGGCGACTATTGATGGCCACTATAGGGGCATCCACAAGGGGCACTATATAGGTGAAAAAACAGAAATGCACAAAAGATCGTTTCAAATTTTGTCATTTAGGCATAGTAATAAACAACCAAAATGGAAAATTAAATAAAATTGAAACACTCTTTTCAGACGAAAAATATAAATTAACATAAACTTAGATGTCTTCCAATTGCCAGGGTAACGCCCCATGTGGTGATAAAAAATATGCGGTGAAGTGGTCCCGGACAGCCGCACTGTGTCTGCTCCCACGCACACCGCTCGGATTAGGACTCTCCAAGGAATGGCTGAGGGAATCTTCAAAATTAAAGCCATCCCGTACACGTACAAAATTATGCAGAGCACACGCTGCCTTCACGGCCGAGATGGCGGTCTCCATTTTTAAATGAATCGGAGAATGGAGAAAGCGCCATTTGTTTGCTAAAATGCCGAAGGCGCACTCCACCACCCTGCGTGCCCTTGTCAGCCGGTAATTAAATACCCGCCTGGCAATGGAGAGTCCCCGGCTGGAGTACGGCCTCATCACATGCTCCCCCAGCGCAAAGGCCTCGTCCCCCACAAAAACAAAGGGCATAGCCGGATAAGTGGTCCCAGGCAGTGTGGTGTTCCCCGGGAGGTCCAGCTCATTATTATTGAGCATTTGGCCAAAGGCAGAATGCCCCGAAACAGCTGAGTCTGAGCTGCTGCCGTAGGACCCCACGTCAATGTACCTGAAGCAATAGTTTGCGTCACACACCGCAAAAAGAACAAACGAAAAATATTTCTTATAATTAAAAAATTGACTCCCGCTCCTGATGGGCTACTGAACGCGGATGTGCTTGCCGTCTATTGCGCCGACACAGTTTGGGAAATTGCAGGATTGTAAAAAATGATCCGCAATTTGCAGCCAGTCCTCCTTCTGTGGTTGGGCCATCACAGCAGGATGAAGGACGTCCCAAATTGCCACGCAGGTTTCCCGGACGACCATACTGGCTGTGGACTTCCCGATGAGAAAGGCGAAGTGTAGACTGGCCAATAACTGTCCGGTAGCTAAATACCTGAAACAAATGTAAGAAAATAAAGAGACATTAACGGATTTTTAAAAAAAAATTTTCATAGTCAACACTATCAAAGGCAAATGGAAAAGCCTGAAAGACGCCTTTATCCGCCATAGGCGCAAAGAAAGGGAGCAGAGGAGCGGATCGTACCCAAGCGCACGCTCCAGTTACGTGCATGCCCAACAGATGTCTTTTTTGATTCCATGCACGGAAATGCGGAGGTGAGTCAAGGGCATACACATTGAGGAGAGGATGTGGTATGACATGACATACATTCAATTTCATATGGGGAACATACTTACCTATATTTTCCACTTCACAGCACCGATAGTAGCTGGGAACCCAGCCAGGCGCGAGATGACGATGAAGAGGACGAGGGCACAACCATGGACAGTGAGCCCGGACCATCTATGGGGCCAATGAGTCCTCCAGGCCCCCCACCCAATCCGAGTTTGGTGAGCCGCATGCAGACTGTCCCAGCCGTCCCAGAAGCGAGTCGGCAGCCCCGACATAAAAGGAGGAGAACAGAGAGGCATGAGGACAGGCTAATAGGCTGCCTGGATGCCCTGGCACATCCTGTGCCAAAACTTTCATGTGATGCCTATTTTCTCCTCAGTCTAGAGGAGAAAATGCTACATGTGCCCAGAAATCTGGTCACAAAAGTAAGGGATGAGTTGTCTAAGACCATTGATAAATATTGCATCCCTTATGAGATCCCAACGTCTATCAGTGCCCCACAGCAGGCCCCACTGCAGGCCCCACAGCAGCCAGCACAATATGGGCAACAATATGGGCCACAATATTGCCCCCAATATGGGCCACAATATGGGCCACTACATCCCCAACATGCACAACAACACCCTCACACATACCCAGCACACACATACACACAAAGTAACATACAACACCCTCTTGACACATGGCAGACACAACACACATCATACCCATATCCATCTACAAGCACGGGCCCAAGCACCTCCACCACCACTGAAATGCCACCCGCCAATCAGTCTCGCGGAGCCAGAGAGACACGGCGGGATCCCGAGGCGGAGTTTTCAGGGCCGCAATATGAAACCCTTTGAAAATTATAAGAGGGAAATTCTCAGGCTCAAGGGTTTTGGTGCCAAAAAGGTCACATATATAGAAAAAGGTTTCTAATATTTTTATGTTGTTTGCTCCTTTGTTTGTTAAACAGAGTTAACACATTTAATTTGGAAATGTACGATGTTAATACATTCACCAAAGATAAAAAATTTGAAGCAAATGTTTGGACTATTTTTTGAAAGTAAGGGGTAAAACATGGCCAAATGTGGATACATGATGCATGTATGGGATATCTATGCCACACGTTGACAACATACACATCACATACCCCCCGCACAAACACTCATACGTCCCAAACAACAAGAGAAACACGGTGAAACTCTGATCCTGGCACAACACACTGCAAATGGTTAAAATGGCCACAATAATAGGCTACTTACCGCAAAGTAATGACCAGTCTTTCCACTGGTGGGATGCAGTCCCGCATGAAGGTGTCCTGACGCTGCAAATGAGGGGACAACAGCACCAGGAGCTCGTCAAAGCTGGGAAACAATAAAATGTTCATGGTTAACAATACAAAAAGCACAAAACACTTAGCTTAACCATTGAAAAAACATTGCAACAACGTATACGTACTAACCTGTGGATGGACATCCTGGTGTAGTCAAAAAACTTGTCCTCATGGCCACGGAGGTTCGCATACAGTGCCCAGAACTGGCCCCTCTCCTGTCTATTGGCAATGACAGGATGGACCCAGAAACGTTGCCCGCTGTCCCGCCTTCTCCTCAAGCGTTCCAGGTCGATAGCTGCAACAAGTGCCGCAACACGTCGCCGTCTATAGCATTCCATGACTCCAAACCACACACTCTACCAACACACATGGAATTTCACATCTACAATGCCCTATGATTGGCCAAACTTCCTATAGACAGGGATATTTGCTCATTGGACAACACTGCAGTCAATCACACAAACGCGCGTTTACTATTGCAAAAAACGCGCATAAAAAAGCGCGTCAAATATGCGCGTAAAACGCGCGTCTCAGAAACGCTCAGGTGTGACCCCAGTGTCAGCCCTTCACAGTGCAGACTCACTGACAACCTGTGATCACACTTCTGCTCCAGCCCTTCACAGTGCAGACTCACTGACAACCTGTGATCACACTTCTGCTCCAGCCCTTCACACTGCAGACTCACTGACAACCTGTGTTCACACATCTGCTCCAGCCCTTTATATTGCAGACTCACTGAGAACCTGTGATCACACTTCTGCTCCAGCCCTTCATAGTGCAGACACACTGACAACCTGTGATCACACTTCTGCTCCAGCCCTTCACAGTGCAGACTCACTGACAACCTGTGATCACACTTCTGTTCCAGCCCTTCACAGAGCAGACTCACTGACAACCTATGTTCACACTTCTGCTCCAGCCCTTCACAGTGCAGACTCACTGACAACATGTGTTCACAGTTCTGCTCCAGCCCTTCACAGTGCAGAGTCACTGACAACCTGTGATCACACTTCTGCTCCAGCCCTTCACAGTGCAGACTCACTGACAACCTGTATTCACACATCTGCTCCAGCCCTTTATATTGCAGACTCACTGACAACCTGTATTCACACATCGGCTCCAGCCCTTCATAGTGCAGACTCACTGACAACCTGTGTTCACACTTCTGCTCCAGCCCTTCATAGTGCAGACTTACTGACAACATGTGTTCACACTTCTGCTCCAGCCCTTCATAGTGCAGACTCATTGACATGTGTTCACACTTCTTCTCCAGCCCTTCATAGTGCAGACTCACTGACAACCTGTGATCACACTTCTGCTCCAGCCCTTCACACTGCAGACTCACTGACAACCTGTGTTCACATCTGCTCCAGCCCTTTATATTGCAGACTCACTGACAACCTGTGTTCACACTTCTGCTCCAGCCCTTCATAGTGCAGACTCACTGACAACATGTGTTCACACTTCTGCTCCAGCCCTTCATAGTGCAGACTCACTGACAACCTGTGATCACACTTCTGCTCCAGCCCTTCATAGTGCAGACTCACTGACAACCTGTGTTCACACTTCTGTTCCAGCCCTTCACACTGCAGACTCACTGACAACCTGTGTTCACACATCTGCTCCAGCCCTTTATATTGCACTCACTGAGAACCTGTGATCCCATTCTGCTCCAGCCCTTCACAGGGCTGACTCACTGACAACCTGTGTTCACACTTCTGCTCCAGCTCTTAACCACCTCAGCCCCCAGTGCTTAAACACCCTGAAAGACCAGGCCACTTTTTACACTTCTGACCTACACTACTTTCACCATTTATTGCTCGGTCATGCAACTTACAACCCAAATGAATTTTACCTCCTTTTCTTCTCACTAATAGAGCTTTCATTTGGTGGTATTTCATTGCTGCTGACATTTTTACTTTTTTTGTTATTAATCGAAATTTAACGATTTTTTTGCAAAAAAATGACATTTTTCACTTTCAGTTGTAAAATTTTGCAAAAAAAACGACATCCATATATAAATTTTGCTCTAAATTTATTGTTCTACATATCTTTGATAAAAAAAAAATGTTTGGGTAAAAAAAAAATGGTTTGGGTAAAAGTTATAGCGTTTACAAACTATGGTACAAAAATGTGAATTTCCGCTTTTTGAAGCAGCTCTGACTTTCTGAGCACCTGTCATGTTTCCTGAGGTTCTACAATGCCCAGAAAGTACAAACACCCCACAAATGACCCCATTTCGGAAAGTACACACCCTAAGGTATTCGCTGATGGGCATAGTGAGTTCATAGAACTTTTTATTTTTTGTCACAAGTTAGCGGAAAATGATGATTTTTTTTTTTTTTTTTTTTTTCTTACAAAGTCTCATATTCCACTAACTTGTGACAAAAAATAAAAACTTCTATGAACTCACTATGCCCATCACGAAATACCTTGGGGTCTCTTCTTTCCAAAATGGGGTCACTTGTGGGGTGGTTATACTGCCCTGGCATTCTAGGGGCCCAAATGTGTGGTAAGGAGTTTGAAATCAAATTCTGTAAAAAATGACCTGTGAAATCCGAAAGGTGCTCTTTGGAATATGGGCCCCTTTGCCCACCTAGGCTGCAAAAAAGTGTCACACATCTGGTATCTCCGTACTCAGAAGAAGGTGGGGAATGTGTTTTGGGGTGTCATTTTATATATACCCATGCTGGGTGAGAGAAATATCTTGGTCAAATGCCAACTTTGTATAAAAAAATGGGAAAAGTTGTCTTTTGCCAAGATATTTCTCTCACCCAGCATGGGTATATGTAAAATGACACCCCAAAACACATTCCCCAACTTCTCCTGAGTACGGAGATACCAGATGTGTGACACTTTTTTGCAGCCTAGGTGGGCAAAGGGGCCCATATTCCAAAGAGCACCTTTCGGATTTCACAGGTCATTTTTTACAGAATTTGATTTCAAACTCCTTACCACACATTTGGGCCCCTAGAATGCCAGGGCAGTATAACTACCCCACAAGTGACCCCATTTTGGAAAGAAGAGACCCCAAGGTATTCGCTGATGGGCATAGTGAGTTCATAGAACTTTTTATTTTTTGTCACAAGTTAGTGGAAAATAATGATTTTTTTTATTTTATTTTTTTTCATACAAAGTCTCATATTCCACTAACTTGTGACAAAAAATAAAAACTTCCATGAACTCACTATGCCCATCAGCGAATACCTTGGGGTCTCTTCTTTCCAAAATGGGGTCACTTGTGGGGTAGTTATACTGCTCTGGCATTCTAGGGGCCCAAATGTGTGGTAAGGAGTTTGAAATCAAATTCTGTAAAAAATGACCTGTGAAATCCAAAAGGTGCTCTTTGGAATATGGGCCCCTTTGCCCACCTAGGCTGCAAAAAAGTGTCACACATCTGGTATCTCTGTATTCAGGAGAAGTTGAGGAATGTGTTTTGGGGTGTCTTTTTACATATACCCATGCTGGGTGAGATAAATATCTTGGTCAAATGCCAACTTTGTATAAAAAAAATGGGAAAAGTTGTCTTTTGCCAAGATATTTCTCTCACCCAGCATGGGTATATGTAAAATGACACCCCAAAACACATTCCCCAACTTCTCCTGAGTACGGAGATACCAGATGTGTGACACTTTTTTGCAGCCTAGGTGGGCAAAGGGGCCCATATTCCAAAGAGCACCTTTTGGATTTCACAGGTCATTTTTTACAGAATTTGATTTCAAACTCCTTACCACACATTTGGGCCCCTAGAATGCCAGGGCAGTATAACTACCCCACAAGTGACCCCATTTTGGAAAGAAGAGACCCCAAGGTATTCGCTGATGGGCATAGTGAGTTCATGGAAGTTTTTATTTTTTGTCACAAGTTAGTGGAATATGAGACTTTGTATGAAAAAAAAAAAAAAATCAGCATTTTCCACTAACTTGTGACAAAAAATAAAAAATTCTAGGAACTCGCCATGCCCCTCACGGAATACCTTGGGGTGTCTTCTTTCCAAAATGGGGTCACTTGTGGGGTAGTTATACTGCCCTGGCATTTTCCAGGGGCCCTAATGTGTGGTAAGTAGGTAAATTACCTGTGAAATCCTAAAGGTGCTCTTTGGAATATGGGCCCCTTTGCCCACCTAGGCTGCAAAAAAGTGTCACACATGTGGTATCGCCGTATTCAGGAGAAGTTGGGGAATGTGTTTTGGGGTGTCATTTTACATATACCCTTGCTGGGTGAGAGAAATATCTTGACAAAAGACAACTTTTCCCATTTTTTTATACAAAGTTGGCATTTGACCAAGATATTTCTCTCACCCAGCATGGGTATATGTAAAATGACACCCCAAAACACATTCCCCAACTTCTCCTGAGTACGGCGATACCAGATGTGTGACACTTTTTTGCAGCCTAGATGCGCAAAGGTGCCCAAATTCCTTTTAGGAGGGCATTTTTAGACATTTGGATACTAGACTTCTTCTCACGCTTTGGGGCCCCTAGAATGCCAGGGCAGTATAAATACCCCACATGTGACCCCATTTTGGAAAGAAGACACCCCAAGGTATTCAATGAGGGGCATGGCGAGTTCATAGAATTTTTTTTTTTTGGCACAAGTTAGCGGAAATTGATATTTTTAATTTTTTTCTCACAAAGTCTCCCGTTCCGCTAACTTGGGACAAAAATTTCAATCTTTCATGGACTCAATATGCCCCTCACGGAATACCTGGGGGTGTCTTCTTTCCGAAATGGGGTCACATGTGGGGTATTTATACTGCCCTGGCATTCTAGGGGCCCTAAAGCGTGAGATATCGTCTGGAATATAAATGTCTAAAAAATTTTACGCATTTGGATTCCGTGAGGGGTATGGTGAGTTCATGTGAGATTTTATTTTTTGACACAAGTTAGTGGAATATGAGACTTTGTAAGAAAAAAAAAATAATAATTCCGCTAACTTGGGCCAAAAAAATGTCTGGAGCCTTACAGAGGGGTGATCAATGACAGGGGGGGTGATCAATGACAGGGGGGGGTGATCAATGACAGGGGGGTGATCAGAGAGTCTATATGGGGTGATCACCACAGTCATTGATCACGCCCCTGTAAGGCTTCATTCAGACGTCCGGATGCGTTTTGCGGATCCGATCCATCTATCAGTGCATCCGTAAAAATCATGCAGACATCTGAATGGAGCTTTACAGGGGGGTGATCAATGACAGGGGTGTAATCAATGACAGGGGGGTGATCAGGGAGTCTATATGGGGTGATGACCACAGTCATTGATCACGCCCCTGTAAGGCTTCATTCAGACGTCCGTATGCGTTTTGCGGATCCGATCCATCTATCAGTGGATCCGTAAAAATCATGCGGACGTCTGAATGGAGCTTTACAGGGGGGTAATCAATGACAGGGGGGGGTAATCAATGACAGGGGGGTGATCAGGGAGTCTATATGGGGTGATCACCACAGTCATTGATCACGCCTCTGTAAGGCTTCATTCAGACGTCCGGATGCGTTTTGCGGATCCGATCCATCTATCAGTGCATCCGTAAAAATCATGCAGACATCTGAATGGAGCTTTACAGGGGGGTAATCAATGACAGGGGTGTAATCAATGACAGGGGGGTGATCAGGGAGTCTATATGGGGTGATAACCACAGTCATTGATCATGCCCCTGTAAGGCTTCATTCAGACGTCCGGATGCGTTTTGCGGATCCGATCCATCTATCAGTGCATCCGTAAAAATCATGCGGACATCTGAATGGAGCTTTACAGGGGGGTGATCAGGGAGTCTATATGGGGTGATCACCACAGTCATTGATCATGCCCCTGTAAGGCTTCATTCAGACGTCCGGATGCGTTTTGCGGATCCGATCCATCTATCAGTGCATCCGTAAAAATCATGCGGACATCTGAATGGAGCTTTACAGGGGGGTGATCAGGGAGTCTATATGGGGTGATCACCACAGTCATTGATCACGCCCCTGTAAGGCTTCATTCAGACGTCCGGATGCGTTTTGCGGATCCGATCCATCTATCAGTGGATCCGTAAAAATCATGCGGACGTCTAAATGGAGCTTTACAGGGGGTTGATCAATGACAGGGGGGTAATCAATGACAGGGGGGTGATCAGGGAGTCTATATGGGGTGATCACCACAGTCATTGATCACGCCCCTGTAAGGCTTTATTCAGACGTCCGGATGCGTTTTGCGGATCCGATCCATCTATCAGTGGATCCGTAAAAATCATGCGGACGTCTGAATGGAGCTTTACAGGGGGGTAATCAATGACAGGGGGGGTAATCAATGACAGGGGGGTGATCAGGGAGTCTATATGGGGTGATCACCACAGTCATTGATCACGCCCCTGTAAGGCTTCATTCAGACGTCCGGATGCGTTTTGCGGATCCGATCCATCTATCAGTGCATCCGTAAAAATCATGCAGACATCTGAATGGAGCTTTACAGGGGGGTGATCAATGACAGGGGTGTAATCAATGACAGGGGGGTGATCAGGGAGTCTATATGGGGTGATCACCACAGTCATTGATCACGCCCCTGTAAGGCTTCATTCAGACGTCCGGATGCGTTTTGCGGATCCGATCCATCTATCAGTGGATCCGTAAAAATCATGCAGACGTCTGAATGGAGCTTTACAGGGGGGTAATCAATGACAGGGGGGGGTAATCAATGACAGGGGGGAGATCAATGACAGGGGGGAAATCAATGACAGGGGGGAAATCAATGACAGGGGGGAAATCAATGACAGGGGGGAAATCAATGACAGGGGGGAAATCAATGACAGGGGGGAAATCAATGACAGGGGGGAAATCAATGACAGGGGGGAAATCAATGACAGGGGGGAAATCAATGACAGGGGGGAAATCAATGACAGGGGGGAAATCAATGACAGGGGGGAAATCAATGACAGGGGGGAAATCAATGACAGGGGGGAAATCAATGACAGGGGGGAAATCAATGACAGGGGGGAAATCAATGACAGGGGGGAAATCAATGACAGGGGGGAAATCAATGACAGGGGGGAAATCAATGACAGGGGGGAAATCAATGACAGGGGGGTGATCAGGGAGTCTATATGGGGTGATCAGGGGCTAATAAGGGGTTAATAAGTGACGGGGGGGGTGTAGTGTAGTGGTGCTTGGTGCTACTTTACTGAGCTACCTGTGTCCTCTGGTGGTCGATCCAAACAAAGGGGACCACCAGAGGACCAGGTAGCAGGTATATTAGACGCTGTTATCAAAACAGCGTCTAATATACCTGTTAGGGGTTAAAAAAAACACATCTCCAGCCTGCCAGCGAACGATCGCCGCTGGCAGGCTGGAGATCAACTCTCTTACCTTCCGTTCCTGTGAGCGCGCGCGCCTGTGTGCGCGCGTTCACAGGAAATCTCGCGTCTCGCGAGATGACGCGTATATGCGTCCAGGCGGAATGAATCAACCACCTCCAGGACGCGTCTGTGCGTACAGCGGTCCGGAGGTGGTTAATAGTGCAGACACACTGACAACCTGTGATCACACTTCTGCTCCAGCCCTTCACAGTGCAGACTCACTGACAACATGTGTTCACACTTCTGCTCCAGCCCTTCACACTGCAGACTCACTAACAACCTGTGTTCACACTTCTGCTCCAGCCCTTCACAGTGCAGACTCACTGACAACCTATGTTCACACTTCTGCTCCAGCCCTTTATAATGCAGACTCACTGACAACCTGTGATCACACTTCTGCTCCAGCCCTTCACACTGCAGACTCACTGACAACTTGTGTTCACACATCTGCTCCAGCCCTTCATAGTGCAGACACACTGACAACCTGTGATCCCATTCTGCTCCAGCCCTTCACAGGGCTGACTCACTGACAACCTGTGATCACACTTCTGCTCTAGCCCTTAATAGTGCAGACACACTGACAACCTGTGATCCCATTCTGCTCCAGCCCTTCATAGTGCAGACTCACTGACAACCTGTGTTCACACTTCTGCTCCAGCCCTTAATAGTGCAGACACACTGACAACCTGTGATCACACTTCTGCTCCAGCCCTTCACAGTGCAGACTCACTGAGACTGTTGGTAATCAGTAGAGGGCGAAGGAGAGATAGGAACCGGGCCGGCACCTCTGCCTACCTGTAGCTCCCCCTAACTGAAACTGAACCAGTTAATAAACACACGGGACAACAGGTAACCTTTAGCTGGGTGATGATCGGCCATAGCTTATTTATTTTAAACGGCAAAACCAAAGAACATCATCTTGGAGCGGTATGCCAACCGCCGGACTCCCGGCGGGCAAGTACGCCATCAGCCATCTCCAACACTCCGCTGTATCAAATGCCGCCAGCTGTGACTTCATATCTCAAAATATACGGCCATTCTTAAAAGAAGAAGACAACGTAAATATCTTAAAACAACGGTTATACATGTTCCTACACCTTCTTTCCAACTATCTCTTTTAATTATTATTATTTTTTTATTTTTTATTAACACCTCTGGAGAAAACCAGAATCCCCAAGGAAACTCCACGCTGAAACTACCCATTCAAGGGCGGGAGGGTGGGCAACTCGGCTTCCGCTGACAAAGAGGAAGTGCAGCAGCAGGGGAGGGGGTTATATAACCTGGTTAGAGGGAGGAGACATATCCTACGCCCCTTATAGTGACGTATTTCCATAATCCCATTAACCCCTTATGTACCTAACCACAGGGCAAGGTGCTACACATGACCCAAGGCTGGGAAGGGGGACCACCAGTCCCTAAGCACCCTCCCTAAAAAGTCGGGCGCTTGCCAGACTGTTGGTAATCAGGAGAGGGCGAAGGAGAGATGGGAACCGGGCCGGCACCTCTGCCTACCTGTAGCTCCCCCTAACTGAAACTGAACCAGTTAATAAACACACGGGACAACAGGTAACCTTTAGCTGGGTGATGATCGGCCACAGCTTATTTATTTTAAACGGCAAAACCAAAGAACATCATCTTGGAGCGGTATGCCAACCGCCGGACTCCCGGCGGGCAAGTACGCCATCAGCCATCTCCAACACTCCGCTGTATCAAATGCCGCCACGGAGGAGACCCACAGCCTTAAACAGGGCTCCAACCACCACCCAGCAAAAACATGGCCTGTTCAATACCGTCCTGCAAGCCGGAAATAAAGATGTCCAGACCAATCTCTGTCAAGTGAACACCATCGGGCCTCATAAGGGACCTATTATCACCTTCTAGTTGGCGATGTCTCACCACAATTCCCCCACGGGACCGCACAAACCGAGACATGCGGGAATTGACTGTCCTCCTACATTTTTCAGCAGCCTCGGCATCCCTGGCACCGTGCCAAACCACCCGAGGGATGATTTCGGACCATACCAGCACCATCTCAGCAAAAAAGGACGAGAACCTCTCAATGTCTGAGCGCATGAGGGTCATGAGCTCAGCCAAACGTGATAGGCATAGGTCATTGCCACCGGCATGAATGACAAGAATCAAGGGACCCCTGGAATAAAAACCGATATCTACCACCTCTGTAAGAATCTGTGACCATTTGAGACCACGGATACCCCTCCAGGATACATCCACTTCACGAAATCCCAGCATCCGACCTCCAGGCCTGCACTCCGCCCTTTGAGCCGCCCAGAAAATGTACGAGTGGCCAACCAACCAGACCGCCGGGCGTACCACACCTAAAAGAAAAAACAGTTAGCACAAATGTAACATAAGATGATGCCGCGAACTCGCGCTGCACACTCACTGGTATAACTTCATGCATAACAATCTGGAAACAAAAGAATTCACATATGTATAATTTCTACATTTTTATTTATTTATTTTTTTTATATCAAGAGATCCGGCCTGATGTACCTGGCGTAACAGGCAGACTGCCACCTACCAATGCGCATCACCTCCGACTCCGGCAAACCCGCTCTGGCCGCCTCTGTAGCAGCACCAATGCGAAACGAGTGGGTGCCAAAATCCTTCGGCTCAACTTCCAACCGGAACAAGCAAGCGCGAAAGACAGATACAAACTGAAATTTTGTCAGGGGGGAGGCATCCTGGTGAGTGAAGAAATTGGTACCACCAACGCGAAACGCGCAGTAAGCAGAAACTAAACGAACTGGACAAGCCACGCCCGACACCTGATGAAGAGGGATCCACACCCCCCTGCCAAACTGATCCGTTTTAGATCTACGAACCCGGACCCTAACAGCCCCATTCCCGCAGACCACATCCTGAAACAACAAGCCCCCTGGTTTCTTACCAGTAGGGGGGAGCAATTCGCCCACTCGAAGAGCTGCAAAAAAGGCCAAACTAAAACAAGCCGAGAACAACGTTGCTTCAAACGCTAAAGTACACACCCCCGAACATGCCTCGACCAACCTACACAACAGGCCAAATGAAATAGGCCGACGACAATCCTTAAGCACATACTCCTTCTTCCAACCCTTCATAGCCTGCCTGATGACAAAATGTTTAGAGACATCAGGCCAACCACAGAGGCGAAAGAAAAAGGCTACTCCAGACAACCGCCGCTGCGCAACTGGTGCAGACACAGCCATGGATCTAAGTTTGAGCAACCATTCCACTGTCACCTCCAAACGAAGGGAATCCTGCGTGGAAACGCTCCTAGCGCCTACCCCTGATAACCAGTCGGCCCATGCCTTACCGTGACCCCACCAGGTTGCTGGAGACACCGAAGCCCTGACCAGGGACATCAGTTGGTGGCCACCAAACACCATAGGTTCTCCGGACATTCCTTCCCGATGTGCTCCGCCTCCGGAAGCAGCTCCCGAAAAACCTGCCAACGAAAACGGGAAAGAGCATCAGCAATACTGTTATCAACATCTGGAACATGTCGAGCCCTGAAATAGATATTATGCTCCAGACAACGCAAGACCAAATGTCGCAACAGCGCAATTACCGGAAGGGAAGAAGAGGACAGGCAGTTGATACAATGGACCACACTCAGATTATCAGACCAAAAGCACATGTGGTGATCTGAAAGGTCGTGACCCCAAATCTCCACCGCCACCACAATCGGAAATAACTCCAGCAACGTCAAATTCTTACAGAAGCCCTGCGAGCGGCACAAATCCGGCCAAGGGGCAGAGCACCATTCCTTGCCAAAAATTGTGCCAAAACCACAGGAACCGGAGGCATCTGAAAAAAGGGACAGAACCGAATTAGGCATCTCGTCAGAGATCACACGTGTGCCCATTGTAAGAGTGTAGAAACTCCTGCCATACACGCAAGTCGGCTTTCAGGGACCTCGTCAGACGAATGCGATGATGCGGGGACTTAGCCCCCCGGGTGGCCAATGACAAACGCCTGGAAAAAACACGGCCCATGGGCATAACACGACATGCAAAACAAAGCAAACCTAATAATGATTGCAGCTGTTGAAGGGTAACCTTACGCACTACCAAAAAACCCTCTATCAAATACAACAACTTTTGCAACTTATCACTGGGCAAACGAAAAACCATCTCGACAGAATCAATTTCAATGCCCAAAAAGGACAAACACGTGACCGGACCCTCAGTTTTTTCTGCTGATATGGGAACACCAAACCTAGCCATACAGGACAAAAACGTATTGAGGAGGGAAAGACAACCATCCCCCGATCCCGGGGAAACAAACAAAAAAATCGTCCAAGTAGTGTATAACCGACGAGGATAAAGTCTCATACCTGACCACCCATTCCAAAAAACAACCAAACATCTCAAAATAGTGGCAGGAAATAGAACACCCCATGGGGAGACAAGTATCATAATAAAACAGACCGTCAAAGGAACAACCAAGAAGATGATGACAATCCGGGTGAACAGGCAAAAGCCGAAAAGCCGATTCAATGTCCGATTTCGCCAGAAGGGCGCCACGGCCTGCATTCCTAACCAGCGAAACCGCCCGGTCAAAGGATACATATGACACTGAGGCCTCCTCAGGCAGAATAGCATCATTCACCGACGAACCCTTGGGGTGGGATAAGTGGTGTATGAGGCGGAACTTACCAGGTTCCTTCTTGGGAACAATACCCAAAGGAGACACTCTAAGATTAGGAAACGGAATAGATTGAAACGGCCCCTTGACTCTACCCAAAGACACCTCCTTACCCAATTTCTCACGAAGAACCTCAGGAAGCTCCCTAGCAGATCGTAAATTATCCGAAAACACAGGAAACCTACTCAAGACAAAAGGTATAAAGAAACCAAACGTGAAACCAAAGCGAAGCTGAGAGGCAGCCGCCTTATTGGGGTAAATGTCTAACCATGGTGACATCTCTGCTATGGTCACCGGGGTCCTTAGGGTCTCCCCCACCGGGCGGCTTGAAAGGTCTGGATGGGGGGCGAGAGCACCGGTTAGCGGCGTGGTTGCCACCACAGGCCGAGCATTCATGTTTGTATTTGCACAGGCCTGCGTATTTGCAATGGCCTTCGTTGAAAAGCCAGCACGCCCCGGGGCGGCGGACGGCCACTGGCCCCTGACCAGAAATTTCTCCGGAACCAGTGGCCGCACTGGGAAAGGGGGGCTGATGCTGGGACACCATGAGGCGAAGCCAAACATCAGTAGCCTTAACGCCCCAACCCACCTCCGGATGTAACGCTAACCGCCACCGGAATTCTTCATCATATCTCCACCAAGCGCTGCCGCCATGGGCTCTATAAGCACTATAAATAGTATCTTGATAGACAAACAATTCCGAACAGCGGTCAGGGTGACGCTGACCCATGATACAACCTAACACCGAAAAGGCTTGCAACCAGTTATTAATGGTTTTAGCGACCCTGGGTTTTCGATCAAACGGCTTATCAGGAAAACGCCTCTCTTTGTCCACCGTATGCTGATCCACCGATATAAGAGACCAAATGTCAATATATTGGTTGGACCAGATTTTTTCTTTCGCCGTGTCATCCAGATGACAACCCAGGGGGCTAACACCACAAAAGAAAGAGTCCTTATATACTCCTGCTCAGGGGCGTAGCAAAAGGCTCATGGGCCCTGATGCAAGAGTTCAGCTTGGGGCCCCCCTTCCCTCAGTGCTTTGTGGCCAGGGGCAGGGAAGCACATAGCCTTTGTGCTGCTTGAGCCAAAAATTTCAACGGCATTCCCCCTCCATGGCAAATTCTTGACCTAACCCCTTCCCTCCAGCCCGAGGTGTAACTTGACCAGCAGGCACTTTCTATAATACCGTTGTCTTCACATGCGGCACAAGGGTCTTTGGGCCCCCTCAGGCTCCTGGGCCCGGTAGCGACTGCTACCTCTGCACCCCCTATAGCTACGCCCCTGTTCCTGCTAAAACTGGGGCACGTGTCAAAGAAGGAGAAGGGACAGGAGAAGGGGACATTTTAGAAAGCAATGCTTTGAGCATCGACTCCATATACGCACTAACCCCCCCCATGCCCCGGTATATTGGTACTCACCAGGTGCGTCAGTCAACAAAACCGAAGAAGGACCGGGTACCGGGATCTCAGTCCGGGGTTCCGTCACTGGAGCCAGGCTGGGAGCCCTGGAAGCATGACTAGGCACCCGCCTCTTACGTTTCGCACCAGCCGCCCGACCAGACTCCTCAGATGCGCCCGTCGATCCATCCGAAGATGACGGAGAGCGCCACCTAGAGGACCTGGAACGCCTGCTGCTGCTAGAAACCCTGGAACGGTGACGGGACTGTCGTCTGCGCGCATGGCGATGATAACGCCTCCTACTGTCCATGGATGATGATGAAGTGCCAGACATCTCCCTGCGCCTGCGTGACTTAACGCTGCTCCCAGGGGTTTGGGGCGGCAGAGAGGGTTGAGGCAGGAGGGAAGGTTGAGGCAGCTGAGGAGGGTGGGATGGCAGAGGGGGGTCGGCAGCTACCATAGGGGGCTCCCTCAGTGAGGCAGCAGGCCCCCTTGACTATTATTAACAGTAGCAGCCGGCACTGCAGGCTGAGAAAGAGGGGGGGTCGAGGGGGAGTCACACGACTCAACGCTGCCCTGCGCTCCCATGATCCTATGCAAACTCGCCTGCCACGCACTGACTAATTCCGGCGCGGCTGGAGGTGAAGAAACCGGAAGGGGCGGGGCTAAAGCGCACTGAAGCGGCGAACTAGGATCCCGGCCGGACGGGACAGCGCATGCGCGGGACCGGGAGCTGCGGTGAGTGCCTGAAGACCTATGGGGGGGGGGGGGGTGCGGGGGGACTATGACCTAAACGGGTGGGAGGGCGGGTGCACTGAGCGGACCGCCGGCCTCCTTGAGAAGCAACGGCGCTGCCTGCAGCTTGCGGCAGCGCCGCCACATTCCCACTTATCGCAGCAGTAGAAGAGGGCAGAGGGGAGCCAAGGCTGCTCAAAAAGGAATGCAGCCAGCCCTCTCCCCCTTCAGAATAACGCGCCATAAGGGCCTCCTTCAATGAAGCGTCCCTTGCGGACATCTCTGTATGGACAGCCAGACCTACCAACTCGGCTTCCGCTGACAAAGAGGAAGTGCAGCAGCAGGGGAAGGGGTTATATAACCTGGTTAGAGGGAGGAGACATATCCTACGCCCCTTATAGTGACGTATTTCCATAATCCCATTAACCCCTTATGTACCTAACCACAGGGCAAGGTGCTACACATGACCCAAGGCTGGGAAGGGGGACCACCAGTCCCTAAGCACCCTCCCTAAAAAGTCGGGGGCTTGCCACAACATGTGTTCACACTTCTGCTCCAGCCCTTCACAGTGCAGACTCACTGACAACCTGTATTCACACATCTGCTCCAGCCCTTTATATTGCAGACTCACTGACAACCTGTGATCACACTTCTGCTCCAGCCCTTCACAGTGCAGACTCACTGACAACCTGTGATCACACTTCTGCTCCACCCCTTCACACTGCAGACTCACTAACAACCTGTGTTCACACTTCTGCAGTATCCCAGGGGGTCAGTAGAGCAGCTTTAGGTAAGCGGGGAGTCGTAGTGCAGGGCAACCCACTAACCTGGGATTCACTGTCGTCTTCAATCCGAGTCAATACTGGAACAGTGACGCCAGTGTCAATTGAACAGTGACACACCGTAGGATTAACAGCCAGTGAATACAGTTCCAGAGTTATTCCACACTTTACCATACAGTTAACAGTAGTGGTTCAGGCTTTTACTTACAAAAAGACTAACTTCAAGACAGGCCTCCTAGGATCAGGGATTCCCTCTTATGCTACTTGCAGCAATACCCTCAAGGTCCAGACACCTAAATCCTGGTGATAACCCTTGAGCAAGGACTTGGTAGAGGTCTTCTTCCCTCCTAATGGCAGGCTCTATCTTTGGAGTACCTCAGGTATAATTAACCTGGAAACTGGGTGGGAATGACCCTCCACACCAGTAGTGCAATCTCTGCACTCTTGACTGAGCCCTGAATCTCTCAGGACTGACTCTAGAAACTTCTAACTAACTTCCTAGGCTAGGCCCTAGCCTATTTATACTGAACTGGGGGCTCCCTCTGCTGGCTGGAATAAGGATTGCCTGCAACAGGCCTAACTGGTTTAAAGGGAAATACACATTACAATCTAGCAGTGTCGGGTAACCTACCAGTATGCTGCACTTCTGCTCCAGCCCTTCATAGTGCAGACACACTGACAACCTGTGTTCACACTTCTGCTCCAGCCCTTCATAGTGCAGACTAACTGACAACCTGTGTTCACACTTCTGCTTCAGCCCTTCACAGTGCAAACTCACAGATAACCTGTGATCACACTTCTGCTCCAGCCCTTCAAAGTGTAGACTTACTGACAACCTGTGTTAACACTTCTGCTCCAGCCCTTCACAGTGTAGACTTACTGACAAAATGTGTTCACACTTCTGCTCCAGCCCTTTATAGTGCAGACTCACTGACATTCTGTGTTCACACTTCTGCTCCAGCCCTTCACAGTGCAGAGTCACTGACAACCTGTGATCACACTTCTGCTCCAGCCCTTCATAGTGCAGACTCACTGACAGCCTGTGTTCACACTTCTGTTGCAGCCCTTCACAGAGCAGACTCACTGACAACCTGTGTTCACACTTCTGCTCCAGCCCTTCAAAGTGTAGACTTACTGACAACCTGTGTTAACACTTCTGCTCAAGCCCTTCATAGTGCAGAGTCATTGACAACCTGTGATCACACTTCTGCTCCAGCCCTTCATAGTGCAGACTCACTGTCAACCTGTGTTCACACTTCTGCTCCAGCCCTTCCTAATGCAGACTCACTGACAACCTGTGTTCACACTTCTGCTCCAGCCCTTCACAGTGTAGACTTACTGACAACCTGTGTTCACACTTCTGCTCCAGCCCTTCATAGTGCAGAATCACTGACAACCTGTGTTTACACTTCTGCTCTAGCCCTTCACAGTGCAGACTCACTGACAACCTGTGTTCACACTTCTGCTCCAGCCCTTCATAGTGCAGACACACTGACAACCTGTGTTCACACTTCTGCTCCAGCCCTTTATAGTGCAGACACACTGACAACCTGTGATCACACTTCTGCTCCAGCCCTTCACAGTGCAGACTCACTGACAACATGTGATCACACTTCTGCTCCAGCCCTTCACAGTGCAGACTCACTGACAAACTGTGTTCACACTTCTGCTCTAGCCCTTCATAGTGCAGACTCACTGACAACCTATGATCACACTTCTGCTACAGCCCTTCACAGTGCAGACTCACTGACAACCTGTGTTCACACTTCTGCTCCAGCCCTTCATAGTGCAGACTCATTGACAACATGTGTTCACACTTCTGCTCCAGCCCTTCACAGTGCAGACTCACTGACACCCTGTAATCACACTTCTGCTCCAGCCCTTCACAGTGCAGACTCACTGACAACCTGTGTTCATACTTCTGCTCCAGCCCTTCACAGTGCAGACTCACTGACAACCTGTGTTCACACTTCTGCTCCAGCCCTTCATAGTGCAGACTCACTGACAACCTGTGTTCACACTTTTGCTCCAGCCCTTCACAGTGCAGACTCACTGACAACCTGTGTTCACACTTCTGCTCCAGCCCTTCATAGTGTAGACTTACTGACAACCTGTGATCACACTTCTGCTCCAGCCCTTCACAGTGCAGACTCACTGACAGCCTGTGTTCACACTTTTGCTCCAGACCTTCATAGTGCAGTCTCACTGTCAACCTATGATCACAATTCTGCTCCAGCCCTTCACAGTGCAGACTCACTGACAACCTGTGTTCACACTTCTGCTCCAGCCCTTCATAGTGCAGACTCACTGACAACCTGTGTTCACACTTTTACTCCAGCCCTTCATAGTGTAGACTTACTGACAACCTGTGTTAACACTTCTGCTCCAGCCCTTCATAGTGCAGACTTACTGACAACCTGTGATCACACTTCTGCTCCAGCCCTTCACAGTGCAGACTCACTGACAACCTGTGTTCACACTTCTGCTCCAGCCCTTCACAGTGCAGACTCACTGACAACCTGTGTTTACACTTTTGCTCCAGCCCTTCATAGTGTAGACTTACTGACAACCTGTGTTAACACTTCTGCTCCAGCCCTTCACAGTGCAGACTCACTGACAACCTGTGTTTACACTTTTGCTCCAGCCCTTCATAGTGTAGAGTTACTGACAACCTATGTTCACACTTCTGCTCCAGCCCTTCACAGTGTAGACTCACTGACAACCTGTGTTCACACTTCTGCTCCAGCCCTTCATAGTGTAGAGTTACTGACAACCTGTGTTCACACTTCTGCTCCAGCCCTTCATAGTGCAGACACACTGACATCCTGTGTTCACACTTCTGCTGCAGCCCTTCACACTGCAGACCCACTGACAACTGTGTTCACACTTCTGCTCCAGCCCTTCATAGTGCAGAGTCACTGACAACTGTGTTCACACTTCTGCTCCAGCCCTTCACAGTGCAGACTCACTGACAACCTGTGTTCACACTTCTGCTCCAGTCCGTCACAGTGCAGAACCACTGACAATTGTGTTCACACTTCTGCTCCAGCCATTCATAGTGCAGACTCACTGACAACCTGTGTTCACACTTCTGTTCCAGCCTTTCAAAGTGCAGACCCACTGACAACCTGTGTTCACACTTCTGTTCCAGCCTTTCATAGTGCAGATCCACTGACAACTGTGTTCACACTTCTGCTCCAGCCCTTTATATTGCAGACTCACTGACAACCTGTGTTCACACTTTTGCTAGAGCCCTTCATAGTGCAGACTCACTGACAACCTATGATCACACTTCTGCTACAGCCCTTCATAGTGCAGACTCACTGACAACCTGTGTTCACACTTCTGCTCCAGCCCTTCATAGTGCAGACTCATTGACAACTGTGTTCACACTTCTGCTCCAGCCCTTCACAGTGCAGACTCACTGACAACCTGTGTTCACACTTCTGCTCCAGCCCTTCATAGTGCAGACTCACTGACAACCTGTGTTCACACTTTTGCTCCAGCCCTTCATAGTGTAGACTTACTGACAACCTATGTTAACACTTCTGCTCCAGCCCTTCATAGTGCAGACTCACTGACAACCTGTGTTCACACTTTTGCTCCAGCCCTTCATAGTGTAGACTTACTGACAACCTATGTTAACACTTCTGCTCCAGCCCTTCACAGTGTAGACTCACTGACAACCTGTGTTCACACATCTGCTCCAGCCCTTCATAGTGTAGACTCACTGACAACCTGTGTTCACACTTCTGCTGCAGCCCTTTATTGTGCAGACTCACTGACATCCTGTGTTCACACTTCTGCTCCAGACCTTCATAGTGTAGACTTACTGACAACCTATGTTCACACTTCTGCTCGAGCCCTTCACAGTGCAGACTCACTGACAACCTGTGTTCACACTTCTGCTCCAGCTTTTCATAGTGTAGACTTACTGACAACCTGTGTTCACACTTCTGCTCCAGCCCTTCATAGTGCAGACTCACTGACAACCTGTGTTCACACTTCTGCTCTAGCCCTTCATAGTGTAGACTTACTGACAACCTGTGTTCACACTTCTGCTCCAGCCCTTCATAGTGTAGACTCACTGACAACCTGTGTTCACACTTCTGCTCCAGCCATTCAGAGTGTAGAGTTACTGACAACCTGTGTTCACACTTCTGCTCCAGCCCTTCATAGTGCAGACTCACTGACATCCTGTGTTCACACTTCTGCTCCAGCCCTTCACAGTGCAGACCCACTGACAACTGTGTTCACACTTCTGCTCCAGCCCTATACAGTGCAGACTCACTGACAACCTGTGTTCACACTTCTGCTCCAGTCCGTCACAGTGCAGAACCACTGACAACTGTGTTCACACTTCTTCTCCAGCCCTTCATAGTGCAGACTCACTGACAACCTGTGATCACACATCTGCTCCAGCCCTTCACAGTGCAGACCCACTGACAACTGTGTTCACACTTCTGCTCCAGCCCTTTATATTGCAGACTCACTGACAACCTGTGTTCACACTTCTGCTCCAGCCCTTCATAGTGCAGACTCATCGACATTCTGTGTTCACACTTCTGCTCCAGCCCTTCACAGTGCAGACCCACTGACTACTGTGTTCACACTTCTGCTCCAGCCCTTCCTAATGCAGACTCACTGACAACCTGTGATCACACTTCTGCTCCAGCCCTTCACAGTGCAGACCTACTGACAACCTGTGTTCACACTTTTGCTCCATCCCTTCACAGTGCAGACCCACTGACAACTGTGTTCACACTTCAGCTCCAGCCCTTCCTAATGCAGACTCACTGACAACCTGTGATCACACTTCTGCTCCAGCCCTTCAAAGTGTAGACTTACTGACAACCTATGTTAACACTTCTGCTCCAGCCCTTCACAGTGTAGACTTACTGACAACCTGTGTTCACACTTCTGCTCCAGCCCTTTACAGTGCAGACTTACTGACAACCTGTGATCACACTTCTGCTCCAGCCCTTCACAGTGCAGACTCACTGACATTCTGTGTTCACACTTCTGCTCCAGCCCTTCGTAGTGCAGAGTCACTGACAACCTGTGATCACACTTCTGCTCCAGCCCTTCATAGTGCAGACTCACTGACAACCTGTGTTCACACTTCTGTTGCAGCCCTTCACAGAGCAGACTCACTGACAACCTGTGTTCACACTTTTGCTCCAGCCCTTCACAGTGTAGACTTACTGACAACCTGTGTTCACACTTCTGCTCCAGCCCTTCACAGTGTAGACTCACTGACAACCTGTGTTCACACTTCTGCTCCAGCCCTTCATAGTGTAGACTTACTGACAACTGTGTTCACACTTCTGCTCCAGCCCTATACAGTGCAGACTCACTGACAACCTGTGTTCACACTTCTGCTCCAGCCACCTGTGTTCACACTTCTGCTCCAGCCCTTCATAGTGCAGACTCACTGACATCCTGTGTTCACACTTCTGCTCCAGTCCGTCACAGTGCAGACCCACTGACAACTGTGTTCACACTTCTGCTCCAGCCCTTCATAGTGCAGACTCACTGACAACCTATGTTCACACTTCTGCTCCAGCCCTTCACAGTGCAGACCCACTGATAACTGTGTTCACACTTCTGCTCCAGCCCTTCATAGTGCAGACTCACTGACAACCTGTGATCACACCTCTGCTCCAGCCCTTCACAGTGCAGACCCACTGACAACTGTGTTTACACTTCTGCTCCAGCCCTTCACAGTGCAGATCCACTGACTACTGTGTTCACACTTCTGCTCCAGCCCTTCATAGTGCAGACTCATCGACAACCTGTGTTTACACTTCTGCTCCAGCCCTTCACAGTGCAGACCCACTGACAACTGTGTTCACACTTCTGCTCCAGCCCTTCACAGTGCAGACTTACTGAAAACTGTGTTCACACTTCTGCTTCAGCCTTTCCTAATGCAGACTCACTGACAACCTGTGTTCACACTTTTGCTCCAGCCATTCACAGTGCAGACCCACTGAAAACTGTGTTCACACTTCTGCTCCAGCCTTTCCTAATGCAGACTCACTGACAACCTGTGTTCACACTTTTGCTCAAGCCCTTCATAGTGCAGAGTCATTGACAACCTATGTTCACACTTCTGCTCAAGCCCTTCATAGTGCAGACTCACTGTCAACCTGTGTTCACACTTCTGCTCCAGCCCTTCCTAATGCAGACTCACTGACAACCTGTGTTCAGACTTCTGCTCCAGCCCTTCATAGTGCAGAATCACTGACAACCTGTGTTTACACTTCTGCTCTAGCCCTTCACAGTGCAGACTCACTAACAACCTGTGATCACACTTCTGCTCCAGCCCTTCATAGTGCAGACACACTGACAACCTGTGATCACACTTCTGCTCCAGCCCTTCACAGTGCAGACTCACTGACAACCTGTGTTCAGACTTCTGCTCCAGCCCTTCACAGTGCAGACTCACTGACAACCTGTGATAACACTTCTGCTCCAGCCCTTCATAGTGCAGACTCACTGACAACCTGTGTTCACACTTCTGCTCCAGCCCTTTATAGTGCAGACTCACTGACAACCTGTGATAACACTTCTGCTCCAGCCCTTCATAGTGCAGACTCACTGACAACCTGTGATCACACTTCTGCTCCAGCCCTTCACAGTGCAGACTCACTGACAACCTGTGTTCACACTTCTGCTCCAGCCCTTTATAGTGCAGACACACTGACAACCTGTGATCACACTTCTGCTCCAGCCCTTCACAGTGCAGACTCACTGACAACATGTGATCACACTTCTGCTCCAGCCCTTCACAGTGCAGACTCACTGACAACCTGTGTTCACACTTCTGCTCCAGCCCTTCATAGTGCAGACTCACTGACAACCTATGATCACACTTCTGCTACAGCCCTTCACAGTGCAGACTCACTGACAACCTGTGTTCACACTTCTGCTCCAGCCCTTCATAGTGCAGACTCATTGACAACATGTGTTCACACTTCTGCTCCAGCCCTTCACAGTGCAGACTCACTGACACCCTGTAATCACACTTCTGCTCCAGCCCTTCACAGTGCAGACTTACTGACAACCTGTGTTCATACTTCTGCTCCAGCCCTTCACAGTGCAGACTCACTGACAACCTGTGTTCACACTTCTGCTCCAGCCCTTCATAGTGCAGACTCACTGACAACCTGTGTTCACACTTTTGCTCCAGCCCTTCATAGTGTAGACTTACTGACAACCTGTGTTAACACTTCTGCTCCAGCCCTTCATAGTGCAGACTCACTGACAACCTGTGTTCACACTTCTGCTCCAGCCCTTCACAGTGTAGACTCACTGACATCCTGTGTTCACACTTCTGCTCCAGTCCGTCACAGTGCAGACCCACTGACAACTGTGTTCACACTTCTGCTCCAGCCCTTCATAGTGCAGACTCACTGACAACCTATGTTCACACTTCTGCTACAGCCCTTCACAGTGCAGACCCACTGACAACCTGTGTTCACACTTCTGTTCCAGCCCTTCACAGTGCAGACCCACTGACAACTGTGTTTACACTTCTGCTCCAGCCCTTCACAGTGCAGATCCACTGACTACTGTGTTCACACTTCTGCTCCAGCCCTTCATAGTGCAGACTCATCGACAACCTGTGTTTACACTTCTGCTCTAGCCCTTCACAGTGCAGACCCACTGACAACTGTGTTCACACTTCTGCTCCAGCCCTTCACAGTGCAGACACACTGACAACCTGTGTTTACACTTTTGCTCCAGCCCTTCATAGTGTAGAGGGACTGACAACCTATGTTCACACTTCTGCTCCAGCCCTTCACAGTGTAGACTTACTGACAACCTGTGTTCACACTTCTGCTCCAGCCCTTCATAGTGTAGAGTTACTGACAACCTGTGTTCACACTTCTGCTCCAGCCCTTCATAGTGCAGACTCACTGACATCCTGTGTTCACACTTCTGCTCCAGCCCTTCACAGTGCAGACCCACTGACAACTGTGTTCACACTTCTGCTCCAGCCCTATACAGTGCAGACTCACTGACACCCTGTGTTCACACTTCTGCTCCAGCCCTTCATAGTGCAGACTCACTGACAACCTATGTTCACACTTCTGCTCCAGCCCTTCACACTGCAGACCCACTGACAACTATGTTCACACTTCTGCTCCAGCCCTTCATAGTGCAGACTCACTGACAACCTGTGTTCACACTTCTGCTCCAGCCCTTCACAGTGCAGACTCACTGACAACCTGTGTTCACACTTCTGCTCCAGTCCGTCACAGTGCAGAACCACTGACAATTGTGTTCACACTTCTGCTCCAGCCATTCATAGTGCAGACTCACTGACAACCTGTGATCACACCTCTGCTCTAGCCCTTTGCAGCGTACTCAAGTTGTGTGTAGTAGGTGTTTCTGGGTGATGTAGTGCAATAGACACTAACCTGGTACAGCTGACTCTCTGCAAGGGCAGGTATGGGTAGAAATAGTTTGTGACGCCAGTGCCAAGTAAACGGTGGCACGCCGTTTGCGGATGCAGGAATAAATGGAGGAAACGTAGTCTTAAAACAGAACTCCAACTTTAGTAGTTTTCCAAGCAGAGACAATATAGGAAATGCAGTTCCTTAGCATACAGTCGATTTTGCAATTCGGTCGATGCAGGCAATTCAGTTACAGCAGGGTAATTACAGAGTGTTGAACACAGGACTTGCAGCACAGGAGCTAGCACTCTATTTCTGTCTGATCCTGGAACATAGCAATTCTTCACCAAGGCCCATTAACCTAATTCTGGCTTTATATCCTTGGCTATGGCTTTAATAAGTACCTCCTCTGTCTTTCTGAGTACCTCTGGCTTTCCTGATCTTTGCCTCTGTCTCTCTCAGCTTCTGGACACTTCCTCAGGCTCTAGAAACTTCTGAGCTGTGGTCTAGACTGACTTTTACTTCCTTGTCTGGGCCTTATATAAACTAGGGCTCTCTAGCTCCCTCTAGCGACTAGAAGCTGGAATGACACCCCTGCAGGCCTGTACATGCAAGTTTCACAGCAACAGGGAAATACATGACATTACATTACATGACAATTTATAAAACTGACATATACCAACTTCTCCATAATTAGAAGGGATGACAGCACACCAAGTAACACTTTGGTAGTGACGGGTATTACAGTCCCCGTACACTACATACCCCACTGCTTTAAGCTGAGTACGACCTCGTACTCCATCATGGGTCGCCCAACTGGAATCTCTACCTGAAATAGAAAATAGAGACATGCAGGCATACATACATGTAATTCATCTGCATTTACATTTACATCAGGTCTAATTGGCAAAGATAAAGGGTAGTGACAAGGGGCGTCGTTCTCTTCTCTCAGGATAGTGAATGGAACGGGGGCGCTGACCTGGCACAGCGTAACAATATAACCAGGATAGTCCATGACAATGAATAAGTCCATGATAAAACAGTAGAAAACGGTATAAAAGTTCTTGGAGGCTCAAAGAACAAACATGAGTCCGTACCCAGGTCATTTCTTATTAAATCACAGAGGCTCTCATGCGGTGGAGTCCATCTCTGGGCACCATACTTTTAAAAGAATAAGAATCTCAGAGGCTCAGGTACTTTTGAGTCTGTCTCCGGGCACGGTTCCTTAGTATCAAATTGCACTATAAAAGGACAGCAAGAAAAGTGCTGTAATACCCCTGATCAACCTGAAAAGGGGGTGAAGGGTAAAAGGTGCAACAAAGGAACAGGCACAACTTGGCGTGGGTAGCAAAAGCAGGCAGGAGGTCCTGGAAACAAGCCTGGCCTTGCTGACTTTGTAATTTCAGTGGCCAACACCTACCACTGAGCCGTGGACAAACTGGCAGCCGCAACAAAGGACCAGGAACCGTAGAACTCCTGTCCTGGAAGGGTTAACACATATTTCTTCAGTGAAATAAATCAAAGGCCTAGCAGGCTGATTCACAGTGGCCTATCATAGCCACTTGGCTCCGCTGGCAGGTATCGTCTGTAGTATTCCTCTACAGGAGGATGTGCCCACATAACTGTATCAGGGGGCAGCTGTAAGGTAAAGGGGCCCCTAATAGGTATTGGCCCCATAGGCCTAGGGGTGAACCCTCCGATGGACCGTGCCGGCCCTGGCATGATCACTGCAGGGTGTGACGTGCTTGGCACCGCCGCAGCAAGCGGTCCGGTGCTCTGGGTGCAGCAGTTTACGGCAATCGCGGGTCCGGTCTGGGGCACTGACGGAGCGGTGGCAACAGAAGGCGGTCTACGGGTGGTGACAGGCACCCTTACCTCATCCTTCCTCGGCGGTGTCTGGATCCTGGCGGTGTATGTCTTGCGCAACTCCCGCAACTTCTCCTCCAGCCGGACGATCTGCTCACCGATGCTGTCTGTGTCGGAGTCGCTGTCCTCTGCTGGCGCCGCCGGCGCAGGTACAGTCACCGATGACGCGGACTCGGCCTCTGCAGGTTCTGGCGATGCGACTGGTCTCCGTCCCATCCGGATGTTCTGAAAGGTAGCACTAAGTCCTTTTAACTGCTCCAGCTCCGATATTGTCTTCTCCCGACGAGGCAGCTCGGGGGAAGGGTAGGGGCTCACCCATTTTTCCAACACGGTTGGCTGCCAGAAGACGTTTGGCCCAATGAAGGAGCTCCGCTCCTGAAAGGCGTGATGGGCCGGCTCTGGAGAGCGTTCAGGTTCCCGCTCGCAGCCAGAGTAGTCTTCTCCTTCTTCTGCCTCCCAGTCCTCAGGTACACGCTTGGGACGGGTCACAGCAGTCGCATAAGGGCCTCTTAGGCTCTCGGCAGGGGTGTACTCCACTTCCTCTCCCTCGCGGAGGCTGTGCTGGTACGAAGGGAGGTAGTCTCTTTTGACAGACCTTCGATTAACATAGAGGTCTCTGCCAGTTAGATAGTCCTGAATAAACCCGTAGCCACGGGATTTGTCAAATGACAGCACCACTCCCTTTCTCCTTTCCAGGCGGGGTTGGGTGTGCGTATGTTTCTCATGTATGGTCTTGGTTAGTTCCTCATAGACGATTTTAGTCTTTGTATTCCGCTTTATAGCGGCCTCTCGGATCTCCGCCATCAGGGAAGACCATTTGAAAGATGGCTGGAAAAAGTCCCTCCACGAGCCATAGTAGGGCTCGGGTTCTTTCTCCCTTGGGCGGCAGGCGGGTTGCTCCGGTCCCGGAGCGTAGGCCGGTGGAGCCTCCTCTGGCTCTACACCAACATTAGACATCTGTGTAATTTCAGGTGCGGACATTGCAGCAACGCTCTGTTCACAATCCAACATGCTCGATCCTTCTGAGGAGAGCGATAGGGTCGCGTCAATTAGAGTAGCCAGCTCCTCCCACTGCACTGGGGAGCCGCCCCCCAGGTATTCCAGTATATGGAAGGCGGTGTCCATGCTGTCAGACATGCAAATATCCAGATAAGCCGTGGCGCCTGCCCTTGACCTTCTTCCCGCTTTTTCCTCAGAAAGGCGCCAATTTTTCCCGCCTTTTCGGGATGAAGGTGACGCAGCAGTAAATTCAGCAAGCTCAGCGGCCATCTTTAGGTACAAACGCTGTCTATTCACTGACAGCAAGCAGGATTGTAAAAAGTCCACAAAACCACATTCCAATGCGGCGGTTTTCTTCCTCTGTGCAGCGCAATACTGCACAGCGCTTTTTAGAGGTTTTTGGGACACTTTGGGTATGATTTTCAGTCCACAAAGTCCACTTGAATAAAACAGGCAAATTGTCACTTTGGTCACAGGGCAACTGTATAAGGCACAAAGTTCACGCTTCTTGCACTAGAAAGCGTGCGTATCCTGTTCGTGACGCCAAAAGAGAGGTGCAGCGTACTCAAGTTGTGTGTAGTAGGTGTTTCTGGGTTATGTAGTGCAATAGACACTAACCTGGTACAGCTGACTCTCTGCAAGGGCAGGTATGGGTAGAAATAGTTCGTGACGCCAGTGCCAAGTAAACGGTGGCACGCCGTTTGCGGATGCAGGAATAAATGGAGGAAACGTAGTCTTAAAACAGAACTCCAACTTTAGTAGTTTTCCAAGCAGAGACAATATAGGAAATGCAGTTCCTTAGCATACAGTCGATTTTGCAATTCGGTCGATGCAGGCAATTCAGTTACAGCAGGGTAATTACAGAGTGTTGAACACAGGACTTGCAGCACAGGAGCTAGCACTCTATTTCTGTCTGATCCTGGAACATAGCAATTCTTCACCAAGGCCCATTAACCTAATTCTGGCTTTATATCCTTGGCTATGGCTTTAATAAGAACCTCCTCTGTCTTTCTGAGTACCTCTGGCTTTCCTGATCTTTGCCTCTGTCTCTCTCAGCTTCTGGACACTTCCTCAGGCTCTAGAAACTTCTGAGCTGTGGTCTAGACTGACTTTTACTTCCTTGTCTGGGCCTTATATAAACTAGGGCTCTCTAGCTCCCTCTAGCGACTAGAAGCTGGAATGACACCCCTGCAGGCCTGTACATGCAAGTTTCACAGCAACAGGGAAATACATGACATTACATTACATGACAATTTATAAAACTGACATATACCAACTTCTCCATAATTAGAAGGGATGACAGCACACCAAGTAACACTTTGGTAGTGACGGGTATTACAGTCCCCGTACACTACACCTTCACAGTGCAGACCCACTGACAACCTGTGTTCACACTTCTGTTCCAGCCTTTCAAAGTGCAGACCCACTGACAACTGTGTTTACACTTCTGCTCCAGCCCTTCACAGTGCAGATCCACTGACAACTGTGTTCACACTTCTGCTCCAGCCCTTTATATTGCAGACTCACTGACAACCTGTGTTCACACTTTTGCTCGAGCCCTTCATAGTGCAGACTCGCTGACAACCTATGATCACACTTCTGCTCCAGCCCTTCATAGTGCAGACTCACTGACAACCTGTGTTCACACTTCTGCTCCAGCCCTTCATAGTGCAGACTCATTGACAACTGTGTTCACACTTCTGCTCCAGCCCTTCACAGTGCAGACTCACTGACACCCTGTAATCACACTTCTGCTCCAGCCCTTCACAGTGCAGACTCACTGACAACCTGTGTTCACACTTCTGCTCCAGCCCTTCATAGTGCAGACTCACTGACAACCTGTGTTCACACTTTTGCTCCAGCCCTTCATAGTGTAGACTTACTGACAACCTATGTTAACACTTCTGCTCCAGCCCTTCATAGTGCAGACTTACTGACAACCTGTGATCACACTTCTGCTTTAGCCCTTTACAGTGCAGACTCACTGACAACCTGTGTTCACACTTCTGCTCCAGCCCTTCACAGTGTAGACTCACTGACAACCTGTGTTCACACTTCTGCTCCAGCCCTTTATTGTGCAGACTCACTGACATCCTGTGTTCACACTTCTGCTCCAGACCTTCATAGTGTAGACTTACTGACAAGCTATGTTCACACTTCTGCTCGAGCCCTTCACAGTGCAGACTCACTGACAACCTGTGTTCACACTTCTGCTCCAGCCCTTCATAGTGTAGACTTACTGACAACCTGTGTTCACACTTCTGCTCCAGCCCTTCATAGTGCAGACTCACTGACAACCTGTGTTCACACTTCTGCTCCAGCCCTTTATTGTGCAGACTCACTGACATCCTGTGTTCACACTTCTGCTCCAGACCTTCATAGTGTAGACTTACTGACAAGCTATGTTCACACTTCTGCTCGAGCCCTTCACAGTGCAGACTCACTGACAACCTGTGTTCACACTTCTGCTCCAGCTCTTCATAGTGCAGAATCACTGACAATCTGTGTTTACACTTCTGCTCTAGCCCTTCACAGTGCAGACTCACTAACAACCTGTGTTCACACTTCTGCTCCAGCCCTTCATAGTGCAGACACACTGACAACCTGTGATCACACTTCTGCTCCAGCCCTTCACAGTGCAGACTCACTGACAACCTGTGTTCAGACTTCTGCTCCAGCCCTTCACAGTGCAGACTCACTGACAACCTGTGATAACACTTCTGCTCCAGCCCTTCACAGTGCAGACTCACTGACAACCTGTGTTCACACTTCTGCTCCAGCCCTTCACAGTGCAGACTCACTGACAACCTGTGTTCAGACTTCTGCTCCAGCCCTTCACAGTGCAGACTCACTGACAACCTGTGATAACACTTCTGCTCCAGCCCTTCACAGTGCAGACTCACTGACAACCTGTGTTCACACTTATGCTCCAGCCCTTCACAGTGCAGACTCACTGACAACCTGTGTTCACACTTTTGCTCCAGCCCTTCATAGTGCAGACTCACTGACAACCTGTGTTCACACTTCTGCTCCAGCCCTTCACAGTGCAGACTCACTGACAACCTGTGTTTACACTTTTGCTCCAGCCCTTCATAGTGTAGAGTTACTGACAACCTATGTTCACACTTCTGCTCCAGCCCTTCACAGTGTAGACTCACTGACAACCTGTGTTCACACTTCTGCTCCAGCCCTTCATAGTGCAGACTCACTGACAACTGTGTTCACACTTCTGCTCCAGCCCTATACAGTGCAGACTCACTGACAACCTGTGTTCACACTTCTGCTCCAGCCCTTCATAGTGCAGACTCACTGACAACCTGTGATCACACCTCTGCTCTAGCCCTTCACAGTGCAGACCCACTGACAACCTGTGTTCACACTTCTGTTCCAGCCCTTCAAAGTGCAGACTCACTGACAACCTGTGTTTACACTTCTTCTCCAGCCCTTCACAGTGCAGATCCACTGACAACTGTGTTCACACTTCTGCTCCAGCCCTTTATATTGCAGACTCACTGACAACCTGTGTTCACACTTCTGCTCCAGCCCTTCATAGTGCAGACTCACTGACAACCTGTGTTCACACTTCTGCTCCAGCCCTTCATAGTGCAGACTCACTGACAACCTGTGTTCACACTTCTGCTCCAGCCCTTCATAGTGCAGACTCACTGACAACCTGTGTTCACACTTTTGCTCCAGCCCTTCATAGTGTAGACTTACTGACAACCTATGTTAACACTTCTGCTCCAGCCCTTCATAGTGCAGACTTACTGACAACCTGTGATCACACTTCTGCTCCAGCCCTTTACAGTGCAGACTCACTGACAACCTGTGTTCACACTTCTGCTCCAGCCCTTCACAGTGTAGACTCACTGACAACCTGTGTTCACACTTCTGCTCCAGCCCTTCATAGTGCAGACTCACTGACAACCTGTGTTCACACTTCTGCTCCAGCCCTTCATTGTGCAGACTCACTGACAACCTGTGTTCACACTTTTGCTTCAGCCCTTCATAGTGCAGACTTACTGACAACCTGTGTTCACACTTCTGCTCCAGCCCTTCATAGTGCAGACTCACTGACAACCTATGATCACACTTCTGCTACAGCCCTTCACAGGGCAGACTCACTGACAACCTGTGTTCACACTTCTGCTCCAGCCCTTCATAGTGCAGACTCACTGACAACCTATGATCACACTTCTGCTACAGCCCTTCACAGTGCAGACTCACTGACAACCTGTGTTCACACTTCTGCTCCAGCCCTTCAAAGTGCAGACTCACTGACAACCTGTGTTAACACTTCTGCTCCAGCCCTTCATAGTGCAGACTTACTGACAACCTGTGATCACACTTCTGCTCCAGCCCTTCACAGTGCAGACTCACTGACAACCTATGATCACATATCTGCTCCAGCCCTTCACAGTGCAGACTCACTGACAACCTGTGTTTACACATTTGCTCCAGCCCTTCATAGTGTAGACTCACTGACAACCTATGTTCACACTTCTGCTCCAGCCCTTCACAGTGTAGACTCACTGACAACCTGTGTTCACACTTCTGCTCCAGCCCTTCATAGTGTAGAGTTACTGACAACCTGTGTTCACACTTCTGCTCCAGCCCTTCATAGTGCAGACTCACTGACATCCTGTGTTCACACTTCTGCTCCAGCCCTTCACAGTGCAGACCCACTGACAACTGTGTTCACACTTCTGCTCCAGCCCTTCACAGTGCAGACTCACTGACAACCTGTGTTCACACTTCTGCTCCAGTCCGTCACAGTGCAGAACCACTGACAACTGTGTTCACACTTCTGCTCCAGCCCTTTATATTGCAGACTCACTGACAACCTGTGTTCACACTTCTGCTCCAGCCCTTCATAGTGCAGACTCACTGACAACCTGTGATCACACCTCTGCTCCAGCCCTTCACAGTGCAGACCCACTGACAACCTGTGTTCACACTTCTGTTCCAGCCTTTCAAAGTGCAGACCCACTGACAACTGTGTTTACACTTCTGCTCCAGCCCTTCACAGTGCAGACTCACTGACAACTGTGTTTACACTTCTGCTCCAGCCCTTCACAGTGCAGATCCACTGACAACTGTGTTCACACTTCTGCTCCAGCCCTTTATATTGCAGACTCACTGACAACCTGTGTTCACACTTCTGCTCCAGCCCTTCATAGTGCAGACTCACTGACAACCTATGATCACACTTCTGCTATAGCCCTTCATAGTGCAGACTCACTGACAACCTGTGTTCACACTTCTGCTCCAGCCGTTCATAGTGCAGACTCATTGACAACATGTGTTCACACTTCTGCTCCAGCCCTTCACAGTGCAGACCCACTGACAACCTGTGTTCACACTTCTGCTCCAGCCCTTCATAGTGCAGACTCACTGACAACCTGTGTTCACACTTTTGCTCCAGCCCTTCATAGTGTAGACTTACTGACAACCTATGTTAACACTTCTGCTCCAGCCCTTCATAGTGCAGACTTACTGACAACCTGTGATCACACTTCTGCTCCAGCCCTTTACAGTGCAGACTCACTGACAACCTGTGTTCACACTTCTGCTCCAGCCCTTCACAGTGCAGACTCACTGACAACCTGTGTTCACACTTCTGCTCCAGCCCTTCACAGTGCAGACTCACTGACAACCTGTGTTCACACTTCTGCTCCAGCCCTTTATTGTGCAGACTCACTGACATCCTGTGTTCACACTTCTGCTCCAGACCTTCATAGTGTAGACTTACTGACAACCTATGTTCACACTTCTGCTCTAGCCCTTCACAGTGTAGACTTACTGACAACCTGTGTTCACACTTCTGCTCCAGCCCTTCATAGTGCAGAATCACTGACAACCTGTGTTTACACTTCTGCTCTAGCCCTTCACAGTGCAGACTCACTAACAACCTGTGTTCACACTTCTGCTCCAGCCCTTTATAGTGCAGACACACTGACAACCTGTGATCACACTTCTGCTCCAGCCCTTCACAGTGCAGACTCACTGACAACATGTGATCACACTTCTGCTTCAGCCCTTTTACAGTGCAGACTCACTGACAACCTGTAATCACACTTCTGCTCCAGCTCTTCATAGTGCAGAATCACTGACAACCTGTGTTCACACTTCTGCTCCAGCCCTTCACAGTGCAGACTCACTGACAACCTGTATTCACACTTCTGCTTTAGCCCTTTATAGTGCAGACTCACTGACAACCTATGATCACACTTCTGCTCCAGCCCTTCACAGTGCAGACTCACTGACAACCTGTGTTCACACTTCTGCTCCAGCCCTTCACAGTGCAGACTCACTGACAACCTATGTTCACACTTCTGCTCCAGCTCTTCACAGTGCAGACCCACTGACAACTGTGTTCACACTTCTGCTCCAGCCCTTCATAGTGCAGACTCACTGACACCCTGTAATCACACTTCTGCTCCAGCCCTTCATAGTGCAGACTCACTGACACCCTGTAATCACACTTCTGCTCCAGCCCTTCACAGTGCAGACTCAATGATAACCTGTGTTCACACTTCTGCTCCAGCCCTTCACAGTGCTGACTCACTGACAACCTGTATTCACACTTCTGCTTTAGCCCTTTATAGTGCAGACTCACTGACAACCTATGATCACACTTCTGCTCCAGCCCTTCACAGTGCAGACTCACTGACAACCTGTGTTCACACTTCTGCTCCAGCCCTTCACAGTGCAGACCCACTGACAACTGTGTTCACACTTCTGCTCCAGCCCTTCATAGTGCAGACTCACTGACAACCTATGTTCACACTTCTGCTCCAGCTCTTCACAGTGCAGACCCACTGACAACTGTGTTCACACTTCTGCTCCAGCCCTTCACAGTGCAGACCCACTGACAACCTGTGTTCATACTTCTGCTCCAGCCCTTCACAGTGCTGACTCACTGACAACCTGTGATCACACTTCTGCTCCAGCCCTTCATAGTGTAGACTCACTGGCCACAGTGCTGACTCACTGACAACCTGTGATCACACTTCTGCTCCAGCCCTCCATAGTGTAGACTCACTGACAACCTGTGTTCACACTTCTGCTCCAGCCCTTCATAGTGCAGACTCACTCACAACCTGTGATAACACTTCTGCTTCAGCACGTTTATAGTGCAGACTCACTGACAACCTGTAATCACACTTCTGCTCCAGCTCTTCATAGTGCAGAATCACTGACAACCTGTGTTCACACTTCTGCTCCAGCTCTTCACAGTGCAGACCCACTGACAACTGTGTTCACACATCTGCTCCAGCCCTTTACAGTGCAGACTCACTGACAACCTGTGTTCACACTTCTGCTCCAGCCCTTCACAGTGCCGACTCACTGACAACCTGTGTTCACACTTCTGTTCCAGCCCTTCACAGTGCAGAATCACTGACAACATGTGATCACACTTCTGCTCCAGCTCTTCATAGTGCAGAATCACTGTGTTCACACTTCTGCTCCAGCCCTTCATAGTGCAGACTCACTGACAACCTGTGTTCACACTTCTGCTCCAGCTCTTCATAGTGCAGAATCACTGTGTTCACACTTCTGCTCCAGCCCTTCATAGTGCAGACTCACTGACAACCTGTGTTCAAACTTCTGCTCCAGCTCTTCACAGTGCAGACTTACTGACAACCTGTGATCACACTTCTGCTCCAGCCCTTCATAGTGCAGAGTCACTGACAACCTGTATTCACACTTCTGCTTTAGCCCTTTATAGTGCAGACTCACTGACAACCTATGATCACACTTCTGCTCCAGCCCTTCACAGTGCAGACTCACTGACAACCTGTGTTCACACTTCTGCTCCAGCCCTTCACAGTGCAGACTCACTGACAACCTGTGTTCACACTTCTTCTCCAGCCCTTCACAGTGCAGACCCACTGACAACTGTGTTCACACTTCTGCTCCAGCCCTTCATAGTGCAGACTCACTGACAACCTATGTTCACACTTCTGCTCCAGCCCTTCATAGTGCAGAATCACTGACAACCTGTGTTCACACTTCTGCTCCAGCCCTTCACAGTGCAGACTCATTGACAACCTGTGTTCACACTTCTGCTCCAGCCCTTCATAGTGCAGACTCACTGACAACCTGTGTTCAAACTTCTGCTCCAGCTCTTCACAGTGCAGACTTACTGACAACCTGTGATCACACTTTTGCTCCAGCCCTTCACAGTGCTGACTCACTGACAACCTGTATTCACACTTCTGCTTTAGCCCTTTATAGTGCAGACTCACTGACAACCTATGATCACACTTCTGCTCCAGTCCTTCACAGTGCAGACTCACTGACAACCTGTGTTCACACTTCTGCTCCAGCCCTTCACAGTGTAGACTCACTGACAACCTGTGTTCACACTTCTGCTCCAGCCCTTCATAGTGCAGACTCACTGACAACCTGTGTTCACACTTCTGCTCCAGCCCTTCATAGTGCAGACTCACTGACAACCTGTGTTCACACTTCTGCTCCAGCCCTATACAGTGCAGACTCACTGACAACCTGTGTTCACACTTCTGCTCCAGCCCTTCATAGTGCAGACTCACTGACAACCTGTGATCACACCTCTGCTCTAGCCCTTCACAGTGCAGACCCACTGACAACCTGTGTTCACACTTCTGCTCCAGCCCTTCACAGTGCAGACTCACTGACAACCTGTGTTCACACTTCTGCTCCAGTCCGTCACAGTGCAGAACCACTGACAACTGTGTTCACACTTCTGCTCCAGCCCTTCATAGTGCAGACTCACTGACAACCTGTGATCACACCTCTGCTCCAGCCCTTCACAGTGCAGACCCACTGACAACCTGTGTTCACACTTCTGTTCCAGCCTTTCAAAGTGCAGACCCACTGACAACTGTGTTTACACTTCTGCTCCAGCCCTTCACAGTGCAGACTCACTGACAACTGTGTTTACACTTCTGCTCCAGCCCTTCACAGTGCAGATCCACTGACAACTGTGTTCACACTTCTGCTCCAGCCCTTTATATTGCAGACTCACTGACAACCTGTGTTCACACTTCTGCTCCAGCCCTTCATAGTGCAGACTCACTGACAACCTATGATCACACTTCTGCTATAGCCCTTCATAGTGCAGACTCACTGACAACCTGTGTTCAAACTTCTGCTCCAGCTCTTCACAGTGCAGACTTACTGACAACCTGTGATCACACTTCTGCTCCAGCCCTTCATAGTGCAGAGTCACTGACAACCTGTATTCACACTTCTGCTTTAGCCCTTTATAGTGCAGACTCACTGACAACCTATGATCACACTTCTGCTCCAGCCCTTCACAGTGCAGACTCACTGACAACCTGTGTTCACACTTCTGCTCCAGCCCTTCACAGTGCAGACTCACTGACAACCTGTGTTCACACTTCTGCTCCAGCCCTTCACAGTGCAGACCCACTGACAACTGTGTTCACACTTCTGCTCCAGCCCTTCACAGTGCAGACTCATTGACAACCTGTGATCAAACTTCTGCTCCAGCCCTTCATAGTGCAGACTCATTGACAACCTGTGATCAAACTTCTGCTCCAGCTCTTCACAGTGCAGACTTACTGACAACCTGTGATCACACTTCTGCTCCAGCCCTTCATAGTGCAGACTCACTGACAACCTGTGATCAAACTTCTGCTCCAGCTCTTCACAGTGCAGACTTACTGACAACCTGTGATCACACTTCTGCTCCAGCCCTTCATAGTGCAGAGTCACTGACAACCTGTGTTCACACTTTTGCTCCAGCCCTTCACAGTGCAGACTCACTGATAACCTGTGTTCACACTTCTGCTCCAGCCCTTCACAGTGCAGACTCACTGACAACCTGTGTTCACACTTCTGCTTTAGCCCTTTATAGTGCAGACTCACTGACAACCTGTGTTCACACTTCTGCTCCAGCCCTTCACAGTGCAGACTCACTGACAACCTATGTTCACACTTCTGCTCCAGCTCTTCACAGTGCAGACCCACTGACAACTGTGTTCACACTTCTGCTCCAGCCCTTCACAGTGCAGACCCACTGGCAACCTGTGTTCACACTTCTGCTCCAGCCATTCACAGTGCTGACTCACTGACAACCTATGTTCACACTTCTGCTCCAGCCCTTCATAGTGCAGACTCACTGACAACCTGTGTTCACACTTCTGTTCCAGCCCTTCACAGTGCAGAATCACTGACCACCTGTGATAACACTTCTGCTTCAGCACGTTTACAGTGCAGACTCACTGACAACCTGTAATCACACTTCTGCTCCAGCTCTTCATAGTGCAGAATCACTGACAACCTGTGTTCACACTTCTGCTCCAGCTCTTCACAGTGCAGACCCACTGACAACTGTGTTCACACATCTGCTCCAGCCCTTTACAGTGCAGACTCACTGACAACCTGTGTTCACACTTCTGCTCCAGCCCTTCACAGTGCCGACTCACTGACAACCTGTGTTCACACTTCTGTTCCAGCCCTTCACAGTGCAGAATCACTGACAACATGTGATCACACTTCTGCTCCAGCCCTTCATAGTGCAGAATCACTGACAACCTGTGTTCACACTTCTGCTCCAGCCCTTCACAGTGCAGACTCATTGACAACCTGTGTTCACACTTCTGCTCCAGCCCTTCATAGTGCAGAATCACTGACAACCTGTGTTCACACTTCTGCTCCAGCCCTTCACAGTGCAGACTCACTGACAACCTGTGTTCACACTTCTGCTCCAGCCCTTCATAGTGCAGAATCACTGACAACCTGTGTTCACACTTCTGCTCCAGCCCTTCACAGTGCAGACTCATTGACAACCTGTGTTCACACTTCTGCTCCAGCCCTTCATAGTGCAGACTCACTGACAACCTATGTTCACACTTCTGCTCCAGCCCTTCATAGTGCAGAATCACTGACAACCTGTGTTCACACTTCTGCTCCAGCCCTTCACAGTGCAGACTCATTGACAACCTGTGTTCACACTTCTGCTCCAGCCCTTCATAGTGCAGAATCACTGACAACCTGTGTTCACACTTCTGCTCCAGCCCTTCACAGTGCAGACTCATTGACAACCTGTGTTCACACTTCTGCTCCAGCCCTTCATAGTGCAGAATCACTGACAACCTGTGTTCACACTTCTGCTCCAGCCCTTCACAGTGCAGACTCATTGACAACCTGTGTTCACACTTCTGCTCCAGCTCTTCACAGTGCAGACTTACTGACAACCTGTGATCACACTTCTGCTCCAGCCCTTCATAGTGCAGAGTCACTGACAACCTGTGTTCACACTTTTGCTCCAGCCCTTCACAGTGCTGACTCACTGACAACCTGTATTCACACTTCTGCTTTAGCCCTTTATAGTGCAGACTCACTGACAACCTATGATCACACTTCTGCTCCAGTTCTTCACAGTGCAGACTCACTGACAACCTGTGTTCACACTTCTGCTCCAGCCCTTCACAGTGCAGACTCACTGACAACCTATGTTCACACTTCTGCTCTAGCTCTTCACAGTGCAGACCCACTGACAACTGTGTTCACACTTCTGCTCCAGCCCTTCACAGTGCAGACCCACTGACAACCTGTGTTCACACTTCTGCTCCAGCCATTCACAGTGCTGACTCACTGACAACCTGTGATCACACTTCTGCTCCAGCCCTTCATAGTGCAGACTCACTGACAACCTGTGTTCACACTTCTGTTCCAGCCCTTCACAGTGCAGAATCACTGACCACCTGTGATAACACTTCTGCTTCAACCCGTTTACAGTGCAGACTCACTGACAACCTGTAATCACACTTCTGCTCCAGCTCTTCATAGTGCAGAATCACTGACAACCTGTGTTCACACTTCTGCTCCAGCCCTTCACAGTGCAGACTCATTGACAACCTGTGTTCACACTTCTGCTCCAGCCCTTCATAGTGCAGACTCACTGACAACCTGTGTTCAAACTTCTGCTCCAGCTCTTCACAGTGCAGACTCGCTGACAACCTGTGTTCAAACTTCTGCTCCAGCCCTTCATAGTGCAGACTCATTGACATGTGTTCACACTTCTTCTCCAGCCCTTCATAGTGCAGAGTCACTGACAACCTGTGTTCACACTTTTGCTCCAGCCCTTCACAGTGCAGACTCACTGACAACCTGTATTCACACTTCTGCTTTAGCCCTTTATAGTGCAGACTCACTGACAACCTATGATCACACTTCTGCTCCAGCCCTTCACAGTGCAGACTCACTGACAACCTGTGTTCACACTTCTGCTCCAGCCCTTCACAGTGCAGACTCACTGACAATCTGTGTTCACACTTCTGCTCCAGCCCTTCACAGTGCAGACCCACTGACAACTGTGTTCACACATCTGCTCCAGCCCTTCATAGTGCAGACTCACTGAAACCCTGTAATCACACTTCTGCTCCAGCCCTTCATAGTGCAGACTCACTGACACCCTGTGTTCACACTTCTGCTCCAGCCCTTCACAGTGCAGACTCACTGACAACCTGTGATCACACTTCTGCTCCAGCCCTTCATAGTGTAGACTCACTGACAACCTGTGTTCACACTTTTGCTCCAGCCCTTCATAGTGTAGACTTACTGACAACCTGTCTTCACACTTCTGCTCCAGCCCTTCATAGTGCAGAATCACTGACAACCTGTGTTCACACTTCTGATCCAGCCCTTCACAGTGCAGACTCACTGACAACCTGTATTCACACTTTTGCTCCAGCCCTTCATAGTGCAGACTCACTGACAACCTGTGATCACACTTCTGCTCCAGCCCTTTACAGTGCAGACTCACTGACAACCTGTGATAACACTTCTGCTCAAGCCCTTCATAGTGCAGACTCACTGACAACCTGTAATCACAATTCTGCTCCAGCCCTTCATAGTGCAGAATCACTGACAACCTATGTTCACACTTCTGCTCCAGCCCTTCACAGTGCAGACTCACTGACAACCTGTGATCTCACTTCTGCTCCAGCCATTCATAGTGCAGACTCACTGACAACCTGTGTTCACACTTTTGCTCCAGCCCTTCATAGTGTAGACTTACTGACAACGTGTGTTCACACTTCTGCTCCAGCCCTTCATAGTGCAAACTCACAGATAACCTGTGATCACACTTCTGCTCCAGCCCTTCATAGTGCAGACTCACTGACAACCTGTGTTCACACTTCTGCTCTAGCCCTTCATAGTGCAGACTCACTGACAACCTGTGTTCACACTTCTGCTCCAGCCCTTCACAGTGCAGACTCACTGACAACCTGTGATCACACTTCTGCTCGAGCCCTTCATAGTGCAGACTCACTGACAACCTGTGATCACACTTCTGCTCCAGCCCTTAATAGTGCAGAATCACTGACAACCTGTGTTCACACTTCTGCTCCAGCCCTTCACAGTGCAGACTTACTGACAACCTGTGTTCACACTTTTGCTCCAGCCCTTCACAGTGCAGACTCACTGACAACCTGTAATCACAATTCTGCTCCAGCCCTTCATAGTGCAGACTCACTCACAACCTGTGATCACACTTCTGCTCCAGCCCTTCACAGTGCAGACTCACTGACAACCTGTGTTCACACTTCTGCTCCAGCCCTTCATAGTGCAGACTCACTGACAACCTGTGTTCACACTTCGGCTCCAGCCCTTCATAGTGCAAACTCACAGATAACCTGTGATCACACTTCTGCTCCAGCCCTTCATAGTGCAGACACACTGACAACCTGTGATCACACTTCTGCTCCAGCCCTTCACAGTGCAGACTCACTGACAACCTGTGTTCAGACTTCTGCTCCAGCCCTTCACAGTGCAGACTCACTGACAACCTGTGTTCACACTTTTGCTCCAGCCCTTCATAGTGTAGACTTACTGACAACGTGTGTTCACACTTCTGCTCCAGCCCTTCATAGTGCAAACTCACAGATAACCTGTGATCACACTTCTGCTCCAGCCCTTCATAGTGCAGACTCACTGACAACCTGTGTTCACACTTTTGCTCCAGCCCTTCATAGTGTAGACTTACTGACAACGTGTGTTCACACTTCTGCTCCAGCCCTTCATAGTGCAAACTCACAGATAACCTGTGATCACACTTCTGCTCCAGCCCTTCATAGTGCAGACTCACTGACAACCTGTGTTCACACTTCTGCTCTAGCCCTTCATAGTGCAGACTCACTGACAACCTGTGTTCACACTTCTGCTCCAGCCCTTCACAGTGCAGACTCACTGACAACCTGTGATCACACTTCTGCTCGAGCCCTTCATAGTGCAGACTCACTGACAACCTGTGATCACACTTCTGCTCCAGCCCTTAATAGTGCAGAATCACTGACAACCTGTGTTCACACTTCTGCTCCAGCCCTTCACAGTGCAGACTTACTGACAACCTGTGTTCACACTTTTGCTCCAGCCATTCACAGTGCAGACTCACTGACAACCTGTAATCACAATTCTGCTCCAGCCCTTCATAGTGCAGACTCACTCACAACCTGTGATCACACTTCTGCTCCAGCCCTTCACAGTGCAGACTCACTGACAACCTGTGTTCACACTTCTGCTCCAGCCCTTCATAGTGCAGACTCACTGACAACCTGTGTTCACACTTCGGCTCCAGCCCTTCATAGTGCAAACTCACAGATAACCTGTGATCACACTTCTGCTCCAGCCCTTCATAGTGCAGACACACTGACAACCTGTGATCACACTTCTGCTCCAGCCCTTCACAGTGCAGACTCACTGACAACCTGTGTTCAGACTTCTGCTCCAGCCCTTCACAGTGCAGACTCACTGACAACCTGTGATAACACTTCTGCTCCAGCCCTTCATAGTGCAGACTCACTGACAACCTGTGTTCACACTTCTGCTCCAGCCCTTTATAGTGCAGACACACTGACAACCTGTGATCACACTTCTGCTCCAGCCCTTCACAGTGCAGACTCACTGATAACATGTGTTCACACTTCTGCTCCAGCCCTTCACAGTGCCGACTCACTGACAACCTGTGTTCACACTTCTGTTCCAGCCCTTCACAGTGCAGAATCACTGACAACATGTGATCACACTTCTGTTCCAGCCCTATACAGTGCAGACTCACTGACAACCTGTGATCACACTTCTGCTCCAGCTCTTCATAGTGCAGAATCACTGTGTTCACACTTCTGCTCCAGCCCTTCATAGTGCAGACTCACTGACAACCTGTGTTCACACTTCTGTTCCAGCCCTTCACAGTGCAGAATCACTGACCACCTGTGATAACACTTCTGCTTCAACCCGTTTACAGTGCAGACTCACTGACAACCTGTAATCACACTTCTGCTCCAGCTCTTCATAGTGCAGAATCACTGACAACCTGTGTTCACACTTCTGCTCCAGCCCTTCACAGTGCAGACTCATTGACAACCTGTGTTCACACTTCTGCTCCAGCCCTTCATAGTGCAGACTCACTGACAACCTGTGTTCAAACTTCTGCTCCAGCTCTTCACAGTGCAGACTCACTGACAACCTGTGTTCACACTTTTGCTCCAGCCCTTCATAGTGTAGACTTACTGACAACGTGTGTTCACACTTCTGCTCCAGCCCTTCATAGTGCAAACTCACAGATAACCTGTGATCACACTTCTGCTCCAGCCCTTCATAGTGCAGACTCACTGACAACCTGTGTTCACACTTCTGCTCTAGCCCTTCATAGTGCAGACTCACTGACAACCTGTGTTCACACTTCTGCTCCAGCCCTTCACAGTGCAGACTCACTGACAACCTGTGATCACACTTCTGCTCGAGCCCTTCATAGTGCAGACTCACTGACAACCTGTGATCACACTTCTGCTCCAGCCCTTAATAGTGCAGAATCACTGACAACCTGTGTTCACACTTCTGCTCCAGCCCTTCACAGTGCAGACTTACTGACAACCTGTGTTCACACTTTTGCTCCAGCCCTTCACAGTGCAGACTCACTGACAACCTGTAATCACAATTCTGCTCCAGCCCTTCATAGTGCAGACTCACTCACAACCTGTGATCACACTTCTGCTCCAGCCCTTCACAGTGCAGACTCACTGACAACCTGTGTTCACACTTCTGCTCCAGCCCTTCATAGTGCAGACTCACTGACAACCTGTGTTCACACTTCGGCTCCAGCCCTTCATAGTGCAAACTCACAGATAACCTGTGATCACACTTCTGCTCCAGCCCTTCATAGTGCAGACACACTGACAACCTGTGATCACACTTCTGCTCCAGCCCTTCACAGTGCAGACTCACTGACAACCTGTGTTCAGACTTCTGCTCCAGCCCTTCACAGTGCAGACTCACTGACAACCTGTGATAACACTTCTGCTCCAGCCCTTCATAGTGCAGACTCACTGACAACCTGTGTTCACACTTCTGCTCCAGCCCTTTATAGTGCAGACACACTGACAACCTGTGATCACACTTCTGCTCCAGCCCTTCACAGTGCCGACTCACTGACAACCTGTGTTCACACTTTGGCTCCAGCCCTTCATAGTGCAGACTCACTGACAACCTGTGTTCACACTTCTGTTCCAGCCCTTCACAGTGCAGAATCACTGACAACATGTGATCACACTTCTGTTCCAGCCCTATACAGTGCAGACTCACTTACAACCTGTGATCACACTTCTGCTCCAGCTCTTCATAGTGCAGAATCACTGTGTTCACACTTCTGCTCCAGCCCTTCATAGTGCAGACTCACTGACAACCTGTGTTCACACTTCTGCTCCAGCCCTTCATAGTGCAGACTCACTGACAACCTGTGTTCAAACTTCTGCTCCAGCTCTTCACAGTGCAGACTTACTGACAACCTGTGATCACACTTCTGCTCCAGCCCTTCATAGTGCAGAGTCACTGACAACCTGTATTCACACTTCTGCTTTAGCCCTTTATAGTGCAGACTCACTGACAACCTATGATCACACTTCTGCTCCAGCCCTTCACAGTGCAGACTCACTGACAACCTGTGTTCACACTTCTGCTCCAGCCCTTCACAGTGCAGACTCACTGACAACCTGTGTTCACACTTCTTCTCCAGCCCTTCACAGTGCAGACCCACTGACAACTGTGTTCACACTTCTGCTCCAGCCCTTCATAGTGCAGACTCACTGACAACCTATGTTCACACTTCTGCTCCAGCCCTTCATAGTGCAGAATCACTGACAACCTGTGTTCACACTTCTGCTCCAGCCCTTCACAGTGCAGACTCATTGACAACCTGTGTTCACACTTCTGCTCCAGCCCTTCATAGTGCAGACTCACTGACAACCTGTGTTCAAACTTCTGCTCCAGCTCTTCACAGTGCAGACTTACTGACAACCTGTGATCACACTTCTGCTCCAGCCCTTTACAGTGCAGACTCACTGACAACCTGTGTTCACACTTCTGCTCCAGCCCTTCACAGTGCTGACTCACTGACAACCTGTGATCACACTTCTGCTCCAGCCCTTCATAGTGCAGACTCACTGACAACCTGTGTTCACACTTCTGTTCCAGCCCTTCACAGTGCAGAATCACTGACAACCTGTAATCACACTTCTGCTCCAGCTCTTCATAGTGCAGAATCACTGACAACCTGTGTTCACACTTCTGCTCCAGCCCTTCACAGTGCAGACTCATTGACAACCTGTGTTCACACTTCTGCTCCAGCCCTTCATAGTGCAGACTCACTGACAACCTGTGATCACACTTCTGCTCCAGCTCTTCACAGTGCAGACTCGCTGACAACCTGTGATCACACTTCTGCTCCAGCCCTTCATAGTGCAGAGTCACTGACAACCTGTGTTCACACTTTTGCTCCAGCCCTTCACAGTGCAGACTCACTGACAACCTGTATTCACACTTCTGCTTTAGCCCTTTATAGTGCAGACTCACTGACAACCTATGATCACAATTCTGCTCCAGCCCTTCACAGTGCAGACTCACTGACAACCTGTGTTCACACTTCTGCTCCAGCCCTTCACAGTGCAGACCCACTGACAACTGTGTTCACACTTCTGCTCCAGCCCTTCATAGTGCAGACTCACTGACAACCTATGTTCACACTTCTGCTCCAGCCCTTCACAGTGCAGACCCACTGACAACTGTGTTCACACTTCTGCTCCAGCCCTTCATAGTGCAGACTCACTGACACCCTGTAATCACACTTCTGCTCCAGCCCTTCATAGTGCAGACTCACTGACACCCTGTAATCACACTTCTGCTCCAGCCCTTCACAGTGCAGACTCACTGACAACCTGTGTTCACACTTCTGCTCCAGCCCTTCACAGTGCAGACTCACTGACAACCTGTGATCACACTTCTGCTCCAGCCCTTCATAGTGCAGACTCACTGACAACCTGTGTTCACACTTTTGCTCCAGCCCTTCATAGTGTAGACTTACTGACAACCTGTGTTCACACTTCTGCTCCAGCCCTTCATAGTGCAAACTCACAGATAACCTGTGATCACACTTCTGCTCCAGCCCTTCATAGTGCAGACTCACTGACAACCTGTGTTCACACTTCTGCTCTAGCCCTTCATAGTGCAGACTCACTGACAACCTGTGTTCACACTTCTGCTCCAGCCCTTCACAGTGCAGACTCACTGACAACCTGTGTTCACACTTTTGCTCCAGCCCTTCACAGTGCAGACTCACTGACAACCTGTAATCACAATTCTGCTCCAGCCCTTCATAGTGCAGACTCACTCACAACCTGTGATCACACTTCTGCTCCAGCCCTTCACAGTGCAGACTCACTGACAACCTGTGTTCACACTTCTGCTCCAGCCCTTCATAGTGCAGACTCACTGACAACCTGTGTTCACACTTCGGCTCCAGCCCTTCACAGTGCCGACTCACTGACAACCTGTGTTCACACTTCGGCTCCAGCCCTTCATAGTGCAGACTCACTGACAACCTGTGTTCACACTTCTGTTCCAGCCCTTCACAGTGCAGAATCACTGACAACATGTGTTCACACTCCTGCTCCAGCCCTTCATAGTGCAGACTCACTGACAACCTGTGTTCACACTTCTGCTCCAGCTCTTCATAGTGCAGAATCACTGTGTTCACACTTCTGCTCCAGCCCTTCATAGTGCAGACTCACTGACAACCTGTGTTCACACTTCTGCTCCAGCTCTTCATAGTGCAGAATCACTGTGTTCACACTTCTGCTCCAGCCCTTCATAGTGCAGAGTCACTGACAACCTGTGATCACACTTCTGCTCCAGCCCTTTATAGTGTAGACTCACTGACAACCTGTGTTCACACTTTTGCTCCAGCCCTTCATAGTGCAGACTCACTGACAACCTGTGATCACACTTCTGCTCCAGCCCTTCATAGTGTAGACTCACTGACAACCTGTGTTCACACTTTTGCTCCAGCCCTTCATAGTGTAGACTTACTGACAACCTGTCTTCACACTTCTGCTCCAGCACTTCATAGTGCAGAATCACTGACAACCTGTGTTCACACTTCTGCTCCAGCCCTTCACAGTGCAGACTCACTGACAACCTGTGATCACACTTCTGCTCCAGCCCTTTACAGTGCAGACTCACTGACAACCTGTGATAACACTTCTGCTCAAGCCCTTCATAGTGCAGACTCACTGACAACCTGTAATCACAATTCTGCTCCAGCCCTTCATAGTGCAGAATCACTGACAACCTATGTTCACACTTCTGCTCCAGCCCTTCACAGTGCAGACTCACTGACAACCTGTGATCACACTTCTGCTCCAGCCCTTCATAGTGCAGACTCACTGACAACCTGTGTTCACACTTTTGCTCAATCCCTTCATAGTGTAGACTTACTGACAACCTGTGTTCACACTTCTGCTCCAGCCCTTCATAGTGCAAACTCACAGATAACCTGTGATCACACTTCTGCTCCAGCCCTTCATAGTGCAGACTCACTGACAACCTGTGTTCACACTTCTGCTCCAGCCCTTCACAGTGCAGAGTCACTGACAACCTGTGATAACACTTCTGCTCCAGCCCTTTATAGTGCAGACTCGCTGACAACCTGTGATCACACTTCTGCTCCAGCCCTTTATATTGCAGACTCACTGACAACCTGTGATCACACTTCTGCTCCAGCCCTTTATAGTGCAGACTCACTGATAACATGTGTTCACACTTCTGCTCCAGCCCTTTATTGTGCAGACTCACTGACAACCTGTGATCACACTTCTGCTCTAGCCCTTCATAGTGCAGACTCCCTGACAACCTGTGTTCACACTTCTGCTCCAGCCCTTCACAGTGCAGAGTCACTGACAACCTGTGATAACACTTCTGCTCCAGCCCTTTATAGTGCAGACTCGCTGACAACCTGTGATCACACTTCTGCTCCAGCCCTTTATAGTGCAGACTCGCTGACAAACCTGTGATCACACTTCTGCTCCAGCCCTTTATAGTGCAGACTCGCTGACAAACCTGTGATCACACTTCTGCTCCACACCTGCTGGTCTCTCTCCTCAGGCAGCATGTTCTGTGTAGAAGGGACGTGTCTGAGTCTCTGCAATAGCCGCCTAATGTGACTCAGGGCCCACTAAAGGGGTACTGCGTAAGTGAAATGACAGCAATGAGAGCTTCCATCTGTATTGATAGAAGTGCTCATAGCAGCTCAGTGTGCCCCCCAAGAGCATTGGGTCCCAGCATTTGCCTGGGTTTGCCGGGTTATGACCCTGATTAGGGAGTTAAAATGCGCTTCCATCACCTAAATGATATACCAACTAGATTTACTTTAGACATAAATTCTAAATCTACAATAAAGTGAAATTTTTCCAATTTAATGTGTAAGTAAAAAAAAAAAAAAAAAAAAAGACATGTTTAAAAACTTTTCCCAGTACACAGAGATGGTCTCCAGGATCTCCATGTGGAAGTGACTTGGGGGAGGATCCAGCTGAAGTCACACTCACATAGAGGAAGAATGAAGAGGGGACATCTCAGTGTGACAGGAGGACTGGTGGAGTAGGCGTTGACGGCGGCTGCAGGGAGTGGGATAGTATTGCTTCCTGGATCACGGAACAGCAACACCTGCCACCCTTTGTCAGGACTATCCCATGACCCTGCATACAGTACAAGAAGGTCTGGCTTTGGGGGTCCGCCTGCTGTGGAGGAAAGGGCTGGTCGGAGTGTGAGGTGGGCAGCACTGGAGCTGGATGGTGCAGGTAATCACTGTGGGCATTGTTTTCTGTGGACTTGTCGCTGGAATGAACACTCCCTAGAAAAGCTGAGCTGCTACTCCTTTGGAGTAGAGGGCTGTGAAGGGCTGAGTGTACTACCTGACCGTGGAGGGAGGTGGTCCTGGAATGGCAACTTTTCAGCTCCCCGGATGTTTTCATGCTGCCGGGTCTGTGACGTGCCACCCTGACTAGCACAGCAGGTATGTGCAGGCTTTTCGCTCATCCCTGTGGCTTCAGTCATTATACCTGAGGGGAGCTTAGAGAGTCCTATCGGCTGCTTCAGTCATTATACCTGAGGGGAGCTGTGAGAGTCCTATCGGCTGCTTCAGTCATTATACCTGAGGGGAGCTTAGAGAGTCCTATCGGCTGCTTCAGTCATTATACCTGAGGGGAGCTTAGAGAGTCCTATCGGCTGCTTCAGTCATTATACCTGAGGGGAGCTGTGAGAGTCCTATGGGCTGCTTCAGTCATTATACCTGAGGGGAGCTTAGAGAGTCCTATCGGCTGCTTCAGTCATTATACCTGAGGGGAGCTTAGAGAGTCCTATCGGCTGCTTCAGTCATTATACCTGAGGGGAGCTTTGACAGTCCTATGGGCTGCTTCAGTCATTATACCTGAGGGGAGCTTAGAGAGTCCTATCGGCTGCTTCAGTCATTATACCTGAGGGGAGCTTAGAGAGTCCTATCGGCTGCTTCAGTCATTATACCTGAGGGGAGCTGTGAGAGTCCTATCGGCTGCTTCAGTCATTATACCTGAGGGGAGCTGTGAGAGTCCTATCGGCTGCTTCAGTCATTATACCTGAGGGGAGCTTAGAGAGTCCTATCGGCTGCTTCAGTCATTATACCTGAGGGGAGCTTAGAGAGTCCTATCGGCTGCTTCAGTCATTATACCTGAGGGGAGCTGTGAGAGTCCTATGGGCTGCTTCAGTCATTATACCTGAGGGGAGCTGTGAGAGTCCTATCGGCTGCTTCAGTCATTATACCTGAGGGGAGCTTAGAGAGTCCTATCGGCTGCTTCAGTCATTATACCTGAGGGGAGCTGTGAGAGTCCTATGGGCTGCTTCAGTCATTATACCTGAGGGGAGCTGTGAGAGTCCTATCGGCTGCTTCAGTCATTATACCTGAGGGGAGCTGTGAGAGTCCTATCGGCTGCTTCAGTCATTATACCTGAGGGGAGCTTAGAGAGTCCTATCGGCTGCTTCAGTCATTATACCTGAGGGGAGCTGTGAGAGTCCTATCGGCTGCTTCAGTCATTATACCTGAGGGGAGCTGTGAGAGTCCTATCGGCTGCTTCAGTCATTATACTTGAGGGGAGCTTAGAGAGTCCTATCGGCTGCTTCAGTCATTATACCTGAGGGGAGCTGTGAGAGTCCTATCGGCTGCTTCAGTCATTATACCTGAGGGGAGCTTAGAGAGTCCTATCGGCTGCTTCAGTCATTATACCTGAGGGGAGCTGTGAGAGTCCTATCGGCTGCTTCAGTCATTATACCTGAGGGGAGCTTAGAGAGTCCTATCGGCTGCTTCAGTCATTATACCTGAGGGGAGCTGAGAGAGTCCTATCGGCTGCTTCAGTCATTATACCTGAGGGGAGCTTAGAGAGTCCTATCGGCTGCTTCAGTCATTATACCTGAGGGGAGCTGTGAGAGTCCTATCGGCTGCTTCAGTCATTATACCTGAGGGGAGCTGTGAGAGTCCTATCGGCTGCTTCAGTCATTATACCTGAGGGGAGCTGTGAGAGTCCTATCGGCTGCTTCAGTCATTATACCTGAGGGGAGCTTAGAGAGTCCTATCGGCTGCTTCAGTCATTATACCTGAGGGGAGCTTAGAGAGTCCTATCGGCTGCTTCAGTCATTATACCTGAGGGGAGCTGTGAGAGTCCTATCGGCTGCTTCAGTCATTATACCTGAGGGGAGCTTAGAGAGTCCTATCGGCTGCTTCAGTCATTATACCTGAGGGGAGCTGTGAGAGTCCTATGGGCTGCTTCAGTCATTATACCTGAGGGGAGCTTAGAGAGTCCTATCGGCTGCTTCAGTCATTATACCTGAGGGGAGCTTAGAGAGTCCTATCGGCTGCTTCAGTCATTATACCTGAGGGGAGCTGTGAGAGTCCTATCGGCTGCTTCAGTCATTATACCTGAGGGGAGCTTAGAGAGTCCTATCGGCTGCTTCAGTCATTATACCTGAGGGGAGCTTAGAGAGTCCTATCGGCTGCTTCAGTCATTATACCTGAGGGGAGCTGTGAGAGTCCTATGGGCTGCTTCAGTCATTATACCTGAGGGGAGCTGTGAGAGTCCTATCGGCTGCTTCAGTCATTATACCTGAGGGGAGCTTAGAGAGTCCTATCGGCTGCTTCAGTCATTATACCTGAGGGGAGCTGTGAGAGTCCTATGGGCTGCTTCAGTCATTATACCTGAGGGGAGCTGTGAGAGTCCTATCGGCTGCTTCAGTCATTATACCTGAGGGGAGCTGTGAGAGTCCTATCGGCTGCTTCAGTCATTATACCTGAGGGGAGCTTAGAGAGTCCTATCGGCTGCTTCAGTCATTATACCTGAGGGGAGCTGTGAGAGTCCTATCGGCTGCTTCAGTCATTATACCTGAGGGGAGCTGTGAGAGTCCTATCGGCTGCTTCAGTCATTATACCTGAGGGGAGCTTAGAGAGTCCTATCGGCTGCTTCAGTCATTATACCTGAGGGGAGCTGTGAGAGTCCTATCGGCTGCTTCAGTCATTATACCTGAGGGGAGCTGTGAGAGTCCTATCGGCTGCTTCAGTCATTATACCTGAGGGGAGCTGTGAGAGTCCTATCGGCTGCTTCAGTCATTATACCTGAGGGGAGCTTAGAGAGTCCTATCGGCTGCTTCAGTCATTATACCTGAGGGGAGCTTAGAGAGTCCTATCGGCTGCTTCAGTCATTATACCTGAGGGGAGCTGTGAGAGTCCTATCGGCTGCTTCAGTCATTATACCTGAGGGGAGCTTAGAGAGTCCTATCGGCTGCTTCAGTCATTATACCTGAGGGGAGCTGTGAGAGTCCTATCGGCTGCTTCAGTCATTATACCTGAGGGGAGCTGTGAGAGTCCTATCGGCTGCTTCAGTCATTATACCTGAGGGGAGCTGTGAGAGTCTTATCGGCTGCTTCAGTCATTATACCTGAGGGGAGCTGTGAGAGTCCTATCGGCTGCTTCAGTCATTATACCTGAGGGGAGCTGTGAGAGTCCTATCGGCTGCTTCAGTCATTATACCTGAGGGGAGCTGTGAGAGTCCTATCGGCTGCTTCAGTCATTATACCTGAGGGGAGCTGTGAGAGTCTTATCGGCTGCTTCAGTCATTATACCTGAGGGGAGCTGTGAGAGTCTTATCGGCTGCTTCAGTCATTATACCTGAGGGGAGCTGTGAGAGTCCTATCGGCTGCTTCAGTCATTATACCTGAGGGGAGCTGTGAGAGTCCTATCGGCTGCTTCAGTCATTATACCTGAGGGGAGCTTAGAGAGTCCTATCGGCTGCTTCAGTCATTATACCTGAGGGGAGCTGTGAGAGTCCTATCGGCTGCTTCAGTCATTATACCTGAGGGGAGCTGTGAGAGTCCTATCGGCTGCTTCAGTCATTATACCTGAGGGGAGCTTAGAGAGTCCTATCGGCTGCTTCAGTCATTATACCTGAGGGGAGCTGTGAGAGTCCTATCGGCTGCTTCAGTCATTATACCTGAGGGGAGCTGTGAGAGTCCTATCGGCTGCTTCAGTCATTATACCTGAGGGGAGCTGTGAGAGTACTATCGGCTGCTTAAGTCATTATACCTGAGGGGAGCTGTGAGAGTCCTATCGGCTGCTTCAGTCATTATACCTGAGGGGAGCTGTGAGAGTCCTATCGGCTGCTTCAGTCATTATACCTGAGGGGAGCTGTGAGAGTCCTATCGGCTGCTTCAGTCATTATACCTGAGGGGAGCTGTGAGAGTCCTATCGGCTGCTTCAGTCATTATACCTGAGGGGAGCTTAGAGAGTCCTATCGGCTGCTTCAGTCATTATACCTGAGGGGAGCTGTGAGAGTCCTATCGGCTGCTTCAGTCATTATACCTGAGGGGAGCTGTGAGAGTCCTATCGGCTGCTTCAGTCATTATACCTAAGGGGAGCTGTGAGAGTCTTATCGGCTGCTTCAGTCATTATACCTGAGGGGAGCTGTGAGAGTCCTATCGGCTGCTTCAGTCATTATACCTGAGGGGAGCTGTGAGAGTCCTATCAGCTGCTTCAGTCATTATACCTGAGGGGAGCTGTGAGAGTCCTATCGGCTGCTTCAGTCATTATACCTGAGGGGAGCTGTGAGAGTCCTATCGGCTGCTTCAGTCATTATACCTGAGGGGAGCTGTGAGAGTCCTATCGGCTGCTTCAGTCATCTCCCAGCCGTGTGTGTGGTGTGGGCTGGACCTTGATGGGACACTGCTCCGTGCACACTGACTGACTAAGAATGGACTTCGCCCTCTAACACAAGTGAGTGGCTGTGTATCTGGGGATGGGTGCCGCTGTAGTTAGCTGTGTCTTCTCATTGGAAGTCTTATTATATGTTGTATAAAGTACTGCGGTGGCTGACATAGAAGAGGTCAGTGCTGCAGGGATAGACTCGACACTATATGCACCATGAAATGTAAATATATATATATATATATATATATATATATAGATATATACAGCACGAGTTCTGAGCAGATTGATGTATAGTTTTGTAAGAAAAGATTCTGTAAACCTTGTAATATGCATATGCAAACGTCTGCTTTTTTGAACTTAAAGGGGATGTCCAGCCATTTCTAAGGCTTCATTGTGTATTAAGCAGACACCTAACACCGCACCTCCCCACCGTTTAGCTGTTCTGTGTAGCTCTGTTGGTTGATGTCAGCCACAAAATTACACAGCACTGTCAACATTGTAGTGGACAGCGCTCTTAACCGTAGCACTGCTCCCATTCACTTTAACAGCTGTAAAACAGCTGTTTGGCTGGAGTGCAGGGTGTAGGATCCATGCCAATCAGCTAGTGATGACCTATCCTGAGGATAGGTCATCACTTGAAAAAGGCTGGACAATCCCTTTAAGCCTTCCCTGTGCACAGCTATTGGTGACTGACAACATCCATCAGAAGTCCAAAGAACAGCATTTTTACAGTGGGCAAGTGCTGCACGGCAAAGATGTGGCTCGGCTCTAACATCAGATCCGCAACGTTTAATTGCTTTCATGCCATGGTCAATAGTGCCTGCGGCATGTAGGCGGTTACAGAGGGAGCCGATTCCCTTTGTCTCACATCGGCACCCCACAAATGATTTTGCGGGTTGCTGATATCTTTGAAGGCTCCAGACCTGCCTCCAGACCATCACCAGAAAAATAAAAAATATATGGCTTTCAGAAAATGGGGACACAAAAACGAGATTTTTTGAACTGCTTTGTGTTAAAGTGGAAAAATGTAAAAAAAAAAATATATATAAAAAATTGGTGTAATTGAGTGACCAGCAGGATAAAGCAGTGACAGAATTGCTGCCATTTCTTTACCCTGTTTCCCAAAAAGGACAATAAAAAGTGATCGAAAAGTCGTGTGTACCCCAAACTACAACCAATGATGATGTTCTATTGAGAGAAAATTAAATGGTTCTTGGGAAATGGCTGGACTGGTTCCCGAGAGGCTGTTCGATAGTAGCATGGTGCCAGTAAACCAATCCATCTAATAAATCTGCACTACAAATGCCAAAATGTGTTTTGTTTTCTACTGAACGTTGCAGTGTACCAAAACAGTACTTTACCTCCACATTTCTGGCCTTTCAATACTCAGTAGAACCCACCTAACAATTTAGACTAGGTCATCAATAGTAAAAGCCCGGACAACCCCTTTAAAGGGTTTCTACCACCTCATTTTGACCTAATTAGCCCTCAGACACTAGCGATCTGCTAGTGTCTGATCTACCTAACCATGCTATTCTCAGACCTGTGTGTGGATCCGTTTCACTAAAAAACAAACTTTTATTAATATGCTAATGAGCCTCTAGGTGCTATGGGGGCGTCTTTTCAGCACCTAGAGGCTCGGTCTACTCACATTGTATGCCGCCCCGCTCGTCCGTTAAGCCCGCCCATCTCCTCTTGAATGCCATCCTCCATCTGAGCCAGCGGACGAATTCTCGCGCCTGCGCCGTGCGCGTCTGTATTCGGCGCAGGCGCAGTGAATGTCTGACTGCTCCCTGCACAGACATCTCGGTCATCGGCGCAGTGGAGATGTCTGTGCAGGGAGCGGTCAGACATTCACTGCGCCTGCGCCGAATACAGACGCGCACGGCGCAGGCGCGAGAATTCGTCCGCTGGCTCAGATGGAGGATGTCATTCAAGAGGAGATGGGCGGGCTTAACGGACGAGCGGGGCGGCATACAATGTGAGTAGACCGAGCCTCTAGGTGCTGAAAAGAAGCCCCCATAGCACCTAGAGGCTCATTAGCATATTAATAAAAGTTTGTTTTTTAGTGAAACTGATCCACACACAGGTCTGAGAATAGCATGGTTAGGTAGATCAGACACTAGCAGATCGCTAGTGTCTGAGGGCTAATTAGGTCAAAATGAGGTGGTAGAAACCCTTTAAAGGGGTTGTCCGAGTTATATAAATATAGGCCAATCTGCTTTATAACATATCTAATAATACCTTTTGTAAATTACTTTCCTTATCTATATCATCTTGTTTCTTCTGTGCTGATGCGGGTCACGTGACCCGCGATGTCATCCAGCCAGCTCCCTGTGCTGACGTTTCGTGTACAGGCTTCTCCCTGCCTTAGGGAGGGGCCCAGCTCTGTACATGAAACGTCAGAGACAGAGCCCCCTCTCTCCGAGTCTGGCTGCCGGCAGGCTTCTGTGGCAATCCTTACCAGTGCAGGCAGCCTTGTGTAAAAGAGTATCGCCCTGATCCACTGGCCATTGGACCCCAAAGCCACCCCCCACAAACAAAACCAAGTAAATCCTTGCCCTTGATAGAAAAGATATATCGATGTCAAAGATATATATATAAAATATGCTTGAAAAAGGCTCATACTGAGCTGAAACTTTGCCTTGTCACATGGGTAAATAAAGTCTTGCATATATTTTTTCACCTTTACCTTGAAGTGCTGCCTGCTTTTTGGATTTTTCATATTGGGTAAGCTCTATCCCGTTTGGGCTGTGCACCCACTTTTTTCCTTTTTTTGTTTTACTTTCCCGATGCTGCCATCTTTTCATTATATATATCTATATAAATATATAGATATGTATATAGAGCTCTATATACACTCACCTAAAGAATTATTAGGAACACCATACTAATACGGTGTTGGACCCCCTTTTGCCTTCAGAACTGCCTTAATTCTACGTGGCATTGATTCAACAAGGTTCTGATAGCATTCTTTAGAAATGTTGGCCCATATTGATAGGATAGCATCTTGCAGGTGATGGAGATTTGAGGGATGCACATCCAGGGCACGAAGCTCCCGTTCCACCACATCCCAAAGATGCTCTATTGGGTTGAGATCTGGTGACTGTGGGGGCCATTTTAGTACAGTGAACTCATTGTCATGTTCAAGAAACCAATTTGAAATGATTTGAGCTTTGTGACATGGTGCATTATCCTGCTGGAAGTAGCCATCAAAGGATGGATACATGTTCTCATTCTGTTTACGCCAAATTCGGACTCTACCATTTGAATGTCTCAACAGAAATCGAGACTCATCAGACCAGGCAACATTTTTCCAGTCTTCAAAAGTCCAATTTTGGTGAGCTTGTGCAAATTGTAGCCTCTTTTTCCTATTTGTAGTGGAGATGAGTGGTACCTGGTGGGGTCTTCTGCTGTTGTAGCCCATCCGCCTCAAGGTTGTGCGTGTTGTGGCTTCACAAATGCTTTGCTGCATACCTTGGTTGTAACGAGTGGTTATTTCAGTCAACGTTGCTCTTCTATCAGCTTGAATCAGTCGGCCCATTCTCCTCTGACCTCTAGCATCCACAAGGCATTTTTGCCCACAGGACTGCCGCATACTGGATGTTTTTCCCTTTTCACACCATTCTTTGTAAACCCTAGAAATGGTTGTGCGTGAAAATCCCAGTAACTGAGCAGATTGTGAAATACTCAGGCCGGCCCATCTGGCACCAACAACCATGCCACGCTCAAAATTGCTTAAATCACCTTTCTTTCCCATTCTGACATTCAGTTTGGAGTTCAGGAGATTGTCTTGACCAGGACTACACCCCTAAATGCATTTAAGCAACTGCCATGTGATTGGTTGACTAGATAATTGCATTAATGAGAAATAGAACAGGTGTTCCTAATAATTCTTTAGGTGAGTGTAGATGAACTATATATATATATATATTTTTTTTTTTTATATCCTGTATTCTTTATACTCCTGTCCTGTATACTGCTGGATATATATATATATATATATATATATATATATATATATACACTGCTCCAAAAAATAAAGGGAACACTTAAACAACACAATGTAACTCCAAGTCAATCACACTTCTGTGAAATCAAACTGTCCACTTAGGAAGCAACACTGAGTGACAATCAATTTCACATGCTGTTGTGCAAATGGGATAGACAACAGGTGGAAATTATAGGCAATTAGCAAGACACCCCCAATAAAGGAGTGGTTCTGCAGGTTGTAACCACAGACCACTTCTCAGTTCATATGCTTCCTGGCTGATATTTTGGTCACTTTTGAATGCTGGCGGTGCTTTCACTCTAGTGGTAGCATGAGACGGAGTCTACAACCCACACAAGTGGCTCAGGTAGTGCAGCTTATCCAGGATGGCACATCAATGCGAGCTGTGGCAAGAAGATTTGCTGTGTCTGTCAGCGTAGTGTCCAGAGCATGTAGGCGCTACCAGAAGACAGGCCAGTACATCAGGAGACGTGGAGGAGGCCGTAGGAGGGCAACAACCAAGCAGCAGGACCGCTACCTCCGCCTTTGTGCAAGGAGGAACAGGAGGAGCACTGCCAGAGCCCTGCAAAATGACCTCCAGCAGGCCACAAATGTGCATGTGTCTGCTCAAACGGTCAGAAACAGACTCCATGAGGGTGATATGAGGGCCCGACGTCCACAGGTGGAGGTTGTGCTTACAGCCCAACACCGTGCAGGATGTTTGGCATTTGCCAGAGAACACCAAGATTGGCAAATTCGCCACTGGCGCCCTGTGCTCTTCACAGATGAAAGCAGGTTCACACTGAGCACATGTGACAGATGTGACAGAGTCTGGAGATGCCGTGGAGAATGTTCTGCTGCCTGCAACATCCTCCAGCATGACCGGTTTGGCATTGGGTCAGTAATGGTGTGGGGTGGCATTTCTTTGGAGGGCCGCACAGCCCTCCATGTGCTCGCCAGAGGTAGCCTGACTGCCATTAGGTACCGAGATGAGATCCTCAGACACCTTGTGAGACCATATGCTGGTGCGGTTGGCCCTGGGTTCCTCCTAATGCAAGACAATGCTAGACCTCATGTGGCTGGAGTGTGTCAGCAGTTCCTGCAAGTTGAAGGCATTGATGCTATGGACTGGCCCGCCCGTTCCCCAGACCTGAATCCAATTGAGCACATCTGGGACATCATGTCTCTCTCTATCCACCAACGTCACGTTGCACCACAGACTGTCCAGGAGTTGGCAGATGCTTTAGTCCAGGTCTGGGAGGAGATCCCTCAGGAGACCGTCCGCCACCTCATCAGGAGCATGCACAGGCGTTGTAGGGAGGTCATTCCACTTTAGGTTTTTCCACTTTAATTTTGAGTGTGACTCCAAATCCAGACCTCCATGGGTTAAAAATTTTATTTCCATTTTTTAATTTTTGTGTGATTTTGTTGTCAGCACATTCAACTATGTAAAGAACAAAGTATTTCAGAAGAATTTTTAATTAACTCAGATCTAGGATGTGTTATTTTTGTGTTCCCTTTATTTTTTTGAGCAGTGTATATATATATATATATATATATATACAGTAGGGCTAAAGTAAACGATTATTTAAGTAATCGAGTATTCTCTCAATTATTTTTTACGATTAAGGCTACTTTCACACTTGCGTTCGGGTGTCTGCTCGTGAGCTTCGTTTGAAGGGGCTCACAAGCGGCCCCGAACGCATCCGTCTGGCCCTAATGCATTCTCAGTGGAGGCGGATCCACTGAGAATTCATCAGTCTGCCAGCGTTCAGCCTCCGCTCCGCTCAGTGAGCGGACACCTGAACGCTGCTTGCAGCGTTCGGGTGTCCGCCTGGCCATGTGGAGGCGAGCGGATCCGTCCAGACTTACAATGGAAGTCAATGGGGACGGATCCGCTTGAAGATGACACCATATGGCTCAATCTTCAAGCGGATCCGTCCCCCATTGACTTTCAATGTAAAGTCTGGACGGATCCGTTCAGGCTACTTTCAGACTTAGTTTTTTTTTCAAACTATAATGCAGACGGATCCGTTCTGAACGGATGCGAACGTCTGCATTATAGGAGCGGATCCGTCTGATGAAACATCAGACGGACCCGCTCTGAACGCTAGTGTGAAAGTAGCCTAATCGAGTAATCTAATAAGAAAAGCCTTCTTAAAATAATGTATTACTTTATAAAAATTTCCCCCTTTCCCAGTGCCATCAGTTCAGCAGCCCCTCCATGCCATGTCCCCTAGTGCCCCCATGATGGCACTGCCATCAGCCCTTCCATCCATATTGCCATGATGTCCCCCTTTCCCAGTCCCTCCATGCCATCCACTATGTCCCCCACTCCCCCAGATGAACCCTCCGAGTGCCTAATCACAGGTGCCCCCATTAACCCCTCTCCCCCCCAATACTTTTATACATGGCAAATCATAGGTGCATCCATTAAACCCTCTAACGCCAATAACGTTATACATGCCAAATCACAGGTGCCCCCCCCGCCAATAACTTTATACATGCCAAACCACAACTGCCCCCATTTCCCCATGCCAAATCACAGGTGCCACCATTTACCGCCCCGCCGCCTCTGCTAACTTTATACTTACCTTTCAGTGCAGAGTGCGCCGACACACGGAGTCCGCAAAAGACGCATATTCATCCCAGCATGCACTGGGGACCTGACGTCACACACAGCGTCAGCCAGCGTGCTGACGATGTGTGAACGCAAGGTCCTGCAGCGCGGTGCCGACGGGAGGCCATGGAGCGGTGAGTGAGAAGCTTAATTTTACTCACGCTCTGTGGTCATGTGATTTAAATGAATCCTCGATGCAGAAAAACTGCATCGAGGATTTTTTTGCCTCGATTACATCGATTAAATCGATGAATCGTTTCAGCCCTAATATACAGTGGATATAAAAAGTCTACACACCCCTGTTAAAATGTCAGGTTTCTGTGATGTAAATTTTTTTTGACAAAGATAAATCATTTCAGAACTTTTCCCACCTTTAATGTGACCTATAAACTGCAGGGCTCCAGATGGCGACCAAAATGGTTGCAAATGCGACCTAGAATTGCTAAATGGCGACACGACTTTGTAGTCTTGTCGCCATTTGCCCCTAGACCCGCCGCTGCTCTGCCGCTTTCACAAACTGACATGGCACGTGCTGCTCTCAGCGCGTGCCATGTTCTCAACAACACAGGGGAGAAGGAGGCAGTCCCTCCCCCCCTGTACTGCTGCTGCCGCTGCCACCAATGGGCTGATAGCAGGGAGGAGGAGGGGAGGGGCTATGGCCACTGCGCCACCAATGAATATCGTTTATGCTTAATACAAACGCAGGCTGCGGGTGCCGGACATATCCCATACCCGGCACCCAGCCTCTATGACTGCGCGCTGTGATCCGCCGCTATTAACCCCTCAGGTGCGGCACCTGAGGGGTTAATAGCGGCGGATCGCAGCGCGCAGTCATAGAGGCTGGGTGCCGGGTATGGGATATGTCCGGCACCCGCAGCCTGCGTTTGTATTAAGCATAAATGATATTCATTGGTGGTGCAGTGCACCACCCCCCCCCCCACCCCAGTATTATAAATTAGAATCATTGGCGACGCAGTGCGCCCCCAACCTCCCCCAAAGTATTATAATCATTGGTGGTGCAGTGCGCCCCCAACCCCCCCCCCCCCCCCCCCCCCCCCCCAAGTATTATCATTGGTGGCAGTGGCAGTTCCGATCGGAGCCCCAGCAGTGTAAGCCTGGGGCTCTGATCGGTTACCATGACAGCCAGGAAGCTATTGAAGCCCTAGCTGCCATAGTCTGCTGGCTCCCTGCTGCTGTGTGCACAAAGCACAGAGCAGCAGGGACAGTGTCAGGTCCTATTCACCCTGAGGGGGTAAAAAGGTATTAAATAAAAAGTAAAAAAAAGGTTAAAAAAAACAAACCCCAAAATATTAAGTTTAAATCACTCCCTTGCCCAATTTTACATATAAAATATATAAACAATAAAAAAAATTAAATATCGCCACGCCCGGAAAAGTGCGAACTATTAAAATATTTAAAAATATCTCCTATGCGGTGAATGCCGTAACAGAAAAAAAAAAAAAAAAAGTGCAATTTGCCATTTTTATGTCACCTTGTCCCGACAAAAATTAGGATCGAACTGTTCTATTATGGTCCAGACGTTCCATAAAATGTTGAATGCACGCAGCTTTTTTGGTGTTTTATTTTTTTCACGTGGTATCGAATATCGTAATACTTTTTTATGGTATCGAAATCAAGTCAAAATTTTGGTATCGTGACAACCCTAGGTAAGACATGTGTGTTTTTTTTTTATTATACCGTAATTATATGTATTTTAAATTTGGCGACTAAAAATTAATATTTGGCTCCTAAATTTTTCAGGTTAGGAGCCAATGGCTCCTTGATATTTTTTTTAGTCTGGAGCCGTGAACTGTATAACTCAATTGAAAAACAAACTGAAATCTTTTAGGTGGAGGAAAGAAAACAAAACAAAAAAAAATAATAATAATGTGGTTGCATAAGTGTGCACACTCTTAAACTAATACTTTGTTGAAGCATCTTTTGATTTTATTACAGCACTCAGTCTTTTTGGGTATGAGTCTATCAGCATGGCACATTTTGACTTGGCAAGATTTTCCCACTCTTCTTTGCAAAACCACTCCAAATCTGTCAGATTGCGAGGGCATCTCCTGTGCACAGCCCTCTTCAGATCACCCCACAGATTTTTAATCGGATTCAGGTCTGGGCTCTGGCTGGGCTATTCCAAAACTTTAATCTTCTTCTGGTGAAGCCATTCCTTTGTTGAATGGATGTATGCTTAGGGTTGTTGTCATGCTGAAAGATGAAGTTCCTCTTCAATGTTCAGCTTTCTAGCAGAAGCCTGAAGGGTTTGTGCCAATATTGACTGGTATATGGAACTGTTCATAATTCCCTCTAGCTAAACTAAGGCTCCAGTTCCAGCTGAAGAAAAACAGCCCCAAAGCATGATGCTGCCACCACCCTGCTTCACTGTTGGTATGGTGTTCTTTTGGTGATGTGCAGTGTTGTTTTTGCGCCAAACATATCTTTTGGAATTATGGCCAAAAAGTTCCCCCTTGGTTTCATCAGATCATAACACCTTTTCCCACATGCTTTTGGGAGACTTCAGATGTGTTTTTGCAAAATGTAGCCTGGCTTGGATGTTTTTCTTCGTAAGAAAAGGCTTTCGTCTTGCCACTCTACCCCATAGCCCAGACATATGAAGAATACAGGAGATTGTTGTCACATATACCACACAGCCAGTACTTGCCAGATATTCCTGCAGCTCCTTTAATGTTGCTGTAGGCCTCTTAGTAGCCTCCCAGACCAGTTTTCTTCTTGTCTTTTCATCAATTTTGGAGGGACGTCCAGTTCTTGGTAATGTCACTGTTGTGCCATATTTTCTCCACTTGATGATGACTGTCTTCACTATGTTCCATGGTATATATAATGCCTTGGAAATTCTTTTGTACCCTTCTCCTGACTGATACCTTTTAACAATGATATCCCTCTGATGCTTTGGAAGCTCTCTGTGGACCATGGCTTTTGCTGTCGGATGCGCCTAAGAAAATGTCAGGAAAGACCAACTAGAGCAGCTGAACTTTATTTGGGGTTAATCCGAGGCACTTTAAATGATGGCAGGTGTTTGCTGACTCCTATTTAACATGATTTTGAATGTGATTGCTTAATTCTGAACACAGCTACATCCCCAGTTATAAGAGGGTATGCACGCTTATGCAACCACATTATTATTTTTTTGTTTGTTTTCTTTCCTCCACCTAAAAGATTTCAGTTTGTTTTTCAATTGAGTGGTACAGTTTATAGGTCACATTAACGGTGCAAAAAGTTCGGAATTGATTTATCAGAAACCTGACATTTTAACAGGGGTGTGTAGACTTTTTATATCCACTGTGTGTGTGTATATATATATATATATATATATATATATTAGGGTTGTTGCGGGTATCAAAATTTCGATACCCAATCGATACTTTTGTCCCGGTATCGATACGATACTGGGCTGCGCTTCTTCGCAGTCTAGTATCTCTGGACTGCTGGTACTAAAATGGGGATGGGGCAAGGAGAGGGGAAAAAAAGGGGGGGAACCCCACCGGCCCCCACAACTTAAACCAAATAAAAACTCAGACAACTTAGTTTTATCAACCAATCCTTTACTGGGTGATGATCGGCCACAGCAAATTTTTCCTTTAACAAAACGTTATCAAAACACCACCTCCTCCACGAACCATTCCTCCGATGCGGTATACCACCCTGGGTCCCCAGGGTGTACGTACGCCAATAAATCTTCACCACGAACTTTCATTTTCCAATGCCGCCAGCTGTGACTTCCACTTTCCTCCTTCCACCGAACCTCAAAAGAGAGACATAATGAACCGAACTGGTCTTTAAACCACATATCACCATCATTTTTTATTTTTTTTAAATGTATAAAAATAAACCTGATATAAAAATAAATCTGAAACCTAAGGGCGGGCAACTCTGCTTACCCTGTCAAGAGGAAGTACTTCACACTGACCTCCCCTATATATGCCTACCCCTACTCCTCCTCCCACCGTCTCTCCCCTCCCTTCCTTACTCCACCGACCACTTCTTTTAACCCCCTACTATCCTCTCTCCTACCACTAACCCAGAGCCTATTCTTTACCCCTACCCAGGGAAACATAAGGGGAGGGGAAGAGGGACCAACAGTCCCTCATCACCCTCCTTACCCTGTCGGGTGCTCTCCAGACTGCTGGTACTAAAATGGGGATGGTGCAAGGAGAGGGAAAAAAGGGGGGGGAGACCCCACCGGCCCCCTCAACTTAAACCAAATAAAAACTCAGACAACTTAGTTTTATCAACCAATCCTTTACTGGGTGATGATCGACCACAGCAAATTTTTCCTTTAACAAAATGGTATCAAAACACCACCTCCTCCACGAACCATTCCTCCGATGCGGTATACCACCCTGGGTCCCCAGGGTGTACGTACACCAATAACTCTTCACCACGAACTTTCATTTTCCAATGCCGCCACCTATCTCAAACGGGGCTCCGACCACCACCCAGCAAACTAAAAGCCTGTTCGATGCCATCCTGCAAACCGGACAAAAAGATATCCAGACCAATCTCTGTGAGGTGCACACCGTCTGGCCTCATCAAAGATCTATTATCGCCTTCTAACTGCCAATGCCGGACAATCACCCCTCCCTTAGAACGCACAAAGTGGGACATTCGGGAATTCAATGTCCTCCTGCACTTCTCCATAGCCTCCCTGTCCCTGGCGCCATGCCAAACTACTCTTGGCACTACTTCTGACCACACTATAACTAGCTCCGGGAAGAGCGCAGGGAAGCGCTCCAAATCAGACCTCATCAACGCCATTAATTCCAACATCCTCTGGGAACACAGGTCATTCCCACCCGCATGTAAGACCAGTATCACTGGCCCCACCGATCTACGTCCAATCTCCACCACCTCCGGTAACATCTGTGACCATCTCAGCCCCCGAAGCCTCCTGAATCCCAGGCTGCGACCTCCAGGCCTGCATTCAGCCCTCTGCGCTGCCCAGAAGATGTAGGAATGCCCAACCAACCAGATCACCGGACGACCGACTTCTGCAAAGAAAAAGAATTAGTAAAAACACCAACATGTCTGACACGCATGTAACTATCTCCAACATTCTCCTCTTGCCTCTTTTTTTTTTTTTACCTAACTCACCAATAAATCTGGCCTTACGTACCGCGCAAAGCAAGCTGACCTCCAACGACCAATCCGCATGACCTCCGATTCCGGCAACCCTGCCCTAGCCGCTTCCGTCGCCGCACCTATTCTAAAGGAGTGGGTACCGAATTCCCCCGGATCTAACTCCAACTGCGCCAAACATTTACGCAACACCGATGAAAACTGAAATTTTGTCAAGGGAGACCCATCGGCATGCGCGAAAAAATTCCTCCCACTAACCCGTACCGCCCGGTAATCTGAGACCAATCTTATGGGGCAAGCCCCACTCGCAACCGGATGGATAGGTAACCATACCCCTTTACCAAACTGATCGGTTTTTGAACAACGAACCCGAACCTGCAGCGCATTATTATTGAGAATCACATCTAACATCAACAAACCACCCTGTCGAGAGCTCGAAGGCGCAACCAGTTCCCCAACCCGTAAAGCCGCGAAAAAAGCAACGCTGAAACACGCCGCAACTAAAGCCCGCTCGAACCCTGATGAACACACAACTTGACACACATCCACCAATCTTCCCAGTAAACTAAATGAAATCGGCCGCCTACTCTCACGCACTACATATTCCTTCTGCCACCCCTTCATAGCCTGCCGGATCAAGAAATTTTTTGTTACATCTGGCCACCCGCATAATTTAAAATAAAAGCCCACCCCTGCCAATTTACGCCGCGCAACCGGAGCAGAAACCCCTTGACCACGCAGCCTTAACATCCACTCCACCACACATCATCCCCTGCCGACACTTCCCTATTACCTTTTACCGCCAACCACTCAGTCCAGGCCTTACCATGCGCCTGCCACGTAGCCGGAGTCACCGAAGAGCTGACCAACGTCATTAATTGTTGAGCACTAGACGCCACAGGAAATCCAGGCACGCCAGTCCATCCATTTCCGCCTCCGGAAGAAGGTCCCGAAAAACCTGCCAACGGAATCGAGAGAGGGCATCAGCAATCCTGTTATCCACCCCCGGCACGTGGCGGGCTCTAAAGTAAATATTGCGTTCCAAGCACCTTAGCACCAAATGCCGAAGCAATGCTAGGACCGGCAATGATAAAGAGGACAACCTATTAATACACTGAACCGTACCCAGGTTATCCGACCAAAAACACACATGACAATTTACTAACCTATCACCCCAAATCTCCACTGCCACTACAATAGGGAACAATTCCAGCAACGTTAGGTTACTCACCAAACCCAGAACTCTCCACTCATCAGACCAAGGAGAAGCGCACCATTCCTTACCCAACACCGTACCAAAGCCACATGAACCAGCCGCATCCGACCACAGCTCCAACTCACAACTAGATATTTCCTGCGAAATATAACACGTATGGCCGTTGTAAGAACATAAAAATTTACGCCACACCCTCAAATCAGCCTTGAGCGACTTGGTCAGCCGTATGCGATGACGAGGGGAAACCACCCCCCGCGTCGCCAAAGATAACGGCCGCGAAAAGACCCGCCCCATAGGCATAACCCGGCAAGCAAAACACAACAAACCCAGGAGCGACTGCAGCTGCCTAAGAGTCACCTTCCGCACCACCAGAAACCCTTCAATCAAAGCCCAACTAACTTGTCCTGGGGCAAACGAAAGACCATAGCCACTGAATCTATTTCGATACCCAAGAAAGACAACCGCGTCACCGGACCTTCCGTCTTCTCAGCCGATATGGGAACCCCAAAACGCTCCATCAAGGACAAAAAGGAAGACAAGAGAGCCTGACAGCCCTACCTGTTGATGAAGGCACATCGTCGAAACCTGGTCCTGGTCTTTTCATTTATGGAATAAAAGACATCTGATTCACATTAAGACGCGACTGCTGGGATCCTTTGTTCATATTACCGTGGATTGACGTCCTCTCCCGTGCAGCGTGCATTTGAGTGAGTGCTGGTTTCTCCATATCAAAAAGAGAGCCTGACAGACTCCCTCACCCCCTGGCGCTACAAACAAGAAGTCATCGAGATAGTGAATCACCGACGAACAACCAGATTTAAAACGCACCACCTACTCCAGGAACGAACTAAACAGTTCGAAATAGTGGCACAAAATGGAGCAACCCATGGGCAAACAGGTATCACAATAGAAGAAACCCTCAAAACAACCCCCAAGCAAATGGAAACAATCCGGATGAATAGGCAAGAGCCTAAATGCTGACTCCACATCCGATTTAGCCAACAGCGCTCCCTTCCCCGCTTCTCTCACTAGCGCCACCGCCCGGTCAAACGATACATACGACACCGATGACTCCTCCTGAAGTATCGCATCATTCACCGATGCGCCCTTCGGATGAGACAGATGATGTATCAGGCGAAATTTGCCTGGTTCCTTATTGGGTACGACACCCCATGGCAAAACCCTCAAATTGGAAAAGGGGGGTTGAACAAAGGGACCCATAATCCTGCCCGCTGCCACTTCCTTCTGCAGCTTCTCCCTGAGAGCCTCCGGATATTCCCTAGCTGATTTAAGATTGTCCGAAAAAACCGGGGATCTATTGAGGATAAACGGTATGAAAAAACCTTCCGAAAAACCCTTCCGCAAAATGTCAGCCGCCCCTTTATTGGGGTACCGGTCTAACCAGGGAGCCATCCTTGCCACGTTGACTGGAGTCCTTTTGTTCAAGGGAGGTATGGGGTTTGACACCTCTTCCCTGGGATCTAGAGCACCTACCCGCGGGATGGGGGCCCCCGCATGCCGAACATTCGTGCTTTTACCTACACAAGCCAGCGTACTTTCAGTGCCCTTCGTTGTACAACCAACATGCCCCCAGGCGTCTGACGGCCACTGGACCTTGGGCAGCCGAGGCCCCAACGCCAGTGGCCGCCCCTGGAAAGGAAGGAGGCCGAGGCGCCGTCATCAAGCGGAGCCAGACATCCGTGGCCTTCACACCCCACCCCAACTCAGGCTGTAGCGCAAGACGCCTCCGAAAATCCTCATCGTATTTCCACCAAGCACTACCCCCATGCGCCTTATACGCACTATAAATCATGTCCATGTAAATAAACAACTCAGCGCATCGCTCCGGATGCCTCTGCCCCATCACACACCCCAAAACCGCAAAGGCCTGCAACCAATTATTCATAGTTCTGGCTACCTTAAACCGTTTATCTTAGGGCTTATCCACAAAACTCTTCTCTTTATCCACCCCATGCTGATCCACCGACACCAAGGACCAAATGTCCACGTATTGGTGGGACCAGATCTTCTCCCTAACCGACTCCTCTAAATGAGCCCCCAAAGGACTGACACCACAAAAACATGAATCCTTATGGATCTCTGCCAAAACCACGGAGGCCTTTGTCACCTGTGAAGGAGCCACCACTGGCGCCTCCGCCACTCCAACCACCGGAACCGCAGGGGGATCAGGGGAAACCACGGGCAATCTATCCAGCAGTGATTTTAATAAAGACTCTAAACCCGCATTAACACCTCCCGCTCCCCACGCCCCCACATATTGGTACTCACCAGAAGCCGGGATCGCCGGCGGAGCCACTGCAGGTACAGGCACAGCATCCCTGTGTACTGCCACCAAAGCCAGGCTAGGGGCCCTGGAAATCTCACCAACCGCCAGTCGTCTATGCCCGGATCGCGGTGTACGAGCAGACTCTCCCGAGATGCCCGAGGATCCCTCTGAAGATGACGGAGAACACCACCTGGAAGATCTGGCCTGCTTGCTGTACCGGGAGGACCTGGAATGCCGACTAGAACGCCGCCTCCTGCGGCTGCGCCTCCCCCGTCTCCTGTCCTCTCTGGAGGAAGTGGGGGACAAAGATCTCTCCCTGCGTCTGCCTAGTCCAACTGGAAAAGCCGCTGCGGAAGGAGTGGGAGGGATTTGTAAAAGGGGGCTATTCCAGGACTGAAAACTGCAGCACCAACCGCCACAGAAGATCCCCCAGTAGGAGGAGCCAAGCTCCCTGCCCTTCCACCAATCATAGAGGAGCTAGGGAAAGCATAGCCGCAGATGAGGAGGGAGGGGGGAGAGGGGCTGCTTGCGATGGCGGTGGAGTGATGGGGCGGTCATCAGCAGCAACATCGCTGGAATGATTAGCCCCCATAATGGCCGATTCACTCGCCTGCCACGCCGGGACACCTGTGACCAGCGAGGAAGAAGGAGGAAGGGGAGGAGCCAGGATGCGGCCTACTTCCGGCTCCGATCCCCGCACCGGAACATAGCAGCCGCGGGCATCGGCCGCCACAACAGGGAAGGGGGACACATGCCGCAGCCTAGCAGGGGGGCGGCGACTACGCGCTGAGCGCCGCAGACCATGAGACACCATCGTGGGGGACTTACCAAGCGGCGTCTCCGGCAGCACTAAAGGGGCAGATGCAGGAGGAGCAGAGGCAGAGGAAGGATCAAAGCTGCGCAAGAAAGATCGCAGCCATCCTTCCCCCTCCGCATGAAAACGCGCCAGGAGAGAAGCGCGCAGCGCATCATCACCTGCGGACATCTTGGAAGAGCCAAGCCAGCGGTAAGTACTTACCAACTCGGCTTACCCTGTCAAGAGGAAGTACTTAACACTGACCTCCCCTATATATGCCTACCCCTACTCCTCCTCCCACCGTCTCTCCCCTTCCTTCTTTACTCCACCTACCACTTCTTTTAACCCCCTACTATCCTCTCTCCTACCACTAACCCGGGGCCTATTCTTTACCCCTACCCAGGGAAACATAAGGGGAGGGGAAGGGGGACCAACCCTCCTTACATGAGCGTGCTGCTGCCGGCGCGCTCATGTTCCCTCAGCAGCACAGGGGAGAAGGAAGCAGTCTCTCCCTCCCCCTGTGCTGTCGCTGCCACCAATGAGAAGAGAGGGGCGGGCGCACTGCGCCACCAATGATACGACTTTTCCGCCGCTCCGTTCGCCCGCTGTGCCCCATTACTGTCTCCTCTCCTGCTCCACATGCTGATTACTATCGGAGCGATGGGGAGGAGACATGAGCCTCACTAGTGGGCATTCCTTCTCCCTGCGCTGCGATTGGACAGCGTTACAGCAAGGGAGAAGGAACGCCCACTAGTGAAGCTGATGTCTCCTGCCCATTAATCCGATAATAATTAGCATATGGAGCAGGAGACAGTAATGGGGCACAGCGGGTGAACGGAGCGGCGCCCAGGAATAATGGTAAGTGCTGGGACATCTCTGGGCGCCGCTCTGTGTAGCCTAATACTTAAAGTCTGGACCCAGGAAAAGTAGACTTTAACACATAATACAGGAGGCGGGTGCCGGTATATATATATACCCATTTCAATTATTTATTTTTACCAGTGAAACCAATATAACATCTCAACATTCACAAATATACATTTCTGACATTCAAAAACAAAACAAAAACAAATCAGTGACCAATATAGCCACCTTTCTTTGCAAGGACACTCAAAAGCCTGCCATCCATGGATTCTGTCAGTGTTTTGATCTGTTCACCATCAACATTGCGTGCAGCAGCAACCACAGCCTCCCAGACACTGTTCAGAGAGGTGTACTGTTTTCCCTCCTTGTAAATCTCACATTTGATGATGGACCACAGGTTCTCAATGGGGTTCAGATCAGGTGAACAAGGAGGCCATGTCATTAGATTTTCTTCTTTTATACCCTTTCTTGCCAGCCACGCTGTGGAGTACTTGGACGCGTGTGATGGAGCATTGTCCTGCATGAAAATCATGTTTTTCTTGAAGGATGCAGACTTCTTCCTGTACCACTGCTTGAAGAAGGTGTCTTCCAGAAAACTGGCAGTAGGACTGGGAGTTGAGCTTGACTCCATCCTCAACCCGAAAAGGCCCCACAAGCTCATCTTTGATGATACCAGCCCAAACCAGTACTCCACCTCCACCTTGCTGGCGTCTGAGTCGGACTGGAGCTCTCTGCCCTTTACCAATCCAGCCACGGGCCCATCCATCTGGCCCATCAAGACTCACTCTCATTTCATCAGTCCATAAAACCTTAGAAAAATCAGTCTTGAGATATTTCTTGGCCCAGTCTTGACGTTTCAGCTTGTGTGTCTTGTTCAGTTGTGGTCGTCTTTCAGGCTTTCTTACCTTGGCCATGTCTCTGAGTATTGCACACCTTGTGCTTTTGGGCACTCCAGTGATGTTGCAGCTCTGAAATATGGCCAAACTGGTGGCAAGTGGCATCTTGGCAGCTGCACGCTTGACTTTTCTCAGTTCATGGGCAGTTATTTTGCGCCTTGGTTTTTCCACACGCTTCTTGCGACCCTGTTGACTATTTTGAATGAAACGCTTGATTGTTCGATGATCACGCTTCAGAAGCTTTGCAATTTTAAGAGTGCTGCATCCCTCTGCAAGCTATCTCACAATTTTTGACTTTTCTGAGACTGTCAAGTCCTTCTTTTGACCCATTTTGCCAAAGGAAAGGAAGTTGCCTAATAATTATGCACACCTAATATAGGGTGTTGATGTCATTAGACCACACCCCTTCTCATTACAGAGATGCACATCACCTAATATGCTTAATTGGTAGTAGGCTTTCGAGCCTATACAGCTTGGAGTAAGACAACATGCATAAAGAGGATGATGTGGTCAAAATACTCATTTGCCTAATAATTCTGCATGCAGTGTACACTATATACTCCTGTCCTGTATACTGCATGATATATATATATATATATATACAGTACAGACCAAATGTTTGGACACACCTTCTCATTCAAAGAGTTTTCTTTATTTTCATGACTATGAAGGCATCAAAACTATGAATTAACACATGTGGAATTATATACATAACAAACAAGTGTGAAACAACTGAAAATATGTCATATTCTAGGTTCTTCAAAGTAGCCACCTTTTGCTTTGATTACTGCTTTGCACACTCTTGGCATTCTCTTGATGAGCTTCAAGAGGTAGTCCCCTGAAATGGTCTTCCAACAGTCTTGAAGGAGTTCCCAGAGATGCTTAGCACTTGTTGGCCCTTTTGCCTTCACTCTGCGGTCCAGCTCACCCCAAACCATCTCGATTGGGTTCAGGTCCGGTGACTGTGGAGGCCAGGTCATCTGGCGCAGCACCCCATCACTCTCCTTCATGGTCAAATAGCCCTTACTTTCAAAGTTTTTCCCCAATTTTTCGGCTGACTGACTGACCTTCATTTCTTAAAATAATGATGGCCACTTGTTTTTCTTTACTTAGCTGCTTTTTTCTTGCCATAATACAAATTCTAAACAGTCTATTCAGTAGGACTATCAGCTGTGTATCCACCTGACTTCTCCTCAACGCCACTGATGGTCCCAACCCCATTTATAAGGCAAGAAATCCCACTTATTAAACCTGACAGGGCACACCTGTGAAGTGAAAACCATTTCAGGGGACTACCTCTTGAAGCTCATCAAGAGAATGCCAAGAGTGTGCAAGGCAGTAATCAAAGCAAAAGGTGGCTACTTTGAAGAACCTAGAATATTACATATTTTCAGTTGTTTCACACTTGTTTGTTATGTATATAATTCCACATGTGTTAATTCATAGTTTTGATGCCTTCAGTGTGAATCTACAATTTTCATAGTCATGAAAATAAAGAAAACTCTTTGAATGAGAAGGTGTGTCCAAACTTTTGGTCTGTACTGTATATATATATATATATACACTAGCTAAAGGACCCGGCATTGCTTGGGTATATTTAACCTTTTAAGGACACAGCTTTATTTCACCTTAAAAGGATTCTACCACCAGAAATACTGTTATGTAGCTGACTGACAGTAGTGATGCGCTAATGTCAGCACTACATAACAGTATGTTTCTAACATTAATCCCTGCAGCCGTTTTTGTAAAAAAAAAGCACTTTTATTATATGCTAATGAGCCTCTAGGTGCTATGTGGGCGTAAAATCAGCACCTAGAGGGTCTGTCTACTCACGCTTTATCCCGCCCAGGTCCCCTGTTCTGCCCGCCCAGCTCCTCTTGATTGATGGCACGGTCCACCGCATCGTTGACGAAATCCCGCGCCTGCGCCGTTCACTTGCGGTGGACCGTGCCATCAATCAAGAGGAGCTGGGCGGGCAGAACAGGGGACCTGGGCGGGATAATGCGTGAGTAGACGGAGCCTCTAGGTGCTGATTTTACGCCCACATAGCACCTAGAGGCTCATTAGCATATAATAAAAGTGCTTTTTTTTTTTACAAAAACGGCTGCAGGGACTAATGTTAGAAACATACTGTTATGTAGCTGACTGACATTAGCGCATCGCTAATGTCAGTCAGCTACATAACAGTATTTCTGGTGGTAGAAACCCTTTAAGGACCAGGCCATTTTTTGCAAATCTGACCAGTGTCACTTTAAGTGGTGATAACTTTAAAACACTTTGACTTATCCAGGCCATTCTGAGATAGTTTTTTCGTCACATATTGTACTTCATGACACTGGTAAAATGAAAGTAAAAAAAAAATCATTTTTATTTATAAAAAAATACCAAATTTACCAACAATTTGTAAAAAATTGCAAATTTCCAAGTTTCAATTTCTCTACTTCTATAATACATAGTAATACCTACAAAAATAGTTATTACTTTACATTCCCCATATGTCTGCTTCATGTTTGGATCAATTTGGGAATGATATTTTATTTTTGGGGGATGTTACAAGGCTTAGAAGTTTAGAAGCAAATCTTGAAATTTTTCAGAAATTTTCAAAAACCCACTTTTTATTGACCAGTTCAGGTCTGAAGTCACTTTGTGAGGCTTACATAATAGAAACCACCCAATAAATGACCCTATTCTAGAAACTACACCCCTCAAGGTATTCAAAACTGATTTTACAAACGTTGTTAACCCTTTAGGTGTTCCACAAGAGTTAATGGCAAATGGTGATAGCATTTCAGAATTTAGATTTTTGGGCAAATTTTCAATTTTAATCAATTTTTTCCAGTAACAAAGCAAGGGTTAACAGCCAAACAAAATGCTGTATTTATTGCCCCGATTATGTCATTTGCAGAAACACCCCATATGTGGCCGTAAACTACTGTACGGGCACACAGTAGGGCGTAGAGGGAAAGGTGCGCCGTATGGTTTTTGGAAGGCAGATTTTGCTGGACTGTTTTTTTTGACACCATGTCCCATTTGAAGCCCCCCTGATGCACCCCTAGAGTAGAAACTCCATAAAAGTGACCCCATCTAAGAAACTACACCCCTCAAGGTATTCAAAACTGATTTTATAAACTTTGTTAACCCTTTAGGTGTTGCACAAGATTTAATGGAAAATAGAGATACAATTTCAAAATTTCACTTTTTTGGCAGATTTTCCATTTTAATCCATTTTTTCCAGTTACAAAGCAAGGGTTAACAGCCAAACAAAACTCATTATTTATGGCCCTGATTCTGTAGTTTACAGAAACACCCCATATGTGGTCGTAAACTGCTGTACGGGCACACGGCAGGGCGCATAAGGAAAGGAATGCCATACGGTTTTTGGAAGGCAGATTTTGCTGGACTGTTTTTTTTTGACACCATGTCCCATTTGAAGCCCCCTTGATGCACCCCTAGAGTAGAAACTCCAAAAAAAGACCCCATTTTAGAAACTACTGGATAGGGTGGCAGTTTTGTTGGTACTAGTTTAGGGTACATATGATTTTTGGTTGCTCTATATTACACTTTTTGTGAGGCAAGGTAACCAGAAATAGCTTTTTTGGCACCGTTTTTTCTGACAGATTATATCATGTGGTATTTTTATAGAGCAGCTTTTCATGGATGTGGCGATACCTAATATGTATACAATTTTTTTAATTTATGTAAGTTTTACACAATGATTTCATTTTTGAAACAAAAAAAACCTGTTTTAGTGTTTCCGTAGTCTAAGAGCCATAGTTTTTTCAGTTTTTGGGCGATTATCTTGGGTAGGGTATGATTTTTTGCGGGATGAGATGACTGTTTGATTGGCACTATTTTGGCGTACATGCGACTTTTTTGATCACTTTTATTACCTTTTTTGGGAAGTAAGGTGGGCAAAATTTCAATTTCCTCATAGTTTTTATTTTTTTATTTTTATGGCGTTCACCGTGCGGGGAAAGTAACATGACCGTTTTATAGATCAGGTTGTTACGGACGCGGCGATACCTAATATGTGTAGTGTATTTAATTTTTTTAATTTTTATTCAGTGATAAATGTGTTTTTTTTTCTCTTTACTTTTTTCACTATTTTTTTTTGGACCCAGACCCACTTGGTTCTTGAAGATCCAGTGGGTCTGATGTCTGTATAATACAGTACAGTACACTATATAGTGTATTGTACTGTATTTTACTTACACTTTGTCTGAACAGATCTATGCCTTTAGCACAGATCTGTTCAGCACCATGGACAGCAGGATGCCTGAGAAGGCGTCCTGTTGCCATGGGAACCTTCCCCGTCTGCCACAACTGAGCAGACGGGGAAGGGGAAGGAGGGGGGCTCCCTCCCTCTGTGACCCCATCCTGTCTGGGGGCTGCAAAGGCACAGCAGCCCCCCGATGGGAGAGGGAGGGAGCTCCCTGACTGTTAACCTCTGCTCTTCCATACAGCGGTCTGTACGGACCGCGGTATGGAAAGGGTTAATCGGCTGACATCACAGCACAGATGTCAGCCGTTTATACCAGAGTGTCAGCAACCACTGGACACCCACCTTCCCGCACCGCCTGCAACCCCCCCCCCCCTGCACCACCCGCTGGCATAAAATCATTCAGGGGTGCAGGGGGGGGTGAAAAATCTTTATTTTGGGCATTTTAAAGTTTCTGATGCCCGCGGTCAGGGACCGCGGGCATCAGAAACTGCAGAAAGCACAGCAAACCGCCGGGCGGCAGTGATCGGAACAACACATGACGTACCGGTACGTCATGTGTCCTTAAGGACTCGGGAAACATGCCGTACCGGTACGTCATGTGTCCTTAAGGGGCTAATATATTTCATTTAATGTTTGTGTGTGTCGTTAAAAGATATCAACACTATCCACTAAAACAGTGACATCTACAGCACCTCGCCCCCAAAATAGTGACCTCCACAGCCCCCCACCCCTTAACTCTGACACCCCCAAAGTGCCCCGTTCCTTAAAATTGGACCTCCACAGCAGTCCACACCCTTAACTTTGACCTTTACAGAAACCTTCCCCTTTAACTACCTCCCGTCCGCCCATAGACTATAAACGTCCGGTAGGTGGTTCTCTATCTCTGAATGGACGTTCCTGAACGTCCATTCAGAGATTGCAGCTGCACGCTAATCGTGCAGCTGCAGATCGGGTTGCCCGCTGTCAGTGACAGCAGGGCAACCCTTAGAGAAGGCAGGGACAGTGCCCAGGTGTCCCTACTATCTAGATCGCTGTATACACAGCGCAGGAAGCAAAAAAAAGTAAGGAATTTAAAAAAATGTTAAAAATAGAAAAAATGTAATAAAATAGACATATTTGATATTGCCGTGTCCGGAACGGCCGGCTCTATATATATATCACATGATCGACCCAGTCCGATAAACACCATATAAAAAGACATTTTTGTCACCTTACATCACAAAAAGTGCAACACCATGTGATCAAAAAGGCGTATGTCCCACAAAATGGTACCAATAAAACCGTCACCTCATCCTGCAAAAAATGAGCCCCTACATAAGAAAATCGCTCAAAAAATAAAAAAAAAAACTATAGCTCTCAGAACATGGAGACACTAAAACATATTTTTTTTGGTTTCAAAAATGCTATTATTGTGTTAAAGTGAAATAAATGAAAAAAAGTATACATATTAGGTATCGCCACGTCCGTAACAATCAGCTCTATAAAAATATCACATGACCTAACCCCTCGGGTGAACATTGTAAAAAAATAAAAATAAAAACGGTGTAAAAAAAAGCTATTTTTGTCACCTTACATCACAAAAAGTGCAACACCAAGTGATCAAAAAGGCGTATATGTCCCACAAAATTGTACCAATAAAACTGTCACCTCATCCCGCAAAGAATTAGCCCCTACATAAGAAAATCTCTCAAAAAATAAAAAACTATAGCTCTCAGCACATGGACACAAATCATATGTACCCTAAAATAGTACCAATAAAACTGGCACCTTATCCCTTAGTTTCCAAAACGGGGTCACTTCTTGGGAGTTTCTACTGTAAGGGTGCATCAGGGGGGCTTCAAATGGGACATGGCATCTAAAAACCATGTGGCGCTCCTTTTCTTCTGCGCCCTGCCATGTGCCCATACAGCAGTTTATGACCACATGTGGGGTGTTTCTGTAAACCGCAGAATCTGGGTAATAAATATTGAGTTTTGTTTGGCTGTTAACCATCAATGTGTTAAAGAAAAAATTGGATTAAAATGGAAAATCTGCCAAAAAAGTGAAATTTAAACATTTGATCTCTATTTTCCTTTAATTCTTGTTGAACGCCTAAAGGGTTAACAAAGTTAGTAAAATCGGTTTTAAGTAACTTGAGGGGTGTAGTTTCTACAATGGGGTCATTTATGGGGGTATAATAATGGTTCAATAGTCTGAGACTATAAAAGCCTGTTTCTGGTCTTATTTAAAACGTAACTTTTATTTCTTATTATCAAAACCAAAACCAAAAACCAAAAAGAGAAAATTTCAAAATACATATGATGGGGTACTTTGGTAGGGGCTCAAGTGTGTAGCGTACTATCACTTGATGTAGGGGTATCCACTATGTAGGCCCCACAAAGTGACTTCAGACCTGAACTGGTCCTTAAAAAGTGGGTTTTGGCAATTTTCTTAAAAATTTTAAGAATTGCTTCTAAACTTCTAAGCCTTCTAACATCCTAAAAAATAAAATGACATTTCCAAAATGATGCCAACATAAAGTAGACATATGGGGAATGTTAAGTAATAAATATTTTATGAGGTATCACTTTCTGTTTTAAAAGCAGAGAAATCGAAATTTTGAAAATTTAAAATTTTTCAAAATTTTGGGTAAATTTTGGATTTTTTCATAAATAAAGGTCAAATACAGTACAGACCAAAAGTTTGGACACACCTTCTCATTCAAAGAGTTTTCTTTATTTTCATGACTATGAAAATTGTAGATTCACACTGAAGGCATCAAAACTATGAATTAACACATGTGGAATTATATACATAACAAACAAGTGTGAAACAACTGAAAATATGTCATATTCTAGGTTCTTCAAAGTAGCCACCTTTTGCTTTGATTACTGCTTTGCACACTCTTGGCATTCTCTTGATGAGCTTCAAGAGGTAGTCCCCTGAAATGGTTTTCACTTCACAGGTGTGCCCTGTCAGGTTTAATAAGTGGGATTTCTTGCCTTATAAATGGGGTTGGGACCATCAGTGGCGTTGAGGAGAAGTCAGGTGGATACACAGCTGATAGTCCTACTGAATAGACTGTTAGAATTTGTATTATGGCAAGAAAAAAGCAGCTAAGTAAAGAAAAATGAGCGGCCATCATTACTTTAAGAAATGAAGGTCAGTCAGTCAGCCGAAAAATTGGGAAAACTTTGAAAGTAAGGGCTATTTGACGATGAAGGAGAGTGATGGGATGCTGCGCCAGATGACCTGGCCTCCACAGTCACCGGACCTGAACCCAATCGAGGTGGTTTGGGGTGAGCTGAACCGCAGAGTGAAGGCAAAAGGGCCAACAAGTGCTAAGCATCTCTGGGAACTCCTTCAAGACTGTTGGAAGACCATTTCAGGGGACTACCTCTTGAAGCTCATCAAGAGAATGCCAAGAGTGTGCAAAGCAGTAATCAAAGCAAAAGGTGGCTACTTTGAAGAACCTAGAATATGACATATTTTCAGTTGTTTCACACTTGTTTGTTATGTATATAATTCTACATGTGTTAATTCATAGTTTTGATGCCTTCATAGTCATGAAAATAAAGAAAACTCTTTGAATGAGAAGGTGTGTCCAAACTTTTGGTCTGTACTGTATATTGACTCAAATTTATGACTAGCATGAAGTACAATGTGTCACGAGAAAACATTCTCTGAATGGCTTGGATAAGTAAAAGCGTTCCAAAGTTATTACCACATAAAGTGAGATATGTTAGATTTGCAAAATTAGGCCTGGTCAGGAAGGGGCAAATGGCCCAGATGTGAAGTGGTTTAATAGTGACTTTTACAGCATATCACCTTCTTGACAGTGACCTCCACAAGGGCCTGCTCCCTTAACAGTGTCCTTTACTGCATCGGGGGCGTGTCCTTCTGAACAGCTCACTCTTAGACAGCAGCACTGTGCTGTCTGAGTGTAAGCTGCAGGGAGAAAGTCACCCTTCCTCCCACCCCTGCAGCTGACACAGGTTGATTTTACCTTCATTTTTTCAATCCCCGTCGGCTGAGGAGTGTGTGTGTGTGTGTGTGGGGGGGGGGGGGGGGGTGGCCTAACCAGATCAGTGGCTTAGTGGGACCAGAAGTTGATTTTTAACTTCATTTTTTCAATCTGTCGGCTGAGTGGGAGGGGTGTGGCCTAACCAGATCAGGGGCGTGTCCTTTTGAACAGCTTACTTTAAGACAGCAGCACTGTGCTGTCTGAGTGTAAGCTGCAGGGAGAAAGTCACCCTCCCTTCCACCCCTGCAGCTGACAGAAGTTGATTTTTACCTTCATTTTTTCAACCCCCGTCAGCTCAGGAGTGGGAGGTTGTGTGGCCTAACCGGATCAGGGGCGTGGCTTAGACATGGGGCAGGGTTTTAAGTCTTTTGAGGGTGGACACATTGTGGCAGGGAGCGTGTCTAGGCTCCTTCCTGCAAGAGTGACGCCCCTCTGGGCACCTTATTGGCTCATTTACATGCCAAATAAACTGGATTTTCAGGGGATAAAAACTTCTATTGCTGGAACAAAAGCACATCTGGAAATAAGGTACTAAGTGCTATAAGGCCATGGCTTTACTTCAATAGCAATTATCCTGGTGACAGATTTCCTTTAACGCTCCCCTACAGCAGTGAAGATAAATGGCTGGGTTGTTATGGAAACCTGGAGTAAAACTGTGTATGTGGAGGCTGGAGGACCTGCAAGCTTCTTTTGGCTGATAAGGGTCATGTGACCAAGCTTCTATTGGCTAATGCATTTTTGGGGAATATCTCGGGAACAGTACGTCCTAGAGAGCTGAGACCTGTTCTAAAACCTTCCCGGACACCTGATGTACCTGTGTGCCAAATTCCGTGATTGTAAATGGGACGGTGCATATTTAGCGGACATACACACACACACATACACTCAGCTTTATATATTATATATATATATACACACACACTATATACTGCTGTCCTGTATACTGCTGGATATATACAGTTGCAAGAAAAAGTATGTGAACCCTTTGGAATGATAAGGATTTCTGCACAAATTGGTCATAAAATGTGATCTGATCTTCATCTAAGTCACAACAATAGACAATCACAGTCTGCTTAAACTAATAGAGAAAAAGAATATCCCACGGCGCAAGAACCACCCAGTAGTTGGAATAGAATGAGGGTTCTTTTTTATTAAGCAAGCGGTACAACGCGTTTCGGGGATATACCCCTTCTTCAGGTACAAATGACTTGCATACATACAAGCAAATTACATACATTTAAATACATTGTAAAAAACGGCCAAAGACAAAGGGGGCGGGAAAGGGGCGTGTCAATGGGCAGTGCTAGGAAAGCTCTCAAAGCTTGGCAAAAGGAAAGAGTAAAATGTTTAGATACCTGAATATTTTATTTAAATCGGTTTTCTTAGGATCTATGGTCAAAAGATCGACCCTCAAACATGGTGCGATCTTTAGTTCATGATTTATTAGTTAGGGTAATAGTTTGTGTGGGCGCAGGACCTGGGAAGTCTGTGTGGGCGCAGGACCTAGGAGAGTCATGTGATCCGATCACATGACCTATTTTGCAACATGTGACCTCCTTCAGCTAAATGCAGCAAGCACAGTGTGGCCGCATCAGGAGACAGCTGGTCACATGAACTATCGGCCGGTCACATGATCCGGCAGCTGTACACATCACTCCCTGTCTCCTGGCAACCAGAAGCTAATGCCACGTCAGAGAAGGGGAGTGTAGGGCTGGCTGGGAGGAGGGAGGTTCGTCCGTTCCTATCATGCTGATAAAGAGCAGTTTGCAAGAAGCTCAAGGTGCATTTCAGTGATTGTAATGATGTTGTTGAATGAAATACACTCAGTAGAAACTAGTGCTAGTATTTAACTGTTTCAGGCAGTACAATAATCCCTGACATAATGAAAGATATTTTGGGTACCAGTACCAGTACTGGTGAATGGCACTAATATTTGACTACATTAGGGAATACAGCAATCCCTGATCTAATTAAAAATATTCTGGGTACAATAAATTAAATGTAATACATAAATGCAGAAAATAATACTGATATATATACCGTAATCCTTATATATAGTGAAAGATATTGTGGGTACAAATAAAATCCTTATATATAATGAAAGGTATTGTGGGTACAAATAAATTGGATGTAATATATTGTAGCAATAAAACATGGGTAAAATATATATAAAATGTGGTACACTAAAAATGAAATAAATACCAATAAGAGACTCTAAAAGGATATAATGGGAATGTTTAAAAAATACATGTGGAATATGGGGAAAAACGCGGCTAAGAAGTCGCTAAAATATAGTAGTCCCGGATGGATGTAAAATATGTGTGAAATAGCTGAACTGGAAAATCAATAGATCCTTGTGTATCTTGGGGCGGGCAAGTTGGAAAGAAGGTATATGGAGTGTCATATGTACTGGATGGTGATATTATAAAAGGAGGGAATGGGGGCATATAGGAAGGGAGGGACTAATTATTGGGGCGGGGTTAAAGGAGGAGGGATATTCATAAATTAATTTCAAAGGCTTCGTTTAGGCCATATGGATTAAGGCAATTCAATTTGTATATCCAGAACATCTCGCGTTTCCTCAGAGTCTGGATAACATTATCCAAGGGCCTTTCATTCTGCCCCTCTGCGAAAGTTGACGGATTCAACCTTTTCCTTGACCTACACAATTTCATCAGAAACCTTACTCTGAAGAGACACTTGAACATCATAGCGAACCAGAGAAAAGAGGCGGACCCACCGGAAGAACTGGCAGACGCCATACCGAAAGAACAGTTTATCAACACTGATCTGAGGCCACGATCCAGCTTTTACCCCCTACACCATAGGGGGAACTTTATAGAAACCTTTTATGATCTGGTTTTGGATGATTTTAGATCCATCGACAAAATACAAATCGAAAAACATAACCTCAGCACCAAAGAGAAGTTGGCCATCAAACGATTACAGGATAACCCGGATCTAATAATCCGCAATGCGGACAAAGGGGGTGGCATCGTACTACAGGATAGGTATGACTACACTAAGGAGGCGATACGCATACTGTCTGACACTGAATACTACCAACAGCTGGCTGAGAACCCTCTCAAGGAACACCAACAGTCATTCAAGGCCCTTATCAACTCAGCGTCTCATATTCTTAGTAAAAAGGAATTTAATTACATTCATGTCACGGATCCAGTTATTGCCACTTTTTATCACTTACCAAAAATTCACAAAAATATTTCCAATCCTCCTGGCCGTCCAATTATTTCAGGCATTTCATCACTCACATGCAACCTATCTCATTATGTTGATATTTTTTTACAAAAATATGTAGTACAACTGCCATCATATCTCAGAGATTCCACTACCCTAATACAACTCCTACAGAATGTTGAATGGAAAGAAACATACCACTGGTTGACCTTGGATGTCACATCGCTCTACTCAAATATCCAGCACGATTTGGGCATTAACTGTGTAAAGGGTTATCTAGATATTGATGATCAATTACCATCAGAACAAAATGATTTTATTCTAAGGAGCATTCATTTTATTCTCACTCACAATATTTTTAAGTTTGAAGACGTTCTGTACCTACAGACAAAAGGGACCGCGATGGGCACGCGTTTCGCGCCCAGTTTCGCTAATCTTTTTATGGGGGCTTTTGAGGATGCTTTTATTTACAAATCGAAGTTTTGGGCACAAAACATAATATTTTACCGTCGTTACATCGACGATCTGATCCTGATTTGGGAGGGGGATCTTTTAACAATAAACTGTTTTATTGAACACCTTAATTCCACCAACTGGGGCCTTACTTTTTCAGGCCCAAGCGATAAGTCCACAGCAGAATATCTTGACCTAGAACTAAGAACAAACAATGGAACAGTCAACACACGAACATTTTTCAAAAAAGTTGACTGCAACAGTTACCTGGAATATTCAAGCGAACATTTTAAAAAATGGAAGAAAAACATCCCGTTTAGCCAATTCAAGCGAATTAGATGCAACTGCTCTAGAGATGATGACTTCATCACACAAAGCAGGGTAATTCGATCTAGGTTCCTACAAAAGGGCTATCCAACAGACATTGTAGATGCAGCCTTCAATAAAGCGAAATCATTCACACAATCAGAATGTCTGGTAGGAACCAAGAAACAAAACGACACGAAACGCAGTAACACTAATTTTCTAACTACCTATAACAGTAACCATGCGGATATCCGGAGAGTCCTGTCCAGACACTGGTATATACTGAAAAAGGACCCCTTTCTGAATATAGAATTAACCAAAAACCTTCTCTAATTTTTAGAAGAGCAAGATCACTGAAAAATATGTTAGCACCAAGTAAACTGAAAAGTAGACGGGATCAAGCAGTCAGACCACTCAGCTACAGGACACCGGGGAGCTATAGGTGTAATCAACCAAGATGCTTATGCTGCAGATCCCTAAACATCACTACATCTTTTTTGGGCCGGAATGACAAATCTTTTGTAATAAAGGATGATTTGGACTGCGGATCATCGAACATCATTTATCTTATCACATGCCCATGTAACCTCCGCTATGTAGGGCGCACTATACAAACCTTGCGCAATCGGCTCAACAAGCATAGATCCAATGTTAAGAAGAAGTTCCTCCAACACAGCGTCTCTAGACATGCCACTATCCGCCACCAAGGCTCCTTTTTCGGGTTCACGGTTACTCCGATTGAACAAGTCCGATCAAACGGATATAATGTTATCCAGACTCTGAGGAAACGCGAGATGTTCTGGATATACAAATTGAATTGCCTTAATCCATATGGCCTAAACGAAGCCTTTGAAATTAATTTATGAATATCCCTCCTCCTTTAACCCCGCCCCAATAATTAGTCCCTCCCTTCCTATATGCCCCCATTCCCTCCTTTTATAATATCACCATCCAGTACATATGACACTCCATATACCTTCTTTCCAACTTGCCCGCCCCAAGATACACAAGGATCTATTGATTTTCCAGTTCAGCTATTTCACACATATTTTACATCCACCCGGGACTACTATATTTTAGCGACGTCTTAGCCGCGTTTTTCCCCATATTCCACATGTATTTTTTAAACATTCCCATTATATCCTTTTAGAGTCTCTTATTGGTATTTATTTCATTTTTAGTGTACCACATTTTATATATATTTTACCCATGTTTTATTGCTACAATATATTACATCCAATCTATTTGTACCCACAATACCTTTCATTATATATAAGGATTTTATTTGTACCCACAAAATCTTTCACTATATATAAGGATTACGGTATATATATCAGTATTATTTTCTGCATTTATGTATTACATTTAACTTATTGTACCCAGAATATTTTTAATTAGATCAGGGATTGCTGTATTCCCTAATGTAGTCAAATATTAGTGCCATTCACCAGTACTGGTACTGGTACCCAAAATATCTTTCATTATGTCAGGGATTATTGTACTGCCTGAAACAGTTAAATACTAGCACTAGTTTCTACTGAGTGTATTTCATTCAACAACATCATTACAATCACTGAAATGCACCTTGAGCTTCTTGCAAACTGCTCTTTATCAGCATGATAGGAACGGACGAACCTCCCTCCTCCCAGCCAGCCTTACACTCCCCTTCTCTGACGTGGCATTAGCTTCTGGTTGCCAGGAGACAGGGAGTGATGTGTACAGCTGCCGGATCATGTGACCGGCCGATAGTTCATGTGACCAGCTGTCTCCTGATGCGGCCACACTGTCCTTGCTGCATTTAGCTGAAGGAGGTCACATGTTGCAAAATAGGTCATGTGATCGGATCACATGACTCTCCTAGGTCCTGCGCCCACACAGACTTCCCAGGTCCTGCGCCCACACAAACTATTACCCTAACTAATAAATCATGAACTAAAGATCGCACCATGTTTGAGGGTCGATCTTTTGACCATAGATCCTAAGAAAACCGATTTAAATATACTATTCAGGTATCTAAACATTTTACTCTTTCCTTTTGCCAAGCTTTGAGAGCTTTCCTAGCACTGCCCATTGACACGCCCCTTTCCCGCCCCCTTCGTCTTTGGCGGTTTTTTACAATGTATTTAAATGTATGTAATTTGCTTGTATGTATGCAAGTCATTTGTACCTGAAGAAGGGGTATATCCCCGAAACGCGTTGTACCGCTTGCTTAATAAAAAAGAACCCTCATTCTATTCCAACTACTGGGTGGTTCTTGCGCCGTGGGATATTCTTTTTCTCTATTGAACTACTGGCTTTCTGAGGGATTCCAGGCATCCCTGAACAGAAGCACTCATCCCGGGCTGCATATCATCCGCCGTGAGGGGCTTATGCCAACCTGACATACGTCTACATTAGATTTGTTCCTAATTTAGCACAACTCTACCAGGTGAGCCTCCATTTTTTGGAGATACTACTTATTACCTATCTAAAACGTTATTACCCTATGGTGCGCCATTTTTTTGTTCTACAGCTGAACGAAGCCTGCTTTTATTACTGCTTAATCTAATAACACACAAAGAATTAAATGTTACCATGTTTTTATTGAACACACCATGTAAACATTCACAGTGTAGGTGGAAAAAGTATGTGAACCCCTAGACTAATGACATCTCCAAGAGCTAATTGGAGTGAGGTGTCAGCCAACTGGAGTCCAATCAATGAGATGAGATTAGAGGTGTTGGTTACAGCTGCCCTGCCCTATAAAAAACACACACCGGTTCTAGGTTTGCTTTTCACAAAAAGCATTGCCTGATGTGAATGATGCCTCGCATAAAAGAGCTCTAAGAAGACCTACGATTAAGAATTGTTGACTTTCATAAAGTTGGAAAAGGTTATAAAAGTATCTCCAAAAGCCTTGCTGTTCATCAGTCCACGGTAAGACAAATTGTCTATAAATGGAGAAATTCAGCACTGCTGCTACTCTCCCTAGGAGTGGCCGTCCTGTAAAGATGACTGCAAGAGCACAGCGCAGACTGCTCAATGAGGTGAAGAAGAATCCTAGAGTGTCAGCTAAAGACTTACAAAAGTCTCTGGCATATGCTAACATCCCTTTTAGCGAATCTACGATACGTAAAACACTAAACAAGAATAGATTTCATGGGAGGATACCACAGAGGAAGCCACTGCTGTCCAAAAAAAACATTGCTGCACGTTTACAGTTTGCACAAGAGCACCTGGATGTTCCACAGCAGTGCTGGCAAAATATTCTGTGGACAGATGAAACCAAAGTTGAGTTGTTTGGAAGAAACACACAACACTATGTGTGGAGAAAAAGAGGCACAGCACATCAACATCAAAACCTCATCCCAACTGTGAAGTATGGTGGTGGGGGCATCATGGTTTGGGGCTGCTTTGCTGCGTCAGGGCCTGGACGGATTGCTATCATCGAAGGAAAAATGAATTCCCAAGTTTATCAAGACATTTTGCAGGAGAACTTAAGGCCATCTGTCCACCAGCTGAAGCTCAACAGAAGATGGGTGTTGCCACAGGACAACGACCCAAAGCATAGAAGTAAATCAACAACAGAATGGCTTAAACAGAAGAAAATACACCTTCTGGAGTGGCTCAGTCAGAGTCCTGACCTCAACCCGATTAAGATGCAGTGGCATGACCTCAAGAAAGAGATTCACACCAGACATCCCAAGAATATTGCTGAACTGAAACAGTTCTGTAAAGAGGAATGGTCATGAATTACTCCTGACCGCTGTGCACGTCTGATCTGCAACTACAGAAAACGTTTGGTTGAAGTTATTGCTGCTAAATGAGGTTCAACCAGTTATTAAATCCAAGGGTTGACATACTTTTTCCACCTGCACTGTGAATGTTTGCATGGTGTGTTCAATAAAAACATGGTAAGATTTCATTCATTGTGTGTTATTAGTTTAAGCAGACTGTGATTGTCTATTGTTGTGACTTAGATGAAGATCAGATCACATTTTATGACTAATTTGTGCAGAAATCCATATAATTCCAAAGGGTTCACATACTTTTTCTTGCAACTGTGTATATATACACTATATACTCCCATCCTGTATACTGCTGGATATATATACTTCGCACGGGTATATTTCAACTATTTCATTTTATGTTTCCGTGTGTCGTAAAAAGATATCAACATTTTCCCCCATAACCTCTACAGTACCTGCCCCTTTAACAATGACCTCCACAGTGCCTGCCCCTTTAACAGTCACCTCCATAGTGGCCCACCCTTTAATATTGACCTCCACAGTGGCCACCCCTTAAACAGTGACCTCCACAATATCCGCCCTTTAAAAGTGACCTCCACAGTGCCCGTCCCTTTAACCATGACCTCCACAGTGCCCACCCCTTTAACATTGACCAACCCTTTATCAGTGACCTTCATAGTGGCTGCCCCTTTAACAGTGACCTTCACATTGTCCGCCTTTTTAACAGTGACGTCCGCACTGCCTGCCACTTTAACAGTGACCTCGATAGTGCCCGCCCCTTTAACAGTGATCTCCACATTGCCCTCCTTTTTAACAGTGACCTCCACAGTGCCCGCCCCTTTAACAGTGACCTCCACAGTGTCCGCCCCTTTAACAGTGACCTCCACATTGCCCTCCCTTTTTACAGTGACCTCCACAGTGCCCGTGTCATGCCCCACTCTGACGATGTGCGGAGGTCAGCCAGGATTGCAGCACAAGTCTAGTATTTGTTTTGATGCTGTGCTGGATCCGCCTCGCATCAGGTGCACTGGGTGGAGTCATTAGTTTAAATAGTCTCCAGCTAAGGTGCTCTGAGCGGATTATACTCTTCATTGTGGTCTTGGAAGCTAGAAAGGAAGGTTGGCTGTTTGTTCCTGCTCTCAGCAGATAAGTGTCTTTGGTTGTTTATGTCATCTATCCCATCCAGGTTCTGTGCGAGCTGGCAGCTCCTTTCTCCCCACTTCACCATCTCAGGGAGTTCAGGGTTCTGTTAGCATAGGCTGGTGGACACAGCAAATCTACCATTAAGATTTGATCTGTGGGCTGAGCATTGTAGGGAAAGAGGTCAGGGAATAATTAGGAGGTGACCCTTTCCCCGTCTCTCGTCCAGAGCCTGGTTGGTGTGTTATCTGTTTTACTGTGCACGTCCGCCGTGACATTATAATCCGCCATACTGTGACCGCCATTTCTCAGTGTTTTATGGGATGGCGTCAATTGAAGCACTGGTTGACCGCATGCAGGGTTTGTCCCTGGAGGTTGCGGATCTACGTAGTACGGTCACACAGTGTCAGAGGGTGTTGGCTTCAGGTACAGGTCAAATTGTTGGGGAGCCTAAAGTCGCTCTTCCGGAGAAATTTGCAGGGGGTACTGATGATTTTTTCCGTTTCAAGGAATCATGTAAATTGTACTTTCGTTTGTGCCCATTTTCATCAGGTAATGAGGATCAGAGGGTGGGTATCGTCATGTCTTTGCTGAAAGGGGACGCTCAATCCTGGGCTTTTTCCCTGCCGCCCGGTTCTCTGGCTCTCCGGTCGCTGGAGGAATTTTTTAAAGCCCTGGGATTGATTTACGATGACCCAGATCGAGTTTCAATGGCAGAGTCAAAATTACGTAACTTACTACAGGGTAAACATACTGCTGAGGTTTACTGCACAGAGTTTAGGAGGTGGGCTACTGAGTCGGGGTGGAACGACCCCGCGTTACGTAGCCAGTTTTGTCAGGGGTTATCTGAAAGGTTGAAGGATGCTCTGGCTTTTCATGAATACCCAGATACTTTGGAAAATGCAATGTCTTTGGCGATACGTTTGGATAGATGTATCAGAGAGAGGGGTAAGGGTCCCTCTGTGCAGGGGATTCCTCCCGCGTGTAGTTTTGTTCCACCAGCTGCCCAGGGAGATATTGCTTGTTATTCTGGCCTAGGAGAGGAACCCATGCAGTTAGGTCAGATATCTTTCCATTCGGATAGTAGAGACTTTCGTAAAGCGCACAATTTATGTTTCTTTTGTGGAAAGAGGGGTCATTTTGTTTTTTCTTGTCCGTATGTTGAACCACAGGGGAGAGTGATAAAGAAAAAAGAAAAAGAAAAAAAAAACCTCCCTCACACTTGGTGGTATGAATGGTGTGGTGGAGCAGACTGGTGTGCAAGTTCCCTGCAGTTCCCGTTTTCTCCTTTCAGCTATGGTGGCGCTAGAGTCTCGAAATGTGTTTGTTGATGTTTTTCTTGATTGTGGTGCTGGGGTAAATTTAATTGACTTTCTGTTTCTTCAGGGTTTGGGACTAAGTATTTGCACGTTAGAGAACGAGATTCGTGTTTTTGCCATTGATTCTTCCCCTCTTTCTCAAGGGAGCCTTACTCACGTTGTTCATGATATTCATTTAAGGGTGGGTGATTCACATACTGAGATTATTTCCTGTTTCGTCATGAAGGATTTGCCAGCTCCTATAGTTTTGGGGTTGCCATGGTTGTCTAAACATAACCCAACTATAGACTGGCAGGCGAGACAAATCATTGGTTGGAGCAAGTTTTGTTCGGATAATTGTCTTGTCACATCTATTTCTGAAGTGTCCGTTACGGCCTTGCCTCAGTATCTCTCAGATTTTTCGGACGTGTTTGCGGAGGGTGGGGCTCAGGAATTCCCTCATCGTGACTATGATTGTCCTGTGAATCTCATTCCGGGGGCTAAGTTGCCTAAGTCTCGGCTCTACAACCTCTCTCAACCCGAGAGAGAGGTCATGCTAAAGTATGTCGCCGAGAGTTTCGCAAAGGGTCATATTAGACCATCTAAGTCTCCAGTGGCTGTAGGTTTGTTCTTCGTGAAGAAGAAAAATGGATCACTGAGACCGTGTTTGGATTTCCGGGAGCTGAATCGTATTACAGTCCGGGATCCATATCCCCTGCCTTTGATCTCTGATCTTTTTGATCAGATTGTTGGAGCCAAGGTGTTCTCCAAGTTGGATTTGAGAGGAGCATACAATCTGATCAGGATCAAGGAGGGGGATGAGTGGAAAACGGCCTTCAATACGCACGAGGGTCATTTTGAGAACCTGGTAATGCCTTTTGGTTTGACGAATGCGCCAGCGGTATTTCAGCGATTCGTCAATGATATTTTTCATCATTTGGTGGGGAGGTTCGTAGTAGTCTACCTTGATGACATTTTAATTTATTCTCCTGATCTGAAGACCCATCAGGATCATGTGAGACAGGTTTTGACGATCCTGCGGGAGAATAAGTTATACGCCAAATTGGAGAAATGTTTGTTTGCGGTGCAAGACCTTCCATTTTTGGGATACATGCTTTCTGATTGTGGTTTTCGTATGGACCCCGAAAAGGTCCGGGCGTTCTGGAGTGGGACCGACCGGAGAATCAGAAAGCTTTGATGCGATTTTTGGGGTTTACGAATTATTATAGAAAATTTATTTTGAATTATTCCACGCTAGTCAAACCTCTTACTGATATGACCAAGAAGGGCGCTGATGTCTCTGTCTGGTCGGATGAGGCATTGCAGGCCTTTTCGGCTATTAAGGAGCGTTTCGCCGTCTGCTCCCATTCTGGTGCAGCCGGATGTTTCTCAGCCAATCGTGGTCGAGGTTGATGCATCAGAGGTGGGCTTTGGGCGGTGCTTTCGCAGGGTCCTTCTCCCTGGCAAGTGGGGTCCCGGGTGCCTTCTTCTCCAGGAAGCGCTCGGTCGCTGAGAGGAATTATGATGTTGGAGATAGGGAGTTGTGGCGATCAAGTTGGCCTTGAGGAGTGGCGTCACTGGTTAGAGGGGGCTTCTCACCCCGTTACTGTGTATACAGACCATAAGAATTTGGCTTACCTGCAATCTGCCAAGCGTCTGAACCCTAGACAGGCCAGATGGTCATTGTTTTTTTACCAGGTTCAATTTCGTGGTTACCTTTCGCCCAGGGGTCAAGAACGTCAAGGCAGATGCCTTGTCTCGCAGCTTCCCTGGGGAGGTGATTCAGAAGATCCAGCGCCGATTTTGGGCGGATGGAGTGGTGGTCTCTGCTCTGTACCCTGAATTGGAGATGGAGGTGTTGGGAGCTCAGGAGGGGGCTCCTGTTCGTGTCCCCAGGGAGGTTGTTTTGTTCCTGAGGGCCTACGATACAAGGTGTTCAAGGAACATCACGATACTGTTCTCGCTGGACATCCTGGTGGTAAGTCCACCTGTGATTTGGTGTCCCGAGGTTCTGGTGGCCAGGTTTGCGTAAGAGTATTGAGAATTACGTGGCAGCTTGTGAAACCTGCGCTCGGTCTAAAGGTTTGCTCATACTCGACCCGCCTGGTTCACTTCTTCCAATGTCTATTCCATCTCGTCCTTGGACACATTTGTCCCATGGACATTATTACGGACCTACCGAGTTCCTCCGGGAGAACAGTGATTATGGTGGTAGTCGATCGTTTCAGTAAAATGGCTCACTTTATCCACTAACAGTCTGCCTAACGCTAAGACTCTTGCGCAGTATTTTGGTGGATAATATCGTTAAATTGCCTTGGTATTCCTTCGGATATTGGTCTCTGATAAGGGGGCACGCAGTTTGTCTCCAGGTTTTGGAGGGCGTTCTGCTCTCGACTTGGCATTCAACTTTCTTTCTCGTCGGCTTTTCATCCACAGTCGAATGGTCAGACGGCGCGTACTAATCAAAACCTGGAGACCTACTTGAGGTGCTTTGTGGCTGAGAATCAGGAGGACTGGTTCCTCATCTTGCCCTAGCAAGAATTGCATTGAATAACCGTATGCAGGAGGTCCACGGGTAAGTCGCCATTTTTTGGCGCATACGGTTTCCATCCTCAGTTTGGTACCTTTTCTGGGTCTGGTTCTCTGGGATGCCAGAGGAGGAGAGATTCTCTTCTGCCTTATCCTCTATCTGGCGGGGGATTCAAGGGAATTTGGAGAGGATGGGTGAGAGGTATAAACGAAATGGCTGACAGGAGACGTGTGACTGGTCCGGACCTGTGTGTGGGTGATTTTGGTGTGGTTGTCCACTAGGAATATCAAGTTGAGGATGCCATCTTGGAAACTGGGTCCAAGATTTGGTTGGTCCATATAAGATTTCTGCTGTGGATCAATCCTGTGGCATTTCGACTTGATCTGCCGCAGACTTGGAGGATCCACGATGTCTTCCACAAGTCTTTACTAAAAAAATATGTTAAACCGGTGTACCATCGCCATTGCCTCCTCCTCCTGTTCTGGTCGAGGGAAACTTGGAGTTCGAGATCTCCAGGATTCTCGACTCAAGAGTTCTGCGGGATTCCCCTCCAGTACCTGGTTCACTGGAGGGGATACGGTCCTGAGGAGAGGATGTGGGTTCCCGGCGTCAGATGTCAACGCCAGCCGTCTGGTGAGGGCCTTTCATAGGTCCCATCCGGATAAGGTTGGTCCAGGGTGTCCGGAGGTCACCCGTAAAAGGGGGGGGGTACTGTCATGCTCCACTCTGACGATGTGCGGAGGTCAGCCAGGATTGCAGCACAAGTCTAGTATTTGTTTTGATGCTGTGCTGGATTCCCGCCTCGCATCAGGGTGCACTGGGTGGAGTCATTAGTTTAAATAGTCTCCAGCTAAGGTGCTCTGAGCGGAGTATACTCTTCATTGTGGTCTTGGAAGCTAGAAAGGAAGGTTGGCTGTTTGTTCCTGCTCTCAGCAGATAAGTGTCTTTGGTTGTTTATGTCATCTATCCCATCCAGTTCTGTGCGAGCTGGCAGCTCTTTCTCCCCACTTCACCATCTCAGGGAGTTCAGGGTTTCTGTTAGCATAGGCTGGTGGACACAGCAAATCTACCATTAAGATTTGATCAGTGGGCTGAGCATTGTAGGGAAAGAGGTCAGGGAATAATTAAGGAGGTGACCCTTTCCCCGTCTCTTGTCCAGAGCCTGGTTTGGTGTGTTATCTGTTTTACTGTGGCACGTCCGCCGTGACAGCCCGGCCCTTTAACTTTGACTACTCCTTTAACAGTGACCTCCACAGTACCTGCCCCTTTAACAGTGATTTCCACAGTGCCTGCCCCTTTGACATTGACCTCCGCAGTGTCTGCACTTTGACAGTGATCTTTACAGTGCCCGCCCTTTAACATAGACTACCCCTTTAACAATGACCTCCACAGTGCCTGCCCTCTCACAGCGACTTTTACAGTGTCCACCCCATTAACATGACCTCCGCAGTGCTTGCCTCTTTATCAGTGACCTCCACAGTGCCCGCCCCTTTAACAGTGAACATCCACAGTTCCTGTACGTTTAATTGTGGCCCTTGCCCCCCTTGCATGTAGCAGTGTAGTTGTGATGTCATACGTCATAATACCTGAATATTAAGGACCTGCGAACTGCTAAAAGCTGTGATCAGTTGTTATGGCAACCTGGAGTAGGACCTGCAAGCTTCTATTAGCTAATAAGGAACATGTGACGTGTAAATGGCAGTTCGGAGGCTGGCTGGTTTTATTGGCTAATACAGGTCATAATTGGTTTGGGAATATCTCAGGAATGGTAAGCCCTAGAGAGCTGCGACCCGGTCTAAAACCTTTCAGGACACCTGATGTACCTGTGTGCCAAAGTTTGGTGAACATCGGTCCAGTCGTTTGGGTCGCGCATAAATAACGTCCAGACAGACGTCTAGACTGACAGAAAACTAATTTTTATAATATATGAGATATATTCAGCAGTATACAGGACCGAAGTGTATATATTTAGATCCAGCAGTATAAAGGACAAGAGTATAAATTGTGTATATCTCTTATATATATATAAATGAATTGTCTGTCTGTCTGTCTAGATGTCTGATGGACGTTCTTTATGCGCGACCAAACAACTGGAGCCAATCTTCACCAAATTGTCACACAGGTACATCAGGTGTCCAGGAAGGTTTTTAGACTGGGTCTCAGCTCTCTAGGACCGTACCGTTCCTGAGATATTCCCTAAAAATGAACCTGCAGTAAGCCAATAAAAGCTACATGCATGGGGGCACAGGCCACTATTAAATGGACGGGCGCTGTGGAGTTTACTGTTAAAGGGGCGGGCACTGTGAGGTCACTGTTAAAGGGTACAGACACTGCTGAGGTAACTGTTAAAGGGCCGGCATTGTGGAGGTCACTGGTAAAAGGGGCGGGCACTATCAAGGTCACTTTTAAAGGGACGGGCATTGTGGAAGTCACTGTTAAATGGGCAGGCACTGTGAAGGTCACTGTTAAGATGGCCGGCACTGTGGAAGTCACTGTTAAAGGGCAGACACTGTGGAGGCCACTATTAAAGGGGCAGCCACTATGAAGATCACTGTTAAATGGGGGTGGTCAATGTTTAACGGGCGGGCACTGTGCAGGTTCACTGTTAAAGGGGGTGGACACTGGAGGTCACTATTAACCTGTTCCGGACATAGGGCGTACAGGTACGCCCTGATGTCCCGGTACTTAAGGACACAGGGCGTACCTCTCCGGTCCGGGAGCCGAGCGAGAGTGAGCGCTGCACGTGGATCTCAGAGCCAGCACCCCCATCTGTTAGAGAGATCATCATCCAGCACCCAATCTGTGCCCCAGCACCCCCAGGTATTTAGGGAAAGGTTAGGTTAGGCAGGGATATTCAGGGAAAGTAGTAAAAGGAATAAAAAAAAATAACGTTTTTGATTGCATCACCCTAAATCGGGTGTCTGGGACCCACAGCACATCTGTGGTGACCCTAGGCCCCCCAGGGGTGCTGCAGCTTTTCCCCCCTCCCCCCCCACAATCTTTGTGGGGGCGCAAGCAGGTTTTTATTTTTTGTGCGTACGCTGGCTGTGGCCGGCACTCTTAGCGTCCGGCCACTGTTAACGCATCGCACACCCCACCGCTGATCAACTTCGGACGGTTGATCAGTGATTTTCGAATTTAAATTTTTTCAAATTTTTTGCCCTTTTTAAGTTAGTGTTATTTTTTTTGGTCTGTTAGGTTTAGGGTAAGTTTGCGAACACCCGTGCCCCCACACACACACGCACACCAAATAAAGTTTCTCACGCACGCACACACACGCACACACACACTCCCCTATGGCCCGCCGGATATTCTCGGCCGAGGAGGCATACGCCTAGCTTGCCTCCGAGTCTGAGAGCCCCAGTGAAGACGAGGATGAGCCCACTTTCCTTTTGTCATCCTCGTTCTCCTCATTATCTAGCAATGATGATGAACCCCAAGGCGGCGGAGGCGCCACCAGGCAGAGCAAGGGGACCGCCATGCTAGGGACCCTGTGGCCCTCACTAGTACGAGCAGCTCTGGGGCTCGTACTAGTTTTCTGGCCCACCAGTTAAGGGCTCTTTCACACTTGCGTTGTCCGGATATGTGTACTCCATTTGTCGGAATTACACGCCGGATCCGGAAAAACGCAAGTGAACTGAAAGCATTTGAAGACGGATCCGTCTTCAAAATGCGTTCAGTGTTACTATGGCAGCCAGGACGCTATTAAAGTCCTGGCTGCCATAGTAGTAGTAGGGATCGGGGGAGCAGTATACTTACAGTCCGTGCGGCTCCCGGGGCGCTCCATAATGACGTCAGAGCGCCCCATGCGCATGGATGACGTGTCCATGCGATCACGTCATCCATGCACGTGTGGCGCCCTGACGTTACTCTGCAGCATCCCCGGGGAGCCGCACGGACGGTAAGTATACTGCTCCCCCGCTCCCCAATACACTTTACCATGGCTGTCAGGACTTTTAGCGTCTTGGCAGCCATGGTAACCATTCAGAAAAAGCTAAACGTCGGATCCGGCAATGCGCCGAAACGACGTTTAGCTTAAGGCCGGATCCAGATTAATGCCTTTCAATGGGCATTAATTCCGGATCCGGCCTTGCGGCAAGTGTTCAGGATTTTTGGGCCGGAGCAAAAAGCGGCAGCATGCTGCGGGTATTTTCTCCGGCCAAAAAACTTCCGGTCCGGAACTGAAGACATCCTGATGCATCCTGAACGGATTTCTCTCCATTCAGAATGCATTAGGATAAAACTGATCAGGATTCTTCCGCATAGAGCCCCGACGACGGAACTCTATGCCGGAAGAAAAGAACACAAGTGTGAAAGGGCCCTAAGTCTGCCGGTGAACTTTGAGCCCGTGATTCCTGATTTTGTAGGCCAACCAGGAATCCAGATTTCCACAGTGGGCTTCACTGAATACGACTACTTTAGTCTTTTTTTCAGTGACCACTTTGTAAATCTAATGGTGGAGCAAACAAACCTGTACGCCCAACAGTTTGTTGCTCAACACCCGGGCTCCTTTTTTGCTAGGCCAGGTGGCTGGACGTTTTGGGGCCTCGTGCTGCACATGGGCCTAGTCAAGAAACCTAGTGTCGGGCATTACTGGAGTGGGGACGTCCTCTACCAGACCCCACTTTACAGTACGGCCATGACACGCTCCCAGTTTGAGGCCATCTGGAAATGCCTGCATTATGCAGATAATGCAGTATGTCCCCCCAAGGTGATCCTGCCTATGACCGCCTGTACAAAATCAGTCCGGTCATCGATCACTTTGGGGCCAAATTTGTACAGGCCTATGTACCTGGAAGGGAGGTCGCGGTTGATGAGTCTCTCATTGCTTTCAAGGGGAGACTCATTTCCGCCAGTTATGTTTCCCTCAAAGCGGGCGAGGTATGGCGTGAAGCTGTACAAACTTTGTGAGAGTACCTCAGGGTACACTTATAAGTTTTTGTGTGTACGAGGGGCGAGATTCCCGTATTCAACCCCCAGAATATCCCCCCACTCTGGGTGTTAGCGGGAAACTTGTGTGGGACCTTATGCACCCACTGCTAGATAAAGGTTACCACCTCTACGTGGATAACTTTTATACTAGTATCCCCTTGTTCCAGTCCCTCGCCGCCAGATCCACATCTGCTTGTGGGACCGTGCGGAGAAAATCTAGTGCGGCCTCCCTACCCACCCCCTCTAGGTACCTATCCCCAGGGGTGCGACCCGTGCCCTTACCAGTGGAAACCTGTTGCTGGTCAGATATAAGGACAAGAGGGATCTCCTTGTACTGTCCACAATTCATGGTAACGGGCAGTCACCCCTGTCCCTGTGCGAGGTACCGCAGCAACGGTCCCTCAAGCCCGATTGTATCGTCGACTACAATCGGTATATGGGAGGAGTTGATCTCTCTGATCAATCTGATCAAGTCCTCAAGCCATATAATGCCATTCGCAAAACCCGGGCATGGTAGAAAAAAGTTGCGGTCTACTTGGTACAGGCTGCCTTGTACAACTCTTTTGTGCTGTCCCGGAGCGCTGGCAACACAGGGACATTCCTTCAGTTCTATGAGGCAGTCCTCAAGGCCCTGATCTTTTCTGACCGGGAAAGAGCAGGCCGGAGTACCTTGGGAACTGGAGGCGCCCAGATCGTCCCTGGCTAACACTTTCCAGGTGTGGTCCCCCATACTGGAAAGAAGGGACGGACCCCAAAAAAGTGCAGAGTGTGTCACAGGAGGGGGATACAGAAGGACACCTCTACTCGTGTGACACGTGCCCCGATCATCCGGGCCTCTATATTGACGGTTGCTTCAGGGAGTACCACACTTCCATGAAGTACTAAATTTATATCCCAATTTAGCCACTGACAATCGGATAAAAAAAACTATGGTTCTCAGACTTCAGACTTCAGACACTAAAACAAAAACATTTTTTTTCCAAAAATATTATTTAGTAAAACTAAAATAAATATAAAAAGTTGACATATTAGGTATCGCCACATCCGTAAGAATATGCTGTATAAAAATGCCCCATGACCTAACCCCTCAGATAAACACGGTCCAAAAAATAAAATAAAAACGGTGCAAAATTATTTTATTTTTTTGTCACCTTACATCACAAAAATTGTAATAGCAAGCGATCAAAAAGTCATATTCCCCCCAAAATAGTGCCAATAAAACCGTCTTCTTATCCCGCAAAAAATGAGCCCCTACCTAAAATAATCGGCTAAAAACTAAAAAACAAAAATTACCCTTAGACTATGAAGATACTAAAATGTTTTTTTTTTGTTTATAAAGATAATATAGTGTAAAACATAAATACATTTAAAAAGTAGACATATTAGGTATCGCCGCGTCCGTAAGAATCTGCTCTATAAAAATACCCCATGACCTAACCCCTCAGATGAACACGGTCAAAAAAATAAAATAAAAACGGTGCAAAAACAGCAATTTTTTGGCAAACTTTTCATTTAAATCCGTTTTTTTCCAGTAACAAAGCAAGGGTTAACAGCCAAACAAAACTTAATATTTATTACCCTGATTCTTCAGTTTACAGAAACACCCCATATGTGGTCGTAAACTGCTGTATGACCAAACGGCAGGGTGCAGAAGGAAAGGAACGCCGTATGGTTTCTGGAAGGCAGATTTTGATGGCCTTTTTTGGTGGGGCACCATGTCCCATTTGAAGCCCCCCTGATACACCCCTAGAGTAGAAACTCCATAAAAGTGACCCCATCTAAGAAACTACACCCCTCAAGGTATTCAAAACTGATTTTACAAACTTTATTAACCCTTTAGTTGTTCCGCAACAGTTTATGGCAAATAGAGATGACATTTCAGAATTTCTATTTTTGGTAACCTTGCCTCACAAAAATATAATATAGAGATAAACCAAAAATCATATGTATCCTAAAAATAGTCCCCAAAAAACTGCCACCTTATCCCGTTGTTTTCAAAATGTGGTCACTTTTATGGAGTTTCTACTCTAGGGGTGCGTCAGGGTGGGCTTCAAATGGGACATGGTGTAAATAAACCAGTCCAGCAAAATCTGACTTCCAAAAACCACACGGCGCACCTTTCCCTCTACGCCCCCAACTGTGTGCCCGTACAGTAGTTTACGGCCACATATGGGGTGTTTCTGCAAACAACAGAATCGGGGCAATAAATATAGCATTTTGTTTGGCTGTTAACCCTTGCTTTGTTACTGGAAAAAATGGATTAAAATGGAAAATTTGCCCAAAAATTGAAATTCTCAAATTTAATCTCCATTTGCCAATAACTCTTGTGCAACACCTAAAGGGTTAACAAAGTTCGTAAAATCAGTTTTGAATACCTTGAGGGGTGTAGTTTCTTAGATGGGGTCACTTTTATGGAGTTTCTACTCTAGGGGTGCATCAGGGGGGCTTCAAATGGGACATTGTGTAAATAAACCATGCCAGCAAAATCTGCCTTCCAAAAACCACACGGCGCACCTTTCCCTCTACACCCTACCATGTGCCCTGTACAGTAGTTTACGGCCACATAAGGGGTGTTTCTGCAAACTACAGAATCGGGGGCAATAATATAGCTTTTTGTTTGACCCCATCTATTAACCATTGGTGGCGTAGTGCTCCCCCCCCAACACCCCAGTATAATAAACATTGGTGGCGCAGGTGCGCCCCCCCCAACACCAAGTATAATAAACATTTGTGGCACCCCCCCCCAACACCCTCAGTATAATAAACATTGGTAGTGCAGTGCGCCTCCGCCCCCAACATCCCAGTATAATAACATTGGTGGCGCAGAGCTCCCCCCAACACCCCAGTATATAAACATTGGTGGCGCAGTGCGCCCCCCCAACACACCAGTATAATAAACATTGGTAGGACAGTGCGCCCCCCCCCCAACACCCCCAGTATAATAAACATTAGTGGTGCAGTGCGCCCCCCCATAACCCCATTATAATAAACATTGGTGGCGCAGTGCGCCCCCCCCAACACCCCAGTATAATAAACTTTGGTGGCGCAGGGCCCCCCCCCAACACCCCAGTATAATAAACATTGGTGGCGCAGTGCGCCCACCCCAACACCCCAGTATAATAGGGAGGGGTGGCGCAGTGCGCCCCCCCCCCAACACCCCAGTATAATAAACATTGGTGGCGCAGTGCGCCCCCCCATCACCCCTATTATAATAAACATTGGTGGCGCAGTGCGCCCCCCCCAGCACCCCAGTATAATAAACATTGGTGGTGCAGTGCGCCCCCCCAGCACCCCAGTATAAAAAACCATTGGTGGCGTGCAAGTGCGCCCCCCCAACACCCCAGTATAATAAACATTGGTGGCGCAGTGCGCCCCCACCCAACACCCCAGTATAATAAACATTGGTGGCGCAGTGCGCCCCCCCCATCACCCCATTATAATAAACATTGGTGGCGCAGTGCGCCCCCCCAACACCCCAGTATAATAAACATTGGTGGCGCAGTGCGCCCCCCCCCCCAGCACCCCAGTATAATAAACATTGGTGGCGCAATGCCAATGAGGGTTAAAAAAAAAATATATAATTAACTTACCTCCTCCAATTGATCGCGTAGCTGCCAGTCTCCTGTTCTTTCTTCAGGAACTGTCAAAGGACCTGTGGTGACGTCACTGAGCTCATCACATGGTCCATTACCATGGTGATGGATCATGTGATGTACCATGTGATGAGCACAGTGATGTCACCACAGGTCCTTTGACAGGTCCTGAAGAAAGAACAGGAGACCGGCAGCTACGCAATCAATTAGAGGAGGTGAGTTCATTTTTTTATTTATTTTTTAACCCTCAATTGACCTTCTACTAAGCATTCTGTATTAAAGAATGCTATTATTTTCCCTTATAACCATGTTATAAGGGAAAATAACACAGTGAATAGACTTTTATCCTAGCAATCATGCTTGAAAAATCACACCACATTCGCACTTGCTTGCGGATGCTTGCGATTTTCACGCAGCCCCATTAACGTCTATGGGGCCTGCGTTGCGTGAAAAACACACAACATAGAGCATGCTGTGATTTTCACGCAACGTACAAGTAATGCATTAAAATAACCGCTCATGTGCACAGCCCCATAGAAGTGAATGGGTCCGGATTCAATGCGGGTGCACCCGGCTCCAGCATTCCAGTATTTTGAATGCCAGATCTGGCACTAATACATTCCTATGGGGAAAAATGCCGGATCCGGCAATCAGGCAAGTCTTCAGTTTTTTTCGCCCGAGATAAAACCGTAGCATGCTACGGTTTTATCTTTTGCCTGATCAGTCAAAATTACTCAACTGAAGACATCCTGATGCATCCTGAACGGATTACACTCCATTCAGAACGCATAGGGATATGCCTGATCAGTTCTTTTCCAGTATAGAGCCCCTAGGACGGAACTCTATGCCGGAAATGAAAAACGCTAGAGTGAAAGTACCCTAAAATATTAAGTTTAAATCCCCCCTTTCCCAATCTTACATATAAAATATATAAACAATAAATAAATAAACATATTACATAGCACTGCGTCCGAAAAGTCCAAACTATTAAATTATTAAAGAATATCTCCTATGCGTAACAGAAATAAATAAATAAAAACCATGTGATTCGCCATTTTTTTGTCACCTTGTCACCCCAAAAAATAGGATAGGACTGTTCTATTATGGGCCGAACATTTCATAAAATGCGAAATGCACGTGGCTTTTTTTGGTGTTTTTTTTTTTTTTTTGCGTGGTATTGATTATCGCAATACTTTTCGGTCTGATCGGTGTAGCGTTGTCATGATACCAAAATTTTGATTCGGCTTCGATTTGGCGACTACAAATTTAATTTGGCTCCTAAATTTTTCAGTTCAGGAGCCAATGGCTACTAGGTAGTTTTTTTAGTCTGGAGCACTGCACTGTGGAGGTCATTGTTAACCACTTAAGGACCACAGGTTTATACCCCCCTAAAGACCAGGTCCTTTTTTACAAATCGGCACTCCACAACTTTAGCGGTTTATTGCTCGGTCATGCAACTTACCACTCAAATGAATTTTACCTCCTTTTCTTCTCACTAATAGAGATTTCATTTGGTGGTATTTCATTGCTGCTGACATTTTTACTTTTTTTGTTATTAATCGAAATTTAACGATTTTTTTTGCAAAAAAATGACATTTTTCACTTTCAGTTGTAAAATTTTGAAAAAAAAACGACATCCATATATAAATTGTGCTCTAAATTTATTGTTCTACATGTCTTTGATAAAAAAAAAATGTTTGGGTAAAAAAAAAATGGTTTGGGTAAAAGTTATAGCGTTTACAAACTATGGTACAAAAATGTGAATTTCCGCTTTTTGAAGCAGCTCTGACTTTCTGAGCACCTGTCATGTTTCCTGAGGTTCTAGAATGCCCAGACAGTACAAACACCCCACAAATGACCCCATTTCGGAAAGTAGACACCCTAAGGTATTCGCTGATGGGCATAGTGAGTTCATAGAACTTTTTATTTTTTGTCACAAGTTAGCGGAAAATGATGATTTTTATTTTTATTTTTATTTTTTCTTACAAAGTCTCATATTCCACTAACTTGTGACAAAAAATAAAAACTTCCATGAACTCACTATGCCCATCAGCGAATACCTTGGGATGTCTTCTTTCCAAAATGGGGTCACTTGTGGGGTAGTTATACTGCCCTGGCATTCTAGGGGCCCAAATGTGTGGTAAGGAGTTTGAAATCAAATTCTGTAAAAAATGGCTGGTGAAATCCGAAAGGTGCTCTTTGGAATGTGGGCCCCTTTGCCCACCTAGGCTGCAAAAAAGTGTCACACATCTGGTATCTCCGTACTCAGGAGAAGTTGGGGAATGTGTTTTGGGGTGTCATTTTACATATACCCATGCTGGGTGAGAGAAATATCTTGGCAAAAGACAACTTTGTATAAAAAAAAAATGGTAAAAGTTGTCTTTTGCCAAGATATTTCTCTCACCCAGCATGGGTATATGTAAAATGACACCCCAAAACACATTCCCCAACTTCTCCTGAATATGGAGATACCAGATGTGTGACACTTTTTTGCAGCCTAGGTGGGCAAAGGGGCCCATATTCCAAAGAGCACCTTTCGGATTTCACAGGTCATTTTTTTACAGAATTTGATTTCAAACTCCTTACCACACATTTGGGCCCCTAGAATGCCAGGGCAGTATAACCTACCCTACAAGTGACCCATTTTGGAAAGAAGACACCCCAAGGTATTCGCTGATGGGCATAGTGAGTTCATGGAAGTTTTTATTTTTTGTCACAAGTTAGTGGAATATGAGACTTTGTAAGAAAAAAAAAAAAAATCATCATTTTCCACAAACTTGTGACAAAAAATAAAAAATTCTAGGAACTCGCCATGCCCCTCTCGGAATACCTTGGGTGTCTTCTTTCCAAAATGGGGTCACTTGTGGGGTAGTTATACTGCCCTGGCATTTTCCAGGGGCCCTAATGTGTTGTAAGTAGGTAAATGACCTGTGAAAATCCTAAAGGTGCTCTTTGGAATATGGGCCCCTTTGCCCACCTAGGCCTGCAAAAAAGTGTCACACATGTGGTATCGCCGTATTCAGGAGAAGTTGGGGAATGTGTTTTGGGGTGTCATTTTACATATAACCCATGCTGGGTGAGAGAAATATCTTGGCAAAAGACAATCTTTTACCATTTTTTTTATACAAAGTTGGCATTTGACCAAGATATTTCTCTCACCCAGCATGGGTATATGTAAAATGACACCCCAAAACCACATTCCCCAACTTCTCCTAAGTACGGCAGATACAGATGTGTGACACTTTTTTGCAGCCTAGGTGGGCAAAGGGGCCCAAATTTCCTTTTAGGAGGGCATTTTTAGAACATTTGGATACCAGACTTCTTCTCACGCTTTGGGGCCCCTAGAATGCCAGGGCAGTATAAATACCCCACATGTGACCCCATTTTGGAAAGAAGACACCCCAAGGTATTCAATGAGGGGCATGGCGAGTTCATAGAAAAAAAAATTTTTTGGCACAAGTTAGCGGAAATTGATATTTTTTATTTTTTTCTCACAAAGTCTCCCTTTCCGCTAACTTGGGACAAAAATTTCAATCTTTCATGGACTCAATATGCCCCTCACGGAATACCTTGGGGTGTCTTCTTTCCGAAATGGGGTCACATGTGGGGTATTTATACTGCCCTGGCATTCTAGGGGCCCTAAAGCGTGAGAAGAAGTCTGGAATATAAATGTCTAAAAAATTTTACGCATTTGGATTCCGTGAGGGGTATGGTGAGTTCATGTGAGATTTTATTTTTTGACACAAGTTAGTGGAATATGAGACTTTGTAAGAAAAAAAAATACTAAGTCCGCTAACTTGGGCCAAAAAAATGTCTGAATGGAGCCTTACAGGGGGGTGATCAATGACAGGGGGGTGATCAGGGAGTCTATATGGGGTGATCACCCCCCCTGGAAGGCTCCAGGGCGACGCCTGTATGTGTTTTGCGGATCCGATCCATCTATCAGTGGATCCGTAAAAAATCATGCGGACATCTGAATGGAGCTTTACAGGGGGTTGATCAATGACAGGGGTGTAATCAATGACAGGGGGGTGATCAGGGAGTCTTATGGGGTGATCACCACAGTCATTGATCACGCCCCTGTAAGGCTCCATTCAGACGTCCGTATGCGTTTTGCGGATCCGATCCATCTATCAGTGGATCCGTAAAAATCATGCCGGACATCTGAATGGAGCTTTACAGGGGGTTGATCATGACAGGGGGGTAATCAATGACAGGGGGGTGATCAGGGAGTCTATTTGGGGTGATCACCACAGTCATTGATCACGCCCCTGTAAGGCTCCATTCAGACGTCCGTATGCGTTTTGCGGATCCGATCCATCTATCAGTGGATCCGTTAAAATCATGCGACATCTGAATGGAGCTTTACAGGGGGAGTGATCAATGACAGGGGGGTAATCAATGACAGGGGGGTGATCAAGGAGTCTATATGGGGGTGATCACCACAGTCATTGATCACGCCCCTGTAAGGCTCCATTCAGAAGTCCGTATGCGTTTTGCGGATCCGATCCATCCTATCAGTGGATCCGTTAAAAATCATGCGGACCATCTGAATGAAGCTTTACAGGGGAGTGATCAATGACAGGGGGTGATCAGAGAGTCTATATGGGGTGATCAAGGGTGAATAAGGGGTTAATAAGTGACAGGGGGGGGTGTAGTGTAGTGGTGCTTGGTGCAACATATTACTGAGCTACCTGTGTCCTCTGGTGGTCGATCCAAACAAAGGGGACCACCAGAGGACCCAGGTAGCAGGTATATTAGACGCTGTTATCAAAACAGCGTCTAATATAACCCTGTAGGGGTTAAAAAAATCACATCTCCAGCCTGCCAGCGAACGATCGCCGCTGGCAGGCTGGAGATCAACTCTCTTACCTTCCGTTCCTGTGAGCGCGCGCGCCTGTGTGCGCGTGTTCACAGGAAATCTCGGCTCACGCGAATTGACGCCAATCGGCGTTAGTGTGACCTGGGAGCGCCGCAGAAATGACGCCTTTCGGCGTTAGCGTGGCGGGAAGTGGTTAAAGGGGCCGGTACTGTAAAGGTCACTGTTATGGGGAAGACTGTTGATTTCTACGACACGCATTTTACGACACACGGAAACATGAAATGAAATAGATGAAATATACCCGTGCGAAGCCGGGTCCTTCTGCTAAAATATATAATATATATATATATATATACTACTGTCCTGTACATAGATAGATAGGAGATCGATACATAGACGATAGACAGATAGATAGATTTTAAAAAAAAAAGTAAAGAGCAGCACACAAATCAACGGGTGCAATCCCTCCAAAAGACCTGCGACCAGGGTCCACTTGAATATATTAAGTAAAAGTAGGCAGCACTCCAAACTTTTGGAGTGCTGCCTACTTTTACTTAATATACTGTAGATAGATAGATAGATATGCAATGTGACAGGAAGATCTGCCTGTGTGAGCTAGGACATGATCATGTGACTGTGTTTGTATGCAAGGTTAGGCTGTGCAGAGCAAGCACTGCAGTGCAGGGGGCAGGGAAGGGCAGATTATTCACACCCACAAATATTCATGAGGGAGAGCTTAGTCATTGTTGTTACATGCCCCCACAGCTTTGCTGCAGCATGTAAACAAAGCATGAATAACAGAACTATGCAAAGGTGTAAGTATGTTTTTTTTTTCTTAAGAAATCAACCTTATCTAATATATATATATGTAAGTCCTGATGAGTTTTATAAGTTTTTTATTTTTTTTCATTACTCGAATAACCCCTTTAAATCACCACATTTGGCCTCAAATGCTCATGGTGCTGTTTTACTCCTGAGCCCTATGGTATGTCCAGGCAAAAGATTAGGGATACATGTAGGTTGTTTATAAAACCAGTCAGCACGGCATAATAATAGAAGAGAAGACTTTTCACACTGGTATAAAATGGGCACAGCATATTTGGCACTGAATCTGTGGAAAAATTGCAATTTTTACTTTGCACCATCTGCTGTAAATTAATTTAGCAAAATACCTGTTGGATCAAAATGCCCACTACACCCATTGGTAAATTCTGAGAGGGGTGTAGTTTCCAATATAGGGGTCACGTCTTGTATTTTTTTATATTTCCTCAGAGCCTCTGCAGTTGTCGGCCAGTGCCAAACTAGGCCTCAAATGCGCATGGTGCTCTTTCTCTTCTGAGCCCTGCAGTGTGCGCATACAGCAGTTGACAACCATATGTGGGGTGTTGTCGTATTTAGGAGAATATAGGTAACAAATTGGGGTGCTATTTCTCCCATTACTCCTTGTGAAGATGAAAAATCTGGGGCTAAAGCAACATTTTGTTGGAAAAAAAAAATTGTTTTTCATTTTCAATGGGGTCACATTTTGGGGTTTTCACTGTAGGTCCCTCCAAATGTGACATGATGCCCAAAAACCATTTCAGAAAAATCTGCCCTTTAAAAGTAAAATGGTGCTCCTTCTAAGCCATGCAGTGTGCCCAAGCAGCATTTTGTGACTACATATAGGTAATTTTCTCCTGTTTCCCCTTCTAAAAATGAAAAACTTAGATGTAAAGTGACATTTTCTTGTAAAAAAAAAAATAATTTACATTTTTCATTTTCACAGCTAAGGGTTTCTATGCCTGTTGGGCCAAGGTGCTCACTGCACCCCATAAAAAATTCCTTAGGTGGTGTAGTTTCTGAAATGGGGTCAAGTTTTGGGCGTTTTCCACTGTAGGGGTACCTCAGAGTCTACAAATGCAGGATGGTGCCTGAAAATTATTCCAGTGGAATTTGCCCTCCAAAAGCCATATAGTGCTCCTTTCATTCTGAACCCTGTTGTGTGCACATACGGCAGTTTAAGGGGCGTTGCCGTATTTAAAAAAAATTGTAGGGTGCTTTCTCTCCTGTTTCTCCTTGTGAAAATGAACAATTTGGGCCTAAATCAACATTTTCTTGTAGATTATATAATTTGATTTTCACGGGCAAGTTTTTCCATATTGTATGAGACCCATGTGGGGTCAAAGCATTTGCTATGCCTCTCAGTTCCTTAAATGGTGTAGTTTCCAAAATGCGGTTACTTTTTATTTTTTTTTATTTTTTTACTGTAGGGGTACCTCAGGGGGTCTTCAATGGAATCTGCCTCCCAAAAGCCCTGCTGTGTTCCCATACAGAAGATTATGACTAGGGATGAGCGAACCCGAACTGTATAGTTCGGGTTCGTACCGAATTTTGGGGTGTCCGTGACACGGACCCGAACCCGAACATTTTCGTAAAAGTCCGGGTTCGGGTTCGGCGCTTTCTTGGCGCTTTCTGAAAGGCTTCAAAGCAGCCAATCAACAAGCGTCATACTACTTGCCCCAAGAGGCCATCACAGCCTTGCCTACTATTGGCATGGCTGTGATTGGCCAGTGTAGCATGTGACCCAGCCTCTATATAAGCTTGGGTCACGTAGCGCTGCACGTCACTCTGCTGATACAAGCGTAGGGAGGGTTGCTGCTGCGACGTCTAGGGCGAGATAGGCAGATTAACTCCTCCAAAAGACTTAATTCAGTGATTGATCTCCAGCTGTGGATCATTGAAGTGCTGATATTGAATTGCTCACTTTTTTTAGGCTGCCCAGAGCGTTTTTATATCACTTTTTTTCTGGGGTGATCTGCGGCCAATTTGTGGCTTGTGGTGCGCCAGCACAAGCTGCCACCAAGTACATTTAACCACCAATAGTGTGGTTATTTTTTGCTATATCCTACATCAGGTGCAGGCTGAGCCTGTGTCACCCAAGTGCATTTAACCATCAATAGTGTGGTTATTTTTTGCTATATCCTACATCAGGGTCAAGCTTTCATCAAGTGCATTTAACCATCAATAGTGTGGTTATTTTTTGGCCATATACTACATTAGGTGCAGGCTGAGCCTGTGTCACCCAAGTGCATTTAACCATCAATAGTGTGGTTATTTTTTGCTATATCCTACATCAGGGTCAAGCTTTCATCAAGTGCATTTAACCATCAATAGTGTGGTTATTTTTTGGCCATATACTACATTAGGTGCAGGCTGAGCCTGTGTCACCCAAGTGCATTTAACCATCAATAGTGTGGTTATTTTTTGCTATATCCTACATCAGGGTCAAGCTTTCATCAAGTGCATTTAACCATCAATAGTGTGGTTATTTTTTGGTCATTTACTACATCAGGGGCAAGTTGAGCCTGTCACCCAGCGCCTAAAAAATAGGCCCTGACATTCTATTCCTCCAAATCAGTACAGTTTAGCTGATCAAGTTATATTTAGTGACCGTAAAAGCACAGTTTTTGTTCTGGGTGAAAAACTATTCCCAAATTGCCATTCTCAAAATTAGTAGTTTCAGCTATATCAGGCCTACTTTAAATCTATCCCAAAAAGGATATCTTAGATTGAAGGTGCTGATAGTGTCATTCTGAAAAACTTAACACACACGCTACAGTGCAGATACAAGTCTAATTCTGTGATTAAAGGTATATCTGTCACACAGCGCGTAAAAAAATAGGCCTCACATTTATATTCAACCAAATCTGTCATTACTTGTGTGCTTGTATTAGTGTAATACGGTACCTAAATAGATAGCCAGACAGTGTTAGGTGTCTGTAAAAAAATGCCCTGAATTTAAATTCAATACATTGGCCTGAATAATATTTTTCTATTGTGGTGAACGGTAACAATGAGGAAAAACAACTAGTAAGGGACGCGGACGTGGACATGGTCGTGGTGGTGTTAGTGGACCCTCTGGTGCTGGGAGAGGACGTGGCCGTTCTGCCACAGCCACACGTCCTAGTGTACCAACTACCTCAGGTCCGAGTAGCCGCCAGAATTTACAGGGATATTTGGTGGGGCCCAATGCCGTTCTAAGGATGGTAAGGCCTGAGCAGGTACAGGCATTAGTCAATTGGGTGGCCGAGAGTGCAATCCAGGCACGTTCACATTATCTCCCACCCAGTCTTCTGCAGAAAGCGCACAGATGGCGCATGAAAACCAAGCCCATCAGTCTGTCACATCACCCCCATGCATATCAGGGAAACTGTCTGAGCCTCAAGTTATGCAGCAGTCTCTTATGCTGTTTGAAGACTCTGCTGCCAGGGTTTCCCAATCGCATCCACCTAGCCCTTCCCCAGGGGTGGAAGAGATAGAATGCACTAACGCACAACCACTTATGTTTCCTGATGAGGACATGGGAATACCACCTCAGCACGTCTCTGATGATGACGAAACACAGGTGCCAACTGCTGCGTCTTTCTGCACTGTGCAGACTGAACAGGAGGTCAGGGAGGAAGACTGGGTGGAAGACGATGCAGGGGACGATGAGGTCCTAGACCCCACATGGAATGAAGGTCGTGCCACTGACTTTCAGAATTCTGAGGAAGAGGCAGTGTTGAGACCGAGCCAACAGCATAGCAAAAGAGGGAGCAGTGGCCAAAAGCCGCCGCCAAGAGAGTCCGTCTGCTACTGGCCACCGCCATCTGGGACCGAGCACCCCAAAAGCAGCTTCAAGGAGTTCCCTGGCGTGGCAGTTCTTCAAACAATGTGCTGACGACAAGACCCGAGTGGTTTGCACTCTGTGCCATCAGAGCCTGAAGCGAGGCATTAACGTTCTAAACCTTAGTACAACCTGCATGACCAGGCACCTGCATGCAAAGCATGAACTGCAGTGGAGTAAACACCTTAAAAACAAGGAAGTCACTCAGGCTCCCCCTGCTACCTCTTCTGCTGCTGCCGCCGCCTCGGCCTCTTCCTTCGCCTCTGGAGGAACGTTGGCACCTGCCGCCCAGCAAACAGAGGATGTACCACCAACACCACCACCTCCGTCACCAAGCATCTCAACCATGTCACACGGCAGCATTCAGCTCTCCATCTCACAAACATTTGAGAGAAAGCGTAAATTCCCACCTAGCCACCCTCGATCCCTGGCCCTGAATGCCAGCATTTCTAAACTACTGGCCTATGAAATGCTTGTCATTCAGGCTGGTGGACACAGACAGCTTCAAACAGCTCATGTCGCTTGCTGTCCCACAGTATGTTGTTCCCAGCCGCCACTACTTCTCCAAGAGAGCCGTGCCTTCCCTGCACAACCAAGTATCCGATAAAATCAAGTGTGCACTGCGCAACGCCATCTGTGGCAAGGTCCACCTAACCACAGATACGTGGACAAGTAAGCACGGCCAGGGAAGCTATATCTCCCTAACTGCACACTGGGTAAATGTAGTGGCGGCTGGGCCCCAGGCGAAGAGCTGTTTGGCGCACGTCCTTCCGCCGCCAAGGATCGCAGGGCAACATTCTTTGCCTCCTGTTGCCTCCTCCTCCGACTCTGCTTCCTCCTCCTCTTCTTCCACCTGCTCATCCAGTCAGCCACACACCTACACCACCAACTTAAGCACAGCCCGGGGTAAACGTCAGCAGGCCATTCTGAAACTCATATGTTTGGGGGACAGGCCCCACACCGCACAGGAGTTGTTGCGGGGTATAGAACAGCAGACCGACGAGTGATTGCTGCCGGTGAGCCGGTGTGCGATAATGGGCGAAATCTCGTTGCAGCTCTGAGACTAGCCGGTTTGACGCACATCCCTTGCCTGGCGCATGTGCTGAATTTGGTGGTGCAGAAGTTCATTCACAACTACCCCGACATGTCAGAGCTGCTGCATAAAGTGCGCGCCGTCTGTGCGCGCTTCCGGCGTTTACATCCTGCCGCTGCTCGCCTGTCTGCGCTACAGCGTAACTTCGGCCTTCCCGCTCACCGCCTCATATGCGACGTGCCCACCAGGTGGAACTCCACCTTGCACATGCTGGACAGACTGTGCGAGCAGCAGCAGGCCATAGTGGAGTTTCAGCTTGCAGCACGCACGGGTCAGTCGCACTGCGGAACAGCAACACTTCACCACCAATAACTGGGCCTCCATGCGAGACCTGTGTGCCCTGTTGCACTGTTTCGAGTATTCCACCAACATGGCCAGTGGCGATGACGCCGTTATCAGCGTTACAATACCACTTCTATGTCTCCTTGAGAAAACACTTAGGGCAATGATGGAAGAGGTGGCCCAGGAGGAGGAGGAAGAGGGGTCATTTTTAGCACTTTCAGGCCAGTCTCTTCGAAATGAGTCAGAGGGAGGTTTTTTGCAACAGCAGAGGCCAGGTACAAATGTGGCCAGCCAGGGCCCACTACTGGAGGACAAGGATGAGGAGGAGGTGGAGGAGGATGAGGATGAAGCATGTTCACAGCGGGGTGGCACCAAACGCAGCTCGGGCCCATCACTGGTGCGTGGCTGGGGGGAAACACAGGACGATAACGATACGCCTCCCACAGAGGACAGCTTGTCCTTACCTCTGGGCAGCCTGGCACACATGAGCGACTACATGCTGCAGTGCCGGCGCAACAACAGCAGAGTTGCCCACATTTTAACGTGTGCGGACTACTGGGTTGCCACCCTGCTGGATCCCCGGTACAAAGACAATGTGCCCACCTTACTTCCTGCACTGGAGCGTGATAGGAAGATGCACGAGTACAAGCGCACGTTGGTAGACGCGCTACTGAGAGCATTCCCAAATGTCACAGGGGAACAAGTGGAAGCCCAAGGCAGAGGAGGAGCAAGAGGTCACCAACGCAGCTGTGTCACGGCCAGCTCCTCTGAGGGCAGGGTTAGCATGGCAGAGATGTGCGAAAAGTTTTGTCACCACGCCACAGCTAACTGCACCACACACCTGATACGGAACGTGTTAGCAGGAGGCAACACTTTCACTAACATGGTGGAACCAGTACGTGTGCACACCCCTCCACGTACTGACTGATGGTTCGGCCCCATTCAATTTCTGGGTCTCCAAACTGCTCCACGTGGCCCAGAGCTAGCCCTTTTATGCCTTGGAGGTGCTGGCCTGCCCGGCGGCCAGCGTTTTGTCTGAACGTGTATTTAGCACGGCAGGGGGCGTCATTACAGACAAACGCAGCCGCCTGTCTACAGCTAATGTGGACAAGCTGACATTCATAAAAATTAACTAAGCATGGATCCCACAGGACCTGTCCATCCCTTGTGCAGATTAGACATTTATAACTACCTCCCCTTAACCATATATTATTGTACTCCATGGCACTTCCTCATTTAATCCTTTTTTTATTTTCATTTTACCATTATATTGCGGGGCAACCCAAAGTTGAATGAACCTCTCCTCTGTCTGGGTGCCGGGGCCTAAAAATATCTGACAGTGGCCTGTTCCAGTGTTGGGTGACATGAAGCATGATTCTCTGCTATGACATGAAGCCTGATTCTCTGCTATGGGACCTCTCTCCTCTGTCTGGTTGCCGGGGCCTAAAAATATCTGACAATGGCCTGTTCCAGTGGTGGGTGACGTGAAGCCTGATTTTCTGCTATGACATGAAGCCTGATTCTCTGCTATGACTTGAAGCCTGATTCTCTGCTATGACATGAAGCCTGATTCTCTGCTATTGGACCTTTCTCCTCTGTCTGGGTGACGGGGCCTAAATATCTGACAGTGGCCTGTTCCAGTGGTGGATGACATGAAGCCTGATTCTCTGCTATGACATGAAGCCTGATTCTCTGCTATGGGACCTCTCTCCTCTGTCTGGGTGCCAGGGCCTAAATATCTGACAATGGCCTGTTCCAGTGGTGGGTTACGTGAAGCCTGATCAGACATCCCAACCTGCAAAAACTAATTTCAGGGAGGAACACTTCTCATTTCAGTGAGGTTTTCTTTTGTTTTCTTTCACAAACTTTTTATTACATTTTCCAGACATATGCAGTATCTGCACACTTTGCTCTATGGTGTGGAGGACTGGGCTCATCACCCTGCCCCAAATTATCATATTTATGTATATGATTAAAGGGATTCTGTCACCACCTATAAGCCCTGTGAGCTAAACATATGCTCATGTCCAGGGTAGCATTCTGATTTCTAAGGTGGCCTTATAAAAGCTATTTGTGGCTTTATTCTGCGGAAAAAACAGTTTTACTAACCTGTCAATCACTGAATTAAGGTGCCCAAGCAGGGGAGGTCTGTGGATGCATGGCATCGCCGTTCGTGCCCAGCGCCGCCTTCTACTCCTCAGTGCCGCCTCTCCCTCCCTCCCCCTCCTCCCACTTTGAGATCCCGCGCGTGCGCACAGGCTCAGCCTGATGCGCCGTTGCGGACTGCTGGCATTGGCCTCTTCTTGCACTGTGCGCACGCGCCGAGAAGGGGACACTGCTACAGGTTGCCGGAAAGGGTTACTGCGAGTAAACTAGAGATGGGAAGTTCGGATCTTTCACATGAATCGGTTCATTTGAATCAGTTCATTCAAACGAACCGATTCATGAATCAAATCTTCGGTTCATTCGCTGAGCTGACAAGAAGCAAGTGAACCGAAGCTTAGGTTGCGCAATGCGCATGCGCGGATGCTTCCATTCACTTGCTGACTTGCTGAGTCGGCTCTTTGTCTAAGTCAGGAAGTTTATTCTTTAAAACCCTGTGTGTAATTATCTACCCCACTGTAGGAAAAAAACAAGCATCCAGGGGGGGTGAATTTAACACTGGGGAAAATAATATAATTAAAATGGGGGGTTCAATGTGTAAATGTATTTAAAAAAAAATACATCTCTCTCAATAGTTATATAGCTACTGAATGAGACAGAAGGAGAGATGCCTTTAACATATATATCTCCTTGAGAAGCCAATTTGACCCTAAAGGGTTAATTCAACCTGTAATCTAAACTCTGTGTCCTGTCACTTCTCTTATCTCTGTGCTCTGCTATCAGTAAACATTTCCGGGATATATTGTCTCAGATGCGGGTGTCAGGGAGCCGCTATCTAATAGCGGGAGACTCCCTGAACGTCCGGGAGACTTGAGATCCCTGCCTGATTCTCTGCTATGACTTGAAGCCTGATTCTCTGCTATGACATGTAGCCTGATTCTCTGCTATGGGACCTTTCTCCTCTGTCTGGGTGCCGGGGCCTAAAAATATCTGACAGTGGCCTGTTCCAGTGGTGGGTGACATGAAGCATGATTCTCTGCTATGACATGAAGCCTGATTCTCTGCTATGAGACCTCTCTCCTCTGTCTGGGTGCCGGGGCCTAAATATCTGACAGTGGCCTGTTCCAGTGGTGGGTGACATGAAGCCTGATTCTCTGCTATGACATGAAGCCTGATTCTCTGCTATGGGACCTCTCTCCTCTGTCTGGGTGCCGGGGCCTAAATATCTGACAATGGCCTGTTCCAGTGGTGGGTGACGTGAAGCCTGATCAGACATCCCAACCTGCAAAAACTAATTTCAGGGAGGAACACTTCTCATTTCAGGGAGGTTTTCTTTTTTTTTCTTTCACAAACTTTTTATTACATTTTCCAGACATATGCAGTATCTGCACACTTTGCTCTATGGTGTGGAGGACTGGGCTCATCACCCTGCCCCAAATTATCATATTTATGTATATGATTAAAGGGATTCTGTCACCACCTATAAGCCCTGTGAGCTAAACATATGCTCATGTCCAGGGTAGCATTCTGATTTCTAAGGTGGCCTTATAAAAGCTATTTGTGGCTTTATTCTGCGGAAAAACAGGTTTTACTAACCTGTCAATCACTGAATTAAGGTGCCCAAGCAGGGGAGGTCTGTGGATGCATGGCATCGCCGTTCGTGCCCAGCGCCGCCTTCTACTCCTCAGTGCCGCCTCTCCCTCACTCCCCCTCCTCCCACTTTGAGATCCCGCGCGTGCGCACAGGCTCAGCCTGATGCGCCGTTGCGGACTGCTGGCATTGGCCTCTTCTTGCACTGTGCGCACGCGCCGAGAAGGGGACACTGCTACAGGTTGCCGGAAAGGTTTACTGCGAGTAAACTAGAGATGGGAAGTTCGGATCTTTCACATGAATCGGTTCATTTGAATCAGTTCATTCACACGAACCGATTCATTAATCGAATCTTCGGTTCATTCGCTGAGCTGACAAGAAGCAAGTGAACCGAAGCTTAGGTTGCGCAATGCGCATGCGCGGATGCTTCCATTCACTTGCTGACTTGCTGAGTCAGCTCTTTGTCTGAGTCAGGAAGTTTATTCTTTAAAACCGTGTGTGTAATTATCTACCCCACTGTAGGGAAAAAACAAGCATCCAGGGGTGGTGAATTTAACACTGGGGTAAATAATATAATTAAAATGGGGGGTTAAATGTGTAAATGTATTTAAAAAAAAATACATCTCTCTTAATAGTTATATAGCTACTGAATGAGACAGAAGGAGAGATGCCTTTAACATATATATCTCCTTGAGAAGCCAATTTGACCCTAAAGGGTTAATTCAACCTGTAATCTAAACTCTGTGTCCTGTCACTTCTCTTATCTCTGTGCTCTGCTATCAGTAAACATTTCCGGGATATATTGTCTCAGATGCGGGTGTCAGGGAGCCGCTATCTAATAGCGGGAGACTCCCTGAACGTCCGGGAGACTTGAGATCCCTGCCTGATTCTCTGCTATGACATGAAGCCTGATTCTCTGCTATGACTTGAAGCCTGATTCTCTGCTATGACATGAAGCCTGATTCTCTGCTATGGGACCTCTCTCCTCTGTCTGGGTGCCAGGGCCTAAAAATATCTGACAATGGCCTGTTCCAGTGTTGGGTGACATGAAGCCTGATTCTCTGCTATGACATGAAGCCTGATTCTCTGCCATGAGACCTCTCTCCAATTGATATTAGTTAATTTTAATTTATTTTATTTTTATTTTAATTCATTTCCCTATCCACATTTGTTTGCAGGGGATTTACCTACATTTTGCTGCCTTTTGCAGCCCTCTAGCCCTTTCGTGGGCTATTTTACAACCTTTTTAGTGCCGAAAAGTTCGGGTCGAGTTCGGATCCCGAACCCGAACATTTCCGGGAAGTTCAGCCGAACTTCTCGAACCCGAACATCCAGGTGTTCGCTCAACTCTAGTCCTGGCAGCTAAACTTCCTAACCTGGAAACAACACAATTCTCTGTGAGGTTCCTTTAATAGAATGGTACAGGACCTGTGATGCAGTCCTCACAGGTCTTTTAGCTTTCTGCACTGATGACAGGGCCTCAGGAATAGAGCCCGATGGGAGCCTGTATTGGATGTAATAAGGGGGTGGGGCAGCTACATGGTCTGTCTCAAATGTAGCTCACCCCCCTTTGAAGTGAATGGGAGCCAAGCAGCAGTAACCCACAAGAGCCTTTCAATTTTGAACTGAGCTGTGCTTCCTGTTCCATTTAAAATTTTAGTTCCAATGCCTGGAGGCTGCAGGGAACAACTGATCAAGTTGGTGTCAGGTGTCAGGCACCCACTGATCAGATATTGATGAACTATGCTGAGGATAGGTCATCAGTATCAGGTTCCTGGAACACCTGTTTAACCACAAAATCTAGAAAATGGGGCATGTATTTAAAAAAAAAAAAAATAGGAAAAAAAGTTGTGACTTCCGGTTCCGGCGCGCTCCCATGAGGAGGTAGTGGAAGACAGCTCTGAGTGCTCACCTACAACTAGCCGGGGTATTGGTCGCAAAACAGGACGATAGTTCCCCTAGAACACCTCCGGTAGTGGAGACACTGCTGATGAAAAAATACATTGTGCGCGGCGGCACCCCGACATCTGTAACTTCGCACTCACAACGAGATGCATCGCCCTGCAGGGTTCAGTGTAAGATGGCAGACCTACCCGCTCTTCCTCGCAGCCTCCAGCTCAGCCGGCAGAAAATGAGGTAAATCCTATGAAGACCCAGACCCTTTCTCAGAAGCAAGGGCTAGAGCTCCCTTGCAAAGAGCTGGCTATAGAAGTGGCAAACCTGCTAGCGCCTGACATTAAGGCGTCCCTTGAAGCAACAGTGGCCACATATCTGCAAAACATACAGGGGTAGATCGCACAACATACGCTCCAATTGCAGGAATTACAACAGAGAGTAGGTGATATGGAGGACAAGCTTGATAAAACAGAGCTTGGCGGAAAGCACCCTCAAGGAGAACCAGATCCTCAAAATTAAATTTGACGACCTGGAAAACCGTTCACGACGGAATAATCTGAGAATTGTGGGACTTCCTGAATCGATCCCCCTTAATCAGCTAGCTCAAATATGTTCAGTGGAATTGCCGCAGGCCTTAGGGCTGCAACAGCAGATGACCGTTGAAAAAGAGGGCACCGCATTTGCCCTATGAGAGAGGCTCCTAAAGAGGGGTTAGGTCAAAGACCTAGAGCTACAATAGTTAAATACCTTAACTATGCCGAGAAAGAAGTCCTCTTAAACAACTACAGAAAAGCAACTCGCCCGACACAAATTCGGGGACATAAGATTTTACTGTTTGGAGATTACTCGGCCAAAGTCGCCAGGAAACGAAGGGCGTTTTCCACGATCTGCACACAGCTTATTCAGGATAAAGTGAAGTTCGCGCTAATTTATCCAGCTACCCTCAGGATCTTTAGAAAGGAGGGCACCATTGAAACATACCACACTCCGGCTGAAGCCAGAAAGAGCCTGGATGATCAGCCTGAATCCACCCCAGTCTACTCCTCTCAGAGGGGGAATCATCATCAAGGACTCCCTCGCAGAAACCGCCCGGGCTCATCTCCAAATACTCAGCGAAGTGAACGAAGTCAAGCATCAAGCCCAGAATGGGACTGAGACTTTGATAAGTTAAGGTAACTTGCTGAATATTCCCTTGCAGGACTTTGATTCAATAGAGGAAAAGTACCATCGGTACATAGAGAGACGAACTCTTACCTGTGTATTGAAGAGCACTAATGTTAAAATGTGATTTAGATGAATATGTATTCTGGTAATGGGTATACCAGCAAACCTAGCCAGAAGGGGGCGAAAAAAGTGAAGTCTAAACTACTATATTGTTGGTTTGTTCTACCTCCTGAAAGGAGAGTTATTGTTGGGATGTTGGGAAAAGGGGGGGGCGGGTTTTCTTTGTTTAGCTATACTCCATAGGTACAAAGATGTTTCTCTAATGGTATTACTCAGCGGGAATCGGCGTCCTCCGGGTGGGTCTCCTGATAAGATCAAAACTACTAACAGGTTATGAAAATTGTGACTTGGAATGTTAAAGGCCTAAAGGCCCCACATAAGAGAATGTCGATTTTACGACATTTAAAGAAATTGGATGCTGACATTGCTCTACTACAGGAGACACACCTGGGAGGCAGATTTTTGGCGAATGAAGCGCCTGTGGGTGGGTCAAGTGTATGGTTCTCCTGCACAAGGGAGAAAGGCAGGAGTTCTGACATTAATACATAGACGTTTACGACATAAACTGACTGCAAGTCATAGCGACGATGAGGGGAGGGTGTTGATGACTAAAATGGATACTGATGCAGGAGAACTGACTGTGTTTAATATATATGGTCCTAATGTGGGACAGTCAAGCTTTTACGGGACATTGGTTCCAGTTGTCTTGAAGGAGGGCAGGGGGCAGATACTAGTGGCAGGAGATCTTAACTCGGTGAGAAAGTTGGAAGAAGATCGTAAATACTCCTACACTGATGTAATACCTAAAACCCAGGGGAACTTCACTTTAGAACCCTTTTTGGAAGCTACTGTTTTGAATGATGTTTGGAGATTTTTCAATCCAATGGAACGAGAATTTACTCACTTCTCCCATGCTCAACGTTCATGGTCGAGGATTGATTATGTTCTGTCCTCACAATTGCTGATGCAGAGAGTAGAAAAGGTGGAGATTTCAGATCTAATTATCTCAGATCACCCCCCAGTAGTTGCTCACATAAGAGAGATAACGCCTAGAGGCAGCGATTACACGTGGCAGATTCCCAACCACTTGCTATCAGACGAAGACTTTCATGACAGGTTGAAGGGCTGGTGGTGGGAGTTTCAAGAGAATAACAAAGCACACATGGAAGATCATGTCTTATTCTGGGAGATGGCTAAATCTGTTCTCAGAGGAAATATAATTTCATATGCATCAGCCAAAAGGAAAAAAGTACTAGATCACTATAGACAGGCCACTGAAAAGGTACGACAAGCATATACCTCTTTTCTGGCAGACCCCTCGTCCATAAACAGGATCAATTGGGTCACTGCAAAGCACTCATACGACCATTATTTAGAACTAAAAATGAGGATGTTTCTAGATCAAAAATCTGCGGAATTCTTCAAATTTGGGAATAAGGTGGGTAAATTGCTAGCTAATCTAGTTAAAGCTCAGAGAGGGAGTGGGGGACCTAATAAAATAATAGAGGAAGGTGGAGGGGAAATAAGAGACTTAAAAACTATCACGCAATGCTTTGGGAAATTTTATAAAAAACTGTACTCACAGGAGCCCTGTGAAGGATCTCGGGGTAAGGCGCTTTTGGCGAAGGTCCAGCTACCTCGATTGACAGAGGAAGCACTAGCACATTTAAATTCTCCTATTACGGAAGGTGAGGTGACACTAACTGTAAAAAAACTAAAAAACTAGGCTCCCAGACCTGACGGGTATACAGGGGAATTTTTAAAATTACTGATTCCAGAACTCACACAAACCTTGACAAAATTGTTCAATTTTTTCATGGAAGGCGGAGCTATGATGCCTACAGGGAACATGGCATACATTAAAGTTATCTTAAAACCAGGCAAAGATCCGAGTTTAACTAGCTCTTACAGACCAATATCGCTAATCAATCAAGATTTGAAAATCTTTTCTAAGATTATAGCAGATAGATTGGCAAACTATATGCCAGACCTGTTAGGCCCACACCAGGGGGGATTCACTAGAAGAAGAGCGGCGGTGACCAATATTAGAACTGTGCTTGCTGTACAGGATTATCTAGCCCATAACAAATTGAGCAATAATCAACCAGCCTTTCTATCGCTAGATGCCGAAAAGGCTTTTGATAATGTGAATTGGAGATGGTTGGGATGGGCCCTAGATGCCTTTGGAGTCAGGGGTCCGTTCCGAATGGCACTGGATGGTATGTACAGCAGGCCTCAGGCAAGAGTTAGTCTTCCGGGATTCCTTTCTGATTCATTCACATTCGCGAAGGGAACCAGACAAGGATGTCCCCTCTCACCCCTTCTTTTTAATCTGGCCCTAGAACCGTTCATCCAATCAGATACTTTTGAGGGAGTTAAGGTAGGTGGAAGGGAAGTAAAACTGATATGTTTCGCGGATGATGTCCTGATATTCATGTCTGATCCCAAGAGACGGGATACAAGATTAATATCAGTAAAATAGCTGAATAGATGAGAGGGGCACACCTACATCTAAAAATCACATGGAGCTGCAGCCAATATGTTTATAAAACTATTTATTTGCACCAAAAATAATTCAAATCAAGTGAGGTACCTCAATATATTCACATTAAAAATACATTTACTTAAAAACATAAAAATATATAACCATCTGTAGGGACTTGTTGCTAAATGTATAACAGAATATGTAGCAAAATATGTAACAGAATCACTGGTTAGTGGTTGCTTTGCAATGGAGAATCGTGACTGTGTATCCTTGTATACAGTCTTTAATACAAATTCCGATGCGCAGGGTTTGATGCGCAATGTCTCTGCTGATATTTAATATGTAAATTCCGACTGTGACCGATAATTTACAAGTGTGTATACAGTCTTTTTCTTATTGTTGGTTATCTTCACAGCATATACCAGATTGGTCTGCTGTTAAACCTTGCTGTGTGTAAACACTACTCACTGTTCTGAAGCGGTGGAGTGACCGATCACTCATGCTTGGCGTGGCGTCCCACGTGTTACAGCAACGATGGTCTCAGTTCCGGTCCGCTCTTTTGTATGGGTGAGTAGAGTACCAAGGCAGGGAAAAAAATTGTCCATTTAGACGCCGGGGTCTAAGATAGTTAAGACCCACTTGAATATTCTGCGTTACTTGGTGTCTTTTGATCTGGACACAACGAGACTTGTGTTTCTTCCTATCAGCTGTGCAGAAGCGTTTCCAAAGATCCGGAGGTGTTGCGCAGATTGTAGGCTGCGGTTTCTTTCTTTACTCGAGACTTGTGTACACCAGACACATTTCGGAGTTGGCAGTGACTCCTTCCTCAGTGGTCACTCCATCGCTTCAGAACAGTGAGTAGTGTGTTTACACACAGCAAGGTTTAACAGCAGACCAATCTGGTATATGCTGTGAAGATAACCAACAATAAGAAAAAGACTGTATACACACTTGTAAATTATCGGTCACAGTCGGAATTTACATATTAAATATCAGCAGAGACATTGCGCATCAAACCCTGCGCATCGAAATTTGTATTAAAAACTGTATACAAGGATACACAGTCACGATTCTCCATTGCAAAGCAACCACTAACCAGTGATTCTGTTACATATTTTGCTACATATTCTGTTATACATTTAGCAACAAGTCCCTACAGATGGTTATATATTTTTATGTTTTTAAGTAAATGTATTTTTATTGTGAATATATTGAGGTACCTCACTTGATTTGAATTATTTTTGGTGCAAATAAATAGTTTTATAAACGTATTGGCTGCAGCTCCATGTGATTTTTAGATGTAGGTGTGCCCCTCTCATCTATTCAGCTAATTTATATACCTTAAAAGATTGGGGATATCTTTTTTTAGGGGGAACACCCATTCCATATTTTTTGGAGGGTGAGCCAATCCAATTATTCCAATCTCTTTAATATCAGTAAAAGTCAACTATTAATGCTATCTGAGAAGACGCCCCATTCCGGCAATTTTGAGGGGGTGGAGGTGGTCCCACACTGTTTGACATACCTTGGTATTAAAATAGGAAAATTGCCAGCCTCTCTATACTCATTGAATAATATACCTCTTATACAGAAGATAGAAAAGGAATTAGATAGATGGTCTAGCCTCCCATTATCTTTATTTGGCAGAACCCACCTGATAAAAATGATTAGCTTTGCGAGATTATTGTACCCAATGCAGACAATTCCTCTGCTAATCAAACACACAGACGTAAGAAGATTAAACAAAAGTTTTACCCGATTTTTTTTGGAATAAAAAATGCCCGAGGATTAGCTATGAGAAACTAAGCCTGACAAAATGGGAAGGGGGGATTCACCTCCCAAATATAAGAAACTACAACCTGGCAGCCTTAGCTAGACATATTAGGGATTGGGTCTGGAACACCTCTTTTTCTCAAATAAAGAGCTGGAAAGTGCTTTGGTTGCCCCTTGGGATATGGTAGCACTTCTACATTCAAGAATAAGAGATCTGCCTTTAGGGGTGAAATCTTATATCCTGATTAAAGACACCACGGCGGCATGGAGGGCGATCAGGAAAATATATAGATTGCCAATGTATGTTTCTCCCCACATGCCTCTCTGAACGCTCCCAGCCTTCCCTTCTGGAAGGGAATCTAAAATGTTCCATAAATGGAAAGAAAAAGGGTTGATCAGGCTACGAGACCTGTTGACTCCTTCGGGATCGGAAATAATGTCCTGGGAAGATGTTAAGCACAAATTCTCATTCCCAGACTCCCAAATACTGTCATACCTACAGATCAAATCCTTTTGTAGGCAACAAACTACAAAATTGGGAGATAATGACAGACTGACCTGGTTCGAGGGGCTAATGGGTAGGGTGGGATTAGCAAGCTCTTTACCGGATTTATATCATAGAATTCAAAGTACCCAAACCATAGCTTTGGGGAAGACAGTTTTTAAGAAATGGGAGAGAGAACTACAAGATGACTCTGACTGTGAAGATTAGAGCAGGTATGGAAAGAGTGAGGCAGGCAATCAGCAGCGAAACCTGGAGAGAGATGCAATTTCGTATTATCCATAAAGCTACATACGCATTTGATCTCTCGTACAGGGACGCCCCTACTCATTACCTTAGGAGCTTCCCAAAGTGTCAACTCCCATGGGATAATCTACTGCATGGCCTATGGGATTGTCCCAATATCTCCCAACTTTGGAGCCAGGGAAGGGATTTTATTAAAGAAGTTTGGAAGGTGGAGGTGAGTCCTTCTCCACAACATTGTATATTTCAGTGCATTCCGAGAAGCCAGGAGGGAGACCAAACTCAAGCGATAGGAGTTAAAAGGGGTACATTTGTTTTTATTGGCTATGAAAAATGCTTGTTAAGACACTGGATACATCCCACCATCCCTACAATAGACGAGGTAATTGGTACTATGAAACATATTCTATACATGGACCGATTAGAGGCAGAGAAACATAAAGGAAAAATGACGAAAGCTTTTTTTCATAAGTGGAAAATATTTGTGATTCATGTACTACCTCAAGAAGAACGGAGAGAGTTGATGCTTCCATTTCAAAATACGCTTTGGTATCTGGGAGAGCAGGCTAAAGGCACTTTAGGTAAATTGTCCGTTAGTTAGAAGAAAACACTGATACACATTGGAGAACACCATTTCAAATGTTTACAAATGGGGACGAGTATTTATGGAGAGGGTATTGTTATACTTTCTGTTTATGATTGTTTGGGACAGGGAGGGAAGTTGGGGGGGGGGGACAATAATAAAATGGGGAGCCTTGTCATGCTATTTTTGCTTTATTAAGAATGGTTTGTACAAAAAGATATACTCTTATCTTGTTAATTCAGGAAAACTATGGACTGATGAATGCTTGTAATGAGTACAATGTAAGAAAATCTCTGATAAATGCGATTTGTACATGCATATTTTTCCTCCCTCAATAAAAATTTATTGAAAAAATAAATAAAATAAAATAGAAATTTGAAATATTTATTTTGTTTGTGATATTAAATGTGATTCATAAATGTGTTTATAAAATGCTTGTAATTACTTAGAATCATGACACCTCTTTATTTTGTGCAGGTGCCGTGTTCGTTATGAACTCCAGCCTCCGTGCTTTAGGTGGAAGGATAAACAATCGAGCAACTGAACTTCCAAAGGAAAAAAGTAGGTCTGAAGTGGTTTGCAATGTCCGTTTCCTGGATGGCTCTCAGCAAAGTTTCAGAGCTAATGTAAGTTTTACTGTAGCACAATATAGAATTCAGTTTAGATTTCGCCAATAAAAAGCAACCATGCAAACGTAATATTCTGAAGTTTTAAAGAGTCTCTGTCACCAGGATCAACTGTATTAAACCAGACATACTGTCTGGCAAGGCTCATCATGCTGATTAAAATGATACCGTTCTTTTGTCTGTACGATAAACAGCTGCAGAGATATCTGTGTTGTATTCATATGCAAATTAGTGTTCGAGCACCAGGAGGCAGGAATTCTTTGAGCACTGCTTTGTAACACCCCCTATGCTTTCTACTCTCCCCCCTCCCCTTGATTGACAGGGCTAGACATCAGGCTGAGGGTGGAGCTGAGTTCTAGAGCTGTTTGCTAACATGTAAATATTATATACACGTTGTACTAAAGCTTCACCACACTGAAATCTGCTCAGAAAGATAATCTATATATCACTGCTTTATTTACAGGCAGAATATATGATTATACAGTCACCAGTATTATGTGTTAGATTATAAGCATAGAGAGAGAAAAAACATGTTTCTCTGTGTGATAATGTTAAGTGATTGGTTTTGCATTTGGACATCCCAGGTTTGAATCTTGTGTGACACAGTGAGGGGTTGTCTGGCAAGGCAGGTATTTTTTTGCCAGCATGTGTGGCTGGGCTGGTTTCCAGCCAGGTGTGGTCAAATACCGGACCGGAGTTTAAGTGCCGGTCTGGATTTTGGCAGCACCTGGCTGTCCTTAAATAGGCAGCTGGGCTCAGCAGAGATGTCTCTGTTTTTGGCATCTGAGGATTTGTGCCGTGCTGGAGGGCTGAGAGCCGCATGCTGGGGAAACAGGCCCCCTAAAGCCTGCTGTGGACTACTGGAGGCAGAACTGCCAGCAAGGTGACGTGTGTTATATGAACTTTCCATTGTGTGTGAATTAACACCAAGACTGCAAAGTTACAGCACGTTTTGTGCAATTGCCTCAAGTGTGAATAAACACTGATGTTTTGAGTTAAGAACTTGTATTTTGCCTCTGTACTGCACCCGCTTACCCTATCTTCCAAAGCAAAACCACACACTGGGAAAGACTTCAAAGTTTTTTCTTCAGATATTTTTTTATTTCCACATTTATCCCATAAGAAAAGTCTATGTCCTTATCATACTGGTTTCTTTATAATCATACAGGTGAAACTCGAAAAATTAGAATATCGTCAAAGTTCATTTATTTTAGCAATGCAACTTAAAAGGTGAAACTAATATATGAGATAGACTCATTACATGCAAGCCTTTATTTGCTATAATTTGGATGATTATGGCTTACAGTTTATGAAAACCCGAAAGTCACAATCTCAGGTACCCTTTGCTCAGGAGGTATGGATTAATTAGCTGACTAGACACTTTTAGCCTAGAATATTGAACCTTTTCACAATATTCTAATTTTAAATTGCATTAATGCAACTCCTTTTAAGTTGCATTACTGAAATAAATGAACTTTTGCACGATATTCAAATTTTTCGAGTTTCACCTGTATATTGTGTCAGTGATTAACCCCTTCACGCATTTGGACGTAAATGTACAGGGTGGGCCATTTATATGGATACACCTTAATAAAATGGGAATGGTTGGTGATATTAACTTCCTGTTTGTGGCACATTAGTGAGGGGGGAAACTTTTCAAGATGGGTGGTGACCATGGCGGCCATTTTGAAGTCGGCCATTTTGAATCCAACTTTAGTTTTTTCAATAGGAAGAGGGTCATGTGACACATCAAACTTATTGGGAATTTCACACGAAAAACAATGGTGTGCTTGGTTTTAACGTAACTTTATTCTTTCATGAGTTATTTACAAGTTTCTGACCACTTATAAAATGTGTTCAATGTGCTGCCCATTGTGTTGGATTGTCAATGCAACCCTCTTCTCCCACTCTACACACACTGATAGCAACACCTCAGGAGAAATGCTAGCACAGGCTTCCAGTATCCGTAGTTTCAGGTGCTGCACATCTCGTATCTTCACAGCATAGACAATTGCCTTCAGATGACAAACATAAAAGTCTAAGGGGGTCAGATCGGGAGACCTTGGGGGCCATTCGACTGGCCCACGACGACCAATCCACTTTCCAGGAAACTGTTCATCTAGGAATGCTCGGACCTGACACCCATAATGTGGTGGTGCACCATCTTGCTGGAAAAACTCAGGGAACGTGCCAGCTTTAGTGCATAAAGAGGGAAAGGCTAAGTTCACACGAACGTGCGTGACCCGTGGCCGTATTGCGGCCCGCAAATCGCGGGCCGCAATACACGGCCACAGTTCCGTGTGAATTCCGCATCACGGATGCGGACCCATTCACTTCAATGGGTCCGCTAATCCGGAATCGCGGAACGGCCGCACGGGACGGGACCCCTCGGAAGCACTACGGAGTGCCTCCTGGGGTTACGTCCCGTTGTTCCGTTCCGCTAAAAGATAGAACAAGTCCTATCTTTTCGCGGAACGCCCGGATCGCGGACCCATTAAAGTGAATGGATCGCCCGGATCGCGGCTGACCTACGGCCGGCGAACAAGCATTGCGGCCTGCTATTTGCGGGCCGCTTCACAGGCACGGGTCACACACGTTCGTGTGAACCCGGCCAAACACATCATCATGTAGCAATTTTGCATATCCAGTGGCCTTGAGGTTTCCATTGATGAAGAATGGCCCCACTATCTTTGTACCCCATATACCACACTATACCATCAATTTTTTTGTTCCAACAGTCTTGGAGGGATCTATCCAATGTGGGTTAGTGTCAGACCAATAGCGGTGGTTTTGTTTGTTAACTACACCATTCACATAAAAGTTTGCCTCATCACTGAACAAAATCTTCTGCGTAAACTGAGGGTCCTGTTCCAATTTTTGTTTTGCCCATTCTGAAAATTCAGTGCGCCGATCTGGGTCATCCTCGTTGAGATGCTGCAGTAGCTGGAGTTTGTAAGGGTGCCATTTGTGAGTAGCTAATATCCGCCGAAGGGATGTTCGACTAATGCCACTCTCCAGTGACATGCGGCGAGTGCTACGCTGTGGGCTCTTGCTGAATGAAGCTAGGACAGCCACTGATGTTTCTTCATTAGAGACAGATTTTATGCGTCCACATTTTGGCAAATCCAACACTGAACGAGTTTCACGAAACTTAGCAAGCAGTTTGCTAACTGTAGCATGGGAGATGGGTGGTCTCATAGGGTGTCTTGCATTGAAATCTGCTGCAATGACCCGGTTACTGCATTCACCAGACATCAACACAATTTCTATCCGCTCCTCACGTGTTAACCTCGGCGACATGTCAATGGCTGTAAACAAAGAGAAACTTGTAAATAACTCATGAAAGAATAAAGTTACGTTAAAACCAAGCACACCATTGCTTTTCGTGTGAAATTCCCAATAAGTTTGATGTGTCACATGACCCTCTTCCTATTGAAAAAAACTAAAGTTGGATTCAAAATGGCCGATTACAAAATGGCCGCCATGGTCACCACCCATCTTGAAAAGTTTCCCCCCTCACATATACTAATGTGCCACAAATAGGAAGTTAATATCACCAACCATTCCCATTTTATTAAGGTGTATCCATATAAATGGCCCACCCTGTACATCCAAATCGCAAGTAATTTACTGCATTTGGATGTACAGTCATGTCCAATCTGCTTACTGGGGCTGTGACACTATAAAGTGTCACAGCCCCGGAGTCTCTGCTCTCTCAGAGATGCTTGCGGCATCTATGGGGTTGAGAGGGAGCGTGCTCTCTCTTCCATGGGGCCGCCACTGCATCCGGGCTGCCATGTACCTAAGGCTGATCAGACCCTGAGGGTCTGATCAGCCTTAGTGTAAGTGTAGCACTGACTATACAGTGCATTGCAATAGATGACTATTGCAATGCACTGTATAGTGATCAGGCCCACTGGCTCTTCAAGATCCAAATGGGTCTTCATAAAAAAAAAAGTTAAAAAGTGTAAACAAAGGTAAATAAATAAAAATAATTAAAAATTTAAATAAAAATTGTCTTTTCTGAAATCCATTCATTTATATTACATAAAAAAAAATAAGAAACAATAAGAAAATATAAAAATAAAATACACATAATTGGTATCACCACCTCCGTAATGACCTGGTCTATAAAAGTATCATGTTAATAATCCAGCACGGTGAACGCCGTAAAAAACTGATGTTAAAAACAATGACAGAGTAGCTGAGGCACATATGCAAACTGTTGTAATTCCTACACCGTTCACCTGATTTGGATGTAAATACCCTCAAATTAAAGCTGACAGTCTGCAGTTAAAGTACATCTTGTTTTATTTCAAATCCATTGTAGTGGTGTATAGAGCCAAAAATGTTAGAATTGTGTCGATGTCCCAATATTTATGGACCTGACTGTATTACTGTTGTCTGTATGATCATATATTGTACCTCAGCAAGTCCAGCCCTGTTAATTAAGGGGAGAGGAAAGTGTGTAGAGCACATGGGGTGTTACAAAGCAGTGTTCAAAGAGTTTAACCCTCCCTCCTGGTGCTCGAACTTCTCATTGGCGTATGAATACAAACACAGATATCTCTGCAGCTGTTTAGTATACAGGAAAAAAAAAAAAGGTATCGTTTTAACCCCTTCAACCCCGGTCCTTTTTTCACCTTCCTGCCCAGGCCATTTTTTGCAAATCTGACATGTGTCACTTTATTTGGTAATAACTTTAACCACCTCCGGACCGCCTAACGCACGGATGCGTCCGGAAGGTGGTTGATTCATTCCTCCTGGACGCATCCGTGCGTCATCTCGCGAGACGCGAGATTTCGGTTAGAGCCGGCCCGCGCATGCGCATCGCGGGCCGGCAAAAGTTAAAGTACAAGTTCGCCACCAGCCTGCCAGCAACGATCATTGGCTGGCAGGCTGGCGATTTTCAAAAAAACGAATCACAAGCCATATAACAGATCATATTAGTAAATATGATCTGTTATATGGCTTGTCTGCTCCTCTGCTGGTCCTTTTCGTCGGTTGGATCCAGCAGAGGAGCAGAGATCACAGTGAGTAGCACCAACAGTACACTTTAGCCCCAGATCACCCCCCTGCACCCCAATTAACCCTTTTATCACCCCTGTCAATCACTAGTGAAAGGAAAAAAGTGATCAGTGTAAACTGTCATTTTTTTTTTCACTGGTATTGACTGTTAGGTTTTAGGGATAGTTTAGGCCCCTTGGTTAGGTAGTTTAGGGATCAGTTAGCGCCCAGCCCACCGCACCGCAGTCACTTATTCGCTGTTTAGCGTATCGCTAATCAGCATTTGTACTTTTATAGTATCTGTAAGTGATCAAAACTGATCACGGTCAGATCTATAATTGTATTAGTGTTACCTTAGCTCGCCCTCCACCCAAAACGCAGTGTTTGCCCGATCAGGCCTGCCCCACCGCAGTGACAAAAAAATGTTTTTTTTTGATCACTGCACATTCACTTTACACGTGCTGCGGCGATAAAAAAATCTGTTTCTATATTTTTTATCAACCGCAGCGGCCTCCGGTACTTCGCTAGCCTCCCATTTGTAAGATAGGCTTGCTTTTTTTCTTGGGTAGTCTCAGGGAATACCCCTAAATTTAGTTGCCCAAATGTCAAACAGGGGGTATTCTTCTGAAGAGGCCTACAGGATTCTGACCCAGTCGGATGAGGAGTGGGAACCCTCATCTGATGAATCTAGCGGGTCAGAATATGAACCTGTAGAAAACAGTGGCTCTCTGACCCAAAGTTCGGACGAGGAGGCTGAGGTCCCTGATAGCACCAGGCGTACCCGGCCCCGTGTCGCTAGACCACAGGTTGCGCAGGATCCGCTTCAAGAGCAGCAGAGTGGGGCTGGCGCTGCCGGATCACGTGGTGAGGCATACACCAGCAGCGCAGCCCTTCCTGGACCTAGTACCAGCACTGCCGTACAACATGGTGAAGTAGCGAGCACCAGAAGGGCAGTTGAAGCTGGTACGGTGGCACGTGCAGTAGTTACCCCGTCGCAGCCACCGCACAGACAGGCCCGTAGAGCCCCTAGAATCCCTGAGGTGCTGGCAAACCCTGATTGGCAGTCACCAACTTCAGCCACACCATTAGTTCCCCCTTTCACCGCCCAGTCTGGAGTTCGGGTTGAGACGGCTCAGATCGGTTCGGCCCTGGGATTTTTTGAGCTGTTCTTGACTGCGGAGCTCTTAGACTTAGTTGTGGCAGAAACAAATCGGTATGCCACATAATTTATAACCGCCAACCCGGGAAGCTTTTATGCCCAGCCTTTCCGGTGGAAACCAGTCCAAGTTTCCGAAATTAAAATTTTTCTGGGCCTTCTCCTCAACATGGGTCTAACCAAAAAGCATGAATTGCGGTCATATTGGTCCACGAACCCAATTCATCACATGCCCATGTTCTCTGCTGCTATGTCCAGGACACGATTTGAGACAATCCTGCGTTTCCTGCATTTTATCGACAACACCACCTCCCGTCCCAGAGGCCACCCAGCTTTTGACCGGCTCCACAAAATTCGGCCCCTCATAGACCATTTCAACCAGAAATTTGCAGATTTGTATACCCCAGAGCAAAACATCTGCATAGACGAGTCCCTAATACATTTTACCGGGCGCCTTGGCTTCAAACAATGCATCCCAAGCAAGCGTGCCCGGTATGGGGTCAAATTGTATAAGCTCTGTGAAAGGGCCACAGGCTATACCCACAAATTTTGTGTCTATGAGGGAAAAGATCAGACCCTGAAGCCGGTCGGTTGCCCTGACTACCTGGGGAGCAGTGGGAAGACAGTCTGGGACTTGGTGTCACCCTTATTCGGCAAGGGGTACCATCATTATGTGGACAATTTCTACACAAGTGTGGCCCTCTTTAGGCATTTGTTTCTAGAACAGATTTGCGCCTGTGGCACCGTGCCACCTAGTCGCCGGGGCTTCCCCCAACGGCTCGTTACCACCAAGGGGGGAGAGGGCTGCCTTGTGTAACCAAGAACTGCTCGCGGTGAAATGGAGAGACAAGCGTGACGTTTACATGCTCTCCTCCATTCACGCAGACACGACAATCCAAATTGAGCGAGCAACCCATGTCATTGAAAAGCCCCTCTCAGTCCACGACTATAATGCGCTCATGGGAGGGGTGGACTTCAATGACCAGATGTTGTCTCCGTATTTAGTGTCCCGCAGAACCAGACGCTGGTATAAGAAGGTGTCTGTATATTTGATTCAATTGGCTCTGTATAATAGTTTTGTTCTCTACAGTAAGGCTAGGAGAACACGATCCTTCCTAAAATTCCAGGAAGAGATCATCGAGAACCTCCTGTATCCAGAAGGTTCCGTGGCCCCATCCACCAGTGTAGTTAGCCGTCTACACGAGCGACATTTCCCCAATGTCGTTGCCGGTACCTCAACCCAACCGTCACCCCGAAAAAGATGTCGTGTCTGTAGCAGGAGTGGAATAAGGCGTGACACCCGCTATTTCTGTCCTGACTGTCCTAACCACCCTGCCCTATGCTTAGGGGAGTGTTTCCGGAAGTACCACACACAGGTACACCTAGCATAGGGATCACATCTCACCAGGACAGGCACACAGGGCTATTAGGGCCCATTCACTCACAGCTGCTGCAAACGTCTCCTTTCACATGGGACAAAGTGCATAACGCACTTCGCCACATAAAATTATTGCGTTGCGGCCTGTTTTTTGTTTATTTTTACCTTCCAGGTGGACCAACCGATCGACTAGCTGCAGCACTGATGTGCATTCTGACAGAAGCATTGCGCTGCTGTCAGATTACACGCAAGTCGGTGTATGCGGCGCTGCAAGACGAGATTTCTCCTCTGCAGTAAAAGATACGTTTGCCAAGGCATATGAGCTGAGGAGGTGGCGGTGTTCCTATGCTTTGGCAAACACTTTGTATATAAAAAAAATAATAATAAATCCCGGCAATGATTTATTCATCCACATCGATTGATGTGAATGGAGAAATCTGGTTTGCCATGGCATACGAGCTAAGTGGGTATGGATGTTGGGCGGAGCTCCTATGTCCTGGCAGACGCCTTTCCCCTCCTTTTTTTTTTTTTGGCAGAGATTTTTTCATCCACATTGATCGATGCGAATGAAGAAATCTGTGCCGTTCATTTTTTTCTTTCAGCCCAGAGGCTGAACGAAAAAAAAAATATCTCATTACCTGTATGCTCAGCATAAGGAGAATAGCAGAAACTCCTAATGCTGGCCATACATGTAATGATTGCGGAGACCCTCAAATGCCAGGGCAGTACAAACACCCCACAACTGACCCCATTTTAGAAAGAAGACACCCCAAGGTATTCGCTGAGGGGCATATTGAGTCCATGAAAGATTTAAATTTTTGTCCCAAGTTAGCGGAAAGTGAGACTTTGTGAGAAAAAAAATAAAAAAAAATCAATTTCCACTAACTTATGCCAAAAAAAAAAATTCTATGAACTCGCCAGGCCCCTCATTGAATACCTTGGGGTGTCTTCTTTCCAAAATGGGGTCACATGTGGGGTATTTATACTGCCCTGGCTTTTTAGGGGCCCTAAAGCGTGAGAAGAAGTCTGGGATCCAAATGTCTAAAAATGCCCTCCTAAAAGGAATTTTGGCCCCTTTGCGCATCTAGGCTGCAAAAAAGTGTCACACATGTGGTATCGCCGTACTCAGGAGAAGTTGGGCAATGTGTTTTGGGGTGTCATTTTACATATACCCATGCTGGGTGAGAGAAATATCTTGGTCAAATGCCAACTTTGTATAAAAAAATGGGAAAAGTTGTCTTTTGCCGAGATATTTCTCTCACCCAGCATGGGTATATGTAAAATGACACCCCAAAACACATTCCCCAACTTCTCCTGAGTACGGAGATACCCCATGTGTGACACTTTTTTGCAGCCTAGGTGGGCAAAGGGGCCCACATTCCAAAGATCACCTTTCGGATTTCACAGGTCATTTACCTACTTACCACACATTAGGGCCCCTAGAATGCCAGGGCAGTATAACTACCCCACAAGTGACCCCATTTTGGAAAGAAGACACCCCAAGGTATTCCGTGAGGGGCATGGAGAGTTCCTAGAATTTTTTATTTTTTGTCACAAGTTAGCGGAAAATGATGATTTTTTTTTTTTTTCTTTCAAAGTCTCATATTCCACTAACTTGTGACAAAAAATAAAAACTTCCATGAACTCACTATGCCCATCAGCGAATACCTTGGGGTGTCTTCTTTCCAAAATGGGGTCACTTGTGGGGTAGTTATACTGCCCTGGCATTCTAGGGGCCCAAATGTGTGGTAAGAAGTTTGAAATCAAAATGTGTAAAAAATGACCGGTGAAATCCGAAAGGTGCTCTTTGGAATGTGGGCCCCTTTGCCCACCTAGACTGCAAAAAAGTGCCACACATGTGGTATCGCCGTACTCAGGAGAAGTTGGGTAATGTGTTTTGGGGTGTCATTTTACATATACCCATGCTGGGTGAGATAAATATCTTGGTCAAATGCCAACTTTGTATAAAAAAATGGGAAAAGTTGTTTTTTGCCGAGATATTTCTCTCACCCAGCATGGGTATATGTGAAATGACACCCCAAAACACATTGCCCAACTTCTCCTGAGTACGGAGATACCACATGTGTGACACTTTTTTGCAGCCTAGGTGGGCAAAGGGGCCCACATTCCAAAGAGCACCTTTCGGATTTCACCGGTCATTTTTTACACATTTTGATTTCAAACTTCTTACCACACATTTGGGCCCCTAGAATGCCAGGGCAGTATAACTACCCCACAAGTGACCCCATTTTGGAAAGAAGACACCCCAAGGTATTCGCTGATGGGCATAGTGAGTTCATGGAAGTTTTTATTTTTTGTCACACGTTAGTGGAATATGAGACTTTGTAAGAAAAAATAAAAAATAAAAATCATTTTCCACTAACTTGTGACAAAAAATAAAAAGTTCTATGAACTCACTATGCCCATCAGCGAATACCTTAGGGTGTCTACTTTCCGAAATGGGGTCATTTGTGGGGTGTTTGTACTGTCTGGGCATTGTAGAACCTCAGGAAACATGACAGGTGCTCAGAAAGTCAGAGCTGCTTCAAAAAGCGGAAATTCACATTTTTGTACCATAGTTTGTAAACGCTATAACTTTTACCCAAACCATTTTTTTTTTTTACCCAAACATTTTTTTTTATCAAAGACATGTAGAACAATAATTTTAGAGAAAAATTTATATATGGATGTCGTTTTTTGTTTGCAAAATTTTACAACTGAAAGTGAAAAATGTCATTTTTTTGCAAAAAAATCGTTAAATTTCGATTAATAAAAAAAAAGTAAAAATGTCAGCAGCAATGAAATACCACCAAATGAAAGCTCTATTAGTGAGAAGAAAAGGAGGTAAAATTCATTTGGGTGGTAAGTTGCATGACCGAGCAATAAACGGTGAAAGTAGGGTAGGTCAGAAGTGTAAAAAGTGGCCTGGTCATTAAGGGTGTTTAAGCTATAGGGGCTGAGGTGGTTAAAGGGAACCTGTCACCAGTTTTACGGTGTCCTAAATAAGGCAACATAAAGTGACTGATTCTCTTAGCAAAATGCTGGGTCACTTTCTTTAATTGACCCAGTCGATCTGCCAACATCTTGTATTGAAAAGCTCCAGCTGATAATGATGAATCCTGAATATTCATGAGCTCCTGATTCTCCCCGCCTACCTTCTGCTGATTGACAGTTATTTTCCTTATGAATCAGCAGCAGGTGGGCAGGGGAGTGGCTAAAGCTCTGAATTAAATAAACACTGGACTCAATGACATCACGCTAGACTCAAATCAGCTCATTAGCATGCGGCATCTGGCATCTTTTTGTGTATATTATGAGGTAACCATCTGTCACACCAGTAAGTGAATACATCTAAGGTACTTTTTAGTAGTTAATGATTGTGTATAATTAGTTAGATTATAATCAAATATCCACATGACAGGTTCCCTTTAAAACACTTTTACTTATACAGGCCATTCTGAGATTGTTTTCTCGTCACATATCGTACTTCATGACAGTGGTAAAAATGAGTAAAAAAAATATAATTTTTATTCATAAAAAAATACCAAACTTACCAAAAATTGGGAAAAATTAGCAAATTTCTAAATTTCTATTTCTCTACTTTTATAATAGATAGTAATACCTCCAAAATAGTAATTACTTTACATTCCCCATATGTCTACTTAATGTTTGGATCATTTTGAAAATAATATTTTATTTATTTTTTGGGGACGTTAGAAGCCTTAGGCTACTTTCACACTAGCGTTCGGAGCGGATCCGTCTGATGTTTCATCAGACGGATCCGCTCCGATAATGCAGACGTTTGCATCCGTTCAGAACGGATCCGTCTGCATTATAACTTAGAAAATTTTCTAAGTCTGAAAGTAGCCTGAGCGGATCCGTTCAGACTTTACATTGAAAGTCAATGGGGAACAGATCCGCTTGAAGATTGAGCCATATAGTGTCATCTTCAAGCGGATCCGTCCCCATTGACTTACATTGTAAGTCTGGACGGATCCGCTCGCCTCCGCACGGCCAGGCGTACACCCGAACGCTGCAAGCAGCGTTCAGGTGTCCGCTCACTGAGCGGAGCGGAGGCTGAGCGCTGGCAGGCAGATGCATTCTCAGTGGATCCGCCTCCACTGAGAATGCATTAGGGCCAGACGGATGCGTTCGGGGCCGCTCGTGAGCCCCTTCAAACGGAGCTCACGAGCGGAGCCCCGAACGCTAGTGTGAAAGTAGCCTTAGAAGTTTGGAAGCAAATCTTAAAATTTTTCGGAAGATTTCCAAAACCCACTTTTTAAGGACCAGTTCAGGTCTGAAGTCTCTTTGTGAGTCTTACATAATAGAAACCACCCAAAAATTACCATTTTAGAAACAACACCCCTTAAGGTATACAAAACTGATTTTACAAACTTTGTTAACCCTTTAGGTATTCCACAAAAATTAATGGAAAATGGAGATGAAATTTCCGAATTTAACTTTTTGGGCAGATTTTACATTTTAATCCATTTTTTCCAGTAGCAAAGGAAGGGTTAACAGGAAAATAAAACTCAATATTTATTACCCTGATTCTGCGGTTTACAGAAACACCCCACATGTGATCCTAAATTGCTGTACGGGCACACGGCAGGGCGCAGTAGGAAAGAAACGCCATATGGTTTTTGGAAGGCAGATTTCGCTGAACTGGTTTTTAGATGCCATGTCCCATTTGAAGCCCTCCTGATGCACCCCTACAGTAGAAACTCAAAAAAGTGACCACATTTTGGAAACTAAAGGACAAGGTGTCAGTTTTATTGGTACTATTTTGGGGTACATATGATTTTTAATTGCTCTATATTAAGTTTTTTGTGAGGCAAGGTAACAAAAAAAATTGATGTTTTGGCACCTTTTTTTAACAACATTCATCTGACAGGTTAGATCATGTGCTATTTTTATAGAGCAGGTTGTTACGGACGCAATGATATCAAATATACTCTACTTTCTATGATGTTTGTTTCAGTTTTACATAATAAAGCATTTTGAAACCAAAAATTAGGTTTTTGTATCTCCATTTTCTGAACGCCCTATTTTTTTTATTTTTCTGCCGATCGTCTTGTGCAGGACCTCGTTTTTTGCAGGAAGAGTTGACGTTTTTATTGTTTCCATTTATGGGTACATAGATTTTTTGATCATTCATTATTACACTTTATGGGGCAAGGTGACCAAAAATGTGGTTGTTTTGGTGCAGTTTTTATTTATTTATTTTTACAGCGTTTACCTGAGGGATTAGGTCATGTGACTTTTTTATAGAGCAGATCGTTACGGACGTGGCAATACCTAATATGTCTACTTTTTCTTATTTATTTAAGTTTTACAGAATAATAGCATTTTTGAAATCGAAATAATGATATTTTAGTGTATCCATAGTCTGAGAGCCATAGTTTTTTTATTTTTTGACTGATTCTCTTAGGTTGGGTCTCATTTTTTGCGGGATGAGATGACGGTCTGATTGGTACTATTTTGGGGGGCATACGCTTTTTGATCACTTGATGTGAAGGGAATTTTTGTGATGCAATGTGACAAAAATAGCTTTTTTAAATTTTTTTTTTTTTTTACGGTGTTCACCTGAGGGGTTAGATCATGTGATATTTTTATAGAGCTGGTTGTTACGGATGTGGCGATACCTAATATGTATATATTTTTTTATGTATTTCATTTTATCACAATAATAGCAGTTTTGAAAAAAAAAATTATTATGTTTTAGTGTCTCCATGTTCTGAGAGCTATAGTTTTTTTTAATTTTGGGGCGATTGTCTTAGGTAGGGGCTCATTTTTTGTGGGATGAGGTGACGGTTTTATTGATAGCATTTTGTGGGACATACACCTTTTTGATCGCTTGGTGTTGCACTTTTTGTGATGTAAGGTGACAAAAATGACTTTTTTTACACTTTTTTTTTTATGGTGTTTATCGGACAGGGTGGATCATGTGATATATTTATAGAGCCGGTCATTTCAGACGTGGGGAGACCTAATATGTGTGTTTTTTTTATTATTATTTTTTATTATAAAATAAGGCGAAAGGGGCGTTTTTTTTTCCTTTTTTTCCTTTATTAATTTTATTAAAAACACTTTTTTTTTGCTTTTTTTTCTTTACTTTATTTCTTATGTTCACTTTTTGGGGTCTGATCCCCTCTGCAATACTTTACAATACATCTGTATTGTAATGCATTGCCTGTTAGTATATGACACTGAGGCGCCCGTAGAAGGCAGGTCCCGATGCCGTGCAAGTCATTGGGCAGCCTCTGCTTGGCTTCGGGCTGCCTTGTCACGCATCGGGTCCCCGCCACAGCAGCGCGGGGACTCTATGCGATCACTCACCTGACACAAATCCCTTCTATGTCACGGTCAGCGCGGACCGCGGCATACAAGTGGTTATTCCGCTGCCATAGGCTTTTACAGCGATGCCGGCAGATACAGCAGGGTCCCAGCTACCAGGGACTGCCAGGCCCCTGTAGTGATCGCGCACGCACCGCTCCGGTGCCCGCACCGCTCCGGTGCCCGTACTATTACGTCAAATTGCAATGACGTAGTAGTATGACATGTGTCGGGAAGGGGTTAATAACCTTGACTGAGACAGAAATAGGGAGATTAAGAAAATAATATAATATTTAGGGGAGGAAAAACATTTGTATAGCTGTCATACGTCCTAACCATGATATGGGATAGGTAGAAAAAGACTTGGGGGGAGATTTATCACTCTGGTGTAAAATAGAACTGTCTTAGTTGCCCACAGCAACCAATAAGATTTTACTTTTTATTTATCACAGATCCTTCGGAAAATTAAAGGTGGAATCTAATTGGTTGCTATGGGCAACTAAGCCATTTCTACTTTACAGCAGTTTGATAAATCTCTCCCTTAATATCCTTGTGGAGTTGCTTAACCACCTCCGGACCGCTGTACGCACAGACGCGTCCTGGAGGTGGTTGATTCATTCCGAGTGGACGCATATACGCGTCATCTCGCGAGACGCGAGATTTCCTGTGAACGCGCGCACACAGGCGCGCGCGCTCACAGGAACGGAAGGTAAGAGAGTTGATCTCCAGCCTGCCAGCGGCGATCGTTCGCTGGCAGGCTGGAGATGTGTTTTTTTTAACCCCTAACAGGTATATTAGACGCTGTTTTGATAACAGCGTCTAATATACCTGCTACCTGGTCCTCTGGTGGTCCCCTTTGTTTGGATCGACCACCAGAGGACACAAGTAGCTCAGTTAAGTAGCACCAAGCACCACTACACTACACTACACCCCCCCCCGTCACTTATTAACCCCTTATTAGCCCCTGATCACCCCATATAGACTCCCTGATCACCCCATATAGACTCCCTGATCACCCCCCTGTCATTGATTACCCCCCTGTCATTGATCAACCCCCTGTAAAGCTCCATTCAGATGTCCGCATGATTTTTACGGATCCACTGATAGATGGATCGGATCCGCAAAACGCATCCGGACGTCTGAATGAAGCCTTACAGGGGCATGATCAATGACTGTGGTTATCACCCCATATAGACTCCCTGATCACCCCCCTGTCATTGATCACCCCCCTGTCATTGATTACCCCCCTGTAAAGCTCCATTCGGACGTCCGCATGATTTTTACGGATCCACTGATAGATGGATCGGATCCGCAAAACGCATCCGGACGTCTGAATGAAGCCTTACAGGGGCATGATCAATGACTGTGGTGATCACCCCATATAGACTCCCTGTTCACCCCCCTGTAAAGCTCCATTCAGATGTCCGCATGATTTTTACGGATCCACTGATAGATGGATCGGATCCGCAAAACGCATCCGGACGTCTGAATGAAGCCTTACAGGGGCATGATCAATGACTGTGGTTATCACCCCATATAGACTCCCTGATCACCCCCCTGTCATTGATCACCCCCCTGTCATTGATTACCCCCCTGTAAAGCTCCATTCAGACGTCCGCATGATTTTTACGGATCCACTGATAGATGGATCGGATCCGCAAAACGCATCCGGACGTCTGAATGAAGCCTTACAGGGGCATGATCAATGACTGTGGTTATCACCCCATATAGATTCCCTGATCACCCCCCTGTCATTGATTACCCCCCTGTCATTGATCAACCCCCTGTAAAGCTCCATTCAGACGTCCGCATGATTTTTACGGATCCACTGATAGATGGATCGGATCCGCAAAACGCATCCGGACGTCTGAATGAAGCCTTACAGGGGCATGATCAATGACTGTGGTTATCACCCCATATAGACTCCCTGATCACCCCCCTGTCATTGATTACCCCCCTGTCATTGATCACCCCCCTGTAAAGCTCCATTCAGACGTCCGCATGATTTTTACGGATCCACTGATAGATGGATCGGATCCGCAAAACGCATACGGACGTCTGAATGAAGCCTTACACGGGCGTGATCAATGACTGTGGTTATCACCCCATATAGACTCCCTGATCACCCCCCTGTCATTGATCACCCCCCTGTCATTGATCACCCCCCTGTCATTGATCACCCCCCTGTCATTGATCACCCCCCTGTCATTGATCAACCCCCCTGTCATTGATCACCCCCCTGTCATTGATCACCCCCCTGTAAGGCTCCATTCAGACATTTTTTTGGCCCAAGTTAGCGGAATTATTATTTTTTTTTCTTACAAAGTCTCATATTCCACTAACTTGTGACAAAAAATAAAATCTCACATGAACTCACCATACCCCTCACGGAATCCAAATGCGTAAAATTTTTTAGACATTTATATTCCAGACTTCTTCTCACGCTTTAGGGCCCCTAGAATGCCAGGGCAGTATAAATACCCCACATGTGACCCCATTTCGGAAAGAAGACACCCCCAGGTATTCCGTGAGGGGCATATTGAGTCCATGAAAGATTGAAATTTTTGTCCCAAGTTAGCGGAACGGGAGACTTTGTGAGAAAAAAATAAAAAATATCAATTTCCGCTAACTTGTGCCAAAAAAAAAAAATTTCTATGAACTCGGCATGCCCCTCATTGAATACCTTGGGGTGTCTTCTTTCCAAAATGGGGTCACATGTGGGGTATTTATACTGCCCTGGCATTCTAGGGGCCCCAAAGCGTGAGAAGAAGTCTGGTATCCAAATGTCTAAAAATGCCCTCCTAAAAGGAATTTGGGCCCCTTTGCGCATCTAGGCTGCAAAAAAGTGTCACACATCTGGTATCGCCGTACTCAGGAGAAGGTGGGGAATGTGTTTTGGGGTGTCATTTTACATATACCCATGCTGGGTGAGATAAATATCTTGGTCAAATGCCAACTTTGTATAAAAAAATGGGAAAAGTTGTCTTTTGCCAAGATATTTCTCTCACCCAGCATGGGTATATGTAAAAAGACACCCCAAAACACATTCCCCAACTTCTCCCGAGTACGGAGATACCAGATGTGTGACACTTTTTTGCAGCCTAGGTGGGCAAAGGGGCCCATATTCCAAAGAGCACCTTTCGGATTTCACTGGTCATTTACCTACTTACCACACATTAGGGCCCCTGGAAAATGCCAGGGCAGTATAACTACCCCACAAGTGACCCCATTTTGGAAAGAAGACACCCCAAGGTATTCCGTGAGGGGCATGGCGAGTTCCTAGAATTTTTTATTTTTTGTCACAAGTTAGTGGAAAATGATGATTTTTTTTTTTTTTTTTTTTTCATACAAAGTCTCATATTTCACTAACTTGTGACAAAAAATAAAAACTTCCATGAACTCACTATGCCCATCAGCGAATACCTTGGGGTCTATTCTTTCCAAAATGGGGTCACTTGTGGGGTAGGTATAATGCCCTGGTATTTTAGGGGCCCAAATGTGTGGTAAGGAGTTTGAAATCAAATTCTGTAAAAAATGACGAGTGAAATCCGAAAGGTGCTCTTTGGAATATGGGCCCCTTTGCCCACCTAGGCTGCAAAAAAGTGTCACACATCTGGTATCTCCGTACTCAGGAGAAGGTGGGGAATGTGTTTTGGGGTGTCATTTTACATATACCCATGCTGGGTGAGATAAATATCTTGGTCAAATGCCAACTTTGTATAAAAAAATGGGAAAAGTTGTCTTTTGCCAAGATATTTCTCTCACCCAGCATGGGTATATGGAAAAAGACACCCCAAAACACATTCCCCAACTTCTCCTGAGTACGGAGATACCACATGTGTGGCACTTTTTTGCAGCCTAGGTGGGCAAAGGGGCCCATATTCCAAAGAGCACCTTTTGGATTTCACTGGTCATTTACCTACTTACCACACATTAGGGCCCCTGGAAAATGCCAGGGCAGTATAACTACCCCACAAGTGACCCCATTTTGGAAAGAAGACACCCCAAGGTATTCCGTGAGGGGCATGGCGAGTTCCTAGAATTTTTTATTTTTTGTCACAAGTTAGTGGAAAATGATGATTTTTATTTTTTTTTTTTTTTCATACAAAGTCTCATATTCCACTAACTTGTGACAAAAAATAAAAACTTCCATGAACTCACTATGCCCATCAGCGAATACCTTGGGGTCTCTTCTTTCCAAAATGGGGTCACTTGTGGGGTAGTTATACTGCCCTGGCATTCTAGGGGCCCAAATGTGTGGTAAGGAGTTTGAAATCAAATTCTGTAAAAAATGACGAGTGAAATCCGAAAGGTGCTCTTTGGAATATGGGCCCCTTTGCCCACCTAGGCTGCAAAAAAGTGTCACACATCTGGTATCTCCGTATTCAGGAGAAGTTGGGGAATGTGTTTTGGGGTGTCTTTTTACATATACCCATGCTGGGTGAGAGAAATATCTTGGCAAAAGACAACTTTTCCCATTTTTTTATACAAAGTTGGCATTTGACCAAGATATTTATCTCACCCAGCATGGGTATATGTAAAATGACACCCCAAAACACATTCCCCAACTTCTACTGAATACGGAGATACCAGATGTGTGACACTTTTTTGCAGCCTAGGTGGGCAAAGGGGCCCATATTCCAAAGAGCACCTTTCGGATTTCACTCGTCATTTTTTACAGAATTTGATTTCAAACTCCTTACCACACATTTGGGCCCCTAGAATGCCAGGGCAGTATAACTACCCCACAAGTGACCCCATTTTGGAAAGAAGAGACCCCAAGGTATTTCGTGATGGGCATAGTGAGTTCATGGAAGTTTTTATTTTTTGTCACAAGTTAGTGGAATATGAGACTTTGTAAGAAAAAAAAAAGAAATAAAAAAATCATCATTTTCCGCTAACTTGTGACAAAAAATAAAAAGTTCTATGAACTCACTATGCCCATCAGCGAATACCTTAGGGTGTGTACTTTCCGAAATGGGGTCATTTGTGGGGTGTTTGTACTGTCTGGGCATTGTAGAACCTCAGGAAACATGACAGGTGCTCAGAAAGTCAGAGCTGCTTCAAAAAGCGGAAATTCACATTTTTGTACCATAGTTTGTAAACGCTATAACTTTTACCCAAACCATTTTTTTTTTACCCAAACATTTTTTTTTTATCAAAGACATGTAGAACAATAAATTTAGAGCAAAATTTATATATGGATGTCGTTTTTTTTGCAAAATTTTACAACTGAAAGTGAAAAATGTCATTTTTTTGCAAAAAAATCGTTAAATTTCGATTAATAACAAAAAAAGTAAAAATGTCAGCAGCAATGAAATACCACCAAATGAAAGCTCTATTAGTGAGAAGAAAAGGAGGTAAAATTCATTTGGGTGGTAAGTTGCATGACCGAGCAATAAATGGTGAAAGTAGTGTAGGTCAGAAGTGTAAAAAGTGGCCTGGTCTTTCAGGGTGTTTAAGCACTGGGGGCTGAGGTGGTTAAGTAAGGATTAGTTATTTACCATTTGTAGTTTAGTAGGGGAAAAAAAATCCAGTGATGTCCAGGTATGGAACCCCCTCATCTGTCCAGCGGAAGGGAAACTGCTGTTCTAGGCGTGACTGAATCTCTTAGGGGATACCCATACCCAAGTTCAGGGATTTTGTGGCATTAAGTGTATAATAGCTAACTTCACTAAAACAGTTGAGCAGGTCAACCACATGAGTTAATGATGTTTCTGGTTTACTGCGGCAGATAAAGACGTCATCGGCAAAAATGCCGATAAGATTATCTACAGATGCAACTTGAATGCCGTCAATGTTAGTAGACATCCTGAGGTACTGAGCCAGTGGTTCCATAGCCATGACAAAATTCACAGCAGACAGAGGGCATGGCATCCATGTTGAACTCTATTAGGGATTCCAAAAAGTTTTGAAATTGATCCTGAGGTGAGAACCCTCACTGAGGGACGGGTATATAAGGCCATGCTAGGAAGAAGGATATCAGAGGTAAAACTGAATTTTCTGAGAACCTCCATCAAGTATCTCTAATAGACTTTATTAAACACCTTCTGGGCATTCACTGAGAGAAGCAGAGAAGGCGTCCGTTGCCCAGCTACCTTCGAGAGGACATAGAAAAATCGGTGTGTACCATCTGATGTTTGACGCCCTTTAATAAAATTGACCTATCAAAATAGGAACAATGTCAGCTAATCTATGTGCCCATATCTTCAAATATATCTTCAGATCGACATTCAGTAGTGAAATCAGCCTAAAATTGGGGTGTCAGGAGATTTCCCAGGTTTGGGCATAGAAACATAGAATGTGTCGGCAGATAAGAACTATTTGGCCCATCTAGTCTGCCCAATATACTGAGTACTATGGATAGCCCCTGGCCCTATCTTATATGAAGGATGGCCTTATGCCTATCCCATGCATGCTTAAACTCCTTCACTGTATTTGCAGCTACCACTTCTGCAGGAAGGCTATTCCATGCATCCACTATTCTCTCAGTAAAGTAATACTTCCCGATATTACTTTAAACCTTTGCCCCTCTAATTTAAAACCATGTCCTCTTGTAGCAGTTTTTCTTCTTTTAAATATTCTCTCCTCTTTTACCTTGTTGATTCCTTTTATGTATTTAAAAGTTTCTATCATATCCCCTCAGTCTCGTATTTCTTCCAAGCTATACATGTTAAGGTCCTTTTAATCTTTCCTGGTAAATTTTATCCTGCAATCCATGTACTAGTTTAATAGCTCTTTTCTGAACTCTCTCCAAAGTATCAATAGCCTTCTTGAGATATGGTCTCCAGTACTGAGCACAATACTCCAAATGAGGTCTCACTAGTGCTCTGTAGAGCGGCATGAGCACCTCACTCTTTCTACTGGTAATGCCTCTCCCTATACACCCAAGCATTCTGCTAGCATTTCCTGCTGCTCTAGGCAAAGTAACAATTAATGCTTCCACCATTTCAGAAGGGAAAAAACAGGCATAATACACTTTAGTTAAATAGAGTTTATGAGCAATAGTTTGAGTCTTATAGATCTCATTTGTCATCCCATCAGGGCCCAGGGATTTATGTAAATTTCATTACCTCTTTCTTACCTGTTTAGACAAAAGTTGTAGATAACTGAGGTAATATTCCTTTAAATTGTATAGGGGGGGGGGGGGGGTTACTATCTCTCCTTGGGGAGAGAGCGCCTTACTTGGCACAAGAAGACTTATAGGCCATTCATGCTTCAAGGTACCACTTGGAACCAAACCCGAGTTCGGGAAATGTTTTTTTTACAGTGAAATTAATCTATGAAGTTATTACGCAAAGTCACACGAGACTTCGCAAAGTAATAACTTCGGCTCATCTGAGCCAATACATTCTAATACTGTACGGAGCTCCTGCTCCCTACAGTATTAGAACAAAGGTTTATGTTTCATCCGAAGACGATTCGCTCATCCCTATCTATTACCACAGTCAGTCCTGTCGGTCCTCTCTATACTTCATGTCTCCTCATGAACTCCATTCCTACAGAGTTTCAGATGAAGATCTTCTCATCTGTATTCAGGATCATAATCCCTGACAAGTAGGAGAGGAGGATGAGGCAGCTCTTTACCTCATTGTTGTGAAGTAACTTGTCCTGCTGTGTCTAATGTCTAGGCTTTGTGTGCACTAATAGGACAGCGGACATTTGTTTCTCCTAATCATTGCTCCCTAGACAAAATGAGCCATTATAACTAATGAAAGGTATTTGGGAATATATTTATAATAAAATAATATTTACGTATTTTCATTTTCTTAATTCATGGAGAACCGCTTTAATATATTGTTGCATAAGCGGTAAATAAGTCTGATGGTTTAGAATGTAATTATTCAAACGTCAGGTTGAGAGAGCTAAAAGAGAATTGTTCGTTAACCCCTTCCTGACTGCCCACTGTGCAGATAGCATGTATATAAATGTTCAGGCAGCACTTTAATCTCAGTGCTGGGATTAAAGCTCCTGCAATCTAGCAGGAGCCGGTTGGGTCACGACTGTGAGAGACAGCGAGGACCCTGAAGAGATGACAGGAGCGTTTTATTACCGCTTCTGCCTTCTCATGTTGCGGGAGGATAGTGCTGCACAAGCGCAGGGGGGAGAGCAGCAGAGCCGCCTCCTCTGTTAGTCCCAGCAGTCACATGACTGCCGGTGGTGCCAGGGGCAGGGCTGCAGGGTCTAAGAAGACCCTGATCAGCTCTGCCTGTGTGTAATGTCCCCACAGGGCATTACACACAGGCAGTTACTGTGGAAACAGTGGGGAAAAAAAAGTGAAAAAAAGTCAGTGTCCTCCACAGGTCTTTTAATGACCTCATGGGGGACATATAATGTGCCAAAAAGTAAAAAAAAAAATGTAAAACACAAAAAATGCAGTCGATAACAGAAACAGTCACCATAGTCGTCCCGTTCGCTCAAACCTATACATGTTATATATGAAAACGATTGTCACAAAATAGGGAACCCATTGCAATAATTTAATTTTTGTGTCAGTTTTAATATTAAAGAACTAAAAAGCTATAATTTAAAAAAAAATTGTTTTAATATTAATTTGCTGTTTTCCTCCAAATTAAACCTAAAAAAAGAAAAAAATTTACTAAAAATTCCTATGTGTCAAGTAAAACAAAATTCACAAAAATTATTTTGGTAGTCAAGCAAAAAAGCTAGCGTCACTAAACCACCACGTGCACAAAATAACAAAAAGTTGCCTGGACATTCAGTTTTTATTTTTTTGGGTGCGGTCATGAAAGGGTTAATGAAAGGAAGATCTTTGGCACACCAAAAGATTCTATTTCAAGCAATGCTTTAATACATATTTGTGCAATTACATAATTTTGTGTTTAATTTCCATCCAGAGTATGTAGCAATATATGGGGGCCATAAAAGAAAGTCCCATAGATGGGGGGCCTCAGAACCGGCATCTGCATCCAGAAGTGTTCGCTCCATACATATGCCAAGATCCCTTGATAAAGGTCGCTACCGACTGAAACGTTGGGACTTTCTTTTATGGCCCCATATAATAGTCAAAACGACGCCTAAATCTAAAGTCTTTGCATGTCTACACGCAGTGATGCAATAAAGCTTACAGCTGTCCGCCATCTTACATGCACGTCGCTTCATAAGCACAGTGAGTAAGCCGAAGTCCTTTCTTAAAAAGACAGTACCACTTAAACAAGAATAACATGTCCACAAGAGGCTCCGTGGATTTCTCGGTCACTGAACATACGGAAACTCACCCTGCTCCCAAACACTCAGATATTCAGGAGTCAGAGTCCATGTTCACTGAAGAACAAACTTTACGATCTAAATGTGTTATCAAACCAATACAAAAGATTAGAGAGAACTTTGAGGCAACCAAAGAAGAGTTCAGTGACAATTTCAATGATTTATGGCAAAGAACTGAACACTATATAGTAGCTCTTTCCCGCTATGAAAATGATGCACCAAAGTTAACCACAGCGTTGAATAGTTTAACGCCTATGTCCGCTATCAGCGACTGTATGCAAAGTACATCATCTTTCTGAACGATTCAGATTTTGATGATGCTTCAGAAGAGTTGAGAAAGAGAGAGAATCTCTTCCAAGAGAAGGATACCTTAGTACAAGACACAAAGAACAAGGCAGAACTCTGCATCGCACACTAGCAAGAAGTGAGATCCCATCGATCAACTTCAACCAAATATATGCTTTCACCTTCCAAAACCTCTCGTTCCGGAAGGTCGGCGTTACATGACAAGCTTATAGAGATCCGGGCAGAATCAGAGGAAGCTAGTGTAAGAAGTTCCTTTGCTAAAATGGAGGCAGAAATGGCAAAGAAGAAAGCAGAAATGGAGGCAGAAATGGCAAAGAAGAAAGCAGAAATGGCGTAGATGGAGACAGAGACAGAAGCTCAACTAAAAATTCTCCAAACAGAAAGGGAAGAAGCAGCTACCTTGGCTAAACTGAACGTCTTCGAGCAAGCATTAGGGCAAGGTACCATAGTAAGGCTACTTTCACACTAGCGTTCGGAGAGGATCCGTCTGATGTTTCATCAGACGGATCTGCTCCGATAATGCAGACGTTTGCATCCGTTCAGAACGGATCCGTCTGCATTATAACTTAGAAAATTTTCTAAGTCAGAAAGTAGCCTGAGCGGATCCGTTCAGACTTTACATTGAAAGTCAATAGGGAACGGATCCGCTTGAAGATTGAGCCATATAGTGTCATCTTCAAGCGGATCCGTCCCCATTGACTTCCATTATAAGTCTGGACGGATCCGCTCGCCTCCGCACGGCCAGGCGGACACCCGAACGCTGCAAGCAGCGTTCAGGTGTCCGCTCACTGAGCGGAGCGGAGGCTGAGCACTGGCAGGCGGATGCATTCTCAGTGGATCCGCCTCCACTGAGAATGCATTAGGGCCAGACGGATGCGTTCGGGGCCGCTCGTGAGCCCCTTCAAACGGAGCTCACGAGCGGACACCCGAACGCTCGTGTTAAAGTAGCCTGACATAGTACATAAGGCCGAAAAAAGACATTTGTCCATCCAGTTCGGCCTGTCATCCTGCAAGTTGATCCAGAGGAAGGCAAAAAAAAAACCTGTGAGGTAGAAGCCAATTTTCGCCACTTTAGGGGAATAAAAAATTCCTTCCCGACTCCAATCAGGCATTCAGAATAACTCCCTGGATCAACGACCCCTCTCTAGTAGCTATAGCCTGTGCTCTTACTGTAAAAAATCCTCTTCTATGTTTGTGTACAAACCTTCTTTCCTCCAGACGTAGAGGATGTCCCCTCGTCACAGTCACAGTCCTGGGGATATATAGATGATGGGATAGATCTCTGTACCGACCTAGACTGTTTCATCCCAGGAGAAGTGGAAGACCCAACTGACCGCACTGCCAGATATGTGCTAAGGTAATCATCACCTGCTTCTCCTGCTAAATCGCATGTACCAACACCACTTCTAAATCACCGACTGGGTGAACCCATAGAGCGCCAGATATCGTCACCCACCGATAAAAAGGTAATTTCTAGCGTCAAGCCAGCTGATCCTCCAGAGAATAAACCACAGCTTAATCCTTATGCCACATCATTCTTTCCCGATCAATCTCAGCCTTATATGCCAGAGCGTCTACATGCCCCAGTGTTAATGGGAATATTAATTATTGAAATTTAGGGTAATCTCAATAATTAATATTCATAAATAGGCTTGAGTAGTCTATTGATGACTCTGCCTATTTATCCCTAAAATAGAAATACTCTCACTGCAAGAACGCAGAGAGACACTCAAAGACCTTGGAGTGTATTACAAGTGTTGTGCTTCGTCAAATCATATTGGCAAAAGACTGTAAAGCTATCATCAGGTGTGCAGAATGCAGCAGTGACAAGCATGTTACATCAATGCATCCTACTTTGCCTCCAGACAACGCACCATCTCAAGCCGCAACCAACACCGTCACACTTCATGACGGGGAGCCACCGGCTCAAGAGCTAGCTACAACGACTGTCTCCTCTTCCTGTATGGAAATATGTGGCAAGGAGACTGGTTCCAAGTGCTGTGCAAAAGTGTGCTTGGTCAACGTCTACCCAGAAGGGCAATCTGAAAAGACCACCAGAATGTACGCCATTATAGATGAACAAAGCAATAGGTCTCTGGCGAAACCTAAATTATTTGAGATTTTCGGCATAACTGGAGAAGCAACGCCATACACCCTCAACACTTGTTCTGGTCATGTAGAGACTTATGGCAGAAGAGCCACTGGATACCTTATCTCCTCCATTAAGGGGGACGTTCATATACCCTTGCCAACGTTAATTGAATGCGACCAGATAGCTGATGAAAGAGATGAAATTCCTGCTCCAGAAGCTGCATACCATCATTCCCACTTGAAACATCTAGCTAGTGAGATTCCTCCTATGGACATGAATGCTGACGTCCTACTCTTGCTCGGGAGAGACATTCTGAGAGTCCACAAGGTGTGGCAACAATGCAACAGTCCTGACAACGCCCCATATGCACAGAGACTTGACTTAGGCTGGGTGATTGTGGGTGATGTATGTATAAATAAGAGCCATAAACCATCTCAAGTAAACTCCTTCAAAACCTTTGTACTCGAAAATGGTCGCACAACTCACTTTAAGACATTTGTTCATGATTACAAGGTAAAAGAAAAGCTTTCTAACCTCCTTAAGGCACCAGACAACATTTCTACCCTTTATGACAACTTAGGAAGATCAGTGTTTTGTACAACACCAGAAGAAAACAGATTGGCCTTGTCCATAGATGACAAAGAGTTTATTAAAATAATGGACAATGGATTCTTCAAAGATGCAACTAACCACTTGGTTGAACCTTTACCTTTCCATGCTGTAAGAGCCAGACTTCCTGATAACCGGGAACAGGCACTATCCAGATTCATCTCCTTGCAAAGTACGTTAAAAAACAAGCCTGAAATTAAAAATCATTTTGTGGCCTTCATGGAAAAGATATTTCACAATGACTATGGAGAGCCGGCTCCACCTTTGCAAGAGCATGAAGAATGCTGGTACCTTCCCTCCTTTGGAGTATATCACCCATGGAAACCAAACCAGATAAGAGTGGTAATCGACTCAAGTGTCAAACATAATGGCGTATCTCTGAACAACGTCCTTCTCACCAGTCGAAACCTGACCAATAATCTGGTAGGGGTACTTATGAAATTCAGAAAGAAGCCAGTTGCCATTACTGCAGACATTGAACAAATATTCTACTGCTTTATCGTACAGCAAAACCACATAAATTACCTCAGGTTTCTTTGACACAGAGACAATGGCACCAGCAAGGAAATGGTTGAATAATGCATGAAGGTGCACGTGTTCGGTACCAGTCCTTCACCTGCTGTTGCTACATATGGCCTACGCAGAGCTGCCTTTGATGGCGAGTCAGAGTTTGGGAAAGATGCCTGAAACTTTGTTGAAAGAGACTTCGACGTGGATGACGCACTCAAATCCTTGCCCACAGCGGAGGAATCCATAGATTTGCTCAAAAGGACACAAGGTCCGGAGTTTTTGCTGAACCAGAGAAAGAAACTCCTGCTCAAGACGTCTTCAGTCTCCAAGACCCTCATGAAGATCCAGAGATTCACCCTAAAGTTAGTACCCTTGTCACCAAATCTGAAAAGAGGGCTGGCTTGGGTTGTCACCGCTAGTGATGGACGAACATCTGCCGTGACGGATCGCGGCGGTTCCCATTCATTTTAATGGCAGGCGAACCTGAAAAACCTTCAGTTCATATTTGCAGCCAAGAAATAATTACTAGAAGTGCACAAATAGTCCCACAACATGGACAGTGACATACCAGATGTATTATTCGAATTTGCGATCTCCATTCATTATTTTTTTCAATGCGAAATATCTGCAATATAATTTTCGCGTATGCGCATGCGCATGCGCAAATGCACTATACAGTACCCAAATGCACTATAAAGAAAGTATATTGGTATATAACACCCTGCTTCAATCAGTTTTTTTGTGGGACGACTGGTATATTACACCAGTAGAAATTATTTGTTCCAATAACGCTTGTCCCTCTATATACCTGCTGTAACGTAGCAGAACCGCACACAACTGCCGCACAATACAAATGCACTATAATATACCTGCTAACATAGAAAGTATATTATAACATTGTAGAAGGAAGGCAATCCATTAGAATATACATAAAGATAAATTGTAACCTTTAATAATTTTACTATGAGGGTCCATTCACACGTCCGTAAGTGTTTTGCGGATCCGCAAAACACGGACACCGGCAATGTGCATTCCGCAATTTGTGGACCGCACATCGCCGGCACTATAATAGAAAATGCCTACTCTTGTCTGCAATTGCGGACAAGAATAGGACATGTTCTATTTTTTTTGCTGAAACGGAAGCACAGATGCGGAAGTGAGGATCCGCAAATGCGGATGTGGATCCGCAAATGTGGATGCGGACAGCACATTCTGGCCCCAATGAAAATGAATGGGTCTGCACCCGTTCCGCAAAATTCCGGAACGGATGCGGCCCTATTTTGCGGATGTGTGAATGGAAAAGATATCCCTCAAAATGAAAATAAATTAAATTATTAAAGTTAAGCAAAAAGCATAGGTGTGGTAGGCAATAACAAGTGCTCGGCGGCACCAAATCAGAAACCATATGTCCTACCACAATCCGGGGGGTTCCAGTGCACATCCATGAATCCCAGAGGGAAAGCAAAAAACATCTATCCCTGGGCTAGATGATGATGTGGTATTGAAGGACAGGGTGGGCAAAGAACTGTCCCTGATATTGCCCTATAGGGGGGTGCTATTCTTGCCTTGATAGCCTAACCACAGACCACCCGCCCTGATAAGAGCGACCCCGTCCGGAACCTTACCCTATATAAAAATGGCCCTAGTAAGCCCCTAGCCCCTAGGCCCCTGACTTCCAGGTGATCACTATATAGATCTATGTGTTTTTGACTCATTATAAAAGTATATTATAAGTATATCGCACCCCTCTGTGTATCACACATATCAATAGCACACCTATACTAATCCTTAAAATGACTTTTGTGGCCCTATTAGCTAGCGTTTGGTGTCCCTAACAGCCTGTCCCTGCTCCACACAGCAACCTCTCCCTACACTGGCAAAACACTGAATGTAAAATGGCGGCCAGATAAGGTTTATTTATAAGGTAGGGGGTATGTCCATGTGTGGAAACGTCTCAATTGGCTGTCCTGTACTACCTGATGGATGTGTCATGGGTCAAAGTTCTTCATAATGTAAAAGAATATGGCAGGCGCAAATTTCTCCATATGTTCGCATGTTCGGCGAATCGCAAACACGCAAATTTCACCGCGAAACGACCGCCGGGCGAACCACAAGGCCATCTCTAGTCACCGCTTTGAACGCTTCTCCAGATGGTCAAAGCTTGTTCACACCATTGCAAGGTTAGTCTACATTGTACACTGCTTTCGTGCTGAGAATCATAACACTGAATATTACAGTTGGCACGTGTGCCATAAACCCCTCACTGCAGAAGATATTGTCCTAAGTGAGTTGCTTGTGATATGTAACATAGAGCAGAATGCCTTTCACATGGAACTGAAATGTATTAATGAAAAACAAGATATTCAAAAAAGCAGCCCCATTGTCAACTTGAAACCAGTAATTGACAATCACGGCATGCTGAGGGCTGGTGGTCGCATAAGCAAGGTTAAGGCCTCACGACCGTTGTGTGCATCCGTGGCCGTTGTTCCGTTTTCCGTGATTTTCTGCGGACCCAATGACTTTCAATGAGTCCGTTGAAAACTCTGAAAATGCACCGTTGTTCATCAGCGGCCGTGATCCGTGTTCCCTGTCCGTCCAAAAAATAGGACCTGTCCTATTTTTTGGACGGACAACGGTTCACGGACCCATTCAAGTCAATGGGTCCGTGAAAGAACACGGATGCACACAAGATTGACATCCGCGTCCGTGATCCGTGGCCGTAGGTTACTTTCATACAGACGGATCCTAAGATCCTAAAACTCATATCCGACAGTATATTCTAACACAGAGGAGTTCCCATAGTGATGGGGACGCTTCTAGTTAGAATATACTACGAACTGTGTACATGACTGCCCCCTGCTGCCTGGCAGCACCCGATCTCTTACAGGGGGCTGTGACCCGCACAATTAACCCCTCAGGTGCTGCAACTAAAGGGTTAATTGTGCATATCATAGCTCCCTATAAGAGATCAGGGGCTGCCAGGCAGCAGGGGGCAGACCCCCCCTCCCTCCCCAGTTTTAATTTCATTGGTGGCCAGTGCGGCCCCCCTCCCTCCCTCTATTGCATTATTTTCATTGGTGGCACAGTGTGCGGCCCCCCCTCCCTCCCTTTATTGTAATTTTTTCATTGGTGGCCAGTGTGCGGCCCCCCTCCCTCCCTCTATTGTATTATTTTCATTGGTGGCCAGTGCGGCCCCCCCCGGCCCCCCCTCCCTCTATTGTATTAATATCATTGGTGGCCAGTGCGGCCCCCCTTCCCTCTATTGTATTATCATTGGTGGCCAGTGTGCGCCCCCCGGCCCCCCCTCTATTGTATTAATATCATTGATGGCCAGTGTGCGGCCTCCCCTCTCCCCCCCTGATCATTGGTGGCAGCGGAGAGTTCCGATCGGAGTCCCAGTTTAATCGCTACTGCAGTCCTGGTTGCCATGGTTACTTAGCAATATTAGAAGCATCATACTTACCTGCTGCGCTGTCTGTGACCGGCCGGGAGCTCCTCCTACTGGTAAGTGACAGATCATTAAGCAATGTGCCGCACAGACCTGTCACTTACCAGTAGGAGGATCTCCCGGCCGGTCACAGACAGCGCAGCAGGTAAGTACGATGCTTCTAATATTGCTAAGTAACCATGGCAACCAGGACTGCAGTAGCGTCCTGGTTGCCATGGTTACCGATCGGAGCCCCAGCGATTAAACTGGGACTCCGATCGGAACTCTCCGCTACCACCAATGATCGGGGGGGGGGGGGGGGAGTCCGCACACTGTGCCACCAATGATATTAATACAATAGAGGGGGGGGCGGGGCAGGCGCACACTGGCCACCAATGATAGTACAATAGAGGGAGGGAGGGGGGGCCGGGGGGGCCACACTGGCTACCAATGATAATACAATAAAGGGAGGGAGGGGGCCGCACTGGCCACCAATGATATTATTACAATAGAGGGAGGGGGGCCGGGGGGGGCCGCACTGGCCACCAATGAAATTAAAACTGGGGAGGGAGGGGGTCTGCCCCCTGCTGCCTGGCAGCCCTTGATCTCTTACAGGGGGCTATGATACGCACAATTAACCCCTTCAGGTGCGGCACCTGAGGGGTTAATTGTGCTGTTCACAGCCCCCTGTAAGAGATCGGGTGCTGCCAGGCAGCAGGGGGCAGTCATGTACACAGTTCGTAGTATATTCTAACTTGAAGCGTCCCCATCACCATGGGAACGCCTCTGTGTTAGAATATACTGTCGGATATGAGTTTCACGATCTAACTCAAATCCGATGGTATATTCTAACATAGAGGCATTCCCATGGTGATGGGGACGCTTCAAGTTAAAATATACCATCGGATTGGAGAAAACTCCGATCCTATGGTATATTAACTCCTGATTTTACTTTAAAAGTCAATGGGGGACGGATCCGTTTGCAATTGCACCATATTGTGTCAACGTCAAACGGATCTGTCCCCATTGACTTGAATTGTAATTCAGGACGGATCCGTTTGGCTCCGCCAGGCGGACACCAAAACGACTTTTTTTTTCATGTCCGTGGATCCTCCAAAAATCAAGGAAGACCCATGGACGAAAAAACGGTCACGGATCACGGACCAACGGAACCCTGTTTTACGGACCGTGAAAAAATACTGTCGTGTGCATGAGGCCTAAGTTAGAGAATTCAGAAAGGAATCCCCTCATTATTCCTGCCAATCACCATGTTACTACACTGCTGATACAACATTATCATGAAAGAATCAAGCACCAAGGCAGACATTTCACTGAGGGTGCTTTAACTCCTTAAGGACTCAGCCCTATTTCACCTTAAGGACTTGGCCATTTTTTGCAAATCTGACCAGTGTCACTTAAGTGCTGATAACTTTAAAACGCTTTGACTTATCCAGGCCATTCTGAGATTGTTTTTTTGTCACATAGTGTACTTCATGACACTGGTAAAAAGAAGTAAAGAAAAAAATCATTTTTATTTATAAAAAAATACCAAATTTAGCAAAAATGAAGTAAAAAATTGCAAATTTCCAAGTTTCAAATTCTCTACTTCTATAATACATAGTAATACCTCCAAAAATAGTTATTACTTTACATTCCACATATGTCTACTTCATGTTTGAATCATTTTGGGAATGATATTTTATTTTTTGGGGATGTTACAAGGCTTAGAAATTTAGAAGCAAATCTTGAAATTTTTAAGAACTTTTCAAAAACCAAATTTTTAGGGACCAGTTTAGGTCTGAAGTCACTTTGCGAGGCTAATAATAGAAACCACGCATTCTAGAAACTACACCCCTAAAGGTATTCAAAACTGATTTTACAAACGTCGTTAACCCTTTAGGTGTTGCACAAGAGTTTTTGGCAAATGGGGATGAAATTTGAGAATTTCATTTTTTTGCCAAATTTTCCATTTTAACCCATTTTTTCCACTAACAAAGCAAGGGTTAACAGCCAAACAAGACTGTATATTTATTGCCCTGACTCTGCCGTTTACAGAAACACCCCATATGTGGTCGTACACTACTGTACGACGACACGTCGAGGCGTAGAGGGAACAGAGCGCCGTGTGGTTTTTGGAGGGCTGACTTTTATGGACCGGTTTATTTACACCGTGTCCTGTTTCAACCCCCCTGATGCACCCCTGGAGTAGAAACTCCCTAAAAGTGATCCCATCTAAGAAACTACACCCCTCAAGGTATTCAAAACTGATTTTACAAACGTCATTAACCGTTTAGGTGTTGCACAAGAGTTATTGGCAAATGGGGATGAAATTTGAGAATTTCATTTTTTTGCCACATTTTCCATTTTAACCTATTTTTTCCACCAACAAAGCAAGGGTTAACAGCCAAACAAGACTGTATCTTTATTGCCCTGACTCTGCCGTTTAAAGAAACACCCCATATGTGGTCGTACACTACTGTACGACGACACGGCGGGGCGTAGAGGGAACGGAGCGCCGTGTGGTTTTTGGTGGGCTGATTTTTATGGACCGGTTTATTTACCGTGTCCTGTTTCAACCCCCCTGATGCACCCCTGGAGTAGAAACTCCCTAAAAGTGACCCCATTTTGGAAACTACGGGATAAGGTGGCGGGTTTTTTTAGACTATTTTTAGGGTACATATGATTCTCTAAAGTCTGAGTCATTTTTTATTTATTTTTTGCCGATTATCTTATGTGGGGGGCTCATTTTTTGCGGCATGAGAGGACGGTTTTATTGGCACTATTTTGGGGGCTATATGACTTTTCATCGCTTGGTATTAAACTTTTTGTTATGTAAGGTGACCAAAAAAATTCTTTTTTTGCACCATTTTTTTTGGACCGTGTTAATCTTGGGGGTTGGGTCATAGGGTATTTTCATAGAGGAGATTCTTACGGACGCGGTGACACCTAATATCTCTACTTTTTTTTACAATTATTTAGGTTTTAGACTATATTATCCTTTTTGATACAAAAACATTTTTTTTTGTATCTCTAAAGTCTGAGTAATTATTATTTTTTTTTTTTTGCCGATTATCTTATGTGGGGGCTAATTTTTTGCGGGATTTGAGGACGGTTTTATTGGCACTATTTTGGGGGCTATATGACTTTTTGATCGCTTGCTATTAAACTTTTTGTTATGTAAGGTGACAAAAATAAATTCTGCACCGTTTTTTTTTTTTGACTGTGTTAATCTTGGGGGTTGGGTCATGGGGTATTTTTATAGAGGAGATTATTACCGACGCTGAGATACCTAATTTGTATACTTTTAATAAATTATTTTAGTTTTTACAATTTTTTTGGGTGTCTCAAGTCTGAGAAACAGTTTTTTTTATCCGATGTCAGTGGTTAAATTGGGATATAAATTTAGTACTCCATGGAAGTGTGGTACTCCCTGAAGCAATCGATAATGCAGAGGCCCGGATGATCGGGGCACGTGTCACATTGAGTAGTGGTGTCCTTCCGTATCCCCCTCCTGTGACACACTCTGCACCTTTTTTGGGTTCGTCCCTTCTTTCCAGTATGGGGGAACACACCTGGAAAGTGTTGGCCAGGGACAATCCGGGCGCCTCCAGTTCCCGAGGTACTCCGGCCTGCTCTTTCCCGGTCCGAAAAGATCAGGGCCTTGAGGACTGCCTCATAGAACTGAAGGAATGTCCCTGTGTTGCCAGCGCTCCGGGACAGCACAAAAGAGTTGTACATGGCAACCTGCACCAAGTAGACCACAACTTTTTTGTACCATGCCCGGGTTTTACGCATGTCATTATATGGCTTGAGGACTTGATCAGAGAGATCAACTCCTCCCATATACCGATTGTAGTCGACGATACAATCGGGCTTGAGGACCATTGCCACGGTACCTCGCACAGGGACAGGGGTGATGCCGTTACCATGAATTGTGGACAGTACAAGGACATCCCTCTTGTCCTTATACCTGACCAGCAACAGGTTTCCAGTGGTAAGGGCACGGGTCTCACCCCTGGAGATAGGTACCTGGAGGGGGAGGGTAGGGAGGCCGCGTTGATTTTTCCGCATGGTCCCACAAGCGGACGTGGATATGGCGGCAAGGGACTGGAACAAGGGGATACTAGTATAAAAGTTATCCACGTAAAGGTGGTAACCCTTATCTAACAGTGGGTGCATAAGTTCCCAAACAAGTTTCCCGCTAACACCCAGAGTGGGGGGACATTCTGGGGGTTGAATACGGGAATCTCGCCCTTCGTATACACGAAACTTGTAAGTGCACCCTGAGGTACTCTCACAAAGTTTGTATAGCTTCACGCCATACCTCGCCCGCTTTGAGGGAACATACTGGCGGAAAATGAGTCTCCCCTTGAACGCAATGAGAGACTTATCAACCGCGACCTCCCTTCCAGGTACATAGGCCTGTACAAATTTGGCCCCAAAATGATCGATGTCCGGCCGTATCTTATATGGGCAGGATCACCTCGGGGGGGACATGCTGTATTATCTGAATAATGCAGACATTTCCAGATGGCCTCAAACTGGGAGCGTGTCATGGCCGTACTGTAAAGTGGGGTCTGGTAGAGGATGTCCCCACTCCATTAATGCCTGGCACTGGGTTTCTTGACCAGGCCCATATGCAGCACGAGGCCCCAAAATGTCCTCATCTCGGCTGCACTGACCGGCGTCCAGCCACCGGGCCTAGCCAAAAAGGAGCCCGGGTGTTGAGCAACGAACTGTTGGGTGTACAGGTTCATTTGCTCCACCATTAGATTTACCAGTTGGTCACTGAAAAAATGACAACAAAAGCCATATTCAGTGAAGCCCACTGTGGAAATCTGGATTCCTGATTGGCCTACAAAATCAGGAATCGTGGGCTCATATCGCTCTGGGGTACACCAGACAAGATCACCGTCAGGGGGCTCGTACTAGGGTGGGCCACAGGGTACCTAACATGGCGGTCCCCTTGCTCCGCCTTGGGGGCTTATCATCATCGCTAGATGATGAGGAGGACGCGGATGACAACAGGAAAGTGGGGTCATCCTTGTCCTCACTGGGACTCTTGGACTCTGAGGCAAGCTGGGCGTATGCCCTTTCGGCCGAGAACATCCGGCGGGCCATAGGGGAGTGTGTATGTGCGTGCGTGTAAATCTTTTTTTGGTGTGCGTGTGTGTGGGGGCAAAAAATGGTGTGCGTTTGTGGGGGTAAAAAAAAGGGCAAGAAATGTGAAAAAAAAAATCGGCCGAAGTTGATCAGCGGTGGGGTGTGCGATGCACTAACAGTGGCCGGACGCTAAGAGTGGCGGCCACAGTCAGCGTACACAAAAAAATAATAAAATAAAATAAATCCTGCACCCCAAAAAAGTTAGGGGGGGAGACAGGGGGGCAGGGGGGGCAAGCGGCAGTACCCCTGGGGGGTCTAGGGTCACACAGCTGTGCTGTGGACCCCAGACACCCTACTTAGAGTGATGCAATAAAAGTTTTTTTCAAACTAACTTTCCCTTTATTATCCCTGCCTAGCCCAACCTTTCCCTATACTTTCCCTAATTACCTGCTAATTGGATGGGGGGTGCTGGGGCACAGATCGGGTCCTGGTGGGCAAGGGGCACAGATGGGGTGATGCTGGCACAGATCGACGACGTGCAGGCAGGCTCCTCTCTCCTCTGGCTCCGGGACACAAAAGGAGGAGGAGAGCGCTGGCAACATTTGAATCTCCTCCCGCCGGCCCGCCCACCAACCAATCAGAGGCGATCCTGAGAGGTGATGTCACCATCACCTCTCAGGATCCCAGGATGGTGATTGGTGGGGTAAAATCACACCACCGATCACCATCCTGTTCCGGGTTATCGGGTCCCCAGAGACCCGAATAACCCGGAAACGCAGCAAACCGCAGGTCTGAATTGACCTGCGATTTGCTGCGATCGCCAACATGGGGGGGGGTCACAGGACAGGGCGGCGGTGATCGGAACCATACATGACGTACCGGTATGTCATGTGTCCTTAAGTACCAGGACAACATGACGTACCGGTACGTCATGTGTCCTGAAGAGGTTAAAGGGAATCTGTCACCTGGTTTGAGCATATTAAGGTGTTACTACTGCCATGTACAATAAAATAACTTATTTCTTGCTGTAGTCTTCATTTTTTGCTTCATGGTTTTATTAGCGATAAAATCTATTTTTTATGTTATGCAAATGAGTGTCCAAGGTGCCCAGAGGGGCGTTATTCTTCTTCTCTGGAGCCCAGTAACTCCCCCCTACAGTGCCCAGCCCGCCTTCCTTTAGAGCCCAAGCACGCCTCTTCCAGCATAAGTAACTGCCCACACCCGAACTCTTTGCCGCCGCCCCGCTCCGCTATGTGAAATCTCACGCAGGACAGTACCGTGGACTCAAGAAAGTGGAAAACCGCGCTGCTTGATAACCACCTCCCTTCTTGTTACAGGTTACAAAAGGCACGGGGAAGGATCTGCAAGGGGTATACCCATGGATCCCTCCTCTCTCCAACACTCCTGTGGGTCATTAAAGGTCACAACAATAGTCAAGCCCAGACTGCCACCGTCACGTGCAAAGATTTATTGTACTTACAACAGTATCTCTGATAAAAGGCATAAAACAATGGTATGCACACTTTGGTATCCCCCGACCCGGGTTCCGCTGTCACGCTTCGTCCTTCCCCGTGCTTTTTGTAACATGTACCAAGGTGTAACCCGTACCAAGAGGAGGTGTATCAAGCAGCGCGGTTTTCCACTTTCTTGATTTACTTGCTTCTGTGATCTTCCCACATCGCATTGAAAACCTGGAGCGCAAGGATACAGATACAGATACGTATACTAGTGACTTTTTTACTGTGCAGTACCGTGGACTGCCTGTGCGATGTAGAAGCTTCTGAGGGCAACAGCTTCAAATGTGTCACTGGGCATGCACCTAGCATGCGCCGAGCCCAGTGAGAAATTTAAAGCTATTGCCCTCGGGAGCTTCTACATCGCGCAGGCACAGGCAGTCCGCGGTACTGCGCCTGCGTGAGGGCAGTCCGCGGTACTGCGCCTGCGTGAGATTTCACATATCGGAGGGGGGCGGTGGCAAAGAGTTCGGGTGTGGGCAGTTACTTATGCTGGAAGAGGCATGCTTTTGCTCTAAAGGAAAGCAGGCTGGGCACTGTAGGGGGAGTTACTGGGCTCCAGATTAGGAAAAAACGCCCCCCAGGGCACCTTGGACACTCATTTGCATAACATAAAAAGTATTTTATTGTACATGGAAGTAGTAACACCTTAATTTGCTTAAACCAGGTAACAGATTCCCTTTAAGATAAATTGCTGTATTTGTTTTATCATATCATGACCATGTTATGTAATGCTGCCACCCTGTGGTCATTCTTGTTATAGGTTTCCTGACTGTATCATGTAAATCCCATTGCCTTTGCTCTCTGTCTCCTCCTCCCTTTCAGTGACATCATATCCTGTTTGTTCTTGTCCTGTGTCTTTCTTTTCTGCAGCAGACTTCGAGCTGGTGAGAGCATTTCGTTTTGACCTCTGTAGCAAGGGGCCGTCATTGACGGAAGAAATGTGTCACCGAGGTTCCTGGACTCGGTGAGGTAAGAGCCGGTAATTTTAAGTTTCAGCGGCACCTAGTGCTGACTGACACTATTGGTTATTTAGTATAGCTCGAAAGCCGATCAGGGTCGGCTCTTACTGGGAGCAGCCAAAGTTCAGGGTGGGTGGCTGTTCCCCACGTTCCAGGCCGGGTTTTGGTTTAGGATATAAAACCCAGCCAGCAGTCTCAGCTGGGGGTGGATTATCCTCCATTTCACAGTGAATCTGTGGAGTCTCTGTGGTTTGAGATCTGTATGATGTATAACTGGGCCTCTGTGTTGACTCCTCATGCAGTTGCCACCCTCCCCACTCTGTGATGGGGCCATTGTGTTGACTCCTCATGCGGTTACCACCCTCCCCACTCTGTGACTGGGCCACTATTTTACACTTCTTCTGATCTGTCAGCAGGACAGAAACATAAAAAACACAATGTATCCCGTCTTTTGAGCATCCGTAATCTTGTTTCACACAGTCCCTATTTTGCATCAGGATATGCTCATGATTGGAAAGCCAAAAGCAGAAGTTGGTACAAAACACAGAAGACATGCAAACATTCCAATCACGTGTCATCTCTGTGTTGGATCCACTCCTGTTTTTTGGGGCCTTAGCAATACTGATGTATTAATGACCAAATGCTGACCATGTGAAGACGGATGCTCAAAAGACAGGATCCGTTTTTCGGGGGTTGTTGACGGATCCGAAGAAGTGAAAAATAAGCAGTGACGTCAACAAAAACGTTTGCCACCCTCACCGCCCTGTGACTGGGCCATTGTGTTGACTTCTTATGCAGTTGCAACCCTCCCCACTCTGTGACTGGGCCATTGTGTTGACTCCTCATGCGTTTGCCACCCTCACCATACTGTAACTGGGCCACTTTTTTTTTTTCTCATTTAAAGAGTTTTCTTTATTTTCATGACTATGAAGGCATCAAAACTATAAATTAACACATGTGGAACTACACACACAACAAACAAGTGCGAAACAACCGAAAACATGCCACACTCCAGGCTCCTCAAAGCAGCCACCCCCCACCCCGACCACTGCCCTGCACACTCCCGGCACCCCCCCGACGAGCCCCAAGAGGCAGCCCCCCGAAACGGTCCCTCAACAGTCTTGAAGGAGTTCCCAGAGATGCTTAGCACTTGTTGGCCCTTTTGCCTTCACTCTGCGGTCCAGCTCACCCCAAACCATCTCGATTGGGTTCAGGTCCGGTGACTGTGGAGGCCAGGTCATCTGGTGCAGCACCCCATCACTCTCCTTCATGGTCAAAGTTTTCCCAATTTTTCGGCTGACTGACTGACCTTCATTTCTTAAAGTAATGATGGCCACTCGTTTTTCTTTACTTAGCTGCTTTTTTCTTGCCATAATACCAATTCTAACAGCCTATTCAGTAGGACTATCAGCTGTGTATCCACCTGACTTCTCCTCAACGCAACTGATGGTCCCAACCCCATTTATAAGGCAAGAAATCCCACTTATTAAACCTGACAGGGCACACCTGTGAAGTGAAAACCATTTCAGGGGACCACCTCCCGAAGCCCACCAAGAGAACACCAAGAGTGCGCAAAGCAGCAACCAAAGCAAAAGGTGGCCACCCCGAAGAACCCAGAACATGACACACCCCCAGCTGCCCCACACCTGTCTGCCACGTACACAACTCCACATGTGCCAATCCACAGCTTTTTAAAAAAAAAAAAGCTTTATTGAAAATTAAATATCTGTTACATTCATTTCAATTCAATGATACGAGAGAGTAGACTCTCCTTTTACAAAGGAGTGTTACGGTAACAAATATACATCACAGAAAAATCAACCAACATTGAGGATGTACATAAACATTGCTTTGTTCTATGTATCTGAAGTCCGGGTCTGGAGAGAGGAAGTAAAGAAGTACCTCAAGAAAAACCAATCAAATGTGTAAATTAGCTGAAGCCTCTGAAGGATCTCCAATTTCCCAAAGAGACCTAAATTTGTGGTGGGATCTGTTCCCCCAAGCCGCAATCTCCTCAAACCTGTAAATTGAGTCTACCTTGTTGTACCAATGATCGAGGGGAGGAAGGTCAGGTGACAACCAGTGGGTGGGGATTAGGAGTCTGGCGGATATAATTAAGATCTTGAAGAGCGGGGTAACTTTTGTTTTGTGATCCTGTTTTAAACCCAGAAGGGCTAATGTTGGTGAAGGGGCGATGCAGGATTTGCAAATTTCATTGCATCTTTTAAATATATTATTCCACCAACTAAGTATAGAAGGACAGGTCCACCAAATATGGAGCATTGTTCCACGTCCTTCCCCACATCTCCAACAGGTGTCCGATCTACTTTTATCATAACGGGAGGTAATATCAGGAGTTTTGTACCACCTAGTTATTATTTTGTATCCATTTTCCTGGATTCTGGTACATCTTGAGGATGTATGTGGTGTTTTGAAAATAAGTATTTGATCATCAGGCGAAAACTGGATATTTAAGTCTTTTTTCCTGAAAGAAGGTTTTGGGGGCGAGATAGGTGTACTGAGATATTTGTAGAGAGAGGATATGGGTTTTCATGGGGGGGAGTGGTTGTGGATAAGACTTTCGAGCCAGGTGAGAGGTCTGAGTAGAGAATTTAAAGGGATGTTTTTATTTATATAAGTGAGCAGAAAAGATATCAAGTGAGGTTGGGATGTTATCCCTGGGAGGGAGGAGATGGGGGATTCCTGAACTATTCTGCTAGTCTCGGTCCTCAAAAAGATGGATAGAATAGATACTTCAGAGAAGCGTATGTTGTGGGGGACACTTTGTCTGAGCTCTAGGGGGGCTAAACCTATAACATCTCTGACCTGAATGAGGGGGGAAGGGCCTCAAGAGTAGCTATCACTATGGAGTTATACTTGTAGGTGGAGAAGATGTTGTGAAAAGGGTCCACAAGTAGAGCTCTCAGGGTCGGGAGGTATCTAGGAGTTTCCATTGCTACCCACGATTTTTGTTCAGGGCCTCTAAACCAGTCAAGGGTTCTGGAAAGAAGTATGGCCCTATTATATAGTAGGGGATTTGGAAGGCCTATACCCCCATGTGTTCTAGGCCTCTGTAAGGTATTAATGTTAATTCTTGCTTTTTTACCATTCCAAATGAAGGAACAAATGGCTTGTTCCAAGGAATGAAAAAAGGAGTTAGGAATAGGGATGGGAAGGACCTGGAGAAGGTAGTTTAGTCTAGGTAGGACTAGTGACATAACCATATATTTACGTCCAAACCAAGATAGTAAATGGGGGACCAGGGATTTTAGTTGGTTTTTGATAGCGCTAAGTAGAGGGAGATTATTCAGTTTATAAAATGATGATGGATCCGGGTGGATTTTTACTCCTAAGTATGTAATATGGGGTGAGTCCCAATTAAACGGTGAAGAATGTAATAATTTGGACCTGAGTCTGGGGTTGAGTCCCATACTGAGAATGTGGGACTTTTTCATATTAATTTTAAAGTTGGAAAGATAGCTAAAGTTGTCCAGAATAGTATAGATCCGTTGTAAAGAGGTTTCAGGGTTGGAGGACATTATTAAGAGGTCATCGGCAAATGCTGCTATTTTATACTCACAATCCCCTAGTTTAAGCCCTGCAATGTCATTCTCCGAGCGTATGAGAGTAAGGAGGGGTTCAATTGTTAAGACAAAGATTAAGGGGGAAAGGGGGCACCCTTGTCTAGTCCCATTTTTTATGGAAAAAGGTTGTGAGGTGGTGTCATTAATCAGCACCGACGCCGAGGCATTGGCGTACATAGCTTTGATGGAACGCATAAAAGCTAACGGTATACCAAACTGTGTCATAGTGCTGTGCATAAAATTCCAGTGAACTCGGTCAAATGCTTTTTCGGCGTCGGTGCTGATCAGGACTAAGAGAAGATGATGTTTTGAGGCGTGAAGTATGGCATTAACTACTCTTGCTGTATTATCATTTCCCTCTCTTTCTTTGATAAAGCCTGTTTGGTCTCTATGGACAAGTTTAGGAAGAAGAGGGGCAAGTCGGTTCGCCAATATCTTGGCCAATAGTTTTAAGTCTATGTTTAGAAGGGATATAGGACGATAATTGCCACATTCGGTAGGGTCTTTCCCTTCTTTGGGAATAATAGTGATGTTGGCTTTTGTCATTTCTTTAGAAAGAGGGTCACCTTGCAGGGATCAGTTGCAAACATTGAGCAGGTGAGGGAGGAGGATGGTTTGGAAAGAGCGGAAGTAAAAAGCTGGGAACCCATCTGGGCCGGGGGCTTTCCCTTTGGGAAGCTGTTTAATTGCTAAAAGAAGTTCATCGCCAGTGAATGGGGATTTTAGGGCTTTAGTCTGAATATCATCAATTTGGGGTAAATTAATGGAGCGGAGGAAAAGGTCTATCGAATCTTGGTGTGTATGGTTCGTGGTGTCACTGTCCTGGGGAGGAAGGTTATATAGGGAGCTATAAAAATCCTTAAATCTCTGAGATATGTCCTGTGTATTAGAAAGTAAAGTGCCATCTTTACTGCGAATTTTACAGATATAGTTTTGGGCCTTTCTTTTTTTTGATTCTGGACATCATAAACTTGGACACTTTATCCCCGTGGGCAAAGTATTTATATTGCGCGTGTAGGAAAAATTTAGCAGATTGGGTGTTCAGTTGGTTCTTTAGTTCGGCCCTTAATAGCATTAATTTAGATAGATGGGAGTCTAGCAGGGATCTCTTATGCAGGGCCTCTATATCTCTAATGTCTTTCAGGAGGGAGTCAATGCGAGCACATCTTAGTTTTTTCGTATATGAGCCTAAGCTTATCAGTTGTCCCCGGATAAAAGCTTTGTGGGTGTCCCAGAGGGTATATGGATGGATATCAGGGGTATCATTGGTTGAGAAAAATTCGCTCAGCCATTTATGTACTCTCTCTTTATTTTCTGGGGTTTGGATCAGCTGTTCATTGAGTTTCCAGTGAAACATTTTGAGAGGCTTATTAGGGGTGAGTATATGCATCCAAAAAGGGGCGTGATCAGATAGACTAATAGAGCCTATTTGGGCCTTGGTGCATAACTGGATGAGTTCAGATGAAAAAAAAAAGATAGTCCAAACGCTGGTACGAACCATGCGGGTTGGAGTAAAAGGTATAGTCTTTTACATTGGGGTGTAAGGTTCTCCAGACATCGACCAGGCGCCAGTCGTAGAGGGATTTTCTCACTTTACATAAAGCTTTATTTGAGATAGCAGACCTTTGAGATGAGGAGTCAATCGGGGGGACCAGCGTAAGGTTAAGGTCACCTCCCAGAACAGTCACTCCTTCTCTAAAGTGGTCAAACATCTGTAGAACTTTATTGAGCCAGGTAGCCTGGTCGACGTTCGGAGCGTAAACATTAATAAATGTGTAGACTTGGTTTGCTATAGTACCCTTTAAAATAATAAATCTACCCTCGGGGTCTTGGATATGGTCTAAGAATATGAATGGTGTGTTCCTGCTGAAGCCTATACTAACTCCTCTAGAAGCAAATGAGTCAGAACCACAATGGTACCAATTGGAGAAGTAAGCATGGGAAAGATTTGGATAATGATTAAGTCTGAAATGTGTCTCCTGGAGGAAGATTACAGAGCAGCCCCTTTTTTTTTAATTCAGAGAAAATTTGGCAGCGTTTAGAAGGGGCATTAAAGCCCTTTACATTATAGGAGGTAATTTGTAAATCCGCCATAACAGATCATAAATTAGACGGTATAGCTCTGCCGTTTGTTACTCTCGAGGGCACATACATCAAAATCTCTGTACGACACGTACAAACACATAGAATTCCTTCCATCTGTGGGAAATCAGAGAAACAGTGCAATAGAGTACATCCTAAAATAACAAAGGAATAAACAGCATATACAACAAATAACCATACTAGTATAACTAGTTGCAGAGTAGGCATGGTCATGCCTGGGGATGGAGAGGGGGAGAAAAAGAAATAATATGTTAGTTATCACCAAAAGCTTAGACAGCTGGCTGGTAAGAGATGATCAGTTGTCCATAGGAAGTCTTCTTGGTGCTGTTCTCCTGGAATTCCTAGGACTCTTTTGACGCTTAGGAGTACGTTGACGTTCCCAGGTGCCTGGATGTGGGATTTCAGGGAGATTGCCCAGATCCTGGATGGGATCCCAGTTTTCGATCCTGAGGGGCTCTATCTGCAGATGATCATAGATTGAGTCCAGATCAGTGTAGTTGGAAACAGAAAGTCTGCGACCTTCAAACATGAAGGATAGGCCAAAAGGAAAGGTCCATCTATAAGGAATCCTGTGTTCTCTGAGCCAGCTTGTTAGCGGTCTCAGGGCTCTTCTTTTGTCCAGGGTGGACTGGGCTAGATCTTGGAAGATTTGAATATCGTGACCGTCCCAGGATACTTTGCCAGATTGACGGGATTTGTAAATGACTGCTTCTTTGACCGGAAAGCTGAGGAATTTACATATTATGTCCCTTGGTGGGGCTAAAGCTGCAGGCTTGGGCCTTAGGGCTCGGTGTGCTCTTTCAAGTATAACTTCATGGGCTGTTTCTGGCCCGAGAAGGGACATGCATATCTGCACCACTGTGCTGGGAATGTCTCCTGTATCAACAGTCTCAGGCAGTGGCGACTCTAGGAACAATATATAGGGGGGGCACAAAGATACCACAGTCAAAAATGGGGGGGGCAAAAACAAAATAAGTATATATAAATAAGATTACAAAATACGAGAGAATTGCGGTATGCAGGGATACATTTATAATAAAACTATTTACTTACAAAAGAAGCTAGTCAGTCGTCTGCTGTGCCGTCCTCTGCTTGCTTCCGCGGATTCTTTCCCCTTCTTTCTGTCTCTCGTCAGTGCGCAGGCGTACTGTTATGGTGGATCTGGGAAGACACACTGTTATGGGGGCATCTGTGGATGACACTTATTATGCCTCTCATTAGCCCCCATATGCTGCCTCTCATCATTAGCCCCCATATGCTGCCTCTCATCATTAGCCCCCATATGCCTCATCATTAGCCCCTATATGCCTCATCATTAGCCCCCATATGCCTCATCATTAGCCCCCATATGCCTCATCATTAGCCCCCATATGCCTCTCATCATTAGCCCCCATATGCCTCATCATTAGCCCCCATATGCCTCATCATTAGCCCCCATATGCCTCATCATTAGCCCCCATATGCCTCATCATTAGCCCCCATATGCCTCTCATCATTAGCCCCCCATATGCCTCTCATCATTAGCCCCCATATGCCTCTCATCATTAGCCCCCATATGCCTCTAATCATTAGCCCCCATATGCCTCTCATCATTAGCCCCCATATGCTGCCTCTCATCATTAGCCCCCATATGCCTCTCATCATTAGCCCCCATATGCCTCTCATCATTAGCCCCCATATGCCTCTCATCATTAGCCCCCATATGCCTCTCATCATTAGCCCCCATATGCCTCTCATCATTAGCCCCATATGCCTCTCATCATTAGCCCCCATATGCCTCTCATCATTAGCCCCCATATGCTGCCTCTCATCATTAGCCCCCATATGCCTCTCATCATTAGCCCCCATATGCCTCTCATCATTAGCCCCCATATGCCTCTCATCATTAGCCCCCATATGCCTCTCATCATTAGCCCCCATATGCCTCTAATCATTAGCCCCCATATGCGGCCTCTCATCATTAGCCCCCATATGCCTCTCATCATTAGCCCCCATATGCCTCTCATAATTAGCCCCCATATGCCTCTCATCATTAGCCCCCATATGCCTCTCATCATTAGCCCCCATATGCTGCCTCTCATCATTAGCCCCCATATGCCTCATCATTAGCCCCCATATGCCTCTAATCATTAGCCCCCATATGCTGCCTCTCATCATTAGCCCCCATATGCTGCCTCTCATCATTAGCCCCCATATGCTGCCTCTCATCATTAGCCCCCATATGCTGCCTCTCATCATTAGCCCCCATATGCTGCCTCTCATCATTAGCCCCCATATGCTGCCTCTCATCATTAGCCCCCATATGCCTCTCATCATTAGCCCCCTTATGCCCCCAGCAGCCACATTTTTTTATAAAATAAAAAAAACACTTACCTCTCCTGCTCCTGGACGCCGCCTGCCTCTCCTCAGTCGACTGTGCTCTGAACTGGCGCGCACAGCGTGAGGTCACAGAGCACCCTCACGCTGTGCGCAGCCCTGCACAGCCGACAGCCGAGGACCAGGAAGTGGTAAGTACAGAGCGTTCACCACTTCCTGGTCCCTCGGTTCTAATGAGCGCTTCCATAATGGAAGCGCTCATTAGTATTCACCTGGGGGAATCAGCGGGGGGGGCAAAGAACAACATGGGGGGGGGGGCATTGCCCCCCCTCGCCCCCCCCTAGCGACGCCACTAGTCTCAGGGACCCCCCTAAATCGCAAGTTGTTGCATCTACCTCTATTTTCTTGGTCATCTTAAGCTGGATAGCCTGGAAGCGCTGGGATACCTCCGTTTGATGTAGTATGATAGCCTCCTGCTTGTTCTCAAGTGTCTCAACACGGCTACCCACTTGAGTAATCTTCTGCTTGATTGCAGCGAGGTCAGAGCTTAGTGGCTCTAGTGTCGAAGTTAAAGAGGAAGATAGAATCTCTTTCAAGAAGGTACGCTATATGGGGAGCTCATCAGCGTCCTCCTCTCCTCCGGCTGCATGATCTGACATCTTAGGTTGTTTGGAGCGCGGGGCGCGAGCCGGGGTCGGCGCCATCTTGGTGTCTCTAGACACATGCAAAGCCGCCGCTTTTTTGATAAATTTATCCATGTCCCCGGTCCATGTCTATCTTGTGCAGTGTGATCTCCGATTCTGGGGCCTCCGATTTTAACCATGTTCGGATCGCCAGCATATAGTAAAAAGGCTTCTGTGGTGATAACAGTCACGGAGCTGCAGCCTCAAGCGTCCATGCTGTTTCGGCGCTAGCTCCGCCCCCCCACTGGGCCACTTTTTTGACTCCTAATGAGATTGCCACCCTCACCACTCTGTAACTGAGCCAGTTTTTTGACTCTTCATGCATTTGCCACTCTCACCACTCTGTGACTGACCACTATGCTGACTCTTCATGCGGTTGCTACCTCGCCACTCTGTAACTGGACCACTATGTTTTTGCTTCATGCGGTTGCCACCCTCCCTATACTGTAACTGGGCTACTGTGTTGACTCCTCATGCACTTGCCACCTCACCACTCTATGACTGGGCCATTGTGTTGACTCCTCACGTGGTTGCCACCCTTCCCACTCTGTGACTGGGACACTAGTGTCCCTGTTTGACCTTGTTGACATCAACAATTATTTTACACTTCTTATCTGTCAGGAGGACGGAAAAATAAAAAACACAATGCATCCCATCTTTGGAGCATCTGTAAGGCCTCTTTCACACTTGCGTTGTTGGGATCCGGCGTGCACTTCCGTTGCCGGAGGTGCCCGCCGGATCCGGAAAAACGCAAGTGTACTGAAAGCATTTGAAGACGGAGCCGTCTTCAAAATGCTTTCAGTGTTACTATGGCACCCAGGACGCTATTAAAGTCCTGGTTGCCATAGTAGGAGCGGGGAGCGGGGGAGCGGTATACTCACAGTCCGTGCGGCTCCCGGGGCGCTCCAGAATGACGTCAGAGCGCCCCATGTGCATGGATGACGTGATCCATGTGATCACGTGATCCATGCGCTTGGGGCGCCCTGACGTCACTCTGGAGCGCCCGGGGAGCCGCACGGACGGTAAGTATGCTGCTCCCCCGCTCCCCACTACACTTTACCATGGCTGCCAGGACTTTAGCGTCCGGCAGCCATGGTAAACCACTCTGAAAAAGCTAAATGTTGGGTCCGGCAATGCGCCGAAACGACGTTTAGCTTAAGGCCGGATCCGGATCAATGCCTTTCAATGGGCATTAATTCCGGATCCGGCCTTGCGGCAAGTGTTCAGGATTTTTGGCCGGAGCAAAAAGCGCAGCATGCTGCAGTATTTTCTCCGGCCAAAAAACGTTCCGTTCCGGAACTGAAGACATCCTGATGCATCCTGAACGGATTTCTCTCCATTCAGAATGCATTAGGATAAAACTGATCAGGATTCTTCCGGCATAGAGCCCCGACGACGGAACTCTATGCCGGAAGAAAAGAACGCAGGTGTGAAAGAGCCCTAAGGCCTGTATTACACAGTCCCTATTTTGCATCAGGATATGCTTATGATAGGTAGCCAAGAGTGGATACAATACAAAGAAGACATGCATTCACGTGTCATCTTTGTGTTGGATCCACTCTAGTTTTTTTTTGGCCTAAGCAATACTGACGAATTAGTGACCAAATGCTGACCATGTGGAGGCAGATGCTCAAAAGACAGGATCCGTTCTTTGGATGTTGTTCTTATGACAGATCCGACAAAGGGAAAAATAAACAGTGATGTAAACTGTAAACCTTTCACACGGGCGAGATTTCCGCACGGGTGCAATGCGTGAGGTGAACGCATTGCACCCACACTGAATCCGGACCCATTAATTTCTATGGGGCTGTGCATATGAGTGGTGATTTTCACGCATCACTTGTGCGTTGCATGAAAATCGCAGCATGTTCTATATTGTGCGTTTTTTACGCAACGCAGGCCCCATAGAAGTGAATGGGGCTGCGTGAAAATCGCAAGCATCCACAAGCAAGTGCGGATGCGGTGCGATTTTCACGCACGGTTGCTAGGAGACGATCGGGATTGGGACCCGATCTTTATTATTTTCCCTTATAACATGGATTAGCGATGGAGGGGTTAAAAAAACTAAAAAAAATTTAACTCCCCTTAATCCACTTGTTCACGCAGCACGGCTTCTCTTCTGTCTTCATCTTTGCTGTGCACAGGAAAAGGACCTGTGGTGACGTCACTATGCTCATCACATGGTCCGTCACATGATCCATTACCATGGTGATGGATCATGTGATGTACCATGTGATGAGCGCAGTGACGTCATCAAAGGTCCTATTGCTCAAAGAAGAAGACAGAAGAGAAGTGGATAAGGTGAGTTAAATTATTTATTTATTTTTTTAACCCCTCCATCGCTAATTTAACTTAGCATTCTATATTAAGAATGCTATTATTTTCCCTTATAACCATGTTATAAGGGAAAATAATACAATCTACACAGCATCTAACCCCAAACCCCGAACTTCTGTGAAGTACCAAACACTCGCGCGGAAAAATTGAGCATTTTCCACGCGACACACCCGCATCGTATCCGGGCCAAAAAACATGGCGCCGTGTGATAGAGGCATAAGAGTGATGCTGTCATACTGACGCAAAGTAACTGTTTCACTACCACCTATGTATGTTTTTTGCAATGCACAGTGTTCTACACAATTTTTTTTCAGGCACGGAAATAGAAGATTTTTAACGGGATTAGTCCCAAATAATGTTTGAAAATGCTATCTCTAATTATTATACGAAAGCACAAAATAAATTAAAATTGTGTTGCTATTTTCGTTTTGTGAGAATGTTATTTCATCAAGGACAGAAAAATGTATGCGGCTATACATGGTTCATATTTCAGTAACCAGAGTAGTTTTAAAATTTCATTTATAAGGTATAATAGGGCCAGAGTATGTTTAACTTTGTAATCTCTTAAAGGGGTTGAGCCGGACATACCCAGAGCTGAACCCGGACATACCCTATATTTTCACCCAGCTAGCCCCCCTGAGGCTAGCAATCTCCGATGCGCTCCCCTTGCCCTGCGCTAAATCACGCTGGGAATGGACTCTTTTGTTTATCATAACACACTGCCAGGCGGAAGGGCTAGGGCAGCGCGAAAGCCCGCCCATTAGAGCCGGTGACGTCACCGGGCTTTCTGGCAGCCCCATGGAGAGCCCGGTACGTCACCGGATCTCCAAAAAATGCCTTTTATCTCTGCACGATTTAGCGCAGGGGAAAGGACAGCATCGGAGTATGAACTGCTCTGATGCTCAAGTCAGGGGGGCTCCCTGGATGAAAATGGAGGAATGTCTTGGTTCAGCTCTGAACCCGGACAACTCATTTAATTGCACCAAAAAATGCATTCCTATTAAAGAGGACCTTTCATGCGATTTTATTAAGGAAGATATATACCTGTACTTGCGGGAAACCCCCCTGTTGATGCTGCCACCCTGCTTGATTTTTTAAAATATGCCTCCGATGCCCCGCTGTGCATAGGAGGCATTTTAAAAAATCAAGCAGGGTGGCAGCATCAGTGGGGGGTACCCCACATGTACAGGTATATATCTCCCTTAATAAAATCGCATGAAATGTCCTCTTTAAAATGTGCCATTCTGCCTGGCCAATCTATTTGTATGCATCCACAGCACGGTATGAAATTGAGTTTTAGTATCCAGTTGTGTGCTACTGTTGACCAATTAAAAGCCTTGTTCATAAATGAGAATTGTTAATGTGCTCTAAGTAGAAATAAAAGGTTTTCACACATGAGTGCTGCAGATACCAATATAAAGACCTGTTTCAATTTGTGTTTTTTTTTCCCGGGAAATAACAAAGCTTTTTTATTCCTAGAAACAAGACACTGGGCAGACACTGCTTGATATGGTCTTCAGTCACCTGAGTGTAAAAGAAAGAGAATATTTTGGCCTACAACATCAGGAAGAATCACTAGATTCACATGTGAGTCAGCATTAATACTTTTTCTAAGTGACATTTGAACCAGCAGAAGTTTTATGAGCTTTTCAGGAAAAACAAATAGAAACGCAAAAACCTTGAAGCAAAACTGGTACATCAGGAATAGGGTGTTTGGTGTCAATTTTATAATTGATCATTTTGAATATTTTTTTTAATGTATTGTATTTTATGTTAACTTCACAAAAAAGCTTTAATTGTAAACACTTCTAGGCTGTTTTTCTTGAAATTTCAGTCTAAGTCTACTTTCACACTTGCGTTTGGGGTTCCGCTTGTGAGATTCGTTTGAGGGCTCTCACAAGCGGACTCGAACTGATCCGTTCATCCCCAATGCATTCTGAATGAATGCTCCGATCGGTTACCATGGCCATGGTTACTTAGCAATTTTAGAAGCATTATACTTACCTGCGCTGTCTGTGGCCGGCCGGGCGCTCCTCCTACTGGTAAGTGACAGGTCTGTGCTAGGGATCGACCGATTATCGGTTTGGCGATATTATCGGCCGATATTGAGGATTTGAACGTTATCGGTATCGGCATCTATTTTGCCGATTACCGATAACATATTGGGAACACAGAACGCGCTGCTCTCAGCGCTCTCTGTGTTCCCTCAGCAGCACAAGGGAGAAGGAAGCAGTGTCTTCCTCCCCCTGTGCTGCTGCTGCCGCTGCCGCCAATGAGAGGAGAGAGGACAAGAGGAGGGGAGGGGCTGTGGCCACCGCTCCACCAATGAAGATAAGTCTCTCAATCATTCATATACAGGAGGCGGGAGCTGGCTGCAGAATCACATAGCCGGCTCCCGACCTCTATGAGCGGTAGCTGTGATCTGCGGTAGTTAACTCCTCAGGTGCCGCGGATCGCAGCCACCGCTCATAGAGGTCGCTCTTCATTGGTGGCCACCGCTCTTCATTGGTGGCGCAGTGCGCCCCCCCCCCCAAGCCCCCCAGTATTAATCATTGGTGGCGCAGTGCGCCCCCCACCCCCATCCCAATAGTAAAAACATTGGTGGCGCAGTGCGCCTCCCCCCACCCCCATCCTAATAGTAAAAACATTGGTGGCGCAGTGCGCCCCCCCCCACCCAAGCCCCCCCCCCCCCCCAGTATTACTCATTGGTGGCAGTGGCCACAGGGTCCCCTCTCCCCTGCTCCTCCGATCGGAGCCCCAGCAGTGTAATGCTGGGGCTCCGATCGGTTACCATGGCAGCCAGGACGCTACTGAAGCCCTGGCTGCCATGGTAAGCTCCATGCTGCTGTGTGCACAGAGCAGCAGGGACAGTGTGAGCTCCTATTCACCCTGATAGAGATCTATCAGGGGGAATAGGACAAGGGTTCTAGTCCCTAAGGGGGTTAAAAGTTAGTAAAAAAAAAACCCACAAAAATATTAAGTATAAATGAAAAAGATTTAAAAAAAAAAAATACACATTAACAATAAACAAAAAAAATACACATTAACAATAAACATATTAATTTTCACGCAGATTTGTGTATGAAATTTTTTTTTTTTCTCAAAATGAAAATTCCCCAGAATATTGGTATAAATTATCGGCTATCGGCCTGAAAGTTCACAAATTATCCGGTATCGGCCCTAAAAATCAATATCGGTCGATCCCTAGTCTGTGCTATAGCAATGCGCCGCACAGACCTTTCACTTACTAGTAAGAGGAGCGATCGGCCAGCCACAGACAGCGCAGGTAAGTATAATGCTTCTAAAATTGCTAAGTAACCACGGCAGCCAGGACTGCAGTAGCGTCTGGCTGCCATGGTAAACCGATCGGAGCCCCAGGATTAAACTGGGACTCCGATCGGAACTCTCCGCTGCCACCAATGCTGGGGGGGTGATTTTAATTAGGGGTGGGGGGGGAGAGGGTGAAGTCGCACTGGCCAACCAATAAATTTAATACTGGGGAGGAGGGAGGGGGCCGCACTAGCCACCAATGAATTTAATACTGAGAGGGAGGGAGGGGGGTCCGCACTGGCCACCAATGAATTTAAAACTGGGGAGGGAGGGGGGTCTGGCCCCTGCTGCCTGGCAGCACCTGATCTCTTACAGGGGGCTATGATACGCACAATTAACCCCTCAGGTGCAGCACTGAGGGGTTAATTGTGCGGATCACAGCCCCCTGTACGAGATCGGGTGCTGCCAGGCAGCAGGGGGCAGTTATGTACACAGTTCTTAGTATATTCTAACTTGAAGCGTCCCCATCACCATGAGAAGCCTCTGTGTTAGAATATACTGTCGGATCTGAGTTTTCACGATGTGAAACTCAGATCTGAAAAAGCTGTAATGCCGACGGATCCGTTCTGAACGGATACCATCGTTATGCATTATAGGTGCGTATCCGTCTGTGCAGATACCAGACGGATCCGCACCGAACGCAAGTGTGAAAGTAGCCTAATATGTAACTTGTGGGGAAAATATTAAAAAGTATGCTAAAAAGCTTTGTGTATGCACATTTTCCCAAGTCTTCACGGCACAATCTAAATTGACTCAATGGCATTAAATGCATGGATTGGGATTGGCTTCAGTCTGCTGTAATTTATTTATATATTAATAATAATAATATTAATTTATATAGCGCCACCATATTTCGCAGCACTTTACAAATTCATAGGGTTATGTACAAACAAAAGGAACTGGCTAATATACAACTGAAACTCTAGGAGTCGGGGCCCTGCTCGCAAGAGCTTGCAATCTATGATTAATTGGGTGTGACACATAAGGTAGTAGATTGTGATAAGTAGTATTCAAGCCATTATAGTAGTGAAAAGAGTGGTGCCGGCCGATCTGCTTCGGGTTTGGGACTGTTAGAGGATCTAGTTCAGGCCAAAGGAGTTGGTGGGGGAGAGGTTTAGTCAGGGAAAAGTCATTTTAGATAACTTGATAAGCCTGCCTGAACAGATGTGTTTTTTATGGCACTTTTAAGGGAGAAGTTGTGAATTGACCTAATATTCCAGGGCAGAGTATTCCAGGGAGTAGGTGCAGCTAGATAAAATTCTTGAAGATGGGAGTGAGAGGTACGAATTTTTGGAGGATATTAATCTTAGTTCGCTAATAGAACGGAGAGCACGGGTAGGGTTGTAGACGGAAATGAGGGAGGAGATGTATGGAGGTGCAGCACTGTGGAGAGCTTTGTGGGTGAGAGTGAGAAGTTTGAACTGTATTCTGTGGTGGATGGGCAACCAGTAAAGTGACTGGCACAGACTAATAGCATCAGTGTAGCAGTTGGATGGATAGATGAGCCTGGCTGCAGCATTTAGGACAGCAACAAGAATTTCCCTCAAGGAAGAAAAACTACCACAACTGATTCAAAATTGGAAAACTTGAGGTAGTTATCTATTAACACTTAGCGTTTATTTCATCCTAGTTAAGAGAGTACAAACAACATATAAAGTGCTAAATGTGTGCACACCACCAATCGTGCAACAAAAAAAACACAAACAAAAACCGGACAATATTGCCGTGGGTGCCTAGTATTAGCAGCACAAACCACACGTCATATTTGAAATCCTCCCAATTGGGTATAAATTCCACAACATATAAGGAACGGTTTTACCGGTAAATGGAAGTCATCTGGATACTGTCTGAAGTTCTAGTGGTCACATTTTAAACAAAGGGCAGGGTCCTAGTACAAAACTCTGTCCCTGGATGGTCCTGTCAGGTCTATAATTCCCTAATGATCTCCTAATACGGAGTCATCGCCCTGACAAGGGTGGCCCTGTCCTGAACCTCTCCCTAAAAGATAAGAGGCCCTGGAGGTCCCTGCCTTGGGATACTAGTAAGTAAAGGACCCCTAGAAGCAGAATAAATTCCTACACGTTTCGTCTACAATGTTGATAGCCCTAGACTAATCAGGGGATTAAGGGCTCAAAAAGGGGTTGGCCGTTTACATCTGATGTATATCTAATGTGTTAATCACAGGTTGAACATAATCCTGTTCAAGGAATAGTATAGTAGAATGTGGTCAAAGACACAGGGAGTCACAGCAATACCATCATTCTAAAATATAACTTTTAATATTTATGTATAAAAAAGTCAAAACACCCTTATAAATTATAAATGATAGGAAATACGCAAAAGAATATAGAAATGAAAATCAAATCTAGGGTCAGATAGATGTTCCTATTGCAAGATATATGCAGTTTGGTTAGTAGGTATTAATGGGGCCTACTGGGAAGATATCCCTAGGTTCTAACCCTACTGTTAGAGCCCTGCTAGATACGGAATAGCCGCCCCAATAGGGGCGATCCCGTTTCTCGTACCTCCTGGTGTCCCTGGTTAACCCCTATCGAGGAATGGATACCTATAAGGGGGGGGACCCTACAGGAATGCCTGGGCTAATCTACACAACAAGAAAAAAAAAAAAAAATAATAATTATGTGTGAATGAATACCCAAAGTTGAATGACAGACAACACCGTACTATTATAATGTGAAAAATAGAAAGAAAAGTCAAATGTCCAATACCGTCCCTACGCGTTTCGCCTGGTTGGTGTCAGGCTCATCAGGGGACATATTTGACAAAAGAATACCTGTCACCAAAGATAATCACCTGAGTAATACAAATATTTCTATAAACATATACATTTATTTTATTTTATTTGTCTATTTCTCTCTTTTATGATGGTTGGAGAATATATATGATAAAAATAGGCCAATAGCACAAGATACTGATCAATCAATTGATAAGATCAACAAAATTATTGCACCGAGAGATATAAGGTGAATATAGAAATGATCCAAGATGACCCAGAACCATTCATATGTCTTGTGCAGTAGGTACCGGCCCCGCTTTGGATATACCAGTTCATATATTTAGGTATATCACCAACAATCAAAAACACAGTAGGACTCTGCCCCAGTTGGTTTACACCAAACCACAAATAAAGCCAATAATGTAAGCCAGATGTAAGGTACAGATACAACTGACATCTATGGCCTGACTAGATTAGTAGTTACTTTCAATAGTCAATGCCCATCCACATCAAGCACATGTAGCAGCCATTATCGATATTGACTAATAAAAGATAGTTATGGGGCGATACTTGCGTGCCCGTCCATGGCTAGCTAGAAGGGCCAGTGGTGGTGTCACAAAGTAAGGATGCCAGTATCGATGGCGGCATCACGAGGCCCAGAGTCTCATTACGTCCGGCGGGCAGGCAGCGCGATCTTATCGGCTTTACTGCCTTTTAAGATATTGCTACTTCCGGGTAGCGGGTCACGTGGGAAACCCACATGGTCTGAATACCTGACATCAGACGCCGGAAACGTGACCACGTGATCCGCTGATAGAGAAGAGACAGATGGCGTCTGACATCAGACGTTCCCACGTGATGACTGTGCCGGTCAGGTGATTCTCGATCCCGGCCGGTCACATGATCGCTACGTAGACGCGATTACATAGCGTATCCTAACAAGCATACAGGGGAAGCGGAGCCAGGAAAAAGAAAATTAGATTTATTAGTAGGTGATGTTTGTGCATGTTCCACTATGTTCAATCTTTGGCCACATATGTAGAACATTATGAAAGATAACCATTAAGGTTGTTAGATACATATCTGTTCAGATATGCCAAATTGATTCATTGATATATGAGTGCCCAATATATGAATTAATTAAATTATATAAGGGTGATTGATAAATATACAGTCGGGGTCCATTATAGAGGAAACTGCCCCCAAATTGATAATCATTATAATATATAGGATATGATGATCCTGAAAAAAATAAATAGGACGTCTTAAATAAAGCACGCAAAATCTATGGATTCATTTAAACCCGCTGGTGTGACAGTATCCAATCTAAAAATCCACCTAGATTCCTTTTGTTTCAATAATTTGTCTAGGTCACCACCTGTAACGGACCGTTTCAGCAGACAAAGGGTTAAATCCATTTAGGTGATGTGCCCCTTTCTGAGAGACAGGCACAGCTACTGCAGAACACCAACCTCCCGAACTGGATACAAAGTAGCACTCCCAAAACTGGAACCTCACGAATAGCTGCTAGCAGACGAACAGGAATCAGCTGTCACGAGGGTATCAAGAGCCACGTCTGACTCCGTTATACCCGGGGTCAGGAAGTCGCAGCGGGTGGCTGCGCGCTCTAGATCTAAAGATCACAGTGTTTCTTAGTGATTGTTTTCTGTGTTGCCTTGCTATCCTTTTTGTCTCTCTCAGGGATCCGTAGCTTCTCCTCCTCAGCTGTTTCTTGTCTGCCACTCCCTACCTCCTTATATTCTCCCCTCACACTTCTCTAGTTGCCAGTTATAGAGCTTCCTGCCTGGACCATCTATACTGACCCACTGGAGTGGTTAATCTGGTTGTCGTTCCTGAGTGCTACCCTCCGGATCCCTGTTGGGCTTATTGTTGTCTCCTGTTGTCGCCCACCTGGGATATATGTTGAGTCTGTGTTGTCTGTCCTCCCCTTGGTGTTTTCCCTTAGAGTTAGTGGTGCGGACTAGTGTTCCCATCGCCTGTTCACTACCTAGGGCTCAAGCTCAGGGAAAGCCAGGCTTTAGGCACGTGATCGGCGTACGGGTGAGGAACCCGTCTAGGGACGTCAGGGCAGCCAGGTGCCAGCCGCCAGGTGAGTCCAGGGGTCACCATCTTCCCTCTCACTTGGGCAGGGCCTTCCTCGTTCCCTCCCTCTGTGTCACGTATGTGATAGCCACGCCGACCGTGATATTATAACTGGCCCTTACTTTTTGAGAAAAAAAAATAAATAACATTTAATTTTTTGTTTGTTGTTTTTTTTTTTTTCTCTCTCTACTTAGAATCCAATATGGATCCTATTGATGCCTTGGCAGAACAGCTTCAAAGCCTGTCTTTGGAGGTGGCAGGATTGAAGGCGTCTGTTCTCCAACAACAGCAGCAAACTGCAGCAGACCGCACCCCCAGCGGTTGCTATGGGTAAACCAGGTTGTCACTGAACCCAAGGTTGCTCTTCCCGACAGATTTTCTGGGGGAAGGGACAAATTTGCGACGTTCCGTGAGGCCTGCAAATTATATTTTAAGTTGCGCCCTTACTCCTCAGGTCATGAAGAACAGCGGGTAGGGATTGTCATTTCCCTGCTTCAGGGGGATCCGCAATCCTGGGCGTTCTCGTTACCCCCTGGTTCTCAGGCTCTTCGGTCAGTGGAGGGATTTTTTGGGGCTTTGGGTCTCATATATGATGACCCTGACCGAGTCGCCCTGGCTGAGTCGAAGTTACGGAGACTCCTACAGGGAGATCGGTCAGCAGAGGAATATTGCTCAGAGTTCCGTAGGTGGGCTACGGATACTCAGTGGAACGACCCGGCTTTCAGGAGTCAGTTCTGCTCTGGGTTATCTGAAAGGGTTAAGGATGCACTGGCGCTGTATGAGACCCCCCTTTCCCTTGATGCTGTTATGTCCCTCTCTATCAGAATAGATAGACGTCTTAGGGAGAGATCGAAAATTCCGGAGCAATTGGTTACCTCTCTCAAGCAACAGTCAGCCTGTACTGACTTAGATGAGCCTATGCAGCTAGACGGAACTTCTCGTCAGGTCCGTCCTCCCGAGGTTCGCCGTAGGGGGGGGGGGCTTGTTTTTTCTGTGGGGGGAGGGGTCATTTCATTAATGTCTGTCCCTCCTTTCTCAAAAACAAAAGACCGTCGGAAAACTACTAACCCCGGGCTGTGCGGAGGATGTCAGCCGGGGGGTATACGTTTCCTCCATACGAACATCTCAATTTGTGTTACCAGCGGTCATTGTTTTTGGTGTTAAGACGGAGTCTATTTCTGTTTTTCTAGACAGTGGAGCAGGGGTAAACTTGATTGATGGCCATTTTGCCCGCACTATGGGTTTGTCTCTCTGTACGCTGCAGAGACCTATTCCCGTATTCGCTATAGATTCTGCTCCTCTGTCTCAGAGAAACCTCACCCACATTGTTCGTAATTTACACCTTCGGGTAGGGGACCACCATAATGAGTGTCTTTCATGTTACGTTCTGGAGGGCCTTCCCTCTCCGGTGGTATTGGGTCTTCCTGGTTGGTAGCGCACAATCCAGTGGTGGATTGGCAGGCCAGGGAGATATTGGAGTGGAGTGAGCATTGCAGAGAGAATTGCTTAAATAACAATTGCTTAATCGCCTCCATAGCTTCCCTACCTACATTTATTTCGGACTTTGAGGACGTTTTTTCTGAAAAGGGTTGTCAGAAACTACCAACTCATCGTCCTTATGATTGCCCGGTTAACCTGATTCCCGGGGCAAAATTACCCAAGTCCAGGTTGTATAATCTTTCGGGTCCCGAGAGACAAGCCATGAAAGATTATATCTCCGAGAGTCTGGCTAAGGGACACATCAGACCCTCTTCTTCACCCGTGGCTGCAGGGTTTTTCTTTGTTAAAAAGAAAGATGGGGGCCTGCGTCCTTGCTTAGATTTCCGTGAGTTAAACCAGATAACCATCCGTGACCCATACCCTCTTCCCCTCATTCCTGACCTTTTTAATCAGATTGCGGGTGCTAAGTGGTTCTCCAAACTTGATCTTAGGGGGGCCTACAATCTGATTCGTATCAGGGAAGGGGATGAGTGGAAGACAGCTTTTAACACCCTGAGGGGCATTATGAAAATCTAGTTAGCCTTTCGGTCTGACCAATGCCCTGCTGTCTTCCAACATTTCGTTAATGATATTTTTAGTCATCTCATCGGCAGGTTTGTAGTCATATACCTAGATGATATCTTAATTTATTCGGCTGATCTGAAAACACATGAGGTGCATGTCAGGCAAGTACTGCAGGTCCTACGGACGAATAAATTATATGCGAAAATTGAAAAATGTGTCTTCGCTGTTCAGGAATTACAGTTCCTGGGATATCTATTATCTGCTTCAGGTTTCCGCATGGATCCTGGGAAGGTCCAGGCAATTTTAGATTGGGATCTTCCTGAGAACCTTAAAGCCCTACAACGGTTTTTGGGTTTCGCTAATTTCTATAGAAAGTTCATTAAAAATTATTCAGTGATCGTTAAACCCCTTACCGACATGACTAGGAAGGGGACGGATTTTTTCCCTAACGCCTCCACAACGGCACTTATTGGAGGAGTGTCCCCGCCTCGGACAGGAAACAACGACGTAGAAGCAGAAGATTTAAGAACCTCCTCCCCTTTACCTAGTCAGTCGTTGTTTCCTGTCCGACGGAAGACGTGGAAGCCGCTCCTGTAGCAGGAGTAACTTTTCTTCCACCCAGCCTCACCTCGATCCTGGGGTTCTCCCCACTTCATGTGGGAGGGCTGGAGCAGGGAACGGGCCCACGGGGACGCATTGCCTCCCTTCCTGTTCCTTGGAGTAAGTCCTGGTTTGCAGGCGTCCCCGGGCGCGTGTGCGGTAGTTTGCCAGAACTATCGCGGGATCCGACGTCCGGCGTGTGACGTCAGCGGGTGAGATTCTCCTTGGGCAAGAGAATCTCGCGAGAAGGCGGAGCTCCAGCGGCGCGGATTTTAAAAAGATTTCCTCAAACACAGCGTCCTCGTGCTACGAGGATGATGCAAAGCCCTGGAGATATGGACACCGCCAGAAAACCCGTGGATCCTTCAGCCTCTGCCCTCAGCCCGGTAAGCCTCCTCCCAGAGGAGAGATATGCTTAATAGCGTGTGTTTCTGTTCTTAACTAAAGAGAGTATGTACAACACTTGGTGCTTGCCTGCTTCCACCACCGGTGAAGGGTCTGGCCTCTTAAATAATTTCTAAAAGCCACTGGTCTCTAAGTATGCCCCATTCTTTGTGTAATTGATCTTAGGCCAGAGAGACCGCGACCCTGAAGCCGCCTGGTGGAGATTTGGCACGGAAGAAATGTGGCATTTGTCGCAAAGCACTCTCCTCCAAGTCAAAAAAACCTCTGGTGCCCCAAGTGCACAGAAAAAATTGTCTCAGAGGAATCCCCTTCCCTTGCTCGAGTCCATGAGGTCAATAATTAAGGAAGAAGTGAATGCGGCAGTAGACCTTAGAATGCCGTCATCCCCAAGACATCCACCTCTCAAAGATCCCTAGCCTCTGACGCCGGGTTTGAATGGGATGAAGGGGAAGTCTTTTCTGAGGTAATCTCCTCCTCTGAAGACGACTCAGGTAAACCCCTCTTTCTGCCGGAAGAGACAGATGGATTCTTAAAAATCATCCGAGCAACTATGAACATCGAGGAGGTGAAGGAGGCTCACTCTGTACAAGACGGATGTACCAGGGGTTAGGGGAAAGGAAGAAAAGAACCTTCCCCATTCACATAATGTCAAGTCCCTCATTGCTAGGGAATGGAAAGATCCAGAAAAAAGGGTGGCTATATCGGGTGCCTTTAAACGCAAATACCCCTTTGATGATGCTGATTCTAACCTGTGGGAAAAAAACCCCAAAGGTAGATGCACCAGTAGCCCGGATCTCTAAAAGAACCTCGCTTATAGAAGACTTATCAATAAACTGCAGTCATTGAGCATGGACTCCCATATTGTTGAGTGGATTAGGCAGTGGCTGAGTGACAGACAACAGAGGGTGGTAGTCAATGGAGAACATTCAAAACAAGGTCATGTTACCAGTGGGGTTCCACAGGGATCTGTACTGGGACCGATTTTGTTTAATATCTTCATAAGTGATATTGCAAAAGGCCTCGCTGGTAAGGTTTGTCTTTTTGCTGATGACACAAAGATAGGTAACAGGGTTGATGTTCCTGGAGGGAAACGCCAAATGGAAAAGGATTTAGGAAAACTAGAAGAATGGTCAGAACTCTGGCAACTGAAATTTAATGTGGATAAGTGCAAGATAATGCACCTGCGGCGTAAAAACCCAAGGGCAGAATATAGAATATTTGACACAGTCCTGACCTCAGTATCTGAGGAAAGGGATTTAGGAGTAATTATTTCAGAAGACTTAAAGGTGGGAAGACAATGTAATAGAGCAGCACGAAATGTCAGCAGAATGCTTGGATGTATAGGGAGAGGTATAAGCAGTAGAAAGAGTGAAGTGCTTATGCCGCTGTACAGAACACTGGTGAGACCTCACTTGGAGTATTGTGCGCAGTACTGGAGGCCATATCTCCAGAAGGATATAGATACTCTAGAGAGAGTTCAGAGAAGAGCTACTAAACTAGTACATGGATTGCAGGATAAAACTTACCAGGAAAGGTTAAAGGACCTTAATATGTATAGCTTGGAAGAAAGAAGAGACAGAGGGGATATGATAGAAACTTTTAAATACATAAGGGAATCAACTCGGTAAAGGAAGAGAGCATATTTAAAAGAAGAAAAACTACCACAAGAGGACACAGTTTTAAATTAGAGGGGCAAAGGTTTAAAAGTAATATAAGGAAGTATTACTTTACTGAGAGAGTAGTGGATGCATGGAATAGCCTTCCTGCAGAAGTGGTAGATGCAAATACAGTGAAGGGGTTTAAGCATGCATGGGATAGGCATAAGGCCATCCTTCATATAAGATAGGGCCGGGGGCTATCCATAGTATTCAGTATATTGGGCAGACTAGATGGGCCAAATGGTTCTTATCTGCCGACACATTCTATGTTTCTATGTTTCTATGTTACCCTTTGAGGATACTGGCCTCCTCAGAGACCCCATGGACAAAAAGTGTGAGAGCCTCCTAAAGAAATCATGGGAGACTAACACAGCTATGCTGCGACCAAGTATAGCTTCCACCTGTACTGCAAGAACACTCTCAGTATGGCTGAACCAGCTAGAGGATCATCTGGCGGCGGGTACCCCCGCGGGAAGAAATCCTAGCTTCCCTACCAGCCCTAAAGAAGGCGTCTAATTTTCTTGCCGATGCATCTGCAGACTTAGTAAAGCTTTCTGCCCGGTCAGCGGCCTTATCGAATGCCACAAGAAGAGCTGTCTGGCTCTGCACCTGGTCAGGGGACGCGAGCTCAAAGAATCGCCTATGCTCCATCCCGTGTGAAGGCGATAGACTATTTGGGTCCACCTTGGATGATATTCTGGATCAGGCGGCGGACAGGAAGAAGGGCTTCCCTATAGAGAACCGCTATTTCCATCAGAGGCGTTCCTTTCGGAATCAAAGAAAGCCCAAAGGAGATCCTAAGAAAAAAGAGGGTTCAAAGAGGTGGCAGCCCTCCAGAGGTAGGGGTAGAGGGTTTTTCTTTAACCCCGAGAATGCTTCATCCTCAAAACAATGAAGCTATACATCAAGTGGGGGGCAGACTAATCTACTTTGCTGCCGTCTGGGAAAATATAGGAGCATCTCCCTGAGTAGTGGACACCCTAAGTCATGGCCTAAAGTTAGAGTTTCTGTCAATACCCACAGATCATTTCATGATCAACAAAATCCTACCTCATCAAGAAAAACAATCCTGCCTAGAGTCAGAAATTACATCACTCATTCAGAAAGGAGTAATCTGTCAGGTTCCTGCGGAAGAACAGGGAAAAGGGTTTTACTCCCCTGTCTTCTTAATCCAAAAACCCAACAAGACCTATCGACTAATAATTAACTTAAAAGGTTTAAACAAGTTTATCATTTACAAACGCTTCAAGATGGAGTCAGTGAGATCCACCATAAATGTCCTGCCCCAAGACTGCTTCATGGCGACCATGGACCTTCAGGACGCCTATTACCACGTCCCGATTGCTGTGGCCCATCAAAAGTTTTTGAGAATCGCTATTTATATAAATAACCGGCTCTGTCATTTTCAGTTCATAGCCCTTCCCTTTGGGCTTTCCTCAGCCCCAAGGGTGTTTTCAAAAGTTATGTCTGATGTCGTCAAAGCCCTTCACCTAAGAGGCATCCAAATTATACCGTACCTGGACGACTTTCTGGTAGTTGCTCCCTGTGAAGAGACCCTTCTGTCGCACCTAGCAGATGTTCAGAAATTTTTTACCACCCTAGGGTGGATAATAAATTTCAAAAAGTCAGACTTAAATCCAGCACAAAGCAAAACCTTTTTAGGGGTAACATTAGATTCCCATCGATTAATGTCTTTTCTTCCACAGATCAAACAGATCGAGCTCCAGGAAAAAGTCTCGCTTTTCTGCAGCCAAAAATCCACAACAATAAGGAACCTCATGACCATTCTAGGTATCCTTACGTCCACGATCCAGTCAGTAAGGTGGGCCCAACACCACACAAGACCACTTCAGGCGTTCCTCCTATCTTCCTGGGATGGCACCTCCTCGGCCCTAGAAAAGCGAGTATTGATTCCGAAATCGGTAAAAACATCTCTTCTGTGGTGGAGAATCAGAAAACACCTTCAGACGGGTGTTTCCTGGAGACAAGGAGATCAAATGATCATAACCACAGACGCCAGCAGCATCGGCTGGGGGGGTCACTCAGGCGGGAAAGTGGTCCAAGGCACTTGGGGAGCGGATCTACTACAAGCCTCCTCCAACTTAAAAGAACTCTCAGCGGTATACAAAGTCATAGTCGCTCTCTTTACGCCTACATCACCAAAAAATATAAAAGTCTTCTCAGACAATACTACCGCGGTCGCCTATTTAAACAAACAGGGAGGAACCAGGAGTCGCTCCCTAGCAGCCGTAAGCGAAAAAATCTTCTCCTGGGCAGAGAGCAACCTGATTTCCCTTACAGCCCTACATGTCAGAGGAGAAGAGAATACTTTAGCCGACTTCCTCAGCCGTCAAACTCTGAAAGAGGGAGAGTGGTCCCTAAATCCACAAATATTTCACCAATTGTGTCTCAAGTGGGGGACTCCAGAAATAGATCTGTTTGCGACAAAGTCCAACAAACAGACCAAACAGTTCTGTTCCCTCTCCCAAAAGGACCAACCATTATGGATAGATGCCCTTCTCTATGCCTTTCCTCCCTTCAGCCTAATACCGAAGTCTCTGATAAAGGTACAGGAAGAGAAGGCCAAGGTAATCTTTATAGCCCCTCACTGGCCGAGAAGATCCTGGTTCCCCTTACTACTTCACCTTTCAGCAGGGGAATCCTGGGTCCTCCCATCCATTCCGAATCTCCTTCATCAAGGCCCAGTAGATCACCCAAGCGTCAAAAACTTGAACCTGAGGGCCTGGAGACTGAACGCAACACTTTAAGAAAAAAGGGACTCTCGGATTCAGTTATTTCTACTCTTATGCTCAGCCGGAAACCCATAACATCCAGAATTTATATGCGGACCTGGAAAGCCTTTCAGAAATTCGCGGGTGACGCGAGTTTGCCCAACATTCCTCAAATTCTGCAGTTCCTTCAAGCCGGACTTGACAAAGGCCTCAGGCCAGCAACCCTTAGAGTGCAGGTATCAGCCCTTAGTGTGTTTTTGGACCTCAAGTTGTCAGAATCCTCTTTAATAAAGCGTTTTCTCAAGGGCGCAATGAGAAAGACTCCTGTAGCCCGTCCTACCATTGCTCCCTGGGATCTTAATTTAGTACTGTCTGTACTAATGTCTCCCTCGTTCGAACCTATAGAAGATATATCCCTGAGACTTCTGACGTTGAAGACAGTATTCCTTACGGCCATTACAACGGCTAGAAGAGTCGGGGAGATCCAAGCCTTTTCATATAAACCTCCTTATCTGACAATCTTCGATGATCGCATAATTCTGAAACATTGCCCAGCCTTCCTACCTAAGGTAGTGTCTAGATTTCACTGCGAACAAGAAATATCACTGCCCTCGTTCTGTCCTTCACCAACCTCGGAAAAGGAGAAGAATTACCACAACTTGGATGTAAGAAGAGTGGTAATCTGCTACGGCAACAGAACTTCATCGTTCAGGCACTCAGACCAGCTGTTCTTACAGTACCAAGGGCCCAACAAAGGTCACGGGGCAAGCAAACCTACGATATCCAGATGGATAAAAAATATGATCCAGTTAGCTTACCTGCAGAAAGACCTCCAACCCCCGGTTGGAATAAGGGCTCACTCCACCAGAGCGGTATCATCCTCATGGGCGGAGGCAACATCTGTATCATTAGAACAGATATGTAGAGCCGCAACCTGGGCCAATCCTATGACTTTTTTCAATCACTATAGGCTGGATATCCTTAAGAACCAGGACTTATCATTTGGGCGCAGGGTACTTTCTGCTGCTGTTTCTCCCTAGATCCTATTACTCTGTTAATCCTCCAATAAGTGCCGTTGTGGAGGCGTTAGGGAAAATAAATAATTACTCTTACCGGTAATTGGTTTTTCCAATAGCCTCCACAACGGCACTGGGATTCCCTCCCTAAAATATTATTACATGGGTCTAAGTTTGTAAAGACTTATTGTTTTCCTTCTAATGATGTAATTGTCCTTGGTTATTAATACAAAATTTATCTTGGCATCACTTCCGTGTCCTCTCTTATTGACTGACTAGGTAAAGGGGAGGAGGTTCTTAAATCTTCTGCTTCTACGTCGTTGTTTCCTGTCCGAGGCGGGGACACTCCTCCAATAAGTGCCGTTGTGGAGGCTATTGGAAAAACCAATTACCGGTAAGAGTAATTATTTATTTCCAAATGGTCTGACGCCGCTAAAGATGCATTTTCCTCTCTAAAAGAGAGGTTTACCTCGGCACCTGTTCTAATTCAACCTGATGTCTCCCAGCCTTTTATTGTCGAGGTAGATGCGTCAGAGGTGGGAGTGGGAGCTGTATTGTCTCAGGGTCCGTCTCCTGGCAAATGGCTTCCTTGCACTTTCTTTTCCAAAAAATTATCTTCTGAGGAGAAGAATTATGATATTGGAAACAGGGAACTGTTGGCGATTAAACTGGCGCTTGAAGAGTGGCGTCACTTCTTAGAGGGAGCAATCCACCCTGTCACGGTGATTACGGATCACAAGAACCTTCTGTACCTAGAATCGGCTAAGCGTCTCACCCCTAGACAAGCTAGGTGGTCGCTATTCTTTACCAGATTTAACTTTGTAATCACCTATCGTCCTGGGGCAAAAAATACCAAGGCAGACGCATTATCTCGTAGTTTCCCTGGAGGGGGTAATGTTTGTGATCCGGTACCTATTTTACAAAGAGGAGTGGTTGTCTCTGCTTTACACTCTGTTCTAGAGGGAAAGGTGTTAGAGGCTCAGGGGGACGCCCCGGCCTCTTGCCCCTCAGAGAAATTGTTTGTACCGTTAAACCTGCGTCTTGAATTATTAAAAGAACATTATAATTCGGCACTTGCTGGACATCCGGGTAGTAAAGCAACCTTGGAGCTTTTATCTCGTCGTTTTTGGTGGCCAAGGTTGCGTCAGGATGTAATGGATTTCGTGTCTACTTGTTCTACTTGTGCACGCGCGAAAGTCTCTCATACACGTCCAGCAGGGTCTTTATTGCCACTTTTCATCCCCAATAGGCCATGGACACATCTGTCAATGGATTTCATCACTGACTTACCGTTGTCGGCGGGTAAAACAGTTATCTTGGTAGTAGTAGACAGGTTTAGCAAAATGGTACACTTTATTGCGCTACCCGCACTTCCTAATGCTAAAACTCTCGCTCAGGTGTTTATCAGTGAAATCGTGAAGCTTCACGGGGTCCCTTCCGATGTGGTTTCGGATCGGGGAACCCAGTTTATTTCTAAGTTTTGGAAAGCTTTTTGTTCCCGTTTGGGGGTTCACTTGTCCTTTTCCTCAGCTTTCCATCCTCAGTCGAATGGACAGACTGAGCGTACCAACCAAAACCTAGAAACATATTTAAGGTGTTTTGTGTCTGAAAACCAAGAGTTGTGGTCATCATATTTACCGTTAGCTGAGTTTGCCATAAATAATCATTATCAGGAGTCCACTGGCAAGTCACCATTCCTTGGTGCATACGGTTTTCAACCCCAATTCTGTACTTTCAAAGAGGGGGGGTCTTCTGGGGTTCCCGAAGAGGAAAGGTTTTCTTCATCTCTTTCATCGGTATGGCAGAAGGTGCAAGTTAACTTGAAAAAGATGAGTGGTAAATATAAATGCATCGCCGATAAGAAACGGTCGCCAGGTCCGGACCTAGGAGTGAATGACTGTGTGGTTGTCTACTAGGAATATTAAGTTGAAGGTTCCTTCTTGGAAACTGGGTCCTAGGTTCATTGGTCCCTATAAAATAGTAGCCGTCATTAACCCTGTGGCTTTTCGCCTGGAGCTACCTCAGACTTTTAAGATCCATAACGTCTTCCATAAATCGTTACTCAAGAAGTATGTTCCACCTCTAGAACCATCGCCGCTGCCACCTCCTCCTGTCATTGTGGCTGGTAATCTGGAGTTTCAAATAGCCAGAATTGTTGATTCTCGTCGGGTCCACCGCTCTCTTCAGTATCTGGTGCATTGGAGGGGTTACGGTCCCGAGGAAAGAATGTGGGTTCCAGCGTCAGAGGTAAACGCCAACAGGTTAATTCAGACTTTCCATGCCTCTCATCCGGAGAGACCTGGTCCTGAGTGTCCGGAGGCCCCTCGTGAAAGGGGGGGTACTGTCACGAGGGTATCAAGAGCCACGTCTGACTCCGTTATACCCGGGGTCAGGAAGTCGCAGCGGGTGGCTGCGCGCTCTAGATCTAAAGATCAGTGTTTCTTAGTGATTGTTTTCTGTGTTTGCCTTGCTATCCTTTTTGTCTCTCTCAGGGATCCGTAGCTTCTCCTCCTCAGCTGTTTCTTGTCTGCCACTCCCTACCTCCTTATATTCTCCCCTCACACTTCTCTAGTTGCCAGTTATAGAGCTTCCTGCCTGGACATCTATACTGACCCACTGGAGTGGTTAATCCTGGTTGTCGTTCCTGAGTGCTACCCTCCGGATCCCTGTTGGGCTTATTGTTGTCTCCTGTTGTCGCCCATCTGGGAATATATGTTGAGTCTGTGTTGTCTGTCCTCCCCTTGGTGTTTTCCCTTAGAGTTAGTGGTGCGGACTAGTGTTCCCATAGCCCTGTTCACTACCTAGGGCTCAGCTCAGGGAAAGCCAGGGCTTTAGGCACGTGATCGGCGTACGGGTGAGGAACCCGTCTAGGGACGTCAGGGCAGCCAGGTGCCAGCCGCCAGGTGAGTCAGGGGTCACCATCTTCCCTCTCACTTGGGCAGGGCCTTCCTCGTTCCCTCCCTCTGTGTCACGTATGTGATAGCCACGCCGACCGTGATATCAGCTTACACTCCTGGCAATCAGTCTCTAACAGCATACAGCGGATCCCACCAATAACGAGACAAGGCTCCGTGTTGAGGGTCAAGCAGTGGTCTCAGGTGCTGGCACACCCAGCCTGGTTTTTATTACAGTTGTTTGCAAATACAGGTCCGCCCACAGGGAGGTAAAAAACAACCAAGCCCATCTGGTGTACACGCCCCTAGGGGACCAGAATGAAGACTGACATAGGACAGATATGCAGCACTGTAGGATACACAGAGACAATACATCCCCACAATGCATCATGGTTTCCTCCTCTCTGCCCTGGAGACACCCGAGGCGTAATCCAATTATCTCTCAAGACAAAGAGAAATCACCAATACACATGTGCAGACAACAGGACAGACATCACCATTTAAACACACAATGGGACAATGGCACAATAGAAACACACCCAGCATATTCCTCCCAAGTTGACAAGTTACACCTTTTATAAATTGTTACAACTTTGTGAGTTTACATTGGCCATACATATAACTTACATCAATTTAAACAGTATAACTTGGGGACAAAGCTATCCAAAATTCACTTGAATAGGTTCAGGGGTTTAAAAGTTAGTATGGGCCATAATCCTGAGGCAAGAGGCTGATAAACAGGCCTCTCCAAAACCCAGTGGCGAGGTTGGTTTCGCCACACATCTCCCCCCCCCAGGGAAGACTAACCAGATACCTGACCTCACGCCGGTCGGTACCTGAGTTAGTCTGGCAGCCCACCCACAACCCAATACTGGACCTGTTGCATTTGGTAGCCTGTCTCTGTCCAGTGAGTCCACCAAGGTTATGTTGGAAGCTAGTACTCCCGGTCTCTGTGTTGCTCCCTGGCTTGGAGTCTGGTTGTTGGAGGGGGAGACCGACTGTCTCTACCCCCTGTGCTGTAAGTGCAGAGACCACGGTCCCATATGCACTGTTGTGGGGCTTACTGTCTCCCCCTGGTGCGTTAAGCTGCCACTGGGGAGAGGGGGTGACGAGCTCCTCTCCCATACATACTTCCAGACGCTGGGGAGGGCGACCGACCGTCTCCGCTCCCAATACACTGTCCTGCTGCTGGGGAAAGGAGACTGGGCTCTCTATTCCCTGCTGGACACTCTGCCGCTGGGGGACAGGACCGACTGTCTCTGCCCCCTGTAACTCTGCCTGCCGCTGGGGAATGGAGACTGGGCTCCCAATTCCCGGCACATCACTCGGCCGCTGGGGAATGGAGACTGGGCTCCCAATTCCCAAAAAATCTTGCTGCTGCTGGGGGGCAGGAACAACTACCTCTGCCCCCTGTAACTCAGCCTGCCGCTGGGGAGGGAGGATGCTGCTCTCCTCTCCCTGCATTTCACACTGCCTTCCCGGCATATCCCTCTGCTGCTGGGGGGCAGGAACAACTACCTCTGCCCCCTGTAACTCAGCCTGCCGCTGGGGAGTGAGGACGCTGCTCTCCTCTCCCTGCATTTCACACTGCCTTCCCGGCATATCACTCTGCTGCTGGGGGGCAGGAACAACTACGTCTGCCCCCTGTAACTCAGCCTGCCGCTGGGGAGGGAGGACGCTGCTCTCCTCTCCCTGCACTTCACACTGCCGCTGGGGAATGGAGACTAGGCTCCCAATTCCCTGCAATTCACACTGCCGCTGGGGAATGGAGTCTGGGCTCCCAATTCCCTGCTGGACACTCTGCCGCTGGGGAGAGGAGACTGAGCTCTCTCTGTCCCGCAACTGTAACTTCCGGTGGAGGTCCACCCAACGTGGCAGCTGACCGTCACCTTCTGCCCGGTATAGTAGGGTCTTGAACACTAGACTCCTCACGAACTTCACGTATTTCTCAGCTGTATTGGGTCCGAAGAAGTTCAGCCGCAACCACATCATACGGTCAAATTCCTCCACAGAGTATCTGTACTCCACTGCTGGTTCCATCCTGGTGCTTTTAGGGTCGCTGTACTGAGACATGCGTTGCCCTTAAGTTGCAAAATCCAAAGAAATGGTGTCTCCTGTAGCTGTCCTTCTGGCTGTAGGAACGATCCCGCTGCTTGCCACCAATGTAACGGACTGTTTCAGCAGACAAGGGGTTAAAATCCGTTTAGGCGATGTGCCCCTTTCTGAGAGACAGGCACAGCTACTGCAGGACACCAACCTCCCGAACTGGATACAAAGTAGCACTCCAAACTGGAACCTCACGAATAGCTGCTAGCAGACGAACAGGAATCAGCTTACACTCCTGGCAATCAGTCTCTAACAGCATACAGCGGATCCCCCCAATAACGAGACAAGGCTCTGTGTTGAGGGTCAAGCAGTGGTCTCAGGTGCTGGCACACCCAGCCTGGTTTTTATTACAGTTGTTTGCAAATACAGGTCCGCCCACAGGGAGGTATAAAACAACCAAGCCCATCTGGTGTACACGCCCCTAGGGGACCAGAATGAAGACTGACATAGGACAGATATGCAGCACTGTAGTATACACAGAGACAATACATCCCCACAATGCATCATGGTTTCCTCCTCTCTGCCCTCGAGACACCCGAGGCGTAATCCAATTATCTCTCAAGACAAAGAGAAATCACCAATACACATGTGCAGACAACAGGACAGACATCACCATTTAAACACACAATGGGACAATGGCACAATAGAAACACACCCAGCATATTCCTCCCAAGCTGACAAGTTACACTTATTATAAATTGTTACAACTTTGTGAGTTTACATTGGCCATACATATAACTTACATCAATTTAACCACCTGCCATCTGGGCCATTTGCCCCCTTCCTGACCAGGCCAAATTTTGCAAAACTGACATATCTCACTTTATGTGGTTATAACTTTGGAAGCCTTTATTTATCCAAGTCATTCAGAGATTGTTTTCTCGTGACACATTGTACTTCATGATAGTCATAAATTTGAGTCAAAATATTTCACCTTTATTTATGAAAAAATCCCAAATTTACCCAAAAATTAGAAAAATTTGCAATTTTCTAAATTTCAATTTCTCTGCTTTTAAAACAGAAAGTGATACCTCATAAAATATTTATTATTTAACATTCCCCATATGTCTACTTTATGTTGGCATCATTTTGGAAATGTCATTTTATTTTTTTAGGATGTTAGAAGGCTTAGAAGTTTAGAAGCAATTCTTCAAATTTTTAAGAAAATTGCCAAAACCCACTTTTTAAGGACCAGTTCAGGTCTGAAGTCACTTTGTGGGGCCTACATAGTGGATACCCCCATAAATGACCCCATTGTAGAAACTACACCCCTCAAGATATTCAACACCGATTTTACAAACTTTGTTAACCCTTTAGGCGTTCCACAAGAATTAAAGGAAAATGGAGATCAAATTTTTAAATTTCACTTTTTGGGCAGATTTTCCATTTTAATAAATTTTTTTCTTTAACACATCGATGGTTAACAGCCAAACAAAACTCAATATTTATTACCCAGATTCTGCGGTTTACAGAAACACCCCACATGTGGTCATAAACTGCTGTATGGGCACACGGCAGGGCGCAGAAGAAAAGGAACTCCACATGGTTTTTAGATGCCATGTCCCATTTGAAGCCCCCTGATGCACCCTTACAGTAGAAACTCCCAAGAAGTGACCCCATTTTAGAAACTAGGGGATAAGGTGCCAGTTTTATTAGTACTATTTTTGGGTACATATGATTTTTTGATCATTCATTATAACACTTTATGGGGCAAGGTGACCAAAAAATTGGTTGTTTTAGCACAGTTTCTATTTATTTATTTTTACAGCGTTCACCTGAGGGGTTCAGTCAAGTGACATTTTTATAGAGCAGATTGTTACGGACGTGGCGATACCTAATATGTATACTTTTTCTCATTTATTAAAGTTTTACACAATAATAGCATTTTTGAAACAAAAAAATAATGTTTTAATGTGTCCATGTTCTGAGAGCTATAGTTTTTTTATTTTTTGAGAGATTTTCTTATGTAGGGGCTCATTTTTTGCGGGATGAGGTGACGTTTTTATTGGTACTATTTTGTGGGACATACGCGTTTTTGATCACTTGGTGTTGCACCTTTTGTGATGCAAGGTGACAAAAATTGCTTGTTTTGACAGTTTTTTTTTTTTTTACGGTGTTCACCCGAGGGGTTAGGTCATGTGATATTTTTATAGAGTTGGTTTTTACGGACGCGGCAATACCTAATATGTATACTTTTTTTTATTTTTTCTATTTTTAACTTTTTTTTTTTCATTCCTTACTTGGGGACTTTTTTTTTTTTTACATGTGAAATTTTTCTTATTTTTTTATTTTCAACCTTTTATTTTTATTTTTTTTATTTTACAGTTTTCGTCCCCCATAAGGTCATACAAGACCTCTGGGGGACATTTACTTCACTTTTTTTTTTTTTTTTCACTGTTGATTTCTCCTGTAACTGGGGCTGACATAGTAGCCCCAGTTACAGGACAAATACACCCCTAGAGAGGCTGTACAGCAGCAATCCAGCGCTGTACAGCCTCAGAGCAGGGCTGATCGAGGTCTCTGAGAGACCTCACACAGCCCCTGCACTCTCCGGTCACGGCGGTCACATGACCGCCGGGCCGGAACAGGAAGCGCATAGCGCTTCCTTCTCTGCATACACAGCGCTCGGTGAGCGCTGTGTCTGCAGCGATCCGGAAGGCAGGGACACCTGGGCACTGTCCCTGCCTTGTCTTAGGGTTGCCCTGCTGTCACTGACAGCGGGCAACCCGATCAGCAGCTGCACGATTAGCGTGCAGCTGCTATTTCTGAAAGGATGTTTTAAAACGTGCTTTCAGAAATAGAGGTCCACCCATAGGACGTTTATATCCTATGGGCGGACATAAAGCGGTTAAACAGTATAACTTGGGGACAAACCTATCCAAAATTCACTTGAATAGGTTCAGGGGTTTAAAAGTTAGTATGGGCCATAATCCTGAGGCAAGAGGCTGATAAACAGGCCTCTCCAAAACCCAGTGGCGAGGTTGGTTTCGCCACACCACCTCTTTTGGACATTTTTATTACCTCAATCATTGAGAAATGTATAGTTTTAACAGATCCTGCATGTTTATTCCATACATATTTGAAATTGGTTTATCGCGTTTATAGCGAATATCACCAATGTGTTCAAGGATTCGTTTCTTGAAAATCCTCTTGGTTTTGCCTATATATTTAAGTCCACAGTCACATTGAGCCATATAAATTACCCCAGCAGTGTTACAGTTGGCAAAATTACGGGTATGATAAGTACGATCTCCCTGGCTGTTAGAGAAGGTTTTTCCTAAAGATATAAATATACAGGCTTTGCATTTGCCGCACTTGAATGTGCCCATCTGTCTGTTAGTCAGCCACGTGCTTTTTTCTGGGGGCTCAAAGTGACTGTGGACTAATGTGTCGCCAACATTGCGCCCACGTCTATAGGTTATAGCCGGATTTTCGGGTAGTACCTGTGTTAAATCAGGATCTGTTTTTAGTAGAGACCAATAACGGTTTAGGATATCTCGAACCTGTTGGGACTCTGAATCAAAGGTACCAACAATTCTTATTGGTTCTTGAGCATTTGTTTTCTTGATTTGTGGGTGTAATAAAGTCAGATACAAAGGGACGTAAAACTTTGTCAATATATACCTCGGCATAATGGGTTAGACTCTCAATACCCGATACTATGGGACATCCTTTTAGGGGGCTAGTGCCCTTGTGTATTTTTGGAAGCCCATAGAACGTGGCGATTTTGGGGGTGGTAGGTAGTAGATATTCAAATTCTTTCCGGTCAATACACCTATTCCCTAGACCTTCTTGTAAAATCTGAGATAATTCTATCTGAAACCTATCAGTAGGATCCCCCCTCAGGATTAGATAGTTGTTTTTATCCAAGACCAATGAGAGGCACATGTCTTTATATTGTTGTAATGAGAGGACAACAATATTCCCCCCCTTATCCGATTATTTGATTATGATGTCCCTATTTATACTGATTTAAAAAAAATGTCTATGTTTTCATCGTTCAATGTTTTGGGTGGCATCTTGATACTTTTATTTCTGAGGGTGGTAAAGGGGCCCTGACCCTTGGGTCGTTCATTTTCCTCCAAGAGATGTACAAGGGTGTCAATACCCTCTAGATCCCCCATTTCTTCACCCAATTCCTGACATCTATGTTTGTCTGATGATACAAAGATTTTATGCCAGCATAATTTCCTAGCAAAGAGTTGTATATCCTTGATCCAATCAAAGCAATTAAATCTCGTAGTGGGTACATATGTGAGTCCTTTCCTTAGTATAGATATCTCATCCCTAGATAAAGTTATCCCTGATAAGTTTATAATTAGGGTATCATCAGTAGATGACCAATCTATTTTTTGTTGATGTGCGACTGGGTTGGTTGACGGTCCCTTAGCACATATGTATTCGGTTGGGTTTGGTCTAAAAAAACTGTAGTGGTGGTAGTGGGTTGAGGTATAACGGATGGCATAATATAGGAGGAAGAGGGCCCAGATGTATATCCCTCCTGTTCTGGTTGTTCCTGATTTGCCCTCTCTCTGTCTCCTGGTCCCCCTCTGTTTCGGGGTCCCCATGGTCTAGATGGATAACCACCTGTAAATTGATCGTTCCTCCAATTAGACCTGGTGTATATATTGACAAAGTTTTACATCCCTTTGTATCTGCACTCCCTTCGTATTTACGGGACACGACTGATCTACTGCAAAGAGTTGAAGGAGTCATCATAGAACCTGACAGCTGGTTCGCGTCAATAGATGTAGAAGCCTTTTACACCTCAATCCCACACAACAAGGGCTTATCAGCAGTTAAATATTTTTTAGACTCGAGATCCGTGGATTTGTACCAACATAATCATTTTACCCTACAGCTTCTTGATTTTGTTTTGACACATAATTATTTCATTTTTGAAGACCGCTTCTACCACCAGCTCAGGGGTACTGCGATGGGTAGCCCCTGTGCACCCACGTATGCCGACTTACTCCTGGGCTGGTGGGAGGACACAGTCGTTTTCTGTGAATCTATGATATCTTGGACCAGGTATATCACACTCTGGTCCAGATTCATAGACAATATTTTTCTTCTATGGTCTGGGACAGTCAGTGAATTTCAGCAATTCATGGACATACTCAACTCGAATCATATTGGCTTATTCTTCACCTTTGAAATACACCGTAATACTATCAATTTTCTTGATGTATGTCTAGAAAGAGACGAACAGAACTACATCAAGACGACCCTTTTTAGAAAAAAGACTTCGACCAATAGTCTTTTACGTTGGGAGAGTTTTCATCCCACCCCCCTAAAAAGGGGCATCCCAAAGGGCCAGTTCTTAAGAGTTTGTAGAAATTGTTCAGACAATAAAAATTTTACACATGAAGCATCCAAGCTTTTTGAACGGTTCAAACAGAGGGGCTATCCAAGTCCTTGCCTCTATCAAGCTTGGGATTGGGCTAATTCGAGGGAACGTATGACTTTATTACACCCACAAATCAAAAAAACAAATGCTCAAGAACCAATAAGAATTGTTGGTACCTTTGATTCAGAGTCCCAACAGGTTCGAGATATCCTAAACCGTTATTGGTCTCTACTAAAAACAGATCCTGATTTAACACAGGTACTACCCGAAAATCCGGCTATAACCTATAGACGTGGGCGCAATGTTGGCGACACATTAGTCCACAGTCACTTTGAGCCCCCAGAAAAAAGCACGTGGCTGACTAACAGACAGATGGGCACATTCAAGTGCGGCAAATGCAAAGCCTGTATATTTATATCTTTAGGTAAAACCTTCTCTAACAGCCAGGGAGATCGTACTAATTTTGCCAACTGTAACACCGCTGGGGTAATTTATATGGCTCAATGTGACTGTGGACTTAAATATATAGGCAAAACCAAGAGGATTTTCAAGAAACGAATCCTTGAACACATTGGTGATATTCGCTATAAACGCGATAAACCAATTTCAAGACATGTATGGAATAAACATGCAGGATCTGTTAAAACTATACATTTCTCAATGATTGAGGTAATAAAAATGTCCAAAAGAGGTGGTGACCTAGACAAATTATTGAAACAAAAGGAATCTAGGTGGATTTTTAGATTGGATACTGTCACACCAGCGGGTTTAAATGAATCCATAGATTTTGCGTGCTTTATTTAAGACGTCCTATTTATTTTTTTCAGGATCATCATATCCTATATATTATAATGATTATCAATTTGGGGGCAGTTTCCTCTATAATGGACCCTTATATAATTTAATTAATTCATATATTGGGCACTCATATATCAATGAATCAATTTGGCATATCTGAACAGATATGTATCTAACAACCTTAATGGTTATCTTTCATAATGTTCTACATATGTGGCCAAAGATTGAACATAGTGGAACATGCACAAACATCACCTACTAATAAATCTAATTTTCTTTTTCCTGGCTCCGCTTCCCCTGTATGCTTGTTAGGATACGCTATGTAATCGCGTCTACCTAGCGATCATGTGACCGGCCGGGATCGAGAATCACCTGACCGGCACAGTCATCACGTGGGAACGTCTGATGTCAGACGCCATCTGTCTCTTCTCTATCAGCGGATCACGTGGTCACGTTTCCGGCGTCTGACGTCAGACGCCAATCAGGTATTCAGACCATGTGGGTTTCCCACGTGACCCGCTACCCGGAAGTAGCAATATCTTAAAAGGCAGTAAAGCAGATAAGATCGCGCTGTCTGCCCGCCGGACGTAATGAGACTCTGGTCCTCGTGATGCCGCCATCGATACTGGCATCCTTACTTTGTGACACCACCACTGGCCCTTCTAGCTAGCCATGGACGGGCACGCAAGTATCGCCCCATAACTATTTATCATTAGTCAATATCGATAATGGCTGCTACATGTGCTTGATGTGGATGGGCATTGACTATTGAAAGTAACTAGTAATCTAGTCAGGCCATAGATGTCAGTTGTATCTGTACCTTACATCTGGCTTACATTATTGGCTTTATTTGTGGTTTGGTGTAAACCAACTGGGCAGAGTCCTACTGTGTTTTTGATTGTTGGTGATATACCTAAATATATGAACTGGTATATCCAAAGCGGGCCGGTACCTACTGCACAAGACATATGAATGGTTCTGGGTCATCTTGGATCATTTCTATATTCACCTTATATCTCTCTGGGGAATAAATTTGTTGATCTTCTTATCAATTGATTGATCAGTATCTTGTGCTATTGGCCTATTTTTATCATATATATTTCTCTAACCATCATAAAAGAGAGAAATAGACAAATAAAATAAAATAAATGTATATGTTTATAGAAATATTTGTATTACTCAGGTGATTATCTTTGGTGACAGGTATTCTTTTGTCAAATATGTCCCCTGATGAGCCTGACACCAACCAGGCGAAACGCGTAGGGACGGTATTGGACATTTGACTTTTCTTTCTATTTCTCACATTATAATAGTACGGTGTTGTCTGTCATTCAACTTTGGGTATTCATTCACACATAATTATTATTATTTTTTTTTTTTCTTGTTGTGTAGATTAGCCCAGGCATTCCTGTAGGGTCCCCCCCCTTATAGGTATCCATTCCTCAATAGGGGTTAACCAGGGACACCAGGGGGTACGAGAAACGGGATCGCCCCTATCGGGGTGGCTATTCCGTATCTAGGCAGGGCTCTATCATTAGGGTTAGAACTAGGGATATCTTCCCAGTAGGCCCCATTAATACCTACTAACCAAACTGCATATATCTTGCAATAGGAACAGCTATCTGACCCTAGATTTGATTTTCATTTCTATATTATTTCGCGTATTTCCTATCATTTATAATTTATAAGGGTGTTTTGACTTTTTTTATACATAAATATTAAAAGTTATATTTTAGAATGATGGTATTGCCGTATATCTAATGTGCCAACCTCAGTTAAGAATAGATAGAATTAAATAGTGCCTAATGTAGAAATACTAGGCTAAATGGGCCTATATATAGACTAAGTAGAGACCAAAGGAGTTGATTTGGGCATATGGCTCCGTTAATATTTCCACCAGTGGCTCCAGGTACAGTCTTTTCTCAAGTGGGGGCAGCATGTGGCCTGCCCTCTGCACGTGTAGTGTGTGTGTCGGCGTGTCTAGCCGCTCGGCCTGTATAAGAGCACAAGAAAAAGCGCGAACCCCTCCTCCCCGCTGGGAATACCCATGACGTCATCTTAGTCTCACACCACGGGCAGGGACGGGGAGAACGCTGAGGGGGCGCGGCTCAGACAATGTGCAGGGAGCGCTGTGTTACTATCAGTCAAACCTGCACATCAATGTAGATACAGATAATTACTCAACACAGTGTCCTTATCTTTAGGGTGGCAATAAGGGACATTTGAGGCCGATATATCCCCAATTAACAAGACAGTGGGGTGACAATTAAGCTATATACTTATCAGAGGAGGTATATATTGGAGGTGAGTTGTTACAGATAGTGTAATATAAATATAGAAAATGCAACCATCTGCATATATTGATACAGTAATGGCTGTCTAGTAAATCAGTCAATATTACTATAGTGACACTGAAAGATGAGCCAGCAACTTTATAGATGTAGAGGGAATATTCTACTTACATACTATCAGGCAATAGTATTATTGTTGTGAACACTTTGGATATTTATGAATTGTCACCCATTTTATATAATATATCATGAAATAGCAAGAGAAAATAATCCAGCTTCCAGGATGGTAGTGGAAATTCGTAATAATCTTTATTCGATAGGTGCAGAATAAAATCCAGCATATACATCTACGCGATTCTGATCATCAAGTTCTGATCCTTACTCATGACAATAGTATATGCCGAGTGCTGGTCTTAAATAGAAAGTAGGCCGGACAACTCAGATGGAGATAATTAGCAACAACCACTCCTCCTTACATGCAAATTTAAAATACTGAAATGCTAGTAAAAGACAGAAAAGACATAATGTGCAAGGATCAATAGTGTAAAATTAAATCCTGTCTGCGATTGAGTCCCTTTGGTATGCGTGTGTCCATAGAGAAAATCCAGTAGGATTCTCTATTTAGAAGAGCGCGCCTGTGGTCGCCACCTCGCTTAGGACAATTAACCCTCTCCACTGCCTGTACTCTTAAGCCCGTGATATAGCCGGCATGACATGCCGCGTAATGTACACTGACAGCAGACATATTTCTGGATAAAACAAAGGGTATATCCGATATGTGTCTTCGTATCCTCACCTTGAGATTGTTAGTAGTACAGCCTATGTATTGTAATTGACACAGTGTGCATATCAGGAAATAGTATGCACATTTATTCACGTGCCTATATATAATTTTGATTTTAATTTCAATTATTTTTTTATTATTATTTCATTATTTTACTTTTCACTTTTTGTGCTGTACTTTAATACTTTAATATATGATATTGTTATAATTTATATTTTATGTGATTGTAAATATACTATATTTGATCTATGTAAAATGAATTTTATGTATATACTTTATATCTGAATGTGTAACAGCACTATATACAACATATTTTATGATATATGCAGATGCATTGCATTTGTTTTATGTACAATATGCCCTTATGACTATGTATATATTGCGTTTCTCCATATACTTTACATGGGTATATGATACGTTGTTTTACAATTAGATTATGCATCTTGAGTTTAGATTTCCTTGTCTGACATGGCGCATGCTGTATCGCGGGGTCGCGCTCTGTGTCCTTCCCCCTAGACGTCTCCATGCTAACCGGGGGTGTCGCGTGACTATTGTCATGTGACCCGCCGCATCATGGCATGATGTCTTGGGGCGGGATCACGGAGCTCCGGTTGCCGCGCTCTGCGTGGCCACATATGTTCAGGTGAGGTAAATAACCATTAGAGTTTTAAATGGCCAGAGGCAGTTTAAATAGCAATCCCCACAGTGATGGCGTTACCCCCTGACGAAGGTATGCCGAAACGCGCGTCGGGGTAATGCCATCCCAGGCACTCAGGTCCCCATCTTTACTGGTGAGTCCTTGTTACTTCTATTCATGCATATGACTTGTCACATATAGTTAGGATACGGTCCAGAGGGTGCACACTGCAGCCTGATGTTGCGTCACACTTTACAGCACCTTCTGTGAGTATTGTCTACAATTGAGTAGCTGTACCGTTTGGTATCCTTGCTGTGATGTTATTTACTTGGACTTGCCTTTTATGAAATTATTGTGCATGTTATTTTGATACGTATATACTTGAATTTATTGATCTGTATTGCCGGGATGGTGTTTCTGCTCCCTATTCCCCCTTTTTTGCAACTAATAAAGTATACTTATTTTTCATAATTGGATGTCTATGAGCTTTAGTTCTTAGTTTTTTCTTGTGTAAAAAGCTCTTCCATTTACACGTAATATTGGGAAGTCTGCTTATATAGCCGCACTACTTTAGTGTATATTATTCGGCAATTGACAGCCCATGGTCGTTTCTGTTTTTCAGTTTTTTTGGCTATTAAAATTGTAGACGAAACGCGTAGGCATTTATTCTGCTTCTAGGGGTCCTTTACTTACTAGTATCCCGAGGCAGGGACGTCCAGGGCCGCTTATCTTTTAGGGAGAGGTTCCAGACAAGGCCGCCCTTGTCAGGGCGATGACTCCGTATTTGGAGGTCATCAGGGAATTCTAGACCTGACAGAGCAATCCAGGGAAAGAGTTTTGTACTAGGACCCTGCCCTTTGTTTAAAATTTGACCACTGGAACTTCAAGACGGTAAGCAGATGATTTCCATTTACCGGTAAGACCGTTCCTTATATGTTGTGGAATTTATACCCGATTGGGAGGTTTTGAAGTTTGGCCGTGTGGTTGGTGCTGCTAATACTGGGCACCCACGGCAAAATTGTCCGGTTTTTGTTTGTGTTGTTTTTTTTGTTGCACGATTGGTAGTGTACACACATTTAGCACTTTATATGTTGTTTGTACGCTCTTGACCTAGAATGAAATGAACACTAAGTTTTAACCCCTTCCCGACACATGACGTACTACTACGTCATGAAAGTCAGTGACTTACCGCATCTTGACGTAATAGTACTTTATGGATAACTTCGGTCACTGCACTAATCGTCAGTCAGCCATCTTAGCTGAGGGAGACGAGGAGTTTTTCCGCCCTTCTGCCGCCCCGATCGCTGCGATTGGCTGGCTAGTGAAGACCAGTCCTTTGCAGCGCCGACAATGTATGGAGCTGCAGGGGGGCTCGGCTAGAGGTTGGAGGGGGCTGATGACATCCCTAGGTCAGGGAGGGGACACCAGACACAGGTGTCCCTTCCCAGTCCTGCGATTGGCTGGAGCAACTCTACAGCCTATGGTAGGGCTATACTTCTATTGCCCTATCTGTGGTGCTGCTGGTGGCTGGGATGGAGGTGATTGGGGCTGATTACATCAGCCCATTTCACCTCCGAGGTCAGGGAGGGGACATCAGACACTGATATCCCCTCCCAGCGTTGCGATTGGCTGGAACAACACTACAGCCAATGGCATAGCTATGCAGCAAAAAGGACCGTTGGTGCCTCTCTGCAGGCAGCCATTCTAGCTTGGTGACTGCTTGCAGAAAGGACCTGTGCCCCTCTGTGCTGCTCGTTGCCGGCTGGGACTTGTGGTACTACCACATAAATCAGTGCTTTCCATTCAGTGATTTTCAGAAGAAGAAGAAGAAAAAGAACAACATCTGGAACAGCTGTAGTGATCTTTGGCTCATCTGCAGCTGTTTCAGATCCCCATTCCCTGTCCCCCCCCCCTTCACTTCCCTCTCCGTCCTTTTTTTGGCTTTTTTTTTGGCTCTGCACCACTTTTTTTGTGTGCGAGCTGTGACTGGCAAGTGATGATTTTTTTGGTGCTAGCTATATATACAGTACAGACCAAAAGTTTGGACACACCTTCTCATTCAAAGAGTTTTCTTTATTTTCATGGCTATGAAAATTGTAGATTCACAATGAAGGCATCAAAACTATGAATTAACACATGTGGGATTATATACATAACAAACAAGTGTGAAACAACTGAAAATATGTCATATTCTAGGTTCTTCAAAGTAGCCACCTTTTTCTTTGATTACTGCTTTGCACACTCTTGGCATTCTTTTGATGAGCTTCAAGAGGTAGTCCCCTGAAATGGTTTTCACTTTACAGGTGTGCCCTGTCAGGTTTAATAAGTGGGATTTCTTGCCTTATAAATGGGGTTGGGACCATCAGTTGCGTTGAGGAGAAATCAGGTGGATACACAGCTGATAGTCCTACTGAATAGACTGTTAGAATCTGTATTATGGCAAGAAAAAAGCAGCTAAGTAAAGAAAAACGAGTGGCCATCATTACTTTAAGAAATGAAGGTCAGTCAGTCAGCCGAAAAATTGGGAGAACTTTGAAAGTAAGGGCTATTTAACCATGAAGGAGAGTGATGGGGTGCTGCGCCAGATGACCTGGCCTCCACAGTCACCGGACCTGAACCCAATCGAGATGGTTTGGGGTGAGCTGGACCGCAGAGTGAAGGCAAAAGGGCCAACAAGTGCTAAGCATCTCTGGGAACTCCTTCAAGACTGTTGGAAGACCATTTCAGGGGACTACCTCTTGAAGCTCATCAAGAGAATGCCAAGAGTGTGCAAAGCAGTAATCAAAGCAAAAGGTGGCTACTTTGAAGAACCTAGAATATGACATATTTTCAGTTATTTCACACTTTTTTGTTATGTATATAATTCCACAATTGTTAATTCATAGTTTTGATGCCTTCATAGTCATGAAAATAAAGAAAACTCTTTGAATGAGAAGGTGTGTCCAAACTTTTGGTCTGTACTGTATATATAAAAATAAATAAATACACCGCAGCACTTCCAGTAGGTGAAAACAGTGGGATCATTTTATTCACCCATGCAACATTTCGATCCACTTGCTGGGACCATTTTCAAGCAATACATCTCAGTGGACAGTGCATATTTATGAGGTCACATCATATTAGCATACAAAAGTACCAATCAACTTTACATGAAAAAAATATACTCAAAGAAGCTCATGTGTACATATAAAAACATAGTGCTCAGAAGAGGACATCATTTGGTACATAAATTAATACACAAAACTTGTCCAAATGTGGTAGTGTAGAAAAAATACCAATATTATACATAAGTGATGTTTCATAATGAATGATCGTCACCTGTGTGTTCGGGAAGGTGGGAGGGCCAGGCATGGAGTTAGGCGTGCTCAATGGTGGGTGGATTCAATGTCCTGCAACTGAAACTCATGGATACAGCGTTCCGGAACTTGAATTGCGCATGTCTATGATGTCATTCAGAAAAATCACGTGATTCTGAGTAACGCATCACGTGACCGGTCATATGATTAGTCATGTGATTATAGCGCTAGGTATAGATAAACAAGTCAAGGAAAATGTGTAATAAGCCAACCATAAATAAGGACAATTCACCCTGGGTATTGTAGCGGAGGATGTGCTATCTTTCGACGCACTATCCCCCTGTGTATGTAAGTGAAAATAACAGGGGCCAGCGTCAGCTGTTCCCCACGCATCTCACCCACACATCACTAACCTGTAGCAGGCGATAATGTCCTAGGTGGCCGTAGTATACGTTATTAAAGCAAACTCATTCATAAATCTCGCATAGTGGAAAACCCACCAGATATATATCTACATGTCACGGAATGTGCCGCTAGTATCCAGAGCAACTGATGAGCAAAGCCCCTCCTTCCATTGATCCTGAAAAGTGAAAATTAAAAATATATTATCAAAATATATTATTTAAAATAAAACAATTTTTTCAACACTTCCGCTGACGAGGACAGAAATAGACATGAGATCATATAAATAGCCAGGGTTTATATTCCACATTTACCCCCCTCGGTTTAACTGTTTGCAATTTAAAAATCCACTCGGACGCGCGCTTTTTGTAGCATTTTAATGCGATTACCACCCGTGCGTGGTAATGGGACATGGTCGAGAATCATAAATCTAAGATCACTCTCACCATGACCCTTGTCTAATAAAGTGATGGGAAACCGGCAGATCTTTCAGTTTTTTGCGGATTGAATAGCGATGTTGATTAATGCGAGTTTTTAAATCGCATGTGGTCTCGCCCACATAAAGCAGCTTACATGGGCACCATAAAACATAGATAACGTAACATGAGTCGCATGTCAAGTAAAACTTAAGAGAATAAGAGATCCCATTATTTGGATGTGTAAATTCTCGTCCCTTCACCATGTATTTACAATTTACACAGTGAAGGCACGGATAACTACCGCATTTCTTAGGAGCCAAATATGATTGCTGTGCACCTTTGTGTGAACCAATATCATTTTTTACCAGCTTATCCTTGAGATTATGGGCCCTTCTATATGACATTATAGGTCTATTGGAGAATTCTAAGATGTTCTGGTGCCCGGTATTTAGAATCGACCAATGTTTGTTGATAATTTTATTAACATATGGACTGGCTTCACAGAAAGTGGATACAAAGGGTATTTTGTTAGAGTGGTATCTCCTAGTATCTTGGAACAATTGGCCTCTATCTCTTTGATCAATGCGAGTACGTTGCTGTTGCAGTGTGGATATTGGATAGCGTCTCTGTCTGAAAGATTGTGTAATTTTTTCCAGAGTCCTATCTAGTGTAGATGTATCACTAACTATCCTCTTAGCTCTGATGAATTGTCTGTAAGGAAGTGATCGAACCATCATCCTCGGATGGGCACTGTCATATCTGAGGATGGTGTTACGATCAGTAGGTTTTGTATAAACTTCAGTGTTCAAAGTGGTGCCAATGCGATTTATATTAAGATCCAAAAAATGAAGTGAATCAGTAGAGAATTCTAAGGTGAATTGTATATCAGGAATCAGGCTGTTTAAGAAGATATGAAACAGTTTAAGCTCAGGTACCGTACCTGTCCATATGACAAAAATATTGTCTATGTATCTCCACCACCTCAGCACATGGCTGAAGTGGTGGGACACATAGACGTATTGTTCCTCCAAATTAGAGACGACCATGTTGGCATAAGTGGGGGCCACATTCGTTTCCATGGCCGTCCCCCTGATTTGCATATAATAATCATCTCCGAAGAGGATGTAATTATTATATAAAATCAAGCGTAGCAGAGCCAGTAAAAAGGTTCTGGCCTCCATAGTGTATTCCGAGTCTGTCAGGGCCGACTCTACAACAGAAATCCCAATGTAATGCTGTATTGAAGTGTACAGTCTGACGATGTCGAAGGAGGCCAATATGGCGCCCTCCGGTACCGACAGATCTGTCCCTAGAAAGTTCGTTGTGTCTTGTATTTAAGATTTAGATTTCACTACATATGTATGAAGTATTTTGTCCAGAAAAATGGACGCATTACTCAGCAGGGAACCCCGTCCCGAAACAATTGGTCTACCTGGAGGACACTGTAAATCTTTGTGGATTTTAGGTAATAGATAAAATAAAGGAGTCACTGGAAAATCTAATAACAAAAACTCGCTAAGTTGTTCATCTATAAGGCCTGCTTGTGCATACTGATTAACGAGAAACTTAAGTTCACGTTGTATGTCAAATTTGGGGTCTCTTTGGAGTTTGACATAAACTGCTGTGTCTGATAGTTGACGTCCCGCTTCTGCTAGATACATAGAAGTATCCATGACCACTACCGCACCACCCTTGTCAGCTGATTTGATGGTGAGGGAGTGGTCATGGATTAACTGATTCAGAGCTTGTAATTCCTGATTCGTCATATTAGGATGCTGTATACGATCACATAGACCTGATTGTTTTAATTCCTGTATATCCCTCAGTACTGCATCTGAAAATACCTCAAAAGCCTTCGAGGATATTTGAGGGGAAAAATCCTTTTTTAATCTTAGCCCCCACTCTGACAGACACAATTCATGTTCAGGTTTAGTAACAGTATTATGTACATCTTGAAAATAAATCTTCAGTTTTATCAATCTAAAGAAATACAATAGATCAGATTCTAACTGAAACCAATTGATAACACTTGCTGGACAAAAACTGAGACCCTTCTCTAATACCTGAATTTGTGCAGGTGTTAGAATGTGAGAAGATATATTTACCACAGTCTGTTCAGTCAGGCATTGGTCTTTTTTAAAGATTTCTGGCTCCTTGTTCTTGCGGTATCGGTTTCTAGTCCGGCCGCCCCTTCTTGTGGCTTTTTTCCGGCATTTGGTGGAATCACTAAAAAAGTGGCAGGACTAATAGTAGTGGAATCATCTTTCTTTTTTGTCTTTCTTTGACCCTGATTCTGGTTAGCCCGATTTCCATCAACCCAGTTATAGACATGTCCGTTCATATAGTCCATTAAATTACATTGCCATTTTCCTCTTTTAGTTTCTTGGATTTCATTCTTGAGTTTGTCCAGATGGGGTTGGAAATTCTTGTGGTACTCCTCAAATTCATGTGTGGGCAATATTGCTTTAAGTGTAGCTTCCTCCTCCGTTTTACTTGCTATGGAGGAGAGTAAATCCTTATGCATGAATTCAATATTAAGAAGCATTAAATCACGTGAATACTTGTTGGAAATCTGTTCATATTTAGAACAAAACTCTGGATCATGCGAATGCATAGATGATCTAGGTTGTGTGCGCATACCTCGGGGTATGCGATTTGTCTTGACATATTCTACCAGAGTCATGGAGTGCAGTTCTAGAGTCAAACATTTCTTGACATCACGTTCATACCTCTTTTTTATATCCAGTAGTGAGAGAACAGAAAAAGTCCACATTGCCTTTACAAGTCTCGATAATCCTGTCCTTGTCAGCTTCAGTGTATGAAAAAGTAGCGGGTGAAGGTTGGCTTAGCAGCGGATCCATGGTGCCGAAAAAAAAGTAGTTGATAGACACAAAAAAGTATGTTGTTGGGTGCCAGCTCCTATGGTATAATACAATCGTTGGAAGTTCAGGGCAGCACTCCTTGTAAAGCAGCTCTATAGCGATGGGTGCCAGCGGTATTGTACTTTACCAAAGCGATGATAGATAAAAATAAATAAATACACCGCAGCACTTCCAGTAGGTGAAAACAGTGGGATCCTTTTATTCACCCATGCAACGTTTCGATCCACTTGCTGGGACCATTTTCAAGCAATACATCTCAGTGAACAGTGCATATTTATGAGGTCGCATCATATTAGCATACATAAGTACCAATCAACTTTACTTGAAAAAAATATACTCAAAGAAGCTCATGTGTACATATAAAAACATAGTGCTCCATAGTAGTCCAAATGTGGTAGCGTAGAAACCACTGATTCATTTCATTTTTTGGATGTTAATATAAATCGCATTGGCACCACTTTGAACACTGAAGTTTATACAAAACCTACTGATCGTAACACCATCCTCAGATATGACAGTGCCCATCCGAGGATGATGGTTCGATCACTTCCTTACAGCCAATTCATCAGAGCTAAGAGGATAGTTAGTGATACATCTACACTAGATTGGACTCTGGAAAAAATGACAATCTTTCAGAGACGCTATCCAATATCCACACTGCAACAGCAACGTACTCGCATTGATCAAAGAGATAGAGGCCAATTGTTCCAAGATACTAGGAGAGACCACTCTAACAAAATACCCTTTTTATCCACTTTCTATGAAGCCAGTCCATATGTTAATAAAATTATCAACAAACATTGGTCGATTCTAAATACCGGGCACCAGAACATCTTAGAATTCTCCAATAGACCTATAATGTCATATAGAAGGGCCCATAATCTCAAGGATAAGCTGGTAAAAAATGATATTGGTTCACACAAAGGTGCACAGCAATCATATTTGGCTCCTAAGAAATGCGGTAGTTATCCGTGCCTTCACTGTGTAAATTGTAAATACATGGTGAAGGGACGAGAATTTACACATCCAAATAATGGGATCTCTTATTCTCTTAAGTTTTACTTGACATGCGACTCATGTTACGTTATCTATGTTTTATGGTTCCCATGCAAGCTGCTTTATGTGGGCGAGACCACATGCGATTTAAAAACTCGCATTAATCAACATCGCTATTCAATCCACAAAAAACGGAAAGATCTGCCGGTTTCCCATCACTTTATTACACAAGGGTCATGGTGAGAGTGATCTTAGATTTATGATTCTCGACCATGTCCCATTACCACGCACGGGTGGTAATCGCATTAAAATGCTAAAAAAAGCGCGCGTCCGAGTGGATTTTTAAATTGCAAACAATTAAACCGAGGGGGGTAAATGTGGAATATAAACCCTGGCTATTTATATGATCTCATGTCTATTTCTGTCCTCGTCAGCGGAAGTGTTGAAAAAAAGTTTTCTTTTTTAAATAATATATTTTGATAATATATTTTTAATTTTCACTTTTCAGGACCAATGGAAGGAGGGGCTTTGCTCATCAGTTGGGTGGATGCTCTGGATACTAGCAGCACATTCACATGACATGTAGATATATATCTGGTGGGTTTTCCACTATGCGCGCTTTATGAATGAGTTTGCTTTAATAGCGTATACTACGGCCACCTAGGACATTATCGCCTGCTACAAGTTAGTGATGTGTGGGTGAGATGCGTGGGGAACAGCTGACGCTGGCCCCTGTTATTTTCGCTTACATACACAGGGGGATAGTGTGGCGAAAGATAGCACATCCTCCGCTACAATACCCAGGGTGAATTGTCCTTATTTATGGTTGGCTTATTACACATTTTCCTTGACTTGTTTATCTATACCTAGCGCTATAATCACATGACTAATCACATGACCGGTCACGTGATGTGTTACTCAGAATCACATGATTTTTCTGAGTGACATCACAGACATGCGCAATTCAAGTTCCGGAACGCTGTATCCACGAATTTCAGTTGCAGGACATTGAATCCACCCACCATTGAGCACGCCTAACTCCATGCCTGGCCCTCCCACCTTCCCGAACACACAGGTGACGATCATTCATTATGAAATATCACTTATGTATAATATTGGTATTTTTTCTACACTACCACATTTGGACAAGTTTTGTATATTCATTTATGTACCAAATGATGTCCTCTTCTGAGCACTATGTTTTTATATGTACACATGAGCTTCTTTGAGTATATTTTTTTTCATGTAAAGTGGATTGGTACTTATGTATGCTAAAATGATGTGACCTCATAAATATGCACTGTTCACTGAGATGTATTGCTTGAAAATGGTCTCAGCAAGTGGATCGAAACGTTGCATGGGTGAATAAAAGGATCCCACTGTTTTCACCTACTGGAAGTGCTGGGGTGTATTTATTTATTTTTATCTATCATCACTTTGGTAAAGTGCAATACCGCTGGCACCCATCGCTATACAGCTGCTTTACAAGGAGTGCTGCCCTGAACTTCCAACGATTATATATATATATATATATATATATATATATATATATATATACATTACAGACCAAAAGTTTGGACACACCTTCTCATTCAAAGAGTTTTCTTTATTTTCATGACTATGAAAATTGTAGATTCACACTGAAGGAATCAAAACTATGATATAACACATGTGGAATTATATACATAACAATCAAGTGTGAAACAACTGAAAATATGTCATATTCTAGGTTCTTCAAAGTAGCCACCTTTTGCTTTGATTACTGCTTTGCACACTCTTGGCATTCTTTTGATGAGCTTCAAGAGGTAGTCCCCTGAAATGGTTTTCACTTCACAGGTGTGCCCTGTCAGGTTTAATAAGTGGGATTTCTTGCCTTATAAATGGGGTTGGGACCATCAGTTGCATTTAGGAGAAGTCAGGTGGATACACAGCTGATAGTCCTACTGAATAGACTGTTAGAATTTGTATTATGGCAAGAAAAAAGCAGCTAAGTAAAGAAAAACGAATGGCCATCATTACTTTAAGAAATGAAGGTCAGTCAGTCAGCTGAAAAATTGGGAAAACTTTGAAAGTTATGGCTATTTGACCATGAAGGAGAGTGATGGGGTGCTGCGCCAGATGACCTGGCCTCCACAGTCACCGGACCTGAACCCAATCGAGATGGTTTGGGGTGAGCTGGACCGCAGAGTGAAGGCAAAAGGGCCAACAAGTGCTACGCATCTCTGGGAACTCCTTCAAGACTGTTGGAAGACGATTTGAGGTGACTACCTCTTGAAGCTCATCAAGAGAATGCCAAGAGTGTGCAAAGCAGCAATCAAAGCAAAAGGTGGCTACTTTGAAGAACCTAGAATATGACATATTTTCAGTTATTTCACACTTGTTTGTTATGTATATAATTCCACATTTGTTAATTCATAGTTTTGATGCCTTCATAGTCATGAAAATAAAGAAAACTCTTTGAATGAGAAGGTGTGTCCAAACTTTTGGTCTGTACTGTATATATATATATATATATATATATATGTCAATTTTAGTTTTTAGTATTTTAGATTTTTGAACCCACACACACGCCTGTCACGGCGGACGTGCACTCAGACTCACAGATAACCCACCAACCAGGCTCTGGGCGAGAGACAGGGGAAGGGTCACCTCCTAGCTAATCCCTGACCTCTTTCCCTGCACTGCTCAACCCACATGCAGATCTTAATGGTAGGTCTGATGTGTCCCCGTGCCTGGGCTGAATCAACCCTAAATTCCCTGAGATAGTGAAGAGGGGAAATAGGAGCAGCCTGCTCGCACAGAACCTGGATGGGAGAGATGACACAAAACAACCAAACTAGAAATTCACACTTATCTTTCTGAGCTGGAACAGACAACCTTCCTTCCTAGCTTCCAAGACCACAATGATACCTATAATCCGCTCAGAGCACTGGACTGGAGTGCTATTTAAACTAATGACCCCACCCAGTGCACCTAATGAGAGGCGGATCCAGCACGGCTCCAAAACAAATACTAAACTCGTGCTGCTATCCTGGCCGACCTCCGTACATCGTCAGAGCAAGGCATGACAGCGCCGTCTGCGTGCGTGGGTCCTGCACCTGCTGAGCGCCGGTCAGTACTGTCAATTACTGACTGCGTCTGCTCAGTTTTAGTGCCTTTATTTATTTATTTATTTATTTTTGGAGCCTTTTTTTCAAAATTTTTATCATAGTCTTTCACTTATCTTATTCTCTTTTCTTTCTCTCTTAAATCACTACATACACCCCCCTGACACTTTTCACTTTACATACACCAATAAAAAAAAAAATATGTCCAATTCATCCCAGAGAATGTACGCTGCTGAGGCATACGCCATCCTTGCCTCTGAAACGGAGTCTGCAAGTGAGGGAGAAGAGGATGCCACATTCTTAGAGGATGCCACAGTTTTTAGTATTTTAGATTTTTGAACCCACACATGCGCCTGTCACGGCGGACGTGCACTCAGACTCACAGATAACCCACCAACCAGGCTCTGGGCGAGAGACAGGGGAAGGGTCACCTCCTAGCTAATCCCTGACCTCTTTCCCTGCACTGCTCAACCCACATGCAGATCTTAATGGTAGGTCTGATGTGTTCCCGTGCCTGGGCTGAATCAACCCTAAATTCCCTGAGATAGTGAAGAGGGGAAATAGGAGCAGCCTGCTCGCACAGAACCTGGATGGGAGAGATGACACAAAACAACCAAACTAGAAATCACACTTATCTTTCTGAGCTGGAACAGACAACCTTCCTTCCTAGCTTCCAAGACCACAATGATACCTATAATCCGCTCAGAGCACTGGACTGGAGTGCTATTTAAACTAATGACCCCACCCAGTGCACCTGATGAGAGGCGGATCCAGCACGGCTCCAAAACAAATACTAAACTCGTGCTGCTATCCTGGCCGACCTCCGTACATCGTCAGAGCAAGGCATGACGGCGCCGTCTGCGTGCGTGGGTCCTGCACCTGCTGAGCGCCGGTCAGTACTGTCAATTACTGACTGCGTCTGCTCAGTTTTAGTACCTTTATTTATTTATTTATTTATTTATTTATTTATTTATTTTTGGAGCCTTTTTTTCAAAATTGTTATCATAGTCTTTCACTTATCTTATTCTCTTTTCTTTCTCTCTTAAATCACTACATACACCCCCCTGACACTTTTCACTTTACATACACCAATAAAAAAAAAATATGTCCAATTCATCCCAGAGAATGTACGCTGCTGAGGCATACGCCATCCTTGCCTCTGAAACGGAGTCTGCAAGTGAGGGAGAAGAGGATGCCACATTCCTCTACTCCTCTACTCCATCATCGTCATCCGGTGATGAGGGACCCTCAAGGAGACGCCCCAGGAGTGATGAAGTAGCCCCCCCAGTGATCCCCTGTGGTCCACACCGCTTGAGGATTAGGAGTTCTCCCCCCAAATTCCATAGTTTGTGGGAAACTCTGGAATCCAGATTGACTGCACGGGTTTCACGGAAAAAAAAAATTCGAAATCTTTTTCTCTGCCGATCTCATAAATTTGATGGTGACCCAAACAAATTTGTACGCCCAGCAATTTATTTCTCAAAACCCGACATCCTTATATGCTAGACCCCTAGGTTGGACCCCTGCAAATGCAGCAGACATTATGAAGTTTTGGGGGCTGTTGCTGGTAAAAAAAAATAAAAAATGAGACAATATTGGAGTTCAGATGTCTTTTACCGCACTCCAATTTACAATATTGCCATGTCCCGCTCAAGATTTGAATCCATTTTGAAATTCCTACATTATAATGATAATGCACAGTGCCCCCCCCCCCCCCAAAAAAAATAAAAAAATAAAAATGACCCAAATTTTGACCGTCTATTCAAAATAAGACCCCTTCTGGAGCACCTCAACTCAAAATTTACAGAGGTGTTCACCCCATAAAAAGAAATTAGCATAGACAAGTCCTTTGCAGCAAGCGGGCACGGTACGGAATACAAATGTACAAGCTGTGCGAAAGTACCTCCGGGTACACCTACCGGTTCTGGGTTTATGAGGGGAAATATTCCTGGATACAACCCCCTGAATGCCCCCCTGTCCTAGGAGGTATTGGCAAGATTGTGTGGGACTTACTGCACCCACTACTGGATAATGGTTATCACCTCTATGTAGATAACTATTACACCAGCATCCCCCTATTTATGTCCCTAAAAACCCGTGGTACTGTGGCTTGCGGCACGGTGCGAAAAAAATCAGAGAGGGCTATCTAGATCCCTGGTAGGGCAACTACTCCGAAAAAGTGACAGTAAAGCTCTCCGCCATGAGAACATGCTGGTGGTTAAGTACAAGGACAAGAGAGATAGAGAGTACCTCACTTGCATACCCACTTTCTAACAACCACTACATAATCTTTTCTGCGAGACACCTGTTTGGTAAAAAGTACCCTTTCCACCACTTAAAATATTTGTACGGGGGTGCTCTTTCCGAAATGGGGTCACTCTTCATTTCTGGGGACCTCTGGAAATTTTTTTAATGTGACATGGCAGCTAAAATCCATGTCTGGCAATTCAGGCCTGCAAAAAACATATATTGCACTTTGCCTGTAGCGGCCTGCTATGCGCCAATACAGCAGGCTGCGAGCTCATATGGGGTGTTGGCAAAATGGGGAGAAAATGGGGAACATATACTGGGGTGCATTTTCTCCTTTAACTCCTTGTCAAAGTGAAAAATTGGGGTCTGCTTGTAATTTTTCATTTTTACAATTGTGTGCTTTGAAATCCTCTCTCTAGTATGTGTGCGTTCTGTGAGACACCTGTTTGGTAAAAAGTACCCTTTCCACCACTTAAAATGTTCATATGGGGGGTGCTCTTTCCGAAATTTGGTCACTTCTTGGGATTTCTTTTTTCTGGGGACCTCAAGAAATTTTTTAAATGTGACCTGGCAGCTAAAATCCATGTCTGCCAATTCAGGTCACCAAAATCCATATTTAGCTGTTTTTATCTAGAGCCCTGCCATGCGCCCATACATCATTTTATGAGCACATATTGGGTGTTGGCGTATTCGGAGGTAAATGGGGAACAAAATGTGGGGTGCATTTTGTCCTGTTAACCCTTGTGAAAGTGAAAAATGTGGGTGTAAAAACTATAATTGTTCATTTTAACAGCCATGCATTTCCTAATTCTGTGAAACGCTCGATGGGTCAAAGTGCTCATTACACACCTTGGAATATTCCTTGAGGGGTGTTGTTTCCAGAATGGGGTCACTTTTTGGGGGTTGCCACTCTAGGGTTACCTCAGGGTGTGTTCAATTGCAAGATGGCGCCTGTGAATTATTCCCGTGAAATCTGCCTTCCAGAAGCCATTTGGTGCTCCTTTCCTTCTGACCCCTGTGGTGCACCCATATAGCAGTATACAAGCACATATGGGGTATTGCTGTAATCAGGAGAAAATGGGCAATAAATGAGGTGGTAAATTTTTTCCGGTTCCCCCTTTTGAAAGGGAAAAATTTGGGCCTAAAGTAAATTTTTCTTGAAAAAATTGAAATTTTTCATTTTCACAGCCAATTCCATGTTTTACCTTTGAGGGCAAAGTTCTCACTGCACATCTTGAAATATTCCTTGAAGGGTTTAGTTTCCAGAATGGGGTCACTTTTTGGGGATTTCCACTCTAGGGGTACCTCAGGGTGTCTTTATATGCGACATAGCTCCCAAAAGTCAATCCTGCAAAATATGTCCTCCAAAAGCCCTATGGCGCTACTTCCCTTTTGGACCCTGCCATGCACTCATACATCATTTTATGAGCACATATTGAGTGTTGGCATATTCAGGGGTAAATGGGGAACAAAATGTGGGGTGCATTTTGTCCTGTTACCCCTTGTGAAAGTGAAAAATGTGGGTGTAAAGCAACTTTTTCTGGAAAAAACTTAAAATTTTTCATTTTCACAGCCAAGCGTTTCTTAATTCTGTGAAACGCCCGATGGGTCAAAGTGCTCACTACACACCTTGAAATATTCCTTTAGGGGTGTATTTTCCAGAATGTGGGGACTTTCTGGGTGTTTCCACTGTAGGGACACCTCAGAGTGTCTGCGACATAGCTCCCAATTACCATTCCAGCTAAATCCGCTCTCCAAAAGCCATATGGTGCTCCTTCCACTCTGAAGCCTGCTGTGCGCCCATACATCAGTTTTTGAGCACACATGGAGTGTTTCTGTAAACCCCAGATTCAGGGTAATAGATTTTGAGTTTTGTTTGGCTGTTAACCCTTAATGTGTTGAAGAAAAAATAGATTAAAATCTGCTAAAAAATGTGAAATTTTTAAATTAAATTCCCATTTTCCTTTAATTCTCGTGGGGCAACTAAATGGTTAACAAAGTTTGTAAAATTTATTTTGAATACCTTGAGAGGTGTAGTTTCTAAAATGGGGTGATATTTGGGTGGTTTCTAATATGTAAGTGACTTCATAACTGAGTTGGTCCTGAAAAATTTTGGTTTTGAAAATATTGTTAAAAATGTTAAGATTTGCTTCTAAACTTCTAAGCCTTCTAACGTCCCAAAATGATCCAAACATGAAGTAGACATATGGGAAATGTAAAGTAATTACTATTTTTGGAGTTATTACTATCTATTATAAAAGAGAAATTGAAATTTGGAAATTGTAAATTTGTTCATTTAAAAAAAAAAAATGGACATTTTGTATTTTTTTCACCAGTGTCATGAAGTACGATATGTGACGAGAAAACATTCTCAGAATGGCCTGTATAAATAAAAGCGTTTAGAAGTTATTACCACATAAAGTGACACATGTCAGATTTTCAAAAAATGGCCTGGGCAGGAAGGTGAAAACAGGCCCGGGGTTGAAGGGGTTAATAGATAGCTACCTCCAGTTTTCCAGCATTTAGGACAGACTGAAGAGGTGGAGAGTTTAGTCAGAGGGTGGCCAATTAGTAATGTGAGAGGAGAATGAATTAAGGCAACAAGAGTTTTTGCCGTTTCCACTGTAAAAAAAGGGCAATATTTTTGGGGTGCAAACAACAAGAGCGTTTAAGTGATTGAATATGGTGAACAAAGGAAAGATAAGAGTCAAATGTGGCCCCAAGACAGCGGGCATGTTGCACAGGAGTTATGATAGTGCTGCAGACCGAAATTGAGATATCAAGTTTAGATGGGTTAGTAGATGGGGGAAAGACAAGAAGTTCAGTTTTTGAGAGGTGCAGTTTTAGATACAGAAGAGGACATGATGTTAGAGACAGCTTCCAGACAATTACTGGTGTTTTGTAGTAAAGCAAGGGTGATGTCAGGAGATGAAGTGTCAGCATAGAGATAGTACCAAAAGCCAAATCTACTGATAGTCTACCCAATGGGGGCTGTATAGAGGGAGAAGAGTAGAGGACCTAGTACTGAGTCCTGAGGAACTCCAACATCAAGAGGAAGATGAGGAGAAGAAGAAGAGCCAGCTAAATATACACTAAAGAAGCGGCCAGAGAGATGGGAAGAGAACAAAGAGCAGTGAGTGGAGCGTGTTGAGGAGGAGTTTATGGTCTACAGCAGGGATCAGCAACCTCCGGCACTCCAGCTGTTGTGAAACTACAATTCCCAGCATGCTCCATTCATTTCTATGAGAGTTCTGAGAAGAGCAGAGCAAGTATGCATGCTGGGAGTTGTAGTTTCACAACACCTGGAGTGCCGGAGGTTGCCTACCCCTGGTCTACAGTATCAAACACTGCAGAGAGATCCATAAGAATCAGTCGAAAATAATCACCATTTCTTTTTGCTGTTAGGAGAAGTTTCTGTAGATTGAAGAGGGCGAAAGGCAGATTGTAAGGGGTCAAGAAGATAGTTTGCGAAGAGATAGCTTATTAAGCGAGAGTAGACAAGACATTCAAGGAGTTTAGAAATGAAGGGGAGGTTAGAAACAGGTCAATAGTTAGCAGCACAGGTCGGGTCAATGGATTTTTTTCCAAAATATGCGAACACCAGGATATTCTATCTGATTCTTGAACATCCTTTTCCAAAACGATGGGAATTAATTTTAACTTTGTCATTCATTTGGCACTATAAGAGCCTCCACGTTTCTAGGAAGAATTTCCACTGCAATATAAAGTAAAGCTGCAAAGATGCACACATTCATCCGACTAGAGTGAGATTGCTACAGACATTAACTGACAGGACCTCGTTTAGCATAAAACTTTTGCATGTAAAAATTACAATTTAAAAAATGAATATGCTTTTAACTTAAAGGCTATGTACACCTTTGGAGTCAATTTTTTTAATGATTGCATTTAACTTATTTTTGGCTAAAAATCATATTTCCAATTGGCCTTTATTAAAAATATTCAGCTCTTCAGTCACAAAGGGTTGACTGTTTTTCTAATTGTGTGACTGGTACTTTCACTTTCTGCCCTTCATCTAATAAACCTTATCTCTAAACTACTGAGAGGTCATAAAGACTTATTTAAGCCACATTCTTATCAGTAAGGTAAGGATTAAGCTTTAACCCCTTAAGGACCGGGTCATTTTTAACCTTAAGGACAAGACTGATTTTTGCAAATCTGACATGTGTCACTTTATGTGGTGATAACTTTAAAACACTTTTACTTATCCAAGCCATTCTGAGATTGTTTTCCCGTAGTTCATGACAGTGGTAAATTTAAATCAAAATATAGAATTTTTTTTTATAGGAAAAATACCAAATTTACCAAAAATTTGTACAAATTCGCAACTTTCCAAATTTCATTTTCTCTGCCTTTAAAACAGATAGTGATACCTCATATAATAGTTATTACTTTACATTTCCCATATGTCTACTTCATATTTGGATCATTTTGTGAATGCCATTTTATTTTTTGGCGACTTTAGAAGGCTTAGAATTTTACAAGCAAATCTTGAACTTTTTCAGAAAATTTCCAAAAAACACTTTTTAAGGATCAGTTCAGGTCTGAAGTCACTTTGTGAGGCTTATATAATAGAAATCACCCAAAAATGACCCCATTTTAGAAACTACACCCCTCAAGGTATTAAAAACAGATTTTACAAATGTTGTTAACCCTTTAGGTGTTCCACAAGAATTAATGGAAAATGTAACGGAAAATTTCCGAATTTCACTTTTTTGGCAGATTTTCCATTTTGATTTTTTTTTTTTCCGCTAACAAAGCAAAAGTTAACAGCCAAACTAAACTCAATATTTATTGCCCTGATTCTGTAGTTTACAGAAACACCCTCTATGTGGTCGTAAACTGCTGTATAGCCACACGGCAGGGCGCAGAAGGTAAGGAACGCCATATGGTTTTTGGAAGGCAGATTTTGATGGACTGGTTTGTTGACACCATGTCCCATTTGAAGCCACCCTGATGCACCCCTAGATTAAAACACCAAAAAAGTGACCCCATTTTGGAAACTACGGGATAAGGTGGCAGTTTTGTTGGTACTATTTTAGGGTAAAGATGATTTGTGGTTGCTCTATATTACACTTTTAGTGAGGCAAGGTAACAAAAAAATTGCTGTTTTGGCACTGTTTTAATTTTTTGTTATTTACAACGTTCATCTGACAGGTTAGATCATGAGCTATTTTTATAAAGTATAACAGAACACAACCAAGATGAATGCTGGTCAAACAAAATAGATATAAATGGCGCCCAAAAATAAGAATTAGAGTAATTTGAGTACTGGAGTGCCTTAAAACGTATATTTATTAAATACCATTAAAATAATAGGCCCAACAATAAGGAATACATATATATAACACCTCACTAGGAGGTAACATCTGCCAACCAGAAGTGAACTGGTAGGGAAAATAATAAATGAGCCAGGCGGTGTGTACACTGGTTCACTCAGAGGGTGAGTTAGGAAATAATAGGGATAGAGATATGAGAGGGAGACAGATGCTGGGACTCAGCCCCTCAATATGTCCCTATATCCTAACTATAGAACTAAACCCTCTCTGACTGCCCCTAGATGGCCCTCAGACCTATCCATTGACTGCCCAGCTTCGTCAGAAGCAAAAAGACCAGTCACTCATTAGGGCAGGCAGACAAGAGAAGTACATATAAACAAAACAAAACTAAAGAAAAGCGTCCCTACGCGTTTCACTGACCGTTGTCAGATCATCAGGGGACCAGAATGTAATTGCCCGGAGCACAGGCAGACAACAACCAACGCAGTATACGCCTGTTGTATCCTAAATCATAGGTTGCGGCAGTTAACTAAGACGATCCATAGAGTGTAACTGGATGTACTTAACTTGCCCATGTAGTCAGCCTGCGTCCTCGGTCTGCACCTCTCCTGCGTATGGCAGTGGGAGCGAGTGACTAGCGCTGGCGTCCTTTTTAAACCTCGCGCGTCATATAAGCCCCTCCCACCTGCCGCACATGATCAATCACGTGACGCCCGACGTGTAACATCGCGTCACTCCCAAGAGTCACATGATCGGATGCGGCGGTGAAGCAATCCCATCTACTGTTGAGCCCGTCTCCAATGTATCTGACAGGTCCAACAGTAAAGGGGAGGGGTAATGGATATCAGGATATGTTCATAGCGATGTGGTGGTGGGCTCATTCCACTCACCATAAACAACCTAAATACGGCTAGTATAGCCTATTAGAGGTGCGTCACTCCATATGGTCACAGGAGGCGCTACCTAGGATATTTAGTGACAGATTAAAGGAGAAACATACTGGACAGTAGAAAATCAAAGTTAGTAGGGATGATGCATAATGAACTGTACTTAAGGACACCCCTCATAGGGTGCCCAAACACAGAGAGAGAAGGGCATGGAAGGAGGATAAATGCAAAGAGGGGAGGGGGGGGGCAGGGAACATAACAAAATATAGACATAATGGATACAGTTATCCCAGTTTGACAGCCAGGATAATGGGCTGAAAAGACTGTAAATCCAAAACGGAACTAGACACAAAATGATGGTATAATGTATAGCTAGTATAGTATATATAGCTTATATACAATCGGCATAGTGTAATCCATATAGAGGATGAATGATGAATATAAATTACCCTAGAAAGGGACTAATCTGGTATAGGGCTATATATACAGGGAGTGCAGAATTATTAGGCAAGTTGTATTTTTGAGGATTCATTTTATTATTGAACAACAACCATGTTCTCAATGAACCCAAAAAACTCATTAATATCAAAGCTGAATATTTTTGGAAGTAGTTTTTAGTTTGTTTTTAGTTTTAGCTATTTTAGGGGGATATCTGTGTGTGCAGGTGACTATTACTGTGCATAATTATTAGGCAACTTAACAAAAAACAAATATATACCCATTTCAATTATTTATTTTTACCACTGAAACCAATCTAACATCTCAACATTCACAAATATACATTTCTGACATTCAAAAACAAAACAAAAACAAATCAGTGACCAATATAGCCACCTTTCTTTGCAAGGACACTCAAAAGCCTGCCATCCATGGATTCTGTCAGTGTTTTGATCTGTTCACCATCAACATTGCGTGCAGCAGCAACCAGACACTGTTCAGAGAGGTGTACTGTTTTCCCTCCTTGTAAATCTCACATTTGATGATGGACCACAGGTTCTCAATGGGGTTCAGATCAGGTGAACAAGGAGGCCATGTCATTAGATTTTCTTCTTTTATACCCTTTCTTGCCAGCCACGCTGTGGAGTACTTGGACGCGTGTGATGGAGCATTGTCCTGCATGAAAATCATGTTTTTCTTGAAGGATGCAGACTTCTTCCTGTACCACTGCTTGAAGAAGGTGTCTTCCAGAAACTGGCAGTAGGACTGGGAGTTGAGCTTGACTCCATCCTCAACCCGAAAAGGCCCCACAAGCCCAAACCAGTACTCCACCTCCACCTTGCTGGCGTCTGAGTCGGACTGGAGCTCTCTGCCCTTTACCAATCCAGCCACGGGCCCATCCATCTGGCCCATCAAGACTCACTCTCATTTCATCAGTCCATAAAACCTTAGAAAAATCATTCTTGAGATATTTCTTGGCCCAGTCTTGACGTTTCAGCTTGTGTGTCTTGTTCAGTGGTGGTCGTCTTTCAGCCTTTCTTACCTTGGCCATGTCTCTGAGTATTGCACACCTTGTGCTTTTGGGCACTCCAGTGATGTTGCAGCTCTGAAATATGGCCAAACTGGTGCCAAGTGGCATCTTGGCAGCTGCACGCTTGACTTTTCTCAGTTCATGGGCAGTTATTTTGCGCCTTGGTTTTTCCACACGCTTCTTGCGACCCTGTTGACTATTTTGAATGAAACGCTTGATTGTTCGATGATCACGCTTCAGAAGCTTTGCAATTTTAAGAGTGCTGCATCCCTCTGCAAGATATCCCACTATTTTTGACTTTTCTGAGCCTGTCAAGTCCTTCTTTTGACCCATTTTGCCAAAGGCAAGGAAGTTGCCTAATAATTATGCACACGTAATATAGGGTGTTGATGTCATTAGACCACACCCCTTCTCATTACAGAGATGCACATCACCTAATATGCTTAATTGGTAGTAGGCTTTCGAGCCTATACAGCTTGGAGTAAGACAACATGCATGAAGAGGATGATGTGGTCAAAATAGGCCTCACATTTATATTCAACCAAATCTGTCATTACTTGTGTGCCTGTATTAGTGTAATACGGTACCTAAATAGATAGCCAGACAGTGTTAGGTGTCTGTAAAAAAGGCCTGAATTTTAATTCAATACATTGGCCCGAATAATATTTTTCTTATTGTGGTGAACGGTAACAATGAGGTAAACAACTAGTAAGGGACGTGGACATGGTCGTGGTGGTGTTAGTGGACCCTCTGGTGCTGGGAGAGGACGTGGCTGTTCTGCCACAGCCACACGTCCTAGTGTACCAACTACCTCAGGTCCCAGTAGCCGCCAGAATTTACAGGGATATTTGGTGGGGCCCAATGCCGTTCTAAGGATGGTAAGTAGAGTTGAGCGAACACCTGGATGTTCGGGTTCGAGAAGTTCGGCCGAACTTACCGGAAATGTTCGGGATCCGAACCCGACCAGAACTTCGTCCCGAACCCGAACCCCATTGAAGTCAATAGGGACCCGAACTTTTGGGCACTAAAAAGGCTGTAAAACAGCCCAGGAAAGAGCTAGAGGGCTGCAAAAGGCAGCAACATGTAGGTAAATCCCCTGCAAACAAATGTGGATAGGGAAATGAATTAAAATAAAAATTAAAAAAATAAAAATTAACCAATATCAATTGGACAGAGGTCCCATAGCAGAGAATCTGGCTTCACGTCAGCAGAGAATCAGTCTCTTCATGCCATAGCAGAGAATCTGGCTTCATGTCAGCGCAGAATCAGTCTTCATGTCATAGCAGAGAATCAGGCTTCACGTCACCCACCACTGGAACAGGCCAATGTCACATATTTAGGCCCCGGCACCCAGACAGAGGAGAGAGGTCCCGTAACAGAGAATCTGGCCTTATGTCAGTGCAGAATCAGTCTTCATGTCATAGCAGAGAATCAGGCTTCACGTCACCCACCACTGAAACAGGCCACTGTCACATATTTAGGCCCAGGCACCCAGGCAGAGGAGAGAGGTCCCGTAACAGAGAATCTGGCCTTATGTCAGCGCAGAATCAGTCTTCATGTCATAGCAGAGAATCAGACTTCACGTCACCCACCACTGGAACAGGCCACTGTCACATATTTAGGCCCAGGCACCCAGGCAGAGGAGAGAGGTCCCGTAACAGAGAATCTGGCCTTATGTCAGCTCAGAATCAGTCTTTATGTCATAGCAGAGAATCAGGCTTCACGTCACCCACCACTGGAACAGGCCACTGTCACATATTTAGGCCCAGGCACCCAGGCAGAGGAGAGAGGTCCCGTAACAGAGAATCTGGCCTTATGTCAGCACAGAATCTGTCTTCATGTCATAGCAGAGAATCAGGCTTCACGTCACCCACCACTGGAACAGGCCACTGTCACATATTTAGGCCCAGGCAGAGGAGAGAGGTCCCGTAACAGAGAATCTGGCCTTATGTCAACACAGAATCTGTCTTCATGTCATAGCAGAGAATCAGGCTTCACGTCACCCACCACTGGAACAGGCCACTGTCACACATTTAGGCCCCGGCACCCAGACAGAGGAGAGGTTCATTCAACTTTGGGTTGCCCCGCAATATAATGGTAAAATGAAAATAAAAATAGTATTGAATGAGGAAGTGCCCTGGAGTAGAATAATATATTGTTAAGGGGAGGTAGTTAATATCTAATCTGCACAAGGGATGGACAGGTCCTGTGGGATCCATGCCTGGTTCATTTTTATGAACGTCAGCTTGTCCACATTGGCTGTAGACAGGCGGCTGCGTTTGTCTGTAATGACGCCCCCTGCCGTGCTGAATACACGTTCGGACAAAACGCTGGCCGCCGGGTAGGCCAGCACCTCCAAGGCATAAAAGGCTAGCTCTGGCCACGTGGACAATTTGGAGACCCAGAAGTTGAATGGGGCCGAACCATCAGTCAGTACGTGGAGGGGTGTGCACAGGTACTGTTCCACCATGTTAGTGAAATGTTGCCTCCTGCTAACACGTTCCGTATCAGGTGGTGGTGCAGTTAGCTGTGGCGTGGTGACAAAACTTTTCCACATCTCTGCCATGCTAACCCTGCCCTCAGAGGAGCTGGCTGTGACACAGCTGCGTTGGCGACCTCTTGCTCCTCCTCTGCCTTCGCCTTGGGCTTCCACTGGTTCCCCTGTGACATTTGGGAATGCTCTCAGTAGCGCGTCTACCAACGTGCGCTTGTACTCGCGCATCTTCCTATCACGCTCCAGTGTAGGAAGTAAGGTGGTCACATTGTCTTTGTACCGGGGATCCAGCAGGGTGGCAACCCAGTAGTCCGCACACGTTAAAATGTGGGCAACTCTGCTGTCGTTGCGCAGGCACTGCAGCATGTAGTCGCTCATGTGTGCCAGGCTGCCCAGAGGTAAGGACAAGCTGTCCTCTGTGGGAGGCGTATCGTCATCGTCCTGTGTTTCCCCCCAGCCATGCACCAGTGATGGGCCCGAGCTGCTTTGGGTGCCACCCCGCTGTGAACATGCTTCATCCTCATCCTCCTCCACCTCCTCCTCATCCTCGTCCTCTTCGTCCTCCAGTAGTGGGCCCTGTCTGGCCACATTTGTACCTGGCCTCTGGTGTTGCAAAAAACCTCCCTCTGAGTCACTTCGAAGAGACTGGCCTGAAAGTGCTAAAAATGACCCCTCTTCCTCCTGGGCCACCTCCTCTTCCATCATCGCCCTAAGTGTTTTCTCAAGGAGACATAGAAGTGGTATTGTAACGCTGATAACGGCGTCATCGCCACTGGCCATGTTGGTGGAGTACTCGAAACAGCGCAACAGGGCACACAGGTCTCGCATGGAGGCCCAGTCATTGGTGGTGAAGTGTGTCTGATCCGCAGTGCGACTGACCCGTGCGTGCTGCAGCTGAAACTCCACTATGGGCTGCTGCTGCTATGGCCTGCTGCTGCTCGCACAGTCTGTCCAGCATATGCAAGGTGGAGTTGCACCTGGTGGGCACGTCGCATATGAGGCGGTGAGCGGGAAGGCCGAAGTTACGCTGTAGCGCAGACAGGCGAGCAGCGGCAGGGTGTGAACGCCGGAAGCGCGAACAGACGGCCCGCACTTTATGCAGCAGCTCTGACATGTCGGGGTAGTTGTGAATGAACTTCTGCACCACCAAATTCAGCACATGCGCTAGGCAAGGGATGTGCGTCAAACCGGCTAGTCCCAGAGCTGCAACAAGATTTCGCCCATTATCGCACACCACCAGGCCGGGCTTGAGGCTCACCGGCAGCAACCACTCGTCGGTCTGTTGTTCTATACCCCGCCACAACTCCTGTGCGGTGTGGGGCCTGTTCCCCAAACATATGAGTTTCAGAACGGCCTGCTGACGTTTACCCCGGGCTGTGCTGAAGTTAGTGGTGAAGGTGTGTGGCTGACTGGATGAGCAGGTGGAAGAAGAGAAGGAGGAAGCTGAGTAGGAGGAGGAGGAGACAGGAGGCAAAGAATGTTGCCCTGCGATCCTTGGCGGCGGAAGGACGTGTGCCAAACAGCTCTCCGCCTGGGGCCCAGCCGCCACTACATTTACCCAGTGTGCAGTTAGGGAGATATAGCGTCCCTGGCCGTGCTTACTGGTCCACGTATCTGTGGTTAGGTGGACCTTGCCACAGATGGCGTTGCGCAGTGGACACTTGATTTTATCGGACACTTGGTTGTGCAGGGAAGGCACGGCTCTCTTGGAGAAGTAGTGCCGGCTGGGAACAACATACTGTGGGACAGCAAGCGACATGAGCTGTTTGAAGCTGTCTGTGTCCACCAGCCTAAATGACAGCATTTCATAGGCCAGTAGTTTAGAAATGCTGGCATTCAGGGCCAGGGATCGAGGGTGGCTAGGTGGGAATTTACGCTTTCTCTCAAATGTTTGTGAGATGGAGAGCTGAACGCTGCCGTGTGACATGGTTGAGATGCTTGTTGACGCAGGTGGTGGTGTTGGTGGTACATCCCATGTTTCCTGGGCGGCAGGTGCCAACGTTCCTCCAGAGGCGGAGGAAGAGGTCGAGGCGGCGGCAGCAGAAGAGGTAGCAGGGGGAGCCTGAGTGAGTTCCTTGTTTTTAAGGTGTTTACTTCACTGCAGTTCATGCTTTGCATGCAGGTGCCTGGTCATGCAGGTTGTGCTAAGGTTCAGAACGTTAATGCCTCGCTTCAGGCTCTGATGGCACAGCGTGCAAACCACTCGGGTCTTGTCGTCAGCACATTGTTTGAAGAAGTGCCATGCCAGGGAACTCCATGAAGCTGCCTTTGGGGTGCTCGGTCCCAGATGGCGGCGGTCAGTAGCAGGCGGAGTCTCTTGGCGGCGGGTGTTCTGATTTTGCCCACTGCTCCCTCTTTTGCTACGCTGTTGGCTCGGTCTCACCACTGCCTCTTCCTCCGAACTGTGAAAGTCAGTGGCACGACCTTCATTCCATGTGGGGTCTAGGACCTCATCGTCCCCTGCATCGTCTTCCACCCAGTCTTGATCCCTGACCTCCTGTTCAGTCTGCACACTGCAGAAAGACACAGCAGTTGGCACCTGTGTTTCGTCATCATCAGAGACGTGCTGAGGTGGTATTCCCATGTCCTCATCATCAGGAAAAATAAGTGGTTGTGCGTTAGTGCATTCTATCTCTTCCACCCCTGGGGAAGGGCTAGGTGGATGCCCTTGGGAAACCCTGGCAGCAGAGTCTTCAAACAGCATAAGAGACTGCTGCATAACTTGAGGCTCAGACAGTTTCCCTGATATGCATGGGGGTGATGTGACAGACCAATGGGCTTGGTTTTCATGCGCCATCTGTGCGCTTTCTGCAGAAGACTGGGTGGAAGATAATGTGAACGTGCTAGATCCACTGTCGGCCACCCAATTGACTAATGCCTGTACCTGCTCAGGCCTTACCACCCTTAGAACGGCATTGGGCCCCACCAAATATCGCTGTAAATTCTGCTGGCTACTGGGACCTGAGGTAGTTGGTTAACTAGGACGTGTGGCTGTGGCAGAACGGCCACGTCCTCTCCCAGCACCAGAGGGTCCACTAACACCACCACGACCATGTCCACGTCCGCGTCCCTTATTAGATGTTTTCCTCATTGTTCCCGTTCACCACAACTTTGAGAATGGCAAATTTGGGAATAGTTTTTCAACCCAGAACAAAAAGTGTGCTTTTACGGTCACTACAAATAACTTGACCAGCTAAAACAGTACAGATTTGGTTGAATAGAAATGTGAGGCCTGTTTTTTTTTGCGCTGTGTGACAGGTATAGGTTTAATCACAGAATTAGACTTGTATCTGCACGGTAGCGAGTGTGTTAAATTTTTCTGAATGACACTATCAGCACCTTCAATGTAAGACAAGCATGTCAAACTCAAAGGCTAACATGGGCCAAAAAAACAAAATTTAAGTTTATGTGGGCCGCATCAAAACAACATTGTTGTTTCATGACTGCTGACCCCCAACATCCCGTTGCCCAATAACACAAGTGAGACCTATATATATATATATATATATATATATATATATACAAATATCAAACTTCACTATAAGACGCACCTAGGTTTATGAGGAGGAAAATAAGAAAAAAATATTTTTAACCAAAAGTTGTGCTTTTGGTGGGCTTTGAATTAATGGTGGTCTGTGCATGACACTATTATGGGGGATCTGTGGATGACTCACTGTCATGTGGGGGATTTGTGGATGGCACTGTTATGGGGGACCTTTGGATGGCGCTGTTATGGGGGATCTGTGGATGGTGCTGTTATGGGGGATCTGTGGATGGCGCTGTTATGGGGGATCTGTGGATGGCACTGTTATGGGGGATCTGTGGATGGCACTGTTATGGGGGATCTGTGGATGGTACTGCTATGGGGTGGGATATCTGTGGATGGCATTGTTATGGGGTGGGGGGATCTGTGGATGGCATTGTTATGGGGTGGGGGATCTGTGGATGGTGCTGTTATGGGGGATCTGTGGATGGCATTGTTATGAGGTGGGGGATCTGTGGATGGAACTGTTATGGGGTGGGATATCTGTGGATGGTACTGCTATGGGGTGGGATATCTGTGGATGGCATTGTTATGAGGTGGGGGGATCTGTGGATGGAACTGTTATGGGGGGGATCTGTGGATGACACTGCTATGTCATCCACAGATCCCCCTCATAACAGTGTCCCCCAATACACCGGCCCTCTGCTCACCGAAGTATTTATAAACGTGAATCCTTATCCTGTTATTAAGTTGAACTAACGCTGCGCTCTCCCATGTTCCCATGTTCCCCTGTATCCCCACAGCACTTACGAACATGCTTCCATAGCAGGCAGAGCGGACGGCACCAGTAACGTCACTCACTGACGTCGCGCGTCTGCTCCGCCTGCTTCATTCATAAAGTGAGCGGAGCAGGCGCTCGACGTCAGTGAGTGATGTTACTGCTGCCGTCCGCTCTGCCTGCTATTGAAGCTTAAGTAAGTGCTATGGGGATACAAGGGAACATGGGAACATGGGAGAGCGCAGCGTTAGTTCAACTTAATAACAGGATAAGGATTCACGTTTATAAATACTTTGGTGAGCGGCGGGGCCCGGTGTAGGAGTACAGTGACTGCACCGGGCCCCGCCCCTAGTTACGGACTCCAGCCCCTCCTCTCTCCCGGCTCATACATAGCAGTCTGCGATGCTGCATCTTTGCCGGGCCGCAAAGATATTCATTGCGGGCCGCAAGCGGCATGTTTGACACCCATGATGTAAGATATCCTTTTTCGTATAGATTTCAAGTAGGCCTCATATAGCAGAAACTAGTTATTTTGAGAATGGCAAATTTGGGAATAGTTTTTCAACCCAGAACAAAAAATGTGCTTTTACGGTCACTACAAATAACTTGACTAGCTAAAACAGTACAGATTTGGTTGAATAGAAATGTGAGGCCTGTTTTTTTTTTGCGCTGTGTGACAGGTATAGGTTTAATCACAGAATTAGACTTGTATCTGCACGGTAGCGTGTGTGTTAGGTTTTTCTGAATGACACTATCAGCACCTTCAATGTAAGATATCCTTTTTGGGATAGATTTCAAGTAGGCCTCATATAGCAGAAACTAGTTATTTTGAGAATGGCAAATTTGGGAATAGTTTTTCAACCCAGAACAAAAAGTGTGTTTTTACGGTCACTACAAATAACTTGACCAGCTAAAACAGTACAAATTTGGTTGAATAGAAATGTCAGGTCTATTTTTTAGGTGCTGGGTGACAGGCTCAACTTGCCCCTGATGTAGTATATGGCCAAAAAAATAACCACACTATTGATGGTTAAATGCACTTGGGTGACACAGGCTCAGCCTGCACCAGATGTAGTATATGGCCAAAAAATAACCAGACTGTTGATGGTTAAATGCACTTCGGTGACACAGGCTCAGCCTGCAGCTGATGTAGGATATAGCAAAAAATAACCACACTATTGATGGTTAAATACACTTGGTGATAGCTTGTGCTGGCGCACCACAAGCCACAAAATGGCCGCCGATCACCCCAGAAAAAAGTGATCTAAAAACGCTCTGGGCAGCCTCAAAAAAGTGAGCAAGTCGATATTAGCACTTCAATGATCCACAGCTGCAGATCGATCACAGAATGAAGTCTTTTGGAGGAGTTAATCTGCCTAATCTCGGCCTAACGTCACACCAGCAACCTCTCCCTATGCTTGAATCAGCAGAGTGACGGGCAGCGCTACGTGACCCAAGCTTATATAGAGGCTGGGTCACATGTTGCACTGGCCAATCACAGCCATGCCAATAGAAGCAAGGCTGTGATGGCCTCTTGGGGCAAATTATCTCCCACCCAGTCTTCTGCAGAAAGCGCACAGATGGTGCATGAAAACCAAGCCCATCAGTCTGTCACATCACCCCCATGCATATCAGGGAAACTGTCTGAGCCTCAAGTTATGCAGCAGTCTCTTATGCTGTTTGAAGACTCTGCTGCCAGGGTTTCCCAAGGGCATCCACCTAGCCCTTCCCCAGGGGTGGAAGAGATAGAATGCACTAACGCACAACCACTTATGTTTCCTGATGATGAGGACATGGGAATACCACCTCAGCACGTCTCTGATGATGACGAAACACAGGTGCCAACTGCTGCGTCTTTCTGCAGTGTGCAGACTGAACAGGAGGTCAGGGATCAAGACTGGGTGGAAGACGATGCAGGGGACGATGAGGTCCTAGACCCCACATGGAATGAAGGTCGTGCCACTGACTTTCACAGTTCGGAGGAAGAGGCAGTGGTGAGACCGAGCCAACAGCGTAGCAAAAGACAAAGAGGGAGCAGTGGGCAAAATCAGAACACCCGCCGCCAAGGGACTCCGCCTGCTACTGACCGCCGCCATCTGGGACCGAGCACCCCAAAGGCAGCTTCAAGGAGTTCCCTGGCATGGCACTTCTTCAAACAATGTGCTGACGACAAGACCCGAGTGGTTTGCACGCTGTGCCATCAGAGCCTGAAGCGAGGCATTAACGTTCTGAACCTTAGCACAACCTGCATGACCAGGCACCTGCATGCAAAGCATGAACTGCAGTGGAGTAAACACCTTAAAAACAAAGAAGTCACTCAGGCTCCCCCTGCTACCTCTTCTGCTGCCGCCGCCTCGGCCTCTTCTGCTGCTGCCGCCGCCTCGGCCTCTTCCTCCGCCTCTGGAGGAACGTTGGCACCTGCCGCCCAGCAAACATGGGATGTACCACCAACACCACCACCTGCGTCACCAAGCATCTCAACCATGTCACACGGCAGCGTTCAGCTCTCCATCTCACAAACATTTGAGAGAAAGCGTAAATTCCCACCTAGCCACCCTCGATCCCTGGCCCTGAATGCCAGCATTTCTAAACTACTGGCCTATGAAATGCTGTCATTTAGGCTGGTGGACACAGACAGCTTCAAACAGCTCATGTCGCTTGCTGTCCCACAGTATGTTGTTCCCAGCCGGCACTACTTCTCCAAGAGAGCCGTGCCTTCCCTGCACAACCAAGTGTCTGATAAAATCAAGTGTGCACTGCGCAACGCCATCTGTGGCAAGGTCCACCTAACCACAGATACGTGGACCAGTAAGCACGGCCAGGGACGCTATATCTCCCTAACCGCACACTGGGTAAATGTAGTGGCGGCTGGGCCCCAGGCGGAGAGCTGTTTGGCGCACGTCCTTCCGCCGACCAAGGATCGCAGGGCAACATTCTTTGCCTCCTGTCTCCTCCTCCTCCTACTCAGCTTCCTCCTCCTCTTCTTCCACCTGCTCATCCAGTCAGCCACACACCTTCACCACCAACTTCAGCACAGCCCGGGGTAAACGTCAGCAGGCCGTTCTGAAACTCATATGTTTGGGGGACAGGCCCCACACCGCACAGGAGTTGTGGCGGGGTATAGAACAACAGACCGACGAGTGGTTGCTTCCGGTGAGCCTCAAGCCCGGCCTGGTGGTGTGCGTTAATGGGCGAAATCTCGTTGCAGCTCTGGGACTAGCCGGTTTGACGCACATCCCTTGCCTGGCGCATGTGCTGAATTTGGTGGTGCAGAAGTTCATTCGCAACTACCCCGACATGTCAGAGCTGCTGCATAAAGTGCGGGCCGTCTGTTCGCGCTTCCGGTGTTCACACCCTGCTGCTGCACGCCTGTCTGCGCTACAGCGTAACTTCGGCCTTCCCGCTCACCGCCTCATATGCGATGTGCCCACCAGGTGGAACTCCACCTTGCACATGCTGGACAGACTGTGCGAGCAGAAGCAGGCCATAGTGGAGTTTCAGCTGCAGCACGCACGGGTCAGTCGCACTGCGGAACAGCACCGCTTCACCACCAGTGACTGGGCCTCCATGCGAGACCTGTGTGCCCTGTTGCGCTGTTTCGAGTACTCCACCAACATGGCCAGTGGCGATGACGCCGTTATCAGCGTTACAATACCACTTCTATGTCTCCTTGAGAAAACACTTAGGGCGATGATGGAAGGTGGCCCAGGAGGAAGAGGAGGAAGAGGGGTCATTTTTAGCACTTTCAGGCCAGTCTCTTCGAAGTGACTCAGAGGGAGGTTTTTTGCAACACCAGAGGCCAGGTACAAATGTGGCCAGACAGGGCCCACTACTGGAGGACGAAGAGGACGAGGATGAGGAGGAGGTGGAGGAGGATGAGGATAAAGCATGTTCACAGCGGGGTGGCACCCAAAGCAGCTCGGGCCCATCACTGGTGCATGGCTGGGGGGAAACACAGGACGATGACGATACGCCTCCCACAGAGGACAGCTTGTCCTTACCTCTGGGCAGCCTGGCACATATGAGTGACTACATGCTGCAGTGCCTGCGCAACGACAGCAGAGTTGCCCACATTTTAACGTGTGCGGACTACTGGGTTGCCACCCTGCTGGATCCCCGGTACAAAGACAATGTGACCACCTTACTTCCTACACTGGAGCGTGATAGGAAGATGCGCGAGTAAAAGCGCACGTTGGTAGAGGCGCTACTGAGAGCATTCCAAATGTCACAGGGGAACCAGTGGAAGCCCAAGGCGAAGGCAGAGAAGGAGCAAGAGGTCGCCAACGCAGCTGTGTCACGGCCAGCTCCTCTGAGGGCAGGGTTAGCATGGCAGAGATGTGGAAAAGTTTTGTCACCACGCCACAGCTAACTGCACCACCACCTGATACGGAACGTGTTAGCAGGAGGCAACATTTCACTAACATGGTGGAACAGTACCTGTGCACACCCCTCCACGTACTGACTGATGGTTCGGCCACATTCAACTTCTGGGTCTCCAAATTGTCCACGTGGCCAGAGCTAGCCTTTTATGCCTTGGAGGTGCTGGCCTGCCCGGCGGCCAGCGTTTTGTCTGAACGTGTATTCAGCACGGCCGGGGGCGTCATTACAGACAAACGCAGCCGTCTGTCTACAGCCAATGTGGACAAGCTGACGTTTATAAAAATGAACCAGGCATGGATCCCACAGGACCTGTCCATCCCTTGTGCAGATTAGACATTAACTACCTCCCCTTAACAATATATTATTGTACTCCAGGGCACTTCCTCATTCAATCCTATTTTTATTTTCATTTTACCATTATATTGCGGGGCAACCCAAAGTTGAATGAACCTCTCCTCTGTCTGGGTGCCGGGGCCTAAATGTGTGACAGTGGCCTGTTCCAGTGGTGGGTGACGTGAAGCCTGATTCTCTGCTATGACATGAAGACTGATTCTGTGCTGACATGAAGCCAGATTCTCTGTTACGGGACCTCTCTCCTCTGTCTGGGTGCCGGGGCCTAAATATGTGACAGTGGCCTGTTCCAGTGGTGGGTGACCTGAAGCCTGATTCTCTGCTATGACATGAAGACTGATTCTGTGCTAACATGAAGCCAGATTCTCTGTTACGGGACCTCTCTCCTCTGTCTGGGTGCCAGGGTCTAAATGTGTGACAGTGGCCTGTTCCAGTGGTGGGTGACGTGAAGCCTGATTCTCTGCTATGATATGAAGACTGATTCTGTGCTGACATGAAGCCAGATTCTCTGTTACGGGACCTCTCTCCTCTGTCTGGGTGCCGGGGCCTAAATATGTGACAGTGGCCTGTTCCAGTGGTGGGTGACGTGAAGCCTGATTCTCTGCTATGACATGAAGACTGATTCTCTGCTGACATGAAGCCTGAATCTCTGTTATGGGACCTCTCTCCTCTGCCTGGATGCCTGGGCCTAAATATGTGACAGTGGCCTGTTCCAGTGGTGGGTGACGTGAAGCCTGATTCTCTGCTATGACATGAAGACTGATTCTGTGCTGACATGAAGCCAAATTCTCTGTTACGGGACCTCTCTCCTCTGTCTGGGTGCCAGGGCCTAAATGTGTGACAGTGGCCTGTTCCAGTGGTGGGTGACGTGAAGCCTGATTCTCTGCTATGACATGAAGACTGATTCTGTGCTGACATGAAGACAGATTCTCTGTTACGGGACCTCTCTCCTCTGTCTGGGTGCCAGGGCCTAAATGTGTGACAGTGGCCTGTTCCAGTGGTGGGTGACGTGAAGCCTGATTCTCTGCTATGACATGAAGACTGATTCTGTGCTGACATGAAGCCAGATTCTCTGTTACGGGACCTCTCTCCTCTGTCTGGGTGCCTGGGCCTAAATATGTGACAGTGGCCTGTTCCAGTGGTGGGTGACGTGAAGCCTGATTCTCTGCTATGACATGAAGACTGATTCTCTGCTGACATGAAGCCTGAATCTCTGTTATGGGACCTCTCTCCTCTGCCTGGGTGCCGGGGCCTAAATATGTGACAGTGGCCTGTTCCAGTGGTGGGTGACGTGAAGCCTGATTCTCTGCTATGACATGAAGACTGATTCTCTGCTGACATGAAGCCTGAATCTCTGTTATGGGACTTCTCTCCTCTGCCTGGGTGCCTGGGCCTAAATATGTGACAGTGGCCTGTTCCAGTGGTGGGTGACGTGAAGCCTGATTCTCTGCTATGACATGAAGACTGATTCTGTGCTGACATGAAGCCAGATTCTCTGTTACGGGACCTCTCTCCTCTGTCTGGGTGCCAGGGCCTAAATGTGTGACAGTGGCCTGTTCCAGTGGTGGGTGACGTGAAGCCTGATTCTCTGCTTTGACATGAAGACTGATTCTCTGCTGACATGAAGCCTGAATTTCTGTTATGGGACCTCTCTCCTCTGCTGTGTGCCTGGGCCTAAATATGTGACAGTGGCCTGTTCCAGTGGTGGGTGACGTGAAGCCTGATTCTCTGCTATGACATGAAGACTGATTCTCTGCTGACATGAAGCCTGAATCTCTGTTATGGGACCTCTCTCCTCTGCCTGGGTGCTTGGGCCTAAATATCTGACAATGGACTGTTCCAGTGGTGGGTGACGTAAAGCCTGATTCTCTGCTATGACATGCAGACTGATTCTCTGCTGACATGAAGCCAGATTCTCTGTTATGGGACCTCTCTCCTCTGCCTGGGTGCCTTGGCCTAAATATGTGACAGTGGCCTGTTCCAGTGGTGGGTGATGTGAAGCCTGATTCTCTGCTATGGTATGAAGACTGATTCTCTGCTGATGTGAAGCCAGATTCTCTGTTACGGGACCTCTCTCCTCTGTCTGGGTGCCAGGGCCTAAATGTGTGACAGTGGCCTGTTCCAGTGTTGGGTGACGTGAAGCCTGATTCTCTGCTATGACATGAAGACTGATTCTGTGCTGACATGAAGACAGATTCTCTGTTACGGGACCTCTCTCCTCTGTCTGGGTGCCAGGGCCTAAATGTGTGACAGTGGCCTGTTCCAGTGGTGGGTGACGTGAAGCCTGATTCTCTGCTATGACATGAAGACTGATTCTCTGCTGACATGAAGCCTGAATCTCTGTTATGGGACCTCTCTCCTCTGCCTGGGTGCCGGTGCCTAAAAATATCTGACAGTGGCCTGTTCCAGTGGTGGGTGACGTGAAGCCTGATTCTCTGCTATGACATGAAGACTGATTCTCTGCTGACATGAAGCCTGAATCTCTGTTATGGGACCTCTCTCCTCTGCCTGGGTGCCGGGGCCTAAATATGTGACAGTGGCCTGTTCCAGTGGTGGGTGACGTGAAGCCTGATTCTCTGCTATGACATGAAGACTGATTCTCTGCTGACATGAAGCCTGAATCTCTGTTATGGGACCTCTCTCCTCTGCCTGGGTGCCGGGGCCTAAATATGTGACAGTGGCCTGTTCCAGTGGTGGGTGACGTGAAGCCTGATTCTCTGCTATGACATGAAGACTGATTCTGTGCTGACATGAAGCCAGATTCTCTGTTACGGGACCTCTCTCCTCTGTCTGGGTGCCAGGGCCTAAATGTGTGACAGTGGCCTGTTCCAGTGGTGGGTGACGTGAAGCCTGATTCTCTGCTTTGACATGAAGACTGATTCTCTGCTGACATGAAGCCTGAATTTCTGTTATGGGACCTCTCTCCTCTGCTGTGTGCCTGGGCCTAAATATGTGACAGTGGCCTGTTCCAGTGGTGGGTGACGTGAAGCCTGATTCTCTGCTATGACATGAAGACTGATTCTCTGCTGACATGAAGCCTGAATCTCTGTTATGGGACCTCTCTCCTCTGCCTGGGTGCTTGGGCCTAAATATCTGACAATGGACTGTTCCAGTGGTGGGTGACGTAAAGCCTGATTCTCTGCTATGACATGCAGACTGATTCTCTGCTGACATGAAGCCAGATTCTCTGTTATGGGACCTCTCTCCTCTGCCTGGGTGCCTTGGCCTAAATATGTGACAGTGGCCTGTTCCAGTGGTGGGTGATGTGAAGCCTGATTCTCTGCTATGGTATGAAGACTGATTCTCTGCTGATGTGAAGCCAGATTCTCTGTTACGGGACCTCTCTCCTCTGTCTGGGTGCCAGGGCCTAAATGTGTGACAGTGGCCTGTTCCAGTGTTGGGTGACGTGAAGCCTGATTCTCTGCTATGACATGAAGACTGATTCTGTGCTGACATGAAGACAGATTCTCTGTTACGGGACCTCTCTCCTCTGTCTGGGTGCCAGGGCCTAAATGTGTGACAGTGGCCTGTTCCAGTGGTGGGTGACGTGAAGCCTGATTCTCTGCTATGACATGAAGACTGATTCTCTGCTGACATGAAGCCTGAATCTCTGTTATGGGACCTCTCTCCTCTGCCTGGGTGCCGGTGCCTAAAAATATCTGACAGTGGCCTGTTCCAGTGGTGGGTGACGTGAAGCCTGATTCTCTGCTATGACATGAAGACCTATACTCTGCTGACATGAAGCCAGATTCTCTGTTACGGGACCTCTCTCCTCTGCCTGGGTGCCGGGGCCTAAATATATGACAATGGACTGTTACAGTGGTGGGTGACGTGAAGCCAGATTCTCTCCTCTGGCATGAAGACTGATTCTCTGCTGATGTGAAGCCAGATTCTCTGCTATGGGACCTCTCTCCAATTGATATTGGTTTATTTTTATATATTTTATTTTTATTTTAATTCATTTCCCTATCCACATTTGTTTGCAGGGGATTTACCTACATGTTGCTGCCTTTTGCAGCCCTCTAGCTCTTTCCTGGGCTGTTTTACAGCCTTTTTAGTGCCGAAAAGTTCGGGTCCCCATTGACTTCAATGCGGTTCGGGTTCGGGACGAAGTTCGGGTCAGGTTCGGATCCCGAACCCGAACATTTCCGGGAAGTTCGCCGAACTTCTCGAACCTGAACATCCAGGTGTTCGCTCAACTCTAATTATAAACACTTAAGCAGCAACTTTTCCAATTTTCAATATTTATCTAATTCTCAAAACTTTTGGCCACGACTGTAAGGTGACCAAAAAATTGCTTTTTTAAAACCGTTTTATTTTTTTTATTTTTTACGGTGTTCACCTGAGAGGTTAGGTCATGTGACATTTTTATAGAGCTGGTCGTTATGGACGTGCCAAAACTTAATTTGTATACTTTTTTTATTTATTTAAGTTTTACACAGTAATATCTTTTTTGAAACAAACAAAAAAATCACATTTTAGTATCTCCATAGTCTGAGAGCCATAGTTTTATTTTTTGAGCGATTGTCTTAGGTAGGATATCATTTTTGCGGGATGAGATGACCGTTTGATTGACACTATTTTGGGGTGCGTATGACTTTTTGATCGGTTGCTATTACACTTTTTGTGATGTAAGGTGACATTATGTATTTTTGACACCTTTTTTATTTTTTTTACAGTGTTTATCTGAGGGGTTAAATCATGTGATATTTTTATAGAGAAGGTTGTTACGGATGCGGCGATACCTAATATGTATACTTTTTTTTTTTTTTACATTTAACACAATAAAAGCATTTTTTAAACAAAACAATGTTTTAGTGTCTCCATAGTCTCAGAGCCATAGTTTATTTTATTTTTTTGGGGCGATTGTCCTATGTAGGGGCGGAATGAGGTGACGGTTAGAATGGTACTATTTTTGGGGGCCTTTTTGATTGCTTGGTGTTGCACAATTAGTGATGTAAGGTGAAAAAAATTGCTTTTTTGACACAGTTTTTATTTTTATTTTTTTATGGATATATTTATAGAGCTGGTCGTTACGGACGCGTGCGATACCTAACCGCCTCCGGACCGCCTAACGCAGGATCGTGTTCCGGAGGCGGCAGCCCTGCGCAGAGTCACGCATATATGCGTCATCTCGCGAGACGCGAGATTTCCTGTGAACGCGCGCACACAGGCGCGCGCGTTCACAGGATCGGAAGGTAAGCGAGTGGATCTCCAGCCTGCCAGAGGCAATCGTTCGCTTGCAGGCTGGAGATGCGATTTTTTTAACCCCTAACAGGTATATTAGACGCTGTTTTGATAACGGCGTCTAATATACCTGCTACCTGGTCCTCTGGTGGTCCCTTTTGTTTGGATCGACCACCAGAGGACACAGGTAGCTCAGTAAAGTAGCACCAAACACCACTACACTACACTACACCCCCCCCCCGTCACTTATTAACCCCTTATGAACCCCTGATCACCCCATATAGACTCCCTAATCACCCCCTGTCATTGATCTCCCCCCTATCATTGATCACCCTCCTGTAAGGCTCCATTCAGATGTCCGTATGATTTTTACGCATCCACTGATACATGGATCGGATCCGCAAAACGCATACGGACGTCTTAATGGAGCCTTACAGGGGGGTGATCAATGACGCGGGTGATCACCACATATAGACTCACTGATCACCCCCCTGTCATTGATCACCCCCCTGTCATTGATCACCCCCTTGTAAGGCTCCATTCAGACGTCCGTATGATTTTTACGGATCCACTGATACATGGATCGGATCCACAAAACACATACGGACGTCTGAATGGAGCCTTACAGGGGGGTGATCACCCCATATAGACTCCCTGATCACCCCCCTGTCATTGATCACCCCCCTGTCATTGATCACCCTCTTGTAAGTCTCCATTAAGACGTCCATATGATTTTTACGGATCCACTGATACATGGATCGGATCCGCAAAACACATACGGACATCTGAATGGAGCCATACAGGGGGGTGATCAATGACGCGGGTGATCACCACATATAGACTCCCTGATCACCCCCCTGTCATTGATCACCCCCCTGTCATTGATTTTTTAGACATTTATATTCCAGACTTCTTCTCACGCTTTAGGGCCCCTAGAATGCCAGGGCAGTATAAATACCCCACATGTGACCCCCTTTCGGAAAGAAGACAACCCAAGGTATTCACTGAGGGGCATATGGAGTCCATGAAAGATTGAAATTTTTGTCCCAAGTTAGCGGAAAGGGAGACTTTGTGAAAAAAAAAATTAAATAAAATCAATTTCCGCTAACATGTGCCAAAAAAAAAATATTTCTATGAACTTGCCATGCCCCTCACGGAATACCTTGGGGTGTCTTCTTTCCAAAATGGCGTCACATGTGGGGTATTTATACTGCCCTGGCTTTTTAGGGGCCCTAAAGCGTGAGAAGTCTGGGATCCAAATGTCTAAAAATGCCCTCATAAAAGGAATGTGGGCCCCTTTGCCCACCTAGGCTGCAAAAAATTGTCACACATCTGGTATAGCCGTACTCAGGAGAAGTTGGGCAATGTGTTTTGGGGTGTCATTTTACATATACCCATGCTGGGTGAGATAAATATTTTGGTCAAATGCCAACTTTGTATAAAAAATGGGAAAAGTTGTCTTTTGCCGAGATATTTCTCTCACCCAGCATGAGTATATGTAAAAAGACACCCCAAAACACATTTCCCAACTTCTCCTGAATACGGCGATACCACATGTGTGACACTTTTTTGCAGCCTAGGTGGGCAAAGGGGCCCACATTCCAAAGAGCACCTTTCGGATTTCACAGGTCATTTACCTACTTACCACACATTAGGGCCCCTAGAATGCCAGAGCAGTATAACTACCCCACAAGTGACCCCATTTTGGAAAGAAGACACCCCAAGGTATTCCGTGAGGGGCATGGCGAGTTCCTAGAATTTTATATTTTTTGTCACAAGTTAGCGGAAAATGAAGATTTTCTTTTTTCTTGCAAAGTCTCATATTCCACTAACTTGTGACAAAAAATAAAAACTTCCATGAACTCACTATGCCCATTACGAAATACCTTGGGGTGTCTTCTTTCCAAAATGGGGTCACTTGTGCGGTAGTTATACTGCCCTGGCATTTTAGGGGCCAAATGCGTGAGAAATGGTTTGAAATCAAAATGCCAGGGCAGTATAACTACCCCACAAGTGACCCCATTTTGGAAAGAAGACACCCCCAGGTATTTCTTGATGGGCATAGTGAGTTCATGGAAGTTTTTATTTTTTGTCACAAGTTAGTGGAATATGAGACTTTGTAAGAAAAAAAAAATAAAAAATCATCATTTTCCGCTAACTTGTGACAAAAAATAAAAAGTTCTATGAACTCACTATGCCCATCAGCGAATACCTTAGGGTGTCTACTTTCCGAAATGGGGTCATTTGTGGGGTGTTTGTACTGTCTGGTCATTGTAGAACCTCAGGAAACATGACAGGTGCTCAGAAAGTCAGAGCTGCTTCAAAAAGCGGAAATTCACATTTTTGTACCATAGTTTGTAAACGCTATAACTTTTACCCAAACCATTTTTTTTTTTTTACCCAAACATTTTTTTTTAATCAAAGACATGTAGAACAATAAATTTAGAGGAAAATTTATATATGGATCTCTTTTTTTTTGCAAAATTTTACAACTGAAAGTGAAAAATGTAATTTTTTTGCAAACAAATCGTTACATTTCGATTAATAACAAAAAAAGTAAAAATGTCAGCAGCAATGAAATACCACCAAATGAAAGCTCTATTAGTGAGAAGAAAAGTAGGTAAAATTAATTTGGGTGGTACGTTGCATGACCGAGCAATAAACGGTGAAAGTAGGGTAGGTCAGAAGTGTAAAAAGTGGCCTGGTCATTAAGGGTGTTTAAAGGGACACTGACAGGCGAAATCAGCATATATAGTTAGATATATCACATTACAGGTCTTATAGAGTCTTTTAAAAGCATATAACTATCCCCCCTGTCCACCTTCTAAAGAGCAAAATATAAAGTTTTATAACCTGCATCTGCGGTCAGCAATCTGCCCAAGGGGCGGCGTTTCATGTGAAAATGCGCCCAGCCAGCCTTCCCAACTGCCGTTCTTAAGCCCCGCCCAGCTCATCATTATTCACTTCGCTGGGCGGGGCTAGAACTCTCCCCAGTCCCGATCCTGCGCCTACGCAATTCAATCCTCCGGGCATCGCTCATGCCCAATCTTCTGCGCCTGCGCCCCGCCGTGCCGTCGGACGCACTATAATTAACCCCTTATATGATGTGAGTGAGCAGCGCTCTGAAGCGCTGCTCTGAACAGTGCATGGCTGAGGCTGCAGCTGCCTCAGCCATGCACTGTTCATAGCAGCGCTTCAGAGCGCTGCTCACTCACATCATATAAGGGGTTAATTATAGTGCGTCCGACGGCACGGCGGGGCGCAGGCGCAGAAGATTGGGCATGAGCAAAGCCGGGAGGATTGAATTGCGCAGGCGCAGGATCGGGACTGGGGAGAGTTCTAGCCCCGCCCAGCGAAGTGAATAATGATGAGCTGGGCGGGGCTTAAGAACGGCAGTTGGGAAGGCTGGCTGGGCGCATTTTCACATGAAACGCCGCCCCTTGGGCAGATTGCTGAACGGAGAAGCAGGTTATAAAACTTTATATTTCGCTCTTTATAAGGTGGACAGGGGGGATACTTATATGCTTTTAAAAGACTCTATAAGACCTGTAATGTGATATATCTAACTATATATGCTGATTTCGCCTGTCAGTGTCCCTTTAAGCTAGGGGGGCTGAGTTGGCAAATATGTGTGTTTTTTTCTTTTTTTTATTATAAAATCAGGTGAAAGGGGCTTTTTTCTTTTTTTAACTTGAAACTTTTTTTTTTTTATTGAAAATACTTTTTTTTCCATTTTTTTTTTAAACTTTATTTCTGTCCAATTCTGGGACTTCAACTTTTGGGGGTCTGATCCCCTCTGCAATACATCGTATTATAATGCATTGCCTGTTAGTGTATTACAGGGAGTAATACACTAACAGGTTGCCTGAGGCTGAATCTCCTCGGCACCCGTAGAAGGCAGCTCCCGATGCCGTGCAAGGCATTGGGCAGCCTCGGCACGGCATCTTGCTGCCATGTCACACATCGGGTCCCCGCCACAGTAGCGTGGGGACCCGATGCACTCCTTCTCCCGCCGCAAACTTCTTCTATGTCGCGGTCAGCGCCGACCGCGGCATAGAAGGGGTGAATCATCCGGCATCGCTGTAAACAGCGATGTCTGTGGATACAGCAGTGGCCTGGCTACCAGGGACTGCCGGACCCCATCAGTGATCGGGCGGGCGCAGCTCCTGCACCCGCCCGATCAGCCTGCTGTGCATGTACAGCGGAATGCATTCTGGTAATGCATCCCCCGCTGTACATGCACAGTGTTTTGCGTTAAGGGGTTAATGAGTGTTTATAATGTCAGAGATCAGAGATAAGCTGTCCCTCTGCTCCTCAGATGACGGAAATTACAAAAAATTCAAAGGCAGCTCTGTACAGAAAAAAGGGTTTCATATTGTTAATAAAGACCAATTGAAAAAGTGATTTTTAGGTCAAAATAAGTATAATGCAATAATAAAAAAATTGGTGTACATAGACTTTAAAGATGTTCTTCACTGAATGTTTCTGCGTAGGAGCCTCTGTTTGGGACCTCTGTCGCAGAGTCTGTAAAAAGGACCAGACAAAAAAATTCTGCTTGCAGGATCCTAAATGGAAATTGTAGGATTGTACTTTACAAATCAGTCCATATCAGTTATGCGCCGAATCTGGCACTTCCTTTATTTTTGTTATTCTTTTCCTTTAACAGAGCTAATCAATGGAAATAAATAGCGGTGGTGTAAACTCAAATTTAGTTCAAACTAGAGATGAGCGAACCAGTTCGGAATGTACTGTGTTCGTTACAAATTTTCCAAAATTTTGTTCAGACAAACCCATAGCTTTTCTGATTCGTTTTGGATGAGTCCAGTAAAACTGGGTGGGGTGCCATTTTACTGCACATGTCGGTGGAAAAAAGCACTTGAGAGGAAGTAGAAGGATGCTCACATGACCCTAAGAGGAAGTACGGGGAGGACCCTGATTAGCTCACACAGGCTGACAGACAGCCTGGGCTGAGAATGAAGGTGGATGGGTCTATGCAGGGTCTGACAGAAAATTGATCCTAGGGACCGTGTACAGTCACAATCAAGTTTCTATTCTAGTGATGCAGCACGCCAGACCTGCAGGGTATAGCGATGTGAGGTCATGGTTATGGGCAATCGAGGGTTGCTCACTGTATTGGAGGACCCTGGGCAGGCATGCGGCAGTGAAGGAGAGGTAGACACAGTTCCTCTGGGGCACGCTCGGTTTGTAGGGACCGGGCCTGATGGTGGATGAGGTGCCCTGGATGTTACAGGTATTTTGAGTGCCTGGGGCAAGGTCCCTTTTGGATTCGTGACGCCAGTGCCTGTAACGGTGGCACACCGGTTTCCAGTAGTAAGTGAGGTACACAGGTGGTATAGTGAACCAAACGTTGCTTTACTTAACAGTCCAACTTTGTACAGCAAGATAGTTATACAGTCCTTTAGATCACAAGCTTCACAAGCAGGCTTTTTTCACAGAATGGCAGGTATGGATCATGCAAAATACTCAGAGGGTAAATCCACAACACACTCAGAATCAGGTTGTACCTTTCCTCGGAAATAGGGTACACTGTTCTTTTAGAACTCCTGTCTGGTTTCAATCCCAAGGGCCGGATGCCTAAATGGTGGCTTAAATCCTTGGTAAAATTATATATCTTCCTCCCGTATAAATCCTTGCTTTTCTTTATAGTACATCTGCCTATTACTGTACTTATCTTTGCTGGAAATATCCTCACTTGACTGGTGAAGGACTGTGGGTTTCTCCCAGGAGGTTCTGTCCTGCTACTGGGGTGTCTTCTGAGCTAACTAAGGCTCTCTTGATCTTCAGGCAGGCTAGGGTTCCTCACTAGCCTCCTGGTCATAGCTAGCAGCCAGGGCTATCAAGCTGCATGTCAGGAGGAGGCCCTCAGCATATCTCTGGCTGGTGCCTTCTGACTTCTGTCTCCACAGACTCCTGACTCTGAACTCCCTCCCCCTGTCTGGGCCTGAACCTTTATACTAGGGGCTCCCTATCTCCCTCTAGTGTGTGGGATGTCTAACTACACCCAACTAGGCCTGCTTACACATTTACACAAGGGAACGTTGCATATAAAAACACATTAGCAAATCCATTAAATGCATAATAAAATATAACATTTCTGTTCCTTGTGAGTAGGAGTACACGCACACCAATTGACCCTTGTGTAGTGCCCACGCCTATCTAGTGGGAAACTACATACCACCACGCTATAACGTTGCCCGTCCTCGGCGCAACATGGAGGGGCCCTGCCCAGCTGGATACTGCACCTGAAAAAGAGAGAAATAGTGCAAAGCAGGAAAATTTCATCTACATTTGCAAGAATACATTATATGCATAAATCAGGCAGTTCCACTGGCTTAGGAACAAGTTCGGTGAAAAGGGGCGTCGTTCTCTTCTCTCAGGATAGTGTGAGGGAACAGGGGCGCTGACCTGGTGCAGCGTATCAATAATACCAGGATAGTCCATAATAGAACAGTAGACAAAATATAAAAACAATTAGAAGTTCTTGGAGGCTCAAGGAACAAATATGAGTCCGTACCCAGGTTTCTTTCTTATTTAGAACAAGTTTCATTCTCAAGCCAAGTAAGGTAGAAGATCACAGAGGCTCAGGTACTTTTGAGTCCGACTCTGGGCACATTTCTTTAAAATAGCAAAATCTCAGAGGCTCAGGTACTTTTGAGTCTATCTCTGGGCACGTTTCCTTGACATTTAATGTTGCACAATAAAAAGACAGCACATAAAAAATAGCCCACATTATTCCATTGGCAAATATATATAAAATAAGTGCTGCAACACCCTTAATCAACCTGAAAAGAGGGTTAAAGGGTTAAAGGTGCAACATAGAAACAGGCACAACTTGGCACAATTTTGAAGAAGCAGGCAGGAGGTCCTGTAAACAAGATGGCTTTGCTGACATTGGTATTTCAGTGGGTGACCACCACCACTGAGCCGTGGGTAACTGGCAGCAGCAACAAAGGGCCAAAACAAAGGACTCCTGTCCTGGAAGGGTTAAATTCTTTTTGAAGTAATCCCTTGGCAAAGAAAACAAATCAAGGGCCTAGCAGGCCAATTCACAGGGGCATGTCATAATCACTTTGCATCTCAGTGGTGCTCCCTGGCTCTGCTTGCAAATGAGGCCTGTAGTAAGCTTCCACAGGCGGATGTGCCCACAACACAGTATTGGGGGGGGCAACTGCAGCATAAATGGACCCCTAATAGGTATGGGCCCCATAGGCCTAGGGGTAATTACAGTTGGGGACCGCACCGGTCCAGGCATAATTATTGTAGGCTGTGCTGGCCTAGGTACCGCCGCCGCAAGTGGTCCGGTGGGCTGTGGAATAAGTGGCTCTGCGCAGCAAGTCACAGTGTGAGAGGGCCTTCTTGGGGGCCTCAACGCAGCCGCAGTAGCAGAAGGTGGCCGGCTGGTAGGGACAGGTACCCTTACCTCTGACCCAGCAACGTCCGAGGGCTGAAGGCGGACCTCTTCCTTCCTAGGTGGCGTCCGGATTCTGGCGGTGCAAATTTTGCGTAACTCCCGCAACTTTTCCTCCAGACGGACGATCTGGTCATCCAGGCTCTCGGTCTCAGGATCGCTGTCTTCCGATGTCGCCGCCGGCACTTGAATCCTAGAGGGTGCATCCTGCGCAGCCGCTGCAGGCTCAGGTGGCGCATCTGGTCTTTTTCCCTTCCGGATATTGTCCAGGGTCACATGAAGTCTCTTCAAGTTCTCCATCTCTTTAATGGTTTTCTCCCGGCGAGGCAACTCAGGGGACGGATAGGGGCTCACCCATTTCTCCAATACAGTTGGCTGCCAGAAAACATTCGGGCCAATGAAAGAGCCCCGCTCTTGAAACGCATGATGGGCCGGTTCTGGAGAGCGCGCTGGTTCGCGCTCGCAGCCAGTGTAGTCCTTATCTGCTTCCCAGTCCTCCGGTTCTTTCTTTGGACGGGTCACGGCAGTAGCATATGGGCCTCGCAGGCCCTCGGCAGGGGTGAACTCCACCTCTTCTCCCTCGCGGAGGTTGTGCATATATTCGGAGAGGTAACTCCGCTTGACGGACCTCTGATTTACATATAAGTCTCTGCCGGTGGTATAGTCCTGTATGAAACCGTAGCCACGGTTCTTGTCAAAGGCCACAACCAACCCCTTTCTCCTTTCCAGGCGGGGTTGGGTGTCAGTGTGGCGCTCATGAACGGTCTTTGCCAGTTCTTCATAATATATCTTCGTCTTGGTCGTCCTCTTTATGGCGGCCTCCCGTATCTCTGCCATTAATGCTGACCACTTGAATGAGGGCTGGAAAAAGTCTCTCCAGGAGCCATAATAATTCTCCAGTCCCGGAGAGTAGGCCGGTGGAGCGTCCTCTGGCTCTACACCAACACAATCCATTTTTAACAAATCAGGCGCGGACATCCCAGCAGAGCAGTCTTCACTCTTCAACATGCTCGATCCTTCTCTGGAGAGCGACAGGGTGGCGCCAATAAGTTCAGACAGATCCTCCCATTGCACTGGGAGGCCGCCCCCCAGGTACTCCAGTATGGGGGAGGCGGAGTCCATTTCTGCAGACATGCAAATGTCCAGACAGGGCGGGGGGGCCGACGGATAGCCTTTCCCGCTCTTTTCAGCAAAAGGCGCCAACTTTTACCACCAATTTAGTATGAAGATGATGCAGCAGTAAATTCAAGCAAGCTGGGCGGCCATCTTTAGCAAAATGCTGTCTATTCACGGACAGCAAGCGGTGGCTCAAATAAGCAGCAAACAGTCCAGAAAAGATTATCTTCACACCGCTAATTATGACGGTTCTTTGGCCCAGCAATTTTTTTATAAAACAATTAGGGCTTGGTCACTTTAAGGCAATTTTTAGCACACAGTTGTATATCCGCAATGGCGCAGGAATGTTCGCAATCCTATTCGTGACGCCAATTTATGCAGCACGCCAGACCTGCAGGGTATAGCAATGTGAGGTCACGGTTATGGGCAATCGAGGGTTGCTCACTGTATTGGAGGACCCTGGGCAGGCATGCGGCAGTGAAGGAGAGGTAGACACAGTTCCTCTGGGGCACGCTCGGTTTGTAGGGACCGGGCCTGATGGTGGATGAGGTGCCCTGGATGTTACAGGTATTTTGAGTGCCTGGGGCAAGGTCCCTTTTGGATTCGTGACGCCAGTGCCTGTAACGGTGGCACACCGGTTTCTAGTAGTAATAAGTGAGGTACACAGGTGGTATAGTGAACCAAACGTTGCTTTACTTAACAGTCCAACTTTGTACAGCAAGATAGTTATACAGTCCTTTAGATCACAAGCTTCACAAGCAGGCTTATTTCACAGAATGGCAGGTATGGATCATGCAAGATTCTCAGAGGGTAAATCCACAACACACTCAGAATCAGGTTGTACCTTTCCTCGGAAATAGGGTACACTGTTCTTTTAGAACTCCTGTCTGGTTTCAATCCCAAGGCCCGGATGCCTAAATGGTGGCTTAAATCCTTGTTAAAATATATATCTTCCTCCCGTATAAATCCTTGCTTTTCTTTATAGTACCTCTGCCTATTACTGTACTTATCTTTGCTGGAAATATCCTCACTTGACTGGTGAAGGACTGTGGGTTTCTCCCAGGAGGTTCTGTCCTGCTACTGGGGTGTCTTCTGAGCTAACTAAGGCTCTCTTGATCTTCAGGCAGGCTAGGGTTCCTCACTAGCCTCCTGGTCATAGCTAGCAGCCAGGGCTATCAAGCTGCATGTCAGGAGGAGGCCCTCAGCATATCTCTTTCTGGTGCCTTCTGACTTCTGTCTCCACAGACTCCTGACTCTGAACTCTCTCCCCCTGTCTGGGCCTGAACCTTTATACTAGGGGCTCCCTATCTCCCTCTAGTGTGTGGGATGTCTAACTACACCCAACTAGGCCTGCTTACAGATTTACACAGGGGAACGTTGCATATAAAAACACATTAGCAAATCCATTAAATGCATAATAAAATATAACATTTCTGTTCCTTGTGAGTAGGAGTACACGCACACCAATTGACCCTTGTGTAGTGCCCACGCCTATCTAGTGGGACACTACAGTGAGAGGGACATTAAAGGGAAAGGCTAGAAAAATTTGTGTAGAATAGAGAAAGGCAGGAAACGCTTTCAACCAGGGAGTGAGAAGTTAGGAGTGAGGCTGGGTGTGCCTGTTGGATTTTAGCTGCAATTACTTCCTTATAACACAGCTGCAGCTGCTGCAGAACATCAAAAGCAGCTAACTGCAAGCCAACAGGTTGTACTGGTTATGGAAATACCTCGAACATGAGGTTGGGGTAAAATGAGATTCTTGGATACAAATAATATCGGGCTTAAAGGATATGAACACCTTTGTTAAAAAAAAAAAAAATGTACACTAATAAATTTCTTTTGTGGAGAAAATAATTTCTCCAATTGGTTCTGTTTATCTATATTTTTGTTTTTGTTTTACAGCCTGCTGTGCTTCCTATGCACAGGATGTTCTCAGTGAATTTACAGAGAATCCGTCATCTGACGGATTTTCTGTAACTCCTCCTGCCTCCATGGGAGCGCGCACTCTCCCTCTCGCTGCTAATGACAGTCCCAGCATGCGATGTGTTTTACAGGTCCTAATTCACATCCCAGGTGTCTGCACTTTCATTATCAGCTGGTGCCGTCATTAGCATCCACATTGTATGCTAATACAATGGCTGGTGTTGTCATTACCATACTCATTGTATGGTAATGACAGCACTCTGGCCACTTATCTCACAACATATATAGTGCTGTCAAACTGCCAATTTTGCATCATCCTATTGCCATCAGCCTATTGTGGGGGATGGGGGGCGCGATCAGAGAAGAAGGGACAATACTGAACTGAAACGCCTTAGGCTACTTTCACACTAGCGTTCGGAGCGGATCCGTCTGATGTTTCATCAGACGGATCCGCTCCGATAATGCAGACGTTCGCATCCGTTCAGAACGGATGCGTCTGCATTAAAACGTAGAAAATTTTCTAAGTGTGAAAGTTGTCTGAGCGGATCCGTTCAGACTTTACATTGAAAGTCAATGGGGAACGGATCCGCTTGAAGATTGAGCCATATTGTGTCATCTTCAAGCGGATCCGTCCCCATTGACTTCCATTGTAAGTGTGGACGGATCCGCTCGCCTCCGCACGGCCAGGCGGACACCCGAATGCTGCAAGCAGCGTTCAGGTGTCCGCTCACTGAGCGGAGCGGAGGCTGAACGCTGGCAGGCGGATGCATTCTCAGTGGATCCGCATCCATTGAGAATGAATTGGGGCCAGACGGATGCGTTCGGGGCCGCTCGTGAGCCCCTTCAAACGGTGCGCACGAGCGGACACCCGAACGCTAGTGTGAAAGTAGCCTTAAGCGTTGGGGGATAATGGAATACAGATCCACGGCACTCATCAAAAGGATCAACAGTAAAAGGGTAGATAGGGGAAAGGAGTAGAGGGAGGGAGGAAAAGGGGGGAGGCTCTACACATAGCTCCTTATGAGCCACATACAGATCCGTGCAATATAACATGGTGAAACATGTCATGCTGAAAGAAGAAACATGGTGGATGCCGGGCGTCCTCCCTCCGGAACCCAGGAGGAGTCCCCTAGGGAAAACAACAACCATGCAATGGTTAAATTCACCATTCAACCATCTCTACAAAGCCACAGGTCGAATTAGCGGCAATGGAGAACTTACCCCTAAGGCATAAAGCAATAAAAAACAAGTAGGAGTTATGCAACTGGTCTGTAATATATTTTAAAGTGGAGCAACCCCAGTCGTTCACGAAGTAGCTCTAGATCGGGTATCAATTAGAATACCAATCGCAACCCCACTGCCACTGGACGAGGGGGAAACCTTCTGGCAGAAACCATAGAAATCGAAAAGATTCAGGCTCTTCGGCAGCAACAATAGGCTGGGCGTAAAATAAACACCTATCATGGCCGCATGCTATAACTCGTAGCAGAGGGGAAAACCATCTCAGCACATAAGTCTTACAGAAGAGGCACTAAATAATAGAGAAGTCCCTAGCAGTCTCTGAACTAGGGATCAACCGATTATCAGAGTTATCTATATTATCGGCCGATATTCATGATTTTTAAAGTTATCGGTATTGGCATCTAACCTTGCCTATATGCCGATAATGCGTCCAGCACGCTATCACAGAACATGAGCGTGCTGCCGTCCCTCAGCAGCACAGGGGAGAAGGAGTCACCCTGTGCCGTGCTGCCAATGAGAGACGGGAGGAGGAGGGGCGAGCACACTGCGCCACCAATGATAATTAATGTCTAATACAAATACAGGAGGCAGTGCCCAGCCTATAGGACAGAAAGTTGCAATCAGCGGCAGTTAACCCCTCAGGTGGCGCACTTGAGGGGCTAATTGCTGCTGCTGATCACAGCTCTCTGTCAGAGGCAGGATGTCGGCTATGTGATTCTGCGCAGACACACCCGCCTCCTGTATTAAACGTTAATTATCATTGGTGGCGCAGTGCTCCCTCCCCAGTATTAAAATCATTGGTGGCGGAGTGCGCCCCCCCCCAGTATTAGTCATTGGTGGCAGTGGGCACAGGGTCCCCTCCCCTCCTCTTCATTGGTGGTGCTGATCGGAGCCCCAGCAGTGTAATTCTGGGGCTCCGATCAGTTACCATGGTAGCCAGGACGCTACTGAAGCCCTGGCTGCCATGGTAAGCTCCCTGCTGCTGTGTGTACTATGCACAGGGCAGCAGGGAGAGTGGGAAGTCCTATTCACCCTAATAGGTCTTTATTAGGGTGAATAGGACAAGGGATTAAAATATCCCAGGTTCTAGCCCCTAAGGGGGGAAATAGTTAAGTATAAATCACCCCCTTTCCCAATTTTACATATAAAATATATAAACAATAAATAAACATATCACATATTGCCACGTTCGAAAGTCCAAACTATTAAAATATTAAAAAAATAAAATAAAATCTCCTATGTGGTGAACGCCGTAACAGAAATGAAAATGCACAGAATATTGGTATAAGTTATCGGCTATCGGCCTGAAAGTTCACAGGTTATCGGTATTGGTATTGGTTGTAAAAAATCTATATCTGTCGATCCCTACTCTGAACCATGATCTACGAATCATAATGCTCGGTTCACAAAAACATACGGTACAGCAGGGTAGAGGTCTTCTCCATAACAGCAGGAGGGCGAGCTATTGTTCAGAACGTCCTGGCAGTTCCAGAGGGTGTCCAGGAGATTCCGTAAAGACAGATGTTGTCTACAAGGTTGCCCCAATCTTAGTGATTGTTGCATCAACAAAGCAGGAATGTTTAGCTGGTCAAATAAGATGCCTTCTTGCTGCAGCCCCAGTAACAGCAATATGGCTCTCTTCCGCTCAAGAAGGCACCAAAGGAATCTGAGTTCACCCAGGAGGGTCTGGTGAGGCAGGAGGACGTCATCTACAGATTTGCCACAAACTCATCGGCTGTGGCGGCAAAGGTGCAGGAGCAGCTGGCTGGTCAAATGGAAAACCCTCCCACTGCTAAATATCGTAGCCTTCCTTGGGATCTTTAATCATGTCGTCCTGGTTACCAATCTTGCAGGCAACATGAAAGAAAAATCCCCAGCGGTAGCGTATTTGAGCTATTTGAAGGGCCATAGTAACTGGTCGCATTGCTCTCCATTTTTCCAATGTGACCCTGCTAAATCAGCAAAAATTGTACAGAGGAGTCAACCCCCCGGGAGAGATTGTAAATTGTGGGCCGCCACCAGAAGCTGGTCCCTCATCTCAGGGTAGTTCAGCTTTATTATAATGTCTTGGGGAACATTAGGATTCCTAGGACGTCCCAGAGCTCCATGGACACAATACAATCGGAACATATTAGAGTCCACTTGGGGCAGTAATGCTTGGAACAGATTAAGAACTGTGGGCTGTGGTCCCATAATGGCCTCCTGCATACCACTGATCCTTAGGTTGGCTCTGCGGTTACGGTTCTCCAAGTCTTCCAGTTTATATTCCAACACCTCCAGTCTGCGTGCATGATCATCCAGGCAGGAGTTGTCTACCTCCATGGCATCCTCCACCTCATCAACTTTCTCTAACAGATCAGATACTGGGAGAAGGTGAGCTTTTTTTTCTCCCTGGCTGTGATGCTCTCTGCTGTGATTAGACCGCGCTACAGGGAGAAGGAGACGCCCATTGAGAAACAGGGCAGTCCCCTCCTCCCTGTACCGATGATATTCATTTCCATGGCAGGTGGGAAAAGTAAAAGGGGGCACAGTGGGGAAACGGAGTGCTGGACAGATAAGCTAGTAAATGATCTTACATGCCTGCACCATGCCCTACACAACCCCCTACTTATTTCATAATGTCTGGACGAATGAAAGGTCCTCTTTAACCACTTCAGCCCCCAGTGCTTAACCACTTCCCATCTGGGCCCTTTGCCCCCTTCCTGACCAGGCCAAATTTTGCAAAACTGACATATCTCACTTTATGTGGTAATAACTTTGGAACACCTTTATTTATCCAAGTCATTCAGAGATTGTTTTCTCGTGACACATTGTACTTCATGATAGTCATAAATTTGAGTCTAAATATTTCACCTTTATTTATGAAAAAATCCCAAATTTACCCAAAAATTTGAAAAATTCGCAATTTTCTAAATTTCAATTTCTCTGCTTTCAAAACAGAAAGTGATACCTCATAAAATAGTTATTATTTAACATTTCCCATATGTCCACTTTATGTTGGCATCATTTTGGAAATGTCATTTTATTTTTTTAGGACGTTAGAAGGCTTAGAAGTTTAGAAGCAATTCTTCAAATTTGTAAGAAAATTGCCAAAACCCACTTTATAAGGACCAGTTCAGGTCTGAAGTCACTTTGTGGGGCCTACATAGTGGATACCCCCATAAATGACCCCATTGTAGAAACTACACCCCTCAAGGTATTCAAAACCGATTTTACAAACTTTGTTAACCCTTTATGCGTTCCACAAGAAGTAAAGGAAAATGGAGATCAAATTTTTAAATTTCACTTTTTTGGCAGATTTTCCATTTTAATCAATTTTTTTCTTTAACACATCGATGGTTAACAGCCAAACAAAACTCAATATTTATTACCCAGATTCTGCGGTTTACAGAAACACCCCACATGTGGTCGTAAACTGCTGTATGGGCACACGGCAGGGCGCAGAAGGAAAGGAACTCCACATGGTTTTTAGATGCCATGTCCCATTTGAAGCCCCCTGATGCACCCTTACAGTAGAAACTCCCAAGAAGTGACCCCATTTTGGAAACTAGGGGATAAGGTGCCAGTTTTATTAGTACTATTTTTGGGTACATATGATTTTTTGATCATTCATTATAACACTTTATGGGGCAATGTGACCAAAAAATTGGTTGTTTTAGCACAGTTTCTATTTATTTATTTTTACAGCGTTCACCTGAGGGGTTCAGTCAAGTGACATTTTTATAGAGCAGATTGTTACGGACGTGGCGATACCTAATATGTATACTTTTTCTCTTTATTAAAGTTTTACACAATAATAGCATTTTTGAAACCAAAAAATTATGTTTTAATGTGTCCATGATCTGAGAGCTATAGTTTTTTTATTTTTTGAGAGATTTTCTTATGTAGGGGCTCATTTTTTGCGGGATGAGGTGACGGTTTTATTGGTACTATTTTGTGGGACATACGCGTTTTTGATCACTTGGTGTTGCACCTTTTGTGATGCAAGGTGACAAAAATTGCTTGTTTTGACACAGTTTTTTTTATTTTTTTTTTACGGTGTTCACCCGAGGGGTTAGGTCATGTGATATTTTTATAGAGCTGGTTTTTACGGACGCGGCAATACCTAATATGTATACTTTTTTTTATTTGTTTCACTTTAACACAATAATAGCATTTTTGAAACCAAAAAAATGATGTTTTAGTGTCTCCATGTTCTAAGAGCTATAGTTTTTTTATTTTTTGAGAGATTTTCTTATGTAGGGGCTCATTTTTTGCGGGATGAGGTGACGGTTTTATTGGTACCATTTTGTGGGACATACGCGTTTTTGATCACTTGGTGTTGCACCTTTTGTGATGCAAGGTGACAAAAATTGCTTGTTTTGACACTGTTTTTTTTTTTTTTTTTTCCGGTGTTCACCCGAGGGGTTAGGTCATGTGATATTTTTATAGAGCTGGTTTTTACGGACGCGGCAATACTAAATATGTCTATTTTATTTTATTTTTTCTATTTTAAATTATTTTTTTTATTCCTTACTTGGGATTTTTTTTTTTTTTACATGTGAACCTTCTTTTTATTTTATTTTTTCAACACTTTATTTTATTTTTATTTTATTTTACACTTTTCGTCCCCCATAAGGTCATACAAGACCTCTGGGGGACATTTACTTCACTTTTTTTTTTTTTTTTCACTGTTGATTTCTCCTGTAACTGGGGCTGACATAGTAGCCCCAGTTACAGTGGAAATGCACCCCTATAGAGGCTGTACAGCAGCAATCCTGCGCTGTACAGCCTCACAGCAGGGCTGATCGAGGTCTCTGAGAGACCTCACACAGCCCCTGCACTCTCCGGTCCCGGCGGTCACATGACCGCCGGGCCGGAACAGGAAGCGCACAGCGCTTCCTGCTCTGCAGACACAGCGCTCGGTGAGCACTGTTTCTGCAGCGATCGTGAAGGCAGGGACACCTGGGCACTGTCCCTGCCTTATCTCTGGGTTGCCCTGCTGTCACTGACAGCGGGCAACCCGATCAGCAGCTGCACGATTAGCGTGCAGCTGCTATTTCTGACAGGACGTTTTAAAACGTGCTGTCAGAAATAGACGTCCACCCATAGGACGTTTATATCCTATGGGCGGACGTGAGGCGGTTAAACACCCTGAAAGACCAGGCCACTTTTTACACTTCTGACCTACACTACTTTCACCATTTATTGCTCGGTCATGCAACTTACCACCCAAATGAATTTTACCTCCTTTTCTTCTCACTAATAGAGCTTTCATTTGGTGGTATTTCATTGCTGCTGACATTTTTACTTTTTTTGTTATTAATCAAAATTTTACGATTTTTTTGCAAAAAAATGACATTTTTCACTTTCAGTTGTAAAATTTTGCAAAAAAAACTACATCCATATATAAATTTTGCTCTAAATTTATTGTTCTACATGTCTTTGATAAAAAAAAAATGTTTGGGTAAAAAAAAAATGGTTTGGGTAAAAGTTATAGCGTTTACAAACTATGGTACAAAAATGTGAATTTCCGCTTTTTGAAACAGCTCTGACTTTCTGAGCACCTGTCATGTATCCTGAGGTTCTACAATGCCCAGACAGTACAAATACCCCACAAATGACCCCATTTCGGAAAGTACACACCCTAAGGTATTCGCTGATGGGCATAGTGAGTTCATAGAACTTTTTATTTTTTGTCACAAGTTAGCGGAAAATTATGATTTTTTTTTTTTTCTTACAAAGTCTCATATTCCACTAACTTGTGACAAAAAATAAAAAGTTCTATGAACTCACTATGCCCATCAGCGAATACCTTGGGGTCTCTTCTTTCCAAAATGGGGTCACTTGTGGGGTAGTTATACTGCCCTGGCATTCTAGGGGCCCAAATGTGTGGTAAGGAGTTTGAAATCAAATTCTGTAAAAAATGACGAGTGAAATCCGAAAGGTGCTCTTTGGAATATGGGCCCCTTTGCCCACCTAGGCTGCAAAAAAGTGTCACACATCTGGTATCTCCGTATTCAGTAGAAGTTGGGGAATGTGTTTTGGGGTGTCTTTTTACATATACCCATGCTGGGTGAGATAAATATCTTGGTCAAATGCCAACTTTGTATAAAAAAAATGGGAAAAGTTGTCTTTTGCCAAGATATTTATCTCACCCAGCATGGGTATATGTAAAAAGACACCCCAAAACACATTCTTCAACTTCTACTGAATACGGAGATACCAGATGTGTGACACTTTTTTGCAGCCTAGGTGGGCAAAGGGGCCCATATTCCAAAGAGCACCTTTCGGATTTCACTCGTCATTTTTTACAGAATTTGATTTCAAACTCCTTACCACACATTTGGGCCCCTAGAATGCCAGGGCAGTATAACTACCCCACAAGTGACCCCTTTTTGGAAAGAAGACACCCCAAGGTATTCCGTGAGGGGCATGGCGAGTTCCTAGAATTTTTTATTTTTTGTCACAAGTTAGTGGAAAATGATGATTTTTTTTTTTTTTTTTTCATACAAAGTCTCATATTCCACTAACTTGTGACAAAAAATAAAAACTTCCATGAACTCGCCATGCCCATCAGCGAATACCTTGGGGTCTCTTCTTTCCAAAATAGGGTCACTTGTGGGGTAGTTATACTGCCCTGGCATTCTAGGGGCCCAAATGTGTGGTAAGGAGTTTGAAATCAAATTCTGTAAAAAATGACGAGTGAAATCCGAAAGGTGCTCTTTGGAATATGGGCCCCTTTGCCCACCTAGGCTGCAAAAAAGTGTCACACATCTGGTATCTCCGTATTCAGTAGAAGTTGGGGAATGTGTTTTGGGGTGTCTTTTTACATATACCCATGCTGGGTGAGAGAAATATCTTGGCAAAAGACAACTTTTCCCATTTTTTTATACAAAGTTGGCATTTGACCAAGATATTTATCTCACCCAGCATGGGTATATGTAAAATGACACCCCAAAACACATTCACCAACTTCTACTGAATACGGAGATACCACATGTGTGACACTTTTTTGCAGCCTAGGTGGGCAAAGGGGCCCAAATTCCTTTTAGGAGGGCATTTTTAGACATTTGGATACCAGACTTCTTCTCACGCTTTGGGGCCCCTAAAATGCCAGGGCAGTATAAATACCCCACATGTGACCCCATTTTGGAAAGAAGACACCCCAAGGTATTCAATGAGGGGCATGGCGAGTTCATAGAAAACAAAAAATTTTGGCACAAGTTAGCGGAAATTTATTTTTTTAATTTTTTTCTCACAAAGTCTCCCTTTCTGCTAACTTGGGACAAAAATTTCAATCTTTCATGGACTCAATATGCCCCTCAGCGAATACCTTGGGGTGTCTTCTTTCCAAAATGGTGTTATTTGTGGGGTGTTTGTACTGCCCTGGCATTTGAGGGTCTCCGCAATCATTACATGTATGCCCAGCATTAGGAGTTTCTGCTATTCTCCTTATATTGAGCATACAGGTAATGAGATTTTTTTTTTCCGTTCAGCCGCTGGGCTGAAAGAAAAAAATGAACGGCACAGATTTCTTCATTCGCATCGATCAATGTGGATGAAAAAATCTCTGCCAAAAAAAGAAAAAGGAGGGGAAAGGCGTCTGCCAGGACATAGGAGCTCCGCCCAACATCCATGCCCACTTAGCTCGTATGCCCTGTCAAACCAGATTTCTCCATTCACATCAATCGATGTGGATGAATAAATCATTGCCGGGATTTTTTTTTTTTATATATACAAAGTGTTTGCCAAAGTATATGAACACCGCCACCTCCTCAGCTCATATGCCTTTACTGCAGAGGAGAAATCTCGTGCTGCAGCTAGTCGATCGGTTGGTCCACCTGAAAGGTAAAAAAAACAAAACAAAAAAGAAAAAAACCAGGCCGCAACGCAATAAATTTATTAACTGTTGAACAGAACATAGAAACTTTTTTTAAACTTTTTTAACTGAACGTTTAACTTTTTTACTTACCGGTATTTTTTTTTTTTTTTAGCTTTTTTTACCTTTATAGAACAAACCTCTCCTTCCCCATGGGACAATGTGCAAAGCGCAAATCGCCGAAAGATGTGGCGAAGTACGTTATGCACTTTATCCCAGGTGAAAGGAGAGGTTTGCAGCAGCTGTGAGTGAATGGGCCCTAATAGCCCTGTGTGCCTGTCCTGGTGAGATGTGATCCCTATGCTAGGTGTACCTGTGTGTGGTACTTCCGGAAACACTCTCCATAGCATAGGGCAGGGTGGTCAGCACAGTCAGGACAGAAATAGCGGGTGTCACACCTTATTCCACTCCTGCTACAGACACGACATCTTTTTCGGGGTGACGGTTGGGTTGAGGTACCAGGAACGACACTGGGGAAATGTCGCTCGTGTAGACGGCTAACTACACTGGTGGATGGGGCCACGGAACCTCCTGGGTAAAGGAGGTTCTCGATGATCTCTTCCTGGAATTTGAGGAAGGATCCTGTTCTCCCAGCCTTACTGTAGAGAACAAAACTATTGTACAGCGCCAATTGAATCAAATATACAGACACCTTCTTATACCAGCGTCTGGTTCTGCGGGAAACTAAATACGGAGACAACATCTGGTCATTGAAGTCCACCCCTCCCATGAGCGCATTATAGTCGTGGACACAGAGGGGCTTTTCAATGACACGGGTTGCTCGCTCAATTTGGATTGTCGTGTCTGCGTGAATGTAGGAGAGCATGTAAACGTCACGCTTGTCTCTCCATTTCACCGCGAGCAGTTCTTCGTTACACAAGGCAGCCCTCTGCCCCCTTGCAAGACGGGTGGTTACAAGCCGTTGGGGGAAGCCCACGCGACTAGTTCGCGCGGTGCCACAGGCGCAAATCCGTTCTAGAAACAAATGCCTAAAGAGGGCCACACTTGTGTAGAAATTGTCCACATAAAGATGGTACCCCTTGCCGAATAAGGGTGACACCAAGTCCCAGACTGTCTTCCCACTGCTCCCCAGGTAGTCAGGGCAACCGACTTCAGGGTCTGATCTTTTCCCTCATAGACACAAAATTTGTGGGTATAGCCTGTGGCCCTTTCACAGAGCTTATACAATTTGACCCCATACCGGGCACGCTTGCTTGGGATGTATTGTTTGAAGCCAAGGCGCCCGGTAAAATGTATTAGGGACTCGTCTACGCAGATGTTTTGCTCTGGGGTATACAAATCTGCAAATTTCAGGTTGAAATGGTCTATGAGGGGCCGAATTTTGTGGAGCCGGTCAAAAGCAGGGTGACCTCTGGGACGGGAGGTGGTGTTGTCGCTAAAATGCAGAAAACGGAGGATGGTCTCAAATCGTGTCCTGGACATAGCAGCAGAGAACATGGGCATGTGATGAATTGGGTGCGTTGACCAATATGACCGCAATTCATGCTTTTTTGTCAGGCCCATGTTGAGGAGAAGGCCCAGAAAAATTTTAAGTTCGGAAACTTGGACTGGTTTCCACCGGAAAGGCTGGGCATAATAGCTTTCCGGGTTTGCGGTTATAAATTGTGTGGCATACTGGTTGGTCTCTGCCACGACTAAGTCCAAGAGCTCCGCAGTCAAGAACAGCTCAAAAAATCCCAGGGCCGAACCGATTTGAGCCGTCTCAACCCGAACTCCAGACTGGGCGGTGAAAGGGGGAACTACTGGTGCGGCTGAAGTTGGTGACTGCCAATCAGGATTTGCCAGCACCTCAGGGACTCTAGGGGCTCTACGGGCCTGTCTGTGCGGTGGCTGCGACGGGGTAACTATTGCACGTGCCACCGTACCAGCTTCAACTGCCCTTCTGGTGCTCGCTACTTCACCAGGTTGTACGGCAGTGCTGGTACTAGGTCCAGGAAGGGCTGCGCTGCTGGTGTATGCCTCACCACGTGATCCGGCAGCGACAGCCCCACTCTGCTGCTCTTGAAGCGGATCCTGCGTAACCTGTGGTCTAGCGACATGGGGCCGGGTACGCCTGGTGCTGCCAGGGACCTCAACCTCCTCGTCCGAACTTTGGGTCAGAGAGCCACTGCTTTCTACAGGTTCATATTCTGACCCGCTAGATTCGTCAGATGAGGGTTCCCACTCCTCATCCGACTGGGTCAGAATCCTGTAGGCCTCTTCAGAAGAATACCCCCTGTTTGACATTTTGGACTACTAAATTTAGGGGTATTCCCTGAGACTACCCAAGAAAAAAAGCAAGCCTGTCTTACAAAGGGGAGGCTAGCGAAGTACCGGAGGCTGCTGCGGTTGATCAATATCAAAACTGATTTTTTTATCGCCGCAGTGCGTGTAAAATGAATGTGCAGTGATCAAAAAATATATATTTTTTGTCACTGCGGTGGGGCGGGCGTGGGTGAACGCACGTGTGGGCGACCGATCAGGCCTGATCGGGCAAACACTGCGTTTTGGGTGGAGGGCGAGCTAAGGTGACACTAATACTATTATAGATCTGACCGTGATCAGTTTTGATCACTTACAGATACTATAAAAGTACAAATGCTGATTAGCGATACGCTAAACAGCGAATAAAAGTGACTGCGGTGCGGTGGGGTGGGCGCTAACTGACGCTAACTACCTAACCAAGGGGCCTAAACTATCCCTAAAACCTAACAGCCAATGCCAGTGAAAAAAAAAAGTGACAGTTTACACTGATCACTTTTTTTCCTTTCACTAGTGATTGACAGGGGCGATCAAAGGGGTGATCAAAGGGTTAATTGGGGTGCAGGTGGGTGATCTGGGGCTAAGGTGTAGTGTTTGGTGTACTCACAGTTCAGTCTGCTCCTGTGCTGGATCCAACCGACGAAAAGGACCAGCACAGGAGCAGACAAGCCATATAACAGATCATATTTACTAATATGATCTGTTATATGACTTTTGATTGGATTTTTTCAAAATCGCCAGCCTGCCAGCCAATGATCGTTGCTGGCAGGCTGGTGACGAAATACTTCTTTTAATTTTGCCGGCCCGCGATGCGCATGCGCGGGCCGGCTTTGAGCGAAATCTCGCGTCTCGCGAGATGACGCGTATATGCGTGACTCTGCGCAGCGCTGCCACCTCCGGAACGCGATCCTGCGTTAGGCGGTCCGGAGGTGGTTAAGCTCAGGTGTGGACTGCTGAATGTGAGGCATCTGATTTGTTTTAAAAGATAGGCGCCTTAAATAGGCCAAGTCCCTTTGACCCCTCCCCTTAACTTCCTGATACTCTGGTAGCATCCCAAACCCATCTATATGTGATAAACGTCCTCCAAATGTCACCTACTGATGCTTATATGTTCAGATAAGAGTGACTAGGATGTATTATATATTCCATATCCTAGCCAGTTGGTGGTTATAAATAGAAGACGCCGCTGTGGAAAGCATATCTGTTCCACAGACTGTCCGGAAGAGAAAATCATGCCACTTCCATCTGTAACCTCTCAAACAGACGGGAAGGTGCCGCTGTGGAACGCATATACGTTCCACTGGTTTGCCGGAAATAGGGGACGGCGCCTCTTCCGCCGGTGAAACGCTATGGGAGCAAGCACTGGGGAGTGTACAAGCCTCTCCAATGAGATCCATCCTCTGAGACGACCGTGGAATGCTGTTGCGTTCCACCATGTTCTCTATCGATTTAATTCTAGAAGAAAAAAATATCTAATAATGAAAGTACATTAGAATTCTTTGATTGAAATCTGAAAGATATTAAGAAATAAGTTGTACCATTAGAATTTATGTTCCCTGAGGAAACAGTTGCTATACTGGGGAACTGCAGAGTTGGGACTTTATAAGCTTTGTCATCACTGGGACAACATTTCACCAGTAGGGCTTGGACAGGCATCCGGAAAGGTTTAGCCACTGAGAGGTGGGGTCGCCCCTTTCAGGGCGGGTGCTCTGCCTGTAGGTAGGGTGAGTTTTCCAGGGACATGATAGGGACAGTAATGTTGCTCCCATGAACCTGGGGGAGAGATCACAACCGATATTATATACGTGTCATCAAACTGTGAGTAAGAAGGACAATACAGTCCCACCTCATGATATCTTGTCCATGAATTGATTCCTGCTGGGGTGAAAGTAAGAATTATTATTGCTTTTGATAAATCAATAGGGGTTTTCAAATATATTTTTAGACAATTAAATAAAAGTTATATTTTAATAATAAGGGAGGATATTTTTTTTTTGTTTAACTATACTCCTTTGAGAGATTATTGCTATATGTGTTCAATGTTCCAACTTGCTGGAATTCAACATTGCTCATGCTACAGCCTCTCTACGAGCAGCAGAAAACCTTGGGCACGGCATGCAGACGCCTGCCACCAGTGTTTCTGAAAGGGAGGCCCTCTCCTCCCCCCACGAGGTCCCTTCCTTCCAACCGCCAGAAGTTGCAGAAGTCACAGTAGCAATAACCAGCCAGTTAGTCTTCTCAACATAGTTTTTTCATGGGCCTCGCAAGGCTGAGGCCAATCTCTGACCCTATGGATTTCTGGGCAGGCAGACTGGAACAGTTGTCCAAACTGGCACAGCAAGCTCAGCTTTCTTGCCCAGCCTCCAATGTCATGTCAGAGATGGTTTTCAGCATTGCAGAGAGCGTGGTGACATCTAAACTGACCAAATTGTTCTCTGCCAGTGTCCAAAAGATCATTCGTCAAAATTAACAAAGTCTGGATTTGGGAGGATTTGAGCTTGTTGCCGATGCCACATCTTGCCACTGTTGCTGTCTGCCTACTAGCTGCCTTGCCTACTATTATGTTGCCTGCCTACCATCATGTTCTGTAAGGCTGCTACTACTACCACCCTCATGTCAATGCTTCCTTCATACTACTGCTGCTGCCTAACTTCCATCAGGTTTGATACGGCTGCTGCTACCTCTATCATGCCGCTGCCGCCATTATGCCACTGCTGCTGCCTGCCCACCATCATTTCCCGTACGGCTGCCATTGGCACCATCATGCCACTTCTGCTCCCGGCCTACCAACATCTTCCTTTACGGCCGCTGCTGCGTCCATCATACTGCTGCCACCTTCATGCCACTCCTGCGGCCTGCCTACCATCATATTCCGTATGGCTGCTGCTATTTCCATCAAGCCACTGCCTCCATCATGCCTCTGCTGCTGCCTGCCTACCATCATGTTCCGTATGACTACTAGGGAAAGCGGCTTCTTTGAGGTCCAAACTCAGAAGGGGCCTACCCAGATGGAGGACAAAAATATTTTATTTTTAGGGTCCTTCAACAGTATTATAAAACTAGACATTAAGCCCGTTACAATAACGGGCGCTAGAACAGTAGTGCATAAACATTAGTAGGAACAGTCTATATTAAATGGCAAAGGAACTTGACCACACTGACTGGTGACTGAGACTGGCGACCGAGACTGGCGGCTGTGGCTGAGACTGCTGGCACTGACTGGAGTGGCTGTCGCTGTACGACTGACACTGACTGCTGGTGCTGAGATTGCTGGTAGCGACTGGTGGGTCAGACTGCTGACAGGGGCTCCTCTCTATATGGCTGATAGTGCTGTGACTGATGAACAGAAATGGCGGCTGGGACTGACGAACAGAAATGGCGGCTGGGACTGACGAACAGAAATCGTGGCGATCTGACCTGCTTGCCGGCGTGCAGGTGTGGGCGGTGCAGGTGGCATGTGGAGCACTGTGTCCTGATTGGTCGGCGTGCTGGTGTGAGCAGTGCAGAGGTGTGTTATTATTAGGGTTATTCCTGCAGTATAGAAATCTTTTGCTAGATGTAGTGCATTGTGTGTGTGTGTGTGTGTGTGTGTGTATATACATACAGTACAGACCAAAAGTTTGGACACACCTTCTCATTCAAAGAGTTTTCTTTATTTTCATGACTATGAAAATTGTAGATTCACACTGAAGGCATCAAAACTATGATTTAACACATGTGGAATTATATACATAACAAACAAGTGTGAAACAACTGAAAATATGTCATATTCTAGGTTCTTCAAAGTAGCCACCTTTTGCTTTGATTACTGCTTTGCACACTCTTGGCATTCTCTTGATAAGCTTCAAGAGGTAGTCCGCTGAAATGGTTTTCACTTCACAGGTGTGCCCTGTCAGGTTTAATAAGTGGGATTTCTTGCCTTATAAATGGGGTTGGGACCATCAGTGGCGTTGAGGAGAAGTCAGGTGGATACACAGCTGATAGTCCTACTGAATAGACTGTTAGAATTTGTATTATGGCAAGAAAAAAGCAGCTAAGTAAAGAAAAACGAGTGGCCATCATTACTTTAAGAAATGAAGGTCAGTCAGCCGAAAAATTTTGAAAACTTTGAAAGTAAGGGCTATTTGACCATGAAGGAGAGTGATGGGGTGCTGCGCCAGATGACCTGGCCTCCAAAGTCACCGGACCTGAACCCAATCAAGATGGTTTGGGGTGAGCTGGACCGCAGAGTGAAGGCAAAAGGGTCAACAAGTGCTAAGCATCTCTGGGAACTCCTTCAAGGCTGTTGGAAGACCATTTCAGGGGACTACCTCTTGAAGCTCATCAAAAGAATGCCAAGAGTATGCAAAGCAGTAATCAAAGCAAAAGGTAGCTACTTTGAAGAACCTAGAATATGACATATTTTCAGTTGTTTCACACTTGTTTGTTATGTATATAATTCCACATGTGTTAATTCATAGTTTTGATGCCTTCATAGTCATGAAAATAAAGAAAACTCTTTGAATGAGAAGGTGTGTCCAAAATTTTGGTCTGTACTGTATATATATATATATATATATATATATATTACTCTTTTTATGAGGCAAGGTAACCAAAAAATGGCTGTTCTGGCAGTTTTTATTATTTGTTTTTTACAATGTTCACCTGACAAAGTAGATAATGTGATATTTTTATAGAGAAGGTTGTTATGGACACAGTGATGCGTAATATGTGCATTTTTTATTTTAGCTTGTGCAATAAAAGCATTTTTGGAAAAAAAAAATCATGTTTTTGTGTTTCCATTTTCTGAAAGCCATATTTTTTTTGGGTGGGTAGGGTATCATTTTCTTTGCGGGATAAGATGAAGGTTTGATTGGTACCATTATGGGTCACTTATGACTTTTTGATTGCTTGGTATTACACTTTTTGTGATGTATGGTGATAAAAAATAGATATATTTTGGCTTTTTTTTTATGGTGTTCAACAGATGGGTTGGATCACATGCAAATGTTATAGAGCAGGTCGTTACGGACATGATGATACCTAATATGTGCATTTTTTTAAACTTTATTTTATTCAATAAAAGCATGTTTGGAAAAAAAAAGTTTTTGTGTCTCCATTTTCTGAAAGCCATATTTTTTTTATTTTTGGGACGATTGGCTTATATAGGGGCTCATTTTTGGTGAGATGAGGTCACGGTTTAATTGGTGCTAAAATACCAGTTTTTGGGAAGTGCGGTGGGCAAAATTCCATCAGTTTTTCTTTTTTTTTTTAAGGTGTTCACCGTGTGGTAAAAGTACCATGATCCTTTTATAGATCAGGTCTTACGGACACTGCAATTCTAAACATGTTTTTAATTTTTTACATTTTTAACCAATCATGTGTGGATATAGGATTTTTTTTTTTTACTTTTTTACTTTTTTTTTTACATGTCTGCCTTTTCAAGCAGAGTGTTAGCTGGACATTACAGCTAACACTCTCCCGCTGCCGCTCTGCCCTCCTGAGGGGGGGGGGGGTGCTACGCGCTCTGCAACTTGAAAGGGGGGGGCTTGGGTGTTATGTGCTGTCAGGGTCGAGCAGCAGCCCGATGGTTAGCCCCTTCCAGACAGCGGTCCCTAAGGGACTGCGGAAGAGGTGCTGGGGGCTAGTTGCCTGGCAGGTCATGCAAGACTTACAGAATTCGTCCACCTCTCTAAACATACTGGGCCAGTAAAACCGTTGTAGTATCCGGTCCTGTGTTTTCTGCATTCCCAGATGCCCCCCGAGAACATGTTGGTGGGCTAACTCTAACACAAGTTTGCGATTAGCCTGAGGCACCACTAACTGTTCAATATGTTCACCCCGCAGTTGGTTTACCCCATACAACATATCCTGATGAACCACAAAACGGGGAAACACTGACTCTTCCCCAGCTTGTTGTGATTAACCATCTACTATTAATACATTTTCCCAGATTCGGGATAGGGTTGGGTCACGGTGTTGTGCAGTACCAAAATTATCCCCGGAGACATTAAAGTGGTTGTCCGGGTTCAGAGCTGAACCCGGACATACCCTTATGTTCACCCAGGCAGCCTCCCTTAAGCTAGCATCGGAGCATCTCATGCTCAGATGCGCTCCCTTGTCCTGCGCTAGATCGCGCAGTGTACGGGCTCTTTTCAATAACACACTGCCGGGTGGAAACTTCCGCCCGTCAGTTTGTTCAGTGACGTCACCTTCTATGATGGGTGGGCTTTAGCGCTGCCCTAGCCGTTTTACTGGCAGCCCCATGGAGAGCCCCGGTACGTCAATGCCTTTGCCCTGCGCGATTTAGAGCAGGGCAAAGGAGAGCATCGGAGCATGAACTGCTCCGATGCTCATGTCAGGAGGGCTACAGGGGTGAAAATGAAGGGATGTCCGGGTTCAGCTCTGAACCCGGACAACCCCTTTAAGGTCTTCCAGATCAGGCCCCGGTAGCAAGTCCTCTACATCTCCCACCATTACATTCAGTAGGTTTGTCCCCCCCCCTCTTCCACCGAAGTGGCGGTCGCCCCTACCACTGACCCTTCAGCCTCGGGTTCCCAGGGTTCTGGCCTCCCCCTGGAACCAGGCCACTCTGCTGTCATTCTCGTATCATGCCACAGTGCCGGGAAGCCCGGGAAGTCTCTCCCTATTATAAGTTTGTAGTGTAAATTTGAGGCAACTGCCACTTGATGAGTTCACCTGCCAGCCCTTGTGGTTAGAGACAGCAGGGCGCTGGGAAAGTCTTTTAAATCCCCATGTATGCACATGACCCCGATTTTCTGGCCAGTATACTCAGCGTACCGTACCAGGGGAGCCCTTAGTAGGCACACCATACTCCCTGAGTGTCTCCCACTTCCACCCGGCACAATTGGTTTAGAGTTTCTGGGGTACCTGCTGCACACAGCTTTCTGGCATATAACGACTGGTAGCCATAGTTAGTATCCATGGGTTCCACCTGAAGTGGACAGTCAGCTCTTACATGGCCAGGCTCCTGACAACGCCAGCAGACTATCGGAGCCAGGTTTGTAGGGGGTACATCCCGGGTGGGTTTGGTTGGCACAAGTCGCCGGGTCTGGGATGGAGATTTACGGGGTTTGACTGCCCCCCTCCCAAAAGAACCTCCCATAAGATTCTTAGTAGCCTCGTAGCACTCCACCAGGTCCACCATTTCCAGGGCATTGCCAGGAGACACCTGGCCGATCCAGTGCTGGAGAGGGGGTGGCAGAGGCCTCCAGAACATATCAGCCAATAGTCTATCCAGCATAGCCGTGGGACTCAGCACATCAGGCTATAGCCACTTTTGAAAGAGGTGTGGAGTAAGTCATAATACTGGGGTCTCGCAGGCTCAGCCGGTTCAAACCCCCACTGATGTACCCGCTGGGCCTGGACCAACACATTCAACCCCAGTCTTGACAAAATCTCACCCTCTACTTTTTGGTAGTCGGCCGCTTGATCGTCAATACACCCACTGGGAAACGGATGCCAGGAACTTTGCGACGACCTAAGCCCACTGGTCTCGGGGTAGCTTCTCCCTGATGGCCACTTTCTCGTACATCGCCAGGTTTGTTTCGATGTCGTCTGCGGGGGTCATCTTAGGAATCTCTTTCTGGACATCGTGGACACTTGGGGTTGCTCCTGCTGTCTGCAAAGCCATCACATGTTGTAGCAGCAACTTGTTGGTCTCCTGCTGCTGCTTATTAGCCTTGCATTGGTGCAGGTTTGTCTCTTGCTGCTGCAGAGTAGCCTCTATGAGGGACTTCACAACAGCCTCCATTTTGTCATGGGGCACTGGTTGTAATACAGCTGGTTTAATGTACGACATACCACCGTGCCCAAAAATGTAAACCAAAAATATTTTGGGGTTCACTCCAGCCTCACTGCTCTTGCCCGCATCTTCCACAGATTGTGGGAACTCGTTCTGGTAGTTAGTATAAGCGAGCACAGTACAGAGGCAAAATATAAGTTCGTAATTAAAACTTCAGTGATTATTTACACATGATGCCAAAAATAAAACGTCACTTTTGCAGTGTTGGTGTTACTTCACACCCAATGGCAAGTTAATATAACGGCAGTTCTGCCTCAGAAAGTTCAAATACAGTCTTTAGGCAGCCTGTTCCCCTGACACACGGGTCTCCGCTCTCCAGCCCAGCACTGGCTTCAGATCCCAGCACACAGACATGGCTTCTGAGCCCAGCTGCCTATTTAAGGACAGCCAGGTGCTGCCAAAACCCGGACCGGCACTTAAAATCCGGTCCAGTATTTGACCTCACCTGGCTGGAAATCAGCCCAGCAGCACATGCTGGGAGGAAAATACCTGTTTTCCCAGACCAAACCTCTCACTGTGTCACAGCAGTCAGGCTGCAGGGAAACTTGTGTGTAGCGCTCTGTCCGTGTGGAGCTATGTGTCCTGATTGGACTCCGCGCATGCCCAGTGCAAAACTGGTGACACACACATGGACACAGCGCACTTACACAGATTTTATTATTATAGATGACATTATATACAGTGTTACTGTAGGAAATGGACGGAGCAGATGCCAGTCTTCGTCTGAGAGCACGATCTTAATTAGCTACAGGAAAGGTGGTTGCACAGGATGAGGGGGTTGCGAAGAAGTTTCTGGGGGGCCCTGTTAAAAAATTTGCTGTGGGGCCAATACGCTTCTAGCTACGCCACTGGCTACTGCTGTCTCCATCACACTGCTGTCTGCCTGCCAATATGTATCATATGACTGCTGCTGCTTTTCCATGCTATGCTGCTTCTGCTGCCGCTTCTATTGCGGCCACATGCCTCTTATTACCCTACCCTTTCCACATCTATACTGTACTGCTGCTGCTTCTCAATTAAAAGTGAGAATTTTTATAGGTTTATTCACAAAGTATACGCAGCACCTTGGGAATTTTGTGAATGAATGCCAGTGGCTCTCTGCTTTGTCAAATGGGTGATCTTGACTGAAGGAGTATGCATAACTCCCCGTAACCCCTGAATGGGGCACTGTAAAATACTGTATACAGTATACTGTATAGAATTCTGTAAATGTACAAGGAGCGTCAAGTCCAATAGTGTCCAAAAGTGTCCTTATTTAGAACAATCCCACCTATTGGATCCAAGAAACAGTTTAATGCTTACATCGAAGTAGATGTAGACAGACACCTTTAATCCTCCAAAATCACACCGTTGTGCAGAAAATCCATTGCTTGGCCAATCTTTGTACGGGGTAGAATATATCTTTAACAGCATTGATAGATAAAACACAGCATTGAGTGAGTCTGTAAGGCACTTGGTTATATCAAAGGATTTATTATACTTGCATTTAAAACTTAAAAAAGTGCTTGGCCACATAAAATTAATGTTGCTCAAGCACTTATTCACATCTGGGGTACCCCACAGAAAGCTGGAAAGGCAAAACCCTGGGTCTGGTCACTGTGATTGTATCTGGGTATGATCTTTTTAATGTTTTAAATACTTTTATCATAAAGCCTTTGATATAACCAAGTAAGTGCCTTACAGTCTCAAACTATGCTGTGTTTGATCTATGCAGTTAAAGATATTTTGCCTTGTTCAAACACGGGTTTGTCCAGGCTGCATGAAGGGGAGCGTGTAAAGGAGTCAAAATACTGCAAACTGAACACTGAACAATCTTCTGGGGCTGTTAACTTGCTAAATAAGGACACTTTAATGGACTTCATGTGACTTTTACATATATTTGATTTCTACATAAGCAGTCTTATATGTCATAGTCGTTTATGAGCAGTGGGACTTTATTGTATGCATTTATATAGTATTACTAGCAGAAGGACCCTGCTTCGCACAGGTATATTTCATCTATTTGATTTAATGTTTATGTGTGTCGTAAAAAGATATTGACAGTATCCCCCAGTATCAGGCAGGGCCTGGACTGACACAGTAATGTTCTTTTGAGCAGGGAGAAAGTCACCCTCCCTCGATCCCCTGACAGAAGTTGATTTTTACCTGCATTTTTTCAATTCCTGTCGGAGTGGGAGGGGGCGTGGCTTTGCGGACCTGGGGGCGGAGTTTTTAAGTCACTCTTTTGAGGGTGGCTTGAATGGCCACCCTACCTGCCCCTGAACTGTGACCTCCACAGCATTTTGCTCCCTTAACAGTGTCATCCACAGCTCCCTGCCCCTTTAAAGCTGATCTACAGCAGTGAAGAAAAATGGCTGGGTTGTTATGGAAACCTGGTGTAAATCTGTGTGTATGTGGAGACCTTCTATTGGCTGATAGCTTCAATTGTCTGATAAGGGTCATGTGACCAGGCTTCTATTGGCTAATGCATTTTTTAGGAATATCTCACGCAGGGATGTCCTTTTGAACAGCTCACTCTCAGACAGCAGCACTGTGCTGTCTGAGCATTAGCTGCAGGGAGAAAGTCCCCGTCCCTCTGACCCCGCAGCTGACAGAAGTTGATTTTTACCTTTATTTTTTCAATCCCTGTCGGCTCTGGAGTGGGAGGGAGCGTGACCTAACCGGATAGGGGTGTGATTTAGTGGGATATGAGGGCGGGGTTTTTTAAGTCAGTCTTTTGAGGGTGACCTGAATGGCCACCCTACCTGCCCCCTGAACTATCACCTCCACAGCACTCCACTCCCTTAACAGTTTAATCCACAGCTCCCTGCCCCTTTAAAGCTGACCTGCAGCAGTGAAGAAAAATGGCTGTGTTGTTATGGAAACCTGGTGTAAAACTGTGTGTATGTGGAGACTAAGGACCTGCGAGCTTCTATTGGCTGATAATGGACATGTGACTTTGTGTATGGCAGTTGGGATATGAAGAGAAAGACCTGCAGGCTTCTATTGGCTAATATAGGTAATTTGATGTGCCATATTTGCATTTTTTGGGAATATCTCTGGAATGGTACATGCTAGAGAGCTGGGACCCCACACGATTTCTTTCCAGGTAGCAAGAGATGTGTATACCAAGTTTCGTTGAAATTGATGGTTGCGTTTTTGAGTGATGGCAGAATATACATACATGCATACATCCTTTTTTATAAATATAGATTGCAATGCACACTACAAATGATCAGAAGAAAACATTAAAAAAATAATAATAATATTAACCCCTTCCCGACCTATGATGTACTACTATTTCATGGGAACCACTGCGTTCCCGCAATTTGACGTAATAGTACGTCATGATGATTGTTCGGGCACTGGAGCCGTGCGCACACGTGATCACTGCAGGGGCCCGGCAGTCCGTGGTAGCCGGGCCCCTGCTGTATCCGCCGGCATCGCTGTAAAAGCCGATGCCGTTGGATTAACTCCTTCTATGCCGCCGTCCGCGCTGACCGCGACATAGAAGGGGTTTGTGTCTGCGGGGACGCTATGCGACACAAGGCAGCCCGATTGCTTCAAAACTGCTATTATTGTGCTAAAGTGAAAAAAATCGAAAAGTATACATATTAGGTATCGTCACGTCCGTAAAAAACAGCTCTATAAAAATATCACATGACCTAACCCCTCAGATGAACACCGTAAAAAAAAAAAAAAAAAACTGTGTAAAAAGAAAAGCTATTTTTGTCACATTACATCATAAAAATTGCAACAGCAAGTGATCAAAAAGGCGTATGCCCCCCAAAATAGTAGAAATCAGACCGGCACCTCATCCCGCAAAAAATGAGACCCTACCTAAGAGAATCGGTCAAAAAATAAAAGAGCTATGGCTCTCAGATTATGGAGACACTAAAATATAATTATTTCGGTTTCAAAAATGCTATTATTGTGTAAACTTAAATAAATAAGAAAAAGTAGACATATTAGGTATTGCCACGTGCGTAACGATATTGTAACGGTCGCGTACACACACACACACAGAGGGAAGGGAAGTGACCACTGCGCTCCACCCTTACCCCTGGCCCTGCCTACTTGCCTCAATTCAGCAGGCGGTAAGTACGCCAGGAAAGACCAAATCACAGGTGGAACCTAAATTAACAGGCAGCAGGCTGCCTGTATTTATAGTGGGGAGTGAGGGTCATGTGACGTGGCCAGCATCACATGACCGACAGACCAACCAGTCGAGCATCGAGTGATCAGCTCGGCGCTCAAGGCAGACTTAGGAGCAGGGAGCCACCCAGCTAGTAACGCCGCCCTGGGAAGGAGGTCAAACACAGATCCTCATTTCCAAAGCTAAGCAACAGGTCTGCGGGTAATGGGGGACCGAGTGCACCTTCGGAACCCCGTTACAGTACCCCCCCTTTTACGAGGGGCCACCGGACCCAAGACTTCAGGCGATGGCTTTTCAGGGTGTTCTAGGAGCATGAACCTCCCGGGCAGGTACCCAAGATCTTTCTTCAGGTCCATACCCCTTCCAGTGAATCAGGTACTGCAAGGAATTGCGCACCTTCCTGACATCCACTATTTTAGACACCACATACTCGACAGCATCATTAACAAGAACCGGCGGAGGCGAGGCTTTCGATGGTACTACCGGTTCAAAATATTTTTTAAGTAGAGACTTATGGAACACATTATGAATGTGGAATGACTCGGGCAGCTCCAACCTAAAAGATACCGGGTTAATCACTTCCGTGATCTTATATGGTCCAATAAAACGAGGAGCAAACTTTGTAGAATCTACCTTAAAAGAGAGATTCTTGGAGGACAACCAAACCTTAACCCCAACCTGAAAATTCACACCCCTTGAACGTCTCCTATCGGCCTTGAGTTTCTGAGAACTTTGAGCCTTTTCTAAGTTCGATTGAACCCGGGCCCAAACTGTGCACAGTTCAGAGGAGAGCCTATCCGCCTGAGGGTTAGAGGAGGAGACGGATGACCCAGAATGAAAACGGGGATGGAAACCATGGTTACAAAAGAAAGGTGAAACCCCAGCAGAAGAATTGACACGGTTATTCAAAGCAAATTCAGCCAATGGAAGAAATTTCACCCATAATTGCTGGTCATCAGCAACATACGACCTCAAGAATTGTTCGACAGACTGATTAAGGCGTTCAGTCTGCCCATTACTCTCAAGGTGGTAGGCAGAGGAAAAAGACAATGAAATTTTACATTTTTGACAGAAGGCCCTCCATAATTTGGACACAAACTGCACACCCCTGTCAGAAACAATATTTTCCGGGATACCATGCAATCGAACAATTTCTTTCACAAAATAGACGCCAAGGTTTTGGCATTCAGGAGTTTAGACAGGGGAATGAAATGGACCATCTTGCTAAACCTATCGACCACTACCCAAACTACAGTCTTACCCTCCACCGGCGGTAGGTCAGTTATAAAGTCCATCGAGATATGGGACCAGGGTCTACTGGGAATGGGTAGGGGTCGTAGGTTACCAGCAGGGCGAGTCCTAGGTGTCTTGGACCTGGCACAAACCTCACAGGCTGACACGTAGGACTTGACATCCCTAGTTAGAGTGGGCCACCAATAAGATCTAGAAACCAGATCCTTAGTGCCATCAACACCCGGATGTCCACAAAAGGCAGAATCGTGACACTCACCCAACAGCTGGAGACAAAATTGTACGGGAACAAAGAACTTATCTGTTGGGGTGGATACCGGTGCCAGATGTTGTTCAGACCTAATGCGAGCTGAGATATCCTGGGTAAGAGCTGCTAAGAAGATTTTTGCTGGCAGGATGGACTCAGGTGGTATCTCAGTAGGTTGAAAAGCCTGGAAGCTCCGAGATAATGTGTCCGCCTTCATATTTTTACTTCCCGGCCTGAACGTAATGGAAAAATCAAAACGAGTAAAAAACAGAGCCCATCTGGCTTGACGGGGATTCAACCTCTTAGCAGACTCGAGAAACATAAGGTTTTTATGGTCAATGACAACAGTTACACAATGCCTTGCCCCCTCCAGAAAATGCCTCCACTCCTCAAATGCCCATTTAATGGCCAGCAGCTCCCTATTCCCCATGTCGTAGTTTCTCTCCGTGGGAGAGAATTTCCTGGAGAAGAAGGCACATGGTCTCAGATTAGTGAGGCTAGAAGGACCTTGTGAAAGGACTGATCCTGCGACGTCCTCGGACGCATCCACCTCCACAATAAAAGGTTTCTCCTGATCAGGCTGGATCAGAATGGGAGCGCTACTGAATGCCTTTTTTAATTTTTCAAATGAAGAAATGGCCTCAGTAGACCAATTCTCCAAATCCACCCCTTTCTTAGTAAGGTCGGTCAACGGTTTAGCAATTACGGAAAAATTCATAATAAATTTACGATAGTAATTGGCGAAACCTAAGAACCGTTGTAAGGCCTTTAAGGATGAAGGTCTTACCCATTCCTTAATTGCTAGTACCTTACCAGGATCCATCTTGAAGGCGTGAGGAGTCAGAACATGCCCTAGAAACAGAATCTCCTGTACACCAAAGACACATTTCTCTTGTTTAGCGGTTAGCTGATTCTCCCTCAACACCTCTAATACTTGTTTAATATGAGACACATGGGATTCGAAGTCAGGAGAGACTATCAAAATGTCGTCAAGATAGACAATAACAAATTTACCTAAGAACTCCCTAAGAATGTCATTCTTGAAGTTTTGTAACACAGCTGGGGCATTGCTGAGTCCAAAAGGCATCACCTGATATTCAAAGTGTCCTACCGGAGTATTGAACACCGTCTTCCATTCGTCTCCCTCCTTGATTCGGATTAGATTGTATGCCCCTTTCAAGTCAATTTTGGAAAACCAGGTTGCCCCCAGAACCTAGTTAAAAAAATCCAGAATCAATGGGAGGGAGTATCTATTCTGGACAGTGATTTTATTTAATCTCCGGTAATCGATACATGGCCTAAGACCACCATCTTTTTTCTTAACGAAGAAAAACCCTGCCCCCATATGAGAGACAGAAGGTCTAATATGCCCTTTACCAAGGCTCTCCTTAATATAATCTTCCATGGCCTTGTGTTCGGGCATAGAAAGATTATAAATTCATCCTTAAGGAAACTTGGCCCCCTCTACTAGCTCTATGGTACAATCATAAGGTCTATGGGGGGGGGGGGGGGGGGTAGAACCTCCGGGGTTGGTGATGAGAATACATCAGAATATTCCATAACAACAGTGGGTAAAGTATCAGACTTTACTGAGACCCCAGCCTGTACCACGGACAAGCACGAGTCACACTTAGGCCCCCATCTCACCAACTCCCCATTGGACCAATCTATAGTGGGGTTATGTAGTCGGAGCCAAGGCAACCCTAGTACCACCTCAGCCGGTAGGTTCTCCAGGACTAAAAGCGAACATCTCTCTGAGTGGCACACACCCACGGTTAGAGAAATCTCTGAGGTACATAAGCTCACCGTACCACCAATAAGAGGAGTAGCATCAATAGCCATGACATGGATAGGAGTTGGTAAGGCAAACATAGGAATACCTAATCTTACAGCATACTCAGAGTCAATAAAGCTGGCGGCTGAGCCAGAATCAATAAAGGCCTTACCCGGCCATTTATCTACTCCCAGAGAAATCGTAATGGGTACCAAAAGCTTACATTTTGAAAATTCAGGGTGTACCTGGTCTTTAGGTTGCCTTGCCTTAGGAGACTTGACAGAGAGGACCTTCTTAGGACACTGGTTGATCCAATATTCAGGATATCAACAGTAAAAGCATTCTCCACGTCTGCGGCGAAGATTCCCTCGGGTCATGCCAACCTTCATGGGTTCCTCAAGGAGACCTCTGCATTGTCTCTGGGATAGGCCTCTGGCTGGACCACCATCTGGGAAGAGAACTGTTGTTCCTGTCGTCTCTCTCCAACCCGTCAGTCGAGTCGGACAACAAGGGTCATCATCTCCTCTAAGGTCTCTGGAAGTTGATAACTGACCAGAAGATCCTTTAATTTATCAGACAGACCTGACCTGAACTGACTCTTCAGGGCTGGTTCGTTCCATCCTGAGGGGACACACCACCTTCTAAATTGGGTGCAATAATCCTCCGCTGGTAGATTGCCCTGAACCAGTGCCTTTAGAGCCGTCTCGGCTACTAGAGCCCTGTCTGGTTCATCATAGAGGGTACCCACGGCCTGAAAGAACCCCTCCACAGAATATAAACAACTGGCGCCAGCAGGTAAAGAGAACGCCCAGTCCTGGGAATCACCCTGTAATCGGGAAATGATAATGCCCACGCGTTGACTCTCGGGCCAGAGGACACGGGTCGCAAACGGAAGTAAAGTTTACAATTCTCCTTAAAAGAGAGAAACTTCTTCCGGTCTCCAGAAAAGGGTTCTGGGAGCTTAATCTGGGGCTCAAAATGCGGACTGGAGGCCTGAGGAGTGGAAGAACCTTGCCCTAACTCAAAAGAACTGAGTTTTTCCCCTAACTCCTGCACCCTCTGCGTCAGATTAGAGACATGGTCAGTCAGGGTCACCAGAGGATTCATAATACAGTGGTTATTGGGCCTGTTAATCTGTAACGGTCGTGTACACACACACACAGGGGGAAGGGAAGTGACCACTGCGCTCCACCCTTACCCCTGGCCCTGCCTACTTGCCTCGCGAGTCCTAATGACAGGGGACAACTGGACGGCAATCCCTAACTTAGAATAAGTGCAGGGATGACAGACAGACAAACAACAGGACGTGAACGGACCGAGTCAATACCAGGAAAGCTACAAAGTACAAAGGGAGCAAGCAGAGAATTGTCAGGAGAAGCCGGGGTCATAAATATCAGGAGAGCAGCAAAGTACTCAAGGAGCAGGCAGAGGATCGTCAGGAATTCAGCAGGAGGTAAGTACGCCAGTAAAGACCAAATCATAGGTGAAACCTAAATTAACAGGCAACCTGTGGCCAGCAGGCTGCCTGTATTTATAGTGGGGAGTGAGGGTCATGTGACGTGGCCAGCGTCACATGACCGACAGACCAACCAGTCGAGCACCGATTGATCAGCTCGGCGCTCAAGGCAGACTTAGGAGCAGGGAGCCACCCAGCTAGTAACGCCGCCCTGGGAATGAGGTCAAACACAGATCCTCATTTCCAAAGCTAAGCAACAGGTCTGCAGGTGATGGGGGACCGAGTGCCCCTTCGGAACCCCGTTACAGATATGGTCTATAAAAAAAGTCACATGACCTAATCCCTCAGGTAAACGCTGTAAATATAAAAAATAAAAATGATGCCAATACATAAATGTTTTGGTTACCTTGCCTTACAAAAAATGTAATATAGAGCAATAAAAAATCATATGAACCCCAAAATAGTACCAATAAAACTAGCACTTTATCCCGTAGTTTCAAAAATGTGGTCACTTTTTTGAGTTTCTACTGTAGGGGTGCATCAGGGGGGCTTCAAATGGGACATGGCATCTAAAAGCAGCTCAGCTAAATTTGCCTTCCAAAAACCATATGGCTTTCCTTTCCTACTGCGCCCTGCCGTGTGCCTGTACAGCAGTTTACGATCACATGTGGGGTGTTTCTGTAAACCGCAGAATCAGGGTAATAAATATTGAGTTTATTTGGCTGTTAACCCTTGCTTTGCTACTGGAAAAAATGGATTAAAATGTAAAATCTGCCAAAAAAGTGAAATTATGAAATTTAATCTCCATTTTCCATTCATTCTTGTGGAACACCTAACGGGTTAACAAAGTTTGTAAAATCAGTTTTGCATACCTTGAGGGGTGTAGTTTCTAAAATGGGGTCATTTTTGGGTGGTTTCTATTATGTAAGCCTCACAAAGTGACTTCAGACCTGAACTGGTCCTTAAAAAGTGGGTTTTGGAAATTTTCCGAAAAATTTCAAGATTTGCTTCCAAACTTCTAAGCCTTCTAACGTCCCCAAAAAATAAAATTTAATTTTCAAAATGATCCAAACATGAAGTAGACCTATGGGGAATGTAAAGTAATTACTTATTTTGGAGGTATTACTATCTATTATAAAAGTAGAGAAATTGAAATTTGGAAATTTTTCAACATCTTTTGTAAATTTGGTATTTGTTTATGAATAAAAATGATTTATTTTTACTCATTTTTACCACTGTCATGAAGTACGATATGTGACAAGAAAACAATCTCAGAATGGCCTGTATAAGTAAAAGCGTTTTAAAGTTATCACCACATAAAGTGACACATCTGAGATTTGCAAAAAATGGCCTGGGCTTGAAGGTGAAAACAGGCCCGGGGTTGAAAGGGTTAAAACTTCAAATCACCCCATTTTCCAATTTTACATATAAAAATAAACAATAAAAACAATTGGTACCAATGCATCTGAAATTGTCCAAAACTTAAAATTTTAAAATAAAAACATGCATGCGGAAAGCTGTAATGAAAAGAAAAATCAATATGGTTGATTTTTTTTAGCGCTTCATCTACCCAATACAAAGTGATCAAAAAGTCATGCACCCTAAATTTGTACCAATAAAAAATTACATCTCGTCCCACAGAAACAAACCCTTAAACGACGCTGTATATGGAAATAAAAAGTAAAAATACCGAGATGCTGACATTTTTTAAATTGTTTTTACTATTTTAAAAGTATTAAAATATAACAAAAACTATATACTGTAAGATTTACATTACCGTATATTCCATGCAGAATAAATTTATTGTAGATTTATTGAGATGAGCGAACCTGTTCAGGTTTGACAATTTTTTTTTTTAAGTTTGGTTCGTACATGAAGCAGTTCAGGCTGAAACATATTGGCTGCAATTGCGCTGGAAATTGGTATATAACATCCTCTTGTCTCCTTTTAGGAAAACATGTTATGTCTTTTTGTTCATTTTTTATGAATTTTTGCTTTTTCGCTATCCTCTCTAAGCTCAATAGCAGCTCCAACTTCTGCACCGCTCAAATGCCATGGTCGCATTTTCCATGGCATCTTTTAGGGGTCAAATGTATGCAATCATCCTACCGCAGAGGTTTTTGCGTTTTCTTTTTGTGCTTCCTGCCTTCCCAGAGCCATAACTTATAACTAGGGTTGAGCGAACCCGAACTGTAATGTTCGGGTTCGTACAGAATTTTAGGATTTTTGGACCCCGGAGCCGATCTGCAAGTGTTAAATTCAAGTTTAATATATACAGCTTTCATATTCTGTTACCAAAAAACACTTTTTTGGCAATCTACAACATCTGGATTAGTCAGTGTGCAATTTAAGCTAGAAATATACCCATCATTTTCTGGGTTTTTTAAAACACACTTTTTTGCCAAAAAAACTGTATTTAGTTATTAAACAAACACCCGTTTGGGCAAAAAAAGTATATTTGGCAGCCTTTGCTGCATATGTCATTGTGAGATACACCCTTAATACATTTGGGTTAGATTCAGAGATTTGAAATACCGCCACTTTGTGCACCAATATTGAATTCAGGCCTACACTGATTCAGGCCGTGTGAGATACAACCTCTACATACAGGGGTTTGATTCAGGCATTTGAAATACAGCCGTTTGAAATACAGCCATTTTGGGCAAAGAAATCTTTAATTCAGGCCTACACTGGTTCAGGCTGTGTTAGATACACCATCTACATGCAGGGGTTTGATTCAGGCATTTGAAATACAGCCATTTTGGGCAAAGAAATCTTTAATTCAGGCCTACACTGGTTCAGGCCGTGTGAGATACACCCTCTACATACAGGGGTTTGATTCAGGCAGTTGAAATACAGCCATTTGAAATACAGCCATTTTGTGCCAAAGAAATCTTTAATTCAGGCCTACACTGGTTCAGGCCGTGTGAGATACAACCTCTACATACAGGGGTTTGATTCAGGCATTTGAAATACAGTCATTTAAAATACAGCCATTTTGGGCAAAGAAATCTTTAATTCAGGCCTACACTGGTCCTGGCCGTGTGAAATACACCCTCTCCATACAGGGGTTTGATTCAGGCTTTTGAAATACAGCCATTTTGGGCAAAGAAATCTTTAATTCAGGCCTACAATGATTCAGGCCGTGTGAGATACACCCTCTACATACAGGGGTTTGATTCAGGCATTTGAAATACAGCCATTTTGGGCAAAGAAATCTTTAATTCAGGCCTACACTGGTTTAGGCCGTGTGAGATACACCCGCTACATACAGGGGTTTGATTCAGGCATTTGAAATACAGCCATTTTGGGCAAAGAAATCTTTAATTCAGGCCTACACTGGTTCAGGCCGTGTGAGATACACCCTCTACATACAGGGGTTTGATTCAGGCATTTGAAATACAGCCATTTTGGGCAAAGACATTTTTAATTCAGGCCTACACTGATTCAGGCCGTGTGAGATACACCCTCTACATACAGGGGTTTGATTCAGGCATTTGAAATACAGTCATTTTAAATATAGCCATTTTGGGCAAAAAAATCTTTCATTCAGGCCTACACTGATTCAGGCCGTGTGAGATACACCCTCTACATACAGGGGTTTGATTCAGGCATTTGAAATACAGCCATTTGAAATACAGCCATTTTGGCCAAAGAAATCTTTAATTCAGGCCTTGTCACCACCAGATCTCTGAGAAGTTCTGACAGACGTTCTTCAGTACCTCCTGCATGATGTTCTTTTGTTTTGGTTTCACTTTGACATCTCTTCTTCCTCTCCCAGCTGTCATCTATTAGCAGTGATTGCCTCCCTTTATATCCCCTCCCATGCTGCCTCACTTTGCGGTTTATACTACTTACTGGATTGTGCTCACTGCTAGAAGTTGCAACTGCTGGTTCCTCAGATAAGTCTATTCCTTTATTTGTGTTTTCCTGTTGGCTTGATTCTAGGTGACCCTGACTCCCTCTGTATTAAGTGCAGGGAGCTGGTGGTCGTGTCCCCTTACTATTATAGGGTTTTCAGGTGTCACTCAGTCTAGGTACGTGGACATGCAATTTTCTATCATAGAGAGCTTTGCATGGGCTGAGCAGTCAGGGAGAGCTCTAGGGCTTTTATAGGGCTCACCCTTTTGTTCCTTAGTTTGGGATCAAGTCAGTCGGATCTTTATTTGGTACTTCTTGTTTTCTGCAACACCATCCGTGACATTATAAACCGCCAAAACCATCTTAAGCATGGATCCGGTTTCAGCCTTGACGGACCGCATGCGGGGTCTTTCACTGGAGGTAGCAGAGCTCTGTAAAACTGTATCTCAGTTTCAGGTGACCGGTTCTGCTTGCGTTCATGGAGTTTGTTCTGAGCATAAGATCCGGATACCTTCTCTGGGGGTAGTGAGAATTTTGTTCGTTTTAGAGAGGCTTGCAAACTCCATTTTCGCCTACTTCCCCATCCCTCTGGTGATGAGGAGCAGAGGGTGGGGATCATCATCTCACTGCTCAAGGATAACGCTCTGTCTTGGGCCTTTTCGCTGCCGGTGGGGGCACCGCCCCTCCGATCAGTTGATGAATTTTTTGTAGCCCTGGGTCAGATATATGATGATTCGGATCGTATTGCTCTGGCTGAATCTAAATTGCGTCTTTTATGCCAGGGTAAGCAGTCCGCAGAGATTTACAGTTCAGAATTTCGGAGATGGGCAGCTGATACTGGTTGGAATGATGCTGCACTCCGAAGTCAATTTTGCCATTGTCTTTCGGAAAGATTGAAAGATGCATTTGCCTTTCATGAGAGACCTACCTCCTTGGAGTCTGCCATGCAGGGCCGTCTTTAATATTGATTGGACCCTGGGCAAGAATTTCCTTGGGCCCCCTGAAATGCTAAGGTCAATCCGTCTTCTTGAGTGATTATCGCAGGGAAGGCAGGTTAGTTAGTGTACCCGAGCATTAGATTTTAAGACGCATGTGGCTACCGGGGGAGCACGGGAGGCAGAAGCACAGCTCCCGCACAGCCCGTCTCCCCTTTTCAAATAGAAGACGGGTGGCCCTTAGCAACGCTCATTTCAGAGAGCGCTGCTAAGGGCCATTTCAGCCACAGTTTTCTACTAAAATTAAACGTTTTGGCTAAATAAACTATATTTTAAAAATGTTACCTATCACTTGCCCTACACTTTAGCAAAAAAAAATTATTAAATGGCAGTTACACTTTATGGGGGATCTGTGGATGACACACTGTTATGGGGGATCTGTGGATGACACACTGTTACGGGGGATCTGTGCATGACACTGTTATGGGGGATCTGTGGATAACACTGTTATGGGGGATCTGTGGATGGCACTGTTATGGAGGGGGATCTGTGGATGACACATACCGTATATAGCATCCTATGCTATGTGTCATCCACAGATCCCCCATAAGTGTCATCCACATATCCTTTTCCCCATAACAGTGCACAGATCCCCCTCTATAACAGTGTCATCCACAGATCCCCCCCCATAAGTGTCATACACAGATCCCCCCCCATAACAGTGTCCTCCACGGATCCCCCTCCCTATAACAGTGCCGTCATCCATAGATCCCCCTACCCGCCGCTCACAGTAGTATACATTTATAAACTGTATCCTGCAGACAGTAACTTTAACTTTAAAGGGACACTGTCAGGCCAAATAAGCATTTTTAGCTATATATATGCCGGCATAGGTCTTCTAATGTGTATTAAAAACATATAAGTATACCCACTGTCCACGTTATAAATACAGTAAAATCATGTTTGATAACCTGATAGAATCGTTCTCCTTTGCGCCCAAGGCACGCGTTTCAGCTCCACTTGTGCCCAGCCGTGCCCCAACCGCCGTTTTCAAGCGCCGCCCAGCTCATCAATATTCACTTCGCTGGGTGGCTTCTGCAGCAAGACATGTAGTGGCTGTGATCACAATTTCACAAAGCCGGCGCTGGCGCAGCTGAAGCCACCTCAGAGATGTTCATGGGACGCAGGCACAGTATCATTGTGGCCACTGGGAGTGCCAGGCAAGGTATCCCGCGCATGCCCAGAAGCTGCAAGTGAAACCGATGCCCATAGCTTTCTATTGGGCATGCGCGGGATCTCGGAGCGTCGGGGACAGCAGAAGCCGCCCAGCGAAGTGAATATTGATGAGCTGGGCGGCGCTTGAAAATGCTGACACACGCTTGCGCCGCTCGCTTGCATAGACAAGTGAATGTGGAATTTGGGAAACGGAGCTGCCTTGGGCCCCCAGGAGCAACTGGGCCCGGGGCAGCTGCCCCTTTTGCCCTGCGGAAAAGACGGCCCTGCTGCCATGTCTCGGGCTGTTCATATTGACAGGCGTCTTAGAGAGAGAGGAGAGATCACTCCTTCCTGTCATACTCAGTCCAAGGACAGTGGGGCGGTCTCATTCAGTGCGCAGGGGTCTCAGTCTCTCTCAATGCCCTCTGAGCAGGAGCCCATGCAGCTGGGTTTGCTTGCCTCTAACAACAGAGGATTCAGCTCTCAGAGGAGGGTTTTTTTCTGTTCTGGAGGTATAAATCATTTGGCAAATGTTTGTCCCTCTAGGAGATTCAGGGAGTTTTTTGAGGGTAATAAAGAAACAAAAAGAAAAAAGTCCTCTAAAAACGTTCCATCTGTTACTATTGGCAAGGTTGATGCGGAAATTGAAGGTTTTCCGTTTGCTTGTAGTTCCCGCTTTGTCCTACCTGCCAGGGTGGCGCTAGAGAGCAAGAACATTGTTTGTGAGATTTTTGTAGATAGTGGAGCAGGTGTCAATCTCATTGATAATCAATTTGCTATAACACATCGTTTCCAGGTATGCACTTTGGGAAAGGACATACCTGTTTTTGCTATTGATTCCGCTCAACTTTCTCAAAAATTGTTAAAGGGCATAGTTCACAATATCCGTTTGACTGTGGGTGATGCTCATGTTGAGGATGTGTCATGTTTCGTCCTATGCGGATTACCTACTCCTCTAGTGTTGGGGCTACCCTGGCTCACTAAACATAACCCCACCATTGATTGGCAAGCGAGGTAAATAAATGGTTGGAGTGACTTTTGCAGAGAGAATTGCCTCTCGACGTCTCTTTCAGAGGTTTCTACTAAGACTGTACCATCTTTTCTCTCTGAATTTTCGGATGTGTTTTCTGAGAGTGGTGTTCAGGAGCTGCCCCCTCACCGGGAGTACGATTGCCCTATTAATCTTATCCCAGGCGCCAAGCTGCCTAAATCTCGTTTATACAATCTCTCCCAACCTGAAAGGGTCGCTATGCGTACTTATATCTCTGAGAGCCTGAGGAAGGGACAGATACGACCCTCGAAGTCACCTGTTGCCGCTGGTTTTTTTTTTGTTAAGAAAAAAGATGGTTCTTTAAGACCATGTCTGGATTTCAGGGAGCTGAACAGTATCACAATTCGTGACCCTTATCCGCTTCCTCTGATCCCGGACCTGTTTAACCAGATTGTTGAAGCTAAAGTTTTTTGCAAGTTGGATTTAAGAGGGGCATACAACTTGGTCAGCGTCAGAAAAGGGGATGAATGGAAGATGGCCTTCAATACCCCTAAGGGCCATTTTGAGAATTTGGTTATGCCTTTTGGTTTGATGAATGCTCCAGCCGTCTTCCAACATTTTGTGAACAGCATTTTTTATCATTTAATGAAGAAATTTGTACTAGTGTATCTAGATGACATTTTGATTTTTTCTCTGATTTCAAAACTCATAGGGACCACCTACGTCAGGTCTTGCTCATTCTGCGAGAGAATAAATTGTACGCTAAACTGGAAAAATGTGTGTTTGCGGTTCCAGAAATTCAATTTCTGGGTTTTCTTCTCTCCGCTTCTGGTTTTCGCATGGACCCTGAGAAGGTCCGCGCTGTGCTTGATTGGGAGCTTCCTGAGAATCAGAAGGCGCTGATGCGGTTTTTGGGTTTTGCCAATTATTACAGGAAGTTCATTTTAAATTTTTCCTCTGTTGTTAAGCCACTCACTGATATGACTAAAAAGGGGATAGATTTTTCCTCTTGGTCGGTAGATGCGCGTAAGGCCTTTTCTAGTATCAAAGAGAGTTTTGCTTCCGCTCCCATCTTGGTACAACCTGATGTATCTCTGCCCTTCATTGTTGAGGTGGACGCTTCTGAGGTGGGTGTGGGTGCGGTCTTGTCTCAGGGTCCCTCTCCTGCCAAATGGCGACCATGTGCCTTTTTCTCGAAGAAACTCTCCTCCACAGAGAGAAATTACGATGTGGGAGATAGGGAGTTGTTGGCCATCAAGTTAGCTTTTGAGGAATGGTGCCATTGGCTAGAGGGAGCCAGACACCCTATTACCGTGTTTACCGACCATAAGAATCTGGCCTACTTGGAGTCAGACAAGCGTCTGAACCCGAGACAGGCCAGATGGTCTTTGTTCTTTTCAAAGTTTAATTTTGTTGTCACGTTCCGCCCTGGGGTTAAGAATGTGAAGGCGGATGCCCTTTCACGTTGTTTTCCGGGAGGGGGGAACTTTGAAGACCCGGGTCCCATTTTTGCTGAAGGGTGGTTGTCTCTGCTCTTTATCCTGAATTGGAGGCAGAGGTTCAGGCAGCCCAAGCAGAGGCTCCTGATCTTTGTCCTCCTGGGAGGTTGTTTGTGCCTCTCGCTTTACGACACAAGGTTTTCAAGGAGCACCACGATACTGTCCTTGCTGGGCACCCAGGGGGTAGAGCCACAGTGGATCTCATTGCTCTGAGATTCTGGTGGCCGGCTCTTCGTAAGTCGGTTGAGGGTTTTGTGGCAGCCTGCGAGACCTGCGCTCGTGCCAAAGTCCCTCATTCACGGCCATCGGGTCCTCTCCTCCCGTTACCCATTCCTTCCCGTCCTTGGACACATCTGTCCATGGACTTCATTACGGACCTGCCTCGTTCCTCAGGGAAGACTGTGATTCTGGTGGTGGTGGACCGTTTTAGCAAAATGGCGCATTTCATTCCTTTTCCTGGGTTGCCCAATGCTAAAACGCTGGCACAAGCATTTATTGATCACATTGTCAAATTGCATGGTATACCTTCAGACATAGTCTCTGATAGGGTTATGCAGTTTGTTTCCAGATTCTGGAAGGCTTTCTGTTCTCGCTTGGGGGTTCGGTTGTCATTCTCTTCTGCTTTCCACCCGCAGTCGAATGGCCAGACAGAGCGCGTCAATCAGAATCTGGAGACATATCTGCGCTGTTTTGTGGCGGAGAATCAGGAGGATTGGTGTTCTTTTTTGTCCCTTGCTGAGTTTGCTTTAAATAACCGTCGTCAGGAGTCCTCTGATAAGTCACCATTTTTTGGTGCATATGGGATTCATCCGCAGTTTGGGACATTCTCTGGAGAGGGGTCTTCTGGTTTACCTGATGAGGAGAGATTCTCCTCGTCTTTGTCATCTATTTGGCAAAAGTTTCAGGATAATCTAAAGAGCATGAGTGAGAGATATAAGAGTGTGGGGGATAAGAGACGTGTGCCTGGTCCGGACCTGAATGTTGGTGATCTGGTGTGGTTGTCTACTAAGAATATCAAATTGAAGGTTCCCTCCTGGAAGTTGGGTCCTAAGTTTATTGGGCCTTACAAAATCTTATCCGTCATCAATCCCGTTGCCTTCCGTCTTGATCTTCCTCAGACTTGGAAGATCCATAATGTTTTTCACAAGTCCGTATTAAAACCTTATGTCCAACCCACTGTACCCTCCTCTTTGCCTTCTCCTCCAATTGTGGTTGATGGTAATCTTGAATTTCAGGTCTCTAGGATTGTGGATTCTCGTATTATCCGCGGTTCTCTCCAGTACCTCGTTCATTGGGAGGGTTATGGTCCTGAGAAGAGTATAATGGGTCCCAGTGGCGAACATTAAGGCCACTCGTCTTATTAGGGCGTTCCATGGGTCCCATCCTGAGAAGGTGGGCTCTGAGTGTCCGTAGTCCACTCGTAGAGGGAGGGGTACTGTAACCGCCAGATCTCTGAGAAGTTCTGACAGACGTTCTTCAGTACCTCCTGCATGATGTTCTTTTGTTTTGTTTTTGCTTTGACATCTCTTCTCCCTCTCCCTTTATATCCCCTCCCATGCTGCCTCACTTTGCGGTTTATACTACTTCCTGGATTGTGCTCACTGCTAGAAGTTGCAACTGCTGGTTCCTCAGATAAGTCTATTCCTTTATTTGTGTTTTCCTGTTGGCTTGATTCTAGTTGACCCTGACTCCCTCCGTATTAAGTGCATGGAGCCGGTGGTCGTGTCCCCTCACTATTATAGGGTTTTCAGGTGTCACTCAGTCTAGGTACGTGGACATGCAATTTTCTATCATAGAGATCTTTGCATGGGCTGAGCAGTCAGGGAGAGCTCTAGGGCTTTTAAAAGGCTCACCCTTTTGTTCCTTAGTTTGGGATCAAGTCAGTCGGATCTTTATTTGTTACTTCTTGTTTTCTGCAACACCATCTGTGACAGGCCTACACTGATTCAGGCCGTGTGAGATACACCTTCTACATACAGGGGTTTGATCGAGGTATTTCAAATACAGCCATTTTGGGCAAATAAATCTTTAATTCAGGCCTATACTGATTCAGGCCATGTGAGATACACCCTCTACATACAGGGGTTTGATTCAGGCATTTGAAATACAGCCATTTTAAATACAGCCAATTTGGGCAAAGAAATCTTGAATTGAGGCCTAGTCTGGTTCAGGCCGTGTGAGATACAACCTTTACATACAGGGGTTTGATTCAGGTATTTGAAATACAGCCATTTTGGGCAAAGAAATCCTTAATTGAGGCCTAGTCTGGTTCAGGCCGTGTGAGATACACCCTTTACATACTGTCGTTCTATTCTACTATTAATTAAACACCCATTTAGGGCAAGATCCTAAATTCGAGAAATATGAGGAGAGCGACAAATAAGGGACGTGGCCCAGGTCGTGGTGCTGCTGGTGGAGCTCCTGTTGCAGGGAGAGGACGTGGTCGATCTGTGCCAGCTACATGCACAAGTGAAACCCCTTCCTCAGGTGCGAGTAGGCGACAGAACCTGCAGCTGTTTTTGGTTGGGCCTAATGCGGCTCTACGAATGGTGAGGCCTGAACAAGTACAGGTGATAGTAGATTGGGTTGCTGACAGTGGATCCAGTTCCTTCACATTGTCTCCCACCAAGTCTCCTGCTGAAAGACCACAGTTGGCACCTGCAGCCGATGTCCTGTCCATCAGTCTTTCACCTCACCCCCTTGCAAATCAGCCAAGCAGTCTGAGCCCCAAGTCATGCAGCAGTCTCTTCTGCTTTTTGATGACTCTGTTAGCAGGGTTTCCCAGGACCATCCACCTAGCCTTGCCCCAGAAGTGGAAGAGATTGAGTGCACCGATGCCCAACCACTTATCTTTCAAGATGAGTACATGGGAGGACCATCGCAGCACATCTCGGATGATGACGAAACAGGGGTGCTAACTGCTGGGCCTTTCGAAAGTGTGCATACCGACAAGGAAGGCAGGGGTGAAGACTGGGTGGAAGATTATGTGGAGGACGATGAGGTCCTCGACCCCACATAGAATCAAGGTCATGCGAGTGACCTATGTATTTTGGAAGAAGAGGCGGTGGTCGCACAGAGCCACTAGCACAGCAGAAGAGGGAGCAGGGTGCAAAAGCGGAGTGGCCGTCTTCTAGACAGTACGCCTGCTACTGCCCACCGCAGCAAGGGACCGAGCACACCAAAGCCAGCTCCAAGGAGTTCCCTGGCGTTGCAATTCTTCAGACAATGTGCTGATGACAAGACACGAGTGGTTTGCACGCTGTGCAATCAGTGCCTGAAGCGAGGCATAAACGTTCTCAACCTGAGCACAACCTGCATGACCAGGCATTTAAGTGCAAAGCACAAGCTGCAGTGGAGTAGACACCTCAAAAACCAAGAAAGGTTTCTGGCTCCTCCTGCTTCCTCTTCTGCTGCAGTTTCGACCTCTTCATCCACCTCTGGAGTGACAGTGCCACCTGCCACCCCGCAAACAGAGGATCTGCCAGCAACACCAACACCTGGGTCACCAAGTATCTCCACAATGTCCCACGGAAGCGTTCAGCTCTCCATCTCCTAAACGCTAAAGAGGAACCCACCCGCGATCCCTAGCCCTGAAAGCCAGCATTTCTAAATTACTGGCCTTTGAAATGCTGTTATTCCGTCTGGTGGAGACGGATAGTTTTAAAGGCCTTATGGCAGTGGCTGTCCCACAGTACGTCGTGCCCAGCCGCCACTACTTTTCAAAGCAAGCCATCCCTTCTATGTACAACCAAGTAGGGGACAAAATCAGGTGTGCACTGCATAACGCCATCTGTGGCAAGGTGCACCTGACTACGGATACGTGGACCAGTAAGCACGGTCAGGGCCGTTATATCTCCATAACAGCACACTGGGTAAATGCAGTGGCGGCTGGGCCTGAGGCGGATAGCAGTTTGGCGCATGTCCTTCCACCACCGAGGATTGCAGGGCTCTTCAGTTTGCCTCTTGTTGCTTCCTCCTACTCTGCTTCCTCATCCTCTACCAGCTCCTCATCCGGTCAGCGTAACACCTTCACCACCAACTTCAGCACAGTCAGGGGTAAACGACAGCAGGCAGTTTTAAAACGTATCTGTTTTGGAGACAAACCCCACACCGCGCAGGAGCTATGGACGGGCCTTGAAAAACAGACCGATGAGTGGTTTGTGCCAGTCAGCCTCAAGCCCGGCCTGGTGGTGTGCGATAATGGACGAAATCTCGTAGCAGCTCTGGGACTAGCCGATTTGACGCCCATCCCTTGCCTGGCGCATGTGCTGAATTTGGTGGCGCAGAGATTCCTTAAAAATTACCCCCAAATTTCAGGGCTGCTGCATAAAGTGCGGGCCGTCTGTGCGCGGTTTCGGCATTCTCACCCTGCTGATGCTCGCCTGTCAGCGCTGCAGCGTAACTTCGGCCTTCACGCTCACCGCCCTATATGCGACGTGCCCACAAGGTGGAACTCCACCTTGCACATGCTGGCCAGACTGTGCGAGCAGCAGCAGGCGACAGTGGAGTTACAGCTGCAGCACGCACGGGTGAAGTCGCTGGGCGGAACAGCACCACTTCACTACCAATGACTGGGCCTCCATGCGAGACCTGTGTTCCTTGTTGCGCTGTTTTGAGTACTCCACCAACATGGCCAGTGCCGATAACGCCGTTCTCAGCGTTACTATTCCACTTCTATGCCTCCTGTAAAAAACGCTCCTGGCGATGATGGAAGAGGATGTAGCACAGGAGGAGGAGGAGGAAGAGGGATCATTTCGTAGGGTTTACGGCCAGTCATTCCCAAGTGGCTACGAGGGTGGGTTCCTGCACCCACAAACCCAAGGTACACAATTGTCCAGCCAGGGCACAGTTCTGGAGGATGATGAGGTAGAGGATGAGGAGGAAGAGATGGAGAAGGAGGAACCATGTTCACAGCAGGGTGGCACCCAGACCAGCTCATGGCCATCACTGGTGCATGGATAGGGGGATACAGAGGACACAGACGATACACCTCCCACAGAGGACAGCTTTTCGTTGCCTCTTTGGCAGCCTGGCACACATGAGCGATTACATGCTGCAGTGTCTCTGCAACGACCGCTGAGTTGCCCACATTCTAACTTGTGCTGATTACTGGGTGGCCACGCTGCTGGATCCCCATTACAAGGACAATGTACCATCCTTAATTCCGTCACTGGAGCGTGATCATAAGATGTGCGAGTACAAGCGCACGCTGGTAGACGCGCTGCTGGTGGCATTTCCACCTGATAGCAGGGCACAGTGGAAGCACAAGGCAGAGGAAGAAGAGGTCGCCAACGCAGCTGGGGCACTGCCAGCACCTCAGAAGGCAGGGTTAGCATGGCCGAAATGTGGAAAAGCTTTGTCAGCAAGCCACAACAACCAGCACCACCAGCTGATGGAACGTCTTAGCAGGAGGCAGCATTTCACTAACATGGTGGAGCAGTGTGTGTGCACACACCTACACGTACTGAATGACGGGTCTGCTCCCTTCAACTTCTGGGTCTCCAAATTGGGCACATGGCCTGAGCTTGCCCTTTACACCTTGGAGGTGCTGGCCTGCCCTGCAGCCAGTGTATTATCTGAACGTGTGTTTAGCACGGCAGGGGGCGTCATCACAGACAAGCGCAGTTGCCTGTCCACAGCCAATGTGGACAAGCTCACGTTCATTAAAATGAACCAGGCATGGATCCCTCAGGACTTGTCCGTACCTTGTGCACAATAGACATGTATACCGGCACTTACCAGCCATTTTTATACTGCAGCGCAATTGCTCATTCTTGTATTTTAGATATTTCACACTCTTTTAGAGTGTACTAATTTTAAAAAATTTAATTAAAACCAAAAACCTGTGTCGGCTACCTCGTCCTCCTCCACCGCCACTTCCACCTACACCGCAACGTCAACCGCCTCCTCAAACTCCTACTCCATATGGAACTCCACCTCATAAATCAATTTATTTATTTTTATTTGTACGTATTTTATTTTATATCATTTCACTACTTTGTCATTTACATTTTCGGGTGAAATTAACCAATTTTTGGGTGTATAGTACCACTGCTATACCTAGTAGACTGGTAAAAAAAAAATTAAAAATTGTCAGTTACATTTTCTGGTGAAATTAACAAATTTTTGAGTGTATAGTACCACTGCTATACCTAGTAGACAGGTTCAAAAAATATCTAAATAGTCAGTTACATTTTCTGGTGAAATTCACCAATTTTTGGGTGTGATGTACCACTGCTATACCTAGTAGACAGGTTTAAAAAAATAATTATTGTCAGTTACATTTTTGGGTAAAAATCACCAATATTTGGGTGTAATATACCTCTCCTCTAACTAGTTGACAGCTTAATAAATTTCAATAATTTTTCTGTTACATTCTTGGGTTGACATTATACAATTTTAGACGTGAATAAACACCTGCTATGCATAGGTGACAGGGAATAAAATTTAATATATTATTCAGTAATTAATGCACGCCACATCCTTTCATTCAATACTTAAACTTTGAAAAGTTGTCACACTTTTATGCTTTAATAATTTCTCCCATATTTCAACTCTATAATTTTAAATTTGAAAAAATTAATCCTCCCTTGGATGTGGTCTCTCTTTCTCACGCTCCCTCTCTGGCCTGGAACCCTGATTCCCCGCCACCTGTGATCACCATGGTAGGCGCATAAAAGAACATCGAAAGTTGATAGAGCAGATATCAAATTGGATCGTGATGGACATGCAACATGGTGGGGCAGTAAGTGTGCACACGCCTACACGAACTGACTGACAGGGGTCAGCCCCTGCAACTTCTGGGTCTCCAAATTGGGCACATGGCCTGAGCTTGCCCTTTACCCCTTGGAGGTGCTGGCCTGCCCTGCAGCCAGTGTATTGTCTGAACGTGTGTTTAGCATGACTGGAGGGGGTTATCACAGGTTATATTTCCCAATGTAATTTTAAAAATAAAAATTTAAAACCAAAAAGCATTGTAGGCTACCTCCTCCTCTTCCACCGCCGCTTCCACCTACACCACCACATCCACCGCCTCCTCAACCTCCTACTCCATATGGACCTCGTCCTCCTAGATCAAGATTATTTGTTTTTATTTTTACCTATTTTATGTTATTTAAAGTCATTTCCCTATCCACATTTGTTTGCAGAGCACTTGCCATGCTCTTAACCACATTTTGATGCAATTTGCAGCCCTCTAGCCCTTTCCATGACATTTTTACAGCCATTTTAGTGCTCAAAGTTCAGGTCCCCATTGACTTCAATGGGGTTCGGGGTCAAGTTCGGGTCCCGAATTTGTTTCTGAAGTTCGGCCGAACCCGTCGAACCCGAACATCTAGGTGTCCTCTTAACTCTACTTATAACATATTTTTCAGTTCACATAGCCATATGAGGGCTTGTTTTTTGCAGGCCAAGTTTTACTTTCTAAAACCACCATTTAATACTGTATATTATATAGTGGAAAGCAGGAAAAAATTCTAAATGGGGTGGAAATGGTGAAAAAAAGCAATTCTGCCACAGTTTCACTTTTTTTTTTTTTTACGACGTTCGATGTGCGATAAAACTGACTACTGTAGTTACTTTTATTCTACAGGTCAGTACGAATCCGGCGATACCTTATATGTATAGTTTTTCTTGCCTTTTGATACTAATAAAATAGTAGTGAGGAGTGTTACTTCACTTTCTTGTCATTGTCCCCTGTCACATATACACAATATACACTATGCAGTAACTGCCCCACTGTCACATATACACAATATACACTCACTGCCCCCCCCCACTGCCGCTAACACATGGTATCACTGCCCGCCCAGTGTCACATATACACAATATACACTATACGGTCACCCCCACTGTCACATATACACACTATACACTATGCAGTCACTGCCCCCCCACTGCCGCTTACACATGGTATCACTGCCCCCCCAGTGTCACATATACACAATATACACTATACGGTCACCCCCACTGTCACATATACACACTATACACTATGCAGTAACTGCCCCTCCCCACTGTCACATATACACAATATACACTATGCCGTCACTGCCCCACCCACTGTCATATATTGACAATATACACTATGCCGTCACTGCCCCACCCACTGTCACATATAGACAATATACACTATGCCGTCACTGCCCCACCCACTGTCACATATACACAATATACACTATGCAGTCACTCCCACTGTCACATATACACATTATACACTATGCCGTCACTACTAGGGATGAGCGAACCCGAACTGTATAGTTCGGGTTCGTACCGAGTTTTGGGGTGTCCGTGACACAGACCCGAACATTTTCGTAAAAGTCCGGGTTTGGGTTCGGTGTTCGGCGCTTTTTGAAAGGCTGCAAAGCAGCCAATCAACAAGCGTCATACTACTTGCCCCAAGAGGCCATCACAGCCATGCCTACTATTGGCATGGCTGTGATTGGCCAGTGCAGCATGTGACCCAGCCTCTATTTAAGCTGGAGTCACGTAGCGCCGCACGTCACTCTGCTCTGATCAGTGTAGGGATAGGATGCAGCTGCTGCTGTTAGGGCGAGATTAGGCAGGGATTTATTTACTGAAGTGATCGATATACAGCTGTGTATCATACAACCTCTGCTATTCAATTGCTCACTGTTTTAAGGCTGCCCAGAGCGTTTTTCAGTCACTTTTTTCTGGGGTGATCGGCGGCCATTTTGTGTCTTGTGGTGCGCCAGCACAAGCTGCCACCAAGTCCATTTTTAACCATCAATAGTGGCTTTTCTTGGCTGTGCTTGCTATTTTATTGAGGGGTAAAATACAATTGCCAAAATAGCAGTACCCTAAATCTGGTGTTTCAGCTGTGGCTAGCCAATTGTAATACTGTCTGCTGTCTGCCGAAGCACAGTTTTTTTTCTGGGTTGAATACAATTCCCAACTTAGCAATTCCCTAAATTTGTGGTTTCTGCTCTATCAGACCAAGGTTAAATCTATCCATAAAAGGGATACCTGTCATCCAGCGCCTAAATAATAGGCCTACTATTTATATTCAGCTAAATCTGTTGTTACTGCTGTGGCTGGTCAATCTATTTAGTGTCTGCCAAAGCACAGTTTTTGTTCTGGGTTGAAATACAATTCCCAACTTAGCAATTCCCTAAATTAGTGGTTTCTGCTCTATCAGGCCAAGGTTAAATCTATCCATAAAAGGGTATATTAGATTAAAGGTGCGGATAGGGTCATCCTCAATAACTTCACACGCTACCGTGCATTTCCAAGTCTAATTCTGTCCGTAAAAGGGATACCTGTCATCCAGCGCCTAAATACTAGGCCTACAATTTATATTCAGCTAAATCTGTCGTTACTGCTGTGCCTGTATTAGTGTAATACGGTACATAAATAGATAGCCAGACAGTGTTAGGTGCCTGTAAAAAAAGGCCTGAATTTGAACTCAATACATTGGGCAAAATAATTTTTTTCTTATTGTGGTGAACGGTAACAATGAGGAAGACATTTAGTAAGGGACGCGGACGCGGACATGGTCGTGGTGGTGTTAGTGGACCCTCTGGTGCTGGGAGAGGACGTGGCCGTTCTGCCACAGCCACACGTCCTAGTGAACCAACTACCTCAGGTCCCAGTAGCAGCAAGAATTTACAGCGATATTTGGTGGGTCCCAAAGGATGGTAAGGCCTGAGCAGGTACAGGCATTAGTCAATTGGGTGGCCGACATTGGATCCAGCACGTTCACATTATCTCCCACCCAGTCTTCTGCAGAAAGCGCACATATGGCGCATGAAAACCAAGCCCATCAGTCTGTCACATCACCCCCATGCATATCAGGGAAACTGTCTGAGCCTCAAGTTATGCAGCAGTCTCTTATGCTGTTTGAAGACTCTGCTGGCAGGGTTTCCCAAGGGCATCCACCTAGCCCTTCCCCAGCGGTGGAAGACATAGAATGCACTGACGCACAACCACTTATGTTTCCTGATGATGAGGACATGGAAATACCACTTCAGCATGTCTCTGATGATGACGAAACACAGGTGCCAACTGCTGCGTCTTTCTGCAGTGTGCAGACTGAACAGGAGGTCAGGGAGGAAGACTGGGTGGAAGACGATGCAGGGGACGATGAGGTCCTAGACCCCACATGGAATGAAGGTCGTGCCACTGACTTTCAGAATTCGGAGGAAGAGGCAGTGGTGAGACCGAGCCAACAGCGTAGCAAAAGAAGGAGCAGTGGGCAAAAGCAGAACAGCCGCCGCCAAGCTACTGGCCACCGCCATCTGGGACCCAGCACCCCAAAGGCAGCTTCAAGGAGTTTCCTGGCGTGGCAGTTCTTCAAACAATGTGCTGACGACAAGACCCGAGTGGTTTGCACGCTGTGCCATCAGAGCCTGAAGCGAGGCATTAACGTTCTGAACCTTAGCACAACCTGCATGACCAGGCACCTGCATGCAAAGCATGAACTGCAGTGGAGTAAACACCTTAAAAACAAGGAACTCACTCAGGCTCCCCTGCAACCTCTTCTGCTGTTGCCGCCGACTCTGCCTCTTCCTCCGCCTTTGGAGGAACGTTGGCACCTGCCGCCCAGCAAACAGAGGATGTACCACCAACACCACCACCTCCGTCACCAAGCATCTCAACCATGTCACACAGCAGCGTTCAGCTCTCCATCTCACAAACATTTGAGAGAAAGCGTAAATTCCCACCTAGCCACCCTCGATCACTGGCCCTGAATGCCAGCATTTCTAAACTACTGGCCTATGAAATGCTGTCATTCAGGCTGGTGGACACAGACAGCTTCAAACAGCTCATGTCGCTTGCTGTCCCACAGTATGTTGTTCCCAGCCGCCACTACTTCTCCAAGAGAGCTGTGCCTTCCCTGCACAACCAAGTATCCGATAAAATCAAGTGTGCACTGCGCAACGCCATCTGTGGCAAGGTCCACCTAACCACAGATACGTCGACCAGTAAGCACGGCCAGGGACGCTATATCTCCCTAACTGCACACTGGGTAAATGTAGTGGCGGCTGGGCCCCAGGCAAAGAGCTGTTTGGCGCATGTCCTTCCGCCGCCAAGGATCGCAGGGCAACATTCTTTGCCTCCTGTTGCCTCCTCCTCGGCTTCCTCCTCCTCTTCTTCCACCTGCGCATCCAGCCACACACCTTCACCACCAACTTCAGCACAGCCCGGGGTAAACGTCAGCAGGCCATTCTGAAACTCATATGTTTGGGGGACAGGCCCCACACCGCACAGGAGTTGTGGCGGGGTATAGAACAACAGACCGACGAGTGGTTGCTGCCGGTGAGCCTCAAGCCTGGCCTGGTGGTGTGCGATAATGGGCGAAATCTCGTTGCAGCTCTGGGACTAGCCGGTTTGACGCACATCCCTTGCCTGGCGCATGTGCTGAATTTGGTGGTGCAGAAGTTCATTCGCAACTACCCTGACATGTCAGAGCTGCTGCATAAAGTGCGGGCCGTCTGTGCGCGCTTCCGGCGTTCACATCCTGCCGCTGCTCGCCTATCTACGCTACAGCGTAACTTCGGCCTTCCCGCTCACCGCCTCATATGCGACGTGCCCACCAGGTGGAACTCCACCTTGCACATGCTGGACAGACTGTGCGAGCAGCAGCAGGCCATAGTGGAGTTTCAGCTGCAGCACGCACGGGTCAGTCGCACTGCGGAACAGCACCACTTCACCACCAATGACTGGGCCTCCATGCGAGACCTGTGTGTCCTGTTGCGGTGTTTCGAGTACTCCACCAACATGGCCAGTGGCGATGACGCCGTTATCAGCGTTACAATACCACTTCTATGTCTCCTTGAGAAAACACTTAGGGCGATGATGGAAGAGGAGGTGGCCCAGGAGGAGGAGGAAGAGGGGTCATTTCTAGCACTTTCAGGCCAGTCTCTTCGAAGTGACTCAGAGCAGTGGCATAACTACCGGGGAAGCAGCTGCTTCGGGGCCCGGGCTGCCAAGGGGGCCCGGCGTCCCGGCAGCGTGTGTCAGTTTATTTTCAAGTTCGTTAAATATCGATGTCTTACTGTTCAGGGCCCCTTCACAGCAGCTGATCTAATCTTACTGTCTCCTAAAGTCTTCTGATGTGTCTGGGATTCAAACCCACAACCTCCAATGTCTGAATGTATCAGAGGCAAAGCATTTACCCTCACAACCATAAAGGCTGCAATACAACTGATTGAAAAAATATGAGACTACTGTTATAGCTGGCTAAGTGTACATCTATACACATGACAGCCGCCCTAACACACCCAGCACTGCTACATCTAATACACATGACAGCTGCACCAGCACACTCAGCTCTACTACATCTCTATATATGACAGCTGCCCCAGCAAACCCAGCTCTGCTACATCTATACACATGACAGCTGCCCCAACACACCCAGCACTGCTATATCTCTATATGACAGCTGTCCCAGCAAACCCAGCTCTGCTACATGTATACACATAACAGCTGCCCAAACACACCCAGCACTGCTACATCTAATACACATGACAGCTGCACCAGCACACTCACCTCTACTAAATCTCTATATATGACAGCTGCCCCAGCAAACCCAGTCTGCTACATCTATACACATGACAGCTGCCCAAACACACCCAGCACTGCTACATCTAATACACATGACAGCTGCACCAGCACACTCAGCTCTACTATATCTCTATATATGACAGCTGCCCCAGCAAACCCAGCTCTGCTACATGTATACACATGACAGTTGCCCCAACACACCCAGCACTGCTATATCTCTATATGACAGCTGTCCCAGCAAACCCAGCTCTGCTACATGTATACACATGACAGCTGCCCAAACACACCCAGCACTGCTACATCTAATACACATGACAGCTGCACCAGCACACTCAGCTCTACTATATCTCTATATATGACAGCTGCCCCAGCAAACCCAGCACTGCTACATCTATACACATGACAGCTGCACCAGCACACTCAACTCTACTATATCTCTATATATGACAGCTGCTCCAGCAAACCCAGCTCTGCTACATCTATACACATGACAGCTGCCCAAACACACCCAGCACTGCTACATCTAATACACATGACAGCTGCACCAGCACACTCAGCTCTACTATATCTCTATATATGACAGCTGCCCCAGCAAACCCAGCTCTGCTACATCTATACACATGACAGCTGCCCCAGCACACCCAGCACTGCTATATCTCTATATGACAGTTGTCCCAGCACACACAGCTCTGCTACATGTATACACATAACAGCTGCCCAAACACACCCAGCACTGCTACATCTAATACACATGACAGCTGCACCAGCACACTCACCTCTACTAAATCTCTATATATGACAGCTGCCCCAGCAAACCCAGTCTGCTACATCTATACACATGACAGCTGCCCAAACACACCCAGCACTGCTATATCTCTATATGACAGCTGTCCCAGCAAACCCAGCTCTGCTACATGTATACACATGACAGCTGCCCAAACACACCCAGCACTGCTACATCTAATACACATGACAGCTGCACCAGCACACTCAGCTCTACTATATCTCTATATATGACAGCTGCTCCAGCAAACCCAGCTCTGCTACATCTATACACATGACAGCTGCCCAAACACACCCAGCACTGCTACATCTAATGCACATGACAGCTGCACCAGCACACTCAGCTCTACTATATCTCTATATATGACAGCTGCTCAAGCAAACCCAGCTCTGCTACATCTATACACATGACAGCTGCCCAAACACACCCAGCACTGCTACATCTAATACACATGACAGCTGCACCAGCACACTCAGCTCTACTATATCAGCTATATATGACAGCTGCCCCAGCAAACCCAGCTCTGCTACATGTATACACATGACAGCTGCCCCAACACACCCAGCACTGCTATATCTCTATATGACAGCTGTCCCAGCAAACCCAGCTCTGCTACATGTATACACATGACAGCTGCCCAAACACACCCAGCACTGCTACATCTAATACACATGACAGCTGCACCAGCACACTCAGCTCTACTATATCTCTATATATGACAGCTGCCCCAGCAAACCCAGCACTGCTACATCTATACACATGACAGCTGCACCAGCACACTCAACTGTACTATATCTCTATATATGACAGCTGCTCCAGCAAACCCAGCTCTGCTACATCTATACACATGACAGCTGCCCAAACACACCCAGCACTGCTACATCTAATACACATGACAGCTGCACCAGCACACTCAGCTCTACTATATCTCTATATATGACAGCTGCCCCAGCAAACCCAGCTCTGCTACATCTATACGCATGACAGCTGCCCCAGCACACCCAGCACTGCTATATCTCTATATGACAGTTGTCCCAGCACACTCAGCTCTGCTATATCTCTATATATGAGCAGCTGTCATGTGTATAGATATACACTTAGCCAGCTATAACAGTAGAAGTCTTTTTTCAATCAGCAGCAAGGCATCTCTTATGGTCTTGTGGTTAGATGCTTTGCCTCTGATACAGAAGGTCGTGAGTTCGAATCCCAGCAGACTACAAGCACTGACTCCATATATGGACATACAGGGCGGGACACAAGAAGAGGCTGCATCGCATCGCTGACATGGAGGTAAGTAGAGGTGTTTATTATTATTTTTTAATACCCGACTGTTACTGCCATGGGGGAGGGGGGGGGGCACCTGATACTGGCACATGGGGGGGGGGAGAGAGGCATCTGATACTGGCACATGGGGGGGGAGAGGGGTTGGCACCATGGCACCTGGGGGGGGGGTTGGCACCTGATACTGGCACATGGGGGGAGAGAGAGGCACCTGATACTGGCACATGGGGGGGGGAGAGGGGTTGGCACCTGATACTGGCACCTGGGGGGGGAGGGAGGGAGGCACCTGATACTGGCACATGGGGGGAGGGGGAGAGAGGCACCTGATACTGGCACATGGGGGGAGGCACCTGATACTGGCACCTGGGGGGGAGGGGGGGTTGGCACCTGATACTGGCACATGGGGGGGGGGAGAGGCACCTGTTACTGGCACATGGGGGGAGGCACCTGATACTGGCACCTGGGGGGGAGGGGGGGTTGGCATCTGATACTGGCACATGGGGGGGAGAGAGGCACCTGATACTGGCACATGGGGGGAGGCACCTGATACTGGCACCTTGGGGGGAGGGGGGGTTGGCACCTGATACTGGCACATTGGGGGGGGGAGAGGCACCTGATACTGGCACATGGGGGGAGGGGTTGGCACCTGATACTGGCACCTGGGGAGGGAGGGGGGGGGTTGGCACCTGATACTGGCACATGGGGGGGAGGGAGAGAGGCACTTGATACTGGCACTTTTTTGTGGGGGGGGGAGATGGCACTATGATACTGGTGGGCTTTATTACTCCCCCATGGTATGACCCCCTAGTAGCAGCACCAGCCTCTCCCTGCTCTGCTATTCCTCTGCCCCTTCTCCAAATCCTTATTATGAAATCTTTCTCATTAGGATAAAGCACAACATCAGCTCCGCCGAGCCCCCGGCCAAAGTGTGGAAGTGGCGTCCGCGACCCCCAAGGGCCAAGTCAAGTAACTGTAAGTTTTCATGTGAAATATGTTTGTTATACACATATATCTTCCACTGTGCCACACAATATACAGTATACCGCTACACTGTGCCCGACAATATACAGTATACCGCTACACTGTGCCAAAGGAGTGGGGTTTACACGGGAGGAGGGAGGTGCGAAGCGCGCTGGGGGGGCCCTTACAAATATTTGCTGTGGGGCCCAGTCACTTCTAGTTACGCCCCTGGCCCTTTCCTTTTCAGACCAGAGCTGTCTGGTTAACTCCTTCAGTGCAACAGAAGAGCTTCTAATGACCTGTTTTGCACAGTTATGCTAACAATACTATCTGCCCTGCTGTGCTGTCATTACCATACACTGTGTATAGTAAAGACAGCCTGGTCAGCCCTGCTGTGCTATTGTTATGATAATGAGAGAGCAGCAGAGCCAGCAGCCTGCAATGTGTATTACAGACTGTAGCACACAGCGCAAGCCAGGTCTGTCATTATCATACACAGTGTATGGTAATGACAGCGCAGCAGGGCAGGCGGCCCACTGCATAGTAAAAGGGCAGTCGGCCCACTGGGACGTTTCCCCTGGATGTGGTGGCGAGTGCCTGGGCTACAGCCACTACACATGTCTCTGCTCTCCGGTACTGCTGAGAAGAAAGGGGGATTTTGTGGGACAAACATGTCCCTATATCCTCCCATGTATCTCAGTTTCCTTCCTTGGTTCTCACAGGAGGAGTTTGGCACAAGTTTAGCAGAAGTTCCTACCATTAATCACAAGTTCCTTCTTTTTCTACAGGAGCTGCTTTGTGACGTGCAGCCTTGCGGCACCAGTTTCTAAAACATATGGACCTAAATTTACCACTAAAGTGAAGTAGGTGTCAGAAAAAAATTACCGGTTTGATAAGCAAAGTTATTACAACATAAAGTGACACATGTCCTATGGTAATAACTTTGCTGTGGTGGAGGTGGCTAGAGGGATAGGAAGGAAGGATAGGGAGGAGGAGGTAGGGGGAAAAGAGGAAAGCAAGAAAAAGGAAAAACTAGGGGCGGTGGGGGGGAGGGGTAATATTATTATTATTATTATTATTATTATTATTATTTATTTTTTTGTGGCAACCGACATACTACGGGTGGGGAGGTGGGGAAATATTTATATGTAACTACGGTAACTTATGTAACTATGTAAAAACAAGATATTTTGTCAAAAAAATTGCTGTAAGAATTGGAAAATTGTAATAAAGATCTATTTAAAAAAAAAAATGTCAGACATGTCAGATGCAAGCAATGACAGCATATGCCTTTTTATACATTTGCATTGTGGTTTTCATTATAAATGTAAACCATTATACAGTGACCAATCCATTGCATGACAGACACGTTATGGACCTCATTGACTTTTAATGGGGTCTGTCAGTTTCTGCCGAGGTATCTGTCTCCTTGATGAAAAAATAGAGCTAGATATACAGTAGTCTTACAGTATGTTATGTAACATCTGGCTCCAGTCATGTGAAGTATGTCACTTTGCCAGATTAAATAGTGACATTTAAATAATTTAAAACATTGCTAAATTTCTTACGGTTTTTTTTAGATTATATGCAAAACTATTTTTCTTTATTTTACAGAGATGGCTAGAACACAACAAACCAATTCGAAAACAACTGAAGGGTGAGTCAAACCATTACATACAGTAGTCCTAGTTGTCACTCTTTAATTTTGTGTTGTTTCCCAATTATTAAAGAAAATATTTTAGAAAACTTAAAATGTTTGCACTTTATGCTTCCTATTACTGAATCTGTTTTTGTTGTTGTGCATCTTAATTCCAGGAGGTATTCCTTGTTGTCTTATCTTTAGAGTACGATTTTTTGTACCAGACCCAAACACTCTACAGCAGGATCAAACAAGGTAATGTATTTTTGTTTTGTTTAACCCTTTGACTTTACCCCTTCAAGACCAAGCCAATTTTCACCATAAGGACCAAGCTGCATTTTGCAAATCTGACATGTTTAACTTTATGGGTTAATAACTCTGGAATGCTTTTAGTTATCAAAGCAACTCTGAGATTATTTTTTTCATGACTTATTGTACTTCATTTTAGTGGTAAATTTGAGTCAATATGTTTTACTTTTATTTATAAAAAAAATCCCAAATGTATGGTAAATTTGTAAAAATTCACTACTTTCTAAATTTGAATTTCTCTGGATTTTTTTTTTAGGGCAGATCGTGATACCTAATAAAATAATTATCACCTAACATTCCCCATATGTCTACTTCATGTTGGCATCCTTTTGTAAATGTAATTTTATTTTTTAGGACATTAGAACACTTTGAATTTTAGAAACAATTTTTAAATTTTTTAAAGAAAATTTCCAAACCCACTTTTTCAAGGACTAAAGCAATTCAGTTATGAAGCCATTTTCTGGGGCTTACAAAGTAGAAATCACCCATAAATGAACTTATTAGAACCTATTCCCCTCAAATTATTCAAAACTGATTTTACAAACTTTGTTAACCCTTTAGGTGTTTCATAAGAATTAAAGAAATTAAATTTTTTTGCAGATTTTCCACTTTTATAATTTTTTTCCCTGTAACATAGCAAGGGTTAACAGCCAAACAAAACTCATTATTTATTGCCCTGATTCTGCAGTTTATAAAAACACCCCATGTGTGGTAGTAAACTGCTGTATGGACAATATGGCAGGGCGCAGAAGGGCAGATTTCACTGGGATTATTTTAAGTTGCCATGTTCCATTTGAAGGCCCCCTAATGTACCCTACAGTAGAAACTCCCCAAAAATGACCCCATTTTGGAAACTGCTGGATAAGGTGACAATTTTATTTACTTGAAACAGAAGAAACCTCCAGCACGTAGTATGTTAAAACGCTGCATCATCTTTATTCCATCGTAGATACAGTCAATGTACAAAAGCAGTGGTCATCACCTCCCATCACCTCCCGTCAGACGACATGTTTCAAACCAGACGGTTCATAATCATGTTGATGTTTATTAATAACTGTCTGGTTCGAAATATGTCGGTCTGATGGGAGGTGATGACCACTGCTTTTGTACATTGACTGTATCTACGATGGAATAAAGATGATGCAGCGTTTTAACATACTACTGTCACCGCCAGTTCTGTGAGAAGGTCTGGCAGACGTTCTTCTCTACCTCTTGTATGATGTTCTTTGTTTTGGTTTCACTTGGTCATCTCCTTTCCTTCTGCCAGGTGTCACTTATTTAGACGTCGTCTTCCTTTATATTCCCTCCCATACTGCCTCACTTTGCAGTTTATACTACTTCCTGGATGAAGTGTTCACTGCTGGAGGCTGCTGCTGCTGTTTGCTCAGATAAGTCTTTTACTTTATTGTGTTTCCTTACTGGCTTGATTCTAGGTGACCCTGACTCCGTCCGTATTAAGTGCAGGGAGCCGGTGGTCATGTCCCCTCACTATTATAGGGTTTTCAGGTGTCACACAGTCTTAGGTACGTGGGCATGCAATCGTCTACCATTGAGACCCTTGCATATGCATAGCAGTCAGGAAGAGCTCTTAGGGTTTTATAAGGCTCACCTATATGCTCCTTAGTTTGGGATCAAGCCAGTCGGTCGTTTATTCATAAGTTCCAGCTATCTGCAACTTCACCTGTGACATTATAAACCGCCATAACTGTCTTAAGCATGGATCCGGTTTCAGCCTTGATTGACCGCATGCAAGGTCTTTCGCTGGAGGTAGCAGATCTCCGTAAAACTGTGTCTCAGTTTCAGGTGACCGGTTCTGCTGGCGTTCATGGAGTTTGTTCCGAGCCTAAGATCTCGCTTCCGGATATGTTCTCCGGGGGTAGTGAGAATTTTATTCGCTTTAGAGAGGCTTGCAAACTCAGTCTTGGGCCTTTTCGTTGCCGGTGGGGGCACGGCCCTTCCGATCGGTGGATGAATTTTTTGTAGCCCTGGGGCAGATATATGATGACCCGGATCGTATTGCTCTGGCTAAATCTAAACTGCGTCTTTTATGCCAGGGTAAACAGTCCGCAGAGATATATTGTTCTGAATTTCGGAGATAAGCAGCTGATACTGGTTGGAATGATGCTGCACTCCGAAGTCAATTTTGCCATTGTCTTTCGGAAAAATTGAAAGATGCATTCGCTTTTCATAAGAGACCAGCGTCGTTAGAGTCTGCCATGTCTCTAGCTGACAGGCGTCTTAGAGAGAGAGAGAGGAGACTACTCTTTCCTGTCATATTCAGCCCAAGAACAGTGGTCATTCAGTGTGCAGGGGTCTCAGGCTGTCTCAATCCCCTCTGAGGAGAAGGCCATGCAGCTGGATTTGCTTGCCTCTGATAGTAAAGGATTCAGCTCTCAGAGGAGGGTTTGTTTCTGTTATGGGGGTATAACTCATTTGGCTAATGTTTGCCCCTCTAGGAGATTCATGGAGTTTTCTGAGGGTAATAAAAAAAAAAACCTCTAAAAACTTTCCATTTGCTACTATTGGCAAGGTTGATGCGGAAATTGAAGGTTTGCTTTTTGCTTGTAGTTCCCGTTTTCTCCTACCTGCCAGGGTGACGCTGTACAGCAAGGACATTGTTTGTGAGATTTTTGTAGATAGTGGAGCAGCTGTCAATCTCATTGATAATCAATTTGCAACAACCCATGGTTTCAGGTATGCACTTTGGAAAAGGATATACCTGTTTTTGCTATCGATTCCGCTCCACTTTCTCAAAGCTCGTTAAAGGGCATAGTTCACAATATCTGTTTGACTGTGGGTGACGCTCATGTTGAGGATATGTCATGTTTCGTCTTAAGTGGATTACCTACTCCTCTAGTGTTGAGGCTACCCTGGCTCACTAAACATAACCCCACCATTGATTGGCAAGCGAGGCAAATAAATGGTTGGAGTGAGTTTTGCAGAGAGAATTGCCTCTCGGCGTCTCTTTCAGAGGTTTCTACCAAGACTGTGCCATATTTTCTCTCTGAATTTTCGGATGTGTTTTCCGAGAGTGGTGTCCAGGAGTTGCCCCCTCACCGGGAGTATGACTGCCCTATTAATCTCATCCCAGACGCCAAGCAGCCAAAATCACGACTATATAATCTCTCCCAACCTGAAAGAGTCGCTATGCGTACTTATATCTCTGAGAGCCTGAGAAAGGGACACATCCGACCCTCGAAGTCACCTGTTGCCGCTGTTTTGTGTTTTTTTAAAGAAAAAAGATGCTTCTTTAAGACCTTGTCTGGATTTCAGGGAGCTGAACCGTATCACGATTCGTGACCCATATCCGCTTCCTCTGATCCCGGACCTGTTTAACCAGATTGTTGGGGCTAAAGTTTTTTCTAAGTTGGATTTAAGAGGGGCATACAAACTAGTCAGGGTCAGGGAAGGGGACAAATGGAAGACGGCCTTCAATACCCCTGAGGGTCATTTTGAGAATTTGATTATGCCCTTTGGTTTGATGAATGTTCCTGCCGTCTTCCAACATTTTGTGAACAGTATTTTTTATTATTTAATGGGGAAATTCGTACTGGTGTATCTAGATGACATTTAGATTTTTTCTCCTGATTTCAAGACTCATCGAGACCACCTATGTCAGGTCTTGCTGATTCTGCGGGAGAATAAATTGTACGCTAAACTGGAAAAATGTCTGTTTTTCGGTTCTGGAGATTCAATTTCTGGGTTTTCTTCTCTCCGCTTCTGGTTTTCGGATGGACCCTGAGAAGGTCTGCGCTGTGCTTGATTGGGAGCTTCCTGAGAATCAGAAGGCGCTGATGCGGTTTTTGGGTTTTGCCAATTATTACAGAAAGTTCATTTTGAATTATTCCTCTGTTAAGCCACTCACTGATATGACTAAAAAGGGGTGGATTTTTCCTCGTGGTCGGTAGATGCGCTTAACCACCTCAGCCCCCAGTGCTTAAACACCCTGAAAGACCAGGCCACTTTTTACACTTCTGCACTACACTACTTTCACCGTTTATTGCTCGGTCATGCAACTTACCACCCAAATGAATTTTACCTCCTTTTCTTCTCACTAATAGAGCTTTCATTTGGTGGTATTTCATTGCTGCTGACATTTTTACTTTTTTTGTTATTAATCGAAATTTAACGATTTTTTTGCAAAAAAATGAAATTTTTCACTTTCAGTTGTAAAATTTTGCAAAAAAAACGAGATCCATATATAAATTTTGCTCTAAATTTATTGTTCTACATGTCTTTGATAAAAAAAAAATGTTTGGGTAAAAAAAAAATGGTTTGGGTAAAAGTTATAGCGTTTACAAACTATGGTACAAAAATGTGAATTTCCGCTTTTTGAAGCAGCTCTGACTTTCTGAGCACCTGTCATGTTTCCTGAGGTTCTACAATGGCCAGACAGTACAAACACCCCAGAAATGACCCCATTTCGGAAAGTAGACACCCTAAGGTATTCACTGATGGGCATAGTGAGTTCATAGAACTTTTTATTTTTTGTCACAAGTTAGCGGAAAATGATGATTTATTTTTTTTTTTTTTCTTACAAAGTCTCATATTCCACTAACTTGTGACAAAAAATAAAAACTTCCATGAACTCACTATGCCCATCAGTGAATACCTTGGGGTGTCTTTTACATATACCCATGCTGGGTGAGATAAATATTTTGGTCAAATGCCAACTTTGTATAAAAAAATGGGAAAAGTTGTCTTTTGCCAAGATATTTCTCTCACCCAGCATGGGTATATGTAAAATGACACCCCAAAACACATTCCCCAACTTCTTCTGAATATGGAGATACCAGATGTGTGACACTTTTTTGCAGCCTAGGTGGGCAAAGGGGCCCATATTCCAAAGAGCACCTTTCGGATTTCACTGGTCATTTTTTACAGAATTTGATTTCAAACTCCTTACCACACATTTGGGCCCCTAGAATGCCAGGGCAGTATAACTACCCCACAAGTGACCCCATTTTGGAAAGAAGACACCCCAAGGTATTCGCTGATGGGCATAGTGAGTTCATGGAAGTTTTTATTTTTTGTCACAAGTTAGTGGAATATGAGACTTTGTAAGAAAAAATAAAAATAAAAAATCATCATTTTCCACTAACTTGTGACAAAAAATAAAAAATTCTAGGAACTCGCCATGCCCCTCATGGAATACCTTGGGGTGTCTTCTTTCCAAAATGGGGTCACTTGTGGGGTAGTTATACTGCCCTGGCATTCTAGGGGCCCAAATGTGTGGTAAGGAGTTTGAAATCAAATTCTGTAAAACATGACCAGTGAAATCCGAAAGGTGCTCTTTGGAATGTGGGCCCCTTTGCCCACCTAGGCTGCAAAAAAGTGCCACACATGTGGTATCGCCGTATTCAGGAGAAGTTGGGGAATGTGTTTTGGGGTGTCATTTTACATATACCCATGCTGGGTGAGATAAATATCTTGGTCAAATGCCAACTTTGTATAAAAAAATGGGAAAAGTTGTCTTTTGCCAAGATATTTCTCTCACCCAGCATGGGTATATGTAAAATGACACCCCAAAACACATTCCCCAACTTCTCCTGAATACGGCGATACCAGATGTGTGACACTTTTTTGCAGCCTAGATGCGCAAAGGGGCCCATATTCCTTTTATGAGGGCATTTTTAGACATTTGGATCCCAGACTTCTTCTCACGCTTTAGGGCCCCTAGAATGCCAGGGCAGTATAAATACCCCACATGTGACCCCATTTTGGAAAGAAGACATCCCAAGGTATTCAATGAGGGGCATGGCGAGTTCATAGTTTTTTTTTTTTTTTTGGCACAAGTTAGCGGAAATTGATTTTATTTATTTTTTTCTCACAAAGTCTCCCTTTCCGCTAACTTGGGACAAAAATTTTAATCTTTCATGGACTCAATATGCCCCTCACGGAATACCTGGGGGTGTCTTCTTTCCGAAATGGGGTCACATGTGGGGTATTTATACTGCCCTGGCATTCTAGGGGCCCTAAAGCGTGAGAAGAAGTCTGGAATATAAATGTCTAAAAATTTTTACGCATTTGGATTCCGTGAGGGGTATGGTGAGTTCATGTGAGATTTTATTTTTTGACACAAGTTAGTGGAATATGAGACTTCGTAAGAAAAAAATAATAATTTCCGCTAACTTGGGCCCAAAAAATGTCTGAATGGAGCCTTACAGAGGGGTGATCAATGACAGGGGGGTGATCAATGACAGGGGGGTGATCAGGGAGTCTATATGGGGTGATCACCCCCCTGTCATTGATCACCCCCCTGTCATTGATCACCCCCCCTGTAAGGCTCCATTCAGACGTCCGTATGCGTTTTGCGGATCCGATCCATCTATCAGTGGATCCGTAAAAATCATGTGGACATCTGAATGGAGCTTTACAGGGGTGTGATCAATGACAGGGGGGTAATCAATGACAGGGGGGTGATCAGGGAGTTTATATGGGGTGATCACCACAGTCATTGATCACGCCCCTGTAAGGCTTTATTCAGACGTCCATATGCGTTTTGCGGATCCGATCCATCTATCAGTGGATCCGTAAAAATCATGCGGACATCTGAATGGATCTTACAGGGGGGTAATCAATGACAGGGGGGTGATCAGGGAGTCTATATGGGGTGATCACCACAGTCATTGATCACGCCCCTGTAAGGCTCCATTCAGATGTCCGTATGCGTTTTGTGGATCCAATCCATCTATCAGTGGATCCGTAAAAATCATGCGGACATCTGAATGGAGCTTTACAGGGGTGTGATCAATGACAGGGGGGTAATCAATGACAGGGGGGGTGATCAGGGAGTCTATATGGGGTGATCACCACAGTCATTGATCACGCCCCTGTAAGGCTTTATTCAGACGTCCGTATGCGTTTTGCTGATCCGATCCATCTATCAGTGGATCCGTAAAAATCATGCGGACATCTGAATGGAGCTTTACAGGGGGGTGATCAATGACAGGGGGGTAATCAATGACAGGGGGTGATCAGGGAGTCTATATGGGGTAATCAGGGGTGATCAAGGGTGATCAAGGGTGAATAAGGGGTTAATAAGTGACAGGGGGGGGGTGTAGTGTAGTGGTGCTTGGTGCAACATATTACTGAACTGCCTGTGTCCTCTGGTGGTCGATCCAAACAAAGGGGACCACCAGAGGACCAGGTAGCAGGTATATTAGACGCTGTTATCAAAACAGCGTCTAATATACCTGTTAGGGGTTTAAAAAATCACATCTCCAGCCTGCCAGCGAACGATCGCCGCTGGCAGGCTGGAGATCAACTCTCTTACCTTCCGTTCCTGTGAGCGCGCGCGCCTGTGTGCGCGCGTTCACAGGAAATCCCGGCTCACGCGAGATGACGCGTATATGCGTCGCTGAGCGCAGGGCTGCCACCTCCGGAACGCGAATCTGCGTTAGGCGGTCCGGAGGTGGTTAAAACCTTTTCTAGTATTAAAGAGAGTTTTGCTTCCGCTCCCATTTTGGTACAACCTGATGTCTCTCTACCTTTTATTGTTGAGGTGGATGCTTCTGAGGTGGGTGTGGGTGCGGTCTTATCTCAGGGTCCCTCTCCTGCCAAATGGCGACTGTGTGCCTTTTTCTGAAGGAAACTCTCCTCTGCAGAGAGAAATTACGATGTGAGAGATAGGGAGTTGTTGGCCATCAAATTAGCTTTTGAGGAATGGTTAGAGGGAGCCAGACAACCTATTACCGTGTTTACCAACCATAAGAATCTGGCCTACTTGGAATCGACCAAGCGTCTGAACCCGAGACAGGCCAGATGGTCGTTGTTCTTTTCTAGGTTTAATTTTGTTGTTACGTTCCACCCTGGGGTTAAAAATTTGAAGGCGGATGCCCTGTCACGTTGTTTTCTGGGAGGGGGGAACTTTGAAGACCCGGGTCCCATTTTGGCTGAAGGGGTGGTCGTCTCGGCTCTTTATCCTGATTTGGAGGCAGAGGTTCAGGCAGCCCAGGCAGAGGCTCCTGATCTTTGTCCTCCTGGGAGGTTTTTTGTGCCTCTCGCTTTATGACACAAGGTTTTTAAGGAGCACCACGATACTGTCCTTGCTGGGCACCCGGGGAGTAGAGCCACAGTGGATCTCATTGCTCGGAGATTCTGGTGGCCGGCTCTTCGTAAGACAGTTGAGGGTTTTGAGGCAGCCTGCGAGACCTGCGCTCGTGCCAAGGTACCTGTCACGGATGGTGTTGCAGGAAACAATAAGTAACAAATAAAGATCCGACTGACTTGATCGCAGTCAGGGAGACTCCTAGGAAACCCCTAGATCTGGCCCTGACTCCTGTCAGTGTATATAGACCCTGAAGGTGGAAAAATACATACTTTAGAACCTAAACCCTAATAGCCCTGAGATGCCCTACAGTTAGTGAAAGGGAATGAGACTACTGGTTCCTTCTCAGGTGAATGAAACAGCGTCTCCCTGAGGCCTAGTAACAACAAGCATAAGGGAACAACCAAATACAAGTTCATACAATCTATCAGAGGAAGAAAAACAAATACTAGGGAGGGGTCTAAAATTTGCGCCCACGAAACAGTTAAATAGATTTCAGACGTTCCTAGATATACACAGATTTGTGAAAAAACTGAACATTGCGAAATATTGCATGAGTAATCAGAGTGCCCCCTTGAAAAATGCAGTCAATGCACCATTGGTTGCATCTGAAAAAGACACAACCAAGGAAAAGGACATAATACACACCCAGCTTCGGGAAAAATCAAAGTTTTTACCGAAAAATACCAACAATGAATACATTGATGCCTTTAACCCCTTAAGGACACAGCCTTATTTCACCTTAAGGACCAGGCCATTTTTTGCAAAATGTCACTTTAAGTGCTGATAACTTTAAAACACTTTGACTTATCCAAGCCATTCTGAGATAGTTTTTTCCGTCACATATTGTACTTCATGACACTGGTAAAATGAAGTAAAAAAAATTTTTTTTTTTGCATTAAAAAATACCTCATTTACCCAAAATTTTTAAAAATTTGCATTTTTCAAAGTTTCAGTTTCTCTACTTCTGTAATACATAGTAATACCCCCAAAAATTGTGATGACTTTACATTCCCCATATGTCTACTTCATGTTTGAATTATTTTGGGAATGATATTTTATTTTTTGGGGATTTTACAAGGCTTAGAAGTTTAGAAGCAAATCTTGAAATTTTTCAGAAATCCAATTTTTAGGGACCACTACAGGTCTGAAGTCACTTTGCAAGGCTTACATAATAGAAACCACCCAAAAATGACCCCATTCTATAAACTACACCCCTCAAGGTATTCAAAACTGATTTTACAAACTTCGTTAACCCTTTAGGTGTTGCACAAGAGTTATTGGCAAATGGGTATGAAATTTGTGAATTTCATTTTTTTGCCTAATTTTCCATTTTAACTCATTTTTTTCACTAAAAAAGCAAAGGTTAACAGCCAAACAAGACTGTATATTTATTGCCCTGACTCTGCCGTTTACAGAAACACCCTATATGTGGCCGTAAACTACTGTACGGCCACACAGCGGGGCGTAGAGTGAAAGGTGCGCCGTTTTGTTTTTGGAAGGCAGATTTTGCTGGACTGGTTTATTTACACCATGTCCCATTTGAAGCCCCCCTGATGCACCCCTAGAGTAGAAACTCCATAAAAGTGACCCCATCTAAGAAACTACACCCCTCAAGGTATTCAAAACTGCTTTTACAAACTTCGTTAACCCTTTAGGTGTTGCACAAGAATTATTGGCAAATGGGGATGATATTTGTGAATTTCATTTTTTTGCCTAAATTTAACCCATTTTTTCCACTAACAAAGCAAGGGTTAACAGCCAAACAAGACTGTATCTTTATTGCCCTGACTCTGCCGTTTACAGAAACACCCCAAATGTGGCCGTAAACTACTGTACGGCCACACAGCGGGGCGTAGAGTGAAAGGTGCGCCGTTTTGTTTTTGGAAGGCAGATTTTGCTGGACTGGTTTTTTGACACCATGTCCCATTTGAAGCCCCCCTGATGCACCCCTAGAGTAGAAACTCCATAAAAGTGACCCCATCTAAGAAACTAAACCCCTCAAGGTATTCAAAACTGATTTTACAAACTTTGTTAACCCTTTAGGTGTTGCACAAGATTTAATGGAAAATAGAGATACAATTTCAAAATTTCACTTTTTTGGCAGATTTTCCATTTTAATATTTTTTTTCCAGTTACAAAGCAAGGGTTAACAGCCAAACAAAACTCATTATTTATGGCCCTAATTCTGTAGTTTACAGAAACACCCCATATGTGGTCGTAAACAGCTGTACGGTCACACGGCAGGGCGCAGAAGGAAAGGAATGCCATACGGTTTTTGGAAGGCAGATTTTGCTGGACTGGTTTTTTTGACACCATGTCCCATTTGAAGCCCCCCTGATGCACCCCTAGAGTAGAAACTCCAAAAAAGTGACCCTATTTTAGAAATGACGGGATAGGGTGGCAGTTTTGTTGGTACTAGTTTAGGGTACATATGATTTTTGGTTGCTCTATATTACACTTTTTGTGCGGCAAGGTAACAAGAAATAGCTTTTTTGGCACCGTTTTTTTTTTTTGTTATTTACAACATTCATCTGACAGGTTAGATCATGTGGTAATTTTATAGAGCCGGTTGTCACGGATGCGGCGATACCTAATATGTATACAATTTTTTTTATTTATGTAAGTTTTACACAATGATTTAATTTTTAAAACAAAAAAAAGTTTTAGTGTCTCTATAGTCTAAAGGCCATAGTTTTTTCAATTTTTGGGTGATTATCTTAAGTAGGGTCTCATTTTTTGAGGGATTAGATGACGGTTTGATTGGCACTATTTTTGGGTGCATATGACTTTTTGATCGCTTGCTATTACACTTTTTGTGACGTAAGATGACAAAAAATGGCTTTTTTTACACCGTTTTTATTTTTTTTACGGTGGTCATCTGAGGGGTTAGGTCATGTGATATTTTTATAGAGCCGGTCGATACGGACTCGGCGATACCTAATATGTATACTTTTTTTAATTTATGTAAGTTTTACACAATGATTTAATTTTTGAAACAAAAAAAATCATGTTTTAGTGTTTCCATAGTCTAAGAGCCATAGTTTTTTTCAGTTTTTGGGCGATTATCTTGGGTAGGGTATGATTTTTGCGGGATGAGATGACGGTTTAATTGTTAAAATTTTGGCGTACATGCGACTTTTTTGATCACTTTTATTACCTTTTTTTGGGAAGTAAGGTGGGCAAAATTTCAATTTTATCATAGTTTTTTATTTTTTATTTTTATGGCGTTCACCGTTTGGGTAAAGTAACATGACCGTTTTATAGATCAGGTCGTTACGGACGCGGCGATACCAAACATAAAATTTAACTTTTTTCATTTTTTATCAGTGATAAATGTGTTTTTTGATTTTTACTTTTTTTTCACTATTTTTTTGACCCAGACCCACTTGGTTCTTGAAGCTCCAGTGGGTCTGATGTCTGTATAATACAGTACAGTACACTATATAGGGTACTGCACTGTATTTTACTTACACTTTGTCTGAACAGATCTCTGCCTTTAGCACAGATCTGTTCAGCACCATGTACAGCAGGATGCCTGAGAAAGCATCCTGTTGCCATGGGAACCTTCCCCGTCTGCCACAACTTCGCAGACAGGGAAGTGTAAGGACGGGTCTGTCGGGGGGCAGTCCCAGGCTATGAGCTGTGCTCTACGATTGGCCAGCGCTGCAGCAAGGGACAACCCTAATACAAAAACTCTGCCCAGTACAACAGAGGGAGCTGCAGACACCGGTGCCTATACCGGGCGAACGGAGCGGCGCCCAGACATACTAGTAGGTGCAGGGGGACCCCTGGGTGCCGCTCTGCCCACTGATATAGTTAGTTTTTAGTTTTTAAGGAGAAAAAAGCCCTGCAAAATCTGGAAGCTAACCCTTTGATTGTAATAAAACCTGCAGATAAAGAGGGGGGGGGGGGGGTAGTCGTGATGGATAAGGAGAAATATGAGATGGAAATGTGTAGATTGTTGGCAGATGAGACTACATATAGGAAGTTAAAAAGTGACCCCACAAAAGTATATAAGAACACTTTGGATATATTATTAAGAGACGGTCTTAGGGATGATATATTAAATAAGAAGGAATTTGAATATCTAACGGTGAAATATCCAGTAACCCCTGTGATATATCACCTACCAAAAATACACAAGTTTCTCCTCCATCCCCCAGGTAGGCCCATAGTCTCAGGGATAAATTCCCTTACAAGCAGGATCACAGAGTACATAGATTTCCACCTACAAAAATATGTCACACGTATTCCTTCTTATTTGAAGGATACGGGTAGCGTATTAGATCTCATAAAAAAACTTGAGACACATGGAGAGGAGGTATGGCTGGCGACAGTCGATGTGGCCTCATTATATACCGTGATACCGAAGGCCCTAGGAGTAAAAGCCATAGAGAACCAGGTGTCAAAAGATCCACTAATGACAGACACGCAGGGTACTTTTATCGTGAGATGTGTGGAGTATTGTTTAGATCATAATTATTTTTGGTTTGATGGGAATTTTTACGTCCAATGCACCGGAACCGCAATGGGCGCGAAATTCGCACCTAGTTTCGCGAATATTTTTATGGGGGCATGGGAGGAGGAGAACATTATCCCAATATTAGGAAGGAAAATTGATGGAGGTGAATTGCGGGTATGGAGGAGATTCATCGACGACTGCCTCTTAATCTGGGTAGGAGAAAAGTGGGCTGGAAGCACTCATTCAAAATTTGAATGAGAACAACTGGAATTTGCACTTTACCAGCAATATAAGCAATGTGGAGGTTAATTTCCTAGATCTGTGTATTTCCCTGGAAAATGGAAGGTTGGTCACGAAAACTTACTTTAAAGAAACAGACGTGAATGCATATATTGATAAGACTAGCTGCCACCAGGATATATGGTTAGATAACATCCCAAAAGGGCAGTTTAAAAGAATAGCACGTAACTGTACAAAAGTAGAAGATTATAGGAAACAGAGTAAAGTGATTAAAGGAAGGTTTGTGGAAAAAGGATATGAGGAGGAGGAGTTGGAAGAGTGCCGTAAAAATTAAGGGTTTTTGAAAAACGCAATTAAAAGAAACTGGGCAATATTGAAGAATGACCCCATTTTAGGGAAAGAGATACCAAGGAGGCCAGAAATAATATATAAGAAGGCCCCTAATCTGAATACACGCTTAGTACATAGCGCAATTTCGACTGTCCCCAAAAAGAAAGACACGCAGAAATTCACATGGTGCGGCTTTTGTAAAGGCTGCAAGAATAGAATCCTGAGAGAGAGAATGCAGCATGTGGGGGTAGTAAAGTCCACAGTAAATGGACAAGAGTTTAAAGTGAAAGGGGGCGTGTCCTGTAAGAATGAAGGGGTGATATACGTACTGGAGTGCCCTTGTGGCCTCCAGTACGTGGGAAGAACCCTCAGAAAACTGGAAGCTAGAATACAGGAACACATCCGTAACATTAAAAAAGGTCTAACCACCCATAGTGTCTCTATGCATTTTAAGGAGCACCATGAGAAGAACCCTAGAGGTTTGAAGTTCATGGGAGTAGAATTAGTTAAACTCCATTGGCAGGGTGGTGACCCAGTCATGCGAATAAATAGAAGAGAGATCGAATGGATATACAGATTAGGCACCCTTCAACCTAAAGGGATGAATATAGAATTTGATATCAAGCCGTGCCTGGTTTAGGTATATTTGGGGTATTGACATTGTATTGCGCCGGAGTAGTGGAATAAGGAATTGTCCAGAAAGGGAGGGCACTCACCTGGACGAGTGAATTCATGAATGAAGCACTTTTGTAGTCAGTCATTGGTTGATCTAGCCGTGTTTATTATATAACTCCCAAAGGGGACAGTCAGCATGAAAAAACCATTGCGATTTTTTGTGGAATTTTTTTGTGAAAAAATGGAAAAAAAAATGTAAGAAATTAAAAAAAAAAAAATTGTGAAATTTTTTTACAATTTTTTTTTTTGTGAAAGTTTAATGTTTGATGGAGTGTATTTTATTTGCATTTTATTTATTTATTCTTTATGTATTTTATTCGGAAAATGAGCACTTTGGAGAAATCCCTGGAGCAATTAGATTAGTAATGCAATCATCAGGTGTGCCATGTGGGGGGAAGGGGGTTAAATAGCCGCCTACCCTAGGCATGGTAGATTCTCGCCCCTGACAAAGATTTATGTGAAACCCGGGTCGGGCTGTGCGGAAAGAATACTATCATATTGATATGCTGAATAACCTTTTTACTTCTGTGAGTATAATAAAACAAAAAGTTTTAACTGTGCCGGAGGTGCTCTCACTATTGTGTGATTTATGACATCTTGCAGAAAAGCCTTTAACGATCCAGCATAGATTTGATGAGCTTCAATATGGGTTGAAGCACACCACTATCCAACTGAAGGGTGTCTGTCTTGAGCCAGAGAAAGTGATTACCTGCATCCTGGAAAAACGCCTTGTGTGAACAAGGAGCAGCGCGGTCCCACTATATTAACACTTTGCATTTGTGAAGAACCCACTTCATTTCGGGAGACCAGCAGCGCAAGTACCGTTGAAACCTAGTGACTCATTTTATTTCATTTTATTGCACTACTGGCTTGCAACGGCTTATATCACAGAGAAAAAATAAATTGACTTTTTTTTATCTGCAAGGTATTGTGACACCCTGTATGAATGGTGTGCACACAGTACTGTCTGTGAGCCTGCAGCCTCTCACTGTCTGGAACTGCAATTATATAAAAAAAAATAATAATAATAAATTGACTTTTTTTTTATCTGCAAGGTACTGTCTGTGACACCCTGTATGAATGGTGTGCACACAGTACAATCTGTGAGCCTGCAGCCTCACTGTCTGGCAACTGCGATTATATATAAAAAAAAAATAATAAATTGACTTTTTTTTATCTGCAAGGTACTGTCTGTGACACCCTGTATGAATGGTGTGCACACAGTACAGTCTGTGAGCCTGTAGCCTCTCACACACGGGCAGGCAACTGCAATATATATATACAGTACAGACCAAAAGTTTGGACACACCTTCTCATTCAAAGAGTTTTCTTTATTTTCATAACTATGAAAATTGTAGATTCACACTGAAGGCATCAAAACTATGAATTAACACATCTGGAATTATATACATAACAAACAAGTGTGAAACAACTGAAAATATGTCATATTCTAGGTTCTTCAAAGTAGCAACCTTTTGCTTTGATTACTGCTTTGCACACTCTTGGCATTCTCTTGATGAGTGTAACGGACCGTTTCAGCAGACAAGGGGTTAAAATCCGTTTAGGCGATGTGCCCCTTTCTGAGAGACAGGCCCAGCTACTGCAGAACACCAAACTCCCGAACTGTATACAAAATAGCACTCCAAACTGGAACCTCACGAATAGCTGCTAGCAGACGAACAGGAATCAGCTTACACTCCTGGCAATCAGTCTCTAACAGCATACAGCGGATCCCCCCAATAACGAGACAAGGCTCCGTGTTGAGGGTCAAGCAGTGGTCTGAGGTGCTGGCACACCCAGCCTGTTTTTTATTACACTTGTTGCAAATACAGGTCCGCCCACAGGGAGGTATAAAACAACCAAGCCCATCTGGTGTACACGCCCCTAGGGGACCAGAATGAAGACTTGTGACATAGGACAGATATGCAGCACTGTAGGATACACAGAGACAATACATCCCCACAATGCATCATGGTTTCCTCCTCTCTGCCCTGGAGACACCCGAGGCGTAATCCAATTATCTCTCAAGACATTTAACTCTCAAGACAAAGAGAAATCACCAATACACATGTGAGAACAACAGGACAGACATCACCATTTAAACACACAATGGGACAATGGCACAATAGAAACACACCCAGCATTTTCCTCCCAAGCTGACAAGTTACACTTATTATAAATTGTTACAACTTTGTGAGTTTACATTGGCCATACATATGACTTACATCAATTTAAACAGTATAACTTGGGGACAAACCTATCCAAAATTCACTTGAATAGGTTCAGGGGTTTAAAAGTTAGTATGGGCCATAATCCTGAGGCAAGAGGCTGATAAACAGGCCTCTCCAAAACCCAGTGGCGAGGTTGGTTTCGCCACAATGAGCTTCAAGAGGTAGTCCCCTGAAATGGTTTTCACTTCACAGGTGTGCCCTGTCAGGTTTAATAAGTGGGATTATTTGCCTTATAAATGGGGTTGGGACCATCAGTTGCGTTGAGGAGAAGTCAGGTGGATACACAGCTGATAGTCCTACTGAATAGACTGTTAGAATTTGTATTATGGCAAGAAAAAAGCAGCTAAGTAAAGAAAAACGAGTGGCCATCATTACTTTAAAAAATGAAGGTCAGTCAGTCAGCCGAAAAATTGGGAAAACTTTGAAAGTAAGGGCTATTTGACCATGAAGGAGAGTGATGGGGTGCTGCGCCAGATGACCTGGCCTCCACAGTCACCGGACCTGAACCCAATCGAGATGGTTTGGGGTGAGCTGGACCGCAGAGTGAAGGCAAAAGGGCCAACAAGTGCTAAGCATCTCTGGGAACTCCTTCAAGACTGTTGGAAGACCATTTCAGGTGACTATATCTTGAAGCTCATCAAGAGAATGCCAAGAGTGTGCAAAGCAGTAATCAAAGCAAAATGTGGCTACTTTGAAGAACCTAGAATATGACATATTTTAAGTTTTCACACTTGTTTGTTATGTATATAATTCCACATGTGTTAATTCATAGTTTTGATGACTTCATAGTCATGAAAATAAAGAAAACTCTTTGAATGAGAAGGGGTGTCCACACTTTTGGTCTGTACTGTATATATATATATATATATATATATATAAAAAAAAAAAAAAAAAGCAGACTGATGTACCAGCCCTAAAAAGGGCTTTTTGGGGTGCTGTCAGGACGCTGTCCTTACAGCAGATGAGTATGTGGACACAGAACACTGCCCTAACTAACGCTTTCCCTATTAAATCAGCAGCAGCAGCACTGTCCCTCCTCTCACTAAGAATGCAGCTTCCGAATGAATCTAAAATGGATGCTGTCCAGGAGGTGGGAGGGTCTGGGAGGGAGGGTCTGCTGCTGATTGGCTGGAATGTGTCTGCTGACTGTGAGGTACAGGGTCAAAGTTTACACAATGATGACGAATATGGTGCGGACCGAACATTGCATATGTTCGCCCGCCGCGGCGAACGCGAACAAGCTATGTTCGAGAACAGTCAGAGTCAACCCACCGACCAGCACCAAAGACCTACAACATCATCTTGCTGCAAATGGAGTCACTGTGCATCATTCAACCATTCGGCGCACTTTATACAAGGAGATGCTGTATGCGAGAGTGATGCAGTGGAAGCGTTTTCTCCGCCCACAGCACAAAAAGTGCCGCTTGAGGTGGGCTAAAGCACATTTGGACAAGCCAGCTTCATTTTGGAATAAGGTGCTGTGGACTGATGAAACTAAAATTGAGTTATTTGGCCATAACAAGGGGCGTTATGCATGGAGGTAAAAGAACACAGCATTCCTACAGTAAAATATGGTGGTGGTTCCATCATGCTGTGGGGCTGTGTGGCCAGTGCAGGGACTGGGAATCTTGTCAAAGTTGAGGGACACATGGATTCCACTCAGTATCAGCAGATTCTGGAGACCAATGTCCAGGAATCAGTGACAAAGCTGAAGCTGCGCCGGGGCTGGATCTTTCAACAAGACAACGACCCTAAACACTGCTCAAAATCCACTAAGGCATTTATGCAAAAGAACAAGTACAACGTTCTGGAATGGCCATTTCAGTCCCCAGACCTGAATATAATTGAAAATCAGTGGTGTGACTTAAAGAGAGCTGTCCATGCTCAGAAGCCATCAAACCTGAATGAACTAAAGATGTTTTGTAAAGAGGAATGGTCCAAAATACCTTCAACCAGAATCCAGACTCTCTTTGGAGCCTACAGGAAGCGTTTAGAGGCTGTAATTTCTGCAAAAGGAGGATCTACTAAATATTGATTTCATTTCTTTTTTGTGGTGCCCAAATTTATGCACCTGCCTAATTTTGTTTAAACAATTATAGCACACTTTCTGTAAATCCAATAAACTTCATTTCACTTCTCAAATATCACTGTGTGTGTCTCCTATATGATATATTTAACTGAAATTTTTTATCGTAACAACCAACGATTTATACAGGAAAATCAAGACGATCAACAAGGTTGCCCAAACTTTCGCATCCCACTGTATGTGTGAGCGAAACAAACAATGTTCTGATTACATTACTGCTCCTGCTGTATGCACTGTAGTGGAGTCTGTTCCCCGCTGATTTTGCTGCCTTAGTCAGATAGCGTCAAACATGGCATCCCACGTGATCGGAAAGCAGTTTCTGTATTTTCTCACCGGGTCCTAGAGCGGGTAGCGTGTCGGCCTCTGTGCAAATTTAGTATAGAGGTTATAGTACTTAGTAACATAAGTGTTACAATTCTTGCGGATCCACAGTATTCCACAGTACAATTTCAAAGCTCTTTGTAAGTGCCAAATTACTGCATAGGAACACCAAACGCGTTTCGGAGACACATTCTTCTTCTTCAGTGGTGAACAGCATTGGTACATTAATTGCTTTATATAGGGTGGTTGACCCCTGAGGGGAGGAGTTCAGATGCTATATAGGTATTTTCAAACCATGGTCTGGGATTTATGAATCGATTATTCTTTCAGTAATATATACTAAAATACATATTTGTGTCCAAAAAGTAACAAATATGTATTTTAGTATATATTACTGAAAGAATAATCAATTCATAAATCCCAAACCTCAGGTGTCAACCACCATATATAAAGCAATTAATGTGCCATTGCTGTTCACCACTGAACAAGGAGAATGTGTCTACAAAACACATTTGGTGTTCCTATGCAGTAATTTGGCACTTACAAAGAGCTTTGAAATTGTACAATACTGTGGATCCGCAAGAATTGTAACATTTATGTTACTAAGTACTATAACCTCTATACTAACATCGCACAGTGGCTGACACTCTACCCGCTCTAGGACCCGGTGAGAAAATACAGAGACTGCTTTCCGATCACGTGGGACGCTATCTGACTAAGGCTCCATTCAAACTTCCGTAGAATGGGTCCGCATCCGTTCCGCAATTATCCGGAACAGGTGTGGACCCATTCATTCTCTATAGGGCTGGAAGAGATGTGGAGAGCACACTATGTGCTCTCCGCATCCGTATTTCCGGAGAGTGGCCCCAATCTTCCAGTCCGCAGCTCCGCAAGAAAATAGAGCATGTCCTATTCTTGTTCGCAATTGCGGACAAGAATAGGCATTTCTATGGGGGTGCCGGCCGGGTGTATTGCGGATCCGCAATTTGCGGATCCGCAATGCACTATGGACGTCTGAATGGAGCCTTAGTCGGCAAAAGCAGCGGGGAACAGACTCCATTACAGCGCATACAGCAGGAGCGGTAATGTATTCAGAACATTGTTTGTTTCGCTCACACATATAATGCGCTAGTGACTTCTATTGGATCCATAGACCTTGTGGTTTTATATAGAGGACAACTGCAAGAGAGGGGTCCCGTTATCTAAGGAGAGGGCACTCTCAAGATCCTCCTATATACCGTATATACTCGAGTATAAGCCGACCCAAGTATAAGCCGAGGCCCCTAATTTTACCCCAAAAAAAGGGAAAAATTATTGACTCGAGTATAAGACTAGGGTGGGAAATGCAGCTATAATGCAGAGTGTATGTGTATATAATGCACACACTCTACATTATATACACACATCTGCAAGAGGGTGACTCAAATTGATGGGAGTCTGACTCTGACTCCCTGTATTTAATGCAGAGTGTGTGCATTATATACACACACACTCTGCATTAAATACAGGGAGCCATCCACAGATCTCCCCCCTAAACAGTGCCATCCACAGATTTCCCCCCTAAACAGTGCCATCCACAGATCCCCCCTAAACAGTGCCATCCACAGATCCCCCCTCCCCTAAACAGTGCCATGATGGCACTGTTTAGGGGAGGGGTGATCTGTGGATGGCACTGTAGGGGGATCTGTGGATGGCACTGCCATCCACAGATCCCCCTACAGTGCCATCCACAGATCCCCCTCCCCGACGCTCACAGCAGTATATTTATAAACTACCGTAATCAGTAACTACTTTAACTTTAATCAACAGTCATCGCTCATTGCTGAGCTCTTAACTCTGATTATTTGGATATGGGATATCTTACCGGTACTTTGTCTTAGCTCCGGTAATAGCAGGCAGTGTGGGGGGCGGCGCTCACTTACTGACGTCATGCGCCTGCTCCCACTAGGCGGCGCAGGCGCGTGACGTCAGTGAGTGAGCGCCGCCCTCCTCACTGCCTGCTATTACCGGAGCTAGACTAGACTCGAGTATAAGACGAGGGGGCTTTTTGAGCACAAAAATATGTGCCAAAAAACTCGTCTTATACTCGAGTATATACGGTATTAACTTTCTATCAACAGAAAAAGACTCACTGACTATATTTATCTGCCATATGGGGAGCTCCATGTGATATGAAAAAGGACTGTGATACCCTTCTTAACAAATACCAACTGCCATTAACAAGGAAATTAAGGGCGACTCACAACTGATATATGTTTGATACTGAACTAAACATAACTATAAGACGCAAAAATTGTGATATATTACTTAAGGATGCTGTGATGGTATATAGTCTTCTGTGTACATTTATTTGAGATACTCAATTACCAATTATCCGCGTTGGTCCGAAACACGATAGTATCCCAAATAATTAGGTTTTATTGATTTTTATTATCTTTATTTATTTGTATCCATTATTGTTGCAATATTGTTTTATATGCACTAATAAATATTTTAAATATTGATATATGATTTGTTATATGTCCCATGCAGCACTAGATAGTGAGTGCCAGTCATTATATACAATTTATTTTATTTTTCTGCCAATCGCCTTGTGTAGGGGCTCATTTTTTGCAGGAAGAGCTGACGTTTTTATTGGTACAATTTTTGAGTACATATAATTTTTTTTACCCTTTTTTGGGGCTTGATGACCAAAGATGGTTATTTTGGAACAGTTTTTATTTATTTTATTTTTAACGGCATTCACTAGACGGGGTAGATCATGTAACATTTTTATAGAGCTTTTACACAGTAAAAGCATTTTTGAAAAGACTGTGGGACTTCAACTTTTCAGGGTTTGATCCCTGTTTCAATACAATACAAGGAATAAAAGGATGAAATAGTGCTTTTACATCTGGTGGCAATAGAGGCAAAGCTTGTCCAGAGCTCATTTGCATCCCTTTCTTCCCAGAATTCCAGAGGAGCATGTATGGCCTTTAAGTCTCCTCACACCGATTTAGGCTACTTTCACACCTGCGTTTAGGTCGGATCCGTCTGGTATGTGCCCAGACGGATCCGCACCTATAATGCAAACGTTTAGATCCGTTCAGAACGGATCCGTTTGCATTACCATGAACAAAAAAAAAAAAAAAAAAATTATTATTTTTTTTTTTTGTTCATGATAATGCAAACGGATCCGTTTTGACTTTACATTGAAAGTCAATGGGAGACGGATCCGTTTGAAAATTGAGCCATACTGTGTCAACTTCAAACGGATCCGTCCCCATTGACTTACATTGTAAGTCTGGACGGATCCGTTTGCCTCCGCACGGCCAGGCGGACACCTGAACGCTGCAAGCTGCGTTCAGGTGTCCGCCTGCTGAGCGGAGCGGAGGACAAACTGAGCCAGACTGATGCATTCTGAGCGGATCCGCATCCATTCAGAATGCATTAGGGCTGGACGGATCCGTTCGGGGCCGCTTGTGAGCCCCTTCAAACGGAACTCACAAGCGGAGCCCCGAACGCTAGTGTGAAAGTAGCCTAAGGCGCCTTGTATTGCATTGAACTATCAGTGTAGCACAGTGACAGTTGCCTAGGAGACCCAGCCTGGGTGCTGGATCTTCTAGGCTTCCATAGCTGGCAGGCTCTAATGTCTGTGTAAGAGAGTTAGAGAGGGAGCCCCCTCCCTCTGTAAACCCTGCACGTGTCGCAGTCAGCATTGACCTCGGAATGTGAAGGTTAAGCCGCCAGCGTTCTTAGCAATGCTGGCGGATACAGCAGGCTGTCAACAACATCAGCTCCTGCACCCGTCCGATGAGATGCGGCAGAAGACCACATTTCCCCACGTACATGTACGTAAAAATGTGTGAAAGGTGTAATGGTCAAGTCCTATTTTTCAATTCTGACATGTTTCACTTTATGTGGTAACTTTGGAATAGTTTTACTTATCTAAGCTATTCTGAAATTGTTTTCTTATGACACATTTTGGGTCATTTATCAAAGTAGTGTAAAGTAGAACTGGCTTAGTTGCCCATAGAAACCAATCAGATTCCACCTTTCATTTTCCAATGATGCTGTCAAAAATGAAAAGTGGAATCTAAGCCATATATTGGCAACTAAGCCAGTCTTACTATACACCACTTTGATAAATGTCTCCAATTGTACTTCACTTTAGTGGTGAATTTGAGTTGGTATGTTTTACCTTTATTTATAAAAAAAATATCAAAAATTTACAGAAAATATAATATTTGAAATATTTAAAATTGGAATTTCTTTGCGAGGCGAGATTACAAAAAAAAAGCTGTTTTGGTGTAATTTTTACTTATTTTTGACGGCGTTCACCTGGAGTAGATCATGTGATATATTTATAGAGTCGATCGTTTTGGACGTGGCAATCCCCATTATATCTTTATTTAAGTTTTACACACAAAAAAAACATGTTTTTGTGTTGACATTTTTTTTATTTTTTCTGGCTATGGTCTTGAATGAGGGGTTCTTTTTTGCACGATGAGGTGACGTTTTCATTGGCACCTTTTTTGGGTATATACAACTTTTTGATTGCTTGATATTATGTTTATTTGGATGTGAGGTGACTAAAAAAATTGCTTGTTTGGATAATTTTAATTTATTTTTCTTTATACTGTTACCTGATAGGATAGATCATTTGATATTTATATAGAGCTGGTCATTACGGACTGGATACCAAATATGTACCGTATATTTTCTTTTTTCAAATTTTTTAAAGGACATGGGGAAAAAGGTGCTTTTTTGCATGTGAAACTTATATTTTTTATCTTTCTAAAACCCTTTTTTATTATTTTCTTTTCTTATTTTTTTTTTTATTCTTTGTATCTCCCATAAGGTCATACGAGACCTCTGGGGAACATTTAATATCACTTTTTTTTTTTTTACTATTTCTCCTGCAACTAGGGCTGACATAGTAGCCCCAGTTACAGGAGGAATACACTCCCCAGAACGGCTGTACAGCATTGTACAATGCTGTACAGCCTCATTGCAGGGCTGACCGAGGTCTAAAGAAGACCTGCAGTCTCCCGATCCTGGCGGTCACATGACTGCTCGGCTGGGACAGGAAGCTCACATGATAGTAACATAGAAACATATAACATAGTATATAAGGCCGAAAAAAGACATTTGTCCATCCAGTTCGGCCTGTTAACCTGCAAGTTGATCCAGAGGAAGGCAAAAAAAAAAAACCTGTGAGGTAGAAGGCAATTTTCCCCATTTAAGGGGAAAAAAAATCCTTCTCGACTCCATTCATGCAATCAGGTAACTCCCTGGATCAACGACCCCTCTCTACTAGCTATAGCCTGTAATATTATAACACTACAGAAATACATCCAGGCCCCGCTTGAACTCTTTTAGTGAACTTACCATCACCGCCTTCTCAGGCAGAGAGTTCCATAGTCTCACTGCTCTTACCGTAAAGAATCCTCTTCTATATTTGTGTACAAACCTTTTTTCCTCGAGGCGCAGAGGATGTTCTCTTGTCACAGTCCTGGGGATAAATAGATGATGGGAGAGATCTCTGTACTGACCTCTGATATATTTATACATAGTAATTAAATCTCCCCTTGTTGTCTTTTTTCTAAACTGAATAACCCTAATTTTGATAATCTTTCAGGGTACTGTAATTCCCTCATTCCCGTAATTACTTTAGTTGCCCTCCTCTGAACCCTCTCCAGCCCTGCTATATCTGCCTTGTTCACAGGAGATAAAATTAAAAAAAAGTGCTGGGGGCTTGCCCAAGAAAAAAAAAAAAAAAAAAAGGAAGGGGGGGGGGGGGGGAGAGGAGGCCCAGGTGGTCTTGGGGATAGTGGACAGTAGCACAGGGGCGCCAAGGTAAAGAAAAAAAGGATAGGGGCGGTGTAGTAAGTCTATAGAGGGTTGCTACTTTGCTAGTTGGATTTGTGCTTCTGCTATATATATCACTGTGTCTATATAGTTAGTGGTTCTATTTCACAGTCTCAATATATGGTAAGCCTATATATCACTCTGTCTATTTATATTTTGTTATATTGATTCTATTTCACAGTATCGATATATGGCGACACATGTATCACTGTGCGGGTATTTAAAAAATAATATGAATAATAATAAGGGATGTTAAAAGAATTGTATGAGAAAAAAACGGAAGGCGACTTACTTCACCAGGGAGGGAGATATAGGATAAGCAAAATACACCTATACCTGCTCTTTCCCAGCCGAGATCGCTTGTCAGGTAGTATAAACTTTCCTCCACGTCCCAAATGATGGTAGTCAGGGTTCCAGATGAAAGCCCAGAACAGTTCACAGGAGCCCAGAACTGTACACAGTACTCCATGTGTGGTCTGACCAGTGATTTGTAAACTGGTAGGACTATGTTCTCATCACGAGCATCTATGCCCCTTTTGATGCAACCCATTATCTTATTGGCCTTGGCTGCAGCTGCTTGACACAGTTTTTTTACAGCTTAGTTTGCTGTTCACTTAAATTCCTAGGTCCTTTTCCATGTCAGTGTTACCCAGTGTTTTACCATTTAGTATGTACGGATGAGGCCTTATGCACACGACCGTTGTGTGCATCCATGGCCGTTGTTCCGTTTTCTGTGATTTTCGGTGGACACATTGACTTTCAATGGGTCCGTTGAAAGCTCGGAAAATGCACAGTTGTTCATCCGCGGACGTGATCCGTGTTTCCTGTCCGTTAAAAAATTAGGACCTGTCCTATTTTTTTGACGGACAACGGTTCACGGACCCATTCAAGTCAATGGGAACGTGAAAAAACACGGATGCACACAAGATTGGCATCCGCGTCCGTGATCCGTGGCCATAGGCTACTTTCACACAGACGGATCGTGAAAACTCATATCCGACAGTATATTCTAACACAGAGGCGTTCCCATAGTGATGGAGATGTTTCAAGTTAGAATATACTACGAACTGTGTACATGACTGCCCCCTGCTGCCTGGCAGCACCCGATCTCTTACAGGGGGCTGTGATCCGCACAATTTACCCCTTAGGTGCTGCACGTAAGAGATCAGGTGCTGCCAGGCAGGAGGGGGCACCCCCCCTCCCCCCCAGTTTTAAATTCATTGGTGGCCAGTGTGCCCCCCTCCCTCCCCTGTATTACATTCATTGGTGGCCAGTGCGGCCCCCCTCCCTCCCCTGTATTAAGGTACATTAATTGGTGGCCAGTGTGGCCCCACCTCCCTCCCCTGTATTACTGTACATTCATTGGTGGCCAGTGGGCCCCCCCCCTCCCTCCCCTGTATTACTGTACATTCATTGGTGGCCAGTGGGCTCCCCCTCCCTCCCCTGTATTACTGTACATTCATTGGTGGCCACCCTCCTCCCTCCCCAGTTTTAAATTCATTGGTGGCCAGTGCGGCCCCCCCTCCCTCCCCTGTATTTCTGTACATTCATTGGTGGCCAATGGGCCCCCCTCCCTCCCCTGTATTACTGTACATTCATTGGTGGCCAGTGCGGCCCCCCCTCCCTCCTCTGTATTACTGTACATTCATTGGTGGCCAGTGCGGCCCCCTCCCTCCCCCTCTTAATTAAACCCCTCCCATCATTGGTGGCAGCGGAGAGTTCCGATCGGAGTCCCAGTTTAATCGCTGGGGCTCCAATCGGTAACCATGGCAACCAGGATGCTACTGCAGTCCTGGTTGCCATGGTTACTTAGCAATTTTTAGAAGCATTATACTTACCTGCGATGTCTGTGACCGGCCGGGCGCTCCTCCTACTGGTAAGTGACAGGTCTGTGCTATAAGCAATGCGCCGCACAGACCTTTCACTTACCAGTAGGAGGAGCGCCCGGCCGGTCACAGACAGCAAAGGTAAGTATAATGCTTCTAAAATTGCTAAGTAACCATGGCAACTAGGACTGCAGTAGCGTCCTGGTTGCCATGGTTACCGATCGGAGTCCCAGCGATTAAACTGGGACTCCGATCGGAACTCTCCGCTGCCACCAATGATGGAGGGGGGATTTTAATTAGGAGGGGGAGGGAGGGGGGGGCACACTGGCCACCAATGAATGTACAGTAATATAGGGGAGGGAGGGGGGGCTGCACTGGCCACCAATGAATGTACAGTAATACAGGGGAAGGAGGGCGGGGCCCATTGGCCACCAATGAATGTACAGTAATACAGGGGAGGGAGGGGGGCCACCAATGAATTTGAAACTGGGGAGGGAGGAGGGTGTGCCCCCTCCTGCCTGGCAGCACCTGATCTCTTACAGGGGGCTATGATACGCACAATTAACCCCTCAGGTGCGGCACCTGAGGGGTTAATTGTGCGGATCACAACCCCCTGTAAGAGATCGGGTGCTGCCAGGCAGCAGGGGGCAGTCATGTACACAGTTCATAGTATATTCTAAATTGAAGCGTCCCCATCACTATGGGAAAGCCTCTGTGTTAGAATATACTGTCGGATATGAGTTTTCACGATCTAACTCAAATCCGATGGTATATTCTAACATAGTGGCGTTCCCATGGTGATGGGGACGCTTCAAGTTAAAATATACCATCGGATTGGAGAAAACTCCGATCCGATGGTATAATAGGGACTCCTGACTTTACATTGAAAGTCAATGGGGGACGGATCCGTTTGCAATTGCACCATATTGTGCCAACGTCAAACGGATCCGTCCCCATTGACTTGCATTGTAAGTCAGGACGGATCCGTTTGGCTCCGCACGGCCAGGCGGACACCAAAACGACTTTTTCCTTCATGTCCGTGGATCCTCCAAAAATCAAGGAAGACCCACGGAAGAAAAAACGGACACGGATCACGGACCTACGGACCCCGTTTTTGCGGACCTAAAAAAAAAACGGTCGTATGCATGAGGCCTTACTTGTATTATTCCTACACATGTGCATAACCGTACATTTGTCAGTGTTAAATCTCATCTGCCACTTCTCTGCCCAAGCCTCCAATCCATCCAGATCCATTTGTAGCAGTATACTGTCCTCTTCCGTGTCAATTACTTTACACAGTTTAGTGTCATCTGCAAAGATTGATATTTTACTGTGCAAGCCTTCTATAAGATCATTAATAAATATATTGAAGAGGATAGGGCCCAGTACTGACTCCTGAGGTACTCCACTAGTGACAGTGACCCAATCTGAGTGTGTACCATTAACCCTTTCATGACCAAGGGTCATTGATGCCCCAGTGTCCAGGTTAAAATTTACAAATCTGACATGCGTCACTTTATGTGGTAATTGCTTTGGAACACTTTTATTTATCCAAGCCATTCTACGATTGTTTTCTCGTGACATATTGTACTTCATAATAGTCATAAATTTGAGTCAATATATTTCACCTTTATTTATGAAAAAATCAAAAATGTATCAAAAATGTAGAAAAATTCACAATTTTCTAAATTTCTATTTCTCTGCTTCTAAAACAGAAAGTCATACCTAATCAAATATTTATTACTTAACATTTCCCATATGTCTACTTTATGTTGGCATCGTTTTGGAAATGTCATTTTATTTTTTTAGGACGTTAGAAGTAGGGATGAGCGAACCCGAACTGTATAGTTCGGGTTCGTACCGAATTTTGGGGTGTCCGTGACACGGACCCGAACATTTTCGTAAAAGTCCGGGTTCGGTGTTCGGCGCTTTCTTGGCGCTTTTTGAAAGGCTGCAGAGCAGCCAATCAACAAGCATCATACTACTTGCCCCAAGAGGCCATCACAGCCATGCCTACTATTGGCATGGCTATGATTGGCCAGTGCAGCATGTGACCCAGCCTCTATATAAGCTTGGGTCACGTAGCGCTGCACGTCACTCTGCTGATACAAGCGTAGGGAGAGGTTGCAGCTGCGACGTTAGGGCGAGATTAGGCAGATTAACTCCTCCAAAAGACTTCATTCAGTGATCGATCTACAGCTGTGGATCATTGAAGTGCTGATATTCAATTGCTCACTGTTTTTAGGCTGCCCAGAGCGTTTTTATATCACTTTTTTCTGGGGTGATCGGCGGCCATTTTGTGGCTTGTGGTGCGCCAGCACAAGCTACCACCAAGTACATTTAACCATCAATAGTGTGGTTATTTTTTGCTATATCCTACATCAGGGTCAAGCTTTCATCAAGTTCATTTAACTATCAATAGTGTTGTTATTTTTTGGCCATATACTACATCAGGGGCAAGCTGACCTTGTCACCCAAGTGCATTTAACCATCAATAGTGTGGTTATTTTTTGCTATATCCTACATCAGGGTCAAGCTTTCATCAAGTGCATTTAACCATCAATAGTGTGGTTATTTTTTGGACATATACTACATCAGGAACAAGTTGAGCCTGTCACCCAGCGCCTAAAAAATAGGCCTCACATTTATATTCAACCAAATCTGTACTGTTTTAGCTGGTCAAGTTATTGTTTGTGACCGTCAAAGCACAGTTTTTGTTCTGGGTTGAAAAACAATTCCCAAATTTGCAATTCTCAAAATTAGTGGTTTCTGCTGTATCAGGCCTACTTTAAATCTATCCCTAAAAGGGTATATTAGATTCAAGGTGCTGATAGGGTCATTCTCAAAAACTTAACACACACGCTACAGTGCAGATCCAAGTCTAATTCTGTGATTAAACGTATACCTGTCACCCAGCGCCTAAAAAATAGGCCTCACATTTTTATTCATCCAAATCTGTACTGTTTTAGCTGGTCAAGTTATTGTTTGTGACCGTCAAAGCACAGTTTTTGTTCTGGGTTGAAAAACAATTCCCAAATTTGCAATTCTCAAAATTAGTGGTTTCTGCTGTATCAGGCCTACTTTAAATCTATCCCTAAAAGGGTATATTAGATTCAAGGTGCTGATAGGTTCATTCTCAAAAACTTAACACACACGCTACAGTGCAGATCCAAGTCTAATTCTGTGATTAAATGTATACCTGTCACCCAGCGCCTAAATAATAGGCCTCACATTTATATTCAACCAAATCTGTACTGTTTTAGCTGGTCAAGTTATTGTTTGTGACCGTCAAAGCACAGTTTTTGTTCTGGGTTGAAAAACAATTCCCAAATTTGCAATTCTCAAAATTAGTGGTTTCTGCTGTATCAGGCCTACTTTAAATCTATCCCTAAAAGGGTATATTAGATTCAAGGTGCTGATAGGGTCATTCTCAAAAACTTAACACACACGCTACAGTGCAGATCCAAGTCTAATTCTGTGATTAAACGTATACCTGTCACCCAGCGCCTAAATAATAGGCCTCACATTTATATTCAACCAAATCTGTACTGTTTTAGCTGGTCAAGTTATTGTTTGTGACCGTCAAAGCACAGTTTTTGTTCTTGGTTGAAAAACAATTCCCAAATTTGAAATTCTCAAAATTAGTGGTTTCTGCTGTATCAGGCCTACTTTAAATCTATCCCTAAAAGGGTATATTAGATTCAAGGTGCTGATAGGGTCATTCTCAAAAACTTAACACACACGCTACAGTGCAGATCCAAGTCTAATTCTGTGATTAAACGTATACCTGTCACCCAGCGCCTAAAAAATAGGCCTCACATTTATATTCAGCTAAATCTGTCATTACTGGTGTGCCTGTATTAGTGTAATACGGTACCTAAATAGATAGCCAGATAGTGTTCGGTGTCTGTAAAAAAAAGGCCTGAATTTTAATTCAATACATTGGCCCGAATAATATTTTTCTTATTGTGGTGAACGGTAACAATGAGGAAAACATCTAGTAAGGGACGCGGACGTGGACATGGTCGTGGTGGTGTTAGTGGACCCTCTGGTGCTGGGAGAGGACGTGGCCGTTCTACCACAGCCACACGTCCTAGTGTACCAACTACCTCAGGTCCCAGTAGCCGCCAGAATTTACAGGGATATTTGGTGGGGCCCAATGCCGTTCTAAGGATGGTAAGGCCTGAGCAGGTACAGGCATTAGTCAATTGGGTGTCCGACAGTGCATCCAGAACGTTCACATTATCTCCCACCCAGTCTTCTGCAGAAAGCGCACAGATGGCGCATGAAAACCAAGCCCATCAGTCTGTCACATCACCCCCATGCATATCAGGGAAACTGTCTGAGCCTCAAGTTATGCAGCAGTCTCTTATGCTGTTTGAAGACTCTGCTGGCAGGGTTTCCCAAGGGCATCCACCTAGCCCTTCCCCAGGGGTGGAAGAGATAGAATGCACTAACGCACAACCACTTATGTTTCCTGATGATGAGGACATGGAAATATCACCTCAGCACGTCTCTGATGATGACAAAACACAGGTGCCAACTGCTGCGTCTTTCTGCAGTGTGCAGACTGAACAGGAGGTCAGGGATCAAGACTGGGTGGAAGACGATTTAGGGGACGATGAGGTCCTAGACCCCACATGGAATGAAGGTCGTGCCACTGACTTTCACAGTTCAGAGGAAGAGGCAGTGGTGAGACCGAGCCAACAGCGTAGCAAAAGAGGGAGCAGTGGGCAAAATCAGAACACCCGCCGCCAAGAGACTTCGCCTGCTACTGACCGCCGCCATCTGGGACTGAGCACCCCAAAGGCAGCTTCAAGGAGTTCCGTGGCATGGCACTTCTTCAAACAATGTGCTGACGACAAGACCCGAGTGGTTTGCACGCTGTGCCATCAGAGCCTGAAGCGAGGCATTAACGTTCTGAACCTTAGCACAACCTGCATGACCAGGCACCTGCATGCAAAGCATGAACTGCAGTGGAGTAAACACCTTAAAAACAAGGAAGTCACTCAGGCTCCCCCTTCTACCTCTTCTGCTGCTGCCGCCTCGGCCTCTTCTGCTGCTGCCGCCCCCTCGGCCTCTTCCTCCGCCTCTGGAGGGACGTTGGCACTTGCCGCCCAGCAAACATGGGATGTACCACCAACACCACCACCTGCGTCACCAAGCATCTCAACCATGTCACACGGCAGCGTTCAGCTCTCCATCTCACAAACATTTGAGAGAAAGCGTAAATTCCCACCTAGCCACCCTCGATCCCTGGCCCTGAATGCCAGGATTTCTAAACTACTGGCCTATGAAATGCTGTCATTTAGGCTGGTGGACACAGACAGCTTCAAACAGCTCATGTCGCTTGCTGTCCCACAGTATGTTGTTCCCAGCCGGCACTACTTCTCCAAGAGAGCCGTGCCTTCCCTGCACAATCAAGTATCCGATAAAATCAAGTGTGCACTGCGCAACGCCATCTGTGGCAAGGGCCACCTAACCACAGATACGTGGACCAGTATGCACGGCCAGGGACGCTATATCTCCCTAACCGCACACTGGGTAAATGTAGTGGCGGCTGGGCCCCAGGCGGAGAGCTGTTTGGCTCACGTCCTTCCGCCGCCAAGGATCGCAGGGCAACATTCTTTGCCTCCTGTCTCCTCCTCCTCCTACTCAGCTTCCTCCTCCTCTTCTTTCACCTGCTCATCCAGTCAGCCACACACCTTCACCACCAACTTCAGCACAGCCCGGGGTAAACGTCAGCAGGCCGTTCTGAAACTCATATGTTTGGGGGACAGGCCCCACACCGCACAGGAGTTGTGGCGGGGTATAGAACAACAGACCGACGAGTGGTTGCTGCCGGTGAGCCTCAAGCCTGGCCTGGTGGTGTGCGATAATGGGCGAAATCTCGTTGCAGCTCTGGGACTAGCCGGTTTGACGCACATCCCTTGCCTGGCGCATGTGCTGAATTTGGTGGTGCAGAAGTTCATTCACAACTACCCCGACATGTCAGAGCTGCTGCATAAAGTGCGGGCCGTCTGTTCGCGCTTCCGGCGTTCACACCCTGTTGCTGCTCGCCTGTCTGCGCTACAGTGTAACTTCGGCCTTTCCGCTCACGGCCTCATATGCGACGTGCCCACCAGGTGGAACTCCACCTTGCATATGCTAAACAGACTGTGCGAGCAAAAGCAGGCCATAGTGGAGTTTCAGCTGCAGCACGCACGGGTCAGTCGCACTGCGGATCAGCCCCACTTCACCACCAATGACTGGGCCTCCATGCGAGACCTGTGTGCCCTGTTGCGCTGTTTCGAGTACTCCACCAACATGGCCAGTGGCGATGACGCCGTTATCAGCATTACAATACCACTTCTATGTCTCCTTGAGAATACACTTAGGGCGATGATGGAAGAGGAGGTGGCCCAGGAGGAAGAGGAGGAAGAGGGGTCATTTTTAGCACTTTCAGGCTAGTCTCTTCGAAGTGACTCAGAGGGAGGTTTTTTGCAACAGCAGAGGCCAGGTACAAATGTGGCCAGACAGGGCCCACTACTGGAGGATGAGGAGGACGAGGATGAGGAGGAGGTGGAGGAGGATGAGGATGAAGCAGGTTCACAGCGGGCTGGCACCCAACGCAGCTCGGGCCCATCACTGGTGCGTGGCTGGGGGGAAACACAGGACAATGACGATACGCCTCGCACAGAGGACAGCTTGTCCTTACCTCTGGGCAGCCTGGCACACATGAGCGACTACATGCTGCAGTGCCTGCGCAACGACAGCAGAGTTGCCCACATTTTAACGTGTGCGGACTACTAATTGCCACCCTGCCGGATCCCCGGTACAAAGACAATGTGCCCACCTTACTTCCTACACTGGAGCGTGATAGGAAGATGCGCGAGTACAAGCACACGTTGGTAGACGCGCTACTGAGAGCATTCCCAAATGTCACAGGGGAACCAGTGGAAGCCCAAGGCGAAGGCAGAGGAGGAGCAAGAGGTCGCCAACGCAGCTGTGTCACGGCCAGCTCCTCTGAGGGCAGGGTTAGCATGGCAGAGATGTGGAAAAGTTTTGTCACCACGCCACAGCTAACTGCACCACCACCTGATACGGAATGTGTTAGCAGGAGGCAACATTTCAATAACATGGTGGAATAGTACCTGTGCACACCCCTCCACGTACTGACTGATGGTTCGGCCCCATTCAACTTCTGGGTCTCCAAATTGTCCACGTGGCCAGAGCTAGCCTTTTATGCCTTGGAGGTGCTGGCCTGCCCGGCGGCCAGCGTTTTGTCTGAACGTGTATTCAGCACGGCAGGGGGCGTCATTACAGACAAACACAGCCGCCTGTCTACATCCAATGTGGACAAGCTGACGTTTATAAAAATGAACCAGGCATGGATCCCACAGGACCTGTCCATCCCTTGTGCAGATTAGACATTAACTACCTCCCCTTAACAATATATTATTGTACTCCAGGGCACTTCCTCATTCAATCCTATTTTTATTTTCATTTTACCATTATATTGCCGGGGCACTGTCTGGGTGCCGGGGCCTAAATATGTGACAGTGGCCTGTTCCAGTGGTGGGTGACGTGAAGCCTGATTCTCTGCTATAACATGAAGACTGATTCTGTGCTGACATGAAGCCAGATTCTCTGTTAAGGGACCTCTCTCCTCTGCCTGGGTGCCTGGGCCTAAATATGTGACAGTGGCCTGTTCCAGTGGTGGGTGACGTGAAGCCTGATTCTCTGCTATGACATGAAGACTGATTCTCTGCTGACATGAAGCCAGATTCTCTGTTACGGGACCTCTCTCCTCTGCCTGGGTGCCTGGGCCTAAATATGTGACAGTGGCCTGTTCCAGTGGTGGGTGACGTGAAGCCTGATTCTCTGCTATGACATGAAGACTGATTCTCTGCTGACATGAAGCCAGATTCTCTGTTACGGGACCTCTCTCCTCTGTCTGGGTGCCTGGGCCTAAATATGTGACAGTGGCCTGTTCCAGTGGTGGGAGACGTGAAGCCTGATTCTCTGCTATAACATGAAGACTGATTCTGTGCTGACATGAAGCCAGATTCTCTGTTACGGGACCTCTCTCCTCTGTCTGGGTGCTGGGGCCTAAATATATGACAGTGGCCTGTTCCAGTGGTGGGTGACGTGAAGCCTGATTCTCTGCTATGACATGAAGACCTATACTCTGCTGACATGAAGCCAGATTCTCTGTTACGGGACCTCTCTCCTCTGCCTAGGTGCCTGGCCCTAAATATGTGTCAGTGGCCTGTTCCAGTGGTGGGTGACGTGAAGCCTGATTCTCTGCTATGACATGAAGACTGATTCTCTGCTGACATGAAGCCAGATTCTCTGTTACGGGACCTATCTCCTCTGTCTGGGTGCCTGGGCCTAAATATGTGACAGTGGCCTGTTCCAGTGGTGGGTGACGTGAAGCCTGATTCTCTGCTATGACATGAAGACTGATTCTCTGCTGACATGAAGCCAGATTCTCTGTTACGGGACCTCTCTCCTCTGCCTGGGTGCCTGGGCCTAAATATGTGACAGTGGCCTGTTCCAGTGGTGGGTGACGTGAAGCCTGATTCTCTGCTATGACATGAAGACTGATTCTCTGCTGACATGAAGCCAGATTCTCTGTTACGGGACCTCTCTCCTCTGCCTGGGTGCCTGGGCCTAAATATGTGACAGTGGCCTGTTCCAGTGGTGGGTGACGTGAAGCCTGATTCTCTGCTATGATATGAAGACTGATTCTCTGCTGACATGAAGCCAGATTCTCTGTTACGGGACCTCTCTCCTCTGTCTGGGTGCCTGGGCCTAAATATGTGACAGTGGCCTGTTCCAGTGGTGGGAGACGTGAAGCCTGATTCTCTGCTATAACATGAAGACTGATTCTGTGCTGACATGAAGCCAGATTCTCTGTTACGGGACCTCTCTCCTCTGTCTGGGTGCTGGGGCCTAAATATGTGACAGTGGCCTGTTCCAGTGGTGGGTGACGTGAAGCCTGATTCTCTGCTATGACATGAAGACCTATACTCTGCTGACATGAAGCCAGATTCTCTGTTACGGGACCTCTCTCCTCTGCCTAGGTGCCTGGCCCTAAATATGTGTCAGTGGCCTGTTCCAGTGGTGGGTGACGTGAAGCCTGATTCTCTGCTATGACATGAAGACTGATTCTCTGCTGACATGAAGCCAGATTCTCTGTTACGGGACCTATCTCCTCTGTCTGGGTGCCTGGGCCTAAATATGTGACAGTGGCCTGTTCCAGTGGTGGGTGACGTGAAGCCTGATTCTCTGCTATGACATGAAGACTGATTCTCTGCTGACATGAAGCCAGATTCTCTGTTACGGGACCTCTCTCCTCTGCCTGGGTGCCTGGGCCTAAATATGTGACAGTGGCCTGTTCCAGTGGTGGGTGACGTGAAGCCTGATTCTCTGCTATGACATGAAGACTGATTCTCTGCTGACATGAAGCCAGATTCTCTGTTACGGGACCTCTCTCCTCTGCCTGGGTGCCTGGGCCTAAATATGTGACAGTGGCCTGTTCCAGTGGTGGGTGACGTGAAGCCTGATTCTCTGCTATGACATGAAGACTGATTCTCTGCTGACATGAAGCCAGATTCTCTGCTATGGCATGAAGAGACTGATTCTCTGCTGACGTGAAGCCAGATTCTCTGCTATGGGACCTCTGTCCAATTGATATTGGTTAATTTTTTTTATTTTTTATTTTTATTTTAATACATTTCCCTATCCACATTTGTTTGCAGGGGATTTACCTACATGTTGCTGCCTTTTGCAGCCCTCTAGCTCTTTCCTGGGCTGTTTTACAGCCTTTTTAGTGCCGAAAAGTTCGGATCCCGAACCCGAACATTTCCGGGAAGTTCGGCCGAACTTCTCGAACCCGAACATCCAGGTGTTCGCTCAACTCTAGTTAGAAGGCTTAGAAGTTTAGAAGCAATTCTTAAGAAAATTTCCAAAACCCTCTTTTTAAGGACCAGTTCAGGTTTGAAGTCACTTTGTGGGGCTTACATAGTGGAAACCCCCCATAAATGACCCCATTGTAAAAACTACACCCCTCAAGTTACTCAAAACTGATTTTACAAACTCAACAGTTATTACCCCGATTCTGCGGTTTACAGAAACACCCCACATGTGGTCGTAAACTTATGTAAGGGCGCACGGCAGGGCGCAGAAGGAAAGGAACGCCGTATGGTTTTTGGAAGGCAGATTTTGCTAAACTGATTTTAGATGCCATGTCCCATTTAAAGCCCCCCTGATGCACCCTTACAGTAGAAATTCCCAAAAAGTGACCCTATTTTGGAAACTAGGGGATAATGTGCCAGTTTTATTGGTACTATTTTGGGGTACATATGATTTTTAATTGATCGCTTGGTGTTGCACTTTTTGTGATGTAAGGTGACAATAATGGCTTTTTTTTACAGTTTTTTTATCGGATAGGGTCTATCATGTAATATATTTATAGAGACGGTCGTTACAGACGCAGTGATACCTAATATGTGTAGTTTTTTTTTCTTTCATTTTTTATAGGAAAAGGCTATTTATTTTTTTCATTTTACATTTTTATTTATTTATACTTTTATTATTTTCACTTTTTTTTTTATCAAGTCCCTCTTGGATCTTGAAGATCCAGTGGGGCTGATGGCTGTACTATACTTTGCAATGCAAAGTATAATACAATCAGATGCCCTGTAGGTGGCAACAGCGGACGCTTTTGCAAAGCGTCCGGTTGCCATGGCAACCATCGGGCGCTGCCATCGCAGTTCGGCAGCCCCGCTGGTGGAGAGAGGGAGCCCCCTCCCTCTGTTAACCCCATGAATGCCGCTCCCACGGCATCTATGGGGTTACAGTAGAGTGTCAGCATAGAGTTGACACTCTCTGCTAATGGCTGCGGCTCCATTCCTGAGCATCACACACAGCAGGGGGACCGCATGGGGGCAGCCTTAAAAAAGGGGGCAGGGGGGTTGGGGGGGTATGGCCAGCATTGAGGGGCAGCGCAAATGGGGGCAGGAGGCGGACCGCTGGGCAGGCTGCAAGAATGTGGACGGGAGCGGGGGGGAGGACTTCATAAGGGGCAGGCGGGGACAAGGGGGGGCTTGGCGCACAGATCGGGGGGGGGGGCACGAGGACACTATCTGATTTTAGGCTCTGATCTGCAGAGAGCAGATCAAAGCCTGAAACCGGCATTATTTCACTCCAGCGATCCGATTGGTTAGTCTGCACAGACTAACCAATCGGATCGATTGCCGGCAAGGGGCCACTCTGATTGGTCCCTTGCCAGCATTACTGAACTGTATGCTGTCCGTGACAGCACCAGGGCAGGGGCAGAAGCTTTAATCCAAGCGTTTTGCAGCGCTTGGATTAAAGAGCTGCCATGACGTCCATACACGTTGTAGCTGCACAGGGTATGTGCAGCTATCACGTATATATACGGATTGCAGTCGTGAAGGGGTTAATAACCACCCTCTGTTTTCTATTACTGAGCCAGTTACTTACCCACATACAGACATTTTCTCCCAGTCTGAGCATTCTCATTTTATATACTAACCTTTTATGCAGTACAGTGTCAAATGCTTTGGAGAAGTCCAGATATACAACATCCATTAATTCGCCACTGTCAAGTCTAGAACTTACCTCCTCATATAAACTGATTAAATTAGTTTGACATGACCGATCATGACCCGATCGTGCTAATAAGGCGTTATTTGCTTATTTTCATTGAGGTGCTCCAAGATAACATCTCTTAGCAAACCTTCAAACAATTTACCCACGACAGATGTTAAACTTACTGGCCTATAGTTTCCGGGCTCTGTTTTTGGACCCTTTTTGAATATTGCCACCACATTTGCTATGCACCAATTCTGTGGAACACTCCCTGTCAGTATAGAGTCCTTAAATATCAGAAATAAGGGTCTGGCTATGACATTACTTAATTCTCTTAGGATACAGGGGTGTGTGCCATCCAGTCCTGGCGATTTGTCTATTTTAATCTTTTTACGACGCCTCTGTACTTCTTCCTCGGTCAGACAGAGCACTTTTAATGGGGAATTTACTTTTACATTCTGCATTTCATCTTACAGTTTATTTTCTCTCAGTGAATACAGTGAAGAAAAAAATGTTTAACAGCTTTGCTTTCTCCTCATTGCTCTCTGCAACTCCCCCTCATTACTCTGTAAAGGGCCAACACCTTCAGATTTATACTTTTTACCATTTATATAATTGAATAACATTTTAGGGTTAGTTTTACTCTCTTTGTCAATTAATCTCTTGGTCTGTAGTTTGGCCGCTTTTATTTGTTTTTTGCATATTCTATTTTTTTCAGTGCTTTCTCACTACCCTCCTGTTTTAGTTACTTAAATGCTTTCTTTTTGTCATTTATTGCCTTCTTTTCAGTTCTATTTATCCACATTGGTTTCTTCTTGTTCCTTAACCTTTTATTCCCATAAGGTATGTACCTCTCACAATTAGATTTTAGGATGCTTTTAAAAATATCCCGTTTTGTGGCTGTATTTTTTATTTTTGAGGACTTTGTCCCAGTTAGTTAGGCCTATGGCCTCTCTTAGTTTGCTAATGTTTGCTTTTTTGAAGTTTGGTATTTTTGTTCCTCCCTGAAAAAACAAACTCTTTTGAATTATAATTGGAAGGTTATTACTTTATGGTCACTATTTACCAGGTGTCCCCCAACCTGCACATCTGCTGTTCTGTCAGGTCTATTGGTATTACTAAGTCTAGTATGGTCGTCCCTCTAGTCGGGTCCTGAACCAGTTGGGAAAGGTTATTGCCAAGAACCTGTTTCCTTTATGAGATGTACAGGTATCAGTTTCCCACTCTATATCTGGGTAGTTGAAGTCCCTATAATAATGATCTTATTATACTTCGCCGCCTCGTCTATCTCGTTTAGTAGCAGATTTTCTGTGGACTCTGCTATATTAGGTGGTTTATAATAAACTCCTATCAATAATTTTTTATTGTTTTTGCCTCCATGTATTTCTACCCACAGTGACTCCACATGTTCATGTCCCTCAATTATATCTTCTTGGACTGTGGGCTTTAGACAGGACTTTACATAAAGGCCTCATGCACACGACCATGGTGTGTTTTGTGGTCTAAAAATCGCGGATCTGCAAAACACGGATGGCGTCCGTGTGCGCGTTCCGCAATTTGCGGAATGGCACGGACAGCCTTCAATATAAATGCCTATTCTTGTCCGCAAAGCGCAGATAAGAATAGGACATGTTATATTTTTTTAGTGGGGCCACGGAACAGAGCAATGGGTGCGGACAGCACACGGAGTGCTGTCCGCATCTTTTACGGCCCCTTTGAAGTGAATCGGTCAACATCTGAGCCGCCAAAACGGATGCAGACCAAAACAACGGCCGTGTGCATGAGGCCAAAGGCAGACCTCTCCCCCTGTCCGGTTTTAGCAATCCTTTCTAAACAGACTGTAATCCTGTACATTAACTGTCCAGTCATAGCTATCATCCAGCCATGTCTCAGTTATTCCCACTATGTCATAGTCCTCCTCACACATCACTAATTCCAGTTCCCCAGTTTTATTAGTTAGGCTCCTGGCATTAGTATACATACATTTAAGAGGTTTATGTATATTTTTTACCCTACACCTTTCCTTCTGAACTATTCTAGTCCCTCCATCCATTCCTACCCCAGTCCCATTACCTTGCCCCCGGTCTCTGTCTGCACTATCTTCCGCTCTTATAATGTAATTACCCTACCCCCCAGTCCCTAGTTTAAACACTCCTCCAACCTTCTAGCCATCTTCTCCCCCAACACAGCTGCCCCTTCCCCATGGAGGTGCAGCCCATCCCTATGATAGAGCCTGTAGCCGAGAGAGAAGTAGGCCCAGTTCTCTAGGAACCCAAGCCCCTCCTTCCTACACCAGTTCTTGAGCCACTTGTTTACCTCCCTAATCTCCTGCTGCCTTTCTTGTGTGGCTCCTGGTACCGGTAGTATTTTGGAAAATACTACCTATGAGGTCCTTGCCCTAAGCTTTTGACCTCAATCCATAAAATCTTTTTTAAGGACGCTCCACCTACCTCTAACTTTGTCATTGGTACCGATATGGACCATGACCACTGGATCTTCTCCAGCCCCTCCCAGTAATCTGTCAACCCGATCTGCGATGTGTCGAACTCGAGCGCCAGGAAGACAACACACCGTTCGACGATCCCTGTCTTTGTGACAGATTGTCCTATCTGTGCCCCTAATAATTGAGTCTCCCACTACCAGCACCTGTCTGGCCTGCCCTGCTCTTCTGGTCCCCTGCTTACTGGAGCCGACATTACCCTGACTGGCAGAGAAAGTGTCCAGCTGCAGCAGTGCTCTCTCTGAACTGACATCCCCCTCATCTACCAACCCTGCAAACTTGTTGGGTGTGTCAGATCACCAAAGAGTACTTGCTCAGTAAGCAGCAAACTCTTTTCCAAATTGTCAACGCCTCTCAGTGTTGAAACTCGCCCATTTAGATACTCGATATGCGATTCCAAACGGGTAATTTGCTCACATTTTGAACAAATATATGCACCCTCAAACGGCTGTTCCAGAACTGCATACATTAGACACGATGTGCACTGGACTGTGCTGTCAATAATGGAACACATACTAAATGGGGATTATGCAAGAAAGAGAAAAATACAATATAGTTCATTAATAAGTATATAACTTACTGTAGTCCCCTCCTAAATTCCCTGAATCTGAAGTAACGTAATCTAAAGTCACACACTTAATACAAACACACTTGAAATCAAACACGCAAACGCTCACAAACTCGCGTTATTTGCCTGTATACACAGCCCTTGTTGAGCACTATGTATACAGCGATCTAGAAGGCAGGGACATGGAGGAACAGTCTTCTCTATGGGATACCCTGCTGTCACTGACAGCGGGCCCCCAGCACAGCAGCTGCACAATTAGCCTGCAGATGCGATCTCTGAATGGAGGTTCTGAAAACGTCCATTCAGAAATGAAACCCCACCGCCCAGACGTTTATAGTCTATGGGCAGTTGGGAAGTGGTTAAGAAAGGAATTAAAAGGTTGTAGGATAACTCACTGAACTGGATGGGCAGATGTCTTTTTTAAGGTACTTTCACACTAGTGTTAGAAGAATCTCTTTCCATTGCCAGAACTGCCTGCTGGATCTGGATATCCGTATGTAAACGGATATCATTTGTTTCTGGATCCGGATGCGGATCCGTCTGACAAATACATTGCAATACTGGATCCGTCTCTCCGGTGTCATCCGGAAAAACGGATCCAGTATTTATCTTTTCAACAGACTTAAAGTTCTGCGCATGCGTGGACCAGGAAACCGGATCAGTTTTTCCAGAACACTTGGTACCGGATCTGGCATTAATACATTTTAATGGAAATTAATGGCGGTTTCGGCAATCAGGCAAGTGTTCCGGAATTTTGGCCAGAGAAATTACCACAGAATGCTGCGGTATTTTCTCTGGCCAAATACCCTAAAAAGGACTGAACTGAAGACATCCTGATGCATACTGAACGGATTACTTTCCATTCAGAATGCATTGGGATAAAACTGATGCTTTTTTTCGGAATTCAGTACTGGAAAACTTTAACGCCAGTGTGAAAGTACCCTTAGTCATGCAAACTATGTTATTATGTTACTATGCTGGGTTAACACAGCAAGAGCGAGCGCCCAGTGGGCACTTTTAAAGGCAATTAAACTATATTTTAGACAGATTAGCAAAAGTATAAAGACGAAGAAACCACTATGATTTACTAGAGAAGCAAGTACTATAGTAAAAGATAAGAAGACTGCATATAGGAGGTATAAAGATACTTGAAGTGTAGCTGACAGAGAGCTGTATAAAATTATACAGAAGGAGACCAAATATATTACATAGTAACATAGTACATAATAAAAAAGACATTTGTCCATCCAGTTCGGCCTGTCATTCCGCAAGTTGATCCAGAGGAAGGCAAAAAAAAAACTGTGAGGTAGAAGCCAATTTTCCCCACTTTAGGGGAATAAAAAATTCCTTCCCGACCCAATCAGGCAATCAGAATAACTACCTGGATCAACGACCTGTCTCTAGTAGCTATAGCCTGTAATATTATTACGCTCCAGAAATGCATACATCCAGGCCCCTCTTGAATTCCTTTATTGTACTCACCATCACCACCTTCTCAGGCAGATAGTTCCATAGTCTCACTGCTCTTACCGTAAAGAATCCTCTTCTATGTTTGTGTACAAACCTTCTTTCCTCCAGACGCACAGGATGTCCCCTCGTCACAGTCCTGGGGATAAATAGATAATGGGATAGATCTCTGTACTGACCCCTGATATATTTATACATATTAATTAGATCTCCCCTCAGTCGTCTTTTTTCTAAAGTGAATAACCCTAATTTTGATAATCTTTCAGGGTACTGTAGTTGCCCCATTCCAGTTATTACTTTAGTTGCCCTCCTCTGGACCCTCTCCAGCTCTGCTATGTCTGCCTTGTTTACAGGAGCCCAGAACTGTACACAGTACTCCATGTGTGGTCTGACTAGCGATTTGTAAAATAGTAGGACTATGTTCTTATCACGGGCATCTATGTCCCTTTTGATGCAACCCAAGTAGTAAGAGGATTTATGTTTCGTCAAACTGAAAAGGGACAGGTACCACGCCTCCTTTTATACAGATACTCCCGCCCCTTTTATATTGCTTGATATTAAATGGATATTAAATTGATATTGCTTGATATTAAGCTTATATTGCTTGATATTAATTAAGTTTATATTGCTTGATATTTCTTGATATTAAGTTTTTATATTGCTTGATATTAAGTTTATAGTGATTGATATTAAAATTTATATTGCTTGATGTTAAAATTTATAGTGATTGATATTAACCGCCTCCGGACCGCCTAACGCAGGATCGCGTTCCGGAGGCGGCAGCTGCAGGCAGAGTCACGCATATACGAGTCATCTCGCGAGACGCGAGATTTCCTGTGAACGCGCGCACACAGGCGCGCGCTTTCACGGGATCAGAAGGTAAGCGAGTGGATCTCCAGCCTGCCAGCGGCGATCGTTCGCTGGCAGGCTGGAGATGCGATTTTCTCAACCCCTAACAGGTATATTAGACGCTGTTTTGATAACAGCGTCTAATATACCTGCTACCTGGTCCTCTGGTGGTACCTTTTGCTTGGATCGACCACCAGAGGACACAGGCAGCTCAGTAATAAGTAGCACCAAACACCACTAAACTACACCCCCCCTGTCACTTATTAACCCCTTATTAACCCCTGATCACCCCTGATCACACCATATAGACTCCCTGATCACCCCCCTGTCATTGATCACCCTCCTGTAAGGCTCCATTCAGACGTCCGTATGTTTTTTACGGATCCACGGATACATGGATCGGATCCGTAAAAAAACATACAGACGTCTGAATGGAGCCTTACAGGGGGTGATCAATGACAGGGGGGTGATCACCCCATATAGACTCCCTGATCACCCCCCTGTCATTGATAACCCCCCTGTCATTGATAACCCCCCTGTAAGGCTCCATTCAGACGTCCGTATGTTTTTACGGATCCACGGATACATGGATGGGATCCGCAAAACACATACGGAAATCTGAATGGAGCCTTACAGGGGGGTGATCAATCACAGGGGGGTGATCACCCCATATAGACTCCCTGATCACCCCCCTGTAATTGATCACCCCCCTGTAATTGATCACCCCCCTGTAAGGCTCCATTCAGACGTCCGTATGTTTTTTACAGATCCACGGATACATGGATTGGATCCGCAAAACACATACGGACATTTGAATGGAGCCTTACAGGGAGTTGATCAATGACGGGGGTGATCACCCCATATAGACTCCCTGATCACCCCCCTGTCATTGATCACCCCCCCTGTCATTGATCACCCCCCTGTCATTGATCACCCCCCTGTAAGGCTCCATTCAGACGTCCGTATGTGTTTTGCGGATCCAATCCATGTATCCGTGGATCTGTAAAAAACATACGGACGTCTGAATGGAGCCTTACAGGGGGGTGATCAATGACAGGGGGGTGATCAATGACAGGGGGGTGATCAGGGAGTCTATATGGGGTGATCACCCCCCTGTGATTGATCCGTGGATCCGTAAAAAACATACGGACGTCTGAATGGAGCCTTACAGGGGGGGGGGTGATCAATGACAGGGGGGTGATCACCCCATATAGACTCCCTGATCACCCCCCTGTCATTGATCACCCCCCTGTAAGGCTCCATTCAGACGTCCATATGTTTTTTACGGATCCACGGATACATGGATCGGATCCGCAAAACACATACGGACGTCTGAATGGAGCCTTACAGGGGGTGATCAATGACAGGGAGGTGATCACCCCATATAGACTCCCTGATCTCCCCCCTGTCATTGATCACCCCCCTGTCATTGATCACCCCCCTGTAAGGCTCCATTCAGACGTCCGTATGTGTTTTGCGGATCCGTGGATCCGCAAAACACGGACACCGCGGATCCGCAAAACACATACGGACGTCTGAATGAAGCCTTACAGGGGGGTGATCAATGACAGGGGGCTGATCAATGACAGGGGGGTGATCAATGACAGGGGGTGATAACCCCATATACACTCCCTGATCACCCCCCTGTCATTGATCACCCCCCTGTAAGGCTCCATTCAGACATTTTTTTGGCCCAAGTTAGCGGAAATTTTTTTTTTTTTTCTTGCAAAGTCTCATATCCCACTAACTTGTGACAAAAAATAAAATCTCACATGAACTCACCCTACCCCTCACGGAATCCAAATGCGTAAATTTTTTTTAGACATTTATATTCCAGACTTCTTCTCACGCTTTAGGGCCCCTAAAATGCCAGGGCAGTATAAATACCCCACATGTGACCCCATTTCGGAAAGAAGACACCCCAAGGTATTCCGTGAGGGGCATATTGAGTCCATGAAAGATTGAAATTTTTGTCCCAAGTTAGCGGAAAGGGAGTCTTTGTGAGAAAAAAATAAATAAATCAATTTCCGCTAACTTGTGCCAAAAAAAAATAATTTCTATGAACTCGCCATGCCCCTCATTGAATACCTTGGGGTGTCTTCTTTCCAAAATGGGGTCACATGTGGGGTATTTATACTGCCCTGGCTTTTTAGGGACCCTAAAGCGTGAGAAGAAGTCTGGGATACAAATGTCTAAAAATGCCCCCCTAAAAGGAATTTGGGCACCTTTGCGCATCTAGGCTGCAAAAAAGTGTCACACATGTGGTATCGCCGTACTCAGGAGAAGTTGGGGAATGTGTTTTGGGGTGTCATTTTACATATACCCATGCTGGGTGAGAGAAATATCTTGGTAAAATGCCAACTTTGTATAAAAAAATGGGAAAAGTTGTCTTTTGCCGAGATATTTCTCTCACCCAGCATGGGTATATGTAAAATGACACCCCAAAACACATTGCCCAACTTCTCCTGAGTACAGAGATACCACATGTGTGACACTTTTTTGCAGCCTAGGTGGGCAAAGGGGCCCACATTCCAAAGAGCACCTTTCGGATTTCACCGGCCATTTTTTACAGATTTTGATTTCAAACTACTTACCACACATTTGGGCCCCTAGAATGCCAGGGCAGTATAACTACCCCACAAGTGACCCCATTTTGGAAAGAAGACACCCCAAGGTATTCGCTGATGGGCATAGTGAGTTCCTAGAATTTTTTATTTTTTGTCACAAGTTAGTGGAATATGAGACTTTGTAAGAAAAAAAAAAAATCATCATTTTCCACTAACTTGTGACAAAAAAGAAAAAGTTCTATGAACTCACTATGCCCATCAGCGAATACCTTAGGGTGTCTACTTTCCGAAATGGGGTCATTTGTGGGGTGTTTTTACTGTCTGGGCATTGTAGAACCTCAGGAAACATGACAGGTGCTCAGAAAGTCAGAGCTGCTTCAAAAAGCGGAAATTCACATTTTTGTACCATAGTTTGTAAACGCTATAACTTTTACCCAAACCATTTTTTTTTTACCCAAACATTTTTTTTTATCAAAGACATGTAGAACAATAAATTTAGAGAAAAATTTATATATGGATGTCTTTTTTTTTTGCAAAACTTTACAACTGAAAGTGAAAAATGTCATTTTTTTGCAAAAAAATCATTAAATTTCGATTAATAACAAAAAAAGTAAAAATGTCAGCAGCAATGAAATACCACCAAATGAAAGCTCTATTAGTTAGAAGACAGGGAGGTAAAATTCATTTGGGTGGTAAGTTGTATGACCGAGCAATAAACGGTGAAAGTAGTGTAGGTCAGAAGTGTAAAAAGTGGCCTGGTCATTAAGGGTGTTTAAGCTATAGGGGCTGAGGTGGTTAAATATATCGGTGTAAATAGGTCCCATTAATTCCACACTTCTAGAGCGTGCGGAATACTGTGCTCTCTTGCTGAAACCGACATTACGCCCGTCGAGACCCCGTTTATCATGATGTCCCGCAGTGTCTTTATAGAATAAACCGGCTGTAAATTGGGACGCTAAAGTTTGTGAATTATAATTTATTAGGGCCTCTATATACGATCTATACGTATAAAGGTAATCGCTTCTTGAAATCAACGTGTCGCCGAGCGTTATATCCAGTTGATTAAAAAGACTCGCTATAGGATAGTTAATAAGTGCAATGCGGGATCCTTCTGGTATGGTTGTGTTATCAGGATTAACGATTCTGCAAACGATGTGTAACAATGTGTTATTAAGGTCGTAATAATATTCACTGCTTCCCTGTGATGTAGAATTCCAAAGGTGCATTGTCAGTGATTGCGGCGATTGGTTGCACTTCTACCTAAAGCGATTTTTCAATGCTTGTTTGTGTAGGCGGTATTTGAAAGATGTCCAACTCTGATTTGGCGTACTCGGCGGATGCGTCATGCACGAAAGCCATAACGTATGACTAGAAGATGTCGCTCGGTGAACGACTTCTTGTTTTCTGGCGGCGACGTCTCTTAGGTTGTGATACTTTATTCATAAAAGTTGGTAAGACAATGGGAGCGCATTCACGTTTTCTTTTACGCGTTTTTTTTTACGTATTTGTATGACACCAGAGCCCTACTGGCCTTGCGTCCATAAATGCAGTCGACGCCGTAGTGACAACGTCTTTAGCGATGTTACGGGCGGCTGTTTTCACGTGCGGCTTTACAAGCTCCACCCCTTTCTTAAATAGGGGAACGACACGCCGAAACAGACTCCGAAATAACCCGGCGAGTCCAGAACCATGCATGAATTCAGTACCATGAAATCCGTCCAAACCATGACCGGCTTGCGTTATGTAATAATGCGCATACGCGTCCGGTTCACGTACACTCTCTGGGACAACATTTTAGTGCGTCTTCACAGCGCGTAGTCTAAAGTGTAATCGCACAATAGTCTTACCGTATTTGAATTTAACAGGATTAGGCTGATCAGTGAGTATCGATATTGTAAACGTGTCAAAATGATGTTTACAAACAGGTATATAGTCCGGCCAGTGATACTTTTGCGTGACTATCTCACCATTTTTACCGCCTAACTCGACAGTTCTTAAAAGTTGTACGTAACTATCGCCAATAAGTTGATGTTGGACAATATCTGTACAAACAAACATTGTATAAAAACCAGCTTTAATATCGGGATGAATTTTTTTCTCTTTTGATGAAACTAGAGCAATCCCCTTTATACCCCCAGCATGATGTTCTGAAACAGGTAAGCCGGGTCCTTTGTAGCGGAGAGCGATGTGCTCGGTGTCCACATTCTTGTGCGACGGGGCTTGCGAATACCCCGGCAGCCCTAAAATATTCCCCAACTTCACACAAGGCATGAACTTGTATAATGATGAATTCATTACATAAACGGTTCTGTCAATATCGTCGTATCTTAGACGCAGTTGATCGGGATGTATTTTTATAGATTCAAGTTTGCTATTAATGGCTTTGATGAGCTCGTGCATATTGGAGTAATAACCCGATTTAACAAAAAGCTCGCTGATCGGCTTGTCACGCTGCGCGATGTAGAATACACCATCTCCGGGGCCAAAGGTTTCCCACGTATGTGGATACTGAATCTCCACTAAAGCCACTTCGTAAGGACCGCGAAGATGGACCATTTTTGCTAACTTAGTGGTGTAATCGGCGATGCTGTTTTCGGGATATAGTTTGGCGGAGGCATTTCAGGGTAGCGTGATAAAAAATGATCCGTCCTCCATAGTTTACAGACTCATCAACTGTTTTTCAGGCACCCAAGAGTTAAACTTTTCACTGTATCCTATCCACTTTACAAAACACAACGTTTTTCCCTGAACTTTCTTCTTTTTCAGTATTTTTTCTATCCTTGTCGAGGGTTACTTTTTGGACTTCCTCCGGGTAGAACGAGCCTTCAATGAACTCGTCGGACAGGTCTTTCAACTTATAAAGGGGTCTGAGACCCCTAGTGTTTACAGCGTAAATTTTAAATATCTCGTCCGTATAGGTTTGTTCATACCCCTTTGTGAAAACCCCCTTATAGCGCACAATTCTGACATGATCACCTATATTTAATACCAGTTTAACTTTTTTAATAGTAGCGTAATAATCGTAGATATTTTTCCAAACGACTAAAGAGTTCTCTTTTGTCACATCGACAGGGTGCCGCCTTATAGTTCTGTGGTATGTGTGTTTATAACTATATACCAGGTCTTGTAACTTGTCGATGTACCTGTACGTGTTTTGTTCTCTAAGATAGCACCACATTTTAGTTTTTAGCTTTCTATTAAAACGTTCGATCAACGCTGCCTTAACAGCATTTGTAGTTAAAAAAATTATGTATTTTATAGGTTACACAAAGACGCCTCATAGGTTTGTTTATAAACTCACGGCCCCGATCAGTCTGGAGCTTTCTGGGGGTTCGTCCGCTTAACTTAAATATCTGATCAAAAGCGGAAGCCACTGTAGCGCCAGACTTATTTGACAGGCCCGACACCCAAGCATATTTAGATAGAATATCAACGACCGTCAGCAGGTATTTTACACCATTATTTTCTTTAGAAAAATTTATCATCGACACAAGATCTGCCTGCCATTGATCATCTATATCAGACACCATAACCTTGTTTCTTGTAAAGGATTTTTTTAACAGGTTTGTACAATGTGTAAGTATCCTCTTTGCTCAACCAGTTTTTTACAGTCTTTCCTTATTCCAAATTTCCGGACTTCTCTGAATAAGGCTTCCACGCCCCCATAAGAGCCGACAGCTTTTGGCGTCTAGTACTGTTTTCTCAATATTTTGGCATTTGCAGGCATTTTAGCAGCGTTTTAAGCAGCGTCTACTCAACAACGCGTCCTAACTGTTTATACAATTTTAAATAATCAAGCTAGTATATTTATTGTAAAAAGAAAAAAAAACTGACTACATTTTATTTAAAACAGTTTATGTATGGTAAATAAAACATTATAAGACATTACACACAAAGAAATTTTATATACAGTACAGACCAAAAGTTTGGACACACCTTCTCATTCAAAGAGTTTTCTTTATTTTCATGACTATGAAGGCATCAGAACTATGAATTAACACATGTGGAATTATATACATAACAAACAAGTGTGAAACAACTGAAAATATGTCATATTCTAGGTTCTTCAAAGTAGCCACCTTTTGCTTTGATTACTGCTTTGCACACTCTTGGCATTCTCTTGATGAGCTTCAAGAGGTAGTCCCCTGAAATGGTCTTCCAACAGTCTTGAAGGAGTTCCCAGAGATGCTTAGCACTTGTTGGCCCTTTTGCCTTCACTCTGCGGTCCAGCTCACCCCAAACCATCTCGATTGGGTTCAGGTCCGGTGACTGTGGAGGCCAGGTCATCTGGCGCAGCACCCCATCACTCTCCTTCATGGTCAAATAGCCCTTATTTTCAACGTTTTCCCAATTTTTCAGCTGACTGACTGACCTTCATTTCTTAAAGTAATGATGGCCACTCGTTTTTCTTTACTTAGCTGCTTTTTTCTTGCCATAATACAAACAGTCTATTCAGTAGGACTATCAGCTGTGTATCCACCTGACTTCTCCTCAACGCAACTGATGGTCCCAACCCCATTTATAAGGCAAGAAATCCCACTTATTAAACCTGACAGGGCACACCTGTGAAGTGAAAACCATTTCAGGGGACTACCTCTTGAAGCTCATCAAGAGAATGCCAAGAGTGTGCAAAGCAGTAATCAAAGCAAAAGGTGGCTACTTTGAAGAACCTAGAATATGACATATTTTCAGTTGTTTCACACTTGTTTGTTATGTATATAATTCCACATGTGTGGATGCCATAGTTTTGATGCCTTCAGTGTGAATCTACAATTTTCATAGTCATGAAAATAAAGAAAACTCTTTGAATGAGAAGGTGTGTCCAAACTTTTGGTCTGTACTGTACATGCAAAGTAAAAAAATGTATGTAAAACAAATGAAAACATTATAAGATGTTTAATACAAAGAAAGTTTCTATTCAAGCGCCAAAGTAAGAAAATTTACGTTAACCAAGCCGCTTGCAACAAAGGCGGGAGCCTCTTTTTAGGTAGTAATGAGCCACGCGTCGACACAGTAGGCGATGTTAATAACACCGGCGGTGTAAAATGATAGAAGGATAGAAAGATAGATAGCTATACGGATAAATTGATCATTTTGACATTTTTACAGTATAGATAGATAGGTTATTGATTGATAAATTGATAGATAAATAGATATGTTATAGATAGAAAGATAATGGAAAGATAGATAATAGATAGAAAGATAGATAGAAATACAGATAGATAGAATGGATAGATAGATAAAATAGATAGATTGGTAGATAGATAGTTCATAGATAAATTGATAGATAGATAGATAGATAGATAGATAGATAGATAGATGTCTAGATAAATTGTTAGATAAATAGGCAAATAGGTAGATAGCTAGATAGATATGTAGATAGATAGATAGATAAATAGATAGATAAATTGATAGATAAATAGATATGTGATAGATAGAAAGATAGTGGAAAGATAGACGGTTAGCTAGAAAGATAAATAGATGTTTGATAGAAAGATAAGTAGATAGATTGATAGAAGGATAGAAAGATAGATAGATATACGGATAAATTGATCATTTTTTAATTTTTACAGCATATTGTATAACACTTTGAAATTTTGAATTGTGTAAACATTTCAAATGAATACAACTTTGCAACATTGCTGTGTGTATTGACAGAGTGGTGGGGTTTGTCTGATATACGGATATACGGATAAATTGATCATAGATAGATAAATGGATAAATTGTTAGATAGCTGGATAAATAGAAAAATTGATAGAAAGATAGAAACACAGATAAATGGATAAATTGTTAGATAAACAGATAGATTGATAGGAAAATAGATAGAAAGATTGGACGTTAGATAGATATTAGAAGCTATATAAATAGATAGATAAAATAGATTGGTAGATAATTAGATAAATAGATATCTGGTAGCTAGACAAAAAAATTGATAAATTGTTAGGGTACTTTCACACTAGCGTTTTTCTTTTCCGGCGCTGAGTTCAGTCCTAGGGGCTCAGTTTTATCCTAATGCATTCTGAATGGAGAGTAATCCGTTCAGGATGCATCAGGATGTCTTCAGTTCAGTCTTTTTGACTGATCAGGCTTTTCAGAAAACTGTAGCATGTTGTATTTTTACCTCTGGCCAAAAATCCTAAACACTTTGACTAAACGCCGGATCCGGTCTTTTTCCCATTGACTTGCATTAATGTGTGTTCAGTCAAACCGGATCCGGCTTTTGCATGTTAAACCCAAAAAATGTGAAAAAAAAGTTAAAGTCCATAAATGGCGGATCCTTTTTTTCCAATGCATTTTTTCATTGTGATCAAAATCCTGATCAGGATTCAAATGTAATCCGTTTTCACACGTTTTTCCGGATCCGGCGGGCAGTTCCGGTGTCGGAATTGAACACCGGATTTAACCGCCTCCGGACCGCCTAACGCAGGATCGCGTTCCGGAGGCGGCAGCTCTGCGCAGAGTCACGCATATACGCGTCATCTCGCGAGACGCAAGATTTCCTGTGAACGCGCGCACACAGGCGTGCGCGTTCACAGGATCGGAAGGTAAGCGAGTGGATCTCCAGCCTGCCAGCAGCGATCGTTTGCTGGCAGGCTGGAGATGCGATTTTTTTAACCCCTAACAGGTATATTAGACGCTGTTTTGATAACAGCGTCTAATATACCTGCTACCTGGTCCTCTGGTGGTCCCTTTTGTTTGGATCGACCACCAGAGGACACAGGCAGCTCAGTAATAAGTAGCACCAAACACCACTACACTACACCCCCCCCGTCACTTATTAACCCCTTATTAACCCCTGATCACCCCATATAGACTCCCTGATCACCCCCCTGTCATTGATCACCCCCCTGTCATTGATCACTCCCTTGTAAGGCTCCATTCAGGGTGTTTAAGCTAGGGGAGCTGAGGTGGTTAAAGAGTAAGGAGCCATATATATATATATATATATATACATATACAAACCGGTCATGCTGGAGGATGTTGCAGGCAGCAGAACGTTCTCCACGGCGTCTCCAGACTCTGTCACGTCTGTCACATGTGCTCAGTGTGAACCTGCTTTCATCTGTGAAGAGCACAGGGCGCCAGTGGCGAATTTGCCAATCTTGGTGTTCTCTGGCAAATGCCAAACGTCCTGCACGGTGTTGGGCTGTAAGCACAACCCCCACCTGTGGACGTCGGGCCCTCATATCACCCTCATGGAGTCTGTTTCTGACCGTTTGAGCAGACACATGCACATTTGTGGCCTGCTGGAGGTCATTTTGCAGGGCTCTGGCAGTGCTCCTCCTTTTCCTCCTTGCACAAAGGCGGAGGTAGCGGTCCTGCTGCTGGGTTGTTGCCCTCCTACGGCCTCCTCCACGTCTCCTGATGTACTGGCCTGTCTCCTAGTAGCGCCTCCATGCTCTGGACACTACGCTGACAGAAATATCTCGGCAAAAGACAACTTTTCCCATTTTTTATACAAATTTGGCATTTGACCGAGATATTTATCTCACCCAGCATGGGTATATGTAAAAAGACACCCCAAAACACATTGCCCAACTTCTCCTGAGTACAGCGATACCACATGTGTGACACTTTTTTGCAGCCTAGGTGGGCAAAGGGGCCCACATTCCAAAAAGCACCTTTCGGATTTCACAGGGCATTTTTTACACATTTTGATTTCAAACTACTTCTCACGCATTAGGGCCCCTAAAATTCCAGGGCAGTATAAATACCCCACAAGTGACCCCATTTTGGAAAGAAGACACCCCATAGTATTCCATGAGGGGAATGTTGAGTTCCTAGAATTTTTTTTTTTTTTGTCACAAGTTAGCGGAAAATGATGATTTATTATTATTATTTTTTTTCTTACAAAGTCTCATATTCCACTAACTTGTGACAAAAAATAAAAACTTCCATGAACTCACTATGCCTATCACAAAATACCTTGGGGTGTCTTCTTTCCAAAATGGGGTCACTTGTGGGGTAGTTATACTGCCTTGGCATTTTAGGGGCCCGAATGCGTGAGAAGTGGTTTAAAATCAAAATCTGTAAAAAATGGCCAGTGAAATCCGAAAGGTGCTCTTTGGAATGTGGGCCCCTTTGCCCACCTAGGCTGCAAAAAAGTGTCACACATCTGGTATCACCGTACTCAGGAGAAGTTGGGCAATGTGTTTTGGGGTGTCTTTTTACATATACCCATGCTGGGTGAGAGAAATATCTCTCTAAAAGACAACTTTTCCCATTTTTTTATACAAAGTTGGCATTTGACCGAGATATTTATCTCACCCAGCATGGGTATATGTAAAATGACACCCCAAAACACATTGCCCAAGTTCTCCTGAGTATGGCAATACCAGATGTGTGACACTTTTTTGCAGCCTAGGTGGGCAAAGGAGCCCACATTCCAAAGAGCACCTTTCGGATTTCACCGGCCTTTTTTTACAGATTTTGATTTCAAACTACTTCGCACGCATTGTGAGTTCATGGAAGTTTTTATTTTTTGTCACAAGTTAGTGGAATATGAGACTTTGTAAGAAAAAAATTAAAATAAATAAAAATCATCATTTTCCGCTAACTTGTGACAAAAAATAAAAAGTTCTATGAACTCACTATGCCCATCAGCAAATACCTTAGGGTGTCTACTTTCCGAAATGGGGTCATTTGTGGGGTTTTTCTACTGTCTGGCCATTGTAGAACCTCAGGAAACATGACAGGTGCTCAGAAAGTCAGAGCTGCTTCAAAAAGCGGAAATTCACATTTTTGTACAATAGTTTGTAAACGCTATAACTTTTACCCAAACCATTTTTTTTTTACCCAAACATTTTTTTTATCAAAGACATGTAGAACAATAAAATTAGAGCAAAATTTATATATGGATGTCGTTTTTTTTTGCAAAATTTTACAACTGAAAGTGAAAAATGTAATTTTTTTGTAAAAAATCGTTAAATTTCGATTAATAACAAAAAAAGTAAAAATGTCAGCAGCAATGAAATACCACCAAATGAAAGCTCTATTAGTGAGAAGAAAAGGAGGTAAAATTAATTTGGGTGGTAAGTTGCATGACCGAGCAATAAATGGTGAAAGTAGTGTAATGCAGAAGTGTAAAAAGTGGCCTGGTCATTTAGGCTCCATTCACACGTCCGCAAAATGGGTCTGCATCCTTTCCGCAATTTTGCGGAATGGGTGCGGACCCATTCATTCTCTATGAGGACGGAATGGATGCGGACAGCACATAGTGTGCTGTCTGCAGCCGCAATTGCGGAGCGCGGCCCCGATTTTGGGTCCGCAGCTCCGCAAAAAGATAGAGCATGTCCTATTCTTGTTCGCAGCTTGCGGACAAGAATAGGCATTTCTATCTGGTTGACGGGCTGGTGTGTTGCGGACCCGCAATTTGCGGGTCCGCAACACACCACGGACGTGTGAATGTAGCCTAAGGGTGTTTAAGCTAAGGGGGCTGAAGTGGTTAAACAACGCTAGTGTGAAAGTAGCCTTCGATAGATGGTTAGATAGAAAGATTGATCGAAAGATAGATAAATGGATAAATTGTTAGATAAATGGATAGATAGAAAGATAGATAATAGATATAAAGAAAGATAGAAAGACAGCCAGTTAGATAGATAGAAAGATAAATAGATGTTTGATAGATAGAAATGTAAATAGATAGATGTTTGATAGATAGCCATGTTATAGTAGCTAGATGGTTAGAAATAGATAGATAGATAGCTAAATGGATAAATTGTTAGATAGATTGATAGGTAGATAGATAGATAGATAGATAAAATATTTATCTATTGAAACGTTAGATTGGGATAGATAGATATACAGATAAATTGATCATTTTGACATTTTTACAGCATATTGTACAACATTTTTTAAATTTTTTATTGTGTAAACATTTTAAATGAATACAACTTTGCAACATTGCGGTGTGTATTGCCAGTGGTGGGGATGGTTGGCACAGAGAAATACAAAGGTGTGTATTGACACAGAGTGTTGGGGGTTGGTTGTGTAGGATATGTCTTAGGACATCTGGGACAGTGCACAACAGTATATAAATTGAATATCAAGCAATATAAATGTAATATCAAGCAATATAACATTTTAATATCAAGTACTATAAATTTAATATCAAGCAATATAAATTTTAATATCAAGCACTATAAATATAGATATCTATAGTCTATCTTTCCAGCTAAGTAGATAGAAAGATAGATAGATAATTGATACATAGAAAACGGGTAGATGGATAGATAGACTATAGATAGGTAGATAGAAAGATAGATAATTGATAGATAGATAGAAGGATAGATAGAATTTAGATAGATGGGGTATATGGATGTATAGATACATAGATAGATAACAGATAGCTGGATAGATAGTTGGATAGATAAATGGATAGATAACAGATAGCTGGATAGATAGATAGATAGATAGATAGATAGATAGATAGACAGTTGTCTGCATAAAATGGATTGATAGATAGATAAATGGATAGATAGATAGATAACAGATAGATGGAAAGATAGACTATAGATAGGTAGATAGAAAGATAGATAGATAATTGATAGGTAGAAGGATAGATAGATAAATTGATAGATAGACTTTAGATAGATGGGGTATATGGCTGTATAGATACATAGATAGATAAATGGAAATATAGATAGAAAACAGATAGATGGAAAGATAGACTATAGATAGGTAGCTAGAAAGATAGATAGATAGATAATTGATAGATAGATAGATAGATATATAAATTTATAGATACATTTTAGATAGATGGGGTATATGGTTGTTTAGCTACATAGATAGATGGATAGATATATGTATAGACTTTATATTAGGACATGTCCTGACATGTCTGTAGATAGACAGAATAGATAGATAGATAGATAGATAGATAGGTAATTGATACATAGATATGTAGATAGAAATATAGATAGATAAATAGATAGATACATTGATAGCATTTAGATAGATGGGGTATATGGATGTTTAGAAACATAGATGGATAGATAGATAGATAGGTAGATAGGTAGATAACAGATAGATGGAAAGATAGACTATAGATAGGTAGATAGAAAGATAGATAGATAATTGATAGATAGAAGGATAGATAGGTAGATACATTGATAGATAGAATTTAGATAGATGGGGTATATGGCTGTATAGATAGATAGATAGATAGATAGATAGATAGATAGATAGATAGATAGATAGATAAATGGAAAGATAGCTAGCTAGATAGATAGATAGATGGAAATATATACTATAGATAAGTAGATAGATAGAAAACAGATAGATGGATAGATAGACTATAGATAGGTAGATAGAAACATAGATAGATAATAGATAGATAGAAGGATAGATAGAATTTATATAGATGGGTATATGGATGTATAGATACATAGATAGATAACAGATAGCTGGATAGATAGATAGTTGGATAGATAAATGGATAGATAACAGATAGATAGATAGATAGATAGATAGATAGATAGATAGATAGACAGTTGTCTGGATACAATGGATTGATAGATAGATAGATAGATAGATAGATAGATAGATAGATAGATAACAGATAGATGGATAGATAGACTATAGGTAGATAGAAAGATAATTGATAAATAGATAGAAGGCTGTATGATGAACTAACCCGTTTGTTTGCAAATATCAGGTTTATCGAGGGGTAGATGTCAAAATCTGTAGTAAGCTGTCAGGAAGCTCTCAAACCTCAACATCCTGCTTACAGTAGGCTTTTGTCTTCATTTGCAAACTGCCGGGCATTAGCAATAATCTGTGAAGGATGTCTGGGAGGCTAATATCAAGCACTATAAACTTAATATCAAGCAATATAAACTTAATATCAAGCAATATAAATTTTATATCAAGCAATATAAACTTAATATCAAGCAATATAAATTTAATATCAAGCAATATAAAAGGGGCGGGGTATCTGTATAAAAGGGGGCGTCGTACCTGTCACTTTGCAGTTTGACGAAACATATACCCTCTTACTACTAACCCATTATCTTATTGGCCTTGGCAGCAGCTGCCTGACACTGGTTTTTGCAGCTTAGTTTGCTGTTTATTGAAATTCCTAGATCCTTTTCCATGTCAGTGTTACCGAGTGTTTTACCATTTAGTATGTGCGAAAATTGATACTTTACTATGCAAGCCTTCTACAAGATCATTAATAAATATATTGAAGAGAATAGGGCCCAATACTGACCCCTGAGGTACCCCACTAGTGACAGTGACCCAATCTGAGTGTGTACCGTTAATAACCACCCTCTGTTTTCTATCATTGAGCCAGTTACTTACCCACATACTGACGTTTTCTCCCAGTCCAAGTATTCTCATTTTATATACTAACCTTTTATGTGGTACAGTGCCAAATGCTTTGGAGAAGTCCAGATATAAAAGGGGCGGGGGTATCTGTATAAAAGGGGGCGTGGTACCTGTCACTTTGCAGTTTGACGAAACATATACCCTCTTACTACTAACCCATTATCTTATTAGCCTTGGCAGCAGCTGCCTGACACTGGTTTTTGCAGCTTAGTTTGCCGTTTATTAAAATTCCTAGATCCTTTTCCATGTCAGTGTTACCGAGTGTTTTACCATTTAGTATGTACGGGTGATTTGCATTATTTCTTCCCATGTGCATAACTTTACATTTGTCAGTGTTAAACCTCATCTGCCACTTATCTGCCCAAGCCTCCAATCTATTCAGATCCCTCTGTAGTAGTATACTGTCCTCTTCAGTGGCAATTACTTTACAGAGTTTAGTGTCATCTGCGAAAATTGATACTTTACTATGCAAGCCTTCTACAAGATCATTAATAAATATATTGAAGAGAATAGGGCCCAATGGCAGTAACCCAATCTGAGTGTGTACCGTTAATAACCACCCTCTGTTTTCTATCATTGAGCCAGTTACTTACCCACATACTGACGTTTTCTCCCAGTCCAAGTATTCTCATTTTATATACTAACCTTTTATGTGGTACAGTGCCAAATGCTTTGGAGAAGTCCAGATATACGACATCCATTGATTTGCCGCTGTCGAGTCTAAAACTTACCTCCTCATAGAAACTGATTAAATTAGTTTGGCATGACCGATCCCTCATGAAGCCATGCTGATATGGCGTTATTTGCTTATTTCCATTGAGATGCTCTAAGATAGCATCTCTTAGAAAACCTTCAAACAGTTTACCCACAACAGATGTTAAACTTACCGGCCTATAGTTTCCAGGCTCTGTTTTTGGACCCTTTTTGAATATTGGCACCACATTTGCCATGTGCCAATCCTGTGGGACATTCCCTGTCAGTATAGCGTCCGCAAATATCAGAAATAAGGGTCTGGCTATGACATTACTTAATTCCCTAAGGATACTGGGGTGTATGCCATCCGATCCTGGCGATTTGTCTTTTTTCATCTTTTTAAGTCTCTGATGTACTTCTTCCTGGGTCAGACAGGACACTTTTAATGGGGAATTTATTTTTACATTCTGCATGTCATCAGTGAATACATTGGAGAAAAAAATATTTAACAGCTTTGCTTTCTCCTCGTCGCTCTCTGCGACTCCCCCCTCTTTACTCTTTAAAGGGCCGACACCTAAAGATTTATTTTACTCTGTTTGGGAATTAATCTCTCGGTCTCTAGTTTGGCCACTTTTATTTGTTTTTTACATGTTTTATTTTTTTCCTTATAGTTTTTTAGTGCTTTCGTGCTAACCTCCTGTTTTAGTGATTTATATGCTTTCTTTTTGTCATTTATTGCTTTCTTTACAGTTCTATTTATCCACATTGGTTTCTTTTTGTTCCTTAACCTTTTATTCCCATATGGTATGTACCTCTCACAATGAGATTTTAGAATGCTTTTAAAAACATCCCATTTTGAGGACTTTGTCCCAGTTAGTTAGGCCTATGGCCTCTCTTAGTTGGCTAAATTTAGCTTTTTTGAAGTTTGGTATTTTTGTTCCTCCCTGTAGAAACTCTCTTTTGAATGATAATTGGAAGGTTATTACTTTATGGTCACTATTTCCCAGGTGTCCCCCAACCTGCATGTCTGTTGTTCTGTCAGGCCTATTAGTTAATACTAAGTCCAGTATGGCCGTCCCTCTAGTTTGGTTCTGAACAAGTTGGGAGAGGTAATTGTCTTTGGTTATTGCCAAGAACCTGTTTCCTTTATGAGATATACAAGTTTCAGTTTCCTAGTCTATATCTGGGTAGTTGAAGTCCCCCATAATAACCACCTCATTATGATTTGCCGCCTTGTCTATCTCGTTTAGTAGTAGATTTTCTGTGGACTCTGGTATATTAGGTGGTTTATAGTAAACTCCTATTAGTAATTTATTATTGTTTTTAGTTCCATATTATTAAACGGATTGTCTCACTTCAGCAAATGGAATTTATCATGTAGACAAAGTTAATACAAGATGTTTACTAATGTATTGTGATTGTCCATATTTCTTCCTTCGCGGGCTAGATTATTATTTTTTTCATATTATACATATTATACATTATTATAGTTCCATGGTTATGACCACCCTGCAATCCAGCAGCAGTGGCATGCTTGCACACTATAGGGAAAAGTGCTATGTGAGCTTCCACAGTCCAAGCCACCAGAAAGGCTGGCACCTCTTCCTATAGTGTGTGAGCACAGCCAACGCTGATGGATTGAGGGTGGTCACAACCATAGAAACAAACAGTGTATAATGTGATGGAAAAATTAATCTAGCCAGCAAAGGAGGCAATATGGACAGTCTGTATTGACACACCTGCCTACTCTGTAACACCATCCACCACCAAAGGCTGTTGACACCAGTGGCTGATGCATTGCTGTCTCTTTAACGTCTCCAACATCATTGGCGGCCATCATTTCTGCTCAGTGTGAATCAACGTTTATCAGTGAACAGCACTGAGGCCAACTGGTCTCTCGTCCAGCATAGATGCTCCGTGGCCCATGCAAGGCGATGATGCCTGTGGTCAGGTACCCTTGCAGGTCGTCTAGCATGCAGACCACGCTGGTGTAAACAGTTTTAATGGTCTGACGTGACACTTGGGTGCCTCCCACCTCCCATAGGTGCTCTTTGGAATATGGGCCCCTTTGCCCACCTAGGCTGCAAAAAAGTGTCACACATCTGGTATCTCCGTACTCAGGAGAAGGTGGGGAATGTGTTTTGGGGTGTCATTTTATATATACCCATGCTGGGTGAGAGAAATATCTTGGCAAAAGACAACTTTTCCCATTTTTTTATACAAAGTTGTCATTTGACCAAGATATTTATCTCACCCAGCATGGGTATATGTAAAAAGACACCCCAAAACACATTCCTCAACTTCTCCTGAGTACGGCAATACCACATGTGTGACACTTTTTTGCAGCCTAGGTGGGCAAAGGGGCCCATATTCCAAAGAGCACCTTTCGGATTTCACTCGTCATTTTTTACAGAATTTGATTTCAAACTCCTTACCACACATTTGGGCCCCTAGAATGCCAGGGCAGTATAACTACCCCACAAGTGACCCCATTTTGGAAAGAAGAGACCCCAAGGTATTCGCTGATGGGCATAGTGAGTTCATGGAAGTTTTTATTTTTTGTCACAAGTTAGTGGAATATGAGACTTTGTAAGAAAAAAAAAATAAAATAAAAAAATCATCATTTTCCGCTAACTTGTGACAAAAAATAAAAAGTTCTATGAACTCACTATGCCCATCAGCGAATACCTTAGGGTGTCTACTTTCCGAAATGGGGTCATTTGTGGGGTTTTTCTACTGTCTGGGCATTGTAGAACCTCAGGAAACATGACAGGTGCTCAGAAAGTCAGAGCTGCTTCAAAAAGCGGAAATTCAAATTTTTGTACCATAGTTTGTAAACGCTATAACTTTTACCCAAACCATTTTTTTTTTTACCCAAACATTTTTTTTTTATCAGACATGTAGAACAATAAATTTAGAGAACAATTTAAATAGAAATGTAGTTTTATTTGAAAAATTTTACAACTGAAAGTGAAAAATGTCATTTTTTTTGCAAAAAATAAAACGGTAAATTTCGATTAAGAACTGAGAAAAATTTATATATAGATGTTGTTTTTTAAAAAAAAAATTTACAACTGAAAGTGAAAAATGTCATTTTTTTGTTAAAATTTTGGTAAATTTCGATTAATAACAAAAAAAGTAAAAATGTCAGCAGCAATGAAATACCACCAAATGAAAGCTCTATTAGTGAGAAAAAAAGGAGGTAAAATTCATTTGGGTGGTAAGTTGCATGACCGAGCAATAAACCGTGAAAGTAGTGTAGTGCAGAATTGTAAAAAGTGGTCTGGTCATTAAGGGTGTTTAAGCTAGGGGAGCTGAGGTGGTTAAAGAATAAGGAGCCATATATATATATATAAATGGAAAATGCAAATGTGATCGCACACTACATCCAGCATTTTGCCCTGCCTCCATGCTGGATGAGACATTGGTGTACATTTTGGCCAAAGCGTAATAAGCCACTCACCGCGTCAAGGTCGTCTCATTTGAGTGGTCCCTAACACTTGTTCCTACCTGTTTATGGGCCATGACAGCCGCATAAAGTCCAGGGAATGCAGGTCAGCATGCAAGCCAAGCACACTCTGCTTTTAACCCCGTCCGGTGCCATTACAGCTTTCGTCGGATCCAGGGATGCAAGTACCAACATGCATGCTGAGCCCACCATATACTTCTCCTGGAGCCAAATGGCTACTGGTAGGTTCTATATAAGCAGACTCAGTTTTATACTGACTTTAAAACCAGCCTCCAGGACAGATTGACTGGTCAGGTGTGCATGACTCAAAGGAGATCGCCACGCCTCCAATATAAGCTACAAAGAAAAAATGTGGGGGGTTGAGTCCGCACAACCCGCATGTAGGTGCATATCACTATGGCGAAATACATATACAAATGGAAAATGCAAATGTGATCCCACACTACATCCAGCATTCTGCCCTGCCTCCATGCTGGATGAGACATTGGTGTACATTTTGGCCAAAGCGTAATAAGCCACTCACCGCGTCAAGGTCGTCTCATTTGAGTGGTCCCTAACACTTGTTCCTACCTGTTTATGGGCCATGACAGCCGCATAAAGTCCAGGGAATGCAGGTCAGCATGCAAGCCAAGCACACTCTGCTTTTAACCCCGTCTGGTGCCATTACAGCTTTCATCGGATCCAGGGATGCAAGTACCAACATGCATGCTGAGCCCACCATATACTTCTCCTGGAGCCAAATGGCTACTGGTAGGTTCTATATAAGCAGACTCAGTATTATACTGACTTTAAAACCAGCCTCCAGGACAGATTGACTGGTCAGGTGTGCATGACTCAAAGGAGATCGCCACGCCTCCAATATAAGCTACAAAGAAAAAATGTGGGGGGTTGAGTCCGCACAACCCGCATGTAGGTGCATATCACTATGGCGAAATACATATACAAACGGAAAATGCAAATGTGATCGCACACTACATCCAGCATTCTGCCCTGCCTCCATGCTGCATGAGACATTGGTGTACATTTTGGCCAAAGCGTAATAAGCCACTCACCGCGTCATGGTCGTCTCATTTGAGTGGTCCCTAACACTTGTTCCTACCTGTTTATGGGCCATGACAGCCACACAAAGTCCAGGGAATGCAGGTGCAGCATGCACGCCAAGCACACTCTGCTTTTAACCCCGTCCGGTGCCATTACAGCTTTCATCGGATCCAGGGATGCAAGTACCAACATGCATGCTGAGCCCACTATATACTTCTCCTGGAGCCAAATGGCTATGGTAGGTGCTATATATGCAGACTCAGTTTTATACTGACTTTAAAACCAGCCTCCAGGACAGATTGACTGGTCAGGTGTGCATAACTGCATGGAGATCGCCACGACTCCAATATATACTTCAAAGAAAAAATGTGGGTGATTCAGTCAGCACACCCCTGTATGCAGGTGCACATCGCTATGGCGAAATACATATAAAAACGCAAAATACAAATGCAATAGCACTCTGCATTCAGCATTCTGCCCTGCCTCTATGCTGGATGAGGCATTGGTGTACATTTTGGCCAAAGCGTAATAAGCCACTCACCACGTCAAGGTCGCCTCTATGGAGTGGTCCCTAACACTAGTTCCTACCTGTTTATGGGCCATGACAGCCACACAAAGTCCAGGGAATGCAGGTGCAGCATGCACGCCAAGCACACTCTGCTTTTAACCCCGTCCGGTGCCACTGGAGCCAAATGGCTACTGGTAGGTGCTATATAAGTAGATAGTGTTAGGTGCCTGTAAAAAAAGGCCTGAATTTGAATTCAATACATTGGGCCAAATAATTTTTTTATGTTCTGCCACAGCCACACGTCCTAGTGTACCAACTACCTCAGGTCCCAGTAGACGCCAGAATTTACAGCGATATTTGGTGGGGCCCAATGCCATTCTAAGGATGGTAAGGCCTGAGCAGGTACAGGCATTAGTCAATTGGGTGGCCGACAGTGGATCCAGCACGTTCACATTATCTCCCACCCAGTCTTCTGCAGAAAGCGCACAGATGGCGCCTGAAAACCAAGCCCATCAGTCTGTCACATCACCTCCATGCATATCAGGGAAACTGTCTGAGCCTCAACTTATGCAGCAGTCTCTTATGCTGTTTGAAGACTCTGCTGGCAGGGTTTCCCAAGGGCATCCACCTAGCCCTTCCTCAGCGGTGGAAGACATAGAATGCACTGACGCACAACCACTTATATTTCCTGATGATGAGGACATGGGAATACCACCTCAGCACGTCTCTGATGATGAAACACAGGTGCCAATTGCTGCGTCTTTCTGCAGTGTGCAGACTGAACAGGAGGTCAGGGAGGAAGACTGGGTGGAAGACGATGCAGGGGACGATGAGGTCCTAGACCCCACATGGAATGAAGGTCGTGCCACTGACTTTCAGAATTCGGAGGAAGAGGCAGTGGTGAGACCGAGCCAACAGCGTAGCAAAAGAGGGAGCAGTGGGCAAAAGCAGAACACCCACCGCCAAGAGAGTCCGTCTGCTACTGGCCACCGCCATCTGGGACCGAGCACCCCAAAAGCAGCTTCAAGGAGTTCCCTGGCGTGGCAGTTCTTCAAACAATGTGCTGACGACAAGACCCGAGTGGTTTGCACGCTGTGCCATCAGAGCCTGAAGCGAGGCATTAACGTTCTGAACCTTAGCACAACCTGCATGACCAGGCACCTGCATGCAAAGCATGAACTGCAGTGGAGTAAACACCTTAAAAACAAGGAACTCACTCAGGCTCCCCCTGCTACCTCTTCTGCTGCTGCCGCCTCGGCCTCTTCCTCCGCCTCTGGAGGAACGTTGGCACCTGCCGCCCAGCAAACAGAGGATGTACCACCAACACCACCTCCTCCTTCACCAAGCATCTCAACCATGTCACACGGCAGCGTTCAGCTCTCCATCTCACAAACATTTGAGAGAAAGCGTAAATTCCCACCTAGCCACCCTCGATCCCTGGCCCTGAATGCCAGCATTTCTAAACTACTGGCCTATGAAATGCTGTCATTCAGGCTGGTGGACACAAACAGCTTCAAACAGCTCATGTCGCTTGCTGTCCCACAGTATGTTGTTCCCAGCCGCCACTACTTCTCCAAGAGAGCCGTGCCTTCCCTGCACAACCAAGTATCCGATAAAATCAAGTGTGCACTGCGGAACGCCATCTGTGGCAAGGTCCACCTAACCACAGATACGTGGACCAGTAAGCACGGCCAGGGACGCTATATCTCCCTAACTGCACAATGGGTAAATGTAGTGGCGGCTGGGCCCCAGGCGGAGAGCTGTTTGGCGCACATCCTTCCGCCGCCAAGGATCGCAGGGCAACATTCTTTGCCTCCTGTAGCCTCCTCCTCCTACTCGGCTTCCTCCTCCTCTTCTTCCACCTGCTCATCCAGTCAGCCACACACCTTCACCACCAACTTCAGCACAGCCCGGGGTAAACATCAGCAGGCCATTCTGAAACTCATATGTTTGGGGGACAGGCCCCAAACAGCGCAGGAGTTGTGGTGGGGTATTGAACAACAGACCGGCGAGTGGTTGCTGCCGGTGAGCCTCAAGCCCGGCCTGGTGGTGTGCGATAATGGGCGAAAACTCTTTGGAGATCTGGGACTAGCTGGTTTGACGCACATCCCTTGCCTGGCGCAAGTGCTGAATTTGGTGGTGCAGAAGTTCATTCACAACTATCCCGACATGTCAGAGCTGCTGCATAAAGTGCGGTCCATCTGTGCGCGCTTCCGGCGTTCACATCCTGCCGCTGCTCGCCTGTCTGCGCTACAGCGTAACTTCGGCCTTCCCGCTCACCGCCTCATATTCACCAGGTGGATCTCCACCTTGCACATGCTGGACAGACTGTGCGAGCAGCAGCAGGCCATAGTGGAGTTTCATCTGCAGCACACACGGGTCAGTCGCACTGCGGAACAGCACCACTTCACCACCAATGACTGGGCCTCCATGCGAGACCTGTGTGCCCTGTTTCGAGTACTCCAGCCCATATGATATGACACCCCTATAAAAGCTTCATCCCGTGCTGTCTGAGCCATTTCACTGTGAGCTGAGCATAGGGAGAGACGTGACAAGCGTTTGGGACTGTGTTCAAGAAGCCTTTAATCGTGGAATATTGGATAAGTAAAGTGCAGGGACAGTGTAGGGAGATCGTAGGGAGAGTTTTTACACACTGTAGGGTGAGCATAGGGAGAGTGCAGGGACAGTGCAGACTCTGTGTTCTGAAGATGAAGGGATCCATAGGAGATGTGACTTGACTTTACATCAATCCCTGTGTTGGGTGCAGAGCTATCTAATTGAACAATGTCCACCTTGTTACATAGTTGTTAAGATTGGAAAATGTAAAAAGTCCATCAAGTCCATCCTGCAATCCTGCCATATCGATCCATGGATTGATCCCTGGATCAATGTCCATGTTCCTTTTAAAAAGGGGATGGGCCAAAGGAAAAGGGTGTATCGAACAAGATATCTATACACTGTCATAAGCCTCAATGTTATTTTGAATGAAAGACCTGTGTGCCCTGTTGCGCTGTTTCGAGTACTCCACCAACATGGCCAGTGGCGATGACGCCGTTATCAGCGTTACAATACCACTTCTATGTCTCCTTGAGAAAACACTTAGGGCGATGATGTAAGAGGAGGTGGCCCAGGACGAGGAGGAGGAGGAAGAGGGGTCATTTTTAGCACTTTCAGGCCAGTCTCTTAGAAGTGACTCAGAGGGAGGTTTTTTGCAACAGCAGAGGCCAGGTACAAATGTGGCCAGACAGGGCCCACTACTGGAGGACGAGGATGAGGTGGAGGAGGATGAGGATGAAGCATGTTCACAGCGGGGTGGCACCTAACGCAGCTCGGGCCTATCACTGGTGTGTGGCTGGGGGGAAACGCAGAACGATGACGATACGCCTCCCACAGAGGACAGCTTGTCCTTACCTCTGGGCAGCCTGGCACACATGAGCGACTACATGTTGCAGTGCCTGCGCAACGACAGCAGAGTTGCCCACATTTTAACGTGTGCGGACTACTGGGTTGCCACCCTGCTGGATCCCCGGTACAAAGACAATGTGCCCACCTTACTTCCTGCACTGGAGCGTGATAGGAAGATGCGCGAGTGCAAGCGCACGTTGGTAGATGCACTACTGAGAGCATTCCCAAATGTCACAGGGGAACAAGTGGAAGCCCAAAGTGAAGGCAGAGGAGGAGCAAGAGGTCGTGAACGCAGCTGTGTCACGGCCAGCTCTTCTGAAGGCAGGGTTAGCATTGCAGAGATGTGGAAAAGTTTTGTCACCACGCCACAGCTAACTGCACCACCACCTGATACGGAACGTGTTAGCAGGAGGCAGCATTTCACTAACATGGTGGAACAGTACGTGTGCACACCCCTCCACATACTGACTGATGGTTCGGCCCCATTCAACTTCTGGATCTCCAAATTGTCCACATGGCCAGAGCTAGCCTTTTATGCCTTGGAGGTGCTGGCCTGCCCGGCGGCCAGCGTTTTGTCTGAACGTGTATTCAGCACGGCAGGGGGCATCATTACAGACAAACGTAGCCCCCTGTCCAAAGCCAATGTGGACAAGCTGTCCATCCCTTGTGCAGGACCTGTCCATCCCTTGTGCAGATTAGACATTTATAACTACATCCCCTTAACAATATATTCTTGTACTCCAGGGCACTTCATTCAATCCTCTTTTTTTAATTTTACCATTATATTGCGGGGCAACCCAAAGTTGAATGAACCTCTCCTCCGTCTGGGTGCCGGGGCCTTAATATCTGACAGTGGCCTGTTCCAGTGGTGGGTGACATGAAGCCTTATTCTCTGCAATGGGACCTCTCTCCTCTGTCTGGGTGCCGGGGCCTAAATATCTGCCAGTGGCCTGTTACAGTGGTGGGTGACATGAAGCCTGATTCTCTGCAATGGGACCTCTCTCCTCTGTCTGGGTGCCGGGGCCTAAAAATATCTGACAGTGGTCTGTTCCAGTGTTGGGTGACATGAAGCATGATTCTCTGCTATGACATGAAGCCTGATTCTCTGCTATGGGACCTCTCTCCTCTGTCTGGGTGCCGGGGCCTAAATATCTGCCAGTGGCCTGTTACAGTGGTGGGTGACATGAAGCCTGATTCTCTGCAATGGGACCTCTCTCCTCTGTCTGGGTGCCGGGGCCTAAAAATATCTGACAGTGGCCTGTTCCAGTGTTGGGTGACATGAAGCCTGATTCTCTGCTATGACATGAAGCCTGATTCTCTGCTATGGGACCTCTCTCCTCTGTCTGGGTGCCGGGGCCTAAAAATGTCTGACAGTGGCCTGTTCCAGTGTTGGGAGACATGAAGCCTGATTCACTGCTATGACATGAACCCTGAATCTCTGCTATGGGACCTCTCTCCTCTGTCTGGGTGCCGGGGCCTAAAAATATCTGACAATGGTCTGTTCCAGTGGTGGGTGACATGAAGCCTGATTCTCTGCTATGACATGAAGCCTGATTCTCTGCTATGGGACCTCTCTCCTCTGTCTGGGTGACGGGGCCTAAACATATCTGACAGTGGCCTGTTCCAGTTTTGGGTGATGTGAAGCCTGATTCTCTGCTATGACATAAAGCCTGAATCTCTGCTATGGGACCTCTCTCCTCTGTCTGGGTGCCGGGGCCTAAAAATGTCTGACCATGGCCTGTTCCAGTGGTAGGTGACATGAAGCCTGATTCTCTGCTATGACATGAAGCCTGATTCTCTGCTATGCGACCTCTCTCCAATTGATATTGGTTAATTTTTATTTAAATTCATTTCCCTATACAGGGGATTTACCTACATTTTGCTGCCTTTTGCAGCCCTCTAGCCCTTTCCTGGGCTGTTTTACAGTCTTTTTAGTGTCGAAAAGTTCAGGTCCCCATTGACTTCAATGGGGTTCGGGTTCGAACCCGAACATCCAGGTGTTCGCTCAACTCTAATGTTGAACCTTTGGAGTCGTCCCCCTTGCCACCCGCTCCTGTCAAGATTATTGACTCTCGAGTTCTCCGTAGATCTCTTCAGTATCTTGTTCACTGGAAGGGTTATGGACCAGAGGAGAGGATGTGGGTATCGGCATCTGACGTGAATGCCAGTCGTTTGGTGAAAGCCTTTCACAGGTCTCATCCGGATAAGGTTGGTCCTGGGTGCCCGGAGGTCACCCGTAGAAGGGGGGGTACTGGCAGGGACGTTCCCACACAGATGGCAGAAGATCGGTGAGACTGGCAACACATGGTTTGATCTGACATGTTTTCCGTTTGGATCAAATGACGTATGTGTTTCTGGTGCTTGCCACACCTTCTTTCCCCAGGTGTGGCTATTATGGTCATTTAACTTTCTCTATTTATTGTTGTTTCTCCCACTATGCTATTCGGTTTATAGCTTCTGTTGGAGTTGTGGATAGCTGGTATGTGGATCTCAGCTGAGTTCCTGGTTCTGCCAGAGCCACTTGAAGTTAAGTGTTTTCTTTCCCTTTTGTATTTTGTTTGGACTATTTTTTGTGTTGCATTTCCCCGTCATTTTTTGATCCGTCCCCATTGACTTGCATTGTGGGTCATGACGGAAAGCAAACCGCAGCATGCTCTCCAGCTCTCGCAGCTCTCCAGTATGAGAATGGAATGCTTTTTGGAGCATTCCGTTTTGTTCAGTTACGTTTTGTCCTCATTCATTGGGGACAAAACGGAAGCTTATTTTTCCGGTATTGAGACCCTACGACGGATCTCAATACCAGAAAATATTAACGCTAGTGTGAAAGTAGCCTAAAGCGAATCAAAGTATCCAAAGTGGACTTTGATCCGAATTTCAGGCAAAAATTAAATTCAACACAATCCCGAATTTCCTTGTGTTTCATGGTAACGAATCATTTTTCCCTGAAATGGCTGTAAAAAAATTCATACTCACCTATTCCATTTGAGTGTGAAGAGGCCGCCGCTACCATCTTGATTCAAGATCCTGTGCAAAATTTCATGCACGGTGACAATCAAGATGGCCACGATGGCCTCTTTCCACTAAAATGGATGAGAGGAGTATGATTCTTTTCAACAATTTAACCCTTGAAAGCTCTCACTGTTAGTCATAAATGCTGAGATCAGCGATGAATGCTGCATCTGAGGGTTTCAAGGACGGGGGCGGCCCAATCGCTGTTCCCCAGCATTGTATCTGCAACTTACAAAGAAATGTGCTTCATGACAAAGTAATTCATTACAAAGCAAATTTCTTTGTAAAATTCAGCGAAACAGTGACATATGTCAGATTTGCAAAATTTAACCGTGTCAGAAAGATGAAAATAGCTGTGTCCAGAACGGGTTAATGTCTCAGTCTATATTTGTTTTGTATGGTATGGTGTATGGTAACAGTTCTAATTTATCATTTTTTTCCTTTCAGACATTTGTACTTTTTACAGCTGAAAAATGATATACTAGAAGGAAGGTAACATAAACATCCTTAACACATCATTTTCATTTGTTGACCTGTGCCTTGTACATGTGTTTATTGCCCCGCTGCAGAATGAAGTTGATACTGATGAAATGTCTCTCAGAAAGTATTATGTGATGGATGAGATGAGAATCTACTTACACTTTGCTCAGCCCATACATGACCTCCATACATTACCATATTTACTGGTTAAAAACTCCTAAGAGGATGACAGCCATGTACAGACTGAGCAAATAGAGTCTTTACAAAATAAAATAAAAAAACAGATATAGTTTTTAAAATAAAGATTTGTTACAAGGAGTGTTGAGCGAATCAAAGCATCCAAAATGGAATTCGATCCGAAGTTTATGAAAAATTTGATTCACAACTAATCCGAATAGTTTCACAATTCGTGGTAATGAATAGTTTTTATTCCTAAAATGGCAGCTACACATATTACAAAGTGTTAGTACGAAGCCCAGGAGTGTGAGATCATACATAATTCCATGCAGACAGCCAATCAGCAGCTATCCAGCCCATATGATATGACACCCCTATAAAAGCCTCATCCCGTGCTGTCTGAGCCATTTCACTGTGAGCTGAGCATAGGGAGAGACGTGACAAGCGTTTGGGACTGTGTTCAAGAAGCCTTTAATTGTGGAATATTGGATAAGTAGAGTGCAGGGACAGTGTAGGGAGATCGTAGGGAGAGTTTTTACACACTGTAGGGTGAGCATAGGGAGAGTGCAGGGACAGTGCAGGGACAGTGTTCTGAAGATGAAGGGATCCATAGGAGATGTGACTTGACTTTACATCAATCCCTGTGTTGGGTGCAGAGCTATCTAATTGAACAATGTCCACCTTGTTACATAGTTGTTAAGATTGGAAAATGTAAAAAGTCCATCAAGTCCATCCTGCAATCCTGCCATATCGATCCACGGATCGATCCCTGGATCAATGTCCATGTTCCTTTTAAAAAGGGGATGGGCCAAAGGAAAAGGGTGTATCGAACAAGATATCTATACACTGTCATAAGCCTCAATGTTATTTTGAATGGAAAAGTCATCTAAAACCTTTTTGAAGCCATCTCCTGTATTTGCTGTGACTAGCTCCTGCGGCAGGCTATTCCAGAGATTCACAGCCCTTACTGTAAAGAATGCTTGTCGCCTCATATGACTGAATCTTTTTTTTCTCCAGGCTTAGGGAGTGGCCCCTTGTTTTTTGAGGGTGCTTAACACAGAATAGCTTCCCTATTTTTTGTATGATGCGTTTATATATTTGTACAGGTTAATCATGTCTCCCCTTAGACGTCTTTTTCAAGGCTAAACAAATACAGTTAATTTAATCTTTGCTCATAACTAAAATCGTCCAGGCCCTTTATGAGTTTACCTGCTCGCCTCTGTACTTTTTCTAACTCCAGGGCATCCTTTTTATGGACTGGTGCCAAGAACTTAACTGTGTATTCCAGTTGAGGCCGCACCAACGCTTTGTATAGTGGCAACATTACATCCCTTTCCCACGAATCCATACCTCTTTTAATACAAAAAATAATTCTGTTGGCCTTAAGAGGCAGCTGACTGGCATTGCATGCTGGTTTTTAGTCTATGATCTACTAATACACCCAGATCCTTCTCAACAAGAGACTCTCCCAGTTTTACTCCCCCTAGGACATATGCTGTATGCAGATTATTAGCCCCCAAGTGCATAACTTTACATTTATCTATATTGAACCTCATTTGCCAAGTGGAGGCCCCAACAGTAAGTTTGTCCAAGTCTTGTAGCTTATTAACATCTTCCATAGACTGGACTGTATTACAAAGTTTGGTGTCATCTGCAAAAATAAACACACAATTTATTCGGCCCTTACTAGGACCCTTGGGATAAATATACCCAAGAAAGAAGCAATCAAAAGACCAAAAAGTCCCTTTAGGGGTCCTAGCTCATGTATATGATAAAACTACATCTTCATTAGATTCTGTTAAAACGTCTAATATAGAAAAGAAAATTTGTGTTCAATAAAACTATCAGACACTAGCTGGGTACATATGTTGTTTCGCAAATACTGGCGTCAATAGGGTCAGTGCTTTATATTGCAGCACTGTGTTGTTAATAACCAAAATTTTATGGGTGAGTAGTGTATTTTTGTGATATTATATCATCATCTCCATATAACGATTCCTTCTTATCGTTATTCTTATTTTGCACACTGGTTGGTATTACAGTGTGCACCCTGTATTTTTACTGTTAACTACAGCACAGGGTACTGGAGATAAATCCAAATGCTCTAATCATACTGCAGTACTATACTGCTTACAAAAACTCCCACATATACACAACACTCTATATAGCTGAACACGCTTGAGTGCTTGGTATAAAGCTCCACACTATTTGTCACCTCACACTTCGCTGTATACGTATGGTGGCTAATCTGCATTTATTGTAATGGTCACTACTTGATATGCTCACACATACAAACTGCACTCATTACAGCTGAATACATCTGAGTACATTGGAATGACTGGTGTATTGTTGCAGCAGTTGTCACTGCTTAATATGTTCACCCATACACACAGTGCTCAGTATGGCTGAATAAATCTTAGTACATTGGAGTGATACAATCAGTGTGTCATTCACACATTCCGCTGTATATAATGCACCTCCCTACATGCTCGCCCTCTCACTGATAATTGGTACCCTATAGCTAGTCCCTGCCTAAAAATTGGCAACAAACACTACCCATCCCGACATGTTTGTCATTCCGCCCGGCAGTGTATTCGATGACGTCACTGGATCTGATGGGCGTGCTTTAGAGCTGCCCTAGCCATTTTACTGGCTAGGGCAGTGCTAAAGCCCGCCCATCAGTGCCGGTCACCGGGCTTCCTGGCAGCCCCATGGAGAGCCCGGTTCATCACCTGAACTCCTGAAAATGCCTTTGCCCTGCGCGATTTAGTGCAGTGCAAAGGAGAGCATCGGAGCATGAACTGCTCCGATGCTAAAGTCAGGGGGGCTACCTGGGTCAAAATGGAGGTATGTCCAGGTTCAGCTCTGAACCCTGACAACCCCTTTAATGGGTTCTATATACCTGCTTCCACAAAATAGTGATTGAGGGGTGCAATATACCTGCTTCTACAAAATACTGATTGAGGGGTGCGATATACCTTTTACCCCTAAATACAAATTGGGGGTTGCGATATACCTGCTTCCACCAAATATTGATTGAGGCCTGAGATACATTGGCTTCCACAAAATACAAATTGAGGGGTGCGATATACCTGCTTCCACCAAATATTGATTCAGGGGTTCTATATACCTGTCTCCACAAAATACTGATTGAGGGGTGCGATATACCTGCTTCTACAAAATACTGATTAAGGGGTTGGATATACCTGCTTCTGCAAAATTCTGATTGAGGGGTGCAATATACCTGCTTCCACAAAATACTGATTAAGGGGTTTGATATACCTGCTTCCACAAAATACTGATTAAGGGGTTTGATATACCTGCTTCCCCAAAATACAAATTGAGGGATGCGATATACCTGCTTCCACCAAATATTGAATTAGGTGTTTTATATACCTGTTTCCACAAAATACTGATTGAGGGGTGCGATATACCTGCTTCTACAAAATACTGATTAAGGGGTTGGATATACCTGCTTCTGCAAAATTCTGATTGAGGGGTGCAATATACCTGCTTCCACAAAATACTGATTAAGGGGTTTGATATACCTGCTTCCACAAAATACTGATTAAGGGGTTTGATATACCTGCTTCCCCAAAATACAAATTGAGGGATGCGATATACCTGCTTCCACCAAATATTGAATTAGGTGTTTTATATACCTGTTTCCACAAAATACTGATTAAGGAGTGCAATATACCTGCTTCTACAAAATACTGATTAAGGGGTTCTATATACCTGCTTCCACAAAATTCTGATTGAGGGGTGCGATATACATGCTGTGACGAATACTATACCTCATGCCCGCTAGATGTCACCTACGTTGAGCTCACGAGATGCGGTATAGTCACTGGTTACCAAAAACATGACGTTACGCCCTCCGGGAGGAGCAGGTAAGGTCAGGTTGGTACAGATTACACACACACCTCCTGTCCACGCGGGCACAGAGAGGCAACAAGCTGAGAGAGCCTTTTCACTGCCGCAGTGAAAACAGCGCTGTCTCAGCCTGGGAAATTGGGGGCGGTGATGTCAGCTGTTTCCAGGTCTCTCCAAACACATTTGCACGATGTGACCCCCTTTCAGAGAAAGACACCGCCCTCCGGCTTGCATGGGCTTATGACCTGTAGCCAGCCACTCCCCTCCCCGCCTATGGGTGGTCCCGCCTATGGGTAGGGGGTCCACCCCTCCTTCTTTGGTGCTTTTAGGGCTCATAGCTCCAGGCCAGAATATCGCAGGAAGATGGTTTCGGGCCCAATTGCTCCGTCTGGGTTCTGGCTACAACTAGAGTCTAAGCATTGTACCGTTATTTGGTTTCTGTGGGGAGATAAGTATATCTCCCCTCCCGGGCACCCTAGTCTAAAGCCAGGACTACCTGGATGTTTGGCTTTGCCCCAGCATCGCAAAAATATAACCAAATTATGCCTGAGATGGATGGATGATTCATAATTCCTTATAACTCGCCGGGCCCAATATGTCTGCTAATCTGATTGAACTGGGGAAGGTTTGGGACCCCCTACTGAGAAATCCTTCCTGTTACCTTGGCCTGGCTCCTAGCTGCTGGAAGAGGTGTGAGTCTATCCACCTGGGGCATCCTTTGAGTTAGGACCCGCTGTGGATTTCAACCATCTGCTTGTCAGATGGCAGAGGTAGTGGAGTGAGAGCCTATTTCCATGTGGACTGACAAAAAGGTGAATCAGATGAAAATCAGGGCTGCCAGTAAATAATAATCCATTTTCCTCACACCTGTTTCCACAAAAAACTGATTGAGGGGTGCGATATACCTGCTTCCACAAAATAGAGATTAAGGGGTTTGATATCCCTGTTTCCACAAAATACTGATTGAGGGGTGGGATATACCTGCTTTTACCAAATACTGATTAAATGGGTTGTCCAAGTTCAGAGCTAAACCCGGACATACCCATATTTTCACTCAGGCGGCTTCCCTGATGTTAGCATCGGAGCATCTCATGCTCCTATGCGCTCCCTTGCTGTCACGGCCACGGTTATGGCCGTGACTCCTTGGGAGCCGCATACTGTTGCCCGCGGTTTTGGGTTGTAGTGTCAACCGCAGCTTGAGGCATAATGTAGTTGGCCTCAGGTGCGGTTGCCGCGGACAACAGCTATGTGTGCGGTTCCCTTGGAGTTATGTGCACGTTTGTAGCACTTTTGTATGTCTGTGTGCACTTTGTTTATGTTTGGTGTGCACTGACATTTTCCCTGCACTGTGGCTGTCCGTGGCAACAGCCACAGTGTGTTTATTGTTTGGACACTTCCCCTTTAAGTTATGTTTTCCCTTCTGTGGTTTTGGAAGGGTTAACTCCCTTTCAGTGTGTGTGAGTCACGGGGTGTGTCTGATTGTTGGGTGTGGCCTCTTGGCCCTATATAGCCTCAGTTGTAGGCAGTAGCCAGAGAGGGTGTTTCAGCCATGCTGGCTGTAGACATCCTCCTGGTTACTTACCAACTGCCAGTGGGGGCCAACCTTCTGGTCATAAGCAATTATTTATGTCCTTTGGTGTCTGGAAGATTTGCTTTTATGTTTCTTTATTGCACCTGTGGTCCTGGGTGTGTTGTGTGTTTGTGTGCTGAGTCCTGCTGTCTGTGGGCAGTACACCCACATGGGTTCCAGGCTTGGTTGTCTGTGGCAGGTCAGTGTGATGTTTGTGGCAAGTACCTGCCACTGCCATAGGTTGCACTGGTTCTCCCTTCCTTGCAGCTTGGCCAGTGAGACTCCTGTTCCTCCGTATCCAGAAGGAACAGGATGTCTTACTCTGACTCCTAGCCTAGGGACCGGCGGAGGGCGAGTAGGGATCCGAGGTTCCTGCGCATGGGTCCTCCTACCTTCAAGGTCGGCCCATGCAGGTAGGAGTTAGGGTCAGGTTAGGGACGCTGTAGGAGGTGACCTGCTCCCTAATCCTTCTTTCCGGCACACGGCTGAGGGTTTCCCCCATCCTCAGCCGTGACACTTGCCCTGCTTTAGATTGCGCAGGACAAGGGCTCTTTTGTTTACAATAACACACTGCCGGTGTCATGGGGTTCCGAAGGTGCACTCGGTCCCCCATTGCCCGCAGACCTGTTGCTTAGCTTTTGGAATGAGGTTCTGTGTTTGACCTCATTCCCAGGGCGGCTTTACTAGCTGGGTGTCTCCCTGCTCCTAGTCTGCCTTGAGCGCCGAGCTGATCACTCGGTGCTCGACTGGTTGGTCTGTCGGTCATGTGACGCTGGCCACGTCACATGACCCTCACTCCCCACTATAAATACAGGCAGCCGGCTGGCTACAGGTTGCCTGTTAATTTCTAGGTTCCTGGCTATTTGTTGGACTGTTGAATACTTACCTAATCCTGTTCCCTGACCATCCTTTTGCCTGCTCCTCCTGTACTGCGCATCCGTCCTGGTATTGTGACCTCGGCTCCCACCTGACTACTCTCTTAGGACTCCTCTTGTACTTCTCTGCTCTCCTGGTATTTGACCCCGTCTTCTCCTGACCATTCTTTGCTTAATCCTTTGTACTGCGTAGCTCTCTTGGTTCTGACCCGGTCCGTTCATGTTCCGTATTTTGTCTTGTCTGTCTTCCCTGCACATATCCTAAGTTAGGGACTGTCGTCCAGTTTTCCCCTGTCATCAGGACTCGTGAGGCAAGTAGGCAGGGCCAGGGGTGAGGGTGGAGCGCAGTGGTCACTATCCTTTCCCCTGTGTGTGTGTGGACGTGACCGTTACAGCCGGGCGGAGGCTTCCGCCCGGCAGTGTTTTCGATGATGTCACTGGCTCTGATGGGCGTGCTTTAGAGCTGCCCTAGCCGTTTTACTGGCTAAGGCAGTGATAAAGCCCGCCCATCAGTGCCGTTGATGTCACCGAACTTCCTGGCATCCCCATGGAGAGCCCGGTTCATCAGCACATCTCCTGAAAATGCCTTTGCCCTGAGCGATTTAGCCAGGGGGGCTACCTGACTGAAAATGGAGGTATGTCCAGGTTCAGCTCTGAACCCTGACAACCCCTTTAATGGGTTCTATATACCTGCTTCCACAAAATACTGATTGAGGGGTGCAATATATCTGCTTACACCAAATATTGATTGAGGGGTGCGATACACCTGCTTCCACCAAATATTCATTCAGGTGTTCTATATACCTGTTTCTACAAAATATTGACTGAGGGGTGTGATATACCTGCTTTCATAAAATACTAATTAAGGGGTTTGATATACCTGCTTCCACAAAATACTGATTACAGGGTTTGAAATACCTGCTTCCACAAAATACTGATTGAGGGGTTTGATATACCTGCATCCACAAAATACAGATTGAGGGTTGCGATATACTTGCTTCCACAAAATACTGATTAAGGGGTGTGATATACCTGCTACCCCTAAATATTGATTGAGGCCTGTGATACACCGGCTTCCACAAAATATTGATTGAGGGGTGCAATATACCTGCTTCCACCAAATATTGATTCAGGGGTTCTATATACCTGTTTCCACAAAATACTGATTGAGGGGTACAATATACCTGCTTCTCCAAAATACTGATTAATGGGTTCTATATACCTGATTCCACAAAATTCTGATTGAGGGGTGCGATATACCTGTTTCCACAAATTACTGATTAAGGGGTTTGATATACCTGCTTCCACAAAATACTGATTAAGGGGTTTGATATACCTGCTTCCACAAAATACAGATTGAGGGGTGCGATATACCTGCTTCCACCAAATATTGATTCAGGGGTTCTATATACCTGTTTCCACAAAATACTGATTGAGGGGTGCGATATACCTGCTTCTACAAAATACTGATTAAGGGGTTCTATATACCTGCTTCCACAAAATACTGATTGAGGGGTGTGATATACCTGCTTCCACAAAATACTGATTAAGGGGTTTGATTTACCTGCTTCCACAAAATAGAGATTAAGGGGTGCGATATACTTGCTGACACAAAATACTGATTAAGGGGTTTGATATATCTGCTTCCACAAAATACTGATTGAGGGGTGGGATATACCTGCTTCCACCAAATTTTGATTGAGATCTGCGATACACCGGCTTCCACAAAATACTGATTCAGGTGTGCGATATACCTACTTCTACATAATACTGATTAGGGGTTCTATATACCTGCTTCCACAAAATACTGATTGAGGGGTGCAATATACCTGCTTTCACAAAATACTGATTAAAGGGTTTGATATACCTGCTTCCACAAAATACAGATTGAGGGGTGCGATAAATCTGCTTCCATCAAATATTTATTCAGGAGTTCGATATACCTGTTTCCGCAAAATACTGATTGAGGGGTGTGATATACCTCCTTCCACTAAATATTGATTCAGGTGTTCTATATACCTGTTTCCACAAAATACTGATTGAGGGGTAAGATATACCTGCTAATACAAAATACTGATTAAGGGGTTCTATATACCTGCTTCCACAAAATACTGATTGAGGGGTGCGATATACTAGCTTCCACCAAATACTGCGAGGCCTGCAATGTACCTGCTTCCACAAATACTGCTCTTCTCTAGGGACTTTGTCACAGGGTCATTTTGAAAATGACAGGCAGAGGAAGAGGCAGGCCGTTCCGCAGGGGTGCTAGGGGTCGGGCAGGTGCACCAGGCCGGAGCCTAAGTGGGAAGTTGGAGAAGGTGCGTGTGATTATGTCAAAGGACGCACCAGAGTTGGTTGAGTGCCTCACTCAGCCTTCCGCTTCTGCACCCTCCTCATCCTCTGTTCCTGCACCCTCCTCACTCTCTGCTGTGTGCACCCCCAAAGACACTACCACCACCACCATAGCCTCTTCTCTCGAGTCAGAGGAATTATTTTCCCATCCATTCCCAGACCTTGGATCTTGGCATTGGATCAGGAAGAGGAGGTTGCAATGGCCGCCACCCAGCGGCCTGACGACAGTACCCAGATCAGCCCAAGGAGGGTGTTCCCCGCTGTTGCTGCCTACTCCGAGATCTCTAATGGTGGTGGTGACGGTTATGATGATGTAATGTCGATGGACATCACGTGGGTGCCCACAAGAGAGGAAGAGGGGGGGAGTTCAGAGTGAGAGACTGAGCGCAGATAGGGAGGAGAGGCAGACATAACTCGCAGTACACAGGAGGCAAGAAGCAGACTGCAAATGTATCTGGAGTGAGTCATCCACCATGCACGGTCACATCTTGCGCTCTCAGGATGCCGGCACATGGCTCTGCAGTGTGGGCTTTTTTTAACTTGTCAGCTGCTGACAATAGTGTTGCCATCTTCAGTCTGTGCTGTCAACGCATAAGTCGCGGTATGCCCAACACTCATCTAGGGACGGCCGCCTTAAGGCACCTGGCCTCCCATCACCAGTGGGAGCAACGCCATCAGAACCTACAAAGCCACACTCCCGACTCTCCACGTCCTGCCTCTTCTCCTTCTCCACTCTCCTTCCATTTGTTCTCCACTCCACCTTCCACTGTGCCGTCGTCGCGTTCATCTGGCAGAAGGCAGGCTTCCGTGGCCCAAATGTTCCAGCGTAAAAAGTTGATGATGCCGGATAACACTCCTGTCCAATGGCTGACCGCTGGCTTGTCGGAACTGCTAGCCCGCCAACTACTGCCATATAAACTGGTGGACTTGGAGGCCTTTAAATTTGTGGCCATTGGCACACCGCAATGGAAGGTACCCGAAAGGAAATATTTCTCCTAGAAGGGCATCCCAGAGCTATATGGCCACGTTCAGCGGCAATTAAATATATCTCTGGCACACAGTGTTGGTGCCAAGATACATCTGACCACAGACACGTGGTCTAGCAAACACAGGCAGGGAAGGTACGTAACTTTTACTGCCCACTGGGTAAACCTTCTGACGGCCGTCAAGCATGTAACCCATGGCACCCCTGTGGATTTGGTGTTACCGCCACGGATTGCATGCAGGCCTGCCTCTTCTTCTCCTATTCGATCCTTCTCCTCCTGGGCTGACTCCTCCTTTTCCACTGCTACCGCCTCTTCCACTGCACACCCCAAGCTCCCCAAAACCTATTCGACGTGCCAGGTGAGACATTGCTATGCTGTGCTGCGGCTGTTGTGCCTGGAAGCCAAGAGCCACACCGGTCCTACACTGCTTTCAGCTCTGCGGTCACAGGCCGATCAGTGGCTATCCCGCTCAATTTGACAATTGGTAAAGTGGTGTGAAACAATGGTGCCAATCTGCTGAGCGCGCTGAAACAGGGCAAAATGACACACGTGCTGTGCATGGCACACGTCCTGAACTTAGTCGTACAGTGATTCGTTGCCAAATTTCCCAGGGTCCAGGATGTCTTGTGGCAGGTCAGGAAAATCTCTGGCCATTTTAAAAGATCTTACATGGCCATGGCTCGCCTTGCTGACGTTTAGCGGCGACACCACCTGCCCGTCAGACATATGATTTGTGACAGCACTACACACTGGAACTCCACCTTGTATATGCTTGACAGGCTACTCCAGCAGCAACGTGCCGTTAACGACTACCTGTACAAACTCTGCAGCAGGACATGTTCTGGGGAGCTTGGTTTCTTTTCACCAAGCCAGTGGCTGCTCATGCGCGACGCATGCAGACTTCTGCGGCCATTTGATGAGATCACCAAACTGGTCAGTTGCAGCCAGGGCACCATCAGTGACATTGTACCTTACGCCTTCTTTCTGGTGTTTTCATTGCGTCGTGTCATTGATCATGCCGTCGACGAGCAGGAGCTGGAACATGAGGAAGTCGCAATGCTGAATGAATTCCCAGGGGGGGCTATTCCATCTGAGACAAGTCAGCAGGAGTCTGAAGAGTAGTCAGAGAAGGATGGTGGCTGGGGGGAGAAGAAGGAGGAGGTATAAGAAGAGCAGGCTTTCAGGGGGATTTAAACTTTTCGGGGATCCCTTTTTTTGTCCGTGGCTGGGGGGAGGAGACTGAGGAGGACACTCTCCTGGGCGTTGTGCAGGAGCCAGGGCGCTCCACCGCTTCCAATTTAGTGCAAATGGGGGCCTTTATGCTCCAGTGTTTGAAGAGGGACTCCCGTATAAAAAACATAAAGGGCTAGGTCCAGTACTGGGTGTCAACGTACTTAGACCCCCGGTATAAACACAAAATGGTGGACATGTTACCAGCATCACAGAGGGCTGTTAGAATGCAGCATTTCCAGGCCTTGCTGCGAGAGATGGTGTATTCTGCTGTTGCGGGCGCTGGCAGAGGAATTTCCACCCACAGCGAAACAGGTGCGAGTACTAATCCTACCACGCCTGCAAGAAGAGGGCGGTTTGAAGATGTGTTGGTCACTTCGAATAGGAGATCATTCTTGCACACAACCCATCCAGAGCCGCCCTCCGGATCCAGCCTCAGGGAACGCCTAGACCGACCGGTGTCCGACTACATCGGGTTAACTTTGGACACTCTGAGAAGCGAGGAACCCCTGGACTCCTGGGTGTGCAGGCTTGACCTGTGGCCAGAGCTGGCACAATTTGCCATAGAACTCTTGTTGGACAGTGTGGACTACCTCACATTTCTAAAAATGAATGAAGCATGGATGTCGGAGGAATTAAACACCTGTGACGACCATGTGTAATTGAATTCTTTTTCATGCCAGCCCACACATATCCGCCACCACACAGAACAAAGAATGGTCCTGGTCTTATCTATATACAGTGGCGTAAAAGGCCTTTTCTGTCAGGTGAATTCCTAATTTTTGGTGCCTCCAGTGGCCTACAGTAAAATTTTTATCCAGTGACCGCCTAATGTACCTCCAGATTCATAATCACTAGTTCTTTTCTGTCAGTTGAATGCCTAATTTTTGGGGCCTGTACTGGCCTACAGTAAAATTGTTATCCACTGACCGTCTAATATACCTCCAGCCACATAATTACTTGTTCTTTTCTTTCCAGTGAATGCATAATTTTTGGGACCTGTACTCCACTGGCCTACAGTAAAATTGTTATCCACTGACCGTCTAATATACCTCCAGCCACATAATCACTTTTTCTTTTCTGTCCGGTGAATGCCTAATTTTTGGGGCCCGTACTCCTGTGGTCTAAAATAAATTTTTCCTAGGCTCCAGCAGGGCACATTTTTGAGCGTTTCCCTTTAAAACGCATAAAAATGGCCGATGTTCGTCCATCATTTATTGTTTAATAGATAAACAATTCCTTTAGGCCTTGATTCTCAAATTGGTATGAATAAGCTGTATAATATAACTGTTATTGGGGTGCCCACCTTGTTTAATAGATAAACAATTCTATTATGCCTTGATTCTCAAATTGGGGTGAATAACCTGTCTAATACTACTGTTATTGGGGTGTCCACCTTGTTTCATAGATGAGCAATTCCATTAGGCCTTGATTCTTAACCACCTCCGGACCGCTGTACGCACAGACGCGTCCTGGAGGTGGTTGATTCATTCCTCCTGGACGCGCCGGCGCGTCCTCTCGCGAGACGCGAGATTTCCTGTGAACGCGCGCACACAGGCGCGCGCGCTCACAGGAACGGAAGGTAAGAGAGTTGATCTCCAGCCTGCCAGCGGCGATCGTTCGCTGGCAGGCTGGAGATGTGTTTTTTTTTAACCCCTAACAGGTATATTAGACGCTGTTTTGATAACAGCGTCTAATATACCTGCTACCTGGTCCTCTGGTGGTCCCCTTTGTTTGGATCGACCACCAGAGGACACAGGTAGCTCAGTAAAGTCCCACCAAGCACTACACTACACTACACCGCCCCCCCCCCCCGTCACTTATTAACCCCTTATTAGCCCCTGATCACCCCATATAGACTCCCTGATCACCCCCCTGTCATTGATTACCCCCCTGTCATTGATCACCCTCCTGTCATTGATCACCCCCCTGTAAAGCTCCATTCAGACGTCCGCATGATTTTTACGGATCCACTGATAGATGGATCGGATCCGCAAAACGCATCCGGACGTCTGAATGAAGCCTTACAGGGGCATGATCAATGACTGTGGTGATCACCCCATATAGACTCCCTGATCACCCCCCTGTAAAGCTCCATTCAGATGTCCGCATGATTTTTACGGATGCACTGATAGATGGATCGGATCCGCAAAACGCATCCGGACGTCTGAATGAAGCCTTACAGGGGCATGATCAATGACTGTGGTGATCACCCCATATAGACTCCCTGATCACCCCCCTGTCATTGATTACACCCCTGTCATTGATCAACCCCCTGTAAAGCTCCATTCAGATGTCCGCATGATTTTTACGGATGCACTGATAGATGGATCGGATCCGCAAAACGCATACGGACGTCTGAATGAAGCCTTACAGGGGCGTGATCAATGACTGTGGTGATCACCCCATATAGACTCCCTGATCACCCCCCTGTCATTGATCACCCCCCTGTAAAGCTCCATTCAGATGTCCGCATGATTTTTACAGATGCACTGATAGATGGATCGGATCCGCAAAACGCATACGGACGTCTGAATGAAGCCTTACAGGGGCATGATCAATGACTGTGGTTATCACCCCATATAGACTCCCTGATCACCCCCCTGTCATTGATTACACCCCTGTCATTGATCAACCCCCTGTAAAGCTCCATTCAGATGTCCGCATGATTTTTACGGATGCACTGATAGATGGATCGGATCCGCAAAACGCATACGGACGTCTGAATGAAGCCTTACAGGGGCATGATCAATGACTGTGGTGATCACCCCATATAGACTCCCTGATCACCCCCCTGTCATTGATCACCCCCCTGTAAAGCTCCATTCAGATGTCCGCATGATTTTTACGGATCCACTGATAGATGGATCGGATCCGCAAAACGCATACGGACGTCTGAATGAAGCCTTACAGGGGCATGATCAATGACTGTGGTTATCACCCCATATAGACTCCCTGATCATCCCCCTGTCATTGATTACACCCCTGTCATTGATCACCCCCCTGTAAAGCTCCATTCAGATGTCCGCATGATTTTTACGGATGCACTGATAGATGGATCGGATCCGCAAAACGCATCCGGACGTCTGAATGAAGCCTTACAGGGGCATGATCAATGACTGTGGTGATCACCCCATATAGACTCCCTGATTACCCCCCTGTCATTGATTACCCCCCTGTAAAGCTCCATTCAGATGTCCGCATGATTTTTACGGATGCACTGATAGATGGATCGGATCCGCAAAACGCATCCGGACGTCTGAATGAAGCCTTACAGGGGCGTGATCAATGACTGTGGTGATCACCCCATATAGACTCCCTGATTACCCCCCTGTCATTGATTACCCCCCTGTAAAGCTCCATTCAGATGTCCGCATGATTTTTACGGATGCACTGATAGATGGATCGGATCCGCAAAACGCATCCGGACGTCTGAATGAAGCCTTACACGGGCGTGATCAATGACTGTGGTTATCACCCCATATAGACTCATTGATCACCCCCCTGTCATTGATCACCCCCCTGTCATTGATCACCCCCCTGTCATTGATCAACCCCCCTGTCATTGATAACCCCCCTGTCATTGATCACCCTCTGTAAGGCTCCATTCAGATATTTTTTTGGCCCAAGTTAGCGGAATTTTTTTTTTTTTTTCTTACAAAGTCTCATATTCCACTAACTTGTGTCAAAAAATAAAATCTCACATGAACTCACCATACCCCTCACGGAATCCAAATGCGTAAAATTTTTTAGACATTTATATTCCAGACTTCTTCTCACGCTTTAGGGCCCCTAGAATGCCAGGGCAGTATAAATACCCCACATGTGACCCCATTTCGGAAAGAAGACACCCCCAGGTATTCCGTGAGGGGCATATTGAGTCCATGAAAGATTGAAATTTTTGTCCCAAGTTAGCGGAACGGGAGACTTTGTGAGAAAAAAATTAAAAATATCAATTTCCGCTAACTTGTGCCAAAAAAAAAAAATTTCTATGAACTCGCCATGCCCCTCATTGAATACCTTGGGGTGTCTTCTTTCCAAAATGGGGTCACATGTGGGGTATTTATACTGCCCTGGCATTCTAGGGGCCCCAAAGCGTGAGAAGAAGTCTGGTATCCAAATGTCTAAAAATGCCCTCCTAAAAGGATTTTGGGCACCTTTGCGCATCTAGGCTGTAAAAAGGGTCACACATCTGGTATCGCCGTACTGAGGAGAAGTTGGGGAATGTGTTTTGGGGTGTCATTTTACATATACCCATGCTGGGTGAGAGAAATATCTTGGTCAAATGCCAACTTTGTATAAAAAAATGGGAAAAGTTGTCTTTTGCCAAGATATTTCTCTCACCCAGCATGGGTATATGTAAAATGACACCCCAAAACACATTCCCCAACTTCTCCTGAATACGGCGATACCACATGTGTGACACTTTTTTGCAGCCTAGGTGGGCAAAGGGGCCCATATTCCAAAGAGCACCTTTCGGATTTCACAGGTCATTTACCTACTTACCACACATTAGGGCCCCTGGAAAATGCCAGGGCAGTATAACTACCCCACAAGTGACCCCATTTTGGAAAGAAGACACCCCAAGGTATTCCGTGAGGGGCATGGCGAGTTCCTAGAATTTTTTATTTTTTGTCACAAGTTAGTGGAAAATGCTTATTTTTTTTTTTTTTTTTTTTTCATACAAAGTCTCATATTCCACTAACTTGTGACAAAAAATAAAAACTTCCATGAACTCACTATGCCCATCAGCGAATACCTTGGGGTCTCTTCTTTCCAAAATGGGGTCACTTGTGGGGTAGTTATACTGCCCTGGCATTCTAGGGGCCCAAATGTGTGGTAAGGAGTTTGAAATCAAATTCTGTAAAAAATGACCTGTGAAATCCGAAAGGTGCTCTTTTGAATATGGGCCCCTTTGCCCACCTCGGCTGCAAAAAAGTGTCACACATCTGGTATCTCCGTAATCGGGAGAAGTTGGGGAATGTGTTTTGGGGTGTCATTTTACATATACCCATGCTGGGTGAGAGAAATATCTTGGCAAAAGACAACTTTTCCCATTTTTTTATACAAAGTTGGCATTTGACCAAGATATTTATCTCGCCCAGCATGGGTATATGTAAAAAGACACCCCAAAACACATTCCTCAACTTCTCCTGAATACAGAGATACCAGATGTGTGACACTTTTTTGCAGCCTAGGTGGGCAAAGGGGCCCACATTCCAAAGAGCACCTTTCGGATTTCACAGGTCATTTACCTACTTACCACACATTTGGGCCCCTAGAATGCCAGGGCAGTATAACTACCCCACAAGTGACCCCATTTTGGAAAGAAGAGACCCCAAGGTATTCGCTGATGGGCATAGTGAGTTCATGGAAGTTTTTATTTTTTGTCACAAGTTTGTGGAATATGAGACTTTGTATGAAAAAAAAAATAAAAAAAAAAATCATCATTTTCCACTAACTTGTGACAAAAAATAAAAAATTCTAGGAACTCGCCATGCCCCTCACGGAATACCTTGGGGTGTCTTCTTTCCAAAATGGGGTCACTTGTGGGGTAGTTATACTGCCCTGGTATTCTAGGGGCCCAAATGTGTGGTAAGGAGTTTGAAATCAAATTCAGGAAAAAATGAGGAGTGAAATCCGAAAGGTGCTCTTTGGAATATGGGCCCCTTTGCCCACCTAGGCTGCAAAAAAGTGTCACACATCTGGTATCCCCGTACTCAGGAGAAGTTGAGGAATGTGTTTTGGGGTGTCTTTTTACATATACCCATGCTGGGTGAGATAAATATCTTGGTCAAATGACAACTTTGTATAAAAAAATGGGAAAAGTTGTCTTTTGCCAAGATATTTCTCTCACCCAGCATGGGTATATATAAAATGACACCCCAAAACACATTCCCCACCTTCTCCTGAGTACGGAGATACCAGATGTGTGACACTTTTTTGCAGCCTAGGTGGGCAAAGGGGCCCATATTCCAAAGAGCACCTTTCGGATTTCACAGGTCATTTTTTACAGAATTTGATTTCAAACTCCTTACCACACATTTGGGCCCCTAGAATGCCAGGGCAGTATAACTACCCCACAAGTGACCCCATTTTGGAAAGAAGAGACCCCAAGGTATTCGCTGATGGGCATAGTGAGTTCATAGAACTTTTTATTTTTTGTCACAAGTTAGTGGAATATGAGACTTTGTAAGAAAAAAAAAAAAAAAAAAAAAAATCATCATTTTCCGCTAACTTGTGACAAAAAATAAAAAGTTCTATGAACTCACTATGCCCATCAGCGAATACCTTAGGGTGTGTACTTTCAGAAATGGGGTCATTTGTGGGGTGTTTGTACTGTCTGGGCATTGTAGAACCTCAGGAAACATGACAGGTGCTCAGAAAGTCAGAGCTGCTTCAAAAAGCGGAAATTCACATTTTTGTACCATAGTTTGTAAACGCTATAACTTTTACCCAAACCATTTTTTTTTTACCCAAACATTTTTTTTTTATCAAAGACATGTAGAACTATAAATTTAGAGCAAAATTTCTATATGGATGTCGTTTTTTTTGCAAAATTTTACAACTGAAAGTGAAAAATGTCATTTTTTTGCAAAAAAATCGTTAAATTTCGATTAATAACAAAAAAAGTAAAAATGTCAGCAGCAATGAAATACCACCAAATGAAAGCTCTATTAGTGAGAAGAAAAGGAGGTAAAATTCATTTGGGTGGTAAGTTGCATGACCGAGCAATAAACGGTGAAAGTAGTGTAGGTCAGAAGTGTAAAAAGTGGCCTGGTCTTTCAGGGTGTTTAAGCACTGGGGGCTGAGGTGGTTAAATTGGGGTGAATAAGCTGTCTATTTATACTGTTATTGGTTTGTCTACCTTGTTAAATAATAGCCTACAATGAGACCTAATGGGATCACACCTCCATCATGAAACAAAACCTAAAAAAATTGGTGTGCATACCCAACAAATTAGCACATGAGTCCAACAACGTAGCAAAATGTAATTTATTAGATATCACTTAAAAACATACATATAGCAAGGGGAGTAAACATGAACCAGTGTGGTAGCAAGAATATGAGAAGAGCACATGGGAAGGGGATAGTAATAATCATATACAAGTGCAAAGAGTCATACGTGGTAATATTGAATGGAGGCTGGAACGTGCCTGGTCCACTGCACATCACCGGTATGAGGAAAATGTGCAGGGATCAAGCACACAGCCTGCAAGTGTAACAGCAGTACTGCACAGGGTTTACAGAATGTAAATACAATCATTGTCAACAAGTTACAAAGTTAATCAAACAAGATAGTGATCCCCTTCCCAGTGTCACCTCACCTGCCCAGGTTTCGTCAGGGAGACTCTCTGCACTTGTGTATGATTATTACTATCCCCTTCCCATGTGCTCTCCTCATATTCTTGCTACCACACTGGTTCATGTTTACTCCCCTTGCTATATGTATGTTTTTAAGTGATATCTAATAAATTACATTTTGCTACGTTGTTGGACTCATGTGCTAATTTGTTGGATATGCACACAATTTTTTTTTAAGGTTTTGTTACCTTGTTAAATAGATAAACAATTGAGTCTCAAATTGGGGTAACTAAGCTGTATAATTTAACTGTTTTTGGAGTGCCCACCTTGTTTAATAGATAAACAATTCTATGACATATTTACATAGTTACATAGAGTTGAAAAAAGACATCAGTCCATCAAGTTCAACCAAGGGATAGGTGGGGACGTGAATCCCAGAAAGAAATGAGACTCGGACTTCTACACTTTTCATAAGAATTCATTTCATTTACTTTTAAGAATTCATCTGCAGTGTAAGCCCTTTTTAGAACTGTCCACTGTCCCTGCTGTGACTACATTCCTGATGAAGTCTATTCCACAGATTCACAGTACTTACAGTAAAGAAACTTTGATGCTTCTGGAGACTGGACTGTTTCTTCTTCAGTCAGAGGCAGTGCCCCCTTGTCTTTTGAGGGCATTTTACATGGAACGGTTTTTCACCATATTTTTTGTATGGCCCATTAATTTATTTGTATAGGTGAATCATGTCCCCTTTTAGATGTTTTCTCAAGACTAAATAAATGTAATTCTTTTAATCTTTCTTCATAACTTAGACCCTCCATGCCCCTTATCAGTTTAGTTGCTCTCCTTTGTACTTTTCCAGTTCCAAAGCATCCTTTCTATGGACCGGTGTCCAGAACTGAACTGCATATTCCAGATGAGGCCGCACCAACACTTTGTAAAGTGGTAGTATTACATCCCTGTCCCGCGAGTCCATGCCTGCTAGCCTTAGATGCAGCTGATTTATATTGTATGCTCTTATTTAATCTATGATCTATAATCACACCCAAATCCTTCTCTATGAGTGACTCTCCCAGTGTTACATCCCCTAGGACATATGATGCACAGAGATTATTACTACCAAGATGTATAACTGTACATTTAACCACATTGAACCTTATTTGCCAAGTGTATGCCCAATCACTCAAGTCAGCTTGTGTCACCGCCACTTCTGTGAGAAGGTATGACAGACGTCCTTTTCTACCTCTTGCATGATGTTCTTTGTTTTGGTTTCACTTTGTCATCTCATTTCCTTCTCCCAGGTGTCACCTATTTAGACTAATCCTCTTTCCTTTATATTCCCTCCCGTACTGCCTCACTTTGCGGTTTATACTACTTCCTGGATTGAAGTGTTCACTGCTGGAGACTTCTGCTACTGCTTGTTCAGATAAGTCCTTTCATGTATTGTGTTTCCTTGCTGGCTTGATTCCAGGTGACCCTGACTCCCTCCGTATGAAGTGCAGGGAGCCGGTGGTCGTGTCCCCTCACTATTATAGGGTTTTCAGGTGTCACACAGTCTAGGTACGTGGGCATGCAATCGTCTACCTCTGAGACCCTTGTATGTACTTAGCAGTCAGGGTGAGCTCTTAGGGTTTTATAGGGGTCACCTTTATGCTCCTTAGTTTGGGATCAAGCCAGTCAGATGTTTATTCATAACTTCCAGCTTCCAACTTCCAGAACAGGCAAAGCATGGACATGGATAACAACATCAACATCATACAGGACGGGTACAGAAGATCAGACAAGGACATAATATCAACACATTACCAGGCAACACCACAAACAAGGGCAGATAGCAAAACCCCCTGGGTCAGCAGCAAAGGGCTACACCCAGTAAGGCGCAGGACAGACTCACCTCCTGGCTGAGCCTCAAGGTGCTACACCCAGCAAGAGACAAGAGACTGACCACAAGCCGCAGAGCTCACAGATAGATATAGCTGCATAACGAGGGCAGCTGATAAGCCACACCCAGGAACAGACCAGGGGAAGTTAACCCCACCAGAACCAAACAGGGAGGGGAGCCTGCATCAACAGGGAAGTGAACACACAGGCTGCAGTACTAGAAGTTGTCCTTGGCAACCAGCATACACGGAGTACACCGCAGCCAGTACGCCAGAGCACAAACAACCCCTGACACAAACAGAAATGCATCCATACTAAGGCCATGTTCACAAACAAGGCTGCAGCCAGCACACATCACAGAACCAGCATACATGGGGATACCAACAGCCAGTACACAAAGCGCATGCAGCCAACCTGCATGGCATCGGTGACAGGAACCACAGAGATGCAGACACGTAAGCCACAAACACAGGCCACAGTTAACACACTACACCGCAGCCAGCACGCAGTCCCAAGCAAGCAGCATACACAGATGTCAGCCTGCAGCCAGTACGCGAGGGAGCCTGCAGCCAGCCTACACACAGGGCCGGCGCTTCCATAGAGGCAATGGAGACAATTTCCCCCGGGCCCCCGAGTCCTTAGGGGCCCCCCCTGCGCCGGCCCGCAACTAACTATAGGCAGGACAGTCAGTCAGTGTCAAACGGACATGAGCGCTTCCATTGTGGAAGCACTCATCTCCAGTCATCTGTATCGCCATCCTCAGGACAGCGATACAGATGGCTGTGCAGCAGGGCAGGGGAGGGAGAGGTGTGTCCCTTCCCCTTCCTCTGATAGGCTGCAGGCACTAGGCCAACAGCCTATCAGAGGCCGGCACAGGCGGCGAGATGACGTCATCGCGTCGCCTGAGCCCTGACCCGCACAGCGCAGGACACAGGCTGGAACAGGCCTGCATCGCATCGCTGCCAAGGAGTTAAGTATAAGTGGGTTTTTTTTTGTTTTTTTTTGTCAATACTGGTGGCTACTGGCACATGATGGTGGGCTCTGGCTACTGGTGCATGTTGATGGGGGGCCTATGGCTACTGGGACATTATAGGGGGGCCCTATGGCTACTGGCACATGATATGGGGGGGCTCTGGCTACTGGGACATGATAGGGGGGCCCTATGGCTACTGGCACATGATATGGGGGGGCTCTGGCTACTGGGACATGATAGGGTGGGCCCTATGGCTACTGGCACATGATATGGGGGGGCTCTGGCTACTGGGACATGATATAGGGAGGGCTCTGGCTACTGGCACATGATATAAGGTTGGTTCTGGCTACTGGCACATGATATAGGGGGGGCTATGGCTACTGGCACATGATATAGGGGGGCTCTGGCTACTGGCACATGATATAGGGGGGCTCTGGCTACTGGCACATGATATGGGGGGGCTCTTGTTACTGACACATGATGGTGGGGGGGCTCTTATTACTGGCACATGATTGGGGGGCATCTATGAGGGCACATTTTACTGGCACATTATTGGGGGACATCTATGTGGGCACTTATTACCGGCACATTGGGGGCACTTCTTACTGGCACATGATTGGGGGCACTTCTTACTGGTACATTATTGGTGGGCACTATAGGGGCATTTACTGAAGCCACAAAGAACGGTTATTTTATATGGGGGCTCTGTATAGGGGCATTTTATACTGGAACACATTATGGTGGGTACTATGGGGAAGGTGGGAGAGGAGTACTATGGGGTCATCTACGGGGGCACTGAGAAGGGGTATTTTATACTTACAAATTATGGGGGACACTGAGGGCATCTACTGGGGCACTATATATGGGGAATTTTATACTGGTACATTATGGGGGGCACTAGGAGGGAGGGGGGAGAGGAGCACTATGGGGGCATTTACTGGGGGCACTATATAGGGGTATTTTATACTGGCACATTATGGGAGCACTATGGGGACATTATCTCAACTGGGGGCATTACAAGGGGGTATTTTTTGCACTGTCACATTGTAAGGAGAATTATTTCTACTGGGGGGGGAAATTATGGTGGGCTTTATTACTCCCCCATGGTATGAACCCCCTAGTAGCAGCAACAGCCTCTCCCTGCTCTGCTATCCCTCTGCCCATTCTCCAAATCCTTATTATGAAATCTCTCTCATTAGGATAAAACACAACATCAGCTCCACCGAGTTCCCCAGCCAAGTGTTGAAGTGGCGTCCGAGATCCCCAAGGGCCAAGCCAAGTAATTGTACGTTTTCATATGAAATATGTTTGTTATACACATATAGCATACACCGTGCCCCACAATATACAGTTTCTTCTGTAAAAGTCATCAAGTGTCATGGGGGGGGGGCTCTTATTGTTTTTCGTCCCAGGGCCCCATTTCACCTAGAACCAGCCCAGGCTACACGGCACCAGAGACAGGAACTGCACAGAGATACAGACATGGGGCGTACACACAGTCAAGGGCATAGGTCACATAAGACACCGGAGCCAGCACGTAGTCCCGAGCAACGAGCATACACAGGAAACAGCTTGCAGCCAGTACACAAGAGGGCCTGCAGCCAGCCTACAACTGTCACAGTGAACTGCACCATGAGAAAATAACTAGTCTGAAATTACCTGTATAGGACCTAGATCATTTTTTTAATATGGGCACCATATTTTCCTTGCGCCAATCACTTGGCACTGTACCAGTACCTAGAGCTCTTTAAGAACTCTTGAGTGTAATCCATCTGGACCCGGAGTTTTGTTCACATTTATCTGATATAACTTAGCTTGGACCATATGTACAGTTAGCCAATTGAGTATATTACTGGATGTACTAACAGCCCTGGCATCACCGGTATCAGCTCCTTTCTTTTCTTTTGTATATACAGAGCTAAAAAAACAGTTAGTAACTCTGCCTTTTCCTTATCTTCAGTGACTAACCCCCCTTTATCCTTATTTAGGGGATCCTACCTGCTCAGACCTTGGTTTTTTAGCATTTATATATTTAAAGAATTTTTGGGGATTTATTTTGCTCTCTTTTGCCACCTGCTGTTCTTTTTGTAATTTTGCAGATTTTATCTCCTTTTTACAGATTTTATTAAGCCCTTTGTAAACTACAAAGGCTAAAGCTGACCTCTCAGATTTGTATTTTTTAAATGCCCTTTTTTTGTCATTTATTGCCCTCTTTACAGTAGCTGTAATCTATGGATGTCTACTTGTTACCTAAAGGAATACATTTTTTAGTGCAATTACTCAATGTGGATTTAAAGCTCACCAATTTATCCTTAGTATTATTATGTGACAGTAGCTGCTCCCAGTTTATGCCCTGAAATGCTTCCTTCAACTCGGGGAAATTGGCCTTTTTAAAATTCAGTGTTTTTGCCAGATTTTGCTTCTTATAGTTTAGGGGGAGTAAAATTTTATTGTGGTCACTATTACCAAGTGTTTCTCGAAAAGAAAGATTTCCAACAAGCATCTGCATCATTAGAAATTACCATATCCAACAGAACATTGCCCCTAGTGGGAGCTTCTACAAACTGGCCCATAAAGTGATTCTGCAGCAAGTTGAGAAGTCTTCTCCCCTTTGCAGTTGAGGCAGAACCGTGACCCCAGTCAATGTCTGGGAAGTTAAAATCTCCCATTATGACCACTGTACCAGCCTGTGCAGCCCACTCTATTTGGTTATACAGTTGAACTTCTATCTCCTCTGTGATGTTAAGGGGTCTATAGATTACACCAAGTATTGTTTTTTCAGTGTTTATATCCCTTTGTAATTCCTCCCATAAGGTTTTAACATCCTCACCATCCTCACCCCTCTTTTACACTCACCTTCAAATCACTCCTCACATGCAGGCACAACGCCACAGACTTTATTTACCCTGTCTTTCCTAAATAATGTAAAAGCCTGAATATTAACAGCCCAGTCATGTGAAGAGTCCAATTATGTCACAACCACACCAACTACATCTATATGTTCCTCTAGTACCATAGCCTCCAGCTCCCCCATTTTGCTTGCTAGACGTCAGTAATTTAAAATGTATTTTCACAAATGCCAGTTTCCTGTATAGTGAATATCTGGGATTTTTGGGTACCTTGGTTGATGTTTGTATGTAACAGGTCCATGTTACCAGCAGCTCTATTTTTCATCTGTGTACAGTTCTGCCCAGTCTTCTTCCTAATTTCCTCACTAACCCCAGCCCCCCACTAAATCCCCACTGTCCTCTCCTATATCCCACTCTCTACACTATCTACCTCCTTGTTAATATGACCCCCCTCCCTCCCCCAGATCCTCGTTTAAAAGCTCCTCCAGCCATCCTTGATTCTCAAATTGGGGTGAATAAGCTTACTAATACTACTGTTATTGGGGTGTCCACTAGTGTTGAGCGCGAATATTCGAATATTGTTTTTTTTTTAGCGAATGTCAACACTTCGCTAATTCACGAATATTTTGAATATAGTGCTATAAATTCGATATTTCGAATATTCGTTTTTTTTTTTTTTTATATTTATTTCTTTCCCACTTCCCTAAAGTTGTTCTTACCTGTCCTTAGGATTCCTGACTTCCTGGCTGCTCCAGTCAGTGCCCGTTGCCGCTTCTGCCGACTTCCGTGCTCATGGAGCGTCCCCATCACCATGAGAACGTCTCCATACTAGAATGTACTGTCGGATTTGAGAATTACGTTGAAATCGCAATTCGATTAATTCAAGTTATAATAATCGAATTGCGATTTCAACCTTATTTACTATGGTTAGCTTGGTAGAATTAGCGAATATGGCGAATGTATTCGTCATATTCCTCAAAACGAAGATAACAAAGTATTCTCCATCTTCGTTTTAGCTACATATTCGTCAACTTCGCTAATTCTAGCAATCAAATAGGAAAGTTGACTATAGAGACAGCTGTTTTTAATTCGCTATGCGATTATATTATTATTTTTCTTTTTTTATAAATAGAATAATTATAATTATCAAGTATTATAATTATTCTATTTATTAAAAAAAGCAAAGTAATATAATCGCATATCGAATTAAACTTACCTGTCTCTATAGTCAACTTTCCTATTTGAAATGATTGCTAGAATTAGCGAAGTTGACGAATAGGTAGCTAAAACGAAGATGGAGAATACTTCATTATGAGGAATATGACGAATACATTCGCCATATTCTACCAAGCCAACCATAGTAAACCAGCTCCAAGTTGAAATCGCAATTCGATTATTATAACTTGAATTAATCGAATTGTGATTTCAACTTAGCACTGCTATATTCCATATTAGGCTAGAATTAACGAATATGGAATATAGCAGTACTAAGTTGAAATCGCCATGCGATTACTTCGAGTTATATTAATCGCATTGCGATTTCAACTTGAGGCAGCTGCTGGGTCTCTAATGGAATGGGTCTAGAATTAACGAACTTAACTGATATTGAATCTAGCAGTGCTAATTTTTAATCACAATGTGATAATATTTGCTATTATTATTAACCACATTGTGAATCCAACTTTTATAATGCACTATTCTGACATACAGTACTATATTTGTTTTATTAGTTAATTCTACCAATACCACCTATGGCAAAATCTCCAAAGCTGGAGTTGCAATGCAATAAAAATTAGTTGCATTTCGAATTCAATACTATTGCTAAAATATTTGTATTGCTTGTATTGTTATAGTTAACAAGTGACCACTACATCTTATGGGTTAAATGTCCACCATCGGTATTACTGACGGTCATGGACATTAGCCGTGGGTTTATGCAGCCACACAAAGCAGGTGGCCACGGCGCCCGCATAAGGATTGATCTATGTTTAATTATTCTGCTGGATGAAGTATAGCTACGTCATTCGGTGTGAGGCGGTAAATGATTATGGCACAAATTAAAGTAGTTACATCACACTACAATGTCTGTAACATGTATGTATGGATAGCAGACAAATATTTCTCATAGCACCTCTATTTACGTGCTACACACTGTATATGCCACGCTATAAAACCCACACCAACCCCACCTTCCCCCTTAAACCCTCCACCACCTTAAACCCCCCTCCATCATGTCCCCCCCAACCTCCTCACTCGCACACAGTTTATGATAAGTGGTCCCTAACACTAGTTCCTACCTGTTCATGGGCCATGACAGCCACACAATGTCCAGGGAGCGCAGGTACAGCATGAACGCCAGGCACACTCTGCTTTTAACCCCGTCCGGTGCCGTTACAGCCTTCATCGGCTCCAGGGATGCAAGTACCAACATGCATGCTGAGCCCACTATATACTTCTCCTGGAGCCAAATGGCTACTGTTAGGCCCTGTAGAAGTAGACTCAGTTCCATACTGACTCTAAAACCAGCCCGCAGGGCAGACCAACTGGTCAGGTGTGCATGACTGCATGGAGATCGCCACGCCTCCAATATATACTACAAAGAAAAAATGTGGGGGATTCAGTCAGCACAACCCTATATGCAGGTGCACATCGCTATGGCGAAATACATATACAAAGAAAAAACACAAATGCAATAGCACTCTGCAACCAGCACTCCGCCCTGCCTCCATGCTGGATGTTGAATGAGGCATTGGTGTACATTTTGGCCAAAGCGTAATAAGCCACTCACCACGTCAAGGTCGCCTCTATGAGTGGTTCCTAACACTAGTTCCTACCAGTTCATGGGCCATGACAGCCACACAAAGTCCAGGGAGCGCAGGTACAGCATGAACGCCAGGCACACTCTGCTTTTAACCCCGTCCGGTGCCGTTACAGCCTTCATCGGATCCAGGGATGCAAGTACCAACATGCATGCTGAGCCCACTATATACTTCTCCTGGAGCCAAATGGCTACTGGTAGGCCCTGTAGAAGTAGACTCAGTTCCATACTGACTCTAAAAACAGCCCGCAGGGCAGACCAACTGGTCAGGTGTGCATGACTGCATGGAGATCGCCATGCCTCCAATATATACTACAAAGAAAAAATGTGGGGGATTCAGTCAGCACAACCCTATATGCAGGTGCACATCGCTATGGCGAAATACATATACAAAGAAAAAACACAAATGCATGTTGGTACTTGCATCCCTGGATCCGATGAAACCCTCCACCACCTTAAACCCCCCTCCATCATGTCCCCCCCAACCTCCTCACTCGCACACAGTTTATGATGAGTGGTCCCTAACACTAGTTCCTACCTGTTCATGGGCCATGACAGCCACACAAAGTCCAGGGAGCGCAGGTACAGAATGAACGCCAGGCACACTCTGCTTTTAACCCCGTCCGGTGCCGTTACAGCCTTCATCGGATCCAGGGATGCAAGTACCAACATGCATTTGTGTTTTTTCTTTGTATATGTATTTCACCATAGCGATGTGCACCTGCATATAGGGTTGTGCTGACTGAATCCCCCACATTTTTTCTTTGTAGTATATATTGGAGGCATGGCGATCTCCATGCAGTCATGCACACCTGACCAGTTGGTCTGCCCTGCGGGCTGTTTTTAGAGTCAGTATGGAACTGAGTCTACTTCTACAGGGCCTACCAGTAGCCATTTGGCTCCAGGAGAAGTATATAGTGGGCTCAGCATGCATGTTGGTACTTGCATCCCTGGATCCGATGAAGGCTGTAACGGCACCGGACGGGGTTAAAAGCAGAGTGTGCCTGGCGTTCATGCTGTACCTGCGCTCCCTGGACTCTGTGTGGCTGTCATGGCCCATGAACTGGTAGGAACTAGTGTTAGGGACCACTCATAGAGGCGACCTTGACGTGGTGAGTGGCTTATTACGCTTTGGCCAAAATGTACACCAATGTCTCATTCAACATCCAGCATGGAGGCAGGGCGGAGTGCTGGTTGCAGTGTGCTATTGCATTTGTGTTTTTTCTTTGGATATGTATTTCGCCCTAAATGATGTGCACCTGCATATAGGGTTGTGCTGACTGAATCCCCCACATTTTTTCTTTGTAGTTTCTGATAAGTAATGATTGACCTCCAGTATTTCAGTATTCGCTGGTTCATTTACCATAACCCAGGGTGCACCACGTAGAGGCGAACCAGCTGTACACCCCATACCATACCGTCACCTCACTACACAGGTACACCTCTCCTTAGATGACAATTGGCCAATACCCCATTGCTCATACCCCACACACATTCAATTTAAATACAATGTAATGTTATAACGGTAACCTAAAATCGATTTTTTTTCATTTATAGCCATAATTTTTTTTACATTTTGATGACATGATCACATTAAGTACAAATACTTGTATTTTCAAAGTTTTTTATTACATGTATGCATGTTGTACAAGGTCTATGATTGGACCTGGTCCCGTCACGCGTGCTGCGAAGAGCGCCACAGTCCACAGTATTCGGTTTGAATTGTGGCACACACATGACCACCGGCACAAGAAAATAGTCATAGTGAATAAGTGGTGCGACCATAATCGGCGCCATGTCTATTACCCTGTTTCCATGTAACGGTGGCTGCTGTATGTAATGATAATGAATTATTACTTTGGCCCAGACTAAATTGTCCGCACTGTAACCCCATTGGTTACAATAAAACAAAACACAACAAATTTTATAGAACAATAAAGTTTTATGAAACAATCTTTAAATAAAGAAAAATATTAAGAACATAAATAACTGAAGCACCAAAAAACAAATGAAAAAAAAAAATTAAGGTCATTTTTTTTATTTGTTTTAACTTTTGGAACAGTCCATCCATGGCCTTTTGGTTGGCCTCCTCTGCTAGGGTCATCTCATGGGAGTATTGGAGCTTCTGCTCCCTCATCCTTCTCATGTGCTGCGCCCTCAACTTCTTCATGCGATCGCACTGCTCCCGCTGCACAATTTTAATTTCTTTCATTAAGTTGTTTATCGCTGTAAAAGTAAGGGAAATATAAATTTTAAATGTACTTTAAAAGACAATCATTGTTTGGTGTATAAAGCAGATAAAGTCCTGTCTGACCCAGGAAGAACTACATCTTCGACCTAAAAAGATTAAAATAGACAAATTGCCAGGACCAGATGGCATACACCCCCGTATCCTAAGGGAATTAAGTGATGTCATAGCAAGACCCTTATTTCTGATATTTGCGGACTCTATACTGACAGGGAATGTTCCACAGGATTGGCGCATGGCAAATGTGGTGCCAATATTCAAAAAGGGTCCAAAAACAGAGCCTGGAAACTATAGGCTGGTAAGTTTAACATCTGTCATGGGTAAACTGTTTGATGTTTTCTGAGAGATACTATCTTAGAGCTTCTCAACGGAAATAAGCAAATAACGCCATATCAGCATGGCTTCATGAGGGATCGGTCATGGCAAACTAATGTAATCATTTTCTATGAGGAGGTAAGTTCTAGACTTGACAGCGGCGAATCAATGGATGTCGTATATCTGCACTTCTCCAAAGCATTTGACACTGCACCACATAAAAGGTTAGTATATAAAATGAGAATGCTCGGACTGGGAGAAAATGTCTGTATGTGGGTTAGTAACTGGCTGAGTGATATAAAACAGAGGGTGGTTATTAACGGTACACACTCAAATTGGGTCACTGTCACTAGTGGGGTACCTCAGGGGTCAGTATTGGGCCCTATTCTCTTCAATATATTTATTAATGATCTTGTAGAATGCTTGCATAGTAAAGTATCAATTTTTGCAGATGAAAATAAACTGTGTAAAGTAATTTACACTGAAGAGGACAGTATACTGCTACAGAGGGATCTGGATAGATTGGAGGCTTGGGCAGAGAAGTGGCAGATGAGGTTTAACACTGACAAATGTAAAGTTATGCACATGGGAAGGAATAATGCAAGTCACCCGTACATACTAAATGGTAAAACACTCGGTAACACTGGCATGGAAAAGGATCTAGGAATTTTAATAAACAGCAAACTAAGCTGCAAAAACCAGTGTTAGGCAGCTGCTGCCAAGGCCAATAAGATAATGGGTTGCATCAAAAGGGGCATAGATGCCCGTGATAAGAACATAGTCCTACCACTTTACGAATCGCTAGTCAGACCACACATGGAGTACTGTGTACAGTTCTGGGCTCCTGTGAACAAGGCAGACATAGCAGAGCTGGAGAGGGTCCAGAGGAGGGCAAGTAAAGTAATAACTGGAATGGGGCAACTACAGTACCCTGAAAGATTATCAAAATTAGGGTTATTCACTTTAGAAAAAAGACAACTGAGGGGAGATCTAATTACTATGTATAAATATATCAGGGGTCAGTACAGAGATCTATCCCATCATCTATTTATCCCCAGGACTGTGACTGTGATGAGGGGACATCCTCTGCGTCTGGAGGAAAGAAGGTTTGTACACAAACATAGAAGAGGATTCTTTACAGTAAGAGCAGTGAGACTATGGAACTCTCTGCCTGAGTAGGTGGTGATGGTGAGTTTATTAAAAGAGTTCAAGAGGGGCCTGGATGTATTTCTGGAGCGTAATAATATTACAGGCTATAGCTAATAGAGAGGGGTCGTTGATCCAGGAAATTATTGTTATTGCCTGTTTGGAGTTGGGAAATATTTTTTTATTCCCCTAAAGTGGTGAAAATTGGCTTCTACCTTTTTTTTTTTTTTGCCTTCCTCTGGATCAACCTGCAGGATAACAGGCCGAACTGGATGAACAATTGTCTTTTTTTAGCCTTATGTACTATGTTACTATGTTAATACATTATATATTAGTTTAGTTAGGATTAATAATAGTTCTTTAGACTTTAGGGTTATGGACTTAGTAGTTAAGTTAATGCTTTTTATGTAGATTAATTACTTTATAGTGTTCATGTTTTATATTACTGTTGTGTGTTGTACGTTCTTTGTTGAAGGTTTCATAGTTTTTACACCATTTTTTAGATAAATATTAATATGGTTTTGTGCACTTTATTTTTTAGTCTAAGAAAATTTTTATATTTTGTATGCTCGTTACATCTTAATTAAATTGTATGCCTCGTTTAGATACTTTATGGAAATCAGTACACCAGTAACATCAGCTAGCTGTAAAAAAATTTTTTTTACGTGTATTTAATTAGGGTCCATGTTTTTGGACTGAGTGCCCAGACAGATATAGTGTCACAGGTCCCTCCTGTACTCCATCAAGCCTTTTTAATAAAGTTTGGATTAAAAATGCTGTTCTTTTCAAGTGTGGACAGGAGATGTGAAAACTGAACCGGCAGAGAAATGAGCATGGTCTTTGACAGACCCTAAAGATTGGTGATATACTAATATTTTTGTTACACTCCTTGGAGCGAACGCAAAGTGGGGGTTATGTAATATTTGAAGTCTGAATAACAATTAGAGGTTGAAATTGAACTTGTTTATAATTGTTTTCTTGAATAAAATCTGCCTGTGGTGAAGACTAAACTGACACCTGTATGTGTGTGGGGACCTTTTTTAAATTAAAACATCAACAGAATATATTTACCCTCCTGGCGGGGGGTGGTCACCACCTCGTCTTCTTCCTCCTCCTCATCCTCCTGGACATCATCTGCTCCGGTGGGCTATGGGCCTGATGCCCTGATGGTCCTGCCTGCTCCTCATCCTCCTCATCCTCCATCATCTCCTCTTCCACCACCTTCTTGTTATTAGAGTGCTTAGCGCGCACTTTAGGAAGAGGCACCCCTGTAATGATGTAAGATAAACAAGCAAAGCAAAAAAAAAAAAAAAGCTAACGGTACACAAATTAATCTATGGTGGTATCTGGATGGGATGATTACCCCTATGTTTGATTTCACATGATTTGGTGTTAGATGAAACTATGAATGAAGTATTTCAGATGGTTTACAGTTGAGTATGTTAATAGCTAGGATGAGGTAGCGGGGGGTATTGGTTCGGAAGGTACTGTTGCAGGGTTATTGAAATGAGGTGGACCAAGTCAACTGTTTTGACATTGGATAAGGGTTTACATCATATATCTGTATCTCGCTGTGAGTGTATGTATATATTGTAAAGGGATAATCAGCTACGTGTCACAACATTTATCAAATTCGTGCTGGAGAACTTTTAGGCAGAAGAGAAACCCAACTAAATTATTTATTGCTAACTTCCAACGTTAGCATTGTACCTGAATACCAGTATAGTCTGTCTTCCACACAATTATCATTTTGCTGTAACAGCCTGAATACATTCAATATGCTGACTGCTTTTAATAGTGTGCCTGTGAAGCTGTATGGTAGGAAATGTCTAAAGCCGATTAGTACGCCTTAGACATTTTCAAGGGTATGCGGCCCACAGAGAGGGCTCTGAGTGCCGCCTCTAGCACCCGTCCCATCGGTTCGACACCACTGAAGTAAGTTATCAGTTGTAAAGGGATATAAATACTTATTTGCATAACTGAACACATAAATAACAATAGGTGGGTGATAGAAAAATAATGTAAGCATCGTACCTGGACAATTTTTGTCTCTGACTTTTTTAATGAGGTCCATCCTGTGTCTTTTAAGGTCGGACCATTTTTTAAGATAAGCATCTTTTGTATGCTTTCTTCTATTTTTCTGCCATAAAGTGTTGGCAATTCTACTTACAATTGCCTGTTTCTCTCCACGACAACCCAGGTCGTCGTACCCCTTTTCAAACAATGTCTGCAAGATAACAATTAAAGGATGTAATCCCAAAGTTGTAAAATACAATTATTAGTAATTATAGTCATCTCAACCATAATTTTTTTTTTATATGAAAATGGTAAAAGAGTACATATTTATATAGTTCCCTATGGAACTATATGAAAGTAAAGTAATAATAAAAACATTTTTATTCAAAGCAAATATAAGAATTAAACTCCACAGTGGACGCCACTTTAACAGTGACTTTCAACAATGGCCTCCCATGTAACAGTGACCTTGACAGAGTCTGCCCTTTTAATAGTGACTTTGACAAAGACCTCCCCTTTAACAGTGACTATAACAGTGGCCGCCCCTTTAAGAGTGACTTGAACAGTGGCCTCCCCTTTAAGAGTGACTATAACAGTGGCTTCCCCTTTAAGAGTGACTTGAACAGTGGCCTCCCCTTTAAGAGTGACTTGAACAGTGGCTTTCCCTTTAAGAGTGACTTGAACAGTGGCCTCCCCTTTAAGAGTGACTTGAACAGTGCACTCCCCTTTACTTGAACAGTGGCTTCCCCTTTAACAGTGACTTGAACAGTGGCCTCCCCTTAAAGAGTGACTTGAACATTGGCCTCCCCTTTAAGAGTGACTTGAACAGTGGCCTCCCCTTTAAGAGTGACTTGAACAGTGGACTCCCCTTTAAGAGTGACTTGAACAGTGGCTTCCCCTTTAAGAGTGACTTGAACAGTGACTTCCCCTTTAAGAGTGACTTGAACAGTGGCCTCCCCTTTAAGAGTGACTTGAACAGTGGCTTCCCCTTTAACAGTGACTATAACAGTGGCCGCCCCTTTAAGAGTGACTTGAACAGTGGCCTCCCCTTTAACAGTGACTTGAACAGTGGCTTCCCCTTTAACAGTGACTTGAACAGTGGCCTCCCCTTTAAGAGTGACTTGAACAGTGGCTTCCCCTTTAACAGTGACTTGAACAGTGGCCTCCCCTTTAAGAGTGACTTGAACAGTGGCTTCCCCTTTAAGAGTGACTTGAACAGTGCCCTCCCCTTTAAGAGTGACTTGGAACAGTGAGTGACTTGGAAGAGTGACTTGGAACAGTGGCTTCCCCTTTAACAGTGACTTGAACAGTGGCTTCCCCTTTAACAGTGACTTGAACAGTGGCCTCCCCTTTAACCCCTTAAGGACATAGGACGTACCGGTACACCCTATTTCCCGAGTCCTTAAGGACACAGGACGTACCGGTACGTCCTAACTTAAAATCGGGATTCCGGCGCCGTGGGGGTTAATCTGCGCAGTTCTGGCCAGTACTGAGCAGATGGGGAAGGTTCCCATGGCAACAGGACGCCGTCTCAGGCATCCTGCTGTCCATGGTGCTGAACAGATCTGTGCTAAAAGGCATAGATCTGTTCAGACAAAGTGTAAAATACAGGACAGTACAATATATATTGTACATTACTGTATTATACAGACATCAGACCCACTGGATCTTCAAGTGGGTCTGGGTCAAAAAAAAAGTGAATAAAAGTGAAAATAAAGTAAAAATCCAAAAACATTTATCACTGATTATAAATGAAAAAAATAAAATTCCCTACACATGTTTGGTATCGCCGCGTTCGTAACGACCTGATCTATAAAACGGTCATGTTACTTTACCCAAACGATGAACGCTATAAAAATAAAAAATAAAAAACTATGATGAAATTGAAATTTTGCCCACCTTACTTCCCAAAAAAGGTAATAAAAGTGATAAAAAAGTCGCATGTACGCCAAAATTGTAACAATCAAACCATCATCTCATCCCGCAAAAATCATACCCTACCCAAGATTATCGCCCAAAAACTGAAAAAACTATGGCTCTTAGACTATGGAAACACTAAAACATGATTTTTTTTGTTTCAAAAATGAAATCATTGTGTAAAACTTACATAAATAAAAAAAAAGTATACATATTAGGTATCGCCGCGTCCGAATCGACCGGCTCTATAAAAATATCACATGATCTAACCCCTCAGGTGACCACCGTAAAAAAAAAAAAAAAAAACGGTGTAAAAAAAGCCATTTTTTGTCATCTTACGTCACAAAAAGTGTAATAGCAAGCAATCAAAAAGTCATATGCACCCCACAATAGATGCCAATCAAACCGTCATCTCATCCCGCAAAAAATGAGACCCTACTTAAAATAATCGCCCAAAAACTGAAAAAACTATGGCTCTTAGACTATGGAGACACTAAAACATTTTTTTTGTTTTAAAAATGAAATCATTGTGTAAAACTTACATAAATAAATAAAAATTGTATACATATTAGGTATCGCCGCGTCCGTGACAACCTGCTCTATAAAATTACCACATGATCTAACCTGTCAGATGAATGTTGTAAATAACAAAAAAAAAAACGGTGCCAAAAAAGCTATTTCTTGTTACCTTGCCGCACAAAAAGTGTAATATAGAGCAACCAAAAATCATATGTACCCTAAACTAGTACCAACAAAACTGCAAACCTATCCCGTAGTTTCTAAAATGGGGTCACTTTTTTGGAGTTTCTACTCTAGGGGTGCATCAGGGGGGCTTCAAATGGGACATGGTGTAAAAAAAAACAGTCCAGCAAAATCTGCCTTCCAAAAACCGTATGGCATTCCTTTCCTTCTGCGCCCTGCCGTGTGCCCGTACAGAGGTTTACGACCTTATATGGGGTGTTTCCGTAAATTAGACTATTAGATTTAACAAATAAGAAAATAGAGCAGGATTCACTTTATTGGTTGGTTAGGTTCAATCTGGACAGCTGTAAGTTAAAAGAGCAATGCGAGTAATTTAAGTTCAAATAATCGAATAGCGAAAACAGCTTAGAATTGCCAGGATTAACGCAGATATCAATTGAACCTATAGGGTGAATTGAAAGTTTCAATCGCAATGCTATAATAGTTACTAGCGTTACTCGCATTGCTAATCCAACTGCTATAATGCACTATTCATACATACAGTCATATATCCGTTCGATTTTTTTAACCCCTTAGGGACCGGGCTGATTTTCACCATAAGGACCAGGCCATTTTTGGCAAATCTGACCAGTGTCACTTTAAGTGAAGATAACTTTAAAACACTTTGATTTATCCAGGCCATTCTGAGATAGTTTTTTCCGTCACATATTGTACTTCATGACACTGTTAAAATGAAGTATATATTAATTAATTTTTATTTATAAAATAATACCAAATTTAACAAAAAAATTAAAAAAATTAAAAATGTTACAAGATTCAATTTCTCTACTTCTTTAATACATATTAATGCCTCAATAAAATAGTTATTACTTTACATACCCAATATGTCTACTTAATTTTTGGATTATTTTGTGAATGATATATAATTTTTTAGCATTGTTACAAGGCTTAGAAGTTTAGAAGCAAATCTTGAAATTTTTCATAAATTTTCACAAAACAAATTTTTAGGTACCAATTCAGTTCTGAAGTCTCTTTACATAATAGAAACCATGCAAAAATGAGCCCATTTTAGAAACTACACCCCTCAAGGTATTCGAAACTGATTATAAAAATATTGTTAACCATTTCGGTGTCCCACAAGAATTAATGGAAAATAGAGATACAATATTAAAATTTCACTTTTTTGTCAGATTTACCATTTTATTAATTTATTTCCAGTTACAAAGCAATGGTTAACAGTCAAACCAAACTCAATATTTATGACCCTGATAGCAGACAAATATCTCTCATATGCACATCACACCTCTATTTACGTGCTACACACTGTATATCCCACGCTATAAAACCCAGATCCAACCCCACCTTCCCCCTTAAACACTTCACCACCTTAAACCCCCCTCCTTCAACTCACCCCCCCCCCCCACCTCCTCACTCACACACACATACACATACACAGTTTAGGAGAAGTAATGATCGACCTCCAGTATTTCAGTATTTGCTGGTTCATTTAGCGTTACCCAGGGTGCACCACGTGGAGGCGAACCAGCTGTACACCCCATACCGTACCGTCAATTCACTAGACAGGTACACCTCTCCTCAGATGACTAATACACCATTCCTCATACACCACAAACATACTATTTAAATTCAATGAAATATTGTAACGGTAACCTAAAATCAAACATTTTACATTAATAGAACTAATTTTTCGCTTATTTTGGTGACATGATCACATTAATTATTAATACTTGTATTTCAATTTTTTTGCATTACATGTATACATGTTATACTATGTCTATGATTGGACCTGGTCCCGTCACGTGTGCTGCCATGAGCGCCACAGTCCGCAGTATTCGGTTTGAATTGTGGAACACACATGACCACCGGCACAAGAAAATAGTCATAGTGAAGAATTGGTCCAACCATATGCTGGACCATTTCAATGGATCACATAGATACGAGACAAAATAATGTCCCGGTACAATGCTGACATAACATCGCCAACACTCAGTAATGTACATGTTCTCTTATGAAAGTCATTATTTATAGAGAGCTGGTAGGGAGGATTAGCATAATGAGACATGTAAGGCCAGTCTCTTAGCCACCCAGGAAAATAAATTTTTCAAGAACTCAGGCTGGAATTATGGTACCGGTATGAGTCCCACCCCAAAATGAAGCCTGTATCGAGGATAGAAGATAGAACCTAGACCGAAAAATGCTGGGGCCTCACTCGCACGAGAAATGTGGTGACGGTCTCCTGTAAGGCAGAGGGTGGCGTGTAATTGTTCATAAATTCATGGGGGACCCAGCACAAGCGCAGGATTTTCCATAACTATTGCACAGTCAAAGATATGGCCCATCTTTGTCAAATTATCGAAAATTAGCCTGTTCTCCATTCACTATTAATAGGATACTGTTGATTTAATTTCATGAAAAATAAAAACACATGAAATATACCCGCGCAAATCATGGTCCTTCTTCTAGAGTAAATATATATATATAGATATATCTATATATACCTACACTGCTCAAAAAAATAAAGGGAACACAAAAATAACACATCCTAGATCTGAATTAATTTAATATTTTTCTGAAATACTTTGTTCTTTACATAGTTGAATGTGCTGACAACAAAATCACACAAAAATAAAAAAAATGGAAATCAAAATTTTTAACCCATGGAGGTCTGGATTTGGAGTCACACTCATGAGGCTCAGTAGTGTGTGTGGCCTCCTCGTGCCTGTATGACCTCCCTACAATGCCTGTGCATGCTCCTGATGAGGTGGCAGACGGTCTCCTGAGGGATCTCCTCCCAGACCTGGACTAAAGCATCTGCCAACTCCTGGACAGTCTGTGGTGCAACGTGACGTTGGTGGATAGAGCGAGACATGATGTCCCAGATGTGCTCAATTGGATTCAGGTCTGGGGAACGGGCGGGCCAGTCCATAGCATCAATGCCTTCGTCTTGCAGGAACTGCAAACACACTCTAGCCACATGAGTTCTAGCATTGTCTTGCATTAGGAAGAACCCAGGGCCAACCGCACCAGCATATGGTCTCACAAGGGGTCTGAGGATCTCATCTCGGTACCTAATGGCAGTCAGGCTACCTCTGGAGAGCACATGGAGGGCTGTGCGGCCCTCCAAAGAAATGCCACCCCACACCATTACTGACCCAATGCCAAACCGGTCATGCTGGAGGATAGTGCAGGCAGCAGAACAATCTCCACGGCGTCTCCAGACTCTGTCACATGTGCTCAGTGTGAACCTGCTTTCATCTGTGTCTTCACAGGGCGCCAGTGGCGAATTTGCCAATCTTGGTGTTCTCTGGCAAATGCCAAACGTCCTGCACGGTGTTGGGCTGTAAGCACAACCCCCACCTGTGGACGTCGGGCCCTCATATCACCCTCATGGAGTCTGTTTCTGACCGTTTGAGCAGACACATGCACATTTGTGGCCTGCTGGAGGTCATTTTGCAGGGCTCTGGCAGTGCTCCTCCTGTTCCTCCTTGCACAAAGGCGGAGGTAGCGGTCCTGCTGCTGGGTTGTTGCCCTCCTACGGCCTCCTCAACGTCTCCTGATGTACTGGTCTGTCTTCTGGTAGCGCCTCCATGCTCTGGACACTATGCTGACAGACACAGCAAACCTTCTTGCCACAACTCGCATTGATGTGCCATCCTGGATAAGCTGCACTACCTGAGCCACTTGTGTGGGTTGTAGACTCCGTCTCATGCTACCACTAGAGTGAAAGCACCGCCAGCATTCAAAAGTGACCAAAACATCAGCCAGGAAGCATAGGAACTGAGAAGTGGTCTATGGTTACCACCTGCAGAACCACTCCTTTATTGGGGGTGTCTTGCTAATTGCCTATAATTTCCACCTGTTGTCTATCCCATTTGCACAATAGCATGTGAAATTGATTGTCACTCAGTGTTGCTTCCTAAGTGGACAGTTTGATTTCACAGAAGTGTGATTGACTTGGAGTTACATTGTGTTGTTTAAGTGTTCCCTTTATTTTTTTTGAGCAGTGTATATAAATATATATATGTGTATATATATATATATATATATATATATATATATTTATTTATTTATTTATTTATTTCTATATATACACTCACATAGTTAAAGATATCTGATTTAACCTCTTTTCAAATAATATTTTTATTTTTTTATTTCTAAATTTAAATCATCCAGCCAGTAACAGCAATAGTACCTTCCAAAAAAAAAACTATTACCTTACTTTAGATATTAAGTTAGTCAATTTTAAACCATCTTTAACCCTTCTTTTGTAATTTGTTTTTAATCCTAAACAAGCACAATAAAACATTGATATAATAATTATTCTATCCAGAACCCATCATATACTAATTTTCTGACCTAAAAATTTGTTATGCTTTAACATAAAAAAAAAAAAAAAAAACTGTTATTTTGTAGTAATTTATTCTTTATAAGTTCCTCCTCTGAACTCCATTAAAGAAGGTGTTGGAGGATAATTTCTCTGTGGAGGAGCAAGAGCAGGCGGTACCATTGGGCCATATTTCAGACTCTAGCCCACCAGATGTGGGTAAGAGGTGAAGCTGTACCCTCTCACCAACCACCTTCATTACCCTCATAGTCACTGGAGGAAGTCGAGGAGTAGGATGACGACGATGTTTTTACCACCACCATGCTGGAGTCAAAATATTTGCAGTGGATTTCTTAAATTATTCACTGTCCACACACAGGTGTCAGTTTAGTCTTCACCACAGGCAGATTTTCCTCAAGCCAAGACTAATAAACCAGTTGCATTCCTAACTTTGATTTCTCTGTTATACTACACATGTTTGTTAATTTTATTTAGGAGTATTTGAATTCACTCCAAGCAGGGTAACTATACAGTAGTATCTATCCACTCTTAATGGTTCTCCAGATAGCAAGTTTCAACTGACAGCCCCTTCAGCTTTTCTATTTCATGACTACATTTCATAAGCGCAGCTGGGATATTCTATTTTTTTTTAACTATACCTTTTTAGGCCAAGTTATTTTGTATAAACCCAAAAAGAAAATTTACTTTTAAATTTGTTTCTTTAATGAACTGTAAGCAATTTTTTTCAAAACTATGGCACAGCAGTCAAGTAGTGTAAAAAACGAAATAGTGCCAAGTACAAATTAAATTTGAAAAATATTATTATTTGCCCAAAAATATATATTACTTTGTGTGTGAACAAAATTCCGCTAAATTATTAATTTATCAATATTAGGGATGAGCGAACCCGAACTGTATAGTTCGGGTTCGTACCGAATTTTGGGGTGTCCGTGACACGGACCCGAACCCGAACATTTTCGTAAAAGTCCGGGTTCGGTGTTCGGCGCTTTCTTGGCGCTTTTTGAAAGGCTGCAAAGCAGCCAATCAACAAGCGTCATACTACTTGCCCCAAGAGGCCATCACAGCCATGCCTACTATTGGCATGGCTGTGATTGGCCAGTGCAGCATGTGACTCAGCCTCTATATAAGCTTGGGTCACGTAGCGCTGCACGTCACTCTGCTGTTACAAGTGTAGGGAGAGGTTGCAGCTGCGACGTTAGGGCGAGATTAGGCAGTGATTAACTCCTCCAAAACACTTAAGACAGTGATCGATCTACAGCTGTGGATCATTGAACTGCTGCTATTCAATTGCTCACTGTTTTTAGGCTGCCCAGAGCGTTTTTCAGTCACTTTTTTCTGGGGTGATCGGCGGCCATTTTGTGGCTTGTGGTGCGCCAGCACAAGCTGCCACCAAGTCCATTTAACCATCTATAGTGTGGTTATTTTTTGCTATATCCTACATCAGGGGCAAGCTGTCACCAAGTCCATTTAACCATCAATAGTGTAATTATTTTTTGGCTATATCCTACATCAAGGGAAAGCTGCAACCAAGTCCATTTAACCATCAATAGTGTGGTTATTTTTTGGCTATATCCTACATCAGGGGCAAGCTGCCACCAAGTCCATTTAACCATCAATAGTGTGGTTATTTTTTGGCTATATCCTACATCAGGGGCAAGCTGCCACCAAGTCCATTTAACTATCAATAGTGTGGTTATTTAAATCTATCCCTAAAAGGGTATATTAGATTCAAGGTGCTGATAGGGTCATTCTCAATAACTTCACACACACGCTACTGTGCATATCCAAGTCTAATTCTGTCCGTAAAGGTATACCTGTCACCCAGCGCCTAAATAATAGGCCTCAAATTTATATTCAGCTAAATCTGTCATTACTGCTGTGCCTGTATTAGTGTAATACGGTACCTAAATAGATAGCCAGATAGTGTTAGGTGTCTGTAAAAAAAGGCCTGAATTTGAATTCAATACATTGGGCCAAATAATATTTTTCTTATTGTTATGAACGGTAACAATGAGGAAAACATCTAGTAAGGGACGCGGACGCGGACATGGTCGTGGTGGTGTTAGTGGACCCTCTGGTGCTGGGAGAGGACGTGGCCGTTCTGCCACAGCCACACGTCCTAGTGTACCAACTACCTCAGGTCCCAGTAGCCGCCAGAATTTACAGGGATATTTGGTGGGGCCCAATGCCGTTCTAAGGATGGTAAGGCCTGAGCAGGTACAGGCATTAGTCAATTGGGTGGCCGACAGTGGATCCAGCACATTCACATTATCTCCCACCCAGTCTTCTGCAGAAAGCGCACAGATGGCGCATGAAAACCAAGCCCATCAGTCTGTCACATCACCCCCATGCATATCAGGGAAACTGTCTGAGCCTCAAGTTATGCAGCAGTCTCTTATGCTGTTTGAAGACTCTGCTGGCAGGGTTTCCCAAGGGCATCCACCTAGCCCTTCCCCAGCGGTGGAAGACATAGAATGCACTAACGCACAACCACTTATGTTTCCTGATGATGAGGACATGGGAATACCACCTCAGCACGTCTCTGATGATGATGACGAAACACAGGTTCCAACTGCTGCGTCTTTCTGCAGTGTGCAGACTGAACAGGAGGTCAGGGATGAAGACGATGCAGGGGACGATGAGGTCCTAGACCCCACATGGAATGAAGGTCATGCCACTGACTTTCACAGTTCAGAGGAAGAGGCAGTGGTGAGACCGAGCCAACAGCGTAGCAAAAGACAAAGAGGGAGCAGTGGGCAAAAGCAGAACACCCGCCGCCAAGAGACTCCGCCTGCTACTGACCACTGCCATCTGGGACCGAGCACCCCAAAGGCAGCTTCAAGGAGTTCCCTGGCATGGCACTTCAAACAATGTGCTGACGACAAGACCCGAGTGGTTTGCACGCTGTGCCATCAGAGCCTGAAGCGAGGCATTAACGTTCTGAACCTTAGCACAACCTGCATGACCAGGCACCTGCATGCAAAGCATGAACTGCAGTGGAGTAAACACCTTAAAAACAAGGAAGTCACTCAGGCTCCCCCTGCTACCTCTTCTGCTGCTGCCGCCTCGGCCTCTTCTGCTGCTGCCGCCTCGGCCTCTTCCTCCGCCTCTGGAGGAACGTTGGCACCTGCCGCCCAGCAAACATGGGATGTACCACCAACACCACCACCTGCGTCACCAAGCATCTCAACCATGTCACACGGCAGCGTTCAGCTCTCCATCTCACAAACATTTGAGAGAAAGCGTAAATTCCCACCTAGCCACCCTCGATTCCTGGCCCTGAATGCCAGCATTTCTAAACTACTGGCCTATGAAATGCTGTCATTCAGGCTGGTGGACACAGACAGCTTCAAACAGCTCATGTTGCTTGCTGTCCCACAGTATGTTGTTCCCAGCCGGCACTACTTCTCCAAGAGAGCCGTGCCTTCCCTGCACAACCAAGTATCCGATAAAATCAAGTGTGCACTGCGCAACGCCATCTGTGGCAAGGTCCACCTAACCACAGATACGTGGACCAGTAAGCACAGCCAGGGACGCTATATCTCCCTAACTGCACACTGGGTAAATGTAGAGGCGGCTGGGCCCCAGGCGAAGAGCTGTTTGGCGCATGTCCTTCCGCCGCCAAGGATCGCAGGGCAACATTCTTTGCCTCCTGTTGCCTCCTCCTCCTACTCAGCTTCCTCCTCCTTATCCTCCACCTGCTTATCCAGTCAGCCACACACCTTCACCACCAACTTCAGCACAGCCTGGGGTAAACATCAGCAGGCCATTCTGAAACTCATATGTTTGGGGGACAGGCCCCACACCGCACAGGATTTGTGGCGGGGTATAGAACAACAGACCGACGAGTGGTTGAGGCCGGTGAGCCTCAAGCCCGGCCTGGTGGTGTGCGATAATGGGCGAAATCTCGTTGCAACTCTGGGACTAGCTGGTTTGACGCACATCCCTTGCCTGGCGCATGTGCTGAATTTGGTGGTGCAGAAGTTCATTCGCAACTACCCCGACATGTCAGAGCTGCTGCATAAAGTGCGGGCCGTCTATTCGCGCTTCCGGCGTTCACATCCTGCCGCTGCTCGCCTGTCTGCGCTACAGCGTAACTTCGGCCTTCCCGCTCACCTCATATGCGACGTGCCCACCAGGTGGAACTCCACCTTGCACATGCTGGACAGACTGTGCGAACAGCAGCAGACCATAGTGGAGTTTCAGCTGCAGCTTGCACGGGTCAGTCGCACTGCGGAACAGCACCACTTCACCACCAATGACTGGGCCTCCATGCGAGACCTGTGTGCCCTGTTGCGCTGTTTCGAGTACTCCACCAACATGGCCAGTGGCGATGACGCCATTATCAGCATTACAATACCACTTCTATGTCTCCTTGAGAAAACACTTAGGGCGATGATGGAAGAGGAGGTGGCCCAGGAGGAGGAGGAGGAGGAGAAAGAGGGGTCATTTTTAGCACTTTCAGGCCAGTCTCTTCGAAGTGACTCAGAGGGAGGTTTTTTGCAACAGCAGAGGCCAGGTACAAATGTGGCCAGACAGGGCCCACTACTGGAGGACGAGGAGGACGAGGATGAGGTGGAGGAGGATGAAGCATGTTCACAGCGGGGTGGCACCCAACGCAGCTCGGGCCCATCACTGGTGCGTGGCTGGGGGGAAACGCAGGACGATGACGATACGCCTCCCACAGAGGACAGCTTGTCCTTAACTCTGGGCAGCCTGGCACACATGAGCGACTACATGCTGCAGTGCCTGCGCAACGATAGCAGAGTTGCCCACATTTTAACGTGTGCGGACTACTGGGTTGCCACCCTGCTGGATCCCCGGTACAAAGACAATGTGCCCACCTTACTTCCTGCACTGGAGCGTGATAGGAAGATGCGCGAGTACAAACGCACGTTGGTAGACGCGCTACTGAGAGCATTCCCAAATGTCACAGGGGAACAAGTGGAAGCCCAAGGCGAAGGCAGAGGAGGAGCAAGAGGTCGCCAACGCAGCTGTGTCACGGCCAGCTCCTCTGAGGGCAGGGTTAGCATGGCAGAGATGTGGAAAAGTTTTTTCACCACGCCACAGCTAACTGCACCACAACCTGATACGGAACGTGTTAGCAGGAGGCAACATTTCACTAACATGGTGGAACAGTACGTGTGCACACCCCTCCACGTACTGACTGATGGTTCGGCCCCATTCAACATCTGGGTCTCCAAATTGTCCATGTGGCCAGAGCTAGCCTTTTATGCCTTGGAGGTGCTGGCCTGCCCGGTGGCCAGCGTTTTGTCTGAACGTGTATTCAGCACGGCAGGGGGCGTCATTACAGACAAACGCAGCCGCCTGTCTACAGCCAATGTGGACAAGCTGACGTTCATAAAAAAGAAACAGGCATGGATCCCACAGGACCTGTCCATCCCTTGTGCAGATTAGACATTAACTACCTCCCCTTAACCATATATTATTGTACTCCAGGGCACTTCCTCATTCAATCCTATTTTTATTTTCATTTTACCATTATATTGCGGGGCAACCCAAAGTTGAATGAACCTCTCCTCTGTCTGGGTGCCGGGGCCTAAAAATATCTGACAGTGGCCTGTTCCAGTGGTGGGTGACATGAAGCCTGATTCTCTGCTATGACATGAAGACTGATTCTCTGCTGACATGAAGCTAGATTCTCTGCTATGGGACCTCTCTCCTCTACCTGGGTGCCTGGGCCTAAATATCTGACAATGGACTGTTCCAGTGGTGGGTGACGTGAAGCCTGATTCTCTGCTATGACATGAAAACTGATTCTCTGCTGACATGAAGCCAGATTCTCTGCTATGGGACCTCTCTCCTCTGCCTGGGTGCCTGGGCCTAAATATCTGACAATGGACTGTTCCAGTGGTGGGTGACGTGAAGCATGATTCTCTGCTATGACATGAAGCCAGATTCTATGTTATGGGACCTCTCTCCTCTGTCTAGGTGCCGGGGCCTAAATTATATGACAATGGACTGTTCCAATGTTGGGTGACGTGAAGCATGATTCTCTGCTATGACATGAAGACTGATTCTCTGCTGACATGAAGCCAGATTCTCTGCTATGGGACCTCTCTCGACTGCCTGGGTGCCTGGGCCTAAATATGTGACAATGGACTGTTCCAGTGGTGGGTGACGTGAAGCATGATTCTCTGCTATGACATGAAGACTGATTCTCTGCTGACATGAAGCCAGATTCTCTGCTATGGGACCTCTCTCCTCTGTCTGGGTGCCGGGGCCTAAATATATGACAATGGACTGTTCCAGTGGTGGGTGACGTGAAGCCTGATTCTCTGCTATGACATGAAGACAGATTCTCTGCTGACATGAAGCCTGAATCTCTGTTATGGGACCTCTCTCCTCTGTCTGGGTGCCGGGGCCTAAAAATATCTGACAGTGGCCTGTTCCAGTGGTGGGTGACATGAAGCCTGATTCTCTGCTATGACATGAAGACTGATTCTCTGCTGAGTCGCTGACATGAAGCCAGATTCTATGTTATGGGACCTCTCTCCTCTGCCTGGGTGCCGGGGCCTAAATTATATGACAATGGACTGTTCCAATGTTGGGTGACGTGAAGCATGATTCTCTGCTATGACATGAAGACTGATTTTCTGCTGACATGAAGCCAGATTCTATGTTATGGGACCTCTCTCCTCTGTCTGGGTGCCGGGGGGACTAAAAATATCTGACAGTGGCCTGTTCCAGTGGTGGGTGACATGAAGCCTGATTCTCTGCTATGACATGAAGACTGATTCTCTGCTGACATGAAGCCAGATTCTATGTTATGGTACCTCTCTCCTCTGTCTGGGTGCCGGGGCCTAAATTATATGACAATGGACTGTTCCAATGTTGGGTGACGTGAAGCATGATTCTCTGCTATGACATGAAGACTGATTCTCTGCTGACATGAAGCCAGATTCTATGTTATGGGACCTCTCTACTTTGTCTGGGTGCTGGGGCCTAAATTATATGACAATGGACTGTTCCAATGTTGGGTGACGTGAAGCATGATTCTCTGCTATGACATGAAGACTGATTCTCTGCTGAGTCGCTGACATGAAGCCAGATTCTATGTTATGGGACCTCTCTCCTCTGTCTGGGTGCCGGGGCCTAAATTATATGACAATGGACTGTTCCAATGTTGGGTGACGTGAAGCATGATTCTCTGCTATGACATGAAGACTGATTCTCTGCTGACATGAAGCCAGATTCTATGTTATGGGACCTCTCTACTTTGTCTGGGTGCCGGGGCCTAAATTATATGACAATGGACTGTTCCAATGTTGGGTGACGTGAAGCATGATTCTCTGCTATGACATGAAGACTGATTTTCTGCTGACATGAAGCCAGATTTTATGTTATGGGACCTCTCTATCCTCTGTCTGGGTGCCGGGGGGCCTAAAAATATCTGACAGTGGCCTGTTCCAGTGGTGGGTGACATGAAGCCTGATTCTCTGCTATGACATGAAGACTGATTCTCTGCTATGACATGAAGCCTGATTCTCTGCTATGACATGAAGACTGATTCTCTGCTGACATGAAGCCAGATTCTATGTTATGGGACCTCTCTCCTCTGTCTGGGTGCCGGGGCCTAAATTATATGACAATGGACTGTTCCAATGTTGGGTGACGTGAAGCCTGATTCTCTGCTATGACATATAGCCTGATTCTCTGCTATGACATAAAGATTGATTCTCTGCTGACATGAAGCCAGATTCTATGTTATGGGACCTCTCTCCTCTGCCTGGGTGCCGGGGCCTAAATATCTGACAATGGACTGTTCCAGTTTTGGGTGACGTGAAGCCTGATTCTCTGCTATGACATGAAGCCTGATTCTCTGCTATGGGACCTCTCTTCAATTGATATTGGTTAATTTTTATTTATTTTATTTTTATTTTTATTTTAATTCATTTCCCTATCCACATTTGTTTGCAGGGGATTTAACTACATTTTGCTGCCTTTTGCAGCCCTCTAGCCCTTTCCTGGGCTGTTTTACAGCCTTTTTAGTGTCGAAAAGTTCGGGTCCCCATTGACTTCAATGGGGTTCGGGTTCGGGACGAAGTTCGGGTCGGGTTCGGATCCCGAACCCGAACATTTCCGGGAAGTTCGGCCGAACTTCTCGAACCCGAACATCCAGGTGTTCGCTCAACTCTAATCAATATGTCAAAAAGTATAATAATAAAATTTGTATTTGAAAATTGAATACATACAGTCTAGAGATTAATAACTACTAAAACTGTATGTGCATTTATTTTTTTCATGTCATTTAAAAATCACATTTATCTAAAAAAATTAGAAGTTTCAATAAAATAATAAAAAATTATTGTTAGAAGAAAAAAACAGAAATAATCTTAGTGATTACGCAAATTTAATTGTTGGAGCATTTCATCCTCATTAACAAAAGAAAACCGGGATGAATTTAGTGGAATCTCTCAAAAAATGGTGACATGATTTCTATAATAATCAGGTGATAATTTTCATTACATATATTCTTTAACTAAATTAATCATGTATATAGCTACATCAAAATGTGCCAATAATTCTACATTCACAAAACCGGATTACCACACGGCTACGTATGACACCAGTCACACAAAACCATGTAGAGAGAGGCCAACACAGAAGTCACACATCCCTCCCAGGATGACTGACGACACCATGTTCGAACCTCGATCCTTAAACAAATATAAATAATAAAATAATAAACTTTTTTTTGTGTTTATCAACCAGTCCTGTACAGTTTTAACTGCACAACAACTGCTTACAATGGAAGGCCAGGTGCAGTCCCCACCTTTAACAGTGACAACCACAACAAGGTTCACCCAAACACAATTATTTCAAAATAACAAACTAAAATAAAAAATGTAATAAAAAAAAATAAAAAATTGACTTCGGTTCCGGCGCTGGAATGCAGGACGTGGAGTGAGTGAGCTCCGGCGCCTGTTCCTCTAATATCTCCTGCGCTCCGTTTTCAGCGGCATCAAGGGACTCTGAAAACCACCTGAGAGCTCCCACACAGCGGCGGTGTCCGGTCCATGGACCGTTATTTGTTACGGAGCGGCAGATGGCAAGTTACAAGCAGGGCAAGTCAGACCGCAATTACCATGCTGGGCAAGATGGAGGATTTCCGCCCTGCTTCCCCGATTAGCAACATGGGAATTGATAAAGCGGCGGTCGATGGTGGTAAGCCAAGTGAGGATCTGCTCAAAATTGATTATAAAACTCTAGCCATTGAAGTGGCCAAGTATTTGGCTCCAGACATTAAGGAGATGCTCGCTAAGACTCTCACACAGTCTCTGCATGAACTGCATGATACGGTAGCGAGACATGAGTGGAGCATAGAGGAGTTGGAGCAAAGGGTTGCGGCAATGGAGGAAGATGTCTCCAGATGTAACCGTGCTAACCAGGATCTGTTTAAACAGAATATTGTGCTGAAAGATCGCCTGGAAGACCTAGAGAACAGGTCTAGGCGGAATAATTTGCGGATAGTAGGCTTACCAGAGTCTATCAAGCAGTCAGCTCTGAGAGAAATATGCGAGATGGATATTCCACAAGCCCTAAATTTATGTGGGAGACACAAGGTGGAGAGGGTTCACCGTGTGGGGCCTGCCATGGACTCTCAGACGCAAAATGCCACCAACTCCCAAAGTATACCATCAAAGCCGCGCCAAGTCATCATGCGATTTCTGGACTATACCGACAAAGAGTTCATCCTGAGGGCCTTTAGAGCTCGCAAAGGGCCACTGAAAGTGAGAGGACATATGTTACTGATGTTCGCAGACTACTCAGCTATGGTGGCAAAGAGACTACGTGAATTTAGTACTGTCTGCTCGGATCTATACAGACAACAAGTGAGATTCCAGCTACTGTACCCAGCGATTTTAAAAGTTACCTTACCTGAAGGTGAAGTGAAAACTTTCCAAGACCCGGATGCTGCAGCGGACTTCTTCCATGCAAATATCCGAAGGGGAGAGCAGCGACAAAGAGGCAGATCTCCGGGACAACGTCAGCAGGACAAAGAAAGAACAAAGAGTCCAGAATGGAGACGCTCACCACCTATTGACAAGCGGAGAAGGGATTGGGAGCTGGTTCCGGTAGACAAGCGGACCCCTCGCTCCAGAAGAAGGGACTCATGGTCGCGGTGAAGCGGTCATTGCAGGTGGATGCGTTAAAATTGGGCGCAGGACTCATGTAGCCCGTATAGTGTTGGCGTTTTGGGGAATGTTGATGTGAAGGGCTTTATAGACCCAGAGTTGTGTAGGGGGCAAAACCTATAGAATCGCCATTATGATTGTCTTAATAATGTCTGTGCATGGTATGCGGTTTGCATTATTGTAATTGAGAGGGATGGGCAGTCAGTCTTGGCAGTCCAGAAAAAAGAGAAGTCAGGAGGAATAGTGAGGGGGTAATGCATAGATTGATGTGTTACAGCAGAAGTACAGTTCTAGGGCATGGTCCTAGTAATCAGGGAGGGGGGAGGGAAGGAGTGTTTTATTTCTATTTCTATTTATGCTTTGTTGTAAAAAGTGTTTTCTATGTTCATGCATCAGCCGACGCTCATCTCCAGAACCATTTGATCAGGGGTTATGTGCACCCAGTTCCAATTCTCGTCTTTGTAATGTCTGATATTGAAATTAGTGGGGAATATGAAAATAGTTAGCTGGAATGTAAAGGGCTTACGCTCACCGCAAAAGAGGTGGATTATTCTCCGCCACCTTAAGAAGATAAAACCTGACATAGCTCTGCTTCAGGAAACTCATCTGTTAGTTAGAGATTTTGGGAGAATGAAAAAATTGTGGGTTGGACACGTGATTGGATGAGCTTCCTCTGAGCGGAGAGCAGGAGTCCTGATACTGTTTAACAAAGCTTTCAATTCCACCCTGTTAGGGTCGGTGGCAGATGATGAAGGGAGGTGGGTCAAAGTATTGATACAAGTCCAAAATGTAAAGTACACTATCTACAATGTTTATGGTCCGAACTCCAATAACACTCAATTTTTTTAGGGCATTGGAAGGTAATCTACTCACAGATAAGACCTCTAATCTAATAGTAGGAGGCGATTTCAATTCCGTAGTAGTGGGGAAGGAGGATAGGAGAACCAAATCGATGGAAGGTAGAACTAATATGACACAGGACGCAATTTTAGGGCCTATGATGGAATCGGTAGGATTGGTTGATCCCTGGCGGCAATATCACCCAGACGATAGGGAGTTCACGTTTTAGGCCTCATGCACACGACCATATTTTTTTGCGGTCCGTGACCGTTTTTTCGTCCGTGGGTTTTCCTTGATTTTTGGAGGATCCATGGACATGAAAAAAAAGTTGTTTTGGTGTCCGCCTGGCTGTGCGGAGTCAAACGGATCTGTCCTGAATTACAATGCAAGTCAATGGGGACGGATCCGTTTGACGTTGACACAATATGGTGCAATTTCAAACGGATCCCTCCCTCCCCTGTAGTTAACTCGTTGGTGGCCAGTGGGCCCCCTCCCTCCCCTGTAGTTAACTCGTTGGTGGCAAGTGCGGCCGGCCCCCCTCCCTCCCCTGTAGTTAACTCGTTGGTGGCCAGTGGGCCCCCCCTCCCTCCCCTGTAGTTAACTCGTTGGTGGCCAGTGGGCCCCCCTCCCTCCCCTGTAGTTAACTCGTTGGTGGCCAGTGGGCCCCCTCCCTCCCCTGTAGTTAACTCGTTGGTGGCCAGTGCGGCCGGCCCCCCTCCCTCCCCTGTAGTTTACTCGTTGGTGGCCAGTGGGCCCCCCTCCCTCCCCTGTAGTTAACTCGTTGGTGGCCAGTGCGGCCGGCCCCCCTCCCTCCCCTGTAGTTAACTCGTTGGTGGCCAGTGCGGCCGGCCCCCCTCCCTCCCCTGTAGTTAACTTGTTGGTGGCCAGTCGGCCCCCCCTCCCTCCCCTGTAGTAAACTCGTTGTTGGCCAGTGGGCACCCCCTCCCTCCCCTGTAGTTAACTCGTTGGTGGGCAGTGCGGCCGGCCCCCCTCCCTCCCCTGTAGTTAACTTGTTGGTGGCCAGTGGCCCCCCCACCCCTGTAGTTAACTCGTTGGTGGCCAGTGGGCCCCCCCCTCCCTCCCCTGTAGTTAACTCGTTGGTGGCCAGTGGGCCCTCTCCCCTCCCTCTCCCTCCTAATTAAAATCTCCCCCCCTATCATTGGTGGCAGCGGAGAGTACCGATCGGAGTCCCAGTTTAATCGCTGGGGCTCCGATCGGTAACCATGGCAACCAGGACGCTACTGCAGTCCCGGTTGCCATGGTTACTTAGCAGTTTGTAGAAGCATTATACTTACCTACGAGCTGCGATGTCTGCGTCCGGCTGGGAGCTTCTCCTACTGGTAAGTGACAGGTCATTAAGCAATGCGCCGCACAGATCTGTCACTTACCAGTAGGAGGAGCTCCCGGCCGGACGCAGACATCGCAGCTCGCAGGTAAGTATAATGCTACTACAAATTGCTAAGTAATCATGGCAACCGGGACTGCAGTAACGTCCTGGTTGCCATGGTTACCGATCGGAGCCCCAGCGATTAAACTGGGACTCCGATTGGTACTCTCCGCTGCCACCAATGATAGGGGGGGAGATTTTAATTAGGAGGGAGAGGGAGGGGAGAGGGCCCACTGGCCACCAACGAGTTAACTACAGGGGAGGGAGGGGGGGGTCCACTGGCCACCAACGAGTTAACTACAGGGGAGGGAGGGGAGGGCCCACTGGCCACCAACGAGTTAACTACAGGGGAGGGAGGGGGGGCCTACTGGCCACCAACGAGTTAACTGTCAAAAAAATAGGACAGGTGTCACGAGTTGGAGGTCCCAGGAGAGACCACCGCGTCGTCAAGCAATAAACGGAAATCAGGTACAGACACATAAGAGTTTATTGCACAAACAGAAACATGAAAGGCAGCACAGAGAAAACATGAGCTCTATGTACCGTCAGCACAGTGGGAGAAAACCCCCACTGCGCCACTGTCTAGTAATACTCCAGAGGGGCGTAACTAAGCAACTCCTGGTTTTCACTAGAGCCCTAGATGGTAGGGTTAGACTTAGCCGCAGGAAGTTGCCAGGGTCCACTCTGGAGCGTGAACTAGACAGTGACAGCAGGAGCGAAAGGACAACAGGTACCAGAAGGTACCGATGGCACATAGGCAAACATAACAGACAGGTAAATACAAAACAGGGCAAATAATAACACAAGCAGGAGTTCATGCAAGGGAGCAGGAGTGGCAATGAGCAGAGAAGGACTTGCTCCACCAGTAGAACTGCATGGCCTTGTCATGCCACTCTGCTGCAAAGGCTTGCTGAACACAGACATCAGAATAAACACAAAGTAACTAAAACATAACTGACAGAACAGATAACAGAAAGACAGGAAGGAAGACATCAAAATGGACGGGAAAGAGGACGCAAATGAACAAGTAGGGAAACCCACAGAGCACAGACAGACACGGATCCCATGGGTCAGCAGCATGGGAGAGAAAGTACAAACCAGGAGCAGGACAAGACAACACACACCAGGAGAGCTGACACAGAACTGAGGAAACCTCAGGCTTATATACAGGTTCCATGGGTGCAGCAGAGAGACCACACCCATGGAGCAGACAGAGGATTAACTCCTAATAGGAATACAGGGGAGTTAACCCATACAGAACCACAAATAATACAGAGGAACAGAACTTCAGCGAGGAGCGCCGAACAAGCAAGAACGGAAGGTCACAGCCAGAGATAGTGGCTGTGACAACAGGTCATATTTTTTTGACGGACAGGATACACGGATCACGGTCTCGGCTGCAAAACGGTGCATTTTCCGATTTTTCCACGGACCCATTGAAAGTCAATGGGTCCGCAAAAAAAAACGGAAAACGGCACAACGCCCACGGATGCACACAACGGTCGTGTGCATGAGGCCTTACTCTCACGCCAGAGACTCATGGTCACGCATTTATTATATATTCACCCAGGTCACCTTATCAGGCTTGGTGGAACATGCTGATATTGGAGATATAGTTATATCGGATCATGCTCCAGTAACCCTGGTGATGAGGGACACGTTCTTAAAGGGGACAGATTATTTGTGGAGGTTTCCCTCAAACTTCAAAAATAAGCTGGTGGGTTGGTGGGAGGAGTATAAGGAGGATAATCAGGCCCATTTGGATGTGCGGGATTTTTTTTGGCACACGTCTAAGGCGGTATTGAGGGGGCGCATCATGGGATATATATTCACCAGAAAAAAAGCATGCCAACAAGCGATGGAACAAGCGAGTGCTAGAGTCAGACAAACATATAAAAAGTTTACGGAAGTCCCCACTGCAGAAAATAAAGCGAAGTGGGTGGAGGCACGCCAGGGTTTTGAGATAAGCGAGAGGGAAAGGGAGGCTTTCAGACAAACAAGAGACTAAAGGCAATTTGAGACTAAAATGTACAGATATGGTCACAAGGCGAGTCGCCTGTTAGCAAACTTGGCTAAAGGTCAGAGAACGCCCCAATTTATTTCCAGCATCAAAGATAACAAGGGGAAGGTGGTTATTGACCCGGCGGGTATAAATGAGATTATAGGTCAGTATTATATGGCTTTGTATGAAGATAACTCCTCATCTCCAATAATTGATACCTTGTTAAAGCAGGTAAAATTACCCACTGTAAAAGCTGACCAACTTCAGAAACTAAATGCTGACGTGACCATAGAGGAACTCCAATCGGTCATCAAAGGCCTAAAAAACGCCAAAGCCCCGGGTCCCGATGGGTTTTCAGAGGAATACTACAAAATACTAATCTCACAAGTATCCCAAGTAATGCTGCAGCTATATAATGACGTGCTGAAGGGCAGAATAGACCCAGATAAAGAAAATGTATCTTACATCAAGCTTTTGCCCAAACCAGGGAAAGATCCCCTACTACCTGGCTCTTACAGGCCTATATCCTTAATAAATGTGGATACCAAAATTCTGTCTAAAATCATAGCTGACAGGTTGGCTTCCTTTCTGCCGTCCCTGATAGGGGCTGAGCAAGTGGGGTTTGTTCAAGGCCGCTCGGCAGTTATGAATATCAGAACGGTTTTAGCGGTCTTGGATAGGGTCTGCCACAGACCTAAAGATGAGGAGACTCCAGCCATGCTCACCTTGGATGCTGAGAAAGCTTTTGACAATGTAAGGTGGGCATGGCTGGAGGCAGTGTTAGATAAACTAGGATTTAAGGGGGCTTTTAGAACGTTTGTTGCGAACCTATATAAATGTCCGAAGGCAAGGGTTTATACCCAGGGCTATTTATCGAAACCTTTTGGTTTAAAGAAAGGCACGAGGCAGGGGTGCCCGCTCTCTCCTCTGCTGTTCAACCTGGCATTGGAACCTCTGCCGCGATTTTTGTGTTCGTCGGATTTGTATGAGGGAATAGAGGTGGGATCGTCACAAGTAAAGGCAGCACTTTTTGCTGATGATGTGGTTTTATTTCTGGCTAAACCGGAGAAACATATTCCACTTGTCTTTCAGGCTTTGGAGGCCTTTGGAAACTACTCTGGATATAAGGTAAACATATCCAAATGTGAAATCCTACCTCTATTACCCATGCGTGAGGCCCTAAAGAAAAAAATTTAGTAGCTCACTAGGAATTACGATGACTAAATCATATTTGTGATCGGATCGGCTAGCAGATGATGAGCCCTAACCTTAGCAGTGGGGGTGTGGCGGAACTGCTTGTGTAAGGAAAGCCTAAAGGGGGCCACCTTGAAAGGAGGATGTGTGAGTTGAGGGCTGTGGGTGGGAGAGTCAGCTGTAGCTGAAGACCGCGTCACTCGGGAGCTCCCTGCTCCCACCTTTTGTAGTGGTGCCGGCGCCTCCCCTCACACAAATGCGGCGTCTACCGCGCCTATACTTGTGATCGGATCGGCTAGCAGATGATGAGCCCTAACCTTAGCAGTGGGGGTGTGGCGGAACTGCTTGTGTAAGGAAAGCCTAAAGGGGCCAAAAATGACGCGTGAGACACGGATAGTACAAAGGACTCATGTTACGGACTTACAGTACTACCTTCTGAAAAGCGCAAGACATTTCGGAGCGTGGATTGGGAATGTACCCGGTATAGCAAGAAGACCGCCACCGACCTAGTCTCTCTACGACGTGCACCAGGGTGCTATATTTTGAAGCTGCGGAAGTCGCGCCCGTCCTAAAGGAATGCCCCGCGATTGATTGCGGGTTTACCTTTACCTTGGAGAGGAGGCTCCGGACGTGCTCTAGGAAGACCTGAATGCTGAGGGGAATGGAGCCAAGAGCTAGTAGGGGAGATCAGCTGAATCATCGTCAGCCTGGGCCCACAGGTGCCCATGAATAGCCTAGTAATCAGCCAGCCTGGGCCCACAGGTAATTATAATCAGCCCAGCGGTCAGCCAGCCTGGGCCCACAGGTACGTATAATCAGCCCTGTAATCCGCCTCCCCTCCCACAAATGCAGCAATATATTTGCTTGATACCTGTGGTCGGACAGGCCATCAGAAAGGTGAACCCAACCTATCTACCCCCATCCATGACAAGCAGTATAATCACGCCACGACTGCCGCGGTATGGCAGCCCTAAGGGGCCAAAAAGAGCAGCCCTTGTTTAGAATAAATATATACATACCGTTACGACACCCGATTTTGAACGGAAAAAGACCTTTCACGATGGAGGTGCGGAATATACCGTATATATCACAGTGACTACCATCTACCTTACCTCTTTGTCATGTGAACCGCCACCTCGTTCTTGGAGATGGTTAATGCGATGTAATTGAAAGAGTGGCCAGTAACCAGAAACGATTTACTCCTATGTTGACTAACGTATGACCATATTACGAGAAGGTCTGAATCCTGAGAGCTGCAGACTGAAACAAATAATGGTGAATCTGTTGGTAGGGCCTAGATGAATTCCAACCATCCGCCCAGGGCCCTGATCGGGCACCCACTGTTCCTGGTGGCAAAATACTTTACCTCTACTTATTCCCCAGGCCACACTTCCTATTAAGGGCCCATGAGTCAGAACATGGTGTCTGCCGTCTTACTGTAGTAGTAATTTAAGTGAAATGTGTAACCCACCAGGCCTGGGGAACCATCCACCGGAATACATGGCTATTTGATTAACGAGCTAATGTTGCCTGTAATGAGGGCAGAACGTACACGATGCCTGCAGTTGTGACAGAAAATGCTTAAGGTCGTGATGAACTGTGTATGCTGCTCCTGTAGTCGTGATAGGACTGGTCGTGTCAGAAGACATGACAGACTTCGTAAGCTGCGCCTTATTACTGTACCTTCTACTGGAAGATGGACCGATACTCAGGACTTAGGCCGGACACCAACACCCTCAGCCCGAGTTTGTAGCTGAAGTAAGCATGCCTGGGAGAAGATGATGTCCGCAAAGGCGGGCTTGGGATGACTGCTAATAAAGAAAACAATGAAACCCAACAACCTAGAAAATAACAGTCAGGGAAAACAATAACGTGCGTGAGACTCTGATGGCACGAGTCACACGTGCGAGCCACCACGAGAAATTTGTTTTGCGAACCACAGATTGCCGAGCCATGCGAGCGGGTCTAAAGGCAGAAAAGACATGGGACTTACTTGTTGTGGGACTGCGCAGCCGGCCTCGAATGGCGTTGTTGTGTGTAAAATTTGAACGGAGAAGCCATACGTGAGAGACTCTAATGGCGGAGCCATGCGTGAGAGACTCTAATGGCGGAGACATGTGTAACACTGAAAAGGAGAAGCCAAGCGTGCGAGACTAATGGCGGAGTCATATGTGTAAACTAAACCGGAGAAGCCATGCGTGAGAGACTAATGGCGGAGTCATAACTCTAATGGCTAGGCCATGCGTGAGAGACTCTAATGGCGGAGTCATATGTAACACTAAAAGGGGGGAAGCCATGCGTGAGAGACTCTAATGGCTAAGCCACGCGTGAGAGACTCTAATGGCAGAGTCATATGTACCACTAAAAGGGGAAAGCCATACGTGAGAGACTCTAATGGCGGAGCCATGCGTGAGAGACTCTAATGGCGGAGTCCTATGTACCACTAAAAGGGGAAAGCCAAACGTGAGAGACTCTAATGGCGGAGCCACGCGTGAGAGACTCTAATGGCGGAGTCATATGTGACACTAAAAGGGGGAGAAGCCATACGTGAGAGACTCGAATGGCGGGGCCATGCGTGAGAGACTCTAATGGCGGAGTCATATGTGTACCATTAAAACGGAGAAGCCATTCGTGAGAGACTAGTGGCAAAGTCATATGTGTAAACCTAAACGGAGAAGCCATGCGTGAGAGGCTCTGATGGCGGAGTCATGTGTGTAAACCTAAAATGGAGAAGCCCTACGTGAGAGACTAATGGCTAAGCCATGTGTGAGAAACTAATGCCGGAGTCATATGTGTAACCTAAAACGGGGAAGCCGTGCGAGAGACTAATGGCGGTGTCATATGTGTAACCAAAAACCCGAAGAAGCCATGGTGAGAAACTAATGGCGAAGCCATGCGTGGGAGGCTCTAATGGCGGAGTCATGTGTGTGAAACTAACCGGAGAGCCATGCGTGAGAGACTAATGGCGGAGCCAAGCGTGAGACTCATGGCGGAGTCATATGTGTAACCTGAAAACGGAGAAGCCATGCGTGGGAGACTCTAATGGTGGAGCCATATGTGCAACACTACAACGGAGAAGTCATGCGTGAGAGACTAATGGCGGAGCCATGCGAGAGATATTCTAATAGCGGATTTTTAATTATATTTTCATATTTTTTTATTTTTTATTATTATTATTATTTTATTTTTTTTGACCACTTATGCAGCTCCAGTATGACTTGGGGACTCGCATATATGTGCCCCTAACGAACGGTCATCGGGCCCCCTAAGCCACGAGGCCCCCTGAAGCCAAGAGACTGACCTGGATGACTTTACAGTGACGATAAGTACTTTAAAACGTGAGCCAGACCTAATGGAAAATGCATGACATTAGTGATCCGAACCACTTGCATAAATGAAACATTAACCGACCGCAAAATTGAACAGATGGGAGAAACCAAGAGCCAGAGGCATGCATTTCGCTAAGAAAAGACCCTTGTCATGACAACCAAAATGAACAGCTGTGAAAACATAGTAGGAACTTACTCCTATTGGTCCACTATCCGCTAGGGAGCTATTTGGTTAACTGGGGCGGGGGATCAATCTGAGTGAATACGAACCAGAAGTAAAGAAGACCAGTCTGAGTGAATGCCAACCAGGATTTAAAGAACACACCAAAAAAGGTAGGCCTAAGGAATGTAACAAACCACCGAGGAAAGAAACGTAAGCCTGAAAAGAGCAGCTATGTTTATTGGAAGAGCAGTATCAGAGCAGTGCGCTGATAGCCCTAGTAAGAATACGGAGTAACCCTTATGAAGTAATGAAAGAAATGCAGCTTTAAGTGGAAACGGAGTATACCACATGATGTAAGAACAAGTGGGTAAATGCAGCTCTGGATGTGAGTGGAGCCTAAAACATAGTATGGGCACAGCTCTGAGTGAATATGCGGAGCATGGTATGGAGCAGCCGTATGAATGCAATCTGAAGTGAGCAGAGTATTAATGTAATGCAACAGCGAACGCTGCTCTAGTAGTGAATGGCGTATAGGACAAAAGTAAATGCAGACACACGGATGTAGCTTTGAAGGTAACCATCCTAACCACGATCATTTGACCATTGGAGCCCAACCCCCTTCTCCCCAGAGCGCTACACGTCACGGACCGCTTTTAAAACATTGACCGTTGATCCACGTTTACCATCACTTGACCCAGCATGCGTGCTTGAGCCAACTGCAACACGCGCCCCGCGTGCGCTAAGCGTATTTGGGTACTCAGAGGGGACTGACAGACACGTGAGCCTGACAATACATGGTGATGCGCGACTGGCGCCCCAGCGATGGGGGCACAGCTGATTGTTGCAGATACCCGGGCCGTACTGCCCCCTATGAATATTTCCCCTACACGACCTATCATGCAGCAGGATAATGTCACCTTCGCCCATATTTCCTCTTCCCCCCCCCCCCCTCCCCCACAGGCAGATACTTTTTTTTTTTTTTTTTTTAAATTTTTTACTGAGACTGGCGCCCTGTAAAGGAAGATGTACTTTAGATCAAATCCCAGAATTGCAGTGCCACGGCCCTAACATCCCCAGACAATACCTGTAACACACCCACAGTAAGCGCTGCTATAGTGAGGGATGCCGGACTGCCACTAGCGACAACCTGTGGAAAGAACACATGTGAGGAGGCGGGTGGATGCGGCGCAAGGATCGGGCGTGTGTGCCAGTGATCCGGCTGCCGCTTGTGAGTGTGAACATGTCTGGCTGGTGTCAGCGCCGTGCCCCCCCCCCCCCGCCCCACTTACCCTCCGTGTGTACCGATGTACGGCCCCTCGCTTCGGCTGCACGCCCTATACTTACCCACCGGAGGAAGTATCGGGGGATCGCGTATCCACGCCGACGCTGGAGCAAGAATGGGAGCAGGAGAATCCCGGAAGTGACGTCAGCCGAGCTGTAGCTGAAGACCGCGTCACTCGGGAGCTCCCTGCTCCCACCTTTTGTAGTGGTGCCGGCGCCTCCCCTCACACAAATGCGGCGTCTACCGCGCCTATACATAACATACCTGGGGATAAAGATAGGGAAGGATCCTCATTCCTTATATCAACTTAATTTCCCACCATTAATATCCCGAATAAGGGCGGATCTAGATAGATGGCAGGGATTACCCCTTTCTTTAATGGGGAGATGCTGCCTGGTGAAAATGATGGGGGTTGCAAAACTATTATACCCCATGCAAACAATCCCACTCTTGTTGCGTCATGCAGATGTCACACTCTTGGAGAGTAGATTTATACGGTTTATATGGCAGGGTAAAAAAAATCAAGGATTGCTTTGAAAAAACTAAAGGTGAGGAAGGAGTTAGGTGGTATCAATTTCCCAGACATTAGGGGCTATAATGTAGCTTGTAACAGCAGGTACATATTGGATTGGGTAAATCAGACATCTTTCTATTCTAATCTCAAACTGGAAAAGCAGCTAGCGAAACCTTGGAATTTAGTGGCATTGTTGCACACCAGTGTTTCTAAGCTGCCAGGGCCTATCAAAAAATCCCTGGTGCTGAGGGACACAATTATTGTATGGAAATCAATACGAAAGATGTACGGTTTGCCCTACCAAATGTCTAAACACCTACCAATAGTGGATAACCCTAATTTCGAACCGGGTAGGGGTGACAAACTCATGACCACTTGGGCACGGGCGGGGATTAGGAAAATGGGGGACTTATTTCAAAATGGGGGACTTAGGTGGATGACACAGGCGGAGTTGAAAAAGAAGTGGAATTTGAGGGAGCCAACTTTTTTGCCGTATATGCAGATTATGTCTTACGGAAAAAGCTTGTGCAAAGACCTGACTAGGGAGTGGAGAGCGAATGATTTTGACTCGCTTCTAGGAATAAAAACTAGACCGTCGATTTAACTTCTTTATCAATATCTTAGAGACAAATGGGAGAAAGTGGATCCCAAAAAAATGTTTCGGAAGTGGGAGACACTTTTGGAGGTGAAAGATATACACCAACCTATATGTTCAGGAATAGGGGCCTTGTATAAAGCCATTCCAAATGAACAGTGGAGGGAGACTCATTTAAAGATATTGCATCATGCAATATATGGGTTTGACATACCCATTTCTGATGCGAGACAGGACAGGTTGACCGCCTGCCCAAAATGCAGCCTTTCAAGATCGGACTTATTCCATGGTTTATGGAGTTGTCCGAGATTGAAGGAATATTGGAATGAGGTGAACAATCTGCTGAAAAATTGTGGTGGGAGGGAAACGAGCATTACGCCTGCAATGGCAATAACACAAGTTCAAATTGTTAAGTCTGGGCAGTCAGATGATTACGCGGTGGAGCCTATCACACCGATGGGGCATAAAGTCCTGTTAGGGGCAAAAAAATGTATACTAAAAGTATGGCTTCAGCCTCAGGTGCCTTCTGTCTTTATGGTTATTGCGCAACTCAAGCACATCTTCCACCTGGAATGGATTGAGGCTTTACAGCAGAAAGAAATTTTGGGGAAAAAATTGTATCGAACTTGGCGCAAATTCGTGCTGAGCTATATAGAACCCTGTGAATACTTAAGAATTATGTCTCCTTTCAAACTGACTGGTATTTGTTAGAAGATCTGAAGGATGCGCTGGGAGCTCTAAAAGTGATATAACCTGATGACTTGCTTAGGAGATTAAGTGATTGGTTATGGAGAATAGGCTGATGTAGGGATTGGGTGGGGGGACCGTGGGAAGGGGGGGAAGTGGGGGGGGGTGTTACTTTGTTACTAAAATATGCATTATAATATGACAGAAATGTTTAATCATAATCATATTAATGTTTGACACTCGATGTCTATGATCAATGTCATATGTCTGATGATGCTATGATTGTTATTATTTTTGATTGGGAGAAAAATACTAAAAACTATATTGGAAAAAAAAAAAATTGTGAATGTTGATTATTAACACTTAAAATAAAGATTATTTTTTTTTATAATATTATCTTAATCATTGATTATACATAATGAGCATATCACATGTCAAAATAGCAAACATGAACACCAATTTCTGAGAATTCCAATACTCTATACTAGAGTAACTACTATTGAAAATAAATGGTCCATGCCGGTTGTCTCCAAACAATCTTGACAGACTGCTTAAACAAGTATTTTGTTGTAATGTAATACAAGGATCAATCATAATTTAGCAGAATAATGGCAGACAGTAGAATTTAAATACTAAAGCTACAGAACAAGGGCTACACATCGATCTGCGTAACCCAGCACTGTCATGACAGGCATCAGCTTATAAATGATAACTCTTCACTAAAAGGACTACAATTTTTTTTACACAACTACGCAGGCAGGATCAATAAACACCCAATCTTATAAATGTCAATGCTATAGTGTAAGTTCTACACATACATAGGACTAAATATTCAGATTAAATACAAGCAATGGCACTATAAGATTAACTTTATTGGTCAAAGTTCTACAACTAAGTCAACAGCACCAAGACACACAGCAGCATCAGCAGGTAGAAGTTACATTGTAGTATAAGGCCTATAAATAACTCCGCAGGACAGGCATCAGCAGCCAACGTTGTTTTAAAAGTCATACAGACAAGTCAACGTGAGGTCGATGACCAGCAGCAGCATCAGCAGGTAGAAGTTACATTGCAGTATAAGGCCTATAAATATCTCGTCCTAACTCCGCAGGACAGGCATCAGCAGCCAACGTTGTTTTAAAAGTCATACAGACAAGTCAACGTGAGGTCGATGACAAACAGCAGCAGCAGCATCAGCAGGTAGAAGTTACATTGCAGTATAAGGCCTATAAATATCTCGGCCTAACTCCACAGGACAGGCAGCATCAGCCAACGTTGTTTTAAAAGTCATACAGCCAAGTCAACGTGAGGTCGATGACCAGCAGCAGCAGCATCAGCAGGTAGAAGTTACATTGCAGTATAAGGCCTGTAACGGACCGTTTCAGCAGACAAGGGGTTAAAATCCGTTTAGGCTATATGCCCCTTTTCTGGGAGACAGGCACAGCTACTGTAGGACACCAACCTCCCGAACTGGATACAAAGTAGCACTCCAAACTGGAACCTCACGAATAGCTGCTAGCAGATGAACAGGAATCAGCTTACACTCCTGGCAATCAGTCTCTAACAGCATACAGTGGATCCCCCCAATAACGAGACAAGTCTCCGTGTTGAGGGTCAAGCAGTGGTCAGAGGTGCTGGCACACCCAGCCTGTTTTTTATTACAGTTGTTGCAATTACAGGTCCGCCCACAGGGAGGTATAAAACAACCAAGCCCATCTGGTGTACACGCCCTTAGGGGACCAGAATGAAGACTTGTGACATAGGACAGATATGCAACACTGTAGGATACACAGAGACAATACATCCCCACAATGCATCATGGTTTCCTCCTCTCTGCCCTGGAGACACCCGAGGCGTAATCCAATTATCTCTCAAGACAAAGAGAAAACACCAATACACATGTGCAGACAACAGGACAGACATCACCCTTTAAACACACAATGGGACAATGGCACAATAGAAACATACCCAGCATTTTCCATCCAAGCTGACAAGTTACACTTATTATAAATTGTAACAACTTTGTGAGTTTACATTGGCTATACATATAACTTACATAAATTTAAACAGTATAACTTGGGGACAAACCTATCCAAAATTCACTTGAATAGGTTCAGGGGTTTAAAAGTTAGTATATGGCCCATAATCCTGGGGCAAAAGGCTGATAAACAGGCCTCTCCAAAACCCAGTGGCAAGGTTGGTTTCGCCACAAGGCCTATAAATATCTCGGCCTAACTCCGCAGGACAGGCAGCAGCAGCCAATGTGTGGGCAGCAGCGGTGTGTTTTTTCGGGAATGGGCCCCCACCAGACCCGGGCAACACCATACATCAACTGAGACCTCTCTCGACAGCAGCAACAGCAGGTGACATGTGGGCAGCAGCAGTGTGTTCCCGGTAATGGGCCCCGACCAGACCCGGGCAACACCATACATCAATTGAGACATCTCCGACAGCAGCAGCAGCAACAGCAGGTTACATGTGGGCAGCAGCAGTGTGTTCCCGGGAATGGGCCCTCACCAGACCCGGGAAACACCATACATTAACTGAGACATATTGAGATTAATTATATACATTATAGATATCTATAAAATGTATGTAAATATATAAAGGAATTAACATGTACATATAGAACAAGATCTCTCATTTTACAGATCAGGCACATGGAAGATGCAGCAGTGTGTTTTCGCCTACAACGACATCATGTGTTTTCTCGAAGCCAGAGGGCTGTGGAAGTGTCGGTGTTTAGCAGCGGCTCTTTCGTTCCTCCTCATGTCTGTGAGGAGGAATGTGTCCCGACGCTCCACCCACCCATACACGATCAGTATCGCACACACGCTAGTCTACATCCAACTGCTACACCCATCCCTCATGTGCCTTTGTGAGCACCAAAGTCAGTGATGAGCCAAGTTTCATCGGCCGGAGTCTGGAAGCGTTCCGTCATGATCCGACGGGAGCAACGCAAACTCCTTTTGGCGATGAAGCAGCGTTGTTCCAAAGCTGATGAAAGGGTCCACATTGGGGCTTCCACCAGTGAGCAACCTGCATGATCTCTTGACGTTCATAGGGCATAATGATCCATTTTAAGTGGCTATTTTGAACAAACGGGGTATTGATGTCAGGCGCAAAGGGTGCATACTTGAGCATGGCACAGCGGATCGCCAACACTGTCATCCAGCACAGTGCATTTTTCAAGCTGTTTAGAGGGAAACATGTGTTCTTCAGTTACATAGAACTGACAGTAAACTGTTTGTGCTTTATTAATCACGGTTATGGTTTTATTATGTATTTTATATAATTAAAAATAATTTTTAATTTACGTTCTATATCTATGTGCAGTAATACGGTCCAATAGAATGCTGATATCAGCATTATTAGCAAATTTGATTGTTTCCGGGCTGAAATGGGTGAGATAGATATATTAATATTGCATTATAGACAACATCTATATATTTACCTACCACATCTGATCTATTTAAGTGCTGATTTTTTTTCCTCCTCCATACAACCGCATTTTAGAGGACCATATTACTGTACATTTATATAAATCCTCAAAGAATACTATTTTATAAAATAAAAAAAAATTAAACTTCTTTCTCACGGGCGATTTAAACACGCGGTAGGAATGCGTGATGTGAACGCATAGCACACACACTGAATCCTGAGCCATAATTTTTTATGGGTCTGTGTACATGAGCTTTTATTTTTCACGCATCAGTTGTGCGTTGCTTCAAAAATGCAGCTTGTTTTTTATCCTGCATTTTTAAAGCAACACAGGGCCAATAGAAGTTAATGGGGTTGGGTGAAAAATGCATCGCATCCTCAAGCAGGTGTGGGCACGTTGCGTTTTTCAATGATGGTTGTTAAGATATTTTTTAAATAAATCTTAATTTTTTTAACTGAGGCGTGAAAAGCGCATCAAAACGCATTGAACCACCGTGGAAAAAAAATTAATAACTTAGCACAATCGCAGATAAAAGTCATTAACTTTGCTTGGAAGATCACATGATTTTACATGAAAGCTCACGCGACGCATTCGGACCATATCTGCGACGCCCGTGTAAAAGGAGCCAAACTGCTAATCATTATGCACAAACAGTTTACTGTCAGTTCTATGTAACTGAAGAACATTTGTTCCCCTCTTAACAGAATGAAAAATGCACTGTGCTGGATGACAGTGTTGCGATCCGCTGTGCCATGCTGAAGTATGCACCCTTTGCGCCTGACATCAATACCCGTTTGTTCAAAATAGCTACTTAAAATGGATCATTATACCCTATGACCGTCAAGAGATCATGCAGGTTGCTCACTGGTGGAAGCCCCAATGTGGACCCTTTCATCAGCTTTGGAACAACGCTGCTTCATCGCCTAAGGGAGTTTGCGTTGCCCCCGTCGGACGCTTCCAGACTCCTGCCGATGAAACTTGGCTCATCACTGACTTTGGTGCTCACAAAGGCACATGAGGGATGGGTGTAGCAGTTGGATGTAGACCAGCGTGTGTGCGATACTGATCGTGTATGGGTGGGTGGAGTGTCGGGACACATTCCTACTCATAGACATGAGGAGGAACGAAAGAGCCGCTGCTAAACACCGACACTTCCACAGCCCTCTGGCTTCGAGAAAACACATGATGTCGTTGTAAGCGAAAACACAGTGTTCTGCTGCATCTTCCATGTGCCTGATCAGGAAACCTGGAGCAGACTAGTGAGGTCAGATTGTGTGCTGTGTGGCCATGCACACTAATTACTTAAAAAAAATTATTAAGAAAATAAATAATGTCTGATTATTTAAAAATCAATCAATACTGACATTAATCAATATATAAATATAATTAAAAACCAACTGTACATTTCAAATTTTGAATAATCTACATATTATACACTGCTCAAAAAAATAAAGGGAACACAAAAATAACACATCCTAGATCTTAGTTAATTAAATATTCTTCTGAAATACTTTGTTCTTTACATAGTTGAATGTGCTGACAACAAAATCACACAAAAATAAAAAAATGGAAATCAAATTTTTTAACCCATGGAGGTCTGGATTTGGAGTCACCCTCAAAATTAAAGTGGAAAAACACACTACAGGCTGATCCAACTTTGATGTAATGTCCTTAAAACAAGTCAAAATGAGGCTCAGTAGTGTGTGTGGCCTCCACGTGCCTGTATGACTTCCCTACAACGTCTGTGCATGCTCCTGATGAGGTGGCGGACGGTCTCCTGAGGGATCTCCTCCCAGACCTGGACTAAAGCATCTGCCAACTCCTGGACAGTCTGTGGTGCAAAGTGACGTTGGTGGACAGAGCGAGACATGATGTCCCAGATGTGCTCAATTGGATTCAGGTCTGGGGAACGGGCGGGCCAGTCCATAGCATCAATGCCTTCGTCTTGCAGGAACTGCTGACACACTCCAGCCACATGAGGTCTAGCATTGTCTTGCATTAGGAGGAACCCAGGGCCAACCACACCAGCATATGGTCTCACAAGGGGTCTGAGGATCTCATCTCGGTACCTAATGGCAGTCAGGCTACCTCTGGCGAGCACATGGAGGGCTGTGCGGCCCTCCAAAGAAATGCCACCCCACACCATTACTGACCCAATGCCAAACCGGTCACGCTGGAGGATATTGCAGGCAGCAGAACGTTCTCCACGACGTCTCCAGACTCCGTCACGTCTGTCACATGTGCTCAGTGTGAACCTGCTTTCATCTGTGAAGAGCACAGGGCGCCAGTGGTGAATTTGCCAATCTTGGTGTTCTCTGGCAAATGCCAAACGTCCTGCACGGTGTTGGGCTGTAAACACAACCCCCACCTGTGGACGTCGGGCCCTCATATCACCCTCATGGAGTCTGTTTCTGACCGTTTGAGCAGACACATGCACATTTGTGGCCTGCTGGAGGTCATTTTGCAGGGCTCTGGCAGTGCTCTTCCTGTTCCTCCTTGCACAAAGGCGGAGGTAGCGGTCCTGCTGCTGGGTTGTTGTCCTCCTACGGCCTCCTCCACATCTCCTGATGTACTGGCCTTCCTCCTGGTAGCGCCTCCATGCTCTGGACACTATGCTGACAGACACAGCAAACCTTCTTGCCACAGCTCGCATTGATGTGCCATCCTGGATAAGCTGCACTACCTGAGCCACTTGTGTGGGTTGTAGACTCCGTCTCATGCTACCACTAGAGTGAAAGCACTGCCAGCATTCAAAAGTGACCAAAACATCAGCCAGGAAGCATAGGAACTGAGAAGTGGTCTGTGGTTACCACCTGCAGAACCACTCCTTTATTGGGGGTGTCTTGCTAATTGCCTATAATTTCCACCTGTTGTCTATCCCATTTGCACAACAGCATGTGAAATTGATTGTCACTCAGTGTTGCTTCCTAAGTGGACAGTTTGATTTCACAGAAGTGTGATTGACTTGGAGTTACATTGTGTTGTTTAAGTGTTCCCTTTATTTTTTTGAGCAGTGTACATTAAATACATTTAAAAATACAATATATATGTAAATATAACTATAAATATATTAAAAATTATCACAATCAATACTAATATTTATTAAACATGATCAATACATTACAAGAAATAAAATCGTTAATCAATATATAAATAATAAAAATAATAATTCATACACACTATTACTGAATTAAAACATACATGATTATATTAAATTTATAAATAAAAAAATACATATATATATATATAAATTTTAAATTCATGATTAATAAATTAATAAATAGATAAAATATAATGCAAAATCATAAATAAATATATATATAATAAATAGAAAAAATAAATAAATAATTCATCAATAAATTCATAACTAAATTCATCAAAAATAAATTCATTTTAATTAATAAATAATTCAATTCATATATAAATATAAATAAATAAATCATTTAATAAATAATTAAAAATATCAATAAATAAGTTAAAAAGTTTAAAAAACAACGGATTTTGGGAGGGAGAGAAAAGGAGAGTGATGGACAAGGGACCTCTCAACGGCCTGAACCGACAGCAGGGGCCAATAAGTCACTGCCGATCCAGGACTCGTTCATCTTGATGAAGGTGAGTCTCTCCATGGAGTCAGTGGACAGACGGGTCCTCTTGTCCGTGACCACCCCACCTGCCGCGCTGAAAGTCCGCTCAGACAGTACGCTGGAGGGGGGGCAAGACAGTAGCTCCAGCGCATACTGAGCGAGCTCACGGCAGGTGTCCAGCCTGGCGACCCAGTACTCCATGGGGTCGTCGGTACTCATGCTGTCGGAAGCACCGACTGACCCCATGTAGTCAGCCACCATGCGGGCCAGCCGCTGGTGCTGACTGCTGCTGCTGCTATTGGGTCGCGCAGACTGGTAGAACTGCCTCATCTCACCCATAAGGTCACCAACTCGGCTGGTGCTGCTGGGACCAGCCGTCAGCTGGGTGAGATGGGCGGGGAGAACTGGAGCCTGAGGCCACGGGTTAGCCTCCTCCAGCCGTTTGATGAGACAGGCCCGCAGTTTTTCCATCCGGGCCTGTCTCCGGCTGGCTGAGATGAACTGCTCCAGCTTCCCCTTGCATCTAGGGTCTAAAAGGGTGGCCAACCAGAAATCGTAACTCTCCTTCAGTTTCCTGATCCGGGGGTCCCTCCTAAGGCAGCGCAGCATGTGGGCAGCCATAGGGAAGAGGACAGCCCGCTGTGCCTCCTCATGGCTGCCAGGGACCATGACATCCTGGTCCTCAAGCTGCTGTTCATGATGGTCCCTGTTGCTGCTGCCCCACCCCCGGACTAACGGTGCCCCCAACACCGTCTCTCTCTCCTGACCAGGCGCAGACTCCTGGACGTCGTGAATTTTTTCCTCCTCCTCCACGTCGTCCTGGGCCTGGTCCTGGTGGAGCAAGGCCGCCTCATCTTGCTCCACCAAGGCACTCTCCCCAGCCTCGAGCAGGCGATCTAGTGTCCTGTCCAGCAGGAACACTAAGGGGAGCACGTCATTGAGGCCGACATGCTCCCCGCTGACCATCTTGGGGGGCTGACCATCTGCTCAAATGGGGCCAACACGTGGCAGACCTGCTGTATCTGCCCCCACTCCGCATTAGTGATGTATGGGAGTGGGTTGGTTGGCCCTGGAGTGCCTAGGTCAAGCAGGTATTCCCTCACTGCCCGTCTCTGCTCCCACAACCTCTCCAGCATATGGAGGGTGGAGTTCCACCACGTCACGCTGTCGACAAGCAGCCTGTGAGGGGGCTGTTGTCCCGCTGCAGTCTGGACAGGGACGCGGAGGCAGTTGGGGAGCGTCGGAAGTGGCTGGCAATCCGACGGACACGTTGCACAATGTCACTCAACCCTGGAAATGTGCGTAGGTATTTCTGGACAACCAGGTTGAGGACATGTGCCATGCAGGGGACGTGTGTCAGACTGCCAGCATGGAGGGCGGCGAGGAGGTTGCTGCCGTTGTCACATACAACCATACCTGCCTGGAGCCTTCGGGGTGTTAGCCACTTCTGGACCTGATCCTGTAGTGCTGATAGAACATCAGGTCCAGTGTGTCTCCGTTCCCCTAAGCTAACAAGCTGGAGCACAGCCTGGCAGCAGCTTGAGCAAGGCTAGTGTTTCCACCCTGGACACCCCATGGCGGCACCACAAAGTCTGATGCCGCTGTTCCCTCCCCGGCGCCTCTGAGGGACACCCAATGGGCGGTAAAACTAATGTAGCGCCCCTGCCCATGCCTGCTGGTCCAGGCATCCATGGTCAGATGCACCCTGTGGCTGACAGCGTGATCCAGCGACAGGGATACATTCTGCACCACATGCTGGTGGAGGGCAGGGACGCCGGTCCTGGCGAAGAAATGGCGGCTGGGGACACGCCATCTAGGTTGGGCCTGCTCCAACATCTGCCTGAATGGATTGCTATCCACAAGGTTGAAGGGCAGCAGATGTTGGGCAATAACCCTTGGCAGGAGCCCATTGAGAGAACGCACGCGTATGTCCCCGGGGGTGTAGGGCGCGGTGCGTTCCAAAGCCTTAGCAATTGAGGGCTGGCGCCGGACGGCAGAGGAGGAGGACCTGGAGGAGGGTGCAGTGGAGGCAGAGGTATGGCTGCTGGTACCAGTACCTCTAGGAGAGGGAGTGGTGGAGTGGGACTGAAATTGAGTCTGCGGTTGCTGCTGATGCTGAACAGTGGCAGGAGGTGCTGTCCCCTGCACACTGGTGGTGGCTCTGCTGCTACGACCACCACGCATGTCTTCCCACTCCCGCCAGTGATTGACTCTAAGGTGCTGGGTCAGGGCAGTGGTACCCAGCCGAGCCAAACACCTCCCTCTCCTCACCCTGGCATGGCATAGCTGACAGATGCCAATTGTGACATCTGCTGCCAGGGTGAAATAGGCCCAAACAGGCGACTTCCGCCCAAACCTCTGGTCAGATGGGGCTAAGGATACCTGCGCCTGTTCAGGCTCGGTGCGCACAGTAGGAGCTGGCTGCTGCTGCCTGCCGCTCTTACCAGTGGAGCCCCTGACACTGGGCTCCCTGGTGACCTGGCGCACCATTTGCCTCGCCTGCCTACCTTCGTCAGTGCTGCTATCACGTGACGAAGGAGGTGGCACACACTCTGTGTCACCCTCCTTCTCAGACTCAAGGCCCCCATGTGATGGACCGAGAGGACCAGCTAACATGGAGCCCCTGCCATGGCTCTGCTGTCCCCTCACTGACACCTGAGTCTGACTAGGTGCGGGAGTAGTGTGGCTGACCCCACCCGCACCCGTTGGAAGGGATGTCACTGGGGTACTCACAGGAGGTACCCCCTCCTCCTCCTCTATACCTTCCATAAGGTCCTGACAATCGGGTGGACTAAATTCAAGTTCACCCTCCTGCATTAAGTCCCCCAAGATGTCCCTCTCACTGTCGCTAAACAGGAGCAGGGTAGCATCTTGGGGACTGGGGGGTGGTGAAGCAGGAGGAGCAGTTGCCCCACCGTTGCTGATGCTGCTGCTCCTGCTGCGAGCCTGGGCGGATGAATCGGTGGCGCTGGATTATGCCACATATGCCACAATTGCATCCGCCTCGTCAGAACCAATTGGGCGGCTGCAATGCCCAAAAAAATCAGGGATCAGGCGTGCTCCACTGACTGCTGGCTGCTGTCCAGCGGCGTTCCTTCTCCTGCCCCTACTGCTCTGGCTGCGTGCCTCGCCTTTGTGGCTCATTTTTTGAAGAACCAACAAAAAATAAAATATATATAAATATATGGAATAAACTTTATTGGGGCGGTGACAAAAAAAAAAAAAAAGTAATATTAAATAACAAAAATAATAAAATAAAAGTTATAGAAACCAAAAAGAAATTAAAGACTAATTAATTATTAATATACAGTACAGACCAAAAGTTTGGACACACCTTCTCAATCAAAGAGTTTTCTTTATTTTCATGACTATGAAAATTGTAGATTCACACTGAAGCATCGAAACTATGAATTAACACATGTGGAATTATATACATAACAAACGAGTGTGAAGCAACTGAAAATATGTCATATTCTAGGTTCTTCAAAGTAGCCACCTTTTGCTTTGATTACTGTTTTGCACACTCTTGGCATTCTCTTGATGAGCTTCAAGAGGTAGTCCCCTGAAATGGTTTTCACTTCACAGGTGTGCCCTGTCAGGTTTAATAAGTGGGATTTCTTGCCTTATAAATGGGGTTGGGACCATCAGTTGCGTTGAGGAGAAGTCAGGTGGATACACAGCTGATAGTCCTACTGAATAGACTGTTAGAATTTGTATTATGGCAAGAAAAAAACAGCTAAGAAAAACGAGTGGCCATCATTACTTTAAGAAATGAAGGTCAGTCAGTCAGCCGAAAAATTGGGAAAACTTTGAAAGTAAGGGCTGAAGGGCATGAAGGAGAGTGATGGGGTGCTGTGCCAGATGACCTGGCCTCCACAGTCACCAGACCTGAACCCAATCGAGATGTTTTGGGGTGAGCTGGACCGCAGAGTGAAGGTAAAAGGGCCAACAAGTGCTAAGCATCTCTGGGAACTCCTTCAAGACTGTTGGAAGACCATTTCAGGGGACTACCTCTTGAAGCTCATCAAGAGAATGCCAAGAGTGTGCAAAGCAGTAATCAAAGCAAAAGGTGGCTACTTTGAAGAACCTAGAATATGACATATTTTCAGTTGTTTCACACTTGTTTGTTATGTATATAATTCCACATGTGTTAATTCATAGTTTTGATGCCTTCATAGTCATGAAAATAAAGAAAACTCTTTGAATGAGAAGGTGTGTCCAAACTTTTGGTCTGTACTGTATGTTTTTTTTTTTATTATTATTATTATTTTGCACTAGTAACTAAAATTTATTTATTTATTTATTTATTTATTTTTTACTACCTACAAAGACACGGACTAAGACAAAACAAACACAAGTAACAAAAACTTTTTTTTTGTTTTTTTTTAAACTAACTACAAAGACACGGACTAAGACAAAACGAACACAAGTAACACAAAAACTTTTTTTTGCTTTTTTTTTTTTAACCTAACTACAAAGACACGGACTAAGACAAAACAAACACAAGTAACACTAAAACTTTTTTTGGGGTATTTTTTTTTTTTTAAACTAACTACAAAGACACGGACTAAAACTTTTTTTTAGTTTTTTTCCTACTACCTACAAAGACATGGACTAGGACAAAAGGAACACAAGTAACAGTAAAACATATTTTTTTTTTTCTCCCAACTACCTACAACGGCACAAAGACAAAGACGCACGGACGGACTAGGACAAAATGAACAAACTCGGAACAGACAATGAAAGACTACAAATTTACACAGAAGGACACTAAACTAAAACCCTACACTATGCTATTATATCCAAAGTTAATGTAAACCCTAACTCTATCTGTAAATAATATAGTTGATCCTACACTAAACCCTAACTATAACTGTAAGTAATAAAGTTGATCCTACACTAAACCCTAAGAACTAAGCTAATTGATCCTGAAAGTACTATCTAATTCCCTATCTGTATTTAATCAATTCAAACTAACTAGTCCCTACTCTACACTGAACTTTATATAATAAAATGAGCCCTAACACTGCCTAAACTAACTTTATGACCTACCCTGCACCCTGCAAACTATCTAATTATTCACTTCCCTAATCACTATCCATCTAATAAACTGTAATTTCAATTAATGCACAATTCACAGACTGACAAATGCTCTTGCTCCTCTCACTCCAACAACTAAACCTACAAAATGGCAACTGGGCGGTGTCTTTATTTATATAGTGAAGGGGCAGGCTACTAACCGATTGGTTGCTATGGATGTTGCTAAGGTGTGACAGGCCATTCCCATTGGCTATTCAAGCTAGGAGAAGGGAGGGTTCACGATTCTGCTCTGTCAGTTGAAAAAAAAAAAATAGTAATACGATTTTATTGTTTGTATCGCGTTTATTTAAAATCGCATTTCGTTTTTCATGGCCACTGCTGTGGTAAATGTCCCGCCATTTATTTTTCTATAGACATTTTAGCTTATTTTAACGGATGTCTAGTATACAAACTATATCCAACACTGTTTAATAAATTGTATGTGAAGCGAATTTCAGGATTGAAAGATTCAACACGCTATACTCGATATGGGAAAACAAAATCGCCTTACTCGATAATTCCGTAGTTGTCTTTATCGCGTAATGCGATTGTAACTTTAATATGGTGTTAAGCTAACTTTTGTGGAGCATTAAACATACAAAGATAAATCGCCTTACTCGATAATTACGTAGTTGTCATTATCGCGTAATGCGATTGGAACTTAAAATGAGGAAGATGTAGAATATTTTGCCATAGTAAACCAGGTGCAAGTTGAAATAGCAATGCGATTAATTCAAGTTATAATAATCGAATTTCGATTTCAGCTTAGTACTGCTATATTCCATATTAGGCTAGAATTAACGAATATGGAATATAGCAGTGCTAAGTTGAAATCAAAATTTGATTATTATAACTTAAATTAATCGCATTGCTATTTCAACTTGGACCTGGTTTACTATGGTTGGCTTGGTAGAATTAGCGAATATGACGAATGTATTCGTCATATTCCTCAAAACGAAGATAACGAAGTATTCTCCATCTTCGTTTTTAGCTACCTATTTGTCAACTTCGCTAATTCTAGCAATCAAATAGGAAGGTTGACTATAGAGACAGCTGTGTTTAATTCGCTATGCGATTATATTACTTTGCTTTTTTTTTATAAATAGAATCATTATAATAATCAAGTATTTAACTATTCAATAAAAAAAAAAAAAAGCAAAGTAATATAATCGCATAGCGAATTAAACTTAGCTGTCTCTATAGTCAACTTTCCTATTTGATTGCTAGAATTAGCGAAGTTGACGAATAGGTAGCTAAAAACAAAGATGGAGAATACTTTGTTATATTCGTTTTGAGGAATATGACGAATACATTCGTCATATTCGTCATCTTCGCTAATTCTAGATATCAAACAAACAATAGGAGAGTAGCCTTAAGTTAAAATCGCAATACGCGATTATTTAAATCGCATATTAATCGCGATAACTAGAATAATGACGAATATTCGATTTCGACGAATATAAAACGAATATTCTATCGAATATTCGCGAATTCCGGCGAAATCAAATATGCCACCTGCCGCTCATCACTAGTGTCCACCTTGTTTCATACAGTAGATAAGCAATTCCACTTGCCATTGATTCTCAAGCTGTGTAATTTAACTGTTATTGGGGTGTCCTCCTTGTATAATAGATAAGCAATTCTATTATACCTTGATTCTCAAATTGGGGTGTCCCCAATGACATTGAATAACTTATTTTAAATATACAGTTACTGTACAGTATGTCCAACAAAGAGGTGCCAGGGCCCTCCAAAGGAATAGGCAGTGGCAAAAATGTTGCTGTAGCCAGCAGAAGTAGCAGCAGAAGGGGGGGGGGGGGGGGGGGGGGGTTGGTAGCAACAGGCCAGAGCTGCCACTGTCATCTGTCTGTCATATTTTGACAACCAATCTGCTGTCCTGGAATGGTTTACTCGGTCTTCAACAGCAGCTACTGCCCAGCCCAGATTTGGAGGAGAGGTCCGTCTTCTCCTGTATGCGTGCAAGTAGCGACGATGATGATGATGTCGTGTGGGAGCAGGTGTTGCAAACGGTCAGGGACGTGGCTATGAGTCTGGTGAGAGTGACATAGGTGATGGGAAGACAGTAGTGGATGATGATGCAGCCGATCACACATGGGAGCAGGGGGAAGAGGGAGATTCATCATCAGGGGGTGAGGGTGGCAGCTTGCCTGTGAGAACAGCAGGGTGGTATCATGCCGCTGAGCCAGGAGGATGTGAGCTTGACCGTGAGCCAGCAGGGTGGCAGCAGTGTGAGATCTGGAGGAAAACATCCTTGGGTAGATCGTCTGCTACTCAAGAGCTTATCTGTCAAGAAACAACTAGCTTTGCACGGCTACATAGAGGCAGCAGCAGGCAGTCATTACACAGTGGTGGAAATAAAATGCCATACTTACCAGTGTGGGAATTTTTTAACAAGTCACTGGAGGATGTCAGCATGGCCATATGTAGGATCTATGGGCTGAAGGTGAAGCGCGGCCACAGTGCCAATGTTGGCACCACAGCCCTGCGTCAACACATGGAGCCTAATGTACTGTGGCGCTAATGTAGTGGTACAGCCTGATGCATCTGTAGGGCTGCAGGGCTCCACCACCTCAGCAGAAGGGAGCTGTGTTTCCTTCCCATCATCTACTGGTCCTGATGATCCTCCTCCTTCTCCTCGTCACACGTTTCGCCAGCAATCAATCATTGAGGCGATTGCAAAAAGAAAACAGTATGCATGCAGCCCATATCTAACAGCGCAGAAGCTGAAGGTGTCCTGGCCAAGTTGCTGTTATTATAGTCCCTCCCTTTTCAGGTGGTTGACTCTGCACATTTTAGAGAACTGATTGCTTGTGCTGAGCCAAGGTGGAAAGTCCCAAGCCATCAATAAATATAGCTATACCAGCTCTGCATACGTATGTACAGCAAAAGTTGGACCAGTGCTTGAGCCTGTCGGTGTCTGGTACAGTTCATGGCAGCGCCGACGCGTGGAGCTGTAGCTATGGCCAAGGACAATATTTGTCCTTTACGGCCCACTGGGTGAATGTGGTTCCTGCCCAGACACACCAGCAACTTAATCAGTTGATGGCAATGCCGCCTATCGCCTTCTCATGCTTTTATTCCGGCGCCAATGTCCTCCTCTGCCTCCTCATCCTCCACCTTGTCCTCAGCCTCCACTGTATGCACAGTTCAGATTGGTCCTCCAGCATACCACAGCGGTGTTCTGCACCTGGCCAGCCTGGGTGAAGGGAGTCTAACTGGAAGAAACTGCTCGGCGTCATCAACCAAAAAAATCGAATCCTGGCTGTCTCCACACCAACTGAAGATCGGAACCATGGTCACTGATAACGGGAAGAACATTCTGTTGGTGCTGCATCAAGGAGGGCTGACCCATGCGCCCTGCATGGCGCACATCTTTAATATGGTTTTAAACAGGTTCATGAAGTCTTCCACCCAACTGCAAGACGTCTTGAAAATGGCCAGGAATCTGAGCATGCACTTCAGCCACTCTGCAAAATACACCCTTCTTAAGTTGCAAAGGCAGAATTGTGTTCCCCAACATCACCTCATATCCGATGTTTCCACACATTGGAACTCCACTCTCCACATGTTGGACCGACTATATGAGCAGAGGAATGCTCTGAATGATTTCTTGATGATGCAGGCGGACAGGGGTACACCCCTGTGTAACTTCGACGTTGGCCAGTGGAAACTCATGTGTGACACCTCCTGTTTGCTCAGGCCCTTTGAGGAGGCCACTTTATTTGTCAGTTGCCAGGACTAAGGGATGAATGATGTCATTCCACTCCTTCACTCCTGGAGCAGATGCTGATAAATCTGGCTGGCCAGGGGATTGGAGATATGGTGCCTTTATTTCATGGCCCACCTGAGCCCTGTGGAGACTGAACTGGCGGAGGATAAGGACGAGGAAATTAATACCCCGGAATTGTATACAGAAATAGATTATTTATTTGCCCAAGCACCAGAAGAGGAACAGGAGGAGCAGTAGAAGCAATGATGAGCTGAATGGCGATGAGGAAGACCAGGCAGATGACCCTGACAAACCGTGGCAGTATGCAGTAGAGATGGAGGCAGTGAGTCCCTCTGATTGCCTTGTGCAAATGGCCAGATGGATGCTGAGTTGCTTGCATAGTGACAGCCACATTATCATGATTCGGTAGAGGGATGACTACTGGCTCTCCACAATGTTTGACCCTCACTACCGGGCCAAAATGGGGGTCTTTTCCACCTTCTGAGAGGGATGATAAACTCAACTACTATCGAGACATCCTATGCAGTCAATTGGTCGCTGCCTATGTGCTCCATAGCCCATCCTCACGAAGGTCTAACCAGGGGGGCTCTCTGCACTCACACTCCAATGCCATGACTGCTGGAGGGGGGGGGGGGTGGGGGTTCAGGAACAGCACTAGCTCCATCAGCAGCAACTTAAATTGTAACTGTCATTCTTTTTTATTTTTGTAATGTATAGGGGCTGTGAAACTGAACATTTTTGTAATATACTTTAATTACTGAAATTGTATATTTCTATTAGAAAAATAGCTCTAAAGTGGCCCATTTTGAGCCTTAGCAACGCTCCACTGTCTTCTGTTTACATAACTGTGGAGACTTGCTGTCACGAGGGTATCAAGAGCCACGTCTGACTCCGTTATACCCGGGGTCAGGAGGTCGCAGCGGGTGGCTGCGCGCTCTATATCTAAAGATCACGTTGTTTCTTAGTGATTGTTTTCTGTGTTTGCCTTGCTATCCTTTTTGTCTCAATCAGGGATCCGTAGCTTCTCCTCCTCAGCTGTTTCTTGTCTGCCACTCCCAACCTCCTTATATTCTCCCCTCACTCTTCTCTTTTTGCCAGTTATAGAGCTTCCTGCCTGGACATCTATACTGACCCACTGGAGTTGTGAATCCTGGTTGTCGTTCCAGAGTGCTTCCCTCCGGATCCCTGTTGGGCTTCTTGTTGTCTCCTGTTGTCGCCCACCTGGGATTATATGTTGAGTTTGTATTGTCTGTCCTTCCCTTGGTGTTTTCCTTTAGAGGTAGTGGTGCGGACTAGTGTTCCCACCGCCCTGTTCACTATCTAGGGCTCAGCTTAGGGAAAGCCAGGGCTTTAGGCACGTGATCGGCGTACGGGTGAGGAACCCGTCTAGGGACGTCAGGGCAGCCAGGTGCCAGCCGCTAGGTGAGTCAGGGGTCACCACCTTCCCTCTCACTTGGGCAGGGCCTTCCTTGTTCCCTCCCTCTGTGTCACGCCGACCGTGATACTTGCTCAACACTGACTGTGTTATGTAAGCAGAAGACAGAGGAGCGTTGCTAAGGCTCAAAATGGGCCACTTTCTAGCTATTTTTCTAATAGAAATGTTGAATTTCAGTAATTAAAGTATATTACAAAAATGTTCAGTATTACTGCCTACATTACAAAAAAAAAAAAGACAGTTGCACTTTAAAGGGTACCTGTCACCGAGATTTTGTGTATAGAGCTGAGGACATGGGTTGCTAGATGGCCTCTAGCACATCCTCAATACCCAGTCCCCATAGCTCTCTGTGCTTTTATTGTGCCCCGCATCCTCCGAATCTCCTCCTTGCTCCCCGACGTCAGAAAGCTAGAGCGCCATAATCTCGCCATGCGCAAGCTAGCGCATAGCGGCCATCTAGCAAACCATGTCCTCAGCTCTATACACAAAATCCCGGTGACAGTTTCTCTTTAAGTCTTGATACTCTAATAATCACTTTTCTTCACCCGCTAACTGAAGAAACCACCCAGCAGCAGCATCATTAGGACATGGAGCAGAACCTGAACCAGCAGGTGGTGGCATACTTGGACAACATCCTGCCACCCCTGATCCAAGATCCCCTGGACCCCTTGGCAGCCAAACTTGATTTGTGGCTGCAACTGGCCAAGTTTGCCCTGGACAAGCTTTCCTGCCGAGCCTGCCAGCCACTGCTGTTACTCCCCACTCTGTAACTGGTCCACTATGTTGACTCCTCATGTTGTTTCCCCCCTCACTATTCTGTGACTGGATCACTGTGTTGACTTCTCTCCGCTGCTACCCTCTCCACTCTGTGACTGGGCCACTATGTTGACTCCATTTACCCTTCTGGTGATCTGGCAGAACCGAAAAATAAAAACACAACGGATCCTGTCTTTGGAGCATCCGTAAGGCCAAAAAAAGGGAAAAATAAACAGTGACGTCAACATAGACTTAATGCTGACACCCTCCCCACTCTGTCATGGAGCCAATACTTTATCATTGGCTAACAAAACAGTGATCTAGCAATCTTGACGGTATAAATTCAGACCTTTCTTTCACTCTATAGTAGAATCTTGGGCCATTGCACAGTTAAGTATGTTATTACCTGTGACCTGTGAGGCTGAGTTCCCACTTTAATTATTTGATCAGTTAATCCCGGCAGTTACTGTCTGATGAGCCAAAATCAGGAGCCAATCCTACTCTCAGATAAGGTATCATGAAAAGATCTGCACCTGTTTTTGACCAAATAAGTGGAGTGTGAACTGAGCCGAAGAGTGACGCCTGTCACCTGCCTGTTATACTGATGCACAGTAACTGTTTCACTACCAGAAAGGACTAGCTATGTATGTTGCTGCAATAAATTGTGATGTACACCGAGCTACACTCTCTCTGCAAGCTGGGATGTAGCGGATTTAATGCGCTCCGTGATTGATTAATTAATTCGTGAAGAGGCAAATTTTTGGGGAAAATTTAGTAAAGCGTCCATATCAAATTTTTTAAAACTTCGCTCATCTCTGTTACAAGCTAAGATTTTCAATAAACTGCCATTAATGGCCAAGATAGGAATACACAGTAATTGCAGACAACCTCTCTAATTCAGAGCACTTGCCACTTTTCAGCACCATAATCATTGTAGTTTAAAGGGAACTTGCCACTTTCAATATGTTACCTGAGCTGCAAGCAGATTGTTATAGAACAGGAGGAGCTGAAAAGACTAAAGCCTCATGCACACGACAGTGTTTTTTTCACTGTCAGTGATTTGGCTTCAGTGGTCCATGTCCGATTTTGCATCAGTTGTGTTTCCTTGTGTCTTCCTTTTTTTTGTCTGACGGGGAAAAAAGGAAGGTTAATGAAAAGTGTAATTTTATTGCACCAAGGTCTTGTAGAAAAAAACGGAAACGGATGACATACCAGTTGTGCATCCGTTTTTTTTTGACAGACCCATTGACTTGAATGGGTCCATCCTCCGTTTTCCACTGACAAGAATAGGACAGCTTATATTTTTTTGACGGACTGGAATCACGGACGCGGAGAAAAAACGGAGGACTATCAGTTTTTTTTCACAGCTCCAAAGAAATGAATGGGACCTCCGCTAAACTGTGAAAAATTACGGAACGGACGCGGATGCACACAACGGTCGTGTGCATGAGGCCAAACATACAGTTTTCTGTCAAAATATTCTGTATAACTTGTATGGCCAGGAGGCGGTCTTATCAGTGACTTACTGCCTTCCCTCTATGACTGCGTATACAGAGATAGCTGTCAATCACTGATAGTTCCGCCTCCTTGACTTCAAAGCCCCGAATGAGCCAGAAATTAAATGAATAAATTACAATTTAAAGGGGTTTCCCAAACACAGTGCCATACATTGTATTGAATTGTATATACTAACTTCATGTGGCTGAGCTGCGCCTATTCCACGTGACCGATGAACCTGTTGTCACTGGCCAAGGAAAAGTTTTGAGAAGGCCACGGCGCTCACAGGAATGCTGCTGTCTTCTCAAACAGGTGATCGGTGGAGCTCTTTGGTGTTAAACCCCCACTCATCAGATACTGATGGCCAATCCTGAGGATAGGTCATCAGTAGTAAAATCTCGGAAAACTCCTTTAAACTGAATCATTTCCCACATTATTATATATCAATCTGATAAGCTACTCCTGCTCTATAACATCCTGCTCCTCGATTACTCTGAATTTTCATGGTGACAGGTTCCCTTTAATTAGTAGATGACCTTTATGTCTTTATTTCTATTTCTGGAGTAAAATGTTTTTGCAAGTATACAGTACTTCTGGTAGGACTTGTTTAGACTGGTGCCGTTCAGTTCTGTGCATCCAGGGGCTCAACTATAAAACGGCTGGGTCCAATAATAGACTTAAAAAAGACACTCTTTATTCCATTTTCCAGCTTTGTGTGAAAGTTAAAGGTGTTGGCCACTTTCTGGCCAATAGGTTTGCTATATTGCAAAAGTCGTGTCCCCCTTGTTGGGCAAATCTTCTGTGCTGTCCACTCAGGACATGGCCCCTGATGGAGGGTCATGTGAGCAGTTAAAAAAAACTCCAGACACATCACTCAACCTTCTCCACTCAAATACACCACCATCCGCCATTTGCACTTGAAATTTGGAAAGTTTAGTGCAGGTGTATTGTATTTTAATGGAGGAGACTGAGTGATTTGCCTGGTCACATGACCCTACATCAACAGCTATTTTATGGACAGGACTTGTGTGGACAGCACAAAGGACTTCACCAACAAGAGAGAATACCTTATGAAATGCAGAAAATGTTGAAGTAAGTGCCATATAGTCATTTTACAAACACATTGATCAACAGTAGCCGGAAAGTGGCCAACTCCTTTAATGCAAGCACACACTTTCTTGCCGAGTTGATTTAAAAAGAAATACAACTAGGATGTCAAGTGTGCCAATACCATTACCAATTTAGGGATATCGTACGATATACATCCTGGTTCTAGATGCATCAAATCCAAGTGCAGTTTGGAGCTGAGGAAGAGTCAGGAGTGAGGTGAGTAAATATACAAGCCACTATTTATTGGATTAATCCAATAGATATTGCTTGATTTGGGCATTTTTGCACCACCTCCCTGTAGCAGCCAGTTGAAAACCTCAATTTTGGGCAAAAGTATTGGGACACCTACACATTGTACCTACAGTACCTTTACAACATCCCATTCTACACCATAGGCATTAAAGGGGTTGTCTCATCATGGATAATGGGGGCATATCGCTAGGTTATGTCCTCATTGTCTTATAGGTGCGGGTCCCACCTCTGGGACCCGCACCTATATCGAGAACAGAGCCCTGCAAGGTGGTGGCTGGAGAACTCCAGTCTGGCCACCACCAAGCCGGCTCCCCATAGAAGTGAACGGGAGTGTACCACGCATGCGCGGCCCCCCACTCCCATTCATTTCTATGGGGCCGACGGAAATAGCCGGGCCAGCACTTGGCTATTTTCTCCGCCCCACAGAAAATGAATGGAGGGCGGCTGCACATGCGCAGTGCACCCTCCTTCACTTGCGGAGCTCCATTCTCAATATAGGTGCGATTACCAGCGGTGGGGACCCACACCTATAAGACAATGGGGGCATATCTTGGCGATATGCCCCTATTGTCCATGATGAGACAACCACTTTAATATGGAGGTGGTCCCCCATTTGCTGCTAAATCAACTTCCACCCTTCTGGGAAGGCTTTCTATATGATTTTGTAATGTGTGTGCTGGAATTATTTTTGCTCATTCATCCAGTAGAGCATTTGCATGGTCAGACAATGATGTTGAATGAGAGGGCATGGCTCGTAATCTCCAATCTAGTTCATCCCAAATGTGTTCGATGGGGTGGAAGTTAGGGTTTTGTGCAGGCCAGTCAAATTCTTCCACACCAGACTTTTTATAACTGTTCCCTTCACTGGAACTAAGAGGCAAAGGCAAACCCCACCAATTCCCCTTCTCCACCTATTATTACAGTTGGCATAATGCAGTCAGGCAGATAATGTTTGATTGGCATTCTCCAAACCCAGACTCAACCATCAGACTTCCAGATAACAAAGTTTGATTTGTTACTCCACAGAATACATTTCCACTGCTCCAGAGTCCAGTGGTTGCATGCTTTACATCACTCTGTTTGACACTTGGCATTGTGCTTGGTGATGTAAGGCTTTACATGCAGCTGCTCAGCCCTGGAAAACCAGGTCACAGCTTGTTTGCAACTTTATTCACTATACGCTTAACCACCCAACAACCCCTCTGTCTTACTTTATGTAGTTCCTAAATACTTCCCATTACAATAATACCACTCAGCATCCAGGAAGAAATTTCTGACTTGTTGCAATGGTGGCATCCTGTTGCAGTATCATGCTTCCATTTAAGTGAGCTCTTAAAGGGAATCTGTCATCAACTTTATGCTGACCTCACTGAGGGCAGCATAAAATAGTGACAGAAATGCTGATTTCAGCGGTGTGTCACTCATGAGCTAAAAGTAAGTGGTTGCAGTAGAGATGGAGGCAGTGAGTCCCTCTGATTGCCTTGTGCAAATGGCCAGATGGATGCTGAGTTGCTTGCATAGTGACAGCCACATTATCATGATTCGGTAGAGGGATGACTACTGGCTCTCCACAATGTTTGACCCTAACTACCGGGCCAAAATGGGGGTCTTTTCCACCTTCTGAGAGGGATGATAAACTCAACTACTATCGAGACATCCTATGCAGTCAATTGGTCGCTGCCTATGTGCTCCATAGCCCATCCTCACGAAGGTCTAACCAGGGGGGCTCTCTGCACTCACACTCCAATGCCATGACGGGGGGGGGGGGGGGGGGGTGGGGGTTCAGGAACAGCACTAGCTCCATCAGCAGCAACTTAAATTGTAACTGTCATTCTTTTTTATTTTTGTAATGTATAGGGGCTGTGAAACTGAACATTTTTGTAATATACTTTAATTACTGAAATTGTATATTTCTATTAGAAAAATAGCTCTAAAGTGGCCCATTTTGAGCCTTAGCAACGCTCCACTGTCTTCTGTTTACATAACTGTGGAGACTTGCTGTCACGAGGGTATCAAGAGCCACGTCTGACTCCGTTATACCCGGGGTCAGGAGGTCGCAGCGGGTGGCTGCGCGCTCTATATCTAAAGATCACGTTGTTTCTTAGTGATTGTTTTCTGTGTTTGCCTTGCTATCCTTTTTGTCTCAATCAGGGATCCGTAGCTTCTCCTCCTCAGCTGTTTCTTGTCTGCCACTCCCAACCTCCTTATATTCTCCCCTCACTCTTCTCTAGTTGCCAGTTATAGAGCTTCCTACCTGGACATCTATACTGACCCACTGGAGTTGTGAATCCTGGTTGTCGTTCCAGAGTGCTTCCCTCCGGATCCCTGTTGGGCTTCTTGTTGTCTCCTGTTGTCGCCCACCTGGGATTATATGTTGAGTTTGTATTGTCTGTCCTTCCCTTGGTGTTTTCCTTTAGAGGTAGTGGTGCGGACTAGTGTTCCCACCGCCCTGTTCACTATCTAGGGCTCAGCTTAGGGAAAGCCAGGGCTTTAGGCACGTGATCGGCGTACGGGTGAGGAACCCGTCTAGGGACGTCAGGGCAGCCAGGTGCCAGCCGCTAGGTGAGTCAGGGGTCACCACCTTCCCTCTCACTTGGGCAGGGCCTTCCTTGTTCCCTCCCTCTGTGTCACGCCGACCGTGATACTTGCTCAACACTGACTGTGTTATGTAAGCAGAAGACAGAGGAGCGTTGCTAAGGCTCAAAATGGGCCACTTTCTAGCTATTTTTCTAATAGAAATGTTGAATTTCAGTAATTAAAGTATATTACAAAAATGTTCAGTATTACTGCCTACATTACAAAAAAAAAAAGACAGTTGCACTTTAAAGGGTACCTGTCACCGAGATTTTGTGTATAGAGCTGAGGACATGGGTTGCTAGATGGCCTCTAGCACATCCTCAATACCCAGTCCCCATAGCTCTCTGTGCTTTTATTGTGCCCCGCATCCTCCGAATCTCCTCCTTGCTCCCCGACGTCAGAAAGCTAGAGCGCCATAATCTCGCCATGCGCAAGCTAGCGCATAGCGGCCATCTAGCAAACCATGTCCTCAGCTCTATACACAAAATCCGGTGACAGTTTCTCTTTAAGTCTTGATACTCTAATAATCACTTTTCTTCACCCGCTAACTGAAGAAACCACCCAGCAGCAGCATCATTAGGACATGGAGCAGAACCTGAACCAGCAGGTGGTGGCATACTTGGACAACATCCTGCCACCCCTGATCCAAGATCCCCTGGACCCCTTGGCAGCCAAACTTGATTTGTGGCTGCAACTGGCCAAGTTTGCCCTGGACAAGCTTTCCTGCCGAGCCTGCCAGCCACTGCTGTTACTCCCCACTCTGTAACTGGTCCACTATGTTGACTCCTCATGTTGTTTCCCCCCTCACTATTCTGTGACTGGATCACTGTGTTGACTTCTCTCCGCTGCTACCCTCTCCACTCTGTGACTGGGCCACTATGTTGACTCCATTTACCCTTCTGGTGATCTGGCAGAACCGAAAAATAAAAACACAACGGATCCTGTCTTTGGAGCATCCGTAAGGCCAAAAAAAGGGAAAAATAAACAGTGACGTCAACATAGACTTAATGCTGACACCCTCCCCACTCTGTCATGGAGCCAATACTTTATCATTGGCTAACAAAACAGTGATCTAGCAATCTTGACGGTATAAATTCAGACCTTTCTTTCACTCTATAGTAGAATCTTGGGCCATTGCACAGTTAAGTATGTTATTACCTGTGACCTGTGAGGCTGAGTTCCCACTTTAATTATTTGATCAGTTAATCCCGGCAGTTACTGTCTGATGAGCCAAAATCAGGAGCCAATCCTACTCTCAGATAAGGTATCATGAAAAGATCTGCACCTGTTTTTGACCAAATAAGTGGAGTGTGAACTGAGCCGAAGAGTGACGCCTGTCACCTGCCTGTTATACTGATGCACAGTAACTGTTTCACTACCAGAAAGGACTAGCTATGTATGTTGCTGCAATAAATTGTGATGTACACCGAGCTACACTCTCTCTGCAAGCTGGGATGTAGCGGATTTAATGCGCTCCGTGATTGATTAATTAATTCGTGAAGAGGCAAATTTTTGGGGAAAATTTAGTAAAGCGTCCATATCAAATTTTTTAAAACTTCGCTCATCTCTGTTACAAGCTAAGATTTTCAATAAACTGCCATTAATGGCCAAGATAGGAATACACAGTAATTGCAGACAACCTCTCTAATTCAGAGCACTTGCCACTTTTCAGCACCATAATCATTGTAGTTTAAAGGGAACTTGCCACTTTCAATATGTTACCTGAGCTGCAAGCAGATTGTTATAGAACAGGAGGAGCTGAAAAGACTAAAGCCTCATGCACACGACAGTGTTTTTTCACTGTCAGTGATTTGGCTTCAGTGGTCCATGTCCGATTTTGCATCAGTTGTGTTTCCTTGTGTCTTCCTTTTTTTTGTCTGACGGGGAAAAAAGGAAGGTTAATGAAAAGTGTAATTTTATTGCACCAAGGTCTTGTAGAAAAAAACGGAAACGGATGACATACCAGTTGTGCATCCGTTTTTTTTTGACAGACCCATTGACTTGAATGGGTCCATCCTCCGTTTTCCACTGACAAGAATAGGACAGCTTATATTTTTTTGACGGACTGGAATCACGGACGCGGAGAAAAAACGGAGGACTATCAGTTTTTTTTCACAGCTCCAAAGAAATGAATGGGACCTCCGCCTAAACTGTGAAAAATTACGGAACGGACGCGGATGCACACAACGGTCGTGTGCATGAGGCCAAACATACAGTTTTCTGTCAAAATATTCTGTATAACTTGTATGGCCAGGAGGCGGTCTTATCAGTGACTTACTGCCTTCCCTCTATGACTGCGTATACAGAGATAGCTGTCAATCACTGATAGTTCCGCCTCCTTGACTTCAAAGCCCCGAATGAGCCAGAAATTAAATGAATAAATTACAATTTAAAGGGGTTTCCCAAACACAGTGCCATACATTGTATTGAATTGTATATACTAACTTCATGTGGCTGAGCTGCGCCTATTCCACGTGACCGATGAACCTGTTGTCACTGGCCAAGGAAAAGTTTTGAGAAGGCCACGGCGCTCACAGGAATGCTGCTGTCTTCTCAAACAGGTGATCGGTGGAGCTCTTTGGTGTTAAACCCCCACTCATCAGATACTGATGGCCAATCCTGAGGATAGGTCATCAGTAGTAAAATCTCGGAAAACTCCTTTAAACTGAATCATTTCCCACATTATTATATATCAATCTGATAAGCTACTCCTGCTCTATAACATCCTGCTCCTCGATTACTCTGAATTTTCATGGTGACAGGTTCCCTTTAATTAGTAGATGACCTTTATGTCTTTATTTCTATTTCTGGAGTAAAATGTTTTTGCAAGTATACAGTACTTCTGGTAGGACTTGTTTAGACTGGTGCCGTTCAGTTCTGTGCATCCAGGGGCTCAACTATAAAACGGCTGGGTCCAATAATAGACTTAAAAAAGACACTCTTTATTCCATTTTCCAGCTTTGTGTGAAAGTTAAAGGTGTTGGCCACTTTCTGGCCAATAGGTTTGCTATATTGCAAAAGTCGTGTCCCCTTGTTGGGCAAATCTTCTGTGCTGTCCACTCAGGACATGGCCCTGATGGAGGGTCATGTGAGCAGTTAAAAAAAACTCAGACACATCACTCAACCTTCTCCACTCAAATACACCACCATCCGCCATTTGCACTTGAAATTTGGAAAGTTTAGTGCAGGTGTATTGTATTTTAATGGAGGAGACTGAGTGATTTGCCTGGTCACATGACCCTACATCAACAGCTATTTTATGGACAGGACTTGTGTGGACAGCACAAAGGACTTCACCAACAAGAGAGAATACCTTATGAAATGCAGAAAATGTTGAAGTAAGTGCCATATAGTCATTTTACAAACACATTGATCAACAGTAGCCGGAAAGTGGCCAACTCCTTTAATGCAAGCACACACTTTCTTGCCGAGTTGATTTAAAAAGAAATACAACTAGGATGTCAAGTGTGCCAATACCATTACCAATTTAGGGATATCGTACGATATACATCCTGGTTCTAGATGCATCAACTCCAAGTGCAGTTTGGAGCTGAGGAAGAGTCAGGAGTGAGGTGAGTAAATATACAAGCCACTATTTATTGGATTAATCCAATAGATATTGCTTGATTTGGGCATTTTTGCACCACCTCCCTGTAGCAGCCAGTTGAAAACCTCAATTTTGGGCAAAAGTATTGGGACACCTACACATTGTACCTACAGTACCTTTACAACATCCCATTCTACACCATAGGCATTAAAGGGGTTGTCTCATCATGGATAATGGGGGCATATCGCTAGGTTATGTCCTCATTGTCTTATAGGTGCGGGTCCCACCTCTGGGACCCGCACCTATATCGAGAACAGAGCCCTGCAAGGTGGTGGCTGGAGAACTCCAGTCTGGCCACCACCAAGCCGGCTCCCCATAGAAGTGAACGGGAGTGTACCACGCATGCGCGGCCCCCACTCCCATTCATTTCTATGGGGCCGACGGAAATAGCCGGGCCAGCACTTGGCTATTTTCTCCGCCCCACAGAAAATGAATGGAGGGCGGCTGCACATGCGCAGTGCACCCTCCTTCACTTGCGGAGCTCCATTCTCAATATAGGTGCGATTACCAGCGGTGGGACCCACACCTATAAGACAATGGGGGCATATCTTGGCGATATGCCCCTATTGTCCATGATGAGACAACCACTTTAATATGGAGGTGGTCCCCCATTTGCTGCTAAATCAACTTCCACCCTTCTGGGAAGGCTTTCTATATGATTTTGTAATGTGTGTGCTGGAATTATTTTTGCTCATTCATCCAGTAGAGCATTTGCATGGTCAGACAATGATGTTGAATGAGAGGGCATGGCTCGTAATCTCCAATCTAGTTCATCCCAAATGTGTTCGATGGGGTGGAAGTTAGGGTTTTGTGCAGGCCAGTCAAATTCTTCCACACCAGACTTTTTATAACTGTTCCCTTCACTGGAACTAAGAGGCAAAGGCAAACCCCACCAATTCCCCTTCTCCACCTATTATTACAGTTGGCATAATGCAGTCAGGCAGATAATGTTTGATTGGCATTCTCCAAACCCAGACTCAACCATCAGACTTCCAGATAACAAAGTTTGATTTGTTACTCCACAGAATACATTTCCACTGCTCCAGAGTCCAGTGGTTGCATGCTTTACATCACTCTGTTTGACACTTGGCATTGTGCTTGGTGATGTAAGGCTTTACATGCAGCTGCTCAGCCCTGGAAAACCAGGTCACAGCTTGTTTGCAACTTTATTCACTATACGCTTAACCACCAACAACCCCTCTGTCTTACTTTATGTAGTTCCTAAATACTTCCCATTACAATAATACCACTCAGCATCCAGGAAGAAATTTCTGACTTGTTGCAATGGTGGCATCCTGTTGCAGTATCATGCTTCCATTTAAGTGAGCTCTTAAAGGGAATCTGTCATCAACTTTATGCTGACCTCACTGAGGGCAGCATAAAATAGTGACAGAAATGCTGATTTCAGCGGTTGTGTCACTCATGAGCTAAAAGTAAGTGGTTGCAGTAGAGATGGAGGCAGTGAGTCCCTCTGATTGCCTTGTGCAAATGGCCAGATGGATGCTGAGTTGCTTGCATAGTGACAGCCACATTATCATGATTCGGTAGAGGGATGACTACTGGCTCTCCACAATGTTTGACCCTAACTACCGGGCCAAAATGGGGGTCTTTTCCACCTTCTGAGAGGGATGATAAACTCAACTACTATCGAGACATCCTATGCAGTCAATTGGTCGCTGCCTATGTGCTCCATAGCCCATCCTCACGAAGGTCTAACCAGGGGGGCTCTCTGCACTCACACTCCAATGCCATGACTGCTGGAGGGGGGTGGGGGTGGGGGTTCAGGAACAGCACTAGCTCCATCAGCAGCAACTTAAATTGTAACTGTCATTCTTTTTTATTTTTGTAATGTATAGGGGCTGTGAAACTGAACATTTTTGTAATATACTTTAATTACTGAAATTGTATATTTCTATTAGAAAAATAGCTCTAAAGTGGCCCATTTTGAGCCTTAGCAACGCTCCACTGTCTTCTGTTTACATAACTGTGGAGACTTGCTGTCACGAGGGTATCAAGAGCCACGTCTGACTCCGTTATACCCGGGGTCAGGAGGTCGCAGCGGGTGGCTGCGCGCTCTATATCTAAAGATCACGTTGTTTCTTAGTGATTGTTTTCTGTGTTTGCCTTGCTATCCTTTTTGTCTCAATCAGGGATCCGTAGCTTCTCCTCCTCAGCTGTTTCTTGTCTGCCACTCCCAACCTCCTTATATTCTCCCCTCACTCTTCTCTAGTTGCCAGTTATAGAGCTTCCTACCTGGACATCTATACTGACCCACTGGAGTTGTGAATCCTGGTTGTCGTTCCAGAGTGCTTCCCTCCGGATCCCTGTTGGGCTTCTTGTTGTCTCCTGTTGTCGCCCACCTGGGATTATATGTTGAGTTTGTATTGTCTGTCCTTCCCTTGGTGTTTTCCTTTAGAGGTAGTGGTGCGGACTAGTGTTCCCACCGCCCTGTTCACTATCTAGGGCTCAGCTTAGGGAAAGCCAGGGCTTTAGGCACGTGATCGGCGTACGGGTGAGGAACCCGTCTAGGGACGTCAGGGCAGCCAGGTGCCAGCCGCTAGGTGAGTCAGGGGTCACCACCTTCCCTCTCACTTGGGCAGGGCCTTCCTTGTTCCCTCCCTCTGTGTCACGCCGACCGTGATACTTGCTCAACACTGACTGTGTTATGTAAGCAGAAGACAGAGGAGCGTTGCTAAGGCTCAAAATGGGCCACTTTCTAGCTATTTTTCTAATAGAAATGTTGAATTTCAGTAATTAAAGTATATTACAAAAATGTTCAGTATTACTGCCTACATTACAAAAAAAAAAAAGACAGTTGCACTTTAAAGGGTACCTGTCACCGAGATTTTGTGTATAGAGCTGAGGACATGGGTTGCTAGATGGCCTCTAGCACATCCTCAATACCCAGTCCCCATAGCTCTCTGTGCTTTTATTGTGCCCCGCATCCTCCGAATCTCCTCCTTGCTCCCCGACGTCAGAAAGCTAGAGCGCCATAATCTCGCCATGCGCAAGCTAGCGCATAGCGGCCATCTAGCAAACCATGTCCTCAGCTCTATACACAAAATCCCGGTGACAGGTTCCCTTTAAGTCTTGATACTCTAATAATCACTTTTCTTCACCCGCTAACTGAAGAAACCACCCAGCAGCAGCATCATTAGGACATGGAGCAGAACCTGAACCAGCAGGTGGTGGCATACTTGGACAACATCCTGCCACCCCTGATCCAAGATCCCCTGGACCCCTTGGCAGCCAAACTTGATTTGTGGCTGCAACTGGCCAAGTTTGCCCTGGACAAGCTTTCCTGCCGAGCCTGCCAGCCACTGCTGTTACTCCCCACTCTGTAACTGGTCCACTATGTTGACTCCTCATGTTGTTTCCCCCCCTCACTATTCTGTGACTGGATCACTGTGTTGACTTCTCTCCGCTGCTACCCTCTCCACTCTGTGACTGGGCCACTATGTTGACTCCATTTACCCTTCTGGTGATCTGGCAGAACCGAAAATAAAAACACAACGGATCCTGTCTTTGGAGCATCCGTAAGGCCAAAAAAAGGGAAAAATAAACAGTGACGTCAACATAGACTTAATGCTGACACCCTCCCCACTCTGTCATGGAGCCAATACTTTATCATTGGCTAACAAAACAGTGATCTAGCAATCTTGACGGTATAAATTCAGACCTTTCTTTCACTCTATAGTAGAATCTTGGGCCATTGCACAGTTAAGTATGTTATTACCTGTGACCTGTGAGGCTGAGTTCCCACTTTAATTATTTGATCAGTTAATCCCGGCAGTTACTGTCTGATGAGCCAAAATCAGGAGCCAATCCTACTCTCAGATAAGGTATCATGAAAAGATCTGCACCTGTTTTTGACCAAATAAGTGGAGTGTGAACTGAGCCGAAGAGTGACGCCTGTCACCTGCCTGTTATACTGATGCACAGTAACTGTTTCACTACCAGAAAGGACTAGCTATGTATGTTGCTGCAATAAATTGTGATGTACACCGAGCTACACTCTCTCTGCAAGCTGGGATGTAGCGGATTTAATGCGCTCCGTGATTGATTAATTAATTCGTGAAGAGGCAAATTTTTGGGGAAAATTTAGTAAAGCGTCCATATCAAATTTTTTAAAACTTCGCTCATCTCTGTTACAAGCTAAGATTTTCAATAAACTGCCATTAATGGCCAAGATAGGAATACACAGTAATTGCAGACAACCTCTCTAATTCAGAGCACTTGCCACTTTTCAGCACCATAATCATTGTAGTTTAAAGGGAACTTGCCACTTTCAATATGTTACCTGAGCTGCAAGCAGATTGTTATAGAACAGGAGGAGCTGAAAAGACTAAAGCCTCATGCACACGACAGTGTTTTTTCACTGTCAGTGATTTGGCTTCAGTGGTCCATGTCCGATTTTGCATCAGTTGTGTTTCCTTGTGTCTTCCTTTTTTTTGTCTGACGGGGGAAAAAAGGAAGGTTAATGAAAAGTGTAATTTTATTGCACCAAGGTCTTGTAGAAAAAAACGGAAACGGATGACATACCAGTTGTGCATCCGTTTTTTTTTGACAGACCCATTGACTTGAATGGGTCCATCCTCCGTTTTCCACTGACAAGAATAGGACAGCTTATATTTTTTTGACGGACTGGAATCACGGACGCGGAGAAAAAACGGAGGACTATCAGTTTTTTTTCACAGCTCCAAAGAAATGAATGGGACCTCCGCTAAACTGTGAAAAATTACGGAACGGACGCGGATGCACACAACGGTCGTGTGCATGAGGCCAAACATACAGTTTTCTGTCAAAATATTCTGTATAACTTGTATGGCCAGGAGGCGGTCTTATCAGTGACTTACTGCCTTCCCTCTATGACTGCGTATACAGAGATAGCTGTCAATCACTGATAGTTCCGCCTCCTTGACTTCAAAGCCCCGAATGAGCCAGAAATTAAATGAATAAATTACAATTTAAAGGGGTTTCCCAAACACAGTGCCATACATTGTATTGAATTGTATATACTAACTTCATGTGGCTGAGCTGCGCCTATTCCACGTGACCGATGAACCTGTTGTCACTGGCCAAGGAAAAGTTTTGAGAAGGCCACGGCGCTCACAGGAATGCTGCTGTCTTCTCAAACAGGTGATCGGTGGAGCTCTTTGGTGTTAAACCCCCACTCATCAGATACTGATGGCCAATCCTGAGGATAGGTCATCAGTAGTAAATCTCGGAAAACTCCTTTAAACTGAATCATTTCCCACATTATTATATATCAATCTGATAAGCTACTCCTGCTCTATAACATCCTGCTCCTCGATTACTCTGAATTTTCATGGTGACAGGTTCCCTTTAATTAGTAGATGACCTTTATGTCTTTATTTCTATTTCTGGAGTAAAATGTTTTTGCAAGTATACAGTACTTCTGGTAGGACTTGTTTAGACTGGTGCCGTTCAGTTCTGTGCATCCAGGGGCTCAACTATAAAACGGCTGGGTCCAATAATAGACTTAAAAAAGACACTCTTTATTCCATTTTCCAGCTTTGTGTGAAAGTTAAAGGTGTTGGCCACTTTCTGGCCAATAGGTTTGCTATATTGCAAAAGTCGTGTCCCCTTGTTGGGCAAATCTTCTGTGCTGTCCACTCAGGACATGGCCCCTGATGGAGGGTCATGTGAGCAGTTAAAAAAAACTCCAGACACATCACTCAACCTTCTCCACTCAAATACACCACCATCGCCATTTGCACTTGAAATTTGGAAAGTTTAGTGCAGGTGTATTGTATTTTAATGGAGGAGACTGAGTGATTTGCCTGGTCACATGACCCTACATCAACAGCTATTTTATGGACAGGACTTGTGTGGACAGCACAAAGGACTTCACCAACAAGAGAGAATACCTTATGAAATGCAGAAAATGTTGAAGTAAGTGCCATATAGTCATTTTACAAACACATTGATCAACAGTAGCCGGAAAGTGGCCAACTCCTTTAATGCAAGCACACACTTTCTTGCCGAGTTGATTTAAAAAGAAATACAACTAGGATGTCAAGTGTGCCAATACCATTACCAATTTAGGGATATCGTACGATATACATCCTGGTTCTAGATGCATCAAATCCAAGTGCAGTTTGGAGCTGAGGAAGAGTCAGGAGTGAGGTGAGTAAATATACAAGCCACTATTTATTGGATTAATCCAATAGATATTGCTTGATTTGGGCATTTTTGCACCACCTCCCTGTAGCAGCCAGTTGAAAACCTCAATTTTGGGCAAAAGTATTGGGACACCTACACATTGTACCTACAGTACCTTTACAACATCCCATTCTACACCATAGGCATTAAAGGGTTGTCTCATCATGGATAATGGGGGCATATCGCTAGGTTATGTCCTCATTGTCTTATAGGTGCGGGTCCCACCTCTGGGACCCGCACCTATATCGAGAACAGAGCCCTGCAAGGTGGTGGCTGGAGAACTCCAGTCTGGCCACCACCAAGCCGGCTCCCCATAGAAGTGAACGGGAGTGTACCACGCATGCGCGGCCCCCACTCCCATTCATTTCTATGGGGCCGACGGAAATAGCCGGGCCAGCACTTGGCTATTTTCTCCGCCCCACAGAAAATGAATGGAGGGCGGCTGCACATGCGCAGTGCACCCTCCTTCACTTGCGGAGCTCCATTCTCAATATAGGTGCGATTACCAGCGGTGGGACCCACACCTATAAGACAATGGGGGCATATCTTGGCGATATGCCCCTATTGTCCATGATTAAACAACAACTTTAATATGGAGGTGGTCCCCCATTTGCTGCTAAATCAACTTCCACCCTTCAGGGAAGGCTTTCTATATGATTTTGTAATGTGTGTGCTGGAATTATTTTTGCTCATTCATCCAGTAGAGCATTTGCATGGTCAGACAATGATGTTGAATGAGAGGGCATGGCTCGTAATCTCCAATCTAGTTCATCCCAAATGTGTTCGATGGGGTGGAAGTTAGGGTTTTGTGCAGGCCAGTCAAATTCTTCCACACCAGACTTTTTATAACTGTTCCCTTCACTGGAACTAAGAGGCAAAGGCAAACCCCACCAATTCCCCTTCTCCACCTATTATTACAGTTGGCATAATGCAGTCAGGCAGATAATGTTTGATTGGCATTCTCCAAACCCAGACTCAACCATCAGACTTCCAGATAACAAAGTTTGATTTGTTACTCCACAGAATACATTTCCACTGCTCCAGAGTCCAGTGGTTGCATGCTTTACATCACTCTGTTTGACACTTGGCATTGTGCTTGGTGATGTAAGGCTTTACATGCAGCTGCTCAGCCCTGGAAAACCAGGTCACAGCTTGTTTGCAACTTTATTCACTATACGCTTAACCACCCAACAACCCCTCTGTCTTACTTTATGTAGTTCCTAAATACTTCCCATTACAATAATACCACTCAGCATCCAGGAAGAAATTTCTGACTTGTTGCAATGGTGGCATCCTGTTGCAGTATCATGCTTCCATTTAAGTGAGCTCTTAAAGGGAATCTGTCATCAACTTTATGCTGACCTCACTGAGGGCAGCATAAAATAGTGACAGAAATGCTGATTTCAGCGGTGTGTCACTCATGAGCTAAAAGTAAGTGGTTGCTGAGAATCAGCATCATAATCATTGCAGCCCAGGCCTTGAAAAGAGTCAAATCTACTTGAGAAGAGTCATGGTTATTCATAATCTCCTGCACTCTCACCCATCTGCTGATGATTGGCAGTTCTCTCCTAGACAGAAAGGGAGAAAACTCTGTAGAAGACTGTCAATCATCAGCAGGTGGGCAGGGAGAGCAGGAATTCATGAATAATCATCGGTGGCCGTGACTCTTTTCCAGGCCAAGTCTGCAATGATTGTGATGTTGGTTCTCGGCAACCATTTACTTTTAACTTTTAAATGACAGACCGCTGAAATCAACTCACCTGTCTCTTCTTTAGTCTGCTGTTAGAATGGGCAGCATAAAGTTGACTACAGGTTCACTTTAAGCATGACCCATTGTTTCACAATTCTTTGTAAAGACAAGCTTCAATGGCTAGGTGCTGAATTCAATTATTAACGTCTTCACGACTGCCATACGGCTATATACATGCTATCTGCTCATACTCCGTGGAGATAGCACGTATATAAACGTTATGGCAGCTCTTTAACTCCTTAATGACTGGGCCATTTTGCACCTTCGTGACCAGGCTGATTTTTGGAAATGTGACGTGTCACTTTATGTGGTAATTATGTTTTTACTTATCCAAGCCATTCTGAGATTCTGCTTACTTGTTACACATTGTACTTCATGTTAGTGGTAAATTTGTTAATATAAACCACCTTTATTTATAAAAACATCCTAAATTTACTGAAAATGTGGAAACATTTTAAATTTTCAAAATTTTTATTTCTCTGCTTTTAACCCCTTAGTGACCACCCATATGCCTTTTTACAGGAGTCACTAAGGGGCCTTGGGCTGGAGCACCGCCTTTTGACGGTGGCACTTCAGCCCAAGCTAGTGCTTTAAATAAGCGCTGCAGCTCCCTGCAGCAGCTACCGGAAGTAGCTGAGGGCTCGGGGCAATGATCAGAGACTGTGACAAGCGGTCTCTGATCACGTGATCACCGTGATACAATGTGTAAGAGTCTCTGGTGCCAGGATCGGGTTCCCCAGCCTCCCCATAAGGGAAAGCTGGGTCCCGATCCTCATCCCCCCCCTTCAAGTCCGTTAACAAAGATGGTGGCTTTTTATGCGTGGTGAATAAGCCGCAAATGCCCCAATTGGGTCCCCAGCACCCCCTTGAGTGCCTCCCCCAATAAAAAAATAAAAAACACACACACAAAATGGCGCACTAGTTACTGTGCTGAGGATCGGCCTGCAGCACAGTAACGATCAGGGACCATTACTATTGGTCCCTGATCATGTGATCTCCATGATATCCCTATCATGGAGATCACATCCAGTATATTTACTAACACAGCCAGGGCAGGGGCTGTGCTTCTCTCTCCCCTCAGTACAGTTGTTCTGTGAGTAGAAAGAGAGATCAGACTTCTGTCCTGGCTGTGCGATTTAAAGTGTAAAAAAGAAAAAATCTAAAAAAGAAAATAAATCGAAAATGTCCATAACTGATGGAGTAGTGGGCGTGGTGCCTATTACATTCGGTCAGTGGGCGTCTGTCATTAGGTGTCCATTAGGGACGGTCAGTTAGCATCTGTCAGGCGTCAGTGTCCGTCCATTACTGACGTTCAGTTAGCATCTGTTAATTAGGGATTGTGTGTCCGTCCGTTACTGACGGTCAGTTAGCACCTGTTATACACAGTGCGCAGCAGGCATGTGAATTTTGATGAATCCCTTTTTAGTTATAAAGGCTGCCTTTCCTTCCGTCAGTTTATTCCCTCCAAGCATACCAGATATGGGGTAAAATTATATAAGGTGTGCAAGAGCACAACAGGCTACACCTGTGATCTGTCTGTTTATGAGGGAAGAGACTCTCAACTTAACCGCCCAGGATGCCCAGAAATAATTGGGATATCAGGAAAAATTTTGTGGGTTCTATTGGCGCAATTCCTACACAAAGTGTACCACTTATATACCGATAATTTTTACACCAGTTTTCCCCTTTTTTAAATCCCTCCATGCTGCAAACACAGGGGCTTGTGGGATAGTCTGTAAAAATAGAGTAGGATACCCACAAGTGCTGGTGTCCAAGCGTTTGGAGAGAGGAATATCTTTTGCCCTTGCAAGTGACCAGCTGCTTGCAGTGAAGTGAAAGGACAGGAAGGATGTCTACATGCTGACCGCAGTTGCAGTTAGGGAGAGAGGGGCTACTGCTGACAAACACAAACCAGTCTGTGTGACAGACTATAATAAATTTATTGGGGGTGTAGACCTCTCGGACTAGACGCTTTAATCCTACTTGGTGAAGCAAAAAAAAAAAAGAGCCTGGTATAAAAAGGTAGCAATCTACCACATTCAGATTGCTATCTATAATGGCTTTGTTTTATTTAAAAAGGCCCAAGGAACCCTCAGCTTCCTTGAGTTCCTGGAGAAGGTGGTTGAGAGTCTCCTGCTTGAGTCCCCCGCACCTGGACAAGCCTTCGAATCTGACAACACCACTTCCTTCACCCCGTCCCTGTCACTGCCACCCAGAAATATCCTCAGAAACATCCTCAGAACTATGCCGGGTGTGTAGCAAACATGGAAGGACCAGACCTCTGCAATTACCTCTGTTTTGAAACATACTATACAGTTGCTAATTATTAATTTTATTTAATACCAAAAAGGGTGGGTGTGGGGTCTTTTCAGGAAGTCGATTTATTTTCATTTTCTGTTTAGTTTGTGGGCTTTCCAGGGAGGGAGGTATCCTTCTGGAATGGGTTGTGGAGCTAATTTTATTTTTTCAGACATTGGAACAAATTTTACCTTTTCTGATTTGTTTTCCTAATTTTCATCATTTCATATTTTCATTTTTTTTATGATTATGTCCTGCCACACAAAGCTGTTAATTCCATTCACATTACTGTATCATGACATTACTGTATCATGATATTTGGAGGATCTCTAATGATCAAATTGTTCCTCACCAGTAAAAGTATATTATCAAATATATCACATGGAGAACCCCATAAAAAATAAAAACACTGGCAGAATTGCAATATTAGCCCACTTCACCTCATAAAAAATTTAATAAAAAGTGATGAAAAAGTCATATGTACCCAAAAAGAAAATTTAAAAAATTGCTTCTTAAACTCTAAGCCTTCTAACGTCCTAAAAAAATAAAATGTAATTTTCAAAATTATGCCAATATAATGTAGACATATAGGGAATCTAAATTTTCTGTAAATTTTAGATTATTTGTAATATAAAAGTAAAACACATCAACCCAAAATTTACCCCTAACATCGAGTACAAGATATCACGAGAAAACAATCACAGAATGGCTCGGATAAGGCCTCATGCACACAATCGTATTTTTTTGCGGTCCGCAAAAACGGATCCCGTTTTGCCGTGATCCGTGACCGTTTTTTCGTCCGTGGGTCTTCCTTGATTTTTGAAGGATCCACGGACATGAAAAAAAAGTCGTTTTGGTGTCCGCCAGGCCGTGCGGAGCCAAACGGATCCGTCCTGAATTACAATGCAAGTCAATGGGGACGGATCCGTTTGACGTTGACACAATATGGTGCAATTTCAAACGGAACCGTCCCCCATTGACTTTTAATGTATAGTCAAGAGTTAATATACCTTCGGATCATAGTTTTCTCCAATCCGATGGTATATTTTAACTTGAAGCGTCCCCATCACCATGGGAACGCCTCTATGTTAGAATATACCGTCGGATTTGAGTTACATCGTGAAACTCAAATCCGACAGTATATTCTAACACAGAGGCGTTCCCATGGTGATGGGGACGCTTCAGGTTAGAATATACTAAAAGAACTGTGTACATGGCTGCCAGGCAGCAGGGGGCAGCCCCCCCCCCCTGTAGTTAACACATTGGTGGCCAGTGTGGCCGCCCCCCCCCTCCCTCCCTGTAGTTAACTCATTGGTGGCCAGTGCGGCCGGCCCCCCTCCCCCCCCTGTAGTTAACTCGTTGGTGGCCAGTGGGGCCCCCCCCCCCCCCCCCCTGTAGTTAACTCGTTGGTGGCCAGTGGGCCCCCCCCCTCCCTCCCTGTAGTTAACTCGTTGGTGGCCAGTGGGGCCCCCCTCCCTCCCCCCCTGTAGTTAACTCGTTGGTGGCCAGTGGGCCTTCTCCCCTCCCTCCCCCTCCTAATTAAAATCTCCCCCCTATTATTGGTGGCAGCGGAGTGTACCGATCGTAGTCCCAGTTTAATCGCTGGGGCTCCGATCGGTAACCATGGCAACCAGGACGGTACTGCAGTCCCGGTTGCCATGGTTACTTAGCAATTTGTAGAACCATTATACTTACCTGCGAGCTGCGATGGTCTGCGTCCGGTCGGGAGCTCCTCCTACTGGTAAGTGACAGGTCCGGCCGGGAGCTCCTACTACTGGTAAGTGACAGGTCACTTACCAGTAGGAGGAGCTCCCGGCCGGACCTGTCACTTACCAGTAGGAGGAGCTCCCGACCGGACGCAGACCATCGCAGCTCGCAGGTAAGTATAATGGTTCTACAAATTGCTAAGTAACCATGGCAACCGGGACTGCAGTACCGTCCTGGTTGCCATGGTTACCGATCGGAGCCCCAGCGATTAAACTGGGACTACGATCGGTACACTCCGCTGCCACCAATGATAGGGGGGAGATTTTAATTAGGAGGGGAGGGAGGGGAGAAGGCCCACTGGCCACCAACGAGTTAACTACAGGGGAGGGAGGGGGCCCACTGGCCACCAACGAGTTAACTACGGGGGGGGGGGGGGGCCCACTGGCCACCAACAAGTTAACTACAGAGGAGGGGGGGGGCCCACTGGCCACCAATGAGTTAACTACAGGGGAGGGGTGGGGGCCGGCCGCACTGGCCACCAATGAGTTAAATACAGGGGAGGGAGGGGGGGGGGGCCGGCCACACTGGCCACCAATGTGTTAACTACAGGGGGGGGTGCTGCCCCCTGCTGCCTGGCAGCACTTTCCAGGCAGCAGGGGGCAGTCATGTACACAGTTCTGTTAGTATATTCTAACCTGAAGCGTCCCCATCACCATGGGAACGCCTCTGTGTTAGAATATACTGTCGGTTCTGAGTTTCACGAAGTGAAAACTCAGCTTTAAAAAGCTTTTATGCAGACGGATCTTCGGATCCGTCTGTATAAAAACTAACCTACGGCCACGGATCACGGACACGGATGCCAATCTTGTGTGCATCCGTGTTCTTTCACGCAGCCATTGACTTGAATGGGTCCGTGAACCGTTGGCCGTGAAAAAAATAGGACAGGTCATATTTTTTCATGGCCAGGAAACACGGATCACGGATGCGGCTGCAAAACGGTGCATTTTCCGATTTTTCCACGGACCCATTGAAAGTCAATGGGTCCGCGAAAAAAAAACGGAAAACGGCACAACGGCCACGGGTTGCACACAACGGTCGTGTGCATGAGGCCTTAATAAAGCATTCCAGAGTTTTAAATATAAAGTGACTCATCAGATTTTCAAAATTAAGCCTGATGACGAAGGTGAAAATGGCTTTGTCTTGAAAGGCTGGTTTCACATGAGCGAGCGTCACGCTCCGGACTCGCAGAGTGAGTATCAGACAGCTCCCGTCCTGAACTTCCAGCACTGCCTGGGTTGCATAGCATTATTTTGATTTATGATGCTATGTAACCCTTACAGTTCTGGAATGCATAGGATAACACTGACATTATGCCAATGTTATCCAATACATTCCAGACCTCTAAGGGTTAGGGTTTATACACACGACTGTATGTAATTTGCGGTCAGCAAGAAACGAATCCATAAAAAATACGGATGACGTCCGTGTGCATTCCATATTTTGCGGAACGGAACAGCTGGCACCTAATAGAATAGTCCTATTCTTGTCCGTAATGCGGACAATAATAGGACATGTTCTATTTTTTTTGCAGAATGGAAATACGGACATACGGAAACGGAATGCACACTGAGTAACTTCAGTTTTTTTTACAGATCCATTGAAATGTATGGTTCCGCATACGGTCCGCAAAAGAAACGGAACGGACACCAAAGAAAATACGTTTGTGTGCATGAGCCCTTAACTTAGCATCATAAATCAAATTAATGCTATGTGACCCTGTCTGTGCTGGAAGGTATGGATGGAAGCGGTCTGATACTCACGCTTTGAGTCCAGAGTGTGACACTCGCTCGTCTGAAAGGGCCAAAGGGTTAAGATGTGTGTCCCAATACTTTTGCAAAATCTAGTATATATATTGTAGGGGATCAGCTCTCTTTCGAGGGTCATTCTCACAGATATCTTCAGGACACCAAGTTTAAGATCCAAACACGGTGCTTTATTGCGGCACATCCGCATAAACATAAACAATAATACAAAATAATAAACACTCGCCCGTCCAGGCTCTAACTAAACATACTGTAATATTCCTGACTCACCTAAGTCCCTGTTCACACCCTGTGAACACATGCGGCTTTCTCAGCCAATGTCCCACAGCCTCCTGGCTGTACAGAGCACAGTACGCCCACTGTCTCCAGTCCAGGGTCTCAGCACACATGGGGAATAGTGGTCTCTCAGCCCTCCTGGCTTGGACCACACAGAGCCTCCAGGCCTCTGTCCACAGGCAACACACTCCCCCTTGCTGACACCCTGGGAGGTGCTTTGTGCCAGCCTGATTACTTTCAGCTGGTCTCGCCTGTGGTGGAATAGGGGTGTGGACCGAACTATCCACCCCTTCCCTTCCTCTACCCTGCGTGAGACCTGTCACTGTCTCACAATATATATATATATATATAGCAGAAAAAAACCACTGGCAGCACCACCCTGGATAGTATGGAAAAATAGACGGGTGCAATGTCCAAGTATGGTAAAAAGGTGCTTACCCACTTTAGAAGGACAAAAAAATCGGACTGCACTCCAAGCATTTCTTCAAAGAAGTTAGTTTTTATTCACCCATAAGGTGGCAAAGCGACGTTCGGCTCAAGCATGAGCCTTTCTCAAGCATTGGTGAACAGTGAATAGCCAGTATATAAAGGTGCCAATACATATAATCAAACTACATAATTGGTACTTTAAAAATAATACATGTATACAATGTACAAATATGTGCAAAAACCGTATAATGGTCATAATTGTTAAAGTGACTAGTGCATTCCATACAATAAATCTCCAAGATACAATAAATTACATATAAAAACACCATAGGACATATAATTAGTTACATCTGTAACTCATCAATACATCATTCATGCATCAACTGTAATAGTGCACATGTGCAAATAAGGAAGACTAATGAATTGCTACCTGGAGGAGTGATGGCGCCCACATATACAGTAGCGCTACTCAGCGCGTCCTCAGGAGACCAGCGCGCATGTCCCAATCGTTTGACGTCATCTAGGGAGACCGACCGGTGCATAGCAGTGCCGCCTACTGATGACATCAGCGGCGCACCCAATAGCATGTCACCGCCTTCTCCCATCAATGCCTCCACATAGCGGCGCATGCGCAATAGTTCCGGCAAGCTATTTTCCGCCATATTGGGTAAGGGAATCAGAGCAAATAAATGACCATACAATCCGTCGCTTACCGTCCTATTCGTTCTGCATATACAGTTGTTGTGGTTGAATGCCACCATGCTGCAGGGTGGATGAGTGACCATCTTTTCCAAAATGGTACACTCAAATCCACTCGTCACCCCAATACCAGCGGCACGTCAGTGTCGTCAGCATTGTAGGATCATGTCCTGCTTCAATATACAACTGTGAGGGTACTCCTCATTATAACAGAACGATTAAAGACAAGCGACAGTATGCACTAGAGAAAAGATATAAGTTACTCAATATAAATTACAGCAAGGGAAAATATAAATCGCTCATTCCCAATTTTTTATAAACTCGTCATGGCGGGGACATACGCATGGAATCCAGAGAAAAAAATATATCTCAACACAATTGTTTTTTCGTGGGCTCATCATCCACCAATCAGGTTCATCAGTTCTCTGAGGTGCCATCTGTGCAGGTGTATCTGGAAAGATAATGCAAAAGTGTCAGTGTCATAAATTAGTGAAATTACCCATTACATTTATATTAAATCATTTATTACTCAAAATTATGTGTTTACATTTCTGTTTTTTCTTTTTCTTTTTTTAAAAACCAATGAATCTGTCAACCACAGGAGGTATTGTGGAGCCCATACCAATGCAACACAGGGGCAAAACAACCCCTCACAGACCTCCACCATATCTATAGTCTATATTAAACCTTTGGGTGCAGACTTTGTAGTGTCTGGATCAAATGCATTTCTCTTTTTTTGAGTAAAGATACCCGATCTCCACCCCTCCGTGGCATTGGAACTTGATCCAGGATCCAACATCTAAGGTCTTTTTCTTTATGTCCCAGTAACCCAAAGTGTCTGGGCACTGGCAAATCTTTGCGTCCCTTTCTGATTGTATAACGGTGATTATTCAGCCTAGTCTTAAAATCTGTGGAAGTTTCGCCTACATACAGAAGGTGGCATGGACAGGATAAGACATAGACCACAAATGAGGAATCACAACGTAAGGTGAAACTTAATGGGGTAAATTTTGTCCCGTGTCAGGATGTGGAATGTCCTAGATCTACAAATCAGGCTACAGTTGACACAATGCAGGCACGGGAAACAACCCGTGCCAGATGGTGCCAACGTTGTCTGCCTGACAATGGACCCAGGCCCCACATCCGCTCTCACCAGTTGATCTCTTATATTTTTACACCTACGGTAGGCACATAGGGGAGATGTTCTGAATTCTGGTACCGTTTTTAAGCAGCTACCAAGTATTGGCCAGTGTCTTTTCAGGATCTTATTGATAGCGCCGCTGTGTTCTGAATAGGTGGATACAAACGTATTCTTTTTTGCGTCTTCCTATTATCCTTACCCTGCAATAGGGAATCCCTGTCCACAGCCAGCGCTTTTTGTCTCTGCTCCATGAGCAGTTTCTTCGGATATCCCCGTTGTTTAAACTTAACAACCATGTTGTCAACCGTTTTTTCTAGGGCTTCATTGTCAGCTACAATTCGCCTAGCTCTTAGAAATTGTGAATATGGCAGATGCTTTACCATGCTGCGTGGATGGCAGCTCTCAAACCTCAGCATCACATTCCTGTCAGTGGGTTTAGTGTATAATGATGTAGATAGCATTCCATTCATAACCATGACATTAGTATCAAGGAACTGAACTGAGGTATCCGAGTAAGTCACCGTGAACTGTAGCTCACTGTCCGCACCATTAAGGTAACCGTGAAACTCCAACAACTGTTGTTCAGTTCCTGTCCAGATGTGGAAGATGTCGCTATGTATCGCCACCATCCCAAAATATATTGGGCATGGCGGGACACATAGACGACATCCTCCTCGAACCTGCCATAAAAATATTGGCGTACGTTGGGGCCACAGTGGACCCCATCGCCACGCCGCGTTTCTGGACATAATATGTATCTTGGAAAAGGAAATAGTTGTATTCCAATACAATGGTAAGAAGCGAGATATCAAAGGCGCTAGCCTCAGGTGTCATTGATGACATGTCCAACATACCTTGTACAGCAGCTATACCCTTTTATGATCAATAGAGGTAGATAGGAAATGACATCGAACGAAACCAATGTGATCTTACCCACATCCTCAAAAATTGACCTTACTTAATTTTGTCAAGAAATCTGACGTATCTTTGATGTAAGATAATCCCCCTGTAGGGAAATCCCGTAACACTTTGTCCAAAAAAATGGAAATGTGGACAAAACACTGAGTCGGTGCCGGAGACAATGGGGCGCCCTGGTGGGGTCCACCATTGTCTTGTGCACCTTTGCAACACAGTAATTTATGTGTTGCCAAAGGTGCACAAGACAATGGTGGACCCACCAGGGCGCCCATTGTCTCGGCACCGACTCAGTGTTTTGTCACATTTCCATTTTTTTGGACAAAGTGTTACGGGATTTCTCTACAGGGGGATTATCTTACATCAAAGATACGTCAGATTTCTTGACAAAATTAAGTAAGGTCAATTTTGAGGATGTGGGTAAGATCACATTGGTTTCGTTCGATGTCATATCCTTATATACCTCTATTGATCATAAAAAGGGTATAGCTGCTGTACAAGGTATGTTGGACATGTCATCAATGACACCTGAGGCTAGCGCCTTTGTTATCTCGCTTCTTACCATTGTATTGGAATACAACTATTTCCTTTTCCAAGATACATATTATGTCCAGAAACGCGGCGTGGCGATGGGGTCCAATGTGGCCCCAACGTACGCCAATATTTTTATGCGCAGGTTCGAGGAGGATGTCGTCTATGTGTCCCGCCATGCCCAATATATTTTGGGATGGTGGCGATACATAGACGACATCTTCCACATCTGGACAGGAACTGAACAACAGTTGTTGGAGTTTCACGGTTACCTTAATGGTGCGGACAGTGAGCTACAGTTCACGGTGACTTACTCGGATACCTCAGTTCAGTTCCTTGATACTAATGTCATGGTTATGAATGGAATGCTATCTACATCATTATACACTAAACCCACTGACAGGAATGTGATGCTGAGGTTTGAGAGCTGCCATCCACGCAGCATGGTAAAGCATCTGCCATATTCACAATTTCTAAGAGCTAGGCGAATTGTAGCTGACAATGAAGCCCTAGAAAAAACGGTTGACAACATGGTTGTTAAGTTTAAACAACGGGGATATCCGAAGAAACTGCTCATGGAGCAGAGACAAAAAGCGCTGGCTGTGGACAGGGATTCCCTATTGCAGGGTAAGGATAATAGGAAGACGCAAAAAAGAATTACGTTTGTATCCACCTATTCAGAACACAGCGGCGCTATCAATAAGATCCTGAAAAGACACTGGCCAATACTTGGTAGCTGCTTAAAAACGGTACCAGAATTCAGAACATCTCCCCTATGTGCCTACCGTAGTGTAAAAATATAAGAGATCAACTGGTGAGAGCGGATGTGGGGCCTGGGTCCATTGTCAGGCAGACAACGTTGGCACCATCTGGCACGGGTTGTTTCCCGTGCCTGCATTGTGTCAACTGTAGCCTGATTTGTAGATCTAGGACATTCACACATCCTGACACGGGACAAATTTACCCCATTAAGTTTCACCTTACGTGTGATTCCTCATTTGTGGTCTATGTCTTATCCTGTCCATGCCACCTTCTGTATGTAGGCGAAACTTCCACAGATTTTAAGACTAGGCTGAATAATCACGGTTATACAATCAGAAAGGGACGCAAAGATTTGCCAGTGCCCAGACACTTTGGGTTACTGGGACATAAAGAAAAAGACCTTAGATGTTGGATCCTGGATCAAGTTCCAATGCCACGGAGGGGTGGAGATCGGGTATCTTTACTCAAAAAAAGAGAAATGCATTGGATCCAGACACTACAAAGTCTGCACCCCAAAGGTTTAAATATAGACTATAGATATGGTGGAGGTCTGTGAGGAGGTTGTTTTGCCCCTGTGTTGCATTGGTATGGGCTCCACAATACCTCCTGTGGTTGACAGATTCATTGGTTTTTAAAAAAAAGAAAAAGAAAAAACAGAAAATGTAAACACATAATTTTGAGTAATAAATTGATTTTAATATAAATGTAATGGGTAATTTCACTAATTTATGACACTGACACTTTTGCATTATCTTTCCAGATACACCTGCACAGATGGCACCTCAGAAAACTGATGAACCTGATTGGTGGATGATGAGCCCACGAAAAAACAATTGTGTTGAGATATATTTTTTTCTCTGGATTCCATGCGTATGTCCCCGCCATGACGAGTTTATAAAAAATTGGGAATGAGCGATTTATATTTTCCCTTGCTGTAATTTATATTGAGTAACTTATATCTTTTCTCTAGTGCATACTGTCGCTTGTCTTTAATCGTTCTGTTATAATGAGGAGTACCCTCACAGTTGTATATTGAAGCAGGACATGATCCTACAATGCTGACGACACTGACGTGCCGCTGGTATTGGGGTGACGAGTGGATTTGAGTGTACCATTTGGAAAAGTGGTCACTCATCCACCCTGCAGCATGGTGGCATTCAACCACAACAACTGTATATGCAGAACGAATAGGACGGTAAGCGACGGATTGTATGGTCATTTATTTGCTCTGATTCCCTTACCCAATATGGCGGAAAATAGCTTGCCGGAACTATTGCGCATGCGCCACTATGTGGAGGCATTAATGGGAGAAGGCGGTGACATGCTATTGGGTGCGCCGCTGATGTCATCAGTAGGCGGCACTGCTATGCACCGGTCGGTCTCCCTAGATGACGTCAAACGATTGGGACATGCGCGCTGGTCTCCTGAGGACGCGCTGAGTAGCGCTACTGTATATGTGGGCGCCATCACTCCTCCAGGTAGCAATTCATTAGTCTTCCTTATTTGCACATGTGCACTATTACAGTTGATGCATGAATGATGTATTGATGAGTTACAGATGTAACTAATTATATGTCCTATGGTGTTTTTATATGTAATTTATTGTATCTTGGAGATTTATTGTATGGAATGCACTAGTCACTTTAACAATTATGACCATTATACGGTTTTTGCACATATTTGTACATTGTATACATGTATTATTTTTAAAGTACCAATTATGTAGTTTGATTATATGTATTGGCACACCTTTATATACTGGCTATTCACTGTTCACCAATGCTTGAGAAAGGCTCATGCTTGAGCCGAAACGTCGCTTTGCCACCTTATGGGTGAATAAAAACTAACTTCTTTTAAGAAATGCTTGGAGTGCAGTCCGATTTTTTTGTCTTCTGTCCTATATATATATATATATATATATATATATATATATATATATTTTTGTGGTCGTGGCTAAGAATTGGACACGGGCAGGCGTGCCCGCCTCGAACCTAAACCGGCTGAGTTGTGCCTGGAGCCGGGTACGAGAGCAGCCTATAAGGGGGCAAAAAGGAAACCAAGATAGTAAATTCAAGAACTTTATTGACTCATAACACCAGAGACTGAAAGGCTTGCGAAATTTCTACCTGCGGGTTAGGGACAGTACAGATCAAAAGTTTGGACACACCTTCTCATTCAAAGAGTTTTCTTTATTTTCATGACTATGAAAATTGTAGATTCACACTGAAGGCATCAAAACTATGAATTAACACATGTGGAATTATATACATAACAAACAAGTGTGAAACAACAGAAAATATGTCATATTCTAGGTTCTTCAAAGTAGCCACCTTTTGCTTTGATTACTGCTTTGCACACTCTTGGCATTCTCTTGATGAGCTCCAAGAGGTTGTCCCCTGAAATGGTTTTCACTTCACAGGTGTGCCCTGTCAGGTTTAATAAGTGGAATTTCTTGCCTTATAAATGGGGTTGGGACCATCAGTGGCGTTGAGGATAAGTCAGGTGGATACACAGCTGATAGTCCTACTGAATAGACTGTTAGAATTTGTATTATGGCAAGAAAAAAGCAGCTAAGTAAAGAAAAACGAGTGGCCATCATTACTTTAAGAAATGAAGGTCAGTCAGTCAGCCGAAAAATTGGCAAAACTTTGAAAGTAAGGGCTATTTGACCATGAAGGAAAGTGATGGGGTGCTGTGCCAGATGACCTGGCCTCCACAGTCACCGGACCTGAACCCAATCGAGATGGTTTGGGGTGAGTTGGACCGCAGAGTGAAGGCAAAAGGGCCAACAAGTGCTAAGCATCTCTGGGAACTCCTTCAAGACTGTTGGAAGACCATTTCAGGGGACTACCTCTTGAAGCTCATCAAGAGAATGCCAAGAGTGTGCAAAGCAGTAATCAAAGCAAAAGGTGGCTACTTTGAAGAACCTAGAATATGACATATTTTCAGTTGTTTCACACTTGTTTGTTATGTATATAATTCCACATGTGTTAATTCATAGTTTTGATGCCTTCATAGTCATGCAAATAAAGAAAACTCTTTGAATGAGAAGGTGTGTCCAAACTTTTGGTCTGTACTGTATATACCTGGCGAAACATGACGAGTGCCATCTTCCCATTCTCCGCATGACATGAGCGGGGACCCTGTGCTTGGAAGCTGCGGATGCAGATCCAATGCGGAAGGAATGGCCAGATATAGAGCCGGGGTCGAACCCTAAGCCTGAGGCAAGTGTACGGATGTGGCAGATGAATTGCGCAGAGGTGAGAGAGCCATTAAGATAAGGTAGCAGTGGGCTGTGAGGGGGAGCTTCACGGATGGCGTGCATGAGCTGCCTGAAGACTTGTACCGGGCACCAATTATTGCTAGACTGGAAAAAATTTACCTCAACTGGGGGACCTATTTGGCTTGTCTTAGTGGACACCAACTTAAGCGTATAGTGGCCCTGGTTCCACACTAGCTGCTCTTTGGACAGACCGCTGCGCCCAGCTGAACTGCAAGTGAATTCACCTGGCCTAAGGAATCCGTAGAAGCCCCGGTACATAGCAGCTTTGATGACTAAGCTGGAGAAGGGCCCAAAAGGGTCGCCATCCAGGGCTGATGACATCTTCCGGAACATCTCTCCTGTGACCGCCTGTCTACGGGACGGGGGATTGACCCTACCTTTCTGGACCCCACGCAAGGTGGCCTTGACCACATGCGCTGAAAAAATGGAGCTTTCCCCCCCCGGGTTGTGGAGCATGGTGTCGTGTTGGACGCCTGCAAGGTACAACTTGATGGTGCTATGCGAGAGATGTAAATGGTGATGACAATGGGCGATAAAGGCCATGATGTACGGGATGTCCGCTAGCCCGCCCTGTGGGTGCAGATTGGAAAAATCTTGGTAGGTTCTCAGGCCTGATTGGTAGTTCCTGGCTGTATTTGGGGCGAGGGACTGCTGTGCCAGGTCCCTTGCTGAGGAGATGAGGGCACTTAGCCCATTGTCAGGGAACTGAATGCCGGGGTGGGACATCTGAGCGGATTGGCTTCAGGCATGACCTGGAAAAAGAGGGGGAAATTAAACCAGGATAATACGTCAGCCGTGACGTTTCGCTGGCCCAGAATGTGGCTGCAGTGTTATGTTATGTTATGTTACCAAGTCCTTGTATAGCGCTCTAGAGGAACTCAATCCGATCGAAGCGCTTAGCAACGGCTATATTGGTGGGCCCCTACGTCATCCTACACAAAAAGCCAGGTCTTAACCAACTTCCTAAATTCCAGGTAATCTGATGTTGTTCTAATGTGTTCTGGGAGGGAGTTCCAGATCTTGGGGGCCAATACTGAGAAACGTCTGTCCCCCCTTGTCTTGAGGCGGGTTCTTGGCACCGACAAAAGGGAGGCTGAGGTGGATCTCAGTTCTCTAGGAGGATGGTGACGTGTTATCTTTTTTTGCAGGTAGATGGGACCTGTTTTGTAGAGAGCTTTGTGAGTTAAGCAGCACAGCTTAAAGTGTACTCTCTCTTTCACTGGGAGCCAGTGGAGTTCCCTGCGTGCTTTTGTAACAGAATCTGTCCAATCTAGTTTCTTTATGAGCCGGATGGCTCTATTTTGACAGTGTTGCTGAGCTCCCAGATCTTTCTCTGGCAGCCCCGCATACATTGCATTACCATAGTCCAGGTGGGAGTTGACTAAAGCTCCCACCACGACCTGTCTGCATGTGGAAGTGCAGTGCAAATGCAGTGCAAATGGAAATTGTGAGACAGGGCAAGCCAGACCAGCTGGCGCAAAAGCGACATTATTTTTTGGGACTTTGCCCTACCCTTAACTAATATGTCAACTAGAGCCTGATTGTCAGTGACAAACATTACCGGCGAGTTGGCCCAGAGATGACCCCAGGCCTGAGCTGCTGCGACAATGGGGTACAATTCCAACAGGGAGGAGGTGCAGATGGATTCGGCATCCTCCAGGATGGATGTGGGCGAACGGTCAACCAGCCAATGGGGACCCCAAATGTCTGCGTAACCGCAGGATGCGGCGGCATCCGAAAAGATAGTAGGGGAGGAGGGCGACCACGGAGGGACAAAGAGGGAGATGCCGTTCCACCGGGAGAAGAACAACTCCCACATGGCCAGGTCTGCCATTGCATGGCCGTCCAAATGGATGACGCTGTCCTGGTCGGGTGCCGAGGGAAGAAGCTGGAGTAGCCTTGACACGAACGTCCTTCCCTGGGGCATGATCCTAGAGGCGAAATTAAGCCGGCCCAGAAGAGATTGTAACTCGACCCTAGTGAGGTACCCGGAGGAGGCAGCGTGGGAAATGACCTCTCGGCACTGAGCGAGTTTCTCTTCCAGGAGGCTGGCCTGCAGGCTGACGGACTCTAGGATGATGCCCAGGAACGAGACCCTAGTGGCGGGACCCTCAGTCTTGGTCTGGGCGACTGGAACCTCTAGACTGGCGAACATCTCAAGGAGGATGGCGAGAATGCCAGATCCGCCCTGCGGGCCCTCAATGATCAGAAAGTCATCTAGGTAATGGATGACCGTCTGTAGCCCACCGTGATAGACCAAGATCCAGTGTAGCGCCTTGGTGAACTGGTCAAACAACCAATGGCTACTTTTAGAGCCGAAAGTGAGCCTGTTGGCGAAGTAAAATTGGCCGGCCCACTCGATGCCATAGTACTGCCACAACTGAGGTTGGAGGGGGAGGAGCTTGAAAACATCGGCAATGTCCGCCTTTGCCAACCAAGCGCCCCTGCCATGCAACAAAATGGCTCGTATGGCGTAGTCTATGGAGGAATACCTCATGGCAAACTCTTCTGAAGGAATGAGAGAATTAAGGCTAGGAATAGCAGAAACGTGAGGGGCGAACAGGTCATAGATCAACCTTTTTTTATTAGTGTTTTTCTTGGACACTAGGCCGATAGGGTTGATGCGCCATGACAGAAAGGGAATGAATGGAAGAGGACCTATGAGGAAACTTTTCTCTACCTCAGACCGAATTAATTTGCTTGTTGCTGGTGGGTCCCTGGTGACTGATAGAAGATTCCTGCCCTCCCAAGGAACCTGCGGTAGTGCAACGAGCCCGGTGTGGAACCCCTCCGAGAAGCCCATCAACAGGAACGCCATGAAGTTCTGATCGTGGTGGTCCCGAAGGAGAGCCGCCAAGAGGTCCACATTAATGTTGGCTAGTCAGAGTCCTTTAGCCGCCTTCTTGGGACAGGAGGAACGAGGGTGGGCCCTAAAACACAAGGAGCAAACGTGGAGAGATCTGCAACTGCCATAGGAGCAACCACCTGAATTGAAGTTATTGCAGATCTGGCTCCTTCCTAAGTAGAAGATGGGCCGGCTGAGCTTGTCAGTGGAGGGGTTGGTCTGCTGGGTCCCGGAGGTTCCCGGGAGAGCCCTGTCCTGAGCCGAGTGGGCGGTATTTGGGCACCTTTCAGATGTATGAAAGATAGATTGGCACATCGCGCAGGTAGGTGCCCTGAGGCCCGCGAAGTGACGGCAGAAAAGTTCTGTGTCAATGGAGGCCCAGCTGGTGACATATTGAAACTGTGCCAAAGCTGCTGCCGCTTTAGCCGAGAAAGAACGATGGTAGTCGTAGAAGGCTGAACCTCCATACTTGTGACCCAGGTCAGTGACCAGGTACAAGTAGCTGTCCAGCTCTTCTCTTCTCTCTGGCTGTGCAGTGCAGACAATGTCCCTGAAGAGGCTGAACGCCAGGACAAACTCCGGAATGGATAATTTGCGGTTAAGCCGAAAGTCCTTGGCCCTGAGGACTACAGACACATCCCCACAATTGATTACCCTGTTTTCGGGTACATCCTGGGCGGCAATGAGAACCGACGCCAGATTAACGTCCTTCCCTGCCAGAATGTCTCTCTTGAGATTGTCAGGGATGATATGCGAGGGGGCCACCTGGGGAATAGGCCTGGGCGTACCTGGTGTCAGCCAAACCGAAGTGGAAGGTGCGGTCAGCGGGACGGGTGCCGGGGGTGCCACGGACGGCCGGGACTCCAGCTCTGATACTCTTGCCCGGACGTCAGCCACTGAGTCGACCAGTGAGTTCAAGGTGGATTGTAGCTGCACCAGTGAGAGCTGGATGGATGATGTCCCCGGTTGAACCACGGAAGTGTTTGTGCTGACCATGAGGAGCTTGTATAGCTCTGCCTTTCTGGCGGAGGCTAGATGCGGGATGCCTCTTCTGTTAAGCTCCGCCAGCAACTTTGGAATTGTCCAACTCCTTAGAGATGATGGACCAACTTGGCCTGAAATGATTGTTTCAGAGACAGATAGGCTGTCATCTATATCCGAGGCCCGAGACATAGTTGATCTGTTGAAACATAAATGGCGTGACAGATAACAAAAAAAAAAAAGGGAGGGTGACGGAGTAACAGGACCGAAGAGGTGCGAGGGCGAAGATAAACGCGTACCCGAAAACAGAACCCGTAACACGGACTAGCAGAACCTGACCTGCCCGGAACGCCTACCAGGTGAGGGAGAGAGGGGCTTATAAAGGCTCAAGCCCCTCCCACAAATGCAGGCTGAGCTTCAGCCTTACTAACATATAAATAACACTGGGCAGCACAGCAGTTGCCATGCGTAGATGTGGAGTGCCAGCGGCTGTGGGGGCGATCCACCTCCAAATAATCAATAAACTAAAAAATTTCCACGGCACATCCAGGGCGTAAAATAAGAGTAGTTTCCTTTTATTCACCAGACAGCGACGTTCGGTCCCCTTGCTCGAACCTTTCTCAAGCATTAACAAAGTGCAATGGTGCCATGTGCATATTAATGGAGGTACACATAATTAATAATCAATCAATATAATTAATCAAATCAAATCTAAAAATGTCTAAAAATATCTGAACAACTTGTGTTTTTACATAATTTCCATAACAATGTGATCACATCCATCTATATTCCAGTGAAAGCATGTATAGTCGTGGCCAAAAGTTTTGAGAATTACATAAATATTGGAAATTGGAAAAATTACTGCTTAAGTTTTTATAATAGCAATTTGCATATACTCCAGAATGTTATGAAGAGTGATCAGATGAATTGCATAGTCCTTCTTTGCCATGAAAATTAACTTAATCCAAAAAAAACTTTCCACTGCATTTCATTGCTGTCATTAAAGGACCTGCTGAGATCATTTCAGTAATCGTCTTGTTAACTCAGGTGAGAATGTTGACGAGCACAAGGCTGGAGATCATTATGTCAGGCTGATTGGGTTAAAATGGCAGACTTGACAAGTTAAAAGGAGGGTGATGCTTGAAATCATTGTTCTTCCATTGTTAACCATGGTGACTTGCAAAGAAATGCGTGCAGCCATCATTGCGTTGCATAAAAATGGCTTCACAGGCAAGGATATTGTGGCTACTAAGATTTCACCTCAATCAACAATTTATAGGATCATCAAGAACTTCAAGGAAAGAGGTTCAATTCTTGTTAAGAAGGCTTCAGGGCGTCCAAGAAAGTCCAGCAAGTGCCAGAATTGTCTCCTAAAGAGGATTCAGCTGCGGGATCGGAGTGCCACCAGTGCAGAGCTTGCTCAGGAATGGCAGCAGGCAGGTGTGAGCGCATCTGCACGCACAGTGAGGCAAAGTTTTTTACAAGATGGCCTGGTGTCAAGAAGGGCAGCAAAGAAGCCACTTCTCTCCAAAAAAAACATCAGGGACAGATTGATCTTCTGCAGAAAGTATTGTGAATGGACTGCTGAGGACTGGGGAAAAGTTATATTCTCCGATAATGCCTCTTTCCGATTGTTTGGGACATCTGGAAAAAGGCTTGTCCGGAGAAGAAAAGGTGAGCTCTACCATCAGTCCTGTGTCATGCCAACAGTAAAGCATCCTGAGACCATGTGTGGGGTTGCTTCTCATCCAAGGGAGTGGGCTCACTCACAATTTTGCCCAAAAACACAGCCATGAATAAAGAATGGTACCAAAACACCCTCCAACAGCAACTTCTTGCAACAATCCAACAACAGTTTGGTGAAGAACAATGCATTTTCCAGCACGATGGAGCACCGTGCCATAAGGCAAAAGTGATAACTAAGTGGCTCGGGGACCAAAAGGTTGACATTTTGGGTCCATGGCCTGGAAACTCCCCAGATCTTAATCCCATTGAGAACTTGTGGTCAATCCTCAAGAGGCGGGTGGACAAAGAAAAACCCACTAATTCTGACAAACTCCAAGAAGTGATTATGAAAGAATGGGTTGCTATCAGTCAGGAATTGGCCCAGAAGTTGATTGAGAGCATACCCAGTCGAATTGCAGAGGTCCTGAAAAAGAAGGGCCAACACTGCAAATACTCACTCTTTACATAAATGTCATTTAATTGTCGATAAAAGCCTTTGAAACGTATGAAGTGCGTGTAATTATATTTCACTACATCACAGAAACAACTGAAACAAAGATCTAAAAGCAGTTTAGCAGCAAACTTTGTGAAAACTAATATTTTGTCATTCTCAAAATTTTTGGGCTACGACTGTACATATTAAAACCAATATTTTAAACCACTCTCTAATATTATTAAACATATTTCATTGATAACTATGATAATTGTAATCTACAAGATACCTGTGAACAAATAAGTAAAATACCTTAGTGCAGGTGCATATAATAAAAACATTGGAGAGGACGGCCATAGACTCGGCGGGGATCCAGTCCACATGGATACTGGCGTGTTGTATTTCTCAATGCGCATGTCTCAAGTCATTCAAAGAGATACATCATACTTCCGGGTACTCAGGTCATGTGATCGCGAGTCAACTCACATGATCGTAACTCCGAACACGTGATCGCACTCCTGGACACGCGAACCATTCTGTCACGGTGTGGAGTGGGGGAAACCCCCCACCGTACAATGTAAGAAGGATAACTGATAGCTGCTAGGCCAAGAAGCCAGGAAAAGGGAAGCAGGTCACCACCTATAGCGTCCCTAATCCTCTCCCTAACTCATCACCGTATGAGCGGACCTCGATGGTAGGGTGGCTCATACCCTGGAAACCTGGGACCCTGAGTCACCCTGATAATCCCTCACATAGGAGCAGGGGAGAGACGTCCTATTCATCCAAGACACGGAAGAACAGGAGTCTCTAAAGACCTAGTAGTAGGGAAAAGGAGAAACCATACACAGCAAGAGGATTGGCAGGTAAGAACACAAGACAACACACTTACCTGCCAAAGTCTCCACGACTGGAACCCGTGCATACATACAGGAGCCCTAACACCAAACTGGACGCCGTACCAGCAACTCACACAGGTATCCAGCACACCAGACTCCGCCAGGACCCCCATGCCGCAAGGTGCATGGCAGCCCCAGGCAGCACTGCATACAGGCTAGTGGTTCACCCCTCCGGAAAACCAACCCCCCTCCGGAGGACACAACACACAGGGAAAACGTCCCACATACATGCAGGGACAAACACCAACAACAGCCGAGATGTGCAACACCAACCAAGTTGCACAAAACACCCCGAACATAAACCCACACCCAACATACAACAAGCGAAGCAGGGCACAAGGAGCATACAAAAGGAAGACAATTCATGTCCAACAAGGAGGCCCTCAAGGACTGGGCAGAACCACCCAGGAAAGGAGCCCCAACACCATACAAGGCCGGAGCACCACTGCCCCCAGCTAGGACGCCACAGACAAAGCCGAGCCAGTAGCCACACCAAGGACACCCCCAAATCCCCACCAGCAAGATGACAAACCCCCGCCCACCAAACCGCAGGGAGACACACCCTACAGGGGAAACGCACACGCAAACCGACAACAACACGTTGCCACCTACAACCAGTCTGCACGGCAACCGCGTCACGGTCAAACAACAATATGACCGTGACACTTCCTTTCAAGCTACATACTGCGTTCCACAGAAAAAAAGAGTCGTGGACGGCAAGCCTCACCATGCTAACAGAAAGACATGGGGCCAAACCGGTTCACAAGCACATTGAATAAAAAAAAAATATTATATTCAGATGTAAAAATATGTTCGAATGTAGTAACATAAGTGTTTGCCATGTAATATAGGGACAGTTGACACTATATAACGCAAAAACTTGCCCAGAGAATATTAGGATACCCAGGGACCAAACCAGTATGTATATCACTCGAAAATTAACACCTAAAATGGGACAATCACCCACTGATCACACTGTGTATGCAATCTGGACACCAAGCGTGTTATCCGTAGGAAATTGAATCCCCAATGTATGTAGGACAATATATATTAAACATGGGTTAGGGGTGTGCTGACGATCACGTGCATGCATTTCTGGATGCACTATGAGCTCTCAGAAAAAATTTATCCCCCATTGTGTACTCCATCAATCTTACGGAGACTCCAAATGTGTTGTGCAATCATCCCACAAGACAACATATTGGAAACCCACAGGTGCCACTGGGTATCTATTCGTGCCACTGGGTATCTATTCCTAGACCCTAATGCAGCACTGTATAGTCTAATCTCCACCCGATTGTGGGGACCTCAACCCACTGCGTAGGTATAATGTTAGTAGACATATATACATACATAACGATATACACACTGGTGGGTCCCTAGTTGTACACCACTAATAGAAAATATCTGTTTGTTAAGTATCTTCTTCATGTACACTATCCCCATCACCTTGGTAAGCACCATTGCATCTTGAATCTATACTGTATAAAGATAGAGCGAATATATCATGACTATTGTCACAAAAAACAAAAATGCCATTACCAAAAAACATAAAAATTTCCTGTTAATCAAGATGATATATATTTATTGTAAACACCATCAGTATCCAATGGGAACCAAAGATCACCGCCTCCTCTTCACAGATGGTCATTTCCTCTCTCAAATTCTGAAAGAGATAAAGAGATTTAATAAAAAATCATCCTTATATTCGAAACAAAGCACCACTATATATCCAGGAAGAGCAATAGAGGAATTTAACAAATACATAATCAGGTAAATAACCAAGGCTTATAGTCTCCATTCAGCCCATTTGGCCTAAGTGTGTTCAACGTAGAGATCCAATGGATCTCCTGTATTTTTAATAGGAGGTTCCTGTTTCCACCCTTTCTGGGAATAGAGACATGATCAATCAACATGCATTTTAGATCTCCTTCCTTGTTTTCAAAATCCACTAAGTGTTTTGATACAGGGAGGTCCATACGTTTTTTTTTTAATGGTGTATCTGTGCTGGTTAATTCTAGTTTTAAAATCTAGGGAGGTCTCTCCTACGTACAACAAATTACACTGATACCACAATACATAAACAATGAATGTCGAGTCACAAGTGAGATAGTGTTTTATAACGGTTCACGTGTCCGGTTTCCCCCACTCCACACCGTGACGGGAGGGTTCGCGTGTCCGGGAGTGCTATCACGTGTTCGGAGTTACAATCATGTGAGTTGACTCGCGATCACATGACCTGAGTACCCGGAAGTATGATGTATCTCTTTGAATGACTTGAGACATGTGCATTGAGAAACACAACACGCGAGTATCCATGTGGACCGGATCCTCGCCGAGTCTATGGCCGTCCAATGTTTTTATTAAATGCACCTGCACTAAGGTATTTTACTTATTTGTTCACAGGTGTCTTGTAGATTACAATTATGATAGTTATCAATGAAATATGTTTGATAATATTAGAGAGTGGTATAAAATATTGGTTTTAATATGTACATGCTTTCACTGGAATATAGATGGATGTGATCACATTGTTATTTATGGAAATTATGTAAAAACACAAGTTGAACAGATATTTTTAGACATTTTTAGATTTTAATTGATTAATAATATTGATTGATTATTAATTATGTGTACCTTTATTAATATACACATGGCGCCATTACAGTTTGTTAATGCTTGAGAAAGGTTCCAGCAAGTGGACCGAAATGTCGCTGTCCGGTGAATAAAAGGAAACTACTTTGATTTTACGCCCTGGATGTGCCGTGGAATTTTTTATTTTATTATTTTTTCGGATATATATATATATATATATATATATATATATATATATCACATGCTGACTCGATATGGTAGACTAAAAGGGTGACTCTCTGTAAAACTGGCTAAGTTGACATGATTGCTGACATAGGCTGCACATGATTGTTGAGTTTTGTGAAACTACAGTTCTCAGCATGCTCTATTCATTTCTGTGAGAGTGCTGAGAAGAGCAGAGCAAGTATGCATGCTGGGAGTTGTAGTTTCACAACAGCTGCAGTGCCAGAGGTTGCCTACCCCTGATATACAGGGTCAGCCTGGTGTTTCTTGGTAAAAGTGGTAAAACTAAAAAATTTTTTTAAAAAACAACATACTGTATAAAATAGTTATCTGTGTGATTGAACTGAGTAGCAAAATTAAGTTAACATGTAATTTTTCCCGCACAGTATATGCCAGAATAACAAACTTAAAAAGTGAAATAATAAGTGTTTTATGTACCCCAAAAAAGAACCAACTGATAAAGGCAAATCATTCCACAAAATATAAAACCTCACACGCCTATGTCAAGAGAAAAATATAAAAAAACGCATGGTTATCAGAATACATCTGTACTAGTCCATAGAGGTTGTTTACTAGCAACACGCCAGTAAACCAATCCATCAAAATCTGTGCTGCAAAAGCCTTTCTGAAACCTGCAGCATAAGGCTACTTTCACACTAGCGTTGGGAGCGGGTCCATCTGATGTTTCATCAGACGGATCCGCTCCTATAATGCAGACGTTTGCATCCGTTCAGAACGGATCCGTCTGCATTATAACTTAGAAAAATTTCTAAGTGTGAAAGTAGCCTGAGCGGATCCGTCCAGACTTTACATTGAAAGTCAATGGGGGCGGATCCGTTTGAAGATTGAGCCATATAGTGCATTACATTGTAAGTCTGGACGGATCCGCTCGCCTCCGCACGGCCAGGTGGACACCCGAACGCTGCAAGCAGCGTTCAGGTGTCCGCTCACTGAGCGGAGCAGAGGCTGAACGCTGGCAGACGGATGCATTCTCAGTGGATCCGCCTCCACTGAGAATGCATTAGGGCCGGACGGCTGCGTTCGGGGCCGCTCGTGAGCCCCTTCAAACGGAGCTCACGAGCGGACACCTGAACGCAGGTGTGAAAGTAGCCTAACCAAACAGGAATTTATGTCCACATTTGTAGGATTTCTGTAACCAGCAGAACTCGCTTAACAATTTAAAGGGGTTGTCTGGGTTCAGAGCTTTTTCACCCAGACAGCCATACCTGTGGAAAAACTGCAATTTTAATTTTGTATGGTCCGCTGCACTTTCATTTCTAAAAAAAATACCTGTGGTGTCAAAATGCTGACTCCACCCTGTAATACCTTGAGTGGCAGAGTTTCCAAAATGGGACCACTTCTTGGGGGTTCCAATTATTATTTGACCCCAGAGCCTCTACAGTTATCAGCTCAAGATGTGTAAATCACCAATGTGCATTAGGCTCTTTTAATCCTCAGTCTTGTTATATGACCAGGCACAAGATTAGGGCCACATGGAGGGTGTTTATAAAATCAGGAAGCACAGTATAATAATAAGAGGTCTTACTTTTCACATATCTGTGAAAAAATTGCAATTTTCACTTTCTACCATCTACTGTGCTTTAAATTTTGCATAATACCTGTGGGGTCAAAATGATCACTACACCCATTGGTAAATTCTGTGAGGGCTGTACTTTTTAAAATGGGGTCACTACTTAAGAGTTTCTTTTTTTTTATTTTACCTCAGAGCCTCTGTAGTTTTCAGACGGTGCTGTATAAATCGCCAGTCTAGGCCTCAGATGCACATAGTGCTCTTTCTCTTTTGAACCCTGCATACAGCAGGTTCTGACCACATTGGTATTATTGTTCTCCAGAAAAATTATGTAACAACATTTGGGGTACTTTTTCTCATATTACCACTTGTGAAAATAAAACATTTGAAGCTAAAACTACATATATTTGAAATGCAATATAATTTTTTATTTAATGTCCTCATTGGGGTCAAAGCGCTCACAACATCCTTCAAAAAATTCCTAGAGGGGTGTACTTTCCAATATGGGGTCACTTTTCAGGGGTTTCCACTGTAGGGGTACCTCAGGGTCTCCTGAAATGGAGTATGGCACCTGAAAACCAGTGAAACATGGCACTCTATCCCTTCTGAGACCTGCTGTGTGCCCATACAGCTGTTTATGACCACTGTGACACAGTGAAGGGTATTGTCTGGGAAAACAGGTATTTTCCTCCCATTGTGGGCTGCTAGACTGATTGGCGGCCAGGTGAGGTCAAACACCGGACTGGATTTCAGGTGCCGGTCCGGGGTTTGGCAACACCTAGCTGCCTTTAAAAGACAGCTGGGTTCAGAAGAAGGAAGTCTCTGTTTTGGGATCTGAGGCTTGGTGCCGTGCTGGATGTCTGAGAGCCACATGCTGGGGAAACAGGCCCCCTAAAGCCTGCTGTGGAATACTGGATGCAAAACTGCCAGCAAGGTGACTTGGGTTATATGAACTTTCTATTGTGTGTGAATTAACACCAAGACTGCAAAGTTACATGCTGTTTTGTGCAATTGCCTCAAGTGTGAATAAACACTGATGTTTTGAGTAAAGAACTTGTATTTTGCCTCTGTACTGCTCCTGCTTACCAGAGCGAAACCCCACACCACATATGGGGTGTTATCTTATTCAGGGGAAAATTGGTAATTAATTGTGGGTTGCTTTTGTCTCCTTTTACCCTTTGTGAAACTGAAAAATTGGGGATAAAGCAACATTTTAATGGAAAACAATGTAATTCTAAATTCCATGAAAAGCCAGAATTCACTATATCTAAAAATTCCTAGAGGGATTTTTATTTTCAAAAATGGGGTCACTTTTGCCTCTTCTGTTTTGGCATGGACCCAAAAACCATTCAAGTAAAATCCGCCCTCTAAAATCTATATGGAGTACCTTCCGTTCTGTACCCTGCCTTGCGTCCCTACATAAACTTGCAACCACATGTGGGATGTTTTAGTAAACTGCAGAATCAGGGTGATATTGAGGTTTGTTTTGCTTTCAACCCTACCTGTATTACAGGAAGAATGGATTAAACTGGAAAATCTGCAAAAAGAAATGAAATTTTCATCCACATTTTGCTTTCATTTCTATGGAACATTTAAAGGGTTAACAAAGTGAGTAATTTTTTTTTAAAATAATTTAGGGGTAATTTATTGTTTTTGGGTTACAAGTGTGCAATGGTGCCTGAAATATTTTCAAGCTATATCTGGGCCCTGCGATAAACTGGATGCATCTTTCCTTTTGGGTCCTGCCATGTGTCTCGACACAGGATTAGGGCCACAATGGGAATATTTCTGAAAGTAGTGTGATAGGGCGCATTTTAAGGCCTTTTTTTAGGCCGAGTCATTAAAGGGTTAAACAGCTGAATACTGACTACCTTTAGGAGGACAAAGTGATGCTTGGTTCCTTTCGGACACCCGAACACTATACTGCGAATACTTTTATCGCCACAAAAGGTTACGTTCACATCTGTTGTCTGCGTGTACATTTTACTATGGACGTTGGCTCTTACATTGTCCTCTCTGGATTCCCTGGGGATCTGAGGTACTGCACGGGTTGCTTCTTGGTCCTGGTCGCTGCGCGTGAACAAATGTGGAAATCTCCTGGTCTAGCGCCCACTTGAGTCTGTGGCCTGCGTTGTTGCTTGCAGGGCCAGAGCTCCTTCCACATTCTTCTTTAACCACCTCAGCCCCCCTAGCTTAAACCCCCTTAATGACCAGACCACTTTTTACAATTCTGCACTACACTACTTGGTTTATTGCTCGGTCATACAACTTACCACCCAAATGAATTTTACCTCCTTTTCTTCTCACAAATACAGCTTTCTTTTGGTGATATTTGATTGCTGCTAAGATTTATCGTTTTTCTGATATTAATCAAAATAGGCCGCAATTTTCTAAAAAAAAGTGTATTTTTAAATTTCTCTGGTTAAATTGTTCAAATATAATTACATTTCCATACAAGTTTGTGTCAGAATTTATTGTGCTACATGTCTTTTATAAAAAAAAATCCAATAAGTGTATATTTATTGGTTTGCGCAAAAGTTATAGCATTTACAAACTATGGTACAAAAATGTGAATTTCCGCATTTTGAAGCAGCTCTGACTTTCTGAGCACCTGTCATGTTTCTTGAGGTGCTAGAATGCCAGGATAGTATAAATACCCCCCAAATGACCCCATTTTAGAAAGAAGACACCCCAAAGTATTCGCCGAGGGGCATGGTGAGTTCATGTATGATTTAATTTTTTTTCACAAGTTAGCGGAAAATGACACTTTCTGTGAAAAAAAAAATAATAATAAAGTTTCCATTTCTGCTAACGTCTGGCAAAAAAATAAAAATCTCCCACGGACTCACTATGCCTCTCAGTGAATACCTTGGGGTGTCTACTTTCCGAAATGGGGTCATTTGTGGGGTGTGTTTACTGTTCTGGCATTTTGGGCGGGGCTAAATTGTGAGCAACCCTGTAAAGCCTAAAGGTACTCGTTGGACTTTCGGCCCCTTTACGCACCTAGGCTGCAAAAAAGTGTCACACATGTGGTATCGCCGTACTCAGGAGAAGTAGGGCAATGTGTTTTGGGGTGTATTTTTACATACACCCATGCTGGGTGAGAGAAATATCTCTGTAAATTAAGAACTTTGTATAAAAATTTTTTAAAAGTTGTCATTTACAGAGATATTTCTCACACACAGTATGAGTATATGTAAAAATACACCCCAAAACACATTGCCCTACTTCTCCTGAGTACGGCGATACCACATGTGTGACACTTTTTTGCAGCCTAGGTGCACAAAGGGGCCCAAATTTCAATGAGTACCTTTAGGATTTCACAGGGCATTTTTTACGCATTTGGATTCCAAACTACTTCTCACGCTTTAGGGCCCCTAAAATACCAGGGCAGTATAAATACCCCACAAGTGACCCCATTTTGGAAAGAAGACACCCCAAGGTATGCTGTGAGGGGCATGGCAAGTTCCTAGAATATTTTTTTTTTTGGGCACAGGTTAGCGGAAAATGATTATTATTTTTTTCTTTTACAAAGTCTCATATTGCACTAACTTGTGACAAAAAATAAAATTTTACATGAAATCGCCATGCCGCTCACGAAATACCTTGGGGTGTCTTCTTTCCAAAATGGGGTCACTTGTGGGGTATTTATACTGCCCTGGTATTTTAGGGGCCCTAAAGCGTGAGAAGTAGTTTGGAATCCAAATGCGTAAAAAATGCCCTGTGAAATCCTAAAAGTACTTATTGGAATTTGGGCCCCTTTGCGCACCTAGGTTGCAAAAGTGTCACACATGTGGTATCGCCGTACTCAGAAGAAGTAGGGCAATGTGTTTTGGAGTGTATTTTTACATATACCCATGCTGGGTGAGAGAAATATCTCTGTAAATGACAACTTTTCCCATTTTTATATACATAGTTGTCAATTTACAGAGATATTTCTCTCACCCAGCATGGGTATATGTAAAAAGACACCCCAAAACACATTGCCCTACTTCTCCTGAGTACGGCGATACCACATGTGTGACACTTTTTTGCAGCCAAGATGTGCAAAGGGGCCAAAAGTCCAACAAGTACCTTTTTAGGAGGGCATTTTTAGGCATTTGGATTCCAGACTTCCTCTCATGCTTTAGGGCCCCTAAAATGCCAGGGCAGTATAAATACCCCACATGTGACCCCATTTTGGAAAGAAGACACCCCAAGGTATTCTGTGAGGGGCATGGCGAGTTGATAGAAGATTTTTTTTTTTTTTTTGGCACAAGTTAGCGGAAATTGATTTATTAAATTTTTTTTCTCACAAAGTCTCCCTTTCCGCTAACTTGCGACAAAAAGTTCAATCTTTCATGGACTCAATATGCCCCTCCGCGAATACCTTGGGGTGTCTTCTTTCCAAAATGGGGTCATTTGTTGGGTGTTTGTACTGCCCTGGCATTTGAGGGTCTCTGCAATCATTACATGTATGGCCAGCATTAGGAGTTTCTGCTATTCTCCTTAGGCCTCATGCACACGACCGTTGTTTGGGTCCGCATCCGAGCCGCCGTTTTGGCGGCTCGGATGCGGACCCATTAATTTCAATGGGGCCGCAAAAGATGGGGACAGCACTCCGTGTGCTGTCCGCATCCGTGTCTCTGTTCCGCGGCTCCGCTAAAAAAATATAACATGTCTTATTCTTGTCCGCGCTTTGCGGACAAGAATAGGCATTTATATTGCCAGTGCCCGTTCCGTTCCGCAAATTGCGGAAGGCAACACAGGCGCCTTCCGTTTTTGGGCATCCGCGGTTTGTGGACCGCAAAAAACGGCACGGTCGTGTGCATGAGGCCTTATATTGAGCATACGGGTAATGAGATTTTTTTTTTCGTTCAGCCTCTGGGCTGAAATAAAAAATGAACGGCACAGATTTCTTCATTCGCATCGATCAATGTGGATGAAAAAATCTCTGCCAAAAATGTGCAAAAAAAAAAAAAAAACCTGCGATCGCTAATAAAAATCCAAAAAGCTCAAAAGTGATCTTTATAGCGCCGCAGCGATTTTACAGTGTTTTTGCAGTGATCAGAAAGAAAACATTTCTGTCACTGCGGTGGAGCGAACTGAACGCAAGTGTGCGCACAAGATCAGGCCTCATCGGGCGAACACTGTGGGCCAGATTTATCATTAGCTCAGGTCAGAATAATGGAGTAAAAAAGTCCCAAACGCTAAAACTGCGCACAAATTTGCGACTTTTTTTTGCTCTGCACTATGCTCGCCAGTTTTCTGAAAGTGGGCATCCCATTCCCCACCCAACCTCCACCACATCACCCCAAATGCCTTTCCATTATCCACCCTGCTCCCCAGCTCCACCAAATCCTCTCTGCACACTATAGCTATGCCATACAGTCTCAACACACCAGCCCCTACACCATATTATGCCCCATCCAACTCCCCACTTCCACCCTATCACCCCAATGCCTGTCTATCATCCACCTAGCTCCCCGGCTCTGTTAAACCATTCTGCATGCCATAGCAAAGCCATACAGTCCTAACACACCAGCCCCTGCAAGACATCATGCTTCAGAACACCATCCCAAACACCACACATTGTTACATCATTACACAGTACCAGCCCACCCTCGTTTCCCCCGCCCCCACTGGTCCAGCATCCCCGATTTAGAACACCAGCGCATCTCCTGCCCAGCGCTCATTGAACGGCGATCCTCCTCTGACGTCACCAACCCCACCCCCAGCACACCAGCTGGTCGGCACAGCAGAGAGAGGATTCCCGCCTGACGTCACAAACCCCGCCCCCCGCCACCCGATCTTCAAATAGCGCGCGTCCACACACGTGGAGAGCGGCGCCCTGTACAGCAAGCACGCACCAGAAGAGGCTCCCAGGTAAGCACATCCATCAGCACCCAGCAGCATACACCGGCGGCCACATCATATTATTTCATGTCATACCATACCCACCACAAGTATATCCTCTCTCCCTCTCATGGCACAAGTATGCCATCCTCTCCTGCCGCAGGCCATTCCCTCATCTAATCATTTAACCACTTGATAAACTAAAATATACACAATCCGTCAAGCGCATCCACTAGCACACACCAACGGCAATATTATATTATATCTTATCATATTACACCCATCACAAGTATGCCACCATCTCCTCTCCTGCAACAAATATGCCACCCTCTCCTCTCCTACTGCCAGCCACTAGTTCTTCCCTTTAATCAACCACTCCATCACCACATAGATACATTCATGCATTTTACACCTTCTCTTTTGCTCTTATCTACAGCCTTCTGGCCACTCTTGCTGCCGACGCCCCTAAGGTAAACCTCTGATTTGTCGTTGTCCTGCGCACCTATACATCACATCACATCACACTGGAGTACAAATTTTATACTAGCAGAATCTATTAGACATCACTGGGTCCATGAGTGGCCGTATACGCGTAATAAGCAACATATAATACCAAACATCTGTTGTTGTTGTTGTTGTTTTTTTCTTTACTTTTAATCAATTTACTGCAGTTTAAACTGACATTCGCATTTTATTCATCTGTAAAGCAGAGTTCTTCTTATTTTATGTGTATATAAATATATCTTTTAGTGTATCATACATGTACACATTGTACCCTTCTGACCCTCTATTTTATTGTACAATGCACGTACATACCCCCCTAATCATGTGGGGATGTCTTTCGGCTTCGGCACTTTCATTGTATCCTTTTAGACTTGAGAAAGGAGTTATAAACTCCGAAACGCGTTGTCTACTGCACAATAAACAGCTATCAAACCAAACGTTCCCCGATTGAGGTCGTCTTTTGTGCGCCAAAGAAGTACCCTACCGTGTGCCAGCACACAAACCACCCACAACTTTAGCCATATGTGAAAGTGGAGTGAGCTGTCAGAGTCATGATAAATCTGGCCCTGTGTTTTTTGTAGCGCCTAAGGTGACCCTAATGTACTGATATAGATCTGATTGTGATCAGTCTTGATCACTTACAGATACTATATAGTACTAGTGCTGATTAGCGACAGTGATGACGCTAATCAGTGACTGCGGTGCGGTGGGCGCTAACTACCTAACAAGTGGCTAACTAACTGGCGGTGATAAAGGACCCTTAGGCCCCATTCACACGTTTGCAATTCTGTTCCACATTTTGCAGAACGGAATTGCGGACCCATTCATTTCTATGGGGACAGACTTTCTCCCGCTCGGATACGGAATTGCGGATCTGCACTTCCGGGTCCGCACTTCCGTTCCGCAAAAATATAGAACATGTCCTATTCTTGTCCGCAATTGCGGACAAGAAAAGGCATTTTCTATATAGTTCTGGCAATGTGCGGATCTGCAAAATGCGGAAAGCACATTGCCGATGTCCGTGTTTTGCGGATCCGCAAAACACATACGGATGTCTGAATGGAGCCTGACAGGGGGGTGATCAGGGAGTTTATATGGGGTGATCAGGGGTTAATAAGTGACAGGGGGGGGTGTAGTGTGGTGCTACTTACAGAGCTGCCTGTGTCCTCTGGTGGTCGATCCAAGCAAAAGGGAGCACCAGAGGACCAGGTAGCAAGTATATCAGACGCTGTTAACAAAACAGCGTCTGATATACCTTTCTGGGGTTAAAAAAATCGCATCTACAGCTTGCCAGCGAATGATCGCCGCTGGCAGGCTGTAGATCAACTTGTTTATCTTGCGATCCTGTGAACGCGCGCTCCTGTGTGCGCGCGTTCACAGGAAATCTCGCGTCTCGCGATATGACGCGCCGATGCGTCCAGGAGGAATAACCCGGCCGCCCGCAGGACGCATCCCTGCGTTAGGCGGTCGGGAGGTGGTTAACAGCCCAGCTCCAGCTGTCTTAAACCTCATTCACACGTCCATGTCCATGCTTAAATCTGTGAAAAGATGGTCAGTAATGCCTCCATGAAGATGCCTGTGAAGGATACGGTTGTGCTCCGTGTGTCGTTTTTTTGCTGTCTGTGTGTCGTCCGTGTTTCATGAACACTGTGCAGCTGAAGACAAATTTTCAAAACATCTGTTCCTAATGATGCGTGAAACATGGATGAAATGCGGATGGCATCTGTGATTTTCACGGACCGGTAGACTATAATGGGCGTGATGGATCCTTGAACACAGACAAAATAGAGCATGCTTTCCTGCTAAAAACACAGACGATGGTAAAAAACTGGGTGTGAATACTCATGTTAAAATGAACGGGTACGTGTACACGTACAGCACAGGTCCATGAATCACTAACGTGATTACACAGCACAAGACTACCCCTTTCCTCTGGATCCTGGCTTCCTCCAGATTGCTGCATACATCCAAGATAACCCAGTGGCATTTCACATGTTTTTTGGGTAGTATGACATTATGTTACATGTATAATTCTCAGATTTTAATACACAATTTCTTTGGTGAGTGGTGTGGGGGTTTTGCTCTGGTAGGCGGGCGGTAGCCGTGGCATTACAGAGGCTCAGGAGACAGGCTTTGTGTCCAAACCATGCTCTTTTATTTACTCCAGTGCGTCACATCAAAAACTGTGCAGTTCACACAATAGCAATGTTCAGAAACCCCACCTCCCACAACGGAGCCCCAAACACTGCAGGCGTCTCGGTGCCTGTTCACACAGTCTCTCCCACCAGTGATTGGTACTACACCTTGTCGTGGGGCAGGTTCATCCAAGTTCATGCAAGGTAGACAGGTCACTTGTCGGCCTGGACAAGGGATTGGCTCCTGCCACAGGCTCCCTTCTTTTGGTCCTTCTCTGCGCCTGCATCAGTTGTGCAGTCTTTGTTAGACGGAGTGGACTACAGAGCTCAGCCCGACCCTCCGATCAGCCTCCCATACAGCTTCCTGCAGAGAGACAGGAGACCGCACTACATCAGCCCCCACAGTCAGTGAACACAAAACCTATATTCACACGCTTTGGGTGTAGCAGTAAGACCACACCCACGAGCATAGTAAAGGATTAAGGCCCCTTTCACACGGGCGAGATTTCTGCTCGGGTGCAATGCGTGAGGTGAATGCATTGCACCTGCACTGAATCCAGACCCATTCATTTCTATGGGGCTGTGCAGATGAGCGGTGATTTTTATGCATCACTTGTGCGTTGCGTTAAAATCGCAGCATGCTCCTCTTTGTGCGTTTTCCACGCAACGCAGGCAACATAGAAGTGAATGGGGCTGCGTGAAAATCGCATAGAGACCCGATCATTATTATTTTCCCTTATAACATGGTTATAAGGGAAAATAATAGCATTCTTAATACAGAATGCATAGTACAATAGGGCTGGAGGGGTTAAAAAAATAAAATAAAAAATTAACTCCCCTTAATCCACTTGTTCGCACAGCCCGGCTTCTCTTCTGTCTTAATCTTTGCTGTGCACAGGAAAAGGACCTGTGGTGATGTCACTACGCTCATCACATGGTCCGTCACATGATCCATCACCATGGTAAAAAGATCATGTGATGGACCATGTGATGAGCGCAGTGACGTCATCAAAGGTCCTATTCCTTAAAGAAGAAGACAGAAGAGAAGCTGGGCTGCGCGAACAAGTGGATTAAGGTGAGTTTAATTATTTTTAATTTTTTTTTAACCCTTCCAGCCCTATTGTACTATGCATTCTGTATTAAGAATGCTATTATTTATAGGGAAAATAATACAATCTACAGTCGTGGCCAAAAGTTTTGAGAATTACATTAATATTGGAAAAGTTGCTGCTTAAATTTTTATAATGGCAATTTGCATATACTCCAGAATGTTATGAAGAGTGATCAGATGAATTGCATAGTCCTTCTTTGCCATGAAAATTAACTTAATCCACTGCATTTCATTGCTGTCATTAAAGGACCTACTGAGATCATTTCAGTAATCGTCTTGTTAACTCAGGTGAGAATGTTGACGAGCACAAGGCTGGAGATCATTATGTCAGGCTGATTGGGTTAAAATTGCAGACTTGACATGTTAAAAGGAGGGTGATGCTTGAAATCATTGTTCTTCCATTGTTAACCATAGTGACCTGCAAAGAAACGCGTGCAGCCATCATTGCGTTGCATAAAAATGGCTTCACAGGCAAGGATATTGTGGCTACTAAGATTGCACCTTAATCAACAATTTATAGGATCATCAAGAACTTCAAGGAAAGAGGTTCAATTCTTGGTAAGAAGGCTTCAGGGCGTCCAAGAAAGTCCAGCAAGCGCCAGGATCATCTCCTAAAGAGGATTCAGCTGCAGGATCGGAGTGCCACCAGTGCAGAGCTTGCTCAGGAATGGCAGCAGGCAGGTGTGAGCGCATCTGCACGCACAGTGAGGCGAAGACTTTTGGAAGATGGCCTGGTGTCAAGAAGGGCAGCAAAGAAGCCACTTCTCTCCAAAAAAAACATCAGGGACAGATTGATCTTCTGCAGAAAGTATGGTGAATGGACTGCTGAGGACTGGGTCAAAGTCATATTCTCCGATGAAGCCTCTTTCCGATTGTTTGGGACATCTGGAAAAAGGCTTGTCCGGAGAAGAAAGGTGAGCGCTACCATCAGTCCTGTGTCATGTCAACAGTAAAGCATCCTGAGACCATTCATGTGTGGGGTTGCTTCTCATCCAAGGGAGTGGGCTCACTCACAATTTTGCCCAAAAACACAGCCATGAATAAAGAATGGTACCAAAACACCCTCCAACAGCAACTTCTTGCAACAATCCAACAACAGTTTGGTGAAGAACAATGCATTTTCCAGCACGATGGAGCACCGTGCCATAAGGCAAAAGTGATAACTAAGTGGCTCGGGGACCAAAACGTTGGCATTTTGGGTCCATGGCCTGGAAACTCCCCAGATTTTAATCCCATTGAGAACTTGTGGTCAATCCTCAAGAGGAAGGTGGACAAAGAAAAACCCACTAATTCTGACAAACTCCAAGAAGTGATTATGAAAGAATGGGTTGCTATCAGTCAGGAATTGGCCCAGAAGTTGATTGAGAGCATGCCCAGTCGAATTGCAGAGGTCCTGAAAAAGAAGGGCCAACACTGCAAATACTGACTCTTTGCAAAAATGTCATGTAATTGTCGATAAAAGCCTTTGAAACGTATGAAGTGCGTGTAATTATATTTCACTACATCACAGAAACAACTGAAATAAAGATCTAAAAGCAGTTTAGCAGCAAACTTTGTGAAAACGAATATTTGTGTCATTCTCAAAACTTTTGGCCACGACTGTACACAACACCTAACCCAAACCCGAACTTCTGTGAAGAAGTTCGGGTTTGGGTACCAAACATGCCGATTTTTCTCACGCGCATGCAAAACGCATTACAATGTTTCGCACTCGCGCATTTTTCTGCGACGCACCCGCATCTTATGCCGGCCAAAAACATGACACCCGTGTGAAAGAGGCCTAACTACTTCACTACCTGACTAAGGCCAGAGAAACCAACCTGCGCGGATCAGTGTAGACTGACATCAACAACCGAAAACCGTAGTGGTCCGTGGGGAACAGACACCCACCATGCTCTTTGCCTGTTCCCAGTAAGAGCCGGCCCGGACCGCTGTGTTAACAGCACTCACTGCTGACAAAACACAAGACCCGGCTCTTACTCCACCGGGGCCACGATCCCTGGTGGCACGTATCTTCCGTCCACTACCACTACAGATACTCCCCTACATATCCCCCCCTTTGTTCATCCCTAAAGGCTTGACGATCCTGTTCAATCCTACCGGGGTGAACACACATATAGCAGTGTACCCGGGACAGGGCATCTGCGTTCCCTTGCAGGCGACCTGCCCTGTGCTCAACCCTAAACTTAAAATTTTGTAGGGACAAGAACCATCTGGTGACCAGAGCACTTCCCTCCTTGGCCTGACTCATCCACTGGAGAGGGGAATGGTCGGTCACCAGATGGAACCTTCTCCCCAACAGGTAATACCAGAGAGATTCAAGTGCCCACTTGATGTCGAGGCATTCTCTTTCTACCACGCTGTACCGGGTTTCCGCTGGGGTGAGCTTGCGGTGTTCTTCACCGTTGACTTCCTGGGAGAGTTCTGGCCCAAGGCCTATTCCAGAGGCGTCCGTCTGAACTATAAATTCCCGTCCGAAGTCGGGCGTCACCAGAACTGGGGACCCGCATAGGGCTGACTTCAAATGGGAGAACGCCTCTTCCGCCTGCTTATCCCAGCGAACCATAACTGACTTTCTACCTTTCAGGAGTCCTGTCAATGGGGCAGCTAAAGTGGTGAAATGTGGGATGAACTGCATATAATACCCTACCATCCCTAAAAACAACCGCAGGGGTCTAGACCAACTTTGTATCGCCTCGATCTTATTTACTTGGGGCTTAACGACTCTGCGTCCAATGACATAACCCAAATACCACGCTTCCTCCAGGCCCACTGAGCACTTTTTTGGGTTGTTGGTCAATTCTGCCTTCCTGAGCGAGTCTATCACTGCTTGAACATTTGACAAGTGACTTTCCCAGTCCTGGCTAAATATGATGATATCGTCCAAATATGCTGAGGCATACCGGAGATGTGTTCGGAGGACGATATCAGACGTTGAAATGTGGCCGGAGTGCCGTGAAACCCGAAGGGCAACACTCTATAATGGAACAGCCCCTCTGCTGTCTCTGTTAAAGGTACCAGCCAATACCCTTTTGTGAGATCTATCACGAGAAATACCTGGCTTTACCCATTCACTCTATTAACTCGTCTACTCGCGGCATGGGATAGGCGTCAAACTTTGAAATCTCGTTTAGCTTCCGGAAATCATTACAGAAACCGGGCTTCGGGATAAGAACAATTGGGCTAGCCCACTCGCTTCTAGACTCCTCAATGACCCCCTAACCTCAGCATAAACTTCACTTCCTCTGCAATGGCTTGTCGCCGAGCCTCCTGTATGTGGTACAGTCGTAAACAGATTTTTTTCCTGGGGCTCGGTGACAATGTCATATTGGACTAGGTTGGTGCATCCTGGAAGGTCAGAGAACACGTCCTTATTCCTGCTAATTAACTCCTTCACTTCTTGAGTCTGCTTAGTCGACAAACCGCTACCTATCTTTACCGCAGGGGTGTCCTCAGGTATCACCTTAGGGCCTGGGACGATCTCTGCAGCCAAGACATCCCCAAGAAGACCTTCTCTATCTTTCCAGGATTTCAGTAAATTAACATGGTATACCTGCTCTGGCTTCTGCCTTCCTGGCTGATATACCCTGTGATTCACAGGACCTAACTTCTCTCTTATCTCATACAGTCCTTGCCACCTGGCCAGGAACTTGCTGTCTATGGTGGGCACTAGTACTAACACTCGGTCATCTGGGTTAAATGTCCTTACCTGGGCGGCCCGGTTGTACACGTGGCTCTGGGCCAGCTAAGCCGTTTCCATATGTTCACGGACTATGGGCCGAACTGTCCCATCCGGTCCTGCATCTTCTCGATGTGCTCGACTATGCTTATGTGGGGGGTAGGCTGCTGCTCCCATGCCTCTTTAGCGATATCTAGCAGCCCTCGGGGATGTCTGCCGTATAAAAGCTCAAACGGTGAGAACCCAGTGGACGCCTGGGGCACTTCTCGCACCGCAAATAACACATAGGGCAGCAAGAGGTCCCAGACCTTTCCGTCTTTTGCCACAGCTCTCTTGAGCATGGACTTCGGGGTCTTATTAAATCGTTCCACCAGCCCGTCAGTTTGGGGATGATAGACGGACGTACGCAAGTGTTTAATATTTAATATTTTGCAGAGCTCCCTCATCAATTTGGACGTGAAAGGAGTCCCTTGATCCATCAATATCTCCTTCGGTATCCCCACCCGGGAGAACATCCCCATCAGCTCCTTGGCTATTAGCTTGGCTGACATGTGGCGCAGGGGTATCGCCTCAGGGTAGCGAGTAGCGTAGTCTACAATGACCAGGATATGTTGGTGGCCTCTGGCTGACTTGTTAATGGGGCCTACAGGTCCATAGCGACCCTTTTGAAAGGTACTTCGATAATGGGCATGGGCACCTGGGGACTACGATAGTGAGGCGGGGGGCTTGTCCTCTGACACTTTGGACAGGACTGGCAAAACCTCCTGACTTCCTCATATACCCCGGGCCAATAGAAATGCTTCAGTATACGTTCCTGAGTTTTCTTGACCCCCAGATGCCCTCCTAATACATGAGTATGCGCTAAGTCTAGTACCATGCGGCGGTATGGCTGGGGAACCACCAACTGTTCTATTACCTCTTGCCGGACTTTGTCGACCCGGTACAGCAGGTCCTGGTTACAGGCCAGGTGGGGAAATTCTGAGTCGGCTCCCGGGTGCTGAACCACTCCGTTGATGACAGTCACCCCTTCTCTGGCCCGTAACAACGTAGGATCCTGGAGCTGGGTGGTCCCGAACGTGTCTTGGGATATCTCTAGTTCCGGGACAGATGGGGCTACCACCAGCTCACCAGCCAACCCTTCTAGGAACAAGCTATCAGGTTGACACTCTTCTTCCTTATTGGTGACCCCTACAGCTGGTATCCCCTCTTCAGGATCTTCAGGCACCGGCTCCGCACCCCGTCCCTCCCAGAGAGACCAAAACAGGGGACAATCCTTACCTAGGATGGCAGCGTAAGGGATTTGTCGCCTCACCCCAACCACCTGTTGTATCTCCCTTCCGGGGGTAGACAAGGTCACACAGGTTGTAGGATATTCTTGCCGGATCCCATGAATACACACAATACTAATGGTTTGCTTCCCTGGGCTGTGACCGGCCACCAGGGATTCGTGCACGAGGGTCACTAAGCTCCCCGAGTTCAGCAACGCCTTAACTGGGTGTCCATTAATAGAGATGGCACACAAAGGAGGTGTATCAGTGGATAGCAGCGAAGCAGCAACATACACCGGCTGGCTGAAAAAGGAGGACCAGCGTGCAAACCTGCAGTCCATGGGCTCTGCAGCCCTCGGGTAGTTGGCAGCAATGTGTCCCAGGCCGTGACAGTGCCAACATCTAACCCCCGGGGCCTCTCGTCTCCCCAGGGCTGGCCTCCCAGGAGTGGAAATCAGCTCCCTTCCCCCTTAAGCGGTTGAGCCCCCTTCTCAGGTCCCCTTTGTGGTAGGGAGAGTGAACGTGGCTTTTGCCGCAGGGCGGAGTCTCGGACCAAGTCCTGGGTCGCCATGTATCTCTCGACTAGGCCAACCACTTGCTCCAGGCTGCCGGGATCACCTTGTCCCACCCAACTCTGTATTGTTCTCAGGAGGGTATGCAGCAAACGATCGACCACCACCCGTTCTACCATCTGTGAGGGGCTCAATGTCTCTGGCTGCAGCCATTTTTTTACAAGGTGTAACAGGTCATAGGCCTGGGACCGAGCAGGCCGGGACTCTGAGAAGGCCCACTGGTAGACTCGGTGCGCACGCACATAGGTATTAACCCCAAGACGAGCCAACACCTCCCCCTTCAGCCTCTCATAGCTCTTGGCTTCCTCTCGGCTGAGGTCGAAGTAAGCCTTTTGTGCGTCTCCCACTAAAAATGGTGTCACTACTTCAGCCCACTGTTCTGCCGTTAACCTTTCCTGTTCCGCAGTGCATTCGAAGACCATCAGGAACGCCTCAGTATCGTCCTCGGGGCACATCATTCTTAATGCTGAGCGCACCTTATCCCGGGCAGCAGGTAGGATTGCGCCCCCCCTTCCCCCCCCAGGACGGCTCCTTGTTGTAATACCCGCATGGACTCCTGCATAGTCGCCAATTGCTGGGCCAGTAGACTATTCAACTGTCGCTGGTCTTTCAGGGCTTCCTCATGTCTCCGAGTAGCCTCTTCATTACTTTGCACCAAGTGTCTAATGGCCCCATCTTATCCGGAGCCACAAAACTTGCCGGCTTAATATATGACATACAGTCCAAGCAATACAATTTTCGGCCTCACTGCCGTTTGCCCGCTGAAGCCACCAATTGTGGGGTTTTGTTCGGGTAGGCGGGCGGTAGCAGTGGCAGAACAGAGGCAGGGGGACAGTGTAACGGGGTTCCGAAGGTACACTCGGTCCCCCATTAGCCGCAGACCTGCTGCTTAGCTTCAGGAACGAGGATCTGTGTTTTACCTCGTTCCCAGGGCGGCTTTACTAGCTGGGTGGCTGCTCCCTGCTCCTAAGTCTGCCTTGAGCGCTGAGCCGATCACTTGGTGCTCGACTGGTTGGTCTGTCGGTCATGTGACGCTGGCCATGTCACATGACCCTCACTCCCCACTATAAATATAGGCAGCCTGCTGGCCACAAATTGCCTGTTAACCACTTGCCATCTGGGCCATTTGCCCCCTTCCTGACCAGGCCAAATTTTGCAAAACTGACATATCTCACTTTATGTGTTAATAACTTTGGAACGCCTTTATTTATCCAAGTCATTCAGAGATTGTTTTCTCGTGACACATTGTACTTCATGATAATCATAAATTTGAGTCAAAATATTTCACCTTTATTTATGAAAAAATCCCAAATTTACCCAAAAATTTAAAAAATTCGCAATTTTCTAAATTTCAATTTCTCTGCTTTTAAAACAGAAAGTGATACCTCATAAAATATTTATTATTTAACATTCCCCATATGTCTACTTTATGTTGGCATCATTTTGGAAATGTCATTTTATTTTTTTAGGACGTTAGAAGGCTTAGAAGTTTAGAAGCAATTCTTCAAATTTATAAGAAAATTGCCAAAACCCACTTTATAAGGACCAGTTCAGGTCTGAAGTCACTTTGTGGGGCCTACATAGTGGATACCCCCATAAATGACCCCATTGTAGAAACTACACCCCTCAAGGTATTCAAAACCGATTTTACAAACTTTGTTAACCCTTTAGGCGTTCCACAAGAATTAAAAGAAAATGGAGATCAAATTTTTAAATTTCACTTTTATGGCAGATTTTCCATTTTAATCAATTTTTTTCTTTAACACATCGATGGTTAACAGCCAAACAAAACTCAATATTTATTACCCAGATTCTGCGGTTTACAGAAACACCCCACATGTGGTCATAAACTGCTGTATGGGCACACGGCAGGGCGCAGAAGAAAAGGAACTCCACATGGTTTTTAGATGCCATGTCCCTTTTGAAGCCACCTGATGCACCCTTACAGTAGAAACTCCCAAGAAGTGACCCCATTTTGGAAACTAGGGGATAAGGTGCCAGTTTTATTAGTACTATTTTTGGGTACATATGATTTTTTGATCATTCATTATAACACTTTATGGGGCAAGGTGACCAAAAAATTGGTTGTTTTAGCACAGTTTCTATTTATTTATTTTTACAGCGTTCACCTGAGGGGTTCAGTCAAGTGACATTTTTATAGAGCAGATCGTTACGGACGTGGTGATACCTAATATGTATACTTTTTCTCATTTATTAAAGTTTTACACAATAATACCATTTTTGAAACAAAAAAATTATGTTTTAATGTGTCCATGTTCTGAGAGCTATAGTTTTTGTAGGGGCTCATTTTTTGCGGGATGAGGTGACGGTTTTATTGGTACTATTTTGTGGGACATACGCGTTTTTGATCACTTGGTGTTGCACCTTTTGTGATGCAAGGTGACAAAAATTGCTTGTTTTGACAGTTTTTTTTTTTTTTTTTTTCCGGTGTTCACCCGAGGGGTTAGGTCTTGTGATATTTTTATAGAGCTGGTTTTTACGGACGCGGCAATACCTAATATGTATACGTTTCTTTATTTTTTCTATTTTTAACTTTTTTTTTTCATTCCTTACTTGAGGACTTTTTTTTTTTTTACATGTGAAACTTTTTTTTTTTTTTTTTTCACTGTTGATTTCTCCTGTAACTGGGGCTGACATAGTAGCCCCAGTTACAGGACAAATACACCCCTATAGAGGCTGTACAGCAGCAATCCTGCGCTGTACAGCCTCAGAGCAGGGCTGATCGAGGTCGCTGATCGGTGTTCACCCGAGGGGTTAGGTCTTGTGATATTTTTATAGAGCTGGTTTTTACGGACGCGGCAATACCTAATATGTATACGTTTCTTTATTTTTTCTATTTTTAACTTTTTTTTTTCATTCCTTACTTGAGGACTTTTTTTTTTTTACATGTGAAACTTTTTTTTTTTTTTTTTTCACTGTTGATTTCTCCTGTAACTGGGGCTGACATAGTAGCCCCAGTTACAGGACAAATACACCCCTATAGAGGCTGTACAGCAGCAATCCTGCGCTGTACAGCCTCAGAGCAGGGCTGATCGAGCGCTTCCTTCTCTGCAGACACAGCGCTCGGTGAGCGCTGTGTCTGCAGCGATCTAGAAGGCCGGGACACCTGGGCACTGTCCCTGCCTTGTCTTAGGGTTGCCCTGCTGTCACTGACAGCGGGCAACCCGATCAGCAGCTGCACGATTAGCGTGCAGCTGCTATTTCTGAAAGGACGTTTTAGAACGTGCGTTCAGAAATAGACGTCCACCCATAGGACGTTTATATCCTATGGGCGGACGTGAAGCGGTTAATTTAGGTTCCACCTGTGATTTGGTCTTTCCTGGCGTACTTACCTCCTGCTGAATTCCTGACGATCCTCTGCCTGCTCCTTGTGTACTTTGCTGCTCTCCTGGTATTCTGACCCCGGCCTCCTCCTGACGATCCTCTGCTGACTCCTTTGGTACTTCACGTCTCTCCTGGTATTTATGACCCTGGCTTCTCCTGCTTGCTCCATTTGTACTTTGTAGCTTTCCTGGTATTGACTCGGTCCGTTCACGTCCTGTTGTTTGTCTGTCTGTCATCCCTGCACTTATTCCAAGTTAGGGATTGCCGTCCAGTTGTCCCCTGTCATTAGGACTCGCGAGGCAAGTAGGCAGGGCCAGGGGTAAGGGTGGAGTGCAGTGGTCACTTCCCTCCCCCCTGTGTGTGTGTGTACGCGACCGTTACAGACAGGCTTTGTGTCCAAACCGTGCTCTTTTATTCACTCTTGTGTGTCATAGCAAAAACTGTGCAGTTCACACAATAGCATTGTTCAGAAACCCCACCTCCCACAATGGAGCCCCAAACGCTGCAGGCGTCTCGGTGCCTGTTCACACAGTCTCTCCTACCAGTGTTCGGTACTACACCTTGTCGTGGGGCAGGTTCGTCCAAGTTCATGCAAGGTAGACAGGTCACGTGTCGGCCTGGACAAGGGATTGGCTCCGGCCACAGACTCCCTTCTTTTGGTCCTTCTCTGCGCCTGCATCAGTTGTGCAGTCTTTGTTAGACGGAGTGGACAACAGAACTCGGCCCGACCCTCCGATCAGCCTCCCATACAGCTTCCTGCAGAGAGACAGGAGACCGCACTACATCAGCCCCCACAGTCAGTGAATACCAAACCTATATTCACACGCTCTGAGTGTAGCAGGAAGACCACACCCACCTAGCATAGTGAAGGATTAACTCCTTCACTACCCGACTAGGGCCAGAGAAACCAACCTGCGCGGATCAGCCTAGACTGACACCAACAACCGAAATCAGTGGTGGTCCGTGGGGAACAGACACCCATCCTGCTCTTTGCCTGTTCCCAGTAAGAGCCGGCCCGGACTGCTGTGTGAACAGCACTCACTGCTGACAAAACACAAAAGACCCGGCTCTTACTCCATCGGGGCCACGACCCCCGGTGGCACGTATCTTCCGTCCACTAACATTTCAGATACTCCCCTACAGTGGCTATATTCTTTTTATTGAACTAACTGAATATCATTTAGGCGCTTCTACACTCACCTAAAGAATTATTAGGAACACCATACTAATACGGTGTTGGACCCCCTTTTGCCTTCAGAACTGCCTTAATTCTATGTGGCATTGATTCAACAAGGTGCTGATAGCATTCTTTAGAAATGTTGGCCCATATTGATAGGATAGCATCTTGCAGTTGATGGAGATTTGAGGGATGCACATCCAGGGCACAAAGCTCCCGTTCCACCACATCCCAAAGATGCTCTATTGGGTTGAGATCTGTTGACTGTGGGGGCCATTTTAGTACAGTGAACTCATTGTCATGTTCAAGAAACCAATTTGAAATGATTCGAGCTTTATGACATGGTGCATTATCCTGCTGGAAGTAGCCATCAGAGGATGGGTACATGGTGGTCATGAAGGGATGGACATGGTCAGAAACAATGCTCAGGTCGCCCGTGGCATTTTAACAATGCCCAATTGGCACTAAGGGGCCTAAAGTGTGCCCAGAAAACATCCCCCACACCATTACACCACCACCACCAGCCTGCACAGTGGTAACAAGGCATGATGGATACATGTTCTCATTCTGTTTACGCCAAATTCGGACTCTACCATTTGAATGTCTCAACATAAATCGAGACTCATCAGACCAGGCAACATTTTTCCAGTCTTCAACAGTCCAATTTTGGTGAGCTCGTGCAAATTGTAGCCTCTTTTTCCTATTTGTAGTGGAGATGAGTGGTACCAGGTTGGGTCTTCTGCTGTTGTAGCCTATCCGCCTCAAGGTTGTGCGTGTTGTGGCTTCACAAATGCTTTGCTGCATACCTCGGTTGTAACGAGTGGTTATTTCAGTCAACGTTGCTCTTCTATCAGCTTGAATCAGTCTGCCCTTTCTCCTCTGACCTCTAGCATCAACAAGGCATTTTCACCCACAGGACTGCCGCATACTGGATGCTTTTCCCTTTTCACACCATTCTTTGTAAACCCTAGAAATGGTTGTGCGTGAAAAATCCCAGTAACTGAGCAGATTGTGAAATACTCAGACCGGCCCGTCTGGCACCAACAACCATGCCATGCTCAAAATTGCTTAAATCACCTTTCTTTCCCATTCTGACATTCAGTTTGGAGTTCAGGAGATTGTCTTGACCAGCACCACCCCCCTAAATGCATTCAAGCAACTGCCATGTGATTGGTTGACTAGATAATTGCATTAATGAGAAATGGAACAGGTGTTCCTAATAATTCTTTAGGTATGTGTATGTGTGTGTGTGTGTGTGTGTGTGTGTATATATATATATATATATATATATATATATATATATATATATACAGACAATGGCAGCACAGCAGGCCAAATATAAATATGGAGGTATAGGCCAATGGATCCAGCAACAAGTCCAGGACAATTTCAGAAGAAAAAAATTACAGCACTTTGAGAGTGCTGCCAATTTTTTCTTTTAAAAAAGGATGTAAATGTATATATCAAATGAAGATCATATCTTAGTATCCAAAATGCAACTATAGCACACTCGGAATGTATGAATTTTTAAGAATAAAGAATGCAATGCTTTTTATTGGAAGCTGGACTCTTTCACCTAAAAGTTCCTTGGTAATAAAAACTTGGGGAAACATTTTCAAATGCCAGTTTGTGCTGAAAATGGTGTAATTTTTGGCATATTACTTGAAGAGGACCATACTAGATTTTTGTATGTCAGATGGGGGACATTGTGTTTAATGCTGACTATGTAAGGATACATTCACACGACCGTATAATTGTATCCACGTCTGATCCGCATCAGTTCCGCATTTTGCGGAATAGATGCTGATCCATTCATTCCTATGGGTAAATAAAATGTGCGGACAACATTGTCCGCATACCTGTTTCCGCATTTCTATTCCACAAAAATATGAAGCTTGTACTACTATTGTCCGCACAGATCGGTCTGCAGCCCCATTCAAGTCAATGGGTCCGTAAATTGCGGATGACATACGGAATGGTTTCCGCATGTCATCCGTTTTTTGCGGATCCGTTTCCGTATTATTGAAGGCCTTAAAAATTCTTTTTTTTTCTAACTCTTTTTTTTTAAACGGAAGACATACGGAACACAAACAGAAGTCATTTGTCCGCAAAATGCAGACACACGGTTCCATTATTTGTGGACCGCAAAACGGAAAACATTACACACGGTCGTGTGAATGTACCCTAACTTGGCACTGGTAGTTTCATATCCAGTTTCATCCCTCTGTTGGTACTCAAAGCCATCTACTAGACTCATGTCTAGTAAGTGGCTTTGGCACATCACTGCTGGTACTCACCAAACATTCCTCAACTAAACTCTGGATTTTTGTGGCATGTGGGTTTCACAATCAGAGCCACCATAGCCTGACTCTTCAACACAAAGAAAAGCATGAGCCTCTTCAGTATTGAAACACTGCTCTACTTTTCACAATATTCTAATTTTAAGTATTTTGTATAAAGGTTCAATATTCTAGGCTCAGTCACACTAGTCAGCTAATTAATTCATACCCCCTGAGAAAAGGGTACCTGAGATTGTGACTTTGGGGTTTTATAAGCTGTAAGCCATAATCATCCATAACAAATAAAGGCTTGAAATATCTCGCTTTCCATGTAATGAGTCTATCTCATATATTAGTTTCACATTTTAAGTTGCATTACTGAAATAAATTAACTTTGCACGATATTCTAATTTTTCGAGTTTAATCTGTATATGAAACACACCAAAAGACTGTGCTATTCTAACTATTAGTAAAAAGAAATAAAAACAATTTTTTTTCAAAAGAAGAAATATATGAAGATAAATGATGCTGCGTACCTTTTTTAATGAAAAAAAAATGTATGTATATTCACACAAAAAATGTATAGAAGGTTATATAATGTACAGTATGTAAAAGACAGCTATACGCTAACAATACTAAAGGAACACACAAAAGACGGTGACCTGCACCTTTGCATCACGTGTGACATCACCTGTGATGATAGGGAGGCAAGTCACCATCACGGCCTGCTATTGGCTGCACCACCAGTCGCCAGATGTTGTGATCTACACGACAGGGAGATGAAGCGGCAGCCATGCAGGGATCTGGAGGGATGCAGGCGTCGAAGACCAGGTAAGTATTTTCTGTATGAGGGACCTGGGCATTTTTGGGGGGTGTTTACAGGACTGGCTAACCCCTTTAAAGACTTATACATATTAACTACACTAAAACTGATAACTATTATTTTAGTTTTAGGCTACTTTCACACTAGCGTTCGGGGCTCCGCTTATGAGTTCCGTTTGAAGGCTCTCACAAGCGGCCCCGAACGGATCCGTACTGCCCCAATGCATTCTGAGTGGATGCGGATCCGCTCAGAATGCATCAGTTTGGCACCGTTTGGCCTCCGCTCCGCTCAGCAGGCGGACACCCGAACGCAGCTTGCAGCGTTTTCGTGTCCGCCTGGCCGTGCGGAGCCAAACAGATCCGTCCAGACTTACAATGCAAGTCAATGGGGACGGATCCGTTTGACATTGACACAATATGGTGCAATTTCAAACGGATCAGTCCCCCATTGACTTTCAATGTAAAGTCAGGATTATACCATCAGATCGGAGTTTTCTCCAATCCGATGGTATATTTTAACTTGAAGCGTCCCCATCACCATGGGAACGCCTCTATGTTAGAATATACCATCAGATTTGAGTTACATCGTGAAACTCAAATCCGACAGTATATTCTAACACAGAGGCGTTCCCATGGTGATGGGGACGCTTCAAGTTAGAATATACTGAGAACTGTGTACATGACTGCCCCCTGCTGCCTGGCAGGTGCTGCCAGGCAGTAGGGGGCAGACCCCCCCCCCCTCCTGTATTTAACTTATTGGTGGCCAGTGCGGCCCCCCCCTCCCTCCCCAGTATTAATCGTAACCAGTGCGGCCCCCCTCCCTCTATATTCATCGGTGGCCAGTGCCACATATTAAATATGACCAGTGCGGTCTCCCCCTCCCTCCCTCCCTCCCTCCCCAGTATTAAATATGAGCAGTGCGGCCTCCCCCTCCCTCCCTCCCCAGTATTAAATATGACCAGTGCGGTCTCCCCCTCCCTCCCTCCCTCCCCAGTATTAAATATGAGCAGTGCGGCCTCCCCCTCCCTCTATTCATTGGTGGCCAGTGCGGATTCAAAGTATTGTGATCAGTGCGGCCTCTAGTCCCCCCCCCCCCCCCATCATTGGTGGCAGCGGAGAGTACCGATCGGAGTCCCAGTTTAAATCGCTGGGGCTCCGATCGGTTACCATGGCAGCCAAGACGCTATTGCAGTCTTGGCTGCCATGGTTACTTAGCAACAAATAGCAGCATTATACTTACCTGAAGAGCTGCGATCTATGTGACCGGCCGGGAGCTCCTCCTACTGGTAAGTGACAGGTCTATAGGCAATGCGCCGCACAGACCTGTCACTTTACCAGTAGGAGGAGCTCCCAGCCGGTAACAGACATCGCAGCTCTTCAGGTAAGTATAATGATTCTATTTGTTGCTAAGTAACCATGGCAGCCAAGACTGCAATAGCGTCTTGGCTGCCATGGTAACCGATCGGAGCCCCAGCGATTTAAACTTGGACTCCGATCGGTACTCTCCGCTGCCACCAATGATGGGGGGGGGGGGGAGAGGAGAGGCCGCACTGATCACAATACTTTGAATCCGCACTGGCCACCAATGAATAGAGGGAGGGGGAGGCCGCACTGCTCATATTTAAAACTGGGGAGGGAGGGAGGGGGAGACCGCACTGCTCATATTTAATACTGGGGAGGGAGGGAGGGAGGGGGAGACCGCACTGGTCATATTTAATATCCGCACTGGCCACCGATGAATATAGAGGGAGGGGGGCCGCACTGGTTACAATTAATACTGGGGAGGGAGGGGGGGCCGCACTGGCCACCAATAAGTTAAATACAGGAGGGGGGGGGGTCTGCCCCCTGCTGCCTGGCAGCATCTGCCAGGCAGCAGGGGGCAGTCATGTACACAGTTCTCAGTATATTCTAACTTGAAGCGTCCCCATCACCATGGGAACGCTTCTGTGTTTAGAATATACTGTCGATCTGAGTTTTCCGAAGTGAAAAATCAGATCTGAAATAAACTGTTATGCAAACGGATCCGTTCTGAACGGATGCAAGCGTTTGCATTATAGGAGCGGATCCGTCTGATGAAACATCAGACGGATCCGCTCCGAACGCTAGTGTGAAAGTAGCCTTACTTTGTTATGAAAGAAAAAAAAGGAGGATGTGTTTTTTTGTACAATCCGGGCAGAAAGGGGTTAAATGGCTGTTACAGAAGGCCGTGTATTAACAGCACAGCCACGCCGAAAATTTCCAAAACCCTTTTTTTTTAAGGACCAGTTCAGTTCTTTTTTTTTATTTTTTATTTAACAATTTTTATTGTTTTTGAGGTCAATCACCAAAGATATAAAAGGCACATAACATCAAGTATGTAGACATTGCGTATGCAAAATGGGATAACAATGATAGGTCGACTTAAGTGAACCCCGAGTTAGGGAAAATATGCATGTTGAGGGGCACAAAGGAGAAAAATAAACATAACATAATAAAACAATACAAAACAATACAAAGAAATAAAAACATAAGGCCATGATTTAACAGAAGCAAGCCACGTAGTCACATATAGGACATAATAGAGTATGTAGACAGTCTGAGACATGATGATACGTAAAGATACAGAAATGGGTCAGTGGAACCCTCTATTGTTTCCAAGGGGACCAAATAGCTAGAAAAGAGGACCAGGAACGGAGCTCCCAGTGAGAGAGTTCTTCTAATCTATAAATCTGGTCAACTTTTTGGACCCACTTTGCCACATCTGGGACTTCATGGGAGAGCCAAGAGGATGCTACCAGGAGTCTGGCTGCAGCTAATAGCAAAAGAAAGAGAGATCTTCGCCATTTGTTTAAACCCCTAAGTCCCAGACTGAGGAGAGTTAGCTCTGGGGTGCAGGTAAGGGTCGTCTGACATATGTGATTGCAGGTTTTATCTATTGTGTGCCACCAGTCGTTAATGGTTTGTCATTTCCACCAAATATGGAAAAAAGAGCCTTTAGAAGACTGGCATCTCTAGCATAAGTTAGAGTTATTTGGAAAATAGAGCGAAATTGACTCGGGAGTCTTGTGTCATCTAGTCAAAATTTTGTAGCCATTCTATTGGATACGTACACATCTAGATATTTTGTTAGGGGTTGAAAAAGCCCTAGAAATCTCCATGGGAGTCAAAGGACGACCCAGATCATGCTCCCAAATACCAATTATTGCTGGTTTGATGAGAGATACAGGAGTTTTAAAGCGGCTATATATATAGTTGAGATTACTCTTTTGGGAGGGTGTTTTGCACCAAGTGTTATGTCAAACCAGGAGGACAGGGGCTGTAAAGGAGATGACTTAAGGAGAGAGAGAATGTCTGAGTTAAGGAAACCCTGTAGAAAGGTGAGAGTTGTGTCTCCTGAACCGTCACTGAAATCTAACAGAGGTCTAACACATCCTTTGTTATTTAATAATTCTGATAAGGGTGTAGATGAGTGTCTAATTGAGAGAGGGCAACTCTCCTTTAGAACACTAGGAGCTAAGTCAATTATATCTCTTAGAGTGAGAAGGGGTGAAGGCGTTGTCAACTGCTTATCGCGTGAGGAGAACCAGTCCCAGTCTGATAATGTGCTCTGTATCAAAGGGTTTGGGACCTTCTGTAGTAATGGGAGGGTATTACCAGATAGAAGGAGAGCACGAAGGTAGGAAGGGAGAAAAGTATTTTCCATGTGGACCCATACCTTGTGAGGGGGGGGGGGGGGGGGGATCTGATCCAATCTACTACTCTGGCTAGATGTATGGCTCTCATGTACATTTCTGGGTCGGGTAGGCCAATTCCCCCATTCGTTTAGGCTTGGTCAAAGTGTCGAAGGAGATCCTAGAACGCCTTCCCCTCCAGATACATTTACGGATTGTTTTATTGAAAGAGATGAAAAAGGATTTCGGAATCTTAATTGGCAAAGATTGCATTAGGTAGGTCAGTCTGTGCAGTACCAGCGCTGATACCATATTTTTCCTGCCAAACCAGGAGAGGTACGGGAGATCAAACGAGTCCATCTGGGAAAGTGTAAGAGTGGCAAGTAGTTAAGTTTTATATAAGTCTGCAGTGTTAGGGGAGAGCTTCTAAGTATGTTAGCTGTTGTGTGGTCCAGTTGAACAGAGATTGAGATTGGAGAGACCTAAGAGCTGCCAGGGAAAAACCCCTATGAAGGATTTGGGATTTAGCAGGGTTGACTTTAAAATTGGAGAGTGAACCAAAGAGGTCTAGTAGGAAAAGGATAGTAGGAAGGGATTTTTTCGGGTTTGTCGTGAGGATCAGGAGGTCGTCAGCAAAGGCCGCCAGTTTAATCCCTCGATCCCCAACACAAAGACCTATAATGTCTTTTGTGTTAGCCAACATTTTGGCCAGCAGTTTGAGGTCAGTGTTTAGTAAAGAAATGGGACGGTAGTTTGAACCGGATGATGGGTCTTTCCCGGGTTTAGGAATGATCGTTATGGTGGCTCTAGTTATGTCGGTTGAAACAGGATTGTTATGTAAAGCTAGGTTACAAACAGGGAGAAAATGAGGTAGGAGTATGTCTGAAAAGAAGCAATAATGGGAGCAACGGAGCTAGGCACAGCCTAAGCATAGTGCTGTGTGACTTGGGGGGGAAGTTACGCAGTTGAGGGTTAAGGTTTAGGTGAGGGAAGGGGTCATGGTCATGGTTCCCGGGCAGTATGAGGGGAGTGGGGGCGGAGTTTGGCAGACGGCGCTCGTGGGAAGAAGGAGAAAGTTTTTTCCCTTCTGTCTGGCGAGCACTGTGAGTGTAATGGCGGCTTTGGAGGAGTTATTGGGGGCAGTGAGGATGGAGGCTGAGAGACATGGGGCCGACTGGTTACAGCAGAGTCTGCAGGCTGTTTTGGCAGGTCCGGTTCCCACACCGGCCGCCCCTGTTGTGAGGCCCAGGGCTAGGAGGTCTGTACCCCCTGAGAGACTGAGCCCTGAGGCTACCCCACGGGTGCGGCGGCGCTTAAGGAGCCCCAGGTGCGGGCGGTGAGGGCAGTGAGTCCGGTGCCTTGCCGCCGCAGCGGGAGGAATCCTGGTCGGCGCCGGGCATCAGCGGGAGAGGACCGGGTTGTCTTGTCCTATTCGCGGCGTGGGGGGAGGTATGGCGGAGCGGCGCCTCCCCTGGAGGCCTCGTCTGAGGGGGAGCGAGCCAGACGTCGTCCCTTACCTGTGGAGCGGGCGGAGAGTCGGCCGAGGTTGGGGGATGTGCGTGCAGCCCCACAGTCTGGCGGTGGGGGCCTGGATCTTGGACTGTCACCAGCGGTGGAGCGGGTAGCGCCGTGGCCCATGTCTCGGGGCCGGCGGCATTCTTCTGTGAGAAGGCGGGGGAGCTGGCGGAGCACAGCAGCGACACGGGTGGCTGTTCCTGGTACTGCAGGCGGGTCGGTGCAGGAGGATGCACTGGCTGTGGGAGATGGATCCAGAGGCGCTGCAGTACAGGACGACGCCAGGGAAGGAGCTATTTGTGTGGCGGCTGCTGGTTCTCCTGCCAGTGAGCCTGGACTGAGCCGGGTGGCGTCGGTTGCCGGGGACGACTAGGTGCAGCGGCCGCCTAGCGGTGGGCCTGGACGGCTGGCGGATATGGAGGTGGAGGACGGCGAAGTGAGTCAGGACGACTGGGAAGCGGACGACGGGCGTATGGAGCCGGTCCGGCGTCGTCGTCACTGAGCGGACCATCGATGGCAGGAGCATCTGGGCGGACCGCGGCTGCTGGGCGGATACCTTAGGGCCGGTCAGGTGAGGGACCTTCTGGTCAGCAACGGGCTCTTGTTGAGCAAGTGGTGGGGGGTGGTGTTTTGCAGGGCCAGGGGTTGGCGCAGGAGTTGCTGAAGGGGATGGTGTCGCTTTTATCTAGATTGGGGTCGGGTGTTCGGGAGTCGCCGACGGCGGTGTGGGCTCCGGTAGTGTCCGGCGGTGTGGGGTGTCAGTCTGGCGGGGCCGGCTCGAGTAGCGTTGGGGAGCATTTGGTGGTTCCGGTGGCTGGGGAAGTGTTGGTGGGAAAGGTAAGGTTGTGGACGAGGTGCGGTTGGCGGACGCGGCTAGGGGTGAGGTTTACGTCTGCTTTGAGGGGCCGCTGGGGGCTCATTTGAAGGCGGAGGTTAAGGAGAAGATTTGAAGGGACAAGTACGGGGAGATATTCTCGTTGCTCTAGTTGGAAAAGTTTAATTTGGATAGGGTTAAGCCTGATGCGTCCAAAAAAGAGGAGGAAGAGAAGCATCGGTATCGGTTGATACCGCGGACGTATTTGAATTGGCTGCAGGCTTTTGCCATTCTGGCAAGTGTGGTGGGTGAGAAAGCGCCGGAACACTGTTCCACTCTTTTCTGTTACATGGATGCCATTGGTGAGGCCTACAGGACTTATGGGGGTGTGGCATGGCTGAGGTACGACGAACAATTTCGTCAGCGAAAGGCGGTCCGGGCGAGTATTCGTTGGGATCATAAAGATATCGGTCTTTGGATGCGGCTTATGGCCACTCTCTAAAGGTGGGTCATCAGTCCTTTCGTGGGGCGGCCGGGGCTTCCTCTGCGTCCGAGCCTGGTAGCGGGCAGAAAAAGGGTTGCTGCTGCAAGTTCAATGAGGGTTATTGCAGATACCTCGCTGACTGCCGGTTCAAGCATGAATGTTCCGGATGTGGTGGGGCTCACAGTCTGTCACGGTGTTTCAATCGTGGGCGAGGTAAAGGAGTTGATGGGGCGCAGAAAAGGGGTGACACCGGTGAAGGTGGAAGAGATGGTGCCGTGGTTAGAGAGGTACCCAGATAGGGCTGCAGCGGCATTGTTGTTCGTTGGTTTCAGGGATGGTTTTCGGATCCCGTGTTTTTCGGTTAGTCCGGTGGTGGCTCCCCGTAACTTGGCGTCGGCTTTGCGTAGGCCGGACGTGGTAGCGGAGAAGATTGGTAAGGAGGTCGCGGCGGGGCGGGTCGCTGTCCCGTTTGCGGAATCCCCGTTGTCGGGTTTGTGGGTGTCACCTTTTGGGTTTTGTTCCTAAAAAGGAGGCAGGCAAGTTTAGGCTCATACACCACTTGTCGTTTCCTGAGGGCAGTTCTGTTAATGATGGTATTGCTGAGGAGCTTTGTTCGGTTTCGTATACTTCGTTTGATGAGGCGGTTCGGTAGGTGCGTCGTTTTGGAAAGGGGGCTTTGTTGGCGAAAACGGATATAGAGGCTGCCTTTCGTTTGTTACCCATTCATCCAGATAGTTGTCATTTGTTGGGATTTAAGTGGGAGGGCAGTTTTTATGTTGATTGTTGTTTGCCGATGGGTTGTGCAATTTCATGTTCTTTGTTTGAGAAGTTTGCTTCTTTCTTGGAGTGGGTGGTGAAGCAGGAGGCGGGTTGGACTTTCGTTTTACATTATCTTGACGATTTTTTGTTTATGGGACCTGCTGGGTCGCGAGTTTGTTCGGTGTTATTGCACACAATAGAGAGCATAGCTGGTCGTTTGGGGGTCCCTTTGGCGGCGGAAAAGACGGAGGGTCCAGCGACTTCTGTAAAATTTTTGGGTATAGTGATTGATAGTGTAGCCATGGAGTGCACTGATATTACTTTCTTGAGGAAGGCGAGAAAGGTGCAGTTGCGACGGGTGCAGTCTGTTTTAGGGAAGTTGAATTTTGCGTGTAGAATTCTGCCAATGGGCCGGGTTTTCTGCAAGCGCTTGGCCATGGCGACGGCAGGGGTGCAGAGGCCTTTCCATTTTTTGAGATTATCGTCTGAGGTTCGGGATGACTTGCTGGTGTGGGAGCGTTTTTTGGGGGAGTTTAATGGGCGTTCGGTGTGGATGGGGGCGCCTGTTGCCAGTGTTGATTTGGAGCTGTGTACGGATGCGTCGGGGTCTTGTGGTTACGGGGCCTTTTGTGGAGTGCAGGTGCCTGGCCGGATGTTTGGGTGGAAGCAGGGTTTTTGAGGAATTTGGTTTTGTTGGTATTGTTTCCGATTGTTTTGTCTGTTGAGTTGTGGGGGGATGTGCTCAGGAATAAGAGTGAGATTTTGCTGTGACAACATGGGGGTGGTTCAGGCGATTAACAGTCAGTCTGCTAATTCGCCCCCGGTGTTGCGCTTGCTTCACCATTTAGTTCTTAGCGGTTTGCGGTTGAATGCTTGTTTTGTGGCTGTGCATGTCCCGGGTGTTGATAATGACATTGCTGATTCACTCTCTCGTTTTCAGTGGGATCGTTTTCGCGGGCTGGTGCCGGATGCGGACGAGTTGGGTCTACCATGTCCTCAGTGGCTCTGGAACGTGGCCTTGGGGTCTCCTCTGAGTTGATTCGCCGGTCCGTGAGTAGGAGTACGTGGTTGGCGTATTCTTCGGTGTGGTCCCAGTGGGAGCAGTTGCTGGATCAGGTGGGAGGTTGTGAGGTAGTGGAGGATTTTCAGATGTTGTTAGTATATTTTATCGGTTTGTCTTATAGTTCGGGGGTGTCTGTTTCGGTGGTTTCCAAGCGGGTGGCGGCTGTCATCTTTTTGTTGCGGTTGCGGGGGCTTGTGGATGTGTCTAAATGTTTTCTGGTACGGCAGGCTTTGAAGGGTTATAGGCGAAGTGCCGCTCGGCCAGACACTCGTAGGCCAGTTTCGTGGGCAGTGTTACAGTCGTTGTGGGAGACGGTTTGTGTGGTGTGTTTGACGCCTTATGAGGTTTGTTTGTTTAGGGCTGCTTTTTCCCTGGCCTTTTTTGGGGCCTTCAGGGTGTCTGAATTGGTGTCGGGAAGTCGGTCATGTAGGGGCGGTTTGTTGCGGCAGGATGTGTGTTTTTCTGGGGGAGGTTTGCGTTGTGTATTGTGCAGGTCTAAAATGGATCAGGAGGGCCAAGGGGTGGTTATTATACTGCGCCCGTTGCTTGGGTCGGTTTTGTGTCCGGTCAGGTGTGTGGAGGAGTTGTTGGCGGTTAGGCCGGATGTGGTGGGTTCGTTGTTGATGCATGTGGATGGGTCGGCATTGTGGCGGTATCAAATTGTTGCGGTTTTTCGGAAGTGTTTGGTTCGAGCGGGTTATCCGGCGCAGGACTTTGCGTCTCATTCCTTTAGGATTTGGGCGGCAATGGAGGCAGCCAGATGGGGCCTGGGGGAGGAGGCCATTAAGCGGATTGGCCAGTGGGAATCTAGATGTTATCAATCGTATGTTCGTCCCCATATGTTGTGAGTGCCAGGGGAAACAAAGTTCAGTTGTTTATATGGAATTTTTGTTAAGCTGACTGGTGAGTTGGGTTTTTGGATTTTATGTGTTTACAGGGTCGGCTTGTATGGCATGGATCTTCGGACATTCCTACGTGTATTGGGGAGCATTGCAGGCGGACGTGCGGAGGAACTGACGGCAATTGGGGTTCGACCCGGCTGACATGCAAGTGCGCTGGATTGGCATACGGGGCCTTTTGTGGGGTAGGGTGCTTCCAGAATTTCATTCTTCAGTCTCGTTGGATAGGTCACCTGATATTGTTGTATTGCATGTTGGGGGAAATGATCTGGGTGTTCGCAGTACTAGGGAGTTGATTCGGGATATGAAGTTGGACCTACTGCGTTGCATTTGTAGTCTGATGTTCCGGGTATGTTGGTGGTTTGGTCCGAGGTGGTGGCTCGGAGGGTGTGGCGTTTTGCGAGGTCGGTGGACCGTCTTAACCGGGCCCGGGCTAAGCTTAATAAGGAGGTTGGGAGTTTTGTGAGACGCCATGGTGGAATTGTGGTGCGGCACCGGGAGCTGGAGGTGGCATCGCCTCAGTTCCTTAGGTCTGATGGTGTTCACCTGAACGAGGTGGGAATTGATATGTGGGCCTTAGGGATTCAGGAGGGTCTGGAGATGGCTCTTCGGGTGTGGCAGGACTCCCATAGGAGAGGTGTCTCCTATGGTCGTTCGTGGCGTGGTAATGGAGGGTCCTGGAAGGCAATGATAAGTTTAAGAGGTGCATGCCAAGGTGGAGTGTGCATCTCAGGAGGTTCGGTAAGCTTGTGCATGGGGCTCCTGTTGGGCAGATGGGCCTACAGGGGAGATCAATTACAGTATAGAGTATTCGGTGCTCTTGGGTCGGTGACCGCGGCTGAGGGTAAGGCGGTATGACAAGTGGAGGTGAATGGTGGAGAGCACAGCTTACCTGTTGCCTTCTAGGATCCTATGCAATGGTTCATATGTTATGGTAATTGATATGTTATGTGTGTTATTACGTATTTCTGTTAAGTGATAATTAATGTTGTTTAATAAAATGGCCAAGAAGGCTCTTTTCCCAAGAAGATGTCTCTGTTTGTTAATTGTGGGATAGGTGGGTGCAGTAAGGTAAGGGGCAGGTTTATGGGCCGAAGTATCTTCCATCCCATAAGTCATGGGAGCAACGGAGCTAGGCGCAGCCTTAGCATAGTGCTGTGTGACTTGGGGGGAAGTTAGGCAGTTGAGCGTTAAGGTTTAGGTGAGGGGAGGGGTCATGGTCATGGTTCCCGGGCAGTATATGAGGGGAGTGGGGGCGGAGTTTGGCAGACGGCGCTCGTGGGAAGAAGGAGAACGTTTTTGCCCGCCTGCCCGCCCAGTATAGTGGCTGGGGTTGATGGGTTTGCTGTGGCGTGGTAATGGAGGGTCCTGGAAGGCAATGATAAGTTTAAGAGGTGCATGCCAAGGTGGAGTGTGCATATCAGGAGGTTCGGTAAGCTTGTGCATGGGGCTCCTGTTGGGCAGATGGGCCTACAGGGGAGATCAATTACAGTATGGAGTATTCGGTGCTCTTGGGTCGGTGACCGCGGCCGAGGGTATGACAAGTGGAGGTGAATGGTGGAGAGCACAGCTTACCTGTTGCCTTCTAGGATCCTATGCAATGGTTCATATGTTATGGTAATTGATATGTTATGCATGTTATTACGTATTTCTGTTAAGTGATAATTAATGTTGTTTAATAAAATGGCCGAGAAGGCTCTTTTCCCAAGAAGATGTCTCTGTTTGTTAATTGTGGGATGGGTGGGTGCAGTAAGGTAAGGGGCAGGTTTATGGGCCAAAGTATCTTCCATCCCATAAGTCATAAGACAGTGGTAGACCGTCTTGTCCTGGGCATTTCCCTGTAGGGGAGGACTTGAGCGCCTCTCTCAGGTCTGACAAGGTAAATGGAGCAGAAAGTGCAGCCTGTTGAACTGATGAAAGAGTCGGGAGGTTTAATTTTTTGAGAAAGGAAGAAATGTTGTGTTCTTTATCGTAACGAGGGTCAGGTAAGGGGGGAGAAGGGAGAGTGTAAAGGGATTCATAGTAGAGCTTAAATTGCTCTGCAATATCTTCTAATCTGAATAATGAGGAGCCCGAAGGAGCAGTGATGCTTTGGACATAATTCACAAGCCTTCTACGCTTGATTATCTGCATTTGAAATTTTGTGGCTTTGTCTCCATGGGTGAAGAACTTTTGTTGGGAGGATAAGTAGAACCTAGCAGAGCATTCATTAAGAAGGTTCTTCAGTTCCGATTTAAGGGATGTCAGTTCAGACAGATGTAGCTGAAGCAGAGAAACTTTGTGGACTTTTTCTAAAGAGTTAATCCGTGAAAGGAGGGAGGTTAGCTTTTTTTTCAGATTCTCTCTTTAGAAAGGAGCAGAGACTGATAATTTGACCCCTGATATAAACTTTATGTGCGTCCCAAAGTACATGGAGATGGAGGGGAACTGGTTAAGGGTGAAATATTCTTTCAGGAGAGATGATAATCGTTTTTTGTGACGATCATTACCCAGAATGGACTCGTTGAACCTCCAGCAAGACGACCTACCCAGTCCAGGGGGAGGACGGAGGGTGCAAATGATGGGTGCATGGTCGGAAAGCGTCATAACCCCGATTCTAGCTGAGGAACAGAGTTGCAGATGCTCCTTCGACACCAGTATATAGTCAATTCTGCTGTAAGAGTTGTTAGCTGTGGAGTAAAAATAATAGTCAATGACATTTGGATTTAAACATCTCCATACATCAATTAACCCAAGATTGAACATTCTAGCCAGAGTAGCACGGATCGCCCTAGAGGATAAGGCAGACTTCTTTGAGGAGGTGTCAATCAGAGGGTTAAAAGCTAGGTTCAGATCACCTGCTAAAATAAGGATACCTTACTTATGTATCTCCACTAAGGAAAGACGGTCAGCTATCCACCGGGGTTGATCAGTATTGGGTGCATAGGCATTGACAAAGGTATAAAGCGTCTGGCCAACACAGCCTTTCAGGATAATATAGCGACCATCCGGGTCTTGAATATGGTTCAGATATGTGAAGGGAATTCCCCTACAAAACCCAATACGGACTCCCCTTGAAGCTGCGCCATTTGCACCGCAATGGTACCATGTCGGGAATTTAGAAAAGGAAAGGTTGGGGTAGTTGTTATGCTTATAGTGGGTCTCTTGGAGGAACACCACTGAGCTTCTTTCCTTCCACAGTAGGGATGAATATTTGGCAACGTTTAGAGGGAGACCTTAGAGCTTTTACATTGTAGGAAACCACATTTAAATCAGCCATATCTCATCTGATCAAAAACAAAAATCAATGCTGAGTACGTGTATCGTGGCAAATATAGAAAGCCCAATGCTCTAACTAAGAAAAAATCAACCAGAACTAATAACCATATTGAAAGTTTCAATACCATAATGAGTAGTTGTATAAGGAGTAATAAAAGATTTAGGGGGGGGGGGGGTAAAAGATAGTTCACATGGCACCTGCAGTAAGGTTGGGAGTTATGAGCACAAGGGACAACAGATCACAGAATGGGGGTTAGAAGGGAGAAGGTGGGTAATGACAAACAAAAAGTGGACATAGGTGGAAACAAGCAATTAGGGGACATAAAGAGAAGGAGAGGAATTAGGGTAAACGGGGTATGTAAGATAAGACAGAAAGACAGCCTGTTGGTTACCCAGAACAAATAGAGAAAGGAGGCGAGTTGAGGTAGGATCAAATCAGCGACCCCTGAGGGGTTCAAACAGTGGATTAGATGAAGAAAAGTCAGGAGCCATCTTTTGAAGCAGGCAGCTTCTTAGGAGTTACAGAGTCCTTGCTTTTCTTGGTCTTTTGTTTCTTTGGGGTAATGGAGAGTTTCCAGGGTTGAAGGACTGGAAGAGATGGTAATGTGGTGATGTCTTGCATTTATCCCAGTCCATTAGATCTAGCGGAGCGATTTCCAGCGCATTGTAGGCTTCTGGGTGATCCGAGAATGAAGAGATTTTGAAATGCTTACCGGAGACATTAAAGGCCAAATGGAAAGGACCATCTGTAAGGAATCTGTCTTTCCCTGTCTTTCCCTGAGGAGGGATGTAAGGGGTCGCAGGGCTCTTCTCTTTTGAAGAGTGGACGGAGATAGGTCCTGGTAGATCTGGATAGGGGCTTCGTCCAAGAGGATGAATAGCGCTGCTCTAGCCGCTTTGAGTATTGCCTCCTTGTCCTGAAAGTTCAGGAAGCGACAGATAATGCCCCGGTTCTCCTGGTCTTCCAGGGATGAGTAAAGCTGGTTTATATACGTTTGTCACAGTGAGAGGGATTGCGTGACTGCTGCACTGTGATCTATGGTGGAGGCTTGTGCAGGTTCCAGAGAGTCCACCCTGTGGCCTATCTGTTGGACGTCATGGGCCACCTCCTGTAGTTTGGAGTACAGATGTAGCAGGGTTAGCACTCTAGCTTTTAACTCAAATTTCTTAACTCATCGCGTTATCTTGAGACAAAAGCCATTGAAAAGGAATTGAAGGTGTTTGCTTACATTAGATTAGATAACACAACTCAGAAATCTCAGAAAACAGGAGTGTTAACTCTACTCCATCCATAAATAGGGTTTAAAGCCTCTTCCTGGGCTTGTTTAATAAAGCGTCGGGAGATCGGGAGGTTTTGTGACTCACCGGCCTCTCCGAAGTAGTCCTCGCAGTCAGATTGCCGCGATGCAGTTGAGAGTGGCTGCCATCTTGGGATCTGTAGCTGATCTGCCTGCCTGTTGTTTTTTCAGGTATTTAGTCATGTCCGTCACAGCAGGGGTCACTTTGGCTTGAGGGGCATGTTCCCCATGCTTGGGTCTACCGTACTTGACCATTCTGTGAACCGTCAGCTCAAAAATGCCATCCCCACAGCAGGTTGACCACAGGAGCTTCAGCCAGACGCAGCCATTCAGCACAGGCGCTGGCTCCACCCCCAGGACCAGTTCAGTTCCGAAGTCACTTTGTGAGGTTTACATAGTAGAAACCACCTATAAATGACCCCATTTTAGAAACTACACCCCTCAAGTTTGGTGTTTTGGCAGATTTTCCATTTTAATCCATTTTTTTTCTCTGTAACACATCAAGGTTTAACAGCCAAACAAAACTCAATATATACTGTATTACCCTGTTCTGCAGTTTACAGAAACACCCCACATGTGGTGGTAAAATGATGTAAGGGCATACGGCAGGGCGCAGAAGAAAAGGAGCGCTGTATGGTTTTTGGAAGGCAGATTTTGCTGGACTGATTTTTAGACACCATGTTCCATTTGAAGCCCCCCGATGCACCCTTACAGTAGAAACTCCCATAAGGTGACAGTTTATTTATTTATTATTTTTGGGTACATATCATTTTTGATCTCTATATTAAGGTTTTTTTGTGAGGCAAGGTAACCCAAAAATGGCTGTTCTTGCACAGTTTTCATTTTTTGTTTTTTACAATGTTCATCTGACAGGTTAGATCATGTGCAATTTTAATAGAGCCGGTTGTTACGGACTTGACAATATCAAATATGTCTACGTGTTTTTGTGTCACCATATTTTCTTATTTTTTTGCCAATCGTCTTGAGCAGGGCTCGTTTTTTGCAGGAAGCGTTAATGTTTTTATTGGTACAATTTTTGGGTACTGTAGAATCAGCCAAGCTTTGTGGTGCCAGTTAATTATAAATTAACAAAATACCTACTGGATCTTTAGCCCCTTCAGTACCGAGCTACTTTTCACCTTAAATCCCAGGCCGATTTTTGTGGTAATATCTTTGGAACACTTTTACTTATCCAAGCCATTCTGAAATTGTTTTCTCATGACACATTGTACTTCATGACAGTCATAAATTTGAGTCAATATATTTCACCTTTATTCATGAAAAAATCTCAAATTTACCAACAATTATGAAAAATTCACACATTTCAATATCTCTGTTTTTAAAACAGAAAGTGATACCTCATAAAATATTTATTACTTAACATTCCCCATATGTGTACTTTATGTTGGCATCATTTTGTATATGTTATTTTATTCTTTTAGGACGTTAGAAGGCTTAGACGTTTAGAAGCAATGTTTCAACTTAGGGTCCGTCTATGACATTACTTAATTCTGTAAGGATACAGGGGTGTATGCCACCTGGACCCAGTGATTTGTCTATTTTAATCTTTTTAAGATTCATCTGCACTTCTTCCTGGGTCAGACAGGCCACTTTTAATGGGAAATTTACTTTTACACTCTGCATTTCATCTAACAGTTCATTTTCATCAGTGAATACAGTGGAGAAAAAATATCCTCCCTCGTTACTCTTTAAAGGGCCAACAATTTCAGATGTAAACGCTTTAACATTTATGAAGGAAGAACATTTAAGGGTTAGTTTTACTCTCTTTGGAAATGAATATCTCTGTGTGAAGCCTGTTGGTAGGGACAGACAACTGGAACCCTGCCCACTTTCCCTGCCTACTTGCACTGCAAGCGATAGATAGCAAGTCCGCAACTGGTTGACGTTCTCTACTCTGCTAAGGTGTGAGTCAAATAACACCAAGGGACATAACAAGACAGTCATACAGAAATAGATCAGAACCAGGAGGACAACAAAGTACCAAATTTAGAGACAGAGAGTAGTCAAAAAGCCAAGCCAAGATCAGAACCAGACGGAAAGCTCAGTACCTAAACGTGAGACAGAGTGGTCAATAAGCAAAGCCGATGTCAGAACCCAAGTAATCAAAAAACATACGAAACAGAAATCAGGAACACAGCTAGTGAGACAGAGGCTATTATTGGCAAAGGTGTATGGCCAGAAGGGGACTCAAATATGGCGCAGAACCCCGGAACCAGGACCTGATAGGTCCATTATCTCAGCACTAGATTTGGGCATGGAAGATACAACCCTGACTGGTGACCACAGCTGATCTCCTCGAGCATGAGTATGCTGCAGGGAGAGAAAGAGCATTGCTGTGTTCCTGTTATATTGATTTGAATGCTTTCTTTTCATTTATTGCTCACTTTGCATTTCTATTTATCCAAATTGTTTTTATCTTGTTCCACACCCCTTTATTACCATAAGTTATGTATTTCTCACAATTAGAGTTTCGGTTGTTTTTAAAAAATATCCCATTTTTTGGCTGCATTTTTTTATTTTAAGGACATTGTCCCAGTTAGTGAGGCTAGTGGCCTCTCTTATCTGGTGAAATTTTGCTTTTTGAAAGTTCAGTGTTTTTGTGCCTCCCTTAAAGAAACATTCTTTTGAATGGCAATTGGAAAATAATTATTTTATGGTCACTATTTCCCAGGTGTCCCGCAACCTGCATGTCTGTTTGTTCAGTATAGTCCAGGGCCAGGACAAGGTAGTTCAGTGCCCTAGGCAGAGCAGGAAAATTATGCTCCCCTTCCAAATCAATTTTATGTGACCCTACTTTAAAAGAAACAGTCAGGGGCAGATTCAGTGACTTTCCGGTGATGTATCCACGGATTTCAGTTGTCACTTATTTATTTTCTTCTTCATTTGGTCCAGACCATCACAGGCAGATGTTTTTGGTCAGTTGTGTGCACTCCTCACTGCCACATGAGTAATAGAACACCAGTATTACTATATGGCAAATGGCGGACTGTTACAGATTTTGGAAATCAGCCCCCAAATGTATACAATTCACTGTCATCCTGCGGCTACTTTTAATTATGCACCCACAAACACTATACAGTCAGAAATAACACTGCCATACAGATAGTCCTCCCATATTAATAGTGCCCCTTATTTCCAGTATATTATGCTCCCCTTTAGTGCCAGTATATTATGCTCTTCCCTTAGTGCCAGTGTATATTGCTCCCCCCTTAGTGCAGTATATAATGCTCCTCCTCCTTAGTGCCAGTATATAGCAACAGAATCTGTGTCAAATATTAGACCTCAAATACACATCAAATGCATGTAACTGGGGTTTTGTAACCCCATTCACATGCAGTACAAAAATCTGGACAGATTTTTTCCACTGCAACAATATGATACTTATTTCTGAGTTCACGTCCTGCTGATCTGCTGCACACACAGCAGAACATTCGCAGCAAATTTAAGCATCAGCCACAGATTTCTTCTGGGTAAATAGAGATTGGCTTTTTATACTGACACATGAACATACTCTATCATGGCACATACCCCAACACAGTATCATACTTCCCCAATGGTAAAATACAGATATATTGTAACCTTAATCAGAACCTATTGTGAGGCAGTGACAGGCCTCATATATAAAGGAAGATAAGTGTCTCCTAGAATGGTGCAGGAAACCTATTAGAGGAGATGTACGCTATGGTTTCAACTTAGATGATTCATCAAGGTGCCTGGCCTTGGTGGAGTAAAAGCCAGTAGCTAGTGTGCCCACTAGGATAGATAGTGGATGCGATGGTTACTTAGCTTAGCTCGTTTCAGCTAATCCGGTCCTTGCTTTTATTGGGAACAAGCACCCATCCAGCTCTTTGCTTATTCCCAATAAAAGCCAGGCCCTAATTAGCTGAAACCAGCTATGCTAAGTAACCATTGTATAAATATATCAGAGGTCAGTTCAGAGATCTCTCCCATCATCTATTTATCCCCAGGACTTTGACTGTGACGAAGTGACATCCTCTGTGTCTGGAGGAAAGAAGGTGTGTACACAAACATAGAAGAGGATTCTGTACAGTAAGAGCAGTGAGACTATGGAACTCTCTGCCTGAGGAGGTGGTGATGGTGAGTTCACTAAAAGAGTTCAAGAGGGGCCTGAATGTATTTCTGGAGTGTAATAATATTACAGGCTATAGCTACTACAGATGGATCTTTGATCCAGGGAGTTATTGTGATTGCCTGATTGGAGTTGAGGGAAGTGGGGAAATTGGCTTCTACCTCAGTTTTTTTTTTGCCTTCCTCTGAATCAACTTGCAGAATAACAGGACGAACTGGACGGACAGATGTCTTTTTTCAGCCTTATAAACTATGTTACTATGTTACTTCAGACCCATACGTTTGGACGATGAATGTGTCCTTAAAGTTGGGGTTGGAAAGGACAGGTAGTTCACACAGTACCAATTTCAGGGCATGAAATGCTTCCTCTGCCTGAGGATTCCACCGAATCCTGATTGACTTCCTTCCTTTCAGCAGATCGGTGAGGGGTGCAGCCCTCCCTGCGAAATTGGGTATAAACCGCCTATGATACCCAACGATGCCGAGAAATGCTTTTACTTGCTTCGTAATGAGAGGTCGGGGCCAATTTTGAATGGCCTCAACTTTATTTATTTAGGGTTTGATGATCCCACAGCCAATCAAGTACCCCAAATAAAGGGCCTCCTCTAGCCCTATTGCACACTTTTGAGGATTCACAGTCCCGCATCCTGGAGGAAATGTACGACTGCCTGCACATGGAACAAATGAGATTGCCAGTCGCCACTATGAATATTAATATCATTTAAGTAAGTGGATGCATAATTTGGATGTGGTTTTAAGACTATGTCCATCAGCCTCTGTAACGTGGCGGGGGCCCCAAGTAACCAAAAAGGTAAAACGATATAGTGATAAAGTCCATCCAGTGTGACAAAGGCAGTCTTTTCCTTTCCTGATTCTGTCAGAGGTACCTGCCAGTAACCCTTGGTTAAATACAACATCGTAAAGTAATGGGCCTGGCCCAGTCCTTCAATCAGCTCATCAACCCGGGGCTTTGGATAAAGGTCGAACTTCGACACCTCATTCAATTTCCAGAAATTGTTACAAAATTATAACGATCCGTCCAGCTTTGGAATCAGCACAATGGGACTGGCCCACTCGCTCTTGGATTCCTCGATAACTCCTAGGCTAAGTGTTGCAATCCTACAGGCTCACCTGAGTCAGAGGACAGCTGGCTGGAGGTGGGAGCCCAGTGGCAAGGACCGCAGGCAGGTTGTAGTTGCAGGAAGTCAGGCAGAGGCGTAATCGGTTGGCAGGCGGTGGGTCAGGGCAGGCGGCAGTGAGCGTGGTCAGACAATCCGGATCAGGAACGGTGGTAGCAATTCAGTTGGTAGGAACAAGCAGAAGAGTAGTCGGGGACAATTCCGAGGTCGGCAGCAGTCAAGTTGGTAGCAGTAGCAACAGAGGAACAGCGGTCGATGCAGCAGGATCAAGTCCAGAAGAACAATAACCAGCAGGGATCTGGTGCAAGAGGCTGGGCTTATAAAGAGGAAGTAGCAGGTGCAAGGAATCAGAGATTAACAAGGCAAGGCTGGAACAAGGTAGATCAAAGAGTTCAGTAGAAGGAAACGTCCAGAAGGGTTGGTAGTCTAGTGGCTAGAGCTACTGCCTGGGACATGGCTGGTCACTGATTCGAATCCTGACAGTACTCCCCCCCCTTCTCCAAGGTGACCTCCAGGCACCGCAGATGATGGTTTATCGGGATGTCTTTGGTGGAAAGCTTTTACCAGTCTGGGGGCATGGACATTTTCCTCCGGGTCCCAGGAGTTATCCTCGGGGGAATAGCCCTTCCACCCAACTAGATACTGCAGCCTTTCACGGTGGAGTCTGGAGTCAAGGATCTTAGCCACAGTGTATTCCTCCTGGTCTTGTACTCTTACCGGAGGAGGAGGAGGGGGGTGGCGGCCTGGGAAAGTGTTCTCAACATGAGGTTTCAGGAGAGAGCAGTGGAAAACCGGGTGCACTCCGATGGAGTCGGGAAGGTCGAGTCGGAAGGTGACTTCATTTATTCGAGCCGTGATCCGGAAAGGACCCATGTATTTTTGGCCCAACTTCCGGGAGGGAACTTTTGGGCTTAGGTTTCTGGTGGAGAGCCACACCTTGTCTCCTACCTGGAATTCCGGAGCGGGTTTGCGGTGTTTATCCGCTGCCTGCTTGAAGCGGCTCTGGGCTCGATGTAGATTGTCCCGAATATTTTCCTGTGCCTGTTGTAGACTTGCAAGACGTTCGGCCACAGCTGGGACTGTGGTGGAAATGGGCAAGTAAGGGATGAAGGTTGGGTGTAGGCCGGTGTTAGCGTAGAACGGGCTGTATTGGGTAGAACTGTGCTCCGCATTGTTATAGGCGAACTCGGCCGTAGAGAGGTGGTCCAGCCAGTCGTCCTGCAGATGGGTGACGAAACAGCGCAAATACTGCTCGAGGATTTGATTCGTTCTCTCGGTCTGCCCATTGGATTGGGGGTGGAACGCAGAAGACAAGTTCACCTTGATCCCAAGGGCTTGACAGAAGTTTCTCCAGAACCTGGAAGTGAACTGTACTCCCCGATCCGAACCAACATCGTCCGGGGCCCCATGTAGCCTAAAAACCTCTCGGAGTACGAGATCGGCCGTCTGTTTGGCGGTAGGTAGGCCCTTGCAGGGGATGAAGTGGGCCATTTTGGTGAGACGGTCGACGACGACCAGAACGGTGTTCATGCCCTTGGAGGGAGGAAGGTCCACAATAAAGTCCATGGAGATTGAACCCCAGGGGCGGGAGGGAACCGGGAGTGGACATAGCAAGCCCACGGGGGAGGAGCGGGGGGTCTTGTTGCGGGCGCACGTCGTGCATGAGGAGACAAACCTCTCGGTATCTTTTCTGTAAGTTGGCCACCAGAAGAAATGGGAGAGGAGCTCCTGGGTCCTTCTGATACCCAGATGGCCGGCCGGTTTGGAATCGTGGTTGAGTTTAAGTACATCAAGTCGTGCAGATTCTGGTACATACAACTGCTGATCCCGGTACAACCAGTAGCCACCCTTGAGAGTAAGGTTTACAGCTCCAGGTGGGTAGGTGAGGAGGTGATCGTTCTCATACCCTTCCTTGAGGGAACCCAGGAGTTCCCTCAAGTAGGTGGCTCCTAGGATGCTTCTGTCGGGAAGGATATCGGCCGGAGCCTCATTGATCTGAGAGGGTTCAGAGAACATCCTTGAGAGAGCATCCGCTTTGCCGTTCTTCGACCCAGGGCGATAGGAGATAACAAAATTGAATCTGGAGAAAAACAGACTCCACCTGGCCTGTCTGGCGGTCAGTCTCTTGGCGCTGCGGATAAACTCTAGGTTCCCGTGGTCGGTGTATACAGAGATGGGATTGTGGGCCCCCTCCAGCAAGTGTCTCCACTCGGTGAAAGCGTCCTTGATTGCCAGCAGTTCCTTATTCCCGATGTCGTAATTCCGTTCAGCGGGGGACATCTGGCGGGAGAAGAAAGCGCAAGGGTGTAGGAGCATCTTTTCCCCTGAACGTTGAGACAGAATTGCGCCCACCGCAGCGTCGGAGGCGTCCACCTCGACCGTAAATGGTAATTCAGGGTTTGGGTGGGCCAGGATCGGGCCAGAGGTGAAGAGGGACTTCAGTTTAGCAAAGGCCTTCTGTGCCTCCGGAGTCCACACGAAGGGGACAGTTTTTTTTGTTAGTTGAGTGATTGGGGCGATGATTTTCGAAAAGTTCCTGATGAACTTCCGATAAAAGTTTGCAAAACCTACAAACCTCTGGACCTCCTTTTCGTTCTTCGGGGCGGGCCACTCAGTCACGGCCTGGATCTTCCGGGGATCCATACTTAAGCCCTCCGGGGAAATAATATAGCCGAGGAATTGGGTGGAAGTCTGTTCAAATTCGCACTTCTCCAGTTTAATATAGAGAGACTGTTCACAGAGTTTCTGTAGCACCCTGCGGACATGCCCACGATGTTGTTCAGGGTCTTCTGAGAAAATCAAAATATCGTCCAGATATGCTACCACAAATTGGTCAAGCATGTCCCTGAGGACATCGTTGATAAAATGTTGGAAGGTAGCAGGGGCATTGCAGAGGCCGAAAGGCATGACCAGATACTCAAAGTGACCGTAGCGGGTTCGAAAGGCGGTTTTCCACTCGTCCCCCGGGCGAATTCGGACCAGGTTGTAGGCTCCTCGGAGATCGAGCTTAGTGAAGACTTTTGCCGCCCGAAGTCTCTCAAGGAGTTCAGAAATCAGGGGGAGAGGGTACCGGTTCTTCACAGTAACGTTGTTGAGCTTTCGATAATCTATGCAAGGGCGTAGAGAAGAGTCTTTTTTCTCCACGAAGAAGAAAGGGGCCCCTGCAGGAGATGTGGAAGGTCGGATAAAACCTTTTTTTAGATTTTCGTCTAAGTACTCCTTCAGGGCCTTTAGTTCCGGCTCGGAGAGGGAGTATATACTGCCGAAGGGTATTTCGGCTCCAGGTAGCAGCTCAATCGGGCAGTCATAAGGCCGATGCGGGGGCAGTTTGTCTGCATTTCTTTTGTCACAGACATCCTGGAACTCCCGATATTGAGGGGGTAAAAGCTCCTTGGAGGATAGTCCGAATATGGTAAGTTCTTCGGGCGAAGGAGGGACGGATTCACGTAAACAGTTCTGAGAACAAAAGTCTGAGCGGAACCGTATGCAGCGGGCGTCCCAGTCCACCGAGGGGTTGTGGGTTTCCAACCAAGGGATGCCTAGGATCACCGGAAACTTAGGGGAGGTGATCAGGGAGAAGTGAATGGTTTCCTGATGATCGGGTTTGACGAGGAGTTGAAGATCAGCGGTCTGGTGCGTAACCGGCCCAGAAGAGAGTGGGGTCCCATCGACGGTTTCCAGATCGATGGGGGCTGCCCTGGTTACCAGTGGTATGTTGTTCTCATGGGCGAAGGTCAAGTCCATGAAATTTCCGCCGGCCCCCGAGTCAAGCATTGCGGAGCAGGGAAGCTGTCGTTCCCCAATGGTGATAAGGATGGGAACAATGAAGTGGGACCCGGTACCTGTAGTGTCCATGGTTTCAGAGGCCAAGGGTGAAATTGTGGCTTGTTGTAATTCCCGTAATTCAGTGACAGCAATGGTTCGGCGAGTCTTATTGGGGCACCTAATAGCGAAGTGCCCTGGCTCGCCACAGTAAAGGCAGAGGCCTGCGGCCAGTCGTCTCTCCTTTTCAGCAGCCGATAGTCTTGCGCAGTGTGTCGACCTGCATCGGTTCGGTGGAGGGTTGGTGAGCCGGCTGAGTCACTGGAGTGAAAGGGTACGCGGGCCTGTTATCTAAGGACCAGAGTCTTTCTCTCCTTCTTTCCGCGAGTCTCCGGTCAATTCGGATGCACAGTTGGACGAAGTCATCCAGATCGTCTGGGGCGTCTACCCTGGCGAGCTCATCCTTTATAAGTTCGGAGAGTCCGTGGCGAAATTGACTTTTCTGAGCAGCGGGGTTCCAGGTGGTGTCCGTGACCCAGCGGCGGAACTCGGAGGTATACTCGGCTACAGAGCGTCTTCCCTGCCGTAGACTGTGCAGCCTAGCCTCGGCAGTCACGCAGCGGTTAGGGTCGTCGAAGACTTGGCTCATGGCTGCGGTGAAGTTGTCTAGGTTATTTAATAAGGAACTGTGGGATTCCACATATGGGGATGCCCATGCTAGGGCCTCGTCAGTTAGAAGGTTAATGATGAACAGGATCTTCTTTCTGTCCGAGGAAAAGGAGCCCGGCTGCATCTGAAAGTAGATACGGCACTGGTTGAGGAACCCCCGAAACTGGCTCCGATCGCCGTTAAACTTTGACGGGAGAGGCATGCGGGTGTCTGTTACGGCGCCGCGTACGTCCAGTAGTTGACGCTGCAAGTCGATAATTTCCCTCTGTTGGCTCTGGATTGCGCCTTGAAGTTGGGCCATATCCTTTTGGGCAGAGGCGCCAAACTCCTGAAGTTCGGAGACTTGTTTGCTCAGGGTGGCCATCGCGGACTCCATTTTTAGGCTGGTTATTCTGTTGCAATCCTACAGGCTCACCTGAGTCAGAGGACAGCTGGCTGGAGGTGGGAGCCCAGTGGCAAGGACCGCAGGCAGGTTGTAGTTGCAGGAAGTCAGGCAGAGGCGTAATCGGTTGGCAGGCGGTGGGTCAGGGCAGGCGGCAGTGAGCGTGGTCAGACAATCCGGATCGGGAACGGTGGTAGCAATTCAGTTGGTAGGAACAAGCAGAAGAGTAGTCGGGGACAATTCCGAGGTCGGCAGCAGTCAAGTTGGTAGCAGTAGCAACAGAGGAACAGCGGTAGATGCAGCAGGATCAAGTCCAGAAGAACAATAACCAGCAGGGATCTGGTGCAAGAGGCTGGGCTTATAAAGAGGAAGTAGCAGGTGCAAGGAATCACAGAGATTAACAAGGCAAGGCTGGAACAAGGTAGATCAAAGAGTTCAGTAGAAGGAAACGTCCAGAAGGGTTGGTAGTCTAGTGGCTAGAGCTACTGCCTGGGACATGGCTGGTCACTGATTCGAATCCTGACACTAAGCATTTTCTGCACCTCTTACGTAATGGCTTGTCTCTGGGCCTCTGGCACATTGTACAGTTTCACTCGTGCCCTTACCGGCTGCTCGGTGACAATGTCATGCTGGACCACCGATGTAAGGCTGGGCTTTTCTGAAAAGATGTCAGTATTCTGCTGCACTAACTTTCTGTCCTCCCATTTTTGTTGTTTTGACAGGGATTCTGCTATTTTTACTCCGACCTCTGTTGGGAGTGACATTGGAGGGTCTACACCAGTCCCGACCAGGGCGTTCGTGGCCCACAGGGATTCTCGGTCCTTCTACGCCTTTAGCAAGTTCACATGATATATTTTTTCCAGTTTTCTCCGCCCAAGCTGATATATTTTATACTTTACTTCCCCAACTTTTTCCCAAAGTTCATAAGGCCCTTGCCACTTGTCCAGGAACTTACTTTCAGCCGTGGGTACGAGCATGAGTACTCTATCTCCTGGGGAAAAGGTCCTGACCTTTCTATTATACCCACAGGTCTCTGAGCTGCCTGAGCCTCTAGTAGATATCCTCTCACAATGGACATCACTGATGCAATCCGGTCCTGCATATCTGCAATGTGTTCTATTACACTCTTATGGGGAGTAGGCTCTTGCTCCCATGTCTCTTTGGCGATGTCCAGCAGGTCTCTGGGATGTCTGCCTTATAACAGTTCAAATGGGGAAAACCCTGTTGAGGACTGGGGTACCTCTCGGATGACCAATATAAAATATCGCAGCAACATATCCCAGTCCTTCCCGTCTTGAGATACTACCCTTCTTAACATAACTTTTAGGGTTTTATTAAACCTTTCCACAAGCCCATCTGTTTGGGAGTGGTACACTGACGTGTGTAACTGCTTGATCTGGAGCAGCTTGCACAACTCCTTTGTCACTTTGTACATAAAAGGAATACCTTGATCCATAAGGATCTGTTTGGGCAACCCAATGCGGCAAAACATAGCAAATAGTTCCCTGGCAATAAGTTTTTCTGGGGTATGTCGGAGAGGAATGGCCTCTGGATAACAGGTCGCATATTTCACTACCACTAACCTATGTTGGTGGCTCCGGGCCGACTTTCCCATGGACCCCACCAGATCCATAGTGATCCGCTCAAAAGGTACCTCTATAATGGGAAGAGGTATTAGTGGATTACGGAAATTCGCTGTGGGAGCAGTAATCTGACACTGTGGACACGACTCACAAAACCTCTTAACCTCTTCATAGACACCAGGCCAAAAGAACTGCTGGAGTATACGCTCCAGTGTCTTTTTGACCCCAAGATGACCTCCCATTACATGTGCGTGAGCCAAATCTAATACCGCCCAGCGGTAGAGCTGTGGTACCACCAACTGCTCCACTACTGTCAGACCTTGTCCACCTGGTACAGTGAGTCCTGGGAAACAGCCATGTGGGTAAACACCACTTCTGCACCCGGTTGTTGGGCTACCCCATTGATTATGGTCACTCTTTTTCTTGCCTGTACCAGAGTGGGGTCGTGGAGTTGGACTGTCCCGATCGTGTCCCGGGACACCTCTAGCTCCGGGATAGATGTGGCCTTCGTGGCCTCACCGGCCAATACCTCTAGGGGAAACCTATCAGGGTTACACTCTGGCCCTATGATGGGGACCCCTACGGCGGGTACCCCGGAATCGGGGTCTTCGGGTTCAGTACCCGAAGAGATTGCGCTCTGTACTTCCATAAGGACCAGAATATGGGTAAATCTCTTCCCAAAATATCCCTGTATGGAAAATTATCCCGCCACGTTCTATACCTCCCCCTGGCACCGCCAGTATCGAATAATTGTGTCCTCACAAGCCCACGGGGCGCATTTAATGGGACTTTAGGTTGCATTATCCCTGCTTGAGATTGGGACTTTTTTCCAGTCTCTGAAACAGGTCCCAGGGTGTCAACCATGTTCGAGTATTGTCCTGCACTAAATCCTAGGTGGCCATGTACCGCTCAACCAGGCTGACCAACTGGTCGAAGTTGCCCGGGTCACCCTGACCCCCCCAACACTGGATGGCCACCGGCAGAGTATGCACAAACCGATCCACCACCCTCTCTATCATCTGCACTGGGCCCAAAGTCTCAGGCTGCAGCCACTTCTTCACGAGGTGCAACAGATCATAAGCCTGAGACCTGGCGTGCCAATATTCTACAAGCTCCCACTGGTATACTCGTAGGGCCTTACCATTAAGCTTCCAATACTTTTGGGTGTCCACACGGCTGAGGTCAAAGTAGGCCTTCTGTGTGTCCCCTACCAGGAATGGAGCCACCACTTCAGCCCACTAGTTGGACGGCAGATTCTCTCGCTCTGCTGCTTTTTCAAAAACAGTGAGAAAGGCCTCCACGTCGTTTTCCAGTGTCATTTTCCTTAATGCTGATCGGACTTTATCCCGGGCTGCAGGCTGGAGCTCGGTCACCGCTGGTGGAGTCTCTCTCAGGGCCGCAACAGGCTGTTGGTTTGTTGCTGTTAGGCATTGGAGAGGACCAGCTGCTTTAGTAGTTCCTCCATCTCGTCTGCTGGCTTAGGTTGAAACTTTGCTGGTTGAATCCAGGACATGCGAACACGGTGTTTGCCTTACTGGTCTGCCTGTATTCTCCACCATGCCGTCAGCTCCTACAACCAGTGTTAAAGAAGAAGGGACACAACAAAGTCACTTCAATCTGGTTTATTGATAATCCCAGCCAAATTACAGCCGGAACGCAGCCGGGTCAGGTAGTCAGTCCATAACGCCTGAACAAAATCGTACAGGCTCGGGTCTCCCTTAGATCCGTACTCAGGCCAGTGTTGCTTCACACATACCTTGTGTTCTGTGATCTGTAAGCCTCTCACTCATACAGACAAACTCTGCTTCTTACTGCTAATTTAAATGAGAACAGTGAACATGGGCCACCTGTGAAACCCGGAGTGGATTGTGGGGAATAAGCACCCACCCAACTATTTGCTTTTTCCCAATAAAAGCCAGGCCCGGAGTAGATGAAACCAGCTATGCCATGTAACCACCGCGTCCACTATCTATCCTAGTGGACACACTAGCTACTGGCTTTTACTTCACCAAGGCCAGGCACCATAGTGATACGTCTCAGGTAAAACCGTAGCATACATCTCCTCCAATAGGTTTCCTGCCTCATTCTATGAGACACACATCTTCCCTCATATACAGTATGAGGCCTATCACTCTGTGTCATCCACACATATAACATCTTATGCTGGTCCCCCTCATGGCCCTATGTGTCACAGCACACATCCCCATAACAGTGCATCATCCACAGATCCCCCATAACAGTGTGTCAGCCACAGATCCTAATAACAGTGTGACATCCACAGATCCCCCATAACCGTGTGGCATCCACACGTCCCCCATAACAGTACGTCAGTCACAGGTCCCCCATAACAGTGCGTCAGCCACAGATCCCCCATAACAGTGCGTCATCCACAGGTCCCCCATAACAGTGCGTCATCCACAGGTCCCCCATAACAGTGCATCAGCCACAGATCCCTCATAACATTGCCTCAAAAACACATCCCCCATAACAGTGGATCATCCACAGGTCCCCCATAACACTGTGTCAGCCACAGGTCCCCCATAACAGTGTGTCACCCACAGTTCCCCCATAATAGTGCGCCAGTCACAGATCCTACATAACCGTGCGACGGCCACAGATCCTCCATAACATTGTCATCCACAGATCCCCCATAACAGTGCGTCATTCATAGGTCCCCCATAACAATGTCATCCCCAGACCACCATTAGTTCAAAATCGACCAAAAACACACCTTTTGGTTCAAAATTTTTTTTTTTCTTATTTTCCTCTTCAAAACCCTAGGTGCGTCTTATAATCAGGTGCGTCTTATAAAGTGATAAATACGGTAATTTTATATGGTCCAATGTTAAATGGGTTTTACTATTAGGTCATCCATATCAGATCGCCGGGGTATGACACCCGGCACCCCGCCTATCAGCTGTATGAGGAGACGGTGCACGCAGTGCGCATGTACCATCGCCCTTTTCTCTTCCTGTTCGCTGCTCCTGCTTATGGCAAAGACCATAGAGGGTGGGGCTATCATGCCTCGATCTCTCTGTGCTTTACTTGATGCAAGCGCTCATCCTGCTTATGAGGAAGTAAGCTTGGCATAGAATAACTGCATGTTCGACCATGCTACACACAAAACTACAGGTCGTATCTATGGAAAAGTTTGAATAAACAAAAAGCTGGCTACCCAAAAAAGGTAGTCTTATTACAGATAAATTGTTAATAACATTATATTAGTGAGCCATTTGCATCGTAAAACTCTGTAACATAGATGCTACTTTGTGTAACTGGAATACCCCTTTACATGAATAAATTACAGGTTATACAGAATTTTTGTTCCCCACAAAACTATACATCAATCTGCTCAGCTTCTCCTGCCCTATAACATGCCGCCTGCAGCTCAAACACTATGTTCAACATGACGGTTCCTTTATCTATAATGTGAGTTTGTGAGCAGTCAGCAATTTAAATATAAATGGGGCTACATAACAAACCGAAAGAGCAGTTGTCTGATGGATTCAGTGTGAAGCAGAGTTCTTGCTAGTCTGCAAATGCAAGCTGTAAAGGTAAAACTGTTGAACATTTTTAATAGCATATTAAAAAGGGTATTTTTAGGCCAAAGGTGTCCCAAATACTGTAGGTTAAGAGGGTTGTTTAATAGAGAAAAATGTTTTACAGGGTGTAGAGAGGGCTTAAATGTACAGCAGGGGCAATTTTTATAGCATTTTACTCATTTTGGGCTTCATTTTTTTTTATTGGTCTTTATTAAAAAATATTCACCAGCTTTGTCATAAAGGATTAACTTCTGCCTATCTTTGAGAATCATACTTTAATTTTCACTTTGTGCCAGTCATCTAATAACCCTCATCTCTAAATTACTAATAGCTCAAAAACACTTAAGCCACATTTTTTATCAGTAATATAAGAATTGAGATATAATGAGTTTTTATAAGATCAGAGATAAGGAGCTGTCAGCTGAGCTGCCTGATGAAACACAGAGTCTGGCACTAGAGAATCTAATGGCTGTACAGAGAAATGGGTTCAAGATTTTTAATAAAGACCAATTGAAATTTTTTTATTTTAGCTCAAAAGGAGTGCATTCGAATAATAATAATAATAATAATAAATGCCCCCAAAGGTGTCCATAGCCTTTAAATAGAAGAAGCCATACTCTCCAATCCCTAGCTGTTCATCTTCTGAATCTTCTTGAGTCCCCACTCGTCTGTACATCCTGGTTTAGGCCACACTTTTGCCCCAGTTTTGGCTCACAATAACAGATGGTAATAACTGACCAGTATATCAGATTAGATGCCCTTCTTAGTTTTGATGGCTTAAAAAGGTTGTCTAGCAGAGGAAAATGTATGGCAGATAATGTCTTGACACACAAGAAATGCCAGCTCAGCCATTCTGTGACAGCACATGAGCCAGTAATTGGCTGAGTAGTGTTTTCTGTGTGTTGAGACGGTACATTTGCAAAACATTTTTCTCTATTGAACAACCTCTTTAAGTTATTTTAATTAAATATATCTAATTTGACATAAGGGAAAATGTATAGGGATGAGCGAACCCGAACTGTATAGTTCGGGTTCGTACCGAATTTTGGGGTGTCCGTGACACGGACCCGAACCCGAACATTTTCGTAAAAGTCCGGGTTCGGTGTTCGGCGCTTTTTGAAAGGCTGCAAAGCAGCCAATCAACAAGCATCATACTACTTGCCCCAAGAGGCCATCACAGCCTTGCCTACTATTGGCATGGCTGTGATTGGCCAGTGCAGCATGTGACCCAGCCTCTATATAAGCTTGGGTCACGTAGCGCTGCACGTCACTCTGCTGACACAAATGTAGAGAGAGGTTGCAGCTGCGACGTTAGGGCGAGATTAGGCAGTGATTAACTCCTCCAAAAGACTTCATTCAGTGATCGATCTACAGCTGTGGATCATTGAACTGCTGCTATTCAATTGCTCAGTGTTTTTAGGCTGCCCAGAGCGTTTTTCAGTCACTTTTTTCTGGGGTGATCGGCGGCCATTTTGTGGCTTGTGGTGCGCCAGCACAAGCTGCCACCAAGTACATTTAACCATCAATAGTGTGGTTATTTTTTACTATATCCTACATCAGGGTCAAGCTGTCATCAAGTGCATTTAACCATCAATAGTGTGGTTATTTTTTGGCCATATACTACATCAGGGGCAAGCTGAGCCTGTCCCCCAAGTGCATTTAACCATCAATAGTGTGGTTATTTTTTGCTATATCCTACATCAGGGTCAAGCTTTCATCAAGTGCATTTAACCATCAATAGTGTGGTTATTTTTTGGCCATATACTACATCAGGGGCAAGCTGAGCCTGTCCCCCAAGTGCATTTAACCATCAATAGTGTGGTTATTTTTTGGCCATATACTACATCAGGGGCAAGTTGAGCCTGTCACCCAGCGCCTAAAAAATAGGCCTCACATTTATATTCATCCAAATCTGTCATTACTGTTTTAGCTGGTCAAGTTATTTAGTGTCCGTCAAAGCACAGTTTTTGTTCTGGGTTGAAAAACAATTCTCAATTTTGCAATTCTCAAAATTAGTGGTTTCTGCTGTATCAGGCCTACTTTAAATCTATCCCTAAAAGGGTATATTAGATTCAAGGTGCTGATAGGGTAATTCTCAAGAACTTCACACACACGCTACAGTGCAGATCCAAGTCTAATTCTGTCCGTAAACGTATACCTGTCACCCAGCGCCTAAATAATAGGCCTCAAATTTATATTCAGCTAAATCTGTCATTACTGTTGTGTCTGTATTAGTGTAATACGGTACCTAAATAGATAGCCAGATAGTGTTAGGTGTCTGTAAAAAACGGCCTAAATTTTAATTCAATACATTGGCCCGAATAATATTTTTATTATTGTTATGAACGGTAACAATGAGGAAAACATCTAGTAAGGGACGCGGAGGCGGACATGATCGTGGTGGTGTTAGTGGACCCTCTGGTGCTGGGAGAGGACGTGGCCGTTCTGCCACAGCCACACGTCCTAGTGAACCAACTACCTCAGGCTACCCAGTAGCCAGCAGAATTTACAGCGATATTTTGTGGGGCCCAATGCCGTTCTAAGGATGGTAAGGCCTGAGCAGGTACAGGCATTAGTCAATTGGGTGGCCGACAGTGGATCCAGCACGTTCACATCATCTCCCACCCAGTCTTCTGCAGAAAGCGCACAGATGGCGCATGAAAACCAAGCCCATCAGTCTGTCACATCACCCCCATGCATATCAGGGAAACTGTCTGAGCCTCAAGTTATGCAGCAGTCTCTTATGCTGTTTGAAGACTCTGCTGGCAGGGTTTCCCAAGGGCATCCACCTAGCCCTTCCCCAGGGGTGGAAGAGATAGAATGCGCTAACGCACAACCACTTATGTTTCCTGATGATGAGGACATGGGAATACCACCTCAGCACGTCTCTGATGATGACGAAACACAGGTTCCAACTGCTGCGTCTTTCTGCAGTGTGCAGACTGAACAGGAGGTCAGGGATCAAGACTGGGTGGAAGACGATGCAGGGGACGATGAGGTCCTAGACCCCACATGGAATGAAGGTCGTGCCACTGACTTTCAGAATTCGGAGGAAGAGGCAGTGGTGAGACCGAGCCAACAGCGTAGCAAAAGACAAAGAGGGAGCAGTGGGCAAAAGCAGAACACCCACCGCCAAGAGACTCCGCCTGCTACTGACCGCCGCCATCTGGGACCGAGCACCCCAAAGGCAGCTTCAAGGAGTTCCCTGGCATGGCACTTCTTCAAACAATGTGCTGACGACAAGACCCGAGTGGTTTGCACGCTGTGCCATCAGAGCCTGAAGCGAGGCATTAACGTTCTGAACCTTAGCACAACCTGCATGACCAGGCACCTGCATGCAAAGCATGAACTGCAGTGGAGTAAACACCTTAAAAACAAGGAAGTTCTTCAGGCTCCCCCTGCTACCTCTTCTGCTGCTGCCGCCTCGGCCTCTTCTGCTGCTGCTGCCGCCTCGGCCTCTTCTGCTGCTGCTGCCGCCTCGGCCTCTTCTGCTGCTGCTGCCGCCTCGGCCTCTTCTGCTGCTGCTGCCGCCTCGGCCTCTTCTGCTGCTGCTGCCGCCTCGGCCTCTTCCTCCGCCTCTGGAGGAACGTTGGCACCTGCTGCCCAGCAAACATGGGATGTACCACCAACACCACCTCCTGCGTCACCAAGCATCTCAACCATGTCACACGGCAGCGTTCAGCTCTCCATCTCACAAACATTTGAGAGAAAGCGTAAATTCCCACCTAGCCACCCTCGATCCCTGGCCCTGAATGCCAGCATTTCTAAACTACTGGCCTATGAAATGCTGTCATTTAGGCTGGTGGACACAGACAGCTTCAAACAGCTCATGTCGCTTGCTGTCCCACAGTATGTTGTTCCCAGCCGGCACTACTTCTCCAAGAGAGCCGTGCCTTCCCTGCACAACCAAGTATCCGATAAAATCAAGTGTGCACTGCGCAACGCCATCTGTGGCAAGGTCCACCTAACCACAGATACGTGGACCAGTAAGCACGGCCAGGGACGCTATATCTCCCTAACTGCACACTGGGTAAATGTAGTGGCGGCTGGGCCCCAGGCGGAGAGCTGTTTGGCGCACGTCCTTCCGCCGCCAAGGATCGCAGGGCAACATTCTTTGCCTCCTGTCTCCTCCTCCTCCTCCTACTCAGCTTCCTCCTCCTCTTCTTCCACCTGCTCATCCAGTCAGCCACACACCTTCACCACCAACTTCAGCACAGCCCGGGGTAAACGTCAGCAGGCCGTTCTGAAACTCATATGTTTGGGGGACAGGCCCCACACCGCACAGGAGTTGTGGGGGGTATAGAACAACAGACCGACGAGTGGTTGCTGCCGGTGAGCCTCAAGCCCGGCCTGGTGGTGTGCGATAATTGGCGAAATCTCGTTGCAGCTCTGGGACTAGCCGGTTTGACGCACATCCCTTGCCTGGCGCATGTGCTGAATTTGGTGGTGCAGAAGTTCATTCACAACTACCCCGACATGTCAGAGCTGCTGCATAAAGTGCGGGCCGTCTGTTTGCGCTTCCGGCGTTCACATCCTGCCACTGCTCGCCTGTCTGCGCTACAGCGTAACTTCGGCCTTCCCGCTCACCGCCTCATATGCGACGTGCCCACCAGGTGGAACTCCACCTTGCACATGCTGGACAGACTGTGCGAGCCTCAGCAGGCCATAGTGGAGTTTCAGCTGCAGCACGCACGGGTCAGTCGCACTGCGGAACAGCACCACTTCACCACCAATGACTGGGCCTCCATGCGAGACCTGTGTGCCCTGTTGCACTGTTTCGAGTACTCCACCAACATGGCCAGTGGCGATGACGCCGTTATCAGCGTTACAATACCACTTCTATGTCTCCTTGAGAAAACACTTAGGGCGATGATGGAAGAGGAGGTGGCCCAGGAGGAGGAGGAGGAAGAGAGGTCACTTTTAGCACTTTCAGGCCAGTCTCTTCGAAGTGACTCAGAGGGAGTTTTTTTGCAACAGCAGAGGCCAGGTACAAATGTGGCCAGACAGGGCCCACTACTGGAGGACGAAGAGGACGAGGATGAGGTGGAGGAGGATGAGGATAAAGCAGGTTCACAGCGGGCTGGCACCCAACGCAGCTCGGGCCCATCACTGGTGCGTGGCTGGGGGGAAACGCAGGACGATGACGATACGCCTCCCACAGAGGACAGCTTGTCCTTACCTCTGGGCAGCCTGGCACACATGAGCGACTACATGCTGCAGTGCCTGCGCAACGACAGCAGAGTTGCCCACATTTTAACGTGTGCGGACTACTGGGTTGCACTGGAGCATAATAGTAAGATGCGCGAGTACAAGCGCAGGTTGGTAGACGCGCTACTGAGAGCATTCCCAAATGTCACAGAGGAACAAGTGGAAGCCCAAGGCGAAGGCAGAGGAGGAGCAAGAGGTCGCCAACGCAGCTGTGTCACGGCCAGCTCCTCTGAGGGCAGGGTTAGCATGGCAGAGATGTGGAAAAGTTTTGTCACCACGTCACCACCTGATACGGAACGTGTTAGCAGGAGGCAACATTTCAATAACATGGTGGAACAGTACCTGTGCACACCCCTCCACGTACTGACTGATGGTTCGGCCCCATTCAACTTCTGGGTCTCCAAATTGTCCACGTGGCCAGAGCTAGCCTTTTATGCCTTGGAGGTGCTGGCCTGCCCGGCGGCCAGCGTTTTGTCTGAACGTGTATTCAGCACGGCAGGGGGCGTCATTACAGACAAACGCAGCCGCCTGTCTACAGCCAATGTGGACAAGCTGACGTTCATAAAAATGAACCAGGCATGGATCCCACAGGACCTGTCCATCCCTTGTGCAGATTAGACATTAACTACCTCCCCTTAACAATATATTATTGTACTCCAGGGCACTTCCTCATTCAATCCTATTTTTATTTTCATTTTACCATTATATTGCGGGGCAACCCAAAGTTGAATGAACCTCTCCTCTGTCTGGGTGCCGGGGCCTAAAAATATCTGACAGTGGCCTGTTCCAGTGGTGGGTGACATGAAGCCTGATTCTCTGCTATGACATGAAGACTGATTCTCTGCTGAAATGAAGCCTGAATCTCTGTTATGGGACCTCTCTCCTCTGCCTGGGTGCCTGGGCCTAAATATGTGACAGTGGCCTGTTCCAGTGGTGGGTGACGTGAAGCCTGATTCTCTGCTATGACATGAAGACTGATTCTCTGCTGACATGAAGCCTGAATCTCTGTTATGGGACCTCTCTCCTCTGCCTGGGTGCCTGGGCCTAAATATGTGACAATGGACTGTTCCAGTGGTGGGTGACGTGAAGCCTGATTCTCTGCTATGACATGAAGACTGATTCTGTGCTGACATGAAGCCTGAATCTCTGTTATGGGACCTCTCTCCTCTGTCTGGGTGCCGGGGCCTAAAAATATCTGACAGTGGCCTGTTCCAGTGGTGGGTGACGTGAAGCCTGATTCTCTGCTATGACATGAAGACTGATTCTTTGCTGACATGAAGCCAGATTCTCTGTTTTGGGACCTCTCTCCTCTGCCTGGGCCTAAATATCTGTCAAGGATGGTGTACAGGAAACAAGACAAAGCAAAAGAATCTATGACTCACTGGATCCAAAACTAAGGAACAAAAGGGAGACCCCTGCATGAGACCTGTCACTCTCCCTGACTGCTCAGCCTATGCGAACACCCCAAAGGTGAATGGTCGCATATCCACGTAGCTCGACTATCTACCACCTGAACACCCTACAATAGTGAGGGGACACGACCACCGGCTCCCTACACTAGACACGGAGGGAGTCAGGGTCAACTGAGATCCAGCAAACAGAAAATCACAAATAAAAGTACAGCACTTATCTTTGTGGAAGACTGGGCAATAGGAACAGCATGCACACACACTCCAGGAAGTTGTATAAGCCGCACACTATTGCATTATGGGGAGGAATTTAAAGGGATGCAATCAGTCCAAACACATGACAGCTGAGAGAGGCTAACGAGATGAGGAACTGAAAACCAAAACAAAGAAAACTCAAGGAGGAGGTTCTGAAAGGCTTCTGTCAGAGCTTCTCAGCTGTCTGGTTGTGACAGTACCCCTCCCTCTACGAGTGGACTCCGGACACTCAGAGCCCACCTTCTCAGGATGGGACCTATGGAAAGGCCTGATGAGACGAGTGGCCTTAATGTCCGTCACTGGGACCCACATCCTCTCCTCAGGACCATAACCCTCCCAATGAACGAGGTACTGGAGAGAACCGCGGACAAGACGAGAATCCACAATCCTAGAGACCTGAAATTCAAGATTCCCATCAACCATAATCGGAGGAGGAGGCAAAGGCGAGGGTACAATGGGTTGAACATAAGGTTTCAATAAGGACTTATGAAAAACATTATGGATCTTCCAAGTCTGAGGAAGATCAAGACGGTAGGCAACAGGATTGATGACAGACAGGATCTTGTAAGGCCCAATAAACCTAGGACCCAACTTCCAGGAGGGAACCTTTAATTTGATATTCTTGGTAGACAACCACACCAGATCACCAACATTCAGGTCCGGACCAGGCACACGTCTCTTATCCGCCACACGCTTATATCTCTCACTCATGCTCTTTAGATTATCCTGAATCTTTTGCCAAATAGATGACAAAGACAAGGAGAATCTGTCCTCATCAGGTAAACCAGAAGACCCCTCTCCCGAGAAAGTCCCAAACTGCGGATGACTCCCATATGCACCAAAAAATGGTGACTTATCAGAGGACTCCTGACGACGGTTATTTAAAGCAAACTCAGCAAGAGACAAAAAAGAACACCTATCCTCCTGATTCTCCGCCACAAAACAGCGCAGATATGTCTCCAGATTCTGATTGACGCGCTCTGTCTGGCCATTCAACTGCGGGTGGAAAGCATAAGAGAATGACAACCGAACCCCCAAGCGAGAACAGAAAGCCTTCCAGAATCTGGAAACAAACTGCGTGCCCCTATCAGAGACTATGTCTGAAGGAATACCATGCAATTTGACAATGTGATCAATAAATGCCTGCGCCAGCGACTTAGCATTGGGCAAACCAGGAAAAGGGATGAAATGCACCATTTTGCTAAAACGGTCCACCACTACCAGAATCACAGTCTTCCCCGAGGATCGAGGCAGGTCCGTTATGAAGTCCATGGACAGATGTGTCCAAGGACGGGAAGGAATGGGTAAGGGAAGGAGAGGACCTGATGGCCGTGAATGAGGGACTTTGGCACGAGCGCAAGTCTCGCAGGCTGCCACAAAACCCTCAACAGACTTACGAAGCGCAGGCCACCAGAATCTCTGAGCGATGAGATCCAGTGTTGCTCTTGCCCCCGGGTGCCCAGCAAGGACCGTATCGTGGTGTTCCTTAAAAATCTTGTGTCTCAAAGCGAGAGGCACAAACAACCTCCCAGGAGGACAAAGATCAGGAGCCTCCGACTGGGCTGCCTACACCTCTGCCTCCAATTCAGGAAAAAGAGCAGAGACCACCACACCTTCAGCCAAAATGGGACCCGGGTCTTCAAAATTCCCACCTCCTGGAAAACAACGTGACAGGGCATCTGCCTTCACATTCTTAACCCCAGGGCGGAACGTGACAACAAAATTAAACCTTGAAAAGAACAAAGACCATCTGGCCTGTCTCGGGTTCAGACGCTTGGCTGACTCCAAGTAGGCCAGATTTTTATGGTCCGTAAACACGGTAATAGGGTGTCTGGCTCCCTCTAGCCAATGGCGCCATTCCTCAAAAGCCAACTTGATGGCCAACAATTCCCTATCTCCCACATCGTAATTTCTCTCTGCGGAGGAGAGTTTCTTCGAGAAAAAGGCACACGGTCGCCATTTGGCAGGAGAGGAACCCTGACACAAGACCGCACCCACACCTACCTCTGAAGCATCAACCTCAACTATGAAGGGTAAAGAAATATCAGGTTGTACCAGGATGGGAGCGGAAGCAAAACTCTCCTTGATATTAGAAAAGGCCTTACGCGCCTCTACCGACCAGGAAGAAAAATCTACCCCCTTTCTGGTCATATCGGTGAGTGGTTTAACAACAGAGGAATAATTCAAAATAAACTTCCTGTAATAATTGGCAAAGCCCAAAAAATGCATCAGCGCCTTCTGATTCTCAGGAAGCTCCCACTCAAGCACAGTGCGGACCTTCTCGGGGTCCATGCGAAAACCAGAAGCGGAAAGAAGAAACCCCAGAAATTGAACCTCTGGAACCGCAAACACACATTTTTCCAGTTTCGCGTATAATTTATTCTCTCGCAGGATGAGCAAGACCTGACGTAAGTGTTCCTTATGAGTTTTGAAATCAGGAGAAAAAATCAAAATGTCATCCAAATACACTAATACAAATTTTCCCATTAAATGATAAAAAAAATGCTGTTCATGAAATGCTGAAAAACGGCTGGGGCATTCATCAAACCAAAAGGCATAACCAAATTCTCAAAATGGCCCTCAGGGGTATTGAAGGCCGTCTTCCATTCGTCTCCTTCTCTGACCCTGACCAAGTTGTATGCCCCTCTTAGGTCTAATTTGGAAAAGACTTTAGCCCCAACAACCTGGTTAAACAGGTCCAGGATCAGAGGAAGCGGATAAGGGTCACGAATAGTGATACTGTTCAGCTCCCTGAAATCCAGACAAGGTCTTAAAGAACCATCTTTCTTCTTAACAAAGAAAAAACCAGCGGCAACAGGTGACTTCGAGGGTCGTATGTGTCCTTTTCTCAGACATATAAGCATGCATAGCGACCCTCTCAGGTTGGGAAAGATTGTATAAACGAGATTTAGGCAGCTTGGCGCCTGGGATGAGATTAATAGGGCAATCGTACTCCCTGTGCGGGGGCAAATCCTGAACTCCACTCTCAGAGAAGACATCCGAAAATTCAGAGAGGAAAGGTGGTACAGTCTTAGTAGAAACCTCAGAAACAGATGTCGTGTGGCAATTCTCTCTGCAAAAGTCACTCCAACCATTTATTTGCCTAGCTTGCCAATCAATGGTGGGGTTATGTTTAGTGAGCCAGGGTAGCCCCAACACCAGAGGAGTAGACAAACCGCCAAGGACGAAACATGACACATCCTCAACATGAGCATCACTCACAATTAAACGGATATTGTGAACTATGCCCTTTAATGATTTCTGAGAAAGTGGAGCGGAATCAATAGCAAAAACAGGAATATCCTTTCCCAAAGTGCATACCTGGAAACCATGAGTTATTGCAAATTGATTATCAATGAGATTGACAGCTGCTCCACTATCCACAAAAATCTCACAAAAAATGCTCTTGCTCTCTAGCGCCACCCTAGCAGGCAGGACAAAACGGGAACTACATGCAAACGGAAAACCTTCAATTTCCGCCTCAACCCTGCCAATAGTAACAGACTGAACATTTTTAAAAGATTTTTTCCTTTTTGTTTCTTTATTACTCCCAGAAAACTGCCTGTATCTCCTAGAGGGACAAACATTTGCCAAATGATTTATACCTCCACAACAAAAACAAACCCTCCCATGCGGGCTGAATCTTCTATTGTCAGAGGCAATCAACCCCAGCTGCATGGGCTCCTGCTCAGAAGGGGCTGACAGCGACTGAGACCCCTGCGCACAGAATGAGACCGCTGCACTGTCCCGGGACTGAGTATGACAGGAAGGAGAGATCTCTCCTCTCTCTCTAAGACGCCTGTCAATACGAACGGCCTGAGACATAGCAGAGTCCAAGGAGATAGGCCTCTCATGAAAGGAAAATGCATCTTTCAATCCCTCTGAAAGACCATGGCAAAATTGACTTCGGAGTGCAGCATCATTCCAACCAGTATCAGCTGCCCATCTCCGAAATTCTGAGCAGTATATCTCTGCGGATTGTTTACCCTGGCATAAGAGACGTAGTCTAAACTCAGCCAGAGCAATACGATCCGGATCATCATATATCTGACCCAGGGAAATAATTCATCCACTGAACGGAGGGGCCGTGCCCCCTCCGGCAGCGAAAAGGCCCAGGACTGAGCGTTACCCCTGAGCAGCGATATAATGATCCCCACCCTCCGTTCCTCATCACCAGAGGAATGGGGAAGAAGGCGAAAATGGAGTTTGCAAGCCTCTCTAAAACGCACAAAATTCTCACTACCCCCGGAGAACGTATCCGGGAGCGAGATCTTAGGCTCAGAACAAACTCCATGAACGCAAGCTGAACCGGTCACTTGAAACTGAGAAAAAGTCTTACGGAGATCAGCTACCTCCAATAAAAGACCCTGGAAGCGTTCAGCCAAAAGTGAAACCGGATCCATGCTTGAGACGGTTTTGGCGGCTTATACACTGCGTGCAGAATTATTAGGCAAATGAGTATTTTGACCACATCATCCTCTTTATGCATGTTGTCTTACTCCAAGCTGTATAGGCTCGAAAGCCTACTACCAATTAAGCATATTAGGTGATGTGCATCTCTGTAATGAGAAGGAGTGTGGTCTAATGACATCATACCTTTGGCAAAATGGGTCAAAAGAAGGACTTGACAGGCTCAGAAAAGTCAAAAATAGTGAGATATCTTGCAGAGGGATGCAGCACTCTTAAAATTGCAAAGCTTCTGAAGCGTGATCAATCAAGCGTTTCATTCAAAATAGTCAACAGGGTCGCAAGAAGCGTGTGGAAAAACCAAGGCGCAAAATAACTGCCCATGAACTGAGAAAAGTCAAGCGTGCAGCTGCCAAGATGCCACTTGCCACCAGTTTGGCCATATTTCAGAGCTGCAACATCACTGGAGTGCCCAAAAGCACAAGGTGTGCAATACTCAGAGACATGGCCAAGGTAAGAAAGGCTGAAAGACGACCACCACTGAACAAGACACACAAGCTGAAACGTCAAGACTGGGCCAAGAGATATCTCAAGACTCATTTTTCTAAGGTTTTATGGACTGATGAAATGAGAGTGAGTCTTGATGGGCCAGATGGATGGGCCCGTGGCTGAATTGGTAAAGGGCAGAGAGCTCCAGTCCGACTCAGACGCCAGCAAGGTGGAGGTGGAGTACTGGTTTGGGCTGGTATCATCAAAGATGAGCTTGTGGGGCCTTTTTGGGTTGAGGATGGAGTCAAGCTCAACTCCCAGTCCTACTGCCAGTTTCTGGAAGACACCTTCTTCAAGCAGTGGTACAGGAAGAAGTCTGCATCCTTCAAGAAAAACATGATTTTCATGCAGGACAATGCTCCATCACACGCGTCCAAGTACTCCACAGCGTGGCTGGCAAGAAAGGGTATAAAAGAAGAAAATCTAATGACATGGCCTCCTTGTTCACCTGATCTGAACCCCATTGAGAACCTGTGGTCCATCATCAAATGTGAGATTTACAAGGAGGGAAAACAGTACACCTCTCTGAACAGTGTCTGGTTGCTGCTGCACGCAATGTTGATGGTGAACAGATCAAAACACTGACAGAATCCATGGATGGCAGGCTTTTGAGTGTCCTTGCAAAGAAAGGTGGCTATATTGGTCACTGATTTGTTTTTGTTTTGTTTTTGAATGTCAAAAATGTATATTTGTGAATGTTGAGATGTTATATTGGTTTCACTGGTAAAAATAAATAATTGAAATGGGTATATATTTGTTTTTTGTTAAGTTGCCTAATAATTATGCACAGTAATAGTCACCTGCACACACAGATATCCCCCTAAAATAGCTAAAACTAAAAACAAACTAAAAACTACTTCCAAAAATATTCAGCTTAGATATTAATGAGTTTTTTGGGTTCATTGAGAACATGGTTGTTGTTCAATAATAAAATGAATCCTCAAAAATACAACTTGCCTAATAATTCTGCACTCCCTGTAATGTCACGGATGGTGTACAGGAAACAAGACAAAGCAAAAGAATCTATGACTCACTGGATCCAAAACTAAGGAACAAAAGGGAGACCCCTGCATGAGACCTGTCACTCTCCCTGACTGCTCAGCCTATGCGAACACCCCAAAGGTGGATGGTCGCATATCCACGTACCTCGACTATCTACCACCTTAACACCCTACAATAGTGAGGGGACACGACCACCGGCTCCCTACACTAGACACGGAGGGAGTCAGGGTCAACTGAGATCCAGCAAACAGAAAATCACAAATAAAAGTACAGCACTTATCTTTGTAGAAGACTGGGCAATAGGAACAGCATGCACACACACTCCAGGAAGTTGTATAAGCCGCACACTATTGCATTATGGGGAGGAATTTAAAGGGATGCAATCAGTCCAAACACATGACAGCTGAGAGAGGCTAACGAGATGAGGAACTGAAAACCAAAACAAAGAAAACTCAAGGAGGAGGTTCTGAAAGGCTTCTGTCAGAGCTTCTCAGCTGTCTGGTTGTGACAATATCTGACAATGGACTGTTCCAGTGTTGGGTGACGTAAAGCATGATTTTCTGCTAGGACATGCAGACTGATTCTCTGCTGACATGAAGCCAGATTCTCTGTTACGGGACCTCTCTCCTCTGCCTGGGTGCCTGGGCCTAAATATCTGACAATGGACTGTTCCAGTGTTGGGTGACGTAAAGCCTGATTCTCTGCTATGACATGCAGTCTGATTCTCTGCTGACATGAAGCCAGATTCTCTGTTACGGGACCTCTCTACTCTGCCTGGGTGCCTGGGCCTAAATATCTGACAATGGACTGTTCCAGTGTTGGGTGACGTAAAGCCTGATTCTCTGCTATGACATGCAGACTGATTCTCTGCTGACATGAAGCCAGATTCTCTGTTACGGGACCTCTCTCCTCTGCCTGGGTGTCGGGGCCTAAATATATGACAATGGACAGTTACAGTGGTGGGTGACGTGAAGCCAGATTCTCTGCTATGGCAAGAAGACTGATTCTCTGCTGACGTGAAGCCAGATTCTCTGCTATGGGACCTCTCTCCAATTGATATTGGTTAATTTTTATTTATTTTATTTTTATTTTAATTCATTTCCCTATCCACATTTGTTTGCAGGGGATTTACCTACATGTTTCTGCCTTTTGCAGCCCTCTAGCTCTTTCCTGGGCTGTTTTACAGCCTTTTTAGTGCCGAAAAGTTCGGGTCCCCATTGACTTCAATGGGGTTCGGGTTCGGGACGAAGTTCGGGTCGTGTTCGGATCCCGAACCCGAACATTTCCGGGAAGTTCGGCCGAACTTATCGAACCCGAACATCCAGGTGTTCGCTTAACTCTAAAAATGTAATATAACTGCAATGTGGATTATGGATTTACACTCTCTCTTTAGATTTACATAATTTTTTTCATGGTCAGATTAGCATGCCATGTTACAGTTGTCAATCTAGTAGAGATACATTCAAAGGCTTTGTACACTTTCAGGGACAATTTTTTTATGATTGCATTTTACTCATTTGGGGCTAAAAAAATAAATTTCATTCGGTCTTTATTAGAAATATTAGGCTGTTCTGTCACAGAGGGTTAATTGATTTTCTAGCTGTGTGGATCAAACTTTCACTTTCACTTTGTGCTCATCTAATAACCTTTATCTCTGAATTACTAAGAGGTCATAAACACTTATTTAAGCAAAATTATTATCAGTAAGATAATGATTGAGCTTTGATGAGTTTTTATAAGGTCAGAGATCACAGATAAGGAGCCTGTCAGCTACCTGCCTGACAGAGCAGAGAGAACATTCAGATCCTGCTAGCAGAGCATCTCAGCTCTGCACAGAGAAAAGGACTCCATATTTTTTATAAAGACCAATGGAAAAAAAAAAATATTCATAATGAGTACAATGCAGTAATTTAAAAAAAATGCCCCCAAAGGTGTACATAGCCTTTAAGACTAATGGATACATTAGAAGTCAATGGGAAAACATTGCTTCTAATTCTATTTTTAAAACACTATAAAGCTTAATTTTGCATTTGATCTAGAAGAATACAATATAAATCCCATTTCTCTTGAAGTCGTGGCCAGTTTGACCAAATAACAGTATAATACACAACATAATTGAATAAAAGATAACTTCATAAGTGATTTATGATTTATTTTACACATGTTCTTTTAGGATACCATGCCCACTGAATTCAGCTGTTGTTCTTGCTTCATATGCTGTGCAATGTAAGTAATTATCTTTAATGACTATAACATTGATTTTAGGTCTTAAGTAAGTCATTGAGAGTCCATTCTGTCTTAGGGTTCTTTCACACTAGCGTTATTCTTTTCCGGCATTGAGTTCCGTCCTAGGGGCTCAATTCCGGAAAATAACTGATCAGTTTAATCCTAATGCATTCTGAATGAAGAGCAATCCATTCAGGATGCATCAGGATGTCTTTAGTTCAGTCTTTTTGCCTTTTCAGGACGGAGATAATACCGCAGCATGCTGCAGTTTTATCTCCGTCCAAAGCTCCGGAACACTTGCCGGAATGACGGATCCGGCATTTTTTCCCATTGACATGCATTAATGCCGGATCCGGCCCCGAGTGTATCGGCAAAACGGATCCGGCATTGTGGTCTGCGCATGCTCAGGCCGAAAAAAATCAGCGATTTTTACATTGCCGATTTTTTGCATTCGATACAATAATCTCAAATTCGCGAATATATGATGAATATTCTACTAAATATTTGTGAAATATCGCGAATTCGAATATAGCTCCTGCCGCTCATCACTAATACGGATCAGGATCCTGATCTGTCTGACAAATACCATCAGTTTGCACACGTTTTGATGGATCCGGCAGGCAGTTCCAGCAACGGAACTACTTGCCAGAATCCTCTGCCGCAAGTGTGAAAGTACCCTTAGTAAAAAAAAAAAAGAAGAAAAGTTTGTACTATATAATGTTAATTAACCCTTTTAAGAACAAGCCATTTTTCACCTTCGTGACCAGTCCTAATTTTGCTAATATGACACATGTCACTTTATATGCTAAGAACTTTGGTATGTTTTTATTTATCCAAGCCATTCTAAGATTGTTTTCTTGTGACATCTCGTACTTGATGTTAGGGGTAAATTTGGGTTGATATGTTTTACCTTTATATTATAATAAATCCCAAATTTACTGAAATTTTTTTTTAAATTTCCATTTTCTAAATTTTAATTTATACGCAGAAAGGCAGATAGTGATACCTCATTAGATAGTTTTTACTTAAGATTTCCCATGTCTACTTTATGTTGGCATCATTTTGAAAATTACATTTCATTTTTTTAGGATGTTAGAAGGCTTAGAATTTAAGAAGCAATTTTTCTAATTTTCTGTAAAATCTTCAAAGCCAACTTTTTCAAAGACCAATTCAGTTCTGAAGTCACTTTGAGGTCCTTACATAATAGAAACCACCCATAAATGACCCCATTTTAGAAACTACACCCCTCAAATTAATAAAACTGGTTTTGCAAACTATGTTAACCCTTTAGGTGTTCCACAAGAATTAAAGGAAAATGGAAGTGAAATTTAAAATATTTAGTTTTTGTGCAGATTTTTTATTTTAATCCAATTTTTCCTCTAACACAGCAAGGGTTAACAGCAAAACGAACCTGAATATTTATTACCCTGATTCTGCAGTTTACAAAAACACCCCATTTATGTTCGTAAACAGCTGTATGGGCATATGGCAGATTTCAGAAGGAAAGGAGCAACATATTTTTGGAGAGCAGATTTTGCTAGAATGGCTTTTGGGTGTCGTGTCATATTTGAAGGCACACTAAGACATCCCTACAGTAGAAATCCCCAAAAAGTGACCCCATTTTGGAAACTAAACCCCACTTTGACCTCTTTCTTTTAACAAGGGATAACAGGAGCAAATGCACCCCATAATTTGTTACCCATTTTCTCCTGAATACGGCAACTCAAACTATGTGGTCGAAACTGCTGTATGAACAGACGGCAGAATTCAAAAGGAAAAGAGCAGCATCTGTATTTTCTAACATGGAATTTGCTGAAATAGATTTTAAGGGTCATAGCTTTTTATTTATTTTTTGCTGCCTGAGCTGTGTGGTGGCTCATTTTTTGCGGGATGGGCTGTAGTTTTTAATGATACAATTTTTGGGGTCTATATGACTTTTTGATCGCTTTTTATTAAATTTTTTATGAGGTGAAATAGGCTAATATTGCAATTCTGCCAATGTTTTATTATTTTTTATGGGGTTCTTCATGTGATATATTTGATAAGATAATTTTATTCTGAGGGTTGATACGGTTATGGCGATACCAAATTTATATTGTTTTGTTCGTGGTCTACCACTGTTATATCATAAAATCACTTTTATTATTTTTCTTTGCATCACCAAATTGAAGACACATAACTTTTTTTTTTTCCCTGTCAACATAGTTGTATGAGGACTTTTTTTTGTGGGATTGGCTGTAGTTTTTATTGGTATCTTTTTTGGGATGCATATGACTTATTAATCACTTTTTAATAAAAAATTTTGGGAGGTGAGGCAAAAAAACAGCAATTCAGCCATTTTTTTTTTTTTTTTTTTTTTTACAGCGTTCACCACTCAGGATTAGTACCATGGTCATTTTTATAGATCAGGTCATTACAGACACGGTGATACCAATTATGTGTAGTTTATTTTATTTATTTTTTCATTTTTTAATCTAAATATAAGCGGATTTGGGAAAAGGCAATTTATTTTTAATTTACAATTATTTTTTTTACGTTTATTTTTAACTTTTTTTTTCCAGTGGTGCTGATGGCTGTACTATACTTTGCAATGCTCTTGTATTGCAAAGTATAAGTTTATCAGTTTTAGGCCTCTTTCACACTTGCGTTGTCCGGATCCGTCGTGTACTCCATTTGACGGAAGTGCCCGCCGGATCCGTAACACTGCAAGTGAACTGAAAGCATTTGAAGACTGATCCGTCACCCAGGATGCTATTAAAGTCCTGGTTGCCATAGTAGTAGTGGGGAGCGGGGGAGCAGTATGCTTACCGTCCGTGCGGCTCCCGGGGCGCTCCAGAATGACTTCGGAGCGCCCCATGCGCATGGATGACGTGTTCCATGCGATCACGTCATCCATGCGCGTGGGGCGCCCTGACGTCACTCTGAAGCGCCCCGGGAGCCGCACAGACGATAAGTATACTGCTCCCCCGCTCCCCACTACACTTTACCATGGCAAACAGGACTTTAGCATCCTGGCAGCCATGGTAACCATTCAGAAAAAGCTAAACGTCGGATCCGGTAATGCGCCGAAACGACGTTTAGCTTAAGGCCGATCCGGATTAATGCCTTTCAATGGGCATTAATTCCGGATCCGGCCTTGTGGCAAGTGTTCAGGATTTTTGACCGGAGCAAAAAGCGCAGCATGCTGCAGTATTTTTTCCGGCCAAAAAACGTTCCGGTCCGGAACTGAAGACATCCTGATGCATCCTGAACGGATTTCTCTCTATTCAGAATGCATGGGGATAATCCTGGTCAGGATTCTTCCCGCATAGAGCCCCGACGACGGAACTCTATGCCGGAACAGAACAACGCAAGTGTAAAAAGAGCCCTTACACTGATAGATGGCAACATCGGATGCCTTTTTAAGGCATCCGGTTGCCATGTCAAACATCAGGCCGCAGCCATTCCAGCGCAGCAGCCCTATGGTTGAGAGAGGGAGCCCCTCCCTCTACTAACTCCATGGATGCCACTGACTGTGTCGTCTGAGGGGTTAAAAGGATGAGAACGATCCCAGCTCTGATCCTGCCCGTTACATCAGTGTGTCAGCATACAGCTGACACTCACTGCTGATGGCTGTGGCTCAGCAACAGAGCTGCCACCATCACATGCAGGGGGACCGCAACAGGGGGCAGGCGGACACTGATGGATTCAGGGGGCAGAAATGGGGTCAGGGCGGCGGGCACAGATGGAGGCCGGGCCGGCACACATAGGAGCAGTACCCGCATACATAGGGGCTGGGGCGGCACAGATGGGGGCAGGCAAGGCACAGATCCGGGGCACACAGCAGATAATGCTTGATTTTAGTCTCTGATCTGCACTCTGCAACCTGAAACCTGCCTTACCTTCACTCTCCAGTAACCCCCTTTCCACAAAACGTATGACTCTGATCTGTGGGATCCGTCTGCTGCCTCCAGTGTCCTGTCAGTGAAAGTTAACAGATCAGATGCCTGCTGCCTTCACTATGCACTACAAATTAACTCTTTCACTGCCCAGTAACCACCCTTCCACTGCCAATACCTGTGATATCTCCACAGTTCCTGTGTTATCTGTCCATAACCCCAGAACCACTGCCTGCTTTCCCTGCTCCTATCAATTTATGATTTGTGTGTATATATAAAGTACCGTTAATTTTTTGTAATATGTATTTATATCTACATATATATAATATATATATATATATATATATATATATATATATATATACACACACAAAATATATATGTAAGGAATCACCTTCTTTCAGGGGGTCACAATCACAGATTTCTTCACGGACACCAGGATTAAAGTCCAAATGACGGTTTATTTTCACCAGCCCAAACATAAATGATACAAAATAAACACCTGCCCATCTAGGCACTTGCTAATACAAAATAATGTATCCCTGACTCACCTAAAGATCCCTGTTCACACATGGAAATCAAATGCATCTTTCCTCAGCCAAACAGTCCAGCAGCCTCCAGGCTGTGACAACTCCAGTACCTTTTGGGGCGATTATGGCCCAGTAGTCCCCTGACTCTGGCCGTTTGACCCTCGCCCCACACGCGTCGCTGGGTCCCCTAAACTTTGGGCTATCACATAGCCTCGTGGCTTCTCAACCTTCCTGGCTGAGACCATTCAGAGCCTCTGCAAGACTCTATTCCAAATCACTCTCTCCTAACTGACACCCTGGGAGGTGCTTTATCCCAGTCTGATTATCGCAGATCTCACCTGCGATCCTCTCTGGACCAAGGGAACACCCTTCCTGGAAGGGTGTGGATTTACAGATCCCACTTCCAGTCCTATCTTCCGATCCAACTAAAATCCAGCCCAGAATATACCAACCTTGTCTCAGCAACCTACATGCTGCTGAGACTATTGCATCCCGGATTTTAGCTATCCCACCCAGCTGAGGTATCTGAGTGGGATATACACACCTTCCCGCACTGTACACCTTATCACAATATATACATACACATATTAGTTCTTTTAATTTATTTTTTTGTATAACATAAACAGTGTTTTATTCACACTTTCAAACAAAACATAAACAGCCTTAACTCGAGCTCAAATAAACACCTTGGCCGTCCAGCCACTAACTAATACATAACAATCCCTCTCTATACGAGGGCCTGGCTGTTAGACCTATCCTATGTTTCCACAGAACAAGGTTGCACACAGTTACCTTGGTTGGTACAGCATCAGTCCCTAGGTAGTGCACACCTCTGATTCTCTGAAGAATATATCAGGCTCCTAACGAGCCACATGACCCACAGGGTTTAACTGCCAACCTACCATTCAGTCCATAAAAATCAGGCCCATAACAGAGTTTACAAAAAGGTATACGGCAGCTATGCCTGACATAGATTAACACTGTCCTTCTTTCCATATCTATCTCAGCCAGCTCACAGGTGGAGAAAGACAAATGCTAGGTTTCATCATTCACAATGCAATCTGCTGGGTGACAAATACCTGTTTTCCCAGACAACTCCCTTCACTCCCTCACATATCCCCCCTCCTAAGTTCAGATCTACAGGGGTGAACTCTTGACGCTAAACAATGCATCTGGAACAAGGCATCTGTATTGCCTTGAAGCTTCCCAGCTCGGTGCTCCACTGAAATTGAAGTTATTGAGTGACAATAAACACCTAGTGACCCTGGCATTCCTCTCATTGGATCTACTCATCCAGGTCTGGGTTGAGTGATCAGTCACTAGCCGGAACCACCTCCCCAGCGGGTAGGACCTCAGGGCAACTAAAGCCCACAATGCTGTAGTTTTTCTCTGCTGGCGTGAGTTTCCTACTCATGTAGGTAATGGGGTGCTCCTCTCTGTTCACCTCCTGAGACAGGACAGCTACTAGCCCCACCTTTGATGCATCCATCTGCACGACAAATTCTCTTTTGAAGTTTGGTGTAGTGAGGACAGGGGGACTGCAGAATGGCAACTTCAACGCCTGAAAAGCAGTTTCCTCTTTGTCATTCCACTTCACCATAACAGATCTTTTACCCTTCAGAATCTCCGTCAGAGGAGCGGATATCATGGCAAAGTTGGGTATGAGCCGCCTGTAATACCCGACTATGCCCAGGAATGCCTTGACTTACTTGGCGCTCCTAGGTTGAGGCCATTCCTGGATAGCCTCAACCTTGTTAACCTGAGGTTTAATTATGCTTCGACCAATCACATACCCCAAATAACGTGTCTCTTTCATTCCTAAAGCACACTTTTTGGGGTTAGCAGTTAGCCTGGCTATCCTTCGAGAATCCACAATGGCCTGCACCTTGTCAAAGTGACTCTCCCAGTCATTGCTGAAGATGATAATATAATCTAGATAGGCTGAGGCATATCTCCTATTTAGAACATTGCGGGGCACCATGGAGCCCAAACGATGACATGCTATAGTGAAAAAGACTTGTTCCGTCGGGTGAACAGCCTGCCGGATCCGTCCTGCCGCTAGTGACCGTGTGCTGCTCCGTCCCTATTAACTATAATGGGGGCGGAGTTCCAGCAGAGGCACGGTAGCACGCGGCGAGAGGCTGCCGGAATAAAACTACAACATGTCCGACATTTATTCCGGATGCCTCTTGCCGTGCGCTGCCGTGCCTTGCCGGAACTCCGCCCCCGCCCCCATTATAGTCAACGGGGACAGAGCGCTGGTCCGGGGGCAGTCCTCACTAGCGGCAGGATGGATCCGGCAGGCCGTTCACCCGACATGGTATATCTGCTCGGGCTTTCTCTTACCGGGCTTATGTATTGTGGGGAGTTGCTCTGTTAGGCAGGGTGAGCGGACGCAGCACAGAGGCACAAAAACAGTTCTTAACCAGGATTCTGTGTTTTATTCACACTTGGCAGGTTAACAGAACAGAAACAACTTCACCTTAGTTTTAAGTCCTGGTGTTCAGTTCACACCGTTCTTCGGGTACCGCATATAGAGATCAAGTCCTGGTGTATGTGCACACCTTGCAACAGATCATCATAAAGAGTTCAAGTCCTGGATATCTTCGACCTATACTCCCAGACAAGTTGCAAACATGCATCCAGCCACAAGCACCTTAAGACAAACACCAGTTCCCACACTCTAGCTGGTTTTATTGAGGAGTCCGCAAAGCCCGTACCGGTATATGAAATCCGGTCTGGTGTTTGACCTCACCTTGCTGCAATTAGTCTCTGCATCACATCCTGGGAGGAAAATACCTCCAATCCATCAGCAGGCCCTTCACTGTGTCACAGTACCTTGTAGTTCACTTCCCCTATTTGCTCTAACACCTCATACGGACCCTGCCACTTGGCCAGAAATTTACTTTGTACTGTAGGCACAAGAACTCGGTCTCTGGGTTTAAGGGTTCTTACCTTGGCCGACCTATTGTAAACCCTACTTTGAACCTTTTGGGCCTCCTCAATATGCTGTTTGACTCCGGGCATAACGGCCGCCACCCTGTCCTGCATAACTGCAATATGCTCTATTAAATTTTTGTGGGCAGTGTGTTCTTGCTCCCAAGTTTCTTTAGCAGTATCCAGCAGACGCCTAGGATCTCTGCCATAAACTAACTCGAATGGCGAAAACCAGGTGAAATATTGCGGTACCTCACAGATTGTGAACATGAAATATGGCAAGAGAACATCCTAATTCCTTCCATCCTTTTTTAGCATACTCTAGAGTTTTTTTTAAACCTCTCTACAAGTCCTTCTGTCCGACTGGAAAAGATATGGTCCTGAAGACCTGAGAAACTGAAGACAACATTGATGCTCCTCTTCTGCTCAAAACGTTTGCCCTCAGGTCCAATGAGAGGAGTAGGAGGCTTAAAAAATGTGGTACTGTTAGGCGTACCGCTGTCTCACATGTCATATCTCCAGCATCTCCTGCTACACTGCAAGCTGCTGTCTTTACCAGATGGGGCAGGCAGATGCCTGTCAGACGCGTCCTTCGGCCACTCTGCCTCAGTGCTCCATCCCATGCTGGGGTCCTGTTTGGGCATGCGCCCACCGCTTTCTGTCACTTACGCTTCCAGGGATAAATGCTTCCTGCCTCCCAGCACAGCCCCTGGCTGGGGGTTACAGGTTTAAATAACAGCTTCCTCTCCTAGGAAGTTGCCTAAGCGCTGAGTTACTAACAGTAATAGCAAAGGTGTTCTGTTCTAATCTTCTTTGTTTGACCCAGCATGTTTGACCATCCTGTTTGCCTGCCGCCTGCATTGACTTCTGGACCTGTCTGATCCTCTGTACCGCGCTACTACCTGATACCAGCTTCTGACCTCTGGCTTGTCTGTGACCACACGTCAGCGTCTGCCTCTGACAATCATCATCAGCATTATCATCTGCTGCTTTTACTTCAGTCTTTTCTGCAATACCACTTCTCACCAATGTGTCTGCTGTTGCACTCAGTTCACACTAACTGCGGTTCTAACTACAACTTGAGCTATTTGAGCATTACCTCTTGTCTGAATCTGTGAGCCAGCTGTCACCCATATTAGATAATCCTGTAGGTAGTGGTTAAGTTTCTCTCTTGCTGTATTCTGTCCTTTTTCCTGTGAGAGTGGGGTTAGTAGCTGCCATCCCTTGGTTGACACTATCTCTGGTTTGATCAGTGGTCCCTCCCCGCTGGTCATAACAGGTACACAGATGTGCAAAACTGTTTGATATTAACAAGCTTGCATAGTTCTTTGGTGACTTGACATAAACTGGGTACCCTCATCTATGAGGATTCCCTTGGGTATACCCAATTGGCAAAACATGGTGTAAAACTCTTTGGCAATTAACTTTGCCAACGTTTTTCCACAGTGGGATGGCTTCAGGATACTGGGTAGCGCAATCCGTGACTACAAGGATATGCTCATGCCCCCATTGGACTTAACCAAACCAAATCCATGGAAATCCTTTCAAAGGGTATTTTTTTGATGGGTCGAGATACCAGCAGACTCCTAAAATGTGACATAGGAGCATGTATTTGACACTCTGGACATGATTCATAATACCTCTTTGCTTCGTGGAATACCACTGGCCAATATAAGCGCTGCAAGATGCGATCCAGCGTTTTCTTAGCGCCTAGGTACCCAGCCAGTGCTACCTCCAGCACTGTCTGACAATAAGGCTGCGGTGCAACTAATTGTTCACAGACTTCAACCCACACTCTGTCAACCCTATATAACAACTCCTGGTTGACAGCCATGTGGGGAAACACCTGCTTAGCACCTTGGCGCTGTGACCCACCATTTATTACATCAACATTTTCTCTGGCACATTTCAGAGTGGGACCTGAATTTGTGGAGTACCAAAGTTGTTGCTTGCATACCCCCAAATCAGACAACTCTGGTCCAACTCCTCCCTCTTTTTCCTGCATGGCAGCAATCCATTCACCGGAATCCAACACAAGGCCGCACTACATGCCTGCAGTATCGGAGCCTCTGCGCACCCCTCTCTGCTCCACGCTGGCCGCCCCGCCAGACGCTCTGGCACAAGAAGGTGCGGTGATATTCTCTGCCTCTGAAGCTGAGGGCGAGGAGCTGGCTGCAGGTACACTATTTTGCACGGGAAGACAGGGAAAGGAAAAGGTTCAGCGGCACTACGTAGATACACCTTGGGGTGCACGTCCGTGTCAAATCCGGAGACAGCAGCCGTCTGTAGAAGACCTTGTGTGTGGTGGTGCTCAGCCTAGTAAGTAGTATAGGCAATGGATAAGTAGAGAGAGACACGGCACTCACCAGAAGTCGTTGCTGGTTGCTTTATTGCAAGTCTTTATTGCTATTCTTGCGCGAAAACGGCCGTCGCCGCTGACACACATTGTGGCCATTCCGCTCCCCTGCCTGCGCCGCATGCCTCTTGACTTGCAATAAAGCAACCAGCAACGACTTCTGGTGAGTGCCGTGTCTCTCTCTACTTATCCATTGCAGGTACACTATTGCCACGCTTTTTGGGGCCTACCAAGACACTCACCATCCTGCCGTCTGAGGTGTCTCCAAAGAGGGACCCATACAGCCATTACCCCACAATGTTCACCGTATGTACACCACTGACAAGGGGCTCTCTGACACTCAAGCGAAGGGCCCACTGCAACTTCCTGGAGATGCTCCTACTCCTTCACCTCTGGCTGCTTCCTTTTCTCAGGACAGCTCTCCCACTACACACTCTGTTAGAAAGCTGCCTCATTTGCCTCAGAGACCTGTGAGGCCCAGCAAACCCTCAGAGTGGCATCCCCAACCCACTCTGTATCTGGGCTGTCTGTATCACAGGGTCTGGGTGTCCCTTGCACCCTGCGTCCTCATTATCCTACAGATCGTTGGTCATCTTCCTCCTCGGACTCTAATGGTCCCAGATCTCCTACTGTACCTCCTCCTAATTGGTAGTTCCATATCCAACAATTGCATACAAGGAAAGACTTTAGAAAAAATGTGGGCCACCACCTTCACCGACTGAAAGAACATCATAACGCCTCTCAAACAGTGATTCGCTCCCTTCAAGCAAAAACATCCTACCATACCCTTCAATGTTGTGAAGATTTAGACAATAGAGGCCATCGCCATAATATACGGGTTCGGGAGTCCCAGAAACTCAAGGAGAAGAAGATGTCCTAACCACCCTTCTTTCAATCTTTAACACTATCTTAAACCGTCCCTTCGCTCAACCTATCCTAAAGACCGAGCACAGAGAGCCCTGCGACAGAAGTGCATAGAGGGGGCCCCAAGAGATATCATATGCTATGTGAAAGATTTTGGCCTAAAAGAGAAGATTATGACTAAAGCACGTTCTGCTCAGTGCCTGGACTACCAAGGAACTCAAGTGACCTTATTCCAGGACTTGTCTTTGATCACTCTCCAGAAGAGAAGAGCACTGGATCTTTTCCATAAACACGAGCTGCCTTACAGATGAGGTTTCCCCTTTAGCCTATCAGTCTTCAAGAATGGGAAAGTGGTGGTAATGAAAAACTCTGATGACCTTTCGGACTTCTGCTCTCGTTTGGCAATAGTTTCACCACCACTACCAGAATTGGAGCTACCTTTCAGTCTTTCACCTATTTTGTTGAGCTGGAACACTGTGAGTCCTCGTAACAGACAACTACGGCCATCTACGGTGGAGCGCTGATGGAAGACCTACCCTTTGACAAAATGTACTGCTGTACCTGCTTCTGGCGGTTTACTCTTCATTCCTTTACTCCTTCTCTATTTCTTTCTTCCCTAAGCAGACATGTTAATTAATGGGGAGTGTTCACAATATTTTCCCCTTATTCTATGTAGTCCTGGGGGAGGGGGTTATTGCTTACTAGTCTGGGCATATGGTTTCCACTTCTCCCCGTGGGAGTCCTTTTTCCTTTACTCAGCTAATACTGATTGGCTGTGTGTTTATTTATTTTTTTCCTCTTCTTTGCGAAAGTACTTCATAGACTTAAGGGTATGGGTACCACTATGCCTTTAATGACTCATCAAATGATTGTTGATTTTAGTTTTAGTACTATTTGTACCTTTTTTTTTTCCCGCACCACTTTCTCTATTCTTCTCTCCATGTCCTATACTGTATGTCATCCATTACTCTTTGCAGGTGTCACAGAGGTTTGCAAGGGGGGCAGCTTGGCACTCTCTGATATAAGGTCCTTACTTGGATACAGTACCTTAACTTTAATGATCTGATGCCCTTTCCCTCATGTAGCTATGGCTAGGATTATGTCTGTAAATGTTAAAGGCCTTAATTAAAATATTAAAAGATGCACTACCCTACTGGAACTTTGTAGAGCTAAAGCTGATATTGTTTTTCTACAGGAGACTCATCTGGGCTCCTTGGGGGTCCTTCACTTTTGCAAAGCACTGGTTCTTTAGAGCCTAAGCTGCCTCAGCCAGCTCAAAGTCTGCAGGAGTGGCAATCGTGATATCTAGATCCTGCCCATTTCAGGTAGACAAGGTAGATGCAGATCCCTTGGGACGATACCTGGAAGGTACGCTGTACGGCGTCCAACTGCAGCTCTTCACGGTCTATACCCCTAATTCTGGTCAGCTCACCTTTCTGTCATCCTTACTCACTACACTTTCTTCTATTAGAGGGGGGGATCCAACTAATAGGGGGGGGGGTTTAATGTTCCATTTTCCGAAAATTTTGATAGGCTTTCAACATCTTTAGCCTCTCCATCTAGTCAGGTCAAACGCCTGTCCAGAGGTTTCCGTAAACTCATTCACACACATTCGTTCTATGACCTCTGGAGAGTGGACAACCCCTCCTCTCATCAATACACTTCTTAATCCCCTCCCCATCTCACACATACTAGGATTGATTATTTCCTGGGGAATGTATTAGCTCTCAGGTCCTTGAGTGCAGCATCTATAGTCCCGATCACTTGGTCGGACCACGCATCCATATTCCTTGAACTGACCCTTTCCTCTGGTCCCCTGAGAAATACCCATTGGTGGTTAAACGACACTCTTCTAACTAATCCGTCATCCTGCGCTGAGCTATGTATGTCGCTTTCCCATTATTTTGCTGAGAATGCACCTACTGCACCCTGTCAGGCTATCCTGCGGGAGGCACACAAGGCGGTATTCTGAGGCACATGCATCTCCTTTTCCTCTCACCTAAAAAAGGATAGAGAAGCCCAATATAGAGAATGTATCCATTCTCTGCGAGTGGCATAGAGGGACCTGGCTTTTTGACCGTCTAAACGACTACTGTTACAAATCATCGTACTGAGATCCAGGCTTTAAACGTTGACTCTTTCCATAACTGAAAAGTTGATCCGTTACAATAGACAGCGCTTCTTTACATATGGCAACAAACTTCATACCCTTCTAGCTCAACAATTAAAAGACCGCTCAGCCACCTCTACCCTCCATGCAATTAGAGGCCACCAGGGTACCCTTCAATATCACCCTAAGGCGATGACCAGTTAGTTTCATGCTTATTACTCGGTTTTATACCCTCTTCCTCCTTCCCTCTCTGATAAGACAAAGAATAATGAGTTGCTAGATGAGTTTTTAGTGGAATGTCACCTGCCTTCTTTATCTCCTGAGGCCATAGCTCATCTGAATCAGACCATTACAGTTGAGGAAGTTAGGGTGTCATCTCTGAGTTGCCTAGTGGTAAATCGCCTGGCCCTGACGGACTGTCGAACAAATTTTTCCAAATATTTAGGGATTTACTGACTCCACACATGGTCGATCTGTTTAACGGATTTCTAGCAGGGGATAAGATCCCTGACTCCTTGTTAAATTTGCATATAACTGTTATCCCTAAACTTGACAAGGATACAGTGGACTGTTCTAGTTATTGCCCCATTAGCCTGTTAAACTCAAACTTAAAGATATTCACCAAACTATTAGCGAATCACCTTAACTTTTGGCTTCACCACTTAATCAACAGGGATCAAGTCGGATTTGGTCAGTTCCGCCAAGCAGGGGGCAACACTAGAAAGGTCATAGATCTAATAGACGAGGTGGGTAGGGGTGGAGTCGAGGCCCTACTGCTGAGCCTAAACTGGGATTTTATGTTTCGAACCTTGCGCCATTATGGCTTTAAGGGCCCCTTTTTAGCTGCCCTGCGAGTTCTCTAGTCCTCCCCAAGCGCGACTACCACACTCCCACTCACCTCTCGTACCGATCTAAAATGGGACTCACCAAGGGTGCCCCCTCTCCCCCTCCTTTATGTGCTTAGTATCAAGCCTCTAGCTGCCCTAATACGTAATAGTCCAGACATTCAAGGAATTCCAATAAGAGATAAATCATTCTCCATCTCGCTCTTTGCAGACAATGTGTTACGCACTTTAACAAACCCTTTCCTAACCTTCACACAGTTATAGATCAATGCAGTAAGCTTTACGGTTACAAACTTAACACCTCTAAGCAGGGCTGTCTTTAACGCGGGGCAAAAGGGGCAGCTTCCCCGGGCCCAGTTGCTCCTGGGGGGCCCAAGGCAGCTGCCTCTTGAGCCCCGCTGGTCACTGCCCACAAATTCAATGACATTGAGTGGCTTGCCTATGGGGGGTGATCCGCCCTGGGTGTCAGGCTGTCAGCTACACAGGGGGGTGCTGCCATGCTTGCCTGTGTGCGGGCACTCCAGGCAGTGAACTGTGAGAAAGTGAGAGCTGTGATTCTCTTAGGAGAAAGGACCTTAGATGACATCATCACCATGTCACCAGTAACATAGCGATATTACTGGTCACATGGCTATGAGGTAATCAAAGGTCCTTTCTTTCTACCAGGAGTGTTGCTGCAGCCTGCAGGAGAAGTATGTCATAATTGTGAAGCTTTTTTTGTGTGAATATTACATCAGGAAAAGGTGATAGGAGCTGTTATTCTAATATACTGTAAGCTACTGTATAGTGGGGTGCTGTATAGTATGGGGTGCTATAGTGGTCTACTGTATACTATGGGGTGCTGTATACTGTGGGGTGCTGTATATTGTGGGGTGCTATACTGCTCTACTGTATACTATGGGGTGCTGTACTGTGCTTACAGTTTTTTTTGTGTGTGTGTGTTGTGGTTGAGGACGTGATTGCATGCTAGGGTGTGGGAAGGTGGGATCCAGGGGGCCCAAGTTAATTCTTGCCATGGGTCCAATCAAAATTAAAGATGGCCCTGCCTCTAAGACAGAGGCATTACCAATTAACATCACTCCTGATCGACTCCATCTCCTCCAATCTAGTTTTGATTATACCTGGCACACTCACTCCATTAAATATCTAGGCATACATCTTACTGCCAACTATCCTTTCCTATATTAAGCTAACTTCCCTCAAATACTATTGGAAATGTCTGCCCTACTAAATAAATGGAAACCCCTACCAATCTCTCTTCTGGGCCACATGGCGGCAATCAAAGTGTTCATTCTCCCTATATTCCTGTATCTGTTTGAGACACTCCTAGTGAGGGTGCCCACCATGGTCCTTCGATCAATTCAGTCTGCATTTGTCAATTTTGTTTGGAATTATAAACACCATAGATTAGCTAAACCAGGGCTGGCCAACCTGCGGCTCTCCAGCTGCTGTAAAACTTCAACTTCCACCATGCCCTGCTGTGGGCTGATAGCTGTAGGCAGACTGGGCATACTGGGAGTTGTAGTTCTGCAACAGCTGGAGAGCCACAGGTTGGCCATCCCTGAGCTAAACAGATTTTGATGGCGCATATAATTCCAAGGGAGGTTTTTGCACTTCCCAATATCCACTTATATTACTTAGCAACCCATTTACGGCATATTGCCGCTTGGTCTACGCTTCATTCATTCGTTGAATGGTTGTGGTTAGCACCAACTCACCCAGGGACCTTAATTTGGGGTTCTCTACCTATTCTAGCTTCTGATTTGCTCAGTCCCATGTTATTTACTAGGGAGACTTGGTATAGGAGTAGGATTAGATATGGCCTCTCAATGCTCCGTTCACCTCTTACTCTATTTCTCTTTTCCCCTCTCCTCCCGGACAGTTCAAGAGCAGGGATGGTTAGGCTGTGGATGGCTGCAGGGCTCTACCACTTTGTTGATTTGAAGGACCCTCTCTCTGCTTGTATTCTATCATTTGAGGACCTCAAGGGCAAATTTTCTTTGCCAAACACCATGGCATTTCAGTACCACAAAATCCTCTACTACTGTAGGAGTGTACTGGTTTCATTAGATGATCTGACCCTCTCCTCTTTTGAACGAGTGTGTACCCATATCCCCTCATCTAAGGGTCTTATCTCTGACATTTATCAGATTTTGATTTCCTTGGAATTTCCTGCAGACTTTAAATACTCCTACATCCGGAAATGGGAGATCTGGTTGCAAAGGGAGCTCCCACCAGAGCCCTGGCGATCTATCTGAAAAAAGGCACATTCTATCTCTTGTATAACTTACAGGGAAAACCAATTAAAGATTCTTACACACTGGTATCACACACCAGAAATACTACATACCCTAAAGCCTGTGTTGCCGGATATCTGTAGGAGATACTCCCAAACAAAGGCATCCTTATATCTTGTCTTTTCGTCATGTCCAATGATAATACCCTATTGGATGCAGGTGATTCAGGTGGTCCAAGATACTCTAAATATACGTTTTTCGAGGGACCCTATGGTGCTCCTTTAGAATGTGGTACCTAGGACACTCAAATTTGAACATTTGTGGACATTTGTCTATTTCCCCCATGCAAAGTTATAAACTTCTTACTTAATTTCTCTTAAAAGGGTTAAATTATACTGTTTAATACTGTGTAGCTGCATTTTATATGTTTTGATATATATCCTGTTCATTATCACTGTATTTGCAAGGCTCTGTGAAAAGGGTTAATGAATACGGAGAGACTGTTAGGACTTTGAATGAGAAGCTGTTTTTTTTACCACAGCTGCCATAGAGTTTAAAGAAGACCATGTTTTGGAGGGGAAAAGCCAGACGTTTTTTACCACCAAAAACAGACAGACTAAGCTTGTGACTGTCTGGTTTAGCCTTGTTGTTATGTCTGAAAACTTGTTTTTATCTGGAAAAACTGCTGTGTCATTGCCATTGAGTACCATTGAAGCTTTAATGTAAGTCTACGAGAGACTGAAAGTGTTACAATGTATCTGTCTGTGCTGAGCTTCTCCACTCAATCCCTCCCCCTAAAAGGTTCTAGTCTAGCTAAAACTGTGTATAAGGAGAGCAGTCAGAGCCCCTTGTGTGCTGCAGTTAGAAACCAGTGTTAGGAGGGGAAGACTCATGCCAGCCTGCATGAGTGACCAGAAGAAGATGCTGAGATGGTAGCGCTGAGCCACAGACCATGGGTCACTAGCCCTGTGACCAAGAAGCCACCCAGACTACTGAGCTACAAACCATTGGCCCTTGATGCCAGCCTTCTGAGAGAGAGAGGGACAGCTAGCTCAGACCATGGATCACTAGCCCTGTGACCAAGGATCCACCCAGACTACTGAGCTACAAACCATTGGCCCTTGATGCCAGCCTTCTGAGAGAGAGATCACAGACCATGGGTCACTAGCCCTGTGAACAAGGAGCCACCCAGACTACTGAGCTACAGACCATTGGCCCTTGATGCCAGCCTTCTGAGAGAAAGAGGGACAGCTAGCTTAGGCCTTTCCTCAGCATCAAACCCTTTTTCTGCCAGGGAGAAGACTGGAGAAGCCAGCCCAATGCCTCAACTGTATTGTTTTGTGCCCGAATTCCGACAGTAAAAAAGCACCCTGGTTAACTGCAGACTCTGACTCTCTGGACTTATTTCCTATTGGGGTGCACCATGCCCTACCATCTCTTCTGGATAGCTGCAACACATGGTTGCACCTTGACGGCGACCGGGGGACCCAGTGTAGCGTTGGGGCCACCCCAAACCCGGCCACTGCATATCATTTTTGTTAAAATTGTTTAATATTGCTGCTCAAATAATTTCACTCCGGATTTATAATTATATAATCTTCAATTAAGTTGAATTTTTATTTTTATTTTTGAACAGCTGAGTTTGGCGATTACAATAAATCAGTACATCTTTCCAGATACCTTTCAAATAATCAGTTCATTCCTGATCAAGACAATGATTTTATAAGTAAAGTGGAATCCCTCCACAACCAGCACAGGTAAATATTGATTCTTGGGAGAAAGGAAATGCACATAAATTCTGTTTTTGAAATGATATAAATGATGCTTATTGTTTTAGTAGCGTTAAGTTTTTTTTACTAGAATGTAAAAAAACACTCAAATAAGGCTACTTTCACACTAGCGTTTTAGTTTTCCGGTATTGAGTTCCGTCATAGGGCCTCAATACCGGAAAAAAACGCTTCAGTTTTGTCCCCATTCATTGTCAATGGGGACAAAACTGAACTGAACAGAACGGAATGCTCCAAAATTCAGTTTAGTTGTGTTCACATACCGGAGAGCAAACCACAACATGTTGTAGTTTGCTTTCCGTCCTTGGATGCGGAACAAGACGGATCCGGCATGACCCCCAATGCAAGTCAATGGGGACGGATCCATTTTCTCTGACACAATCTGCCACAACAGGAAACTGATCCGTCCTCCATTGACTTTCAATGGAGTTCATGACGGATCCGTCTTGGCAATGTTAAAGATAATACAACCGGATTCGTTCATAATGGATGCAGATGGTTGTATTATCAGTAACGGAAGTGTTTTTGCTGAACCCTGCCGGATCTAGTAATCCTGTTTGTTCAGGCTACTTTCACACTAGAGTTTTTAAGTATTAATCCTAAACTAAGGATTAGGTATTATTATTAAATTGGTTGTCCACCTTTTATTGTCATGAGTAGTAGTATAGGGACCCATGTCTCGTCAAACTCAAAGTGACAGGTGCCCCGCCCATTTTTAACACCATAACCCCTCCCAGAAATGCCCAAAAATGCCCTAACACCGCCCAGATCCGCCCATTTCTCTCCCCTCGCCCGTCCCATTTGACTAATTTCTCAGCGATTATTATGCCTGGTCGTGTCATGCATTTACCTATGTATCTATCTAGCCTATCTATAGAACGTTCCATCTACTGTATCTATGTATCTATCTATCCTATCTATAGAACTTTCCATCAACTTTAACTATCTATGTATCTATCTATCTATCTATCCTATCTATAGAACTTTCCATCTACTGTATCTATCTATCTATCTATCTATCCTATCTATAGAACTTTCCATCTACTATATCTATCTATCTATCTATCTATCTATCTATCTATCTATCTATCCATCCCCTTTATCTATCTAACACAGTGTGAAAAATGGTTGTAATATGTAATGGCTATATGGTTGTATTAATGGCTTATAACGCCCGACTATTTTTACATACATGTATAATTTTGTTATTTCACAACGATTATCGCACCACTATATACCAGTCATTTATTTGGACCGTATATTATTTTGTTATTTATACAATAATTTACAATATTCAAATTGTTTTTAGATGTCAGCTTACCAAGATACTTTATGGGGCGATTATATCATCCCCGGTTTATCGCCATATTACCCTTCTTTTTACTATTTTTACATGCCTGTTTTAAATTCTTTATTGATGCAATATAACACGCGACATTTGACTAATTTCTCAGCGATTATTACGCCTGGTCGTGTCATGCATTTATCTACTCTATCTATCCATCTAACATAGGAACATAGTACATGAGGCCGAAAAAAGACATTTGTCCATCCAGATCGGCCTGTCATCCTGCAAGTTGATCAAGAGGAAGGCAAAAAAAAACTGTGAGGTAGAAGCCAATTTTCTTCACTTTAGGGGAATAAAAAATTCCTTCCCGACTCCAATCAGGCAATCAGAATAACTCCCTGGATCAACGACCCCTCTCTAGTAGCTATAGCCTGTAATATTATTACACTCCAGAAATACATCCAGGCCCCTCTTGAATTCCTTTATTGTACTCACCACCTCCTCAGGCAGAGAGCTCCATAGTCTCACTGCTCTTACCGTAAAGAATCCTCTTATGTTTGTGTACAAACCGTCTTTCCTCCAGACGCAGAGGATGTCCCCTCGTCACAGTTACAGTCCTGGGGATAAATAGATGATGGGATAGATCACTGTACTGACCCATGATATATTTATACATAGTAATTAGATCTCCCCTCAGTCGTCTTTTTTCTAAAGTGAATACCCCTAATTTTGATAATCTTTCAGGGTACTGTAGTTGCCCCATTCCAGTTATTACTTTAGTTGCCCTCCTCTGGACCCTCTCCAGATCTGCTATGTCTGCCTTGTTCACAGGAGCCCAGAACTGTACACAGTACTCCATGTGTGGTCTGACTAATGATTTGTAAAGTGGTAGGACTATGTTCTCATCACGGGCATCTATGCCCCTTTTGATGCAACCCATTATCTTATTGGCCTTGGCAGCAGCTGCCTGACACTGTTTTTTGCAGCTTAGTTTGCTGTTTTTTAAAATTCCTAGATCTTTTTCCATGTCAGTGTTACCGAGTGTTTTACCATTTAGTATGTACGGGTGACAGATGACACGTTGTGTTCTCTCTCAATATGTAATTTTTGCGGTTTTTGTTACAGTTATATAGACTGGGGTGCTGAGCACAAGTGTAGCGGTCTAAAATGCAGCGTCTGCGGCGAGCTGGTTGGCAAATTTGACCACCACGTCTGTTAGGCTACTTTCACACTAGCGTTCGGGTGTCCGCTCGTGCGCACCGTTTGAAGGGGCTCACGAGCGGCCCCGAACGCATCCGTCTGGCCCCAATGCATTCTCAGTGGAGGCGGATCCACTGAGAATGCATCCGCCTGCCAGCGTTCAGCCTCCGCTTCGCTCAGTGAGCGGACACCTGAACGCTGCTTGCAGCGTTCGGGTGTCCGCCTGGCCGTGCGGAGGCGAGCGGATCCGTCCACACTTACAATGGAAGTCAATGGGGACGGATCCGCTTGAAGATGACACAATATGGCTCAATCTTCAAGCGGATCCTTTCCCCATTGACTTTCAATGTAAAGTCTGAACGGATCCGCTCAGACAACTTTCACACTTAGAAAATTTTCTAAGTTTTAATGCAGACGCATCCGTTCTGAACGGATGCGAACGTCTGCATTATCGGAGCGGATCCGTCTGATGAAACATCAGACGGATCCGCTCCGAACGCTAGTGTGAAAGTAGCCTAACATGCAGCCTTACAACCCCAAACAAGCAACTGACAAGTACATCTTTTACGACTGAGTGCATGCAACTAACAGGCATACATATACCCAATTACATTTACGGGACTACATTATACGGCCCTAATTCCTGACAATTTAGCGGTAAATCCTGTACGCGCGATTTTGTACGCTTTTTATCGACGGAAAGTTTTCTGGCTGCACGTTCATAGCACTGAATGCCGGTCGTTACGACGCTTATTTTGTTATACAGGAGCTGATCAACGAAAAATTTTAATTGACATTTTAAACCAAGGCGGACAGTTAATGTGCGGTACCCTGACTGATTTTAAAAATTAGATTCATAGAGTCGTTGAATTTCATACCGATGAAGCTCATTAAGATGCCCGAAGCTATGGGCTTTTCAGGCGCAAAGGGTCACTTCCCGCATTTTTCAATACGGAAGAAAATCAAAATTACATAGGCGTCGTCCCGGATGCGCGGCATTACATATTGAGAGAGAACACAACGCGTTGTATGTATTCTCGTCCTAACAAATGCAAGAACTAGCATGAGGTGCGTGTGCCCGTTGGTCGTCGTGCGCCTGCCCTAGGTCCGTCTGTTGTACGTCATAGGGCGAATCTGGTGTCACGACGGACGTGCACTCAGACTAACAGATAAACCACCAACCAGGCTCTAGGCGAGAGGCAGGGGAAGGGTCACCTCCTAGCTAATCCCTGACCTCTCTCCCTGCACTGCTCAGCCCACATGCAGACCTTGGTGGTAGGTATGATGTGTCCCCGTGCCTGGGCTGAAACACCCTAAATTCCCTGAGATGGTGAAGAGGGGAAATAGGAGCAGCCTGCTCGCACAGAACCTGGATGGGAAAGATGACACAAAACAATCAAACTTGAAACCACACTTATCTTTCTGAGCTGGAACAGACAACCTTCCTTTCTAGCTTCCAAGACCAAAGTGATTCCTATAATCCGCTCAGAGCACTGGGCTGGAGTGCTATTTAAACTAATGACCCCACCCAGTGCACCTGATGGGAGGCGGATCCAGCACGGCTCCAAAACAAACACTAAACTCATGCTGCTATTGTGGCCGACCTCCGCACATAGTCAGGGCGGGGCATGACTTCTGGTGTCTCAAATGTGATGCGCCTTTTAAAAGATGTTGCACCTTGTGTGTCGAACGCCGGCGATATGTCGCAAAAAACTGTAACATCATTTATTACGCGTGTTGGCTCACCACTCTGCGGAACCGGCTGTGGGTTTGTTAGAATTTCGGAAATCGGCATTAACAGTTCCGGCTGCTTTGCTCTTGTTTGTCGTTTCTCTTTAACAGAACAAAATTTTGCGCTCTCTTTTCTTTTGGCTAAAATTTAAAAGAGATAACATTAAGCTCTAACTATTAAGAATTTCAAACATATTAATTAAGTTATATAGGTAGATACAGTAGATGGAAAGTTCTATAGATAGGATAGATAGATACAGTAGATGGAAAGTTCTATAGATCTGATAGATAGATAGATAGATAGATAGATAGATAGATAGATAGATAGATACATAGATAAATGCATGACACGACCAGGCATAATAATCGCAGAGTAATTAGTCAAATGTTGCGTGTTATATTGCATCAATAAAGAATTTAAAACAGGCATGCTAAAAATAGTAAAAAGAAGGGTAATATGGCGATAAACCGTAAGCTGACATCTAAAAACAATTTGAATATTGTAAATTATTGTATAAATAACAAAAATAATATACAGTCCAAATAAATGCGTGGTATATAGTGGTGCAATAATCGTTGTGAAATAACAAAATTATACATGTATGTAAAAATAGTCAGGCGTTATAAGCCGTTAATACAACCATATAGCTATTACATATTACAACCATTTTTCACACTGTGTTAGATAGATAAAGTGGATGGATAGATAGATAGATAGATAGATAGATACAGTAGATGGAAAGTTCTATAGATAGGCTAGATAGATACATAGATAGATAGATAGATAGATACAGTAGATGGAAAGTTCTATAGATAGGCTAGATAGATACATAGGTAAATGCATGACAGGACCAGGCGTAATAATCGCTGAGAAATTAGTCAAATGTTGCGTGTTATATTGCATCAATAAAGAATTTAAAACAGGCATGTTAAAAATAGTAAAAAAAAAGAAGGATAATATGGTGATAATCTTACCTTGAAATAAGTTTTCTTGCAGAGCCTCAGTGTCAAATGATTATACCCTGTGGTGATCTGCCCACATGTATATATACAGATACTGCTAGGGTTTTCTTAACATTAGCATCTGCAATAGGTGGTGGCTGTGATACATCCAATCACAATAATTTTATTTCCTGAAAAGAGATGCTATAAAAATATGGATAGATACTGCATAGTGTTTGCCTCAGCTGTTGAAATGATACCAGTAGTTTCTGTGTTAACTCTGCTATAGACAGATCCCGAGAAAATTAACAACTCTAAGGTTGACACAGCTGCTGGCCTGATACTTATGTGTGTGGTCTTGTAGGAAATGAAAAGTTTCAATCTACTGTGCACTTGTGGTACTGTTGGAAAATGTAAATTTTTAGCAGGAATGTGACATTTCAGGTTTTAATTCAAATTCAGTGTGTTGACACAGCTGTCCGTTGTGTGGTGAAAGTTAAATTACACTTAGGCCCTCACAATGGGGGTACATTTCATAGACTTGCATACACTGTAAGCATGGGCTGCAGTTATAAGAGCACTTTTAATTTACATGGTATAGCATTATAATTAAATTAATAAAACTTTTTAAAATTATTTAAATTTTGTCATCCTTGATTTTTTTATCAATGCTATTATAATTAAAATACGCCCGGCCGTGTAGCATACGTCTTTTGGACATGCCCGGACATGCCAATATATAAAAGGCATATCAAAATGATATCAAAGTGATATCAAATCACAAAATGACATAAAAGTGGTATAAAACTGTATCAAAAGGGCATGCCAATATATAAAAAGCATATCAAAATGATATCAAAGTGATATCAAATCACAAAATGAGTGGTATAAAAACGTATCAAAATGTTATAAATGGGATATAAAGTGTTAATAAAAGCTTATCATTTGATAAGGACTTATAAAGTGATATAAAAAGCTTATCATTTGATATAAAATTTATATTAAACCATTTAAAATTATAGGAAATCCAGGCATGTCATTGTCTGTAAGGCAGTGATTATAAAAGCTTATCATTTGATAAGGACTTATAAAGTAATATGAAAAAACCATGGGCGTATATAAAATTCATATCAAAATGATATCAAAGTGATATCAAAGCACAAAATGATATAAAAGGTATATAAAAGGCATATCAAAATGATATCATTTTGATATCAATGCACAAAATCGTATCAAAATATAAACGGGATAAAAAGTGTTAATAAAAGCTTATCATTTGATAAGGACTTATAAAGTGATATGAAAAGCTTATCATTTGATATAAAATTTATATTAAGACGTATAAAATGATATGAAAAGCATATCAAAGTGGGCGGCATTTAGGCGTGGTTTGGGACGGGGGAGAGAAATGGGCGGATCTGGGTGGTGTTAGGGCGTTTCTGGGAGGGGTTATGGTGTGAAAAAGGGGCGGGGCATCTATCACTTTGAGTTTGACGAGACATGAGTCCCTATACTACTACTACTGTCATGTCCGACACCCCCACTGATCAGCTGTTTGCCACTAGCTCTGGTGCCAAAAGCAGACAGGTATGTTTTTAGCTCTTTGTGCTTAAGCTGCTACAGAGGGCAGTTTCAACAGATGTCCTCGATTAGGCCTCATGCACACGACCGTATTTTTTTGCGGTCCGCAAAAACGGGTTCCGTTTTTCCGTGATCCGTGACCGTTTTTTCGTCCATGGGTCTCCCTTGATTTTTGGAGGATCCACGGACATGAAAAAAAAGTTGTTTTGGTGTCCGCCTGGCCGTGCGGAGCCAAACGGATCCGTCCTGAATTACAATGCAAGTCAATGGGGAGGGATCCGTTTGACGTTGACACAATATGATGCAATTTCAAACGGATCCGTCCCCCATTGACTTTCAATGTAAAGTCACGAGTTAATATACCATAGGATCGGAGTTTTCTCCAATCCGATGGTATATTTTAACTTGAAGCGTCCCCATCACCATGGGAACGTCTCTATGTTAGAATATACTGTCGGATATGAGTTAGATCGTGAAACTCAAATCCGACAGTATATTCTAACACAGAGGCGTTCCCATGGTGATGGGGACGCTTCAGGTTAGAATATACTAAAAGAACTGTGTACATGACTGCCCCCTGCTGCCTGGCAGGTGCTGCCAGGCAGCAGCCCCCCCCCCCCGGAAGTTAACACATTGGTGGCCAGTGCGGCCGGCCCCCCCCTCCCTCCCCTGTAGTTAACTCATTGGTGGCCAGTGCGGCCGGCCCCCCTCCCTCCCCTGTAGTTAACTCGTTGGTGGCCAGTGGGCCCCCCCTCCCTCCCCTGTAGTTAACTCGTTGGTGGCCAGTGCAGCAGGCCCCCTCCCTCCCCTGTAGTTAACTCGTTGGTGGCCAGTGGGCCCCCCCTCCCTCCCCTGTAGTTAACTCGTTGGTGGCCAGTGGGCCCTCTCCCCTCCCTCCCCCTCCTAATTAAAATCTCCCCCCTATCATTGGTGGCAGCGGAGAGTACCGATCGGAGTCCCAGTTTAATCGCTGGGGCTCCGATCGGTAACCATGGCAACCAGGACGCTACTGCAGTCCCGATTGCCATGGTTACTTAGCAATTTGTAGAAGCATTATACTTACCTGCGAGCTGCGATGTCTGCGTCCGGCCGGGAGCTCCTCCTACTGGTGACAGGTCTGTGCGGCGCATTGCTTAATTATCTGTCACTTACCAGTAGGAGGAGCTCCCGGCCGGACGCAGACATCGCAGGTCGCAGGTAAGTATAATGCTTCTACAAATTGCTAAGTAACCATGGCAACTGGGACAGCAGTAGCGTCCTGGTTGCCATGGTTACCGATCGGAGCCCCAGCGATTAAACCGGGACTCCGATCGGTACTCTCTGCTGCCACCAATGATAGGGGGGAGATTTTAATTAGGAGGGGGAGGGAGGGGAGAGGGCCCACTGGCCACCAACGAGTTAACCACAGGGGAGGGAGGGGGGGGCCCACTGGCCACCAACGAGTTAACTACAGGGGAGGGAGTGGTGCCGGCCGCACTGGACAACAAAGAGTTAACTACAGGGGAGGGAGGGGGGCCCACTGGCCACCAATGAGTTAACTACAGGGGAGGGAGGGGGGGCCGGCCGCACTGGCCACCAATGTGTTAACTACAGGGGGGGGGGCTGCCTGGCAGCACCTGCCAGGCAGCAGGGGGCAGTCATGTACACAGTTCTTTTAGTATATTCTAACCTGAAGCGTCCCCATCACCATGGGAACGCCTCTGTGTTGGAATATACTGTCGGATCTGAGTTTTCACGAAGTGAAAACTCAGCTCTGAAAAAGCTTTTATGCAGACGGATCTTCAGATCCGTCTGTATTAAAGTAACCTACGTCCACGGATCACGGACACGGATGCCAATCTTGTGTGCATCCGTGTTCTTTCACGGACCCATTGACTTGAATGGGTCCGTGAACCGTTGTCCGTCAAAAAAATAGGACAGGTCATATTTTTTTGACGGACAGGATACACGGATCACGGTCTCGGCTGCAAAACGGTGCATTTTCCGATTTTTCCACGGACCCATTGAAAGTCAATGGGTCCGCGAAAAAAAACGGAAAACGGCACAACGGCCACGGATGCACACAACGGTTGTGTGCATGAGGCCTTAAGAGAAGTACCTCATTTATCTCACTCCATCCATCTTCAGTGGGCGACCGCATGGTTACAGTAGCATGAACTCCTTGTCAAAACAGAAAGTTCGGTAAAGGCAGGTCTTTATCCCCCATTCAGTTCAATAGACAGTCAGAACACTGTGAAAGAGCTGGGATCTGCACAACATTGTAGCTTCTTATACATCCCCTTGTAAGTATGCAGATATACTATGCAGTACAAGGACACTGACACTACAAAAAGTTCAATACAGCTTTTCCAGGTGTCTGAATGGCAGTTTTGGTAGTAGATAGTTCTTATTGTATTTCTAGATAAATTTGACATTCATCAGTGTTGGAAAGCTGGATTAGAAGTCATGTGGATCTGTACACACTGTCCATATAATGCTAACCTTACATTATGCAAGTATCCTAGCTTTCCAGGATCCTTAATGGCAAATCTGCTAACCTATGACACTGTTTATGAGTGAAAATGGAAATTTATCTTGGTAGATTTAGTATACTACATTCTTTATTACAGTTACACATAGCTTTCCCAGGGCCCTGATAGGGAAATCTACCTAGCTATGGCACTATTTAACAGTAAGGATGAGGAATTTAGTTTGGTAGATTTAGTATTCTGCTGTCTCATACAGTTCCACATGGTAACTCAGCTTTCCCAGGACACTGAGGGTGCCTAGCTATGGTACTTTTTAGGAGTGTGTATAAGTATATAGTTAGTTAGACAGGTCCAAATAATATTTTACCCAGCTTTCCTGTGACTCTATATGACAAATCTGCCTAGCTAAGCTAGCTAGCTATGACACTGAATCCCAGTATTTCACTGGGATTCAGTGTCACCTGGCATACGGTTCTTATCATTAATATGTTTTTGTCTCCCTAAGGATAAAGGGCACCCCAAAGTGTACCTCTTAAGGCCAATCAGCTAAAGCCGAATGCACACGGCCGTGTTCCGCGGCCGAGGGCGGTCCATGGTAACCCGGCCGGGATCCCTGCTGACAGTAGGAGCGCACAGGGCGTCATTGGTTGCTATGACGCTGTGCGTTTCATGCCGCCGCTGCTGTACAGTAATACACTCTGGTTCTCTTGTCCTTCTAGAAAGAGATCTGCAGTGGCTTGCATGTCTCATTGAGAGATGTGTAATCCTGGGTGGGATGTTTAAGTTCTCTTGTTTTGTCTCTTAATATTACTTTGGAGTGTCTCTCTGATTCATCTGAAATTGCTCCCAAAATTGTAAAATGGATTTACTCAATTCTGACTCGCCCCAATAAAAATCTGAGTGTTTCACTACTTCAGCATATCTTTCCAATCATTGCTCAGCCTTTGAAACGTGCTTATGTAGCACATAGGAGATAGCTAAGCCAGCCTCACATCTGCAACTAGCTATTTCAGAACAAAAACTGACAAAGAAGATAAAGATCTTAGCAAAGCAAATAGAATCAGCTTTTCTAGTTGAGAGGCCTTGGGGGGAACCTTTGGGAAGTGATTTACTCATCCTTTAGACCAGGGATGCCTAACCTGCGGCCCTCCAGCTGTTGTAAAACTACAACTCCCACGATGCCCTTCTGTAGGATGATAGCTGTAGGCTGCCAGGGAATGATGGGAGTTGTAGTTTTGAAACAGCTGGAGGGCCGCAGGTTGAACATGCCTGCTTTATACCCTTGCACTTTTCACTTTTTATGTAAATCCTTGTGCTGAAATAAAATCTATTTTTTTCCCTATCATTCTGCACTCCTATTCCCATAATGAGAAATTGACAACAGAATGTTAGAAATCTTTGCTAATTTATTTTAAACAAAACACAAAAATAATGTATTGACATAAGTGTTCAGACCCTTTACTCAGGACTTAGTTAAAGCAACTTTGCCAATGATTACAGCCTCCAGTCTTCTTAGGTATAATGCAACAAAGGTTGGACACATGGATTTGGGGATTTTCCCCTATAGTTCTCTGCAGATATTTTCAAACTCAGCTTGAATTGGGACCATTGGCCTCTCAAGGACATTCACAGAGTTGTCCCTAAGCCATGCCTGTGTTGTCTTGGCTGTATGCTTCAGGTGATTGTCTTTTTGGAATAGTAAACCTTCTTCCCAGGTTTAGATCAGGTTTTAATTTAAATATATCTGTATTTTGCTACATTCAGCTTTCCCTCAACCTGACCAGTCTCTCTGTACCAGCCACTTAAATAAAACACATACCGCATGATACTGCCACCACCATGCTGCACTATAGGGATGGTATTTTACAGGTAAAGAGCAGTGCCTGGTTTACTCCAGACATGACATTTAGAATTAAGCCCAAAAAGCGTTGGTTTAATTAGACCAGAGAATCTTATTTCTCACTATGGGGGCAGAGTGGCCAGAAAGAAGCCTCTCATTAGTAAATGACACATGAAGGCATGCAAACAAAATCACCTAAAGTATTCTGAGTGTGAGAAACTAGATTCTCTGTTTTGCTGACACCACTACTTTTTGGTCTTAATTCTAAATGTCATGTCTGGACAACAGAATGCACTGTTCATGACCTCTACAATACCATCCCTATAGTGAAGCATGGTGGTAGCAGCATCATGTTGTGGGGATGTTTTTCAGCTGCCGAGACAGGGAGACTGATTAGTTTGAGGGAAAGCTGAATTCAGCAAAGTACAGAGATATTTAAATGAATACAGTACCTAGAATGCTCTGAACCTCAGACTGGGGAGGTTCACCCTCCAAAAAGATAATGACCATAAGCGGACAGCCAAGACAACACGCATTGCTAAAGAACAACTCTGTGAATGTTCTTGAGTTGCCCAGCTAGAGCCCTGACTTGAACCCAATCAAACATCTCTGTAGAGACCTAAAAATGGCTATTCGCCAATAGTTCCCATTCAAGCTGACAGAACTTGAGAGGATCTGCAGAGAAGAATGACATTAAAACTCTAAATCCAGGTGTCCATCCAACCCTTTATTTTACCCAAGAAGACTGGAGACTGTATTCATTGCCAAAGGTGCTTCAACTAAGTCCTGAGTAAAGAGTCTGAATACTTATGTCAGGCTAATTTCCCATATGTGTTTTTGCTGGATCCGTCATGGATCAGCAAAAATGCTTCTGTCATGATAATAAAACCAGCTGCATCCGTTCTGAACGTATCCGGTTGTATTATCTTTAAAATAGCCATGACGGATCTGTCACTAAAACCATTGTAAGTCAATGGGCGCTGGATTCGTTTTCTTTTGTGTCTGAGATCCGTCTTGCTCCGCATCCCATTCCGGACAGAAAAACTCTGCTTGCACGTTTTTCTGTCCGCGATGGGGACACAACCAAACGATTGCATCCAATCTATTGCATCCAGTTTTATCCCCATTGACAATGAATGGGGACAAAACTAAAGCGTTTCCCTCCAGTATTGAGATCCTATGACTGATCTCAATACCGGAAAGGAAAACAATGATGTGAAAGTAGCCTTAATGCAATATTTTAGTTTTTCCTCTTCAAGAAAACAGAAAAGATTTCTAACATTCTATTGGCACTTTTTCAATATGGGGTATTATTGAGAGCAGAATGGTGGGAAAAACGTTTTTCTTTTTTTTAACTTTAGCACAAGGCCGCAACATGAAAAAAGTGTAATGGTCTGATGACTTTTTACGAATTGTTCTGTGTCCAGTGTTCCCCAGAATGCTGTAATGTTATTTATAGTGAACTATATAAAATGTATTGATCATTGTATTCTGTATTTTCAATTGAAAAGTTGTTTAAATGCTGCAGTAACTCAAAGAAAAGGTCTACAAACAAACTGTGACTGATGTTGTATGAGTAGAAAATGCAGAAGTAGAAGTTTAGCACCATCCTCTATCATATGCAGCCATGGTCATAGAATATAATCTAATATATAAAGCTGAGTGTATGTCCACTAAATGAATCTGCACTGTCACATTTACAATCATGAAATTTGGCACACAGGTACCTCAGGTGTCCAGGAAGGTTGTAGACCAGGTCTCAGCTCTCTAGCACATACAGTTCCTGAGATAATTCCAAAAAATGCATTAGCCAATAGAAGCCTGGTCACATGACCCTTATCAGCCAAAAGAAACTTGCAGGCCCTTAGTCTCCACATACAACCCAGACATTTTTCTTCACTGCTGTAGGTCAGCTTTAAAGGGACAGGGCGCTGTGGATGACACTGTTAAGGGAGCGAAGTGCTGTGGAGGTCACAGTCAAGGGGGCAGGTAGGGTGGCCATTCAGGTCCCCCTTAAAAGACAGACTTAAAAACTACGCCCTAGGTCCCGCTAAGCCACGCCCCAATACGGTTTGGCAATGCCCCTCCTACTCCGCAGCTGACAGGAATTGAAAAAATTAAGTTAAAAATCAACTTCTGTCAGCTGCAGGGGTGGGAGGTAGGGTAACTTTCTCCCTGCAGCTTATGCTCAGACAGCACAGTGCTGTCTGAGAGTGAGCTGTTCAAAAGGACATCCCTGTGTCCGTCCAGGCTCTGCGCCGGATGGACTACAGGGAGTCTGAAAGCTGGAGTGTCTGGCCTAAAACCGGACCTCTGGCCACCCTAGGCACAGGTTGCTGTGGAGGTCACAGTTAAGGGGACAGTCTGCTATGGAGGTCAGTGTTAAGGGGTTGTTAAGATTGCTGTAGAGGCCACTGTTAAAGAGGTTGTCCGGGTTCAGAGCTAAACCCGGACATACCTCCATTTTCACCCAGGCAGCCTCCCTGACTTGAACTGCTCCGATGCTCTCCTTTGCCCTGCGCTAAATCGCACAGGGCAAAGGCATTTTTTTTAGATCCGGTAACTTACCGGGGCTCTCCATGGGGCTGCCAAAAAAGCCGGCACTGATGGGGGGGCTTTAGCGCTGCCCTAGCCATAAAAATGGCTAGGGCAGTGCTAAAGCACGCAGATCACAGCCGGTGACATCACCGAACACACTGCAGGGCGGAAGCTTACGCCCGGCAGTGTGTGATTGTAAACAAAAGAGCCCTTGCCCTGCGCGATCTAGCACAGGGCAGAGAGCATCGGAGCATGAACTGCTCCGATGCTCAAGTCAGGGGGGCTGCCGGGGTGAAATTATGGGCATGATATGTGACAATGGACTGTTCCAGTGGTGGGTGACGTGAAGCCTGATTCTCTGCTATGACAGAACCCGGACAACCCCTTTAAGGGGACGGGGTGTTGTGGAAATCACTGTTAAGGAGATGGGGTACTGTGGAAGTCACTAATAAAGGGGCAGGTCGCTGTGGAGGTCACTGTTAAGAGGGTAGGATGCTGTGTTGGACACTGATACAGGGGCGGGCGCTGTGTAGGTCTCTGTTAAGGAGGCAGGGAACGGTGGAGGTCACACTTAAGGGGAATGTCCACTATGGAGGTCAGTGTTAAGGGGTGCAGTGCTGTAGAGGCCACTGTTAAGGGGGCGGGGTGTTGTGGAGGTCACATTTTAAGAGAACAGAGCTCTGTGGAGGTCACTGTTAAGGGGGTGGGTTATTGTGAAAATCACTGTTAACGAGTCACTAATAAAAGGGGAGTCACTGTTAAAGGGGAGGGCCGCTGTGGATGTTACTGTTAAGGGGGCAGACCGCTGTGGAGGTCACTGTTTAGGGAGGAGTGGACTGTGGAGGCCACTATTACAGGGGCAGCGCGGTACTGTGAGGTCACTGTTAAGGCAGCGGGGTACTGTGAGGTCACTGTTAAGGCAGCGGGATACTGTGAGGTCACTGTTAAGGGAGTGGGGTACTTTGGCGGTTACTGTTAAAGGGGAAGTCACTGTGGAGGTCTCTGTTAAGGGAGCCAGGAATGGTGGAGGTCAGTTAAGGGGACTGTAATCTATGGTCAGTGTTAAGGGATGGGTGCTGTAGAGGTCACTGTTAAAGGGGTGGGCCCCTGTCGAAGTCATAGTCAAGGTGGTGAGGTGCTGTGGAACTCACTTTTAAAGGGGCAGGCTGCTGTGAAGGTCAAAGTTAAGGGGGTGGGCTGCTGTGGAGGTCCCATTTTAAGGATACACGGCACTGTGTGGTGGGTCAGTGTTAAGGGGCTCTGGAGGTCACTGTTAAGGGGGTGAGGTACTGTAGGTGTCACTGTTATAGTGGGGACTGTCAATATATTTTATTGACACACACAAACATTAAATTAAATAGATGAAATATACCAGTGCAAAGCTGGGTCCTTCTGATAGTGGTTATATATAGTAATAATAATCATGGGGACTTAAACTACCCAGATATAGACTGGGAAACTGAAACCTGTACATCTCATAAAGGAAACAGGTTCTTGGCAATAACCAAAGACAATTACCTTTCCCAACTGGTTCAGGATCCGACTAGAGGGACAACCACACTGGACTTAGTATTAACTAATAGACCTGACAGAACAACAGATGTGCAGGTTGGTGGACACCTGGGAAATAGTGACCATGAAGTAATAACCTTCCAATTGTCATTCAAGAGTGTTTCTTCAGGGAGTAACAAAAGTACCAAACTTCAAAAAACAATATTTAGCCAACTAAGAGAGGCCATAGGCCTAACTAACTGGAACAAAGTCCTCAAAAATAAAAATGTGGATAAATAGAATTGTAAAGAAAGCAATAAGTGACAAAAAGAAAATTTAAATCACTAAAACAGGAGGGTAGCGAGGAAGCACGGAAAAACTATAAGGAAAAAAATTGAATATGTAAAAAAGAAATAAAAGCAGCCAAACTAGAGCCAGAGAGATTAATTGCCAAAGAGAGCAAAACTAACCCTACATTATATAAATGGTAAAAAATATAAATCTGAAGGTGTCGGTCCTTTACAGAGTAATGAGGGGGGAGTTGCAGCGAGCGATGAGGAGAAAGCAAAGCTATTAAATATTTTTTTATCCATTGTATTCACTACAATAAACTGTCAGATGAAAATGCAGAATGTAAAAGTAAATTCGGCATTAAAAGTGCCCTGTCTGACCCAGGAAGAAGTACAGCGGCGTCTTAAAAAGATTAAAATAGACAAATTGGCAGGACCAGGTGGCATTCACCCCTGTATCCTAAGAGAATTAAGTAATGGCATAGCCAGACCCTTATTTCTGATATTTTAAGACTCTATATTGACTGGGAGTGTTCCACAAGATTGGCGCATAGCAAATGTGGTGCCAATATTCAAAAAGGGTCCAAAAACAGAGCCCAGAAACTATAGGCCGGTAAGTTTAACATCTGTCGTGGGTAAACTGTTTGAAGGTTTTCTAAGAGATGCTATCTTGGATCACCTCAATGAAAATAAGCAAATAACGCCATATCAGCATGGCTTCATGAGGGATCGGTCATGTCAAACTGATTTAATCAGTGTATATGAGGAGGTAAGTTCTAGACTTGACCATGGCGAGTCAATCAATGTCGTATATCTGGACTTTTCCAAAGCATTTGACATTGTACCACATAAAAGGTTAGTATATAAAATAAGAATGTTTGGACTAGGGGAAAATGTCTGTATGTGGGTAAGTAACTGGCTCAGTGATAGAAAACAGAGGGTGGTTATTAATGGTACACACTCAGATTGGGCCACTGTCACTAGTAAGGTACCACAGGGGTCAGTATTGGGTCCTATTCTCTTCAATATATTTATTAATGATCTTGTAGAAGGCTTGCACAGTAAAATATAAATTTTCGCAGATGACACTAAACTGTGTAAAGTAATTGACACAGAAGAGGACAGTATACTACTACAGATGGATCTGAATAGATTGGAGGCTTAGGAAGAGAAGTGGCAAATAAGGTTTAACACTGACAAATGTAAGGTTATGCACATGGGAAGGAATAATGCAAGTCACTCATACATACTAAATCGTAAAACACTGGGTAACACTGACATGGAAAAGGACCTAGGAATTTTGGTCAACCGCAAACTAAGCTGTAAAAACCAGTGTCAGGCAGCTGCTGCCAAGTCCAATAAGATAATGGGCTGCATCAAAAGGGGCATAGATGCCTGTGATGAGAACATAGTCCTGCCACTTTACAAATGACTAGTCAGACCATACATGGAGTACTGTGCAGAGTTCTGGGCTCCTGTGAACAAGGCAGACATATCAGAACTAGAGAGGGTTCAGAGGAGGGCAACTAAAGTAATAACTGGAATTGGTGGACTACAGTAGTAGTATTCACTTTAGAAAAAAAGACAACTGAGGGGAGATCAAATAACTATTGTGGGGATTTGCTCTGGTAGGCAGCTTAGCGGAGGCAGTATAGAGGCAATCACAAAGTCTTTAACCTCTTAACGACCCAGGACAAGAATGCTCATCTTCAATCGCCGGCACTTAGCGCTAGAAGACAAGCGTTCTCGTCCTGCAGTCGTTCCTTTCCCCGCATGCGGTCCCGCAATCAGCAGCAGAGATCCGGTGGTTACTGACAGCCGGATCCCTGCTGCATCCACCAGCATCGGTGATAACGCCGATGCCGGTGGATTAACCCCTCACATGCCGCGGTCAGCCCTGACCGCGGCATATGGGAGGTTTGCGCTCCCTCACCTCATCCATCGGTCCCTGCGCTGCTGTGGCGGGGCCTCGATCGTTGCCATGGCAGGCCGAAGCCATTCCAAGGCAGGGTCTCCTAGGGCAACTGTTAGCGTCTTACAGTGTAAGACACTAACAGTTCAATACAGCACAATACAGATGTATTGTGCTGTATTGAAACAAGGATCAGACCCTGTCCCATAGTGGGACAAAAAAAATAAAGTTAATAAAATGAAAGTTTAACCACCTCCGGACCGCCTAACGCAGATTCGCGTTCCGGAGGTGGCAGCCCTGCGCAGAGTCACGCATATACGCGTCATCTCGCGCGAGCCGAGACTTCCTGTGAACGCGCGCACACAGGCGCGCGCGCGCTCACAGGAACGGAAGGTAAGAGAGTTGATCTCCAGCCTGCCAGCGGCGATCGTTCGCTGGCAGGCTGGAGATGTGTTTTTTTTAACCCCTAACAGGTATATTAGACGCTGTTTTGATAACAGCGTCTAATATACCTGCTACCTGGTCCTCTGGTGGTCCCCTTTGTTTGGATCGACCACCAGAGGACACAGGTAGCTCAGTAAAGTAGCACCAAGCACCACTACACTACACTACACCCCCCCCCCCGTCACTTATTAACCCCTTATTAGCCCCTGATCACCCCTGATCACCCCATATAGACTCCCTGATAACCCCCCTGTCATTGATTACCCCCCTGTCATTGATCAACCCCCTGTAAAGCTCCATTCAGACGTCCGCATGATTTTTACGGATCCACTAATAGATGGATCGGATCCGCAAAATGCATCCGGACGTCTGAATGAAGCCTTACAGGGGCGTGATCAATGACTGTGGTGATCACCCCATATAGACTCCCTGATCACCCCCCTGTCATTGATTACCCCCCTGTAAAGCTCCATTCAGACGTCCGCATGATTTTTACGGATCCACTGATAGATGATCGGATCCGCAAAACGCATCCGGACGTCTGAATGAAGCCTTACAGGGGCATGATCAATGACTGTGGTTATCACCCCATATAGACTCCCTGATCACCCCCCTGTCATTGATTACCCCCCTGTAAAGCTCCATTCAGATGTCCGCATGATTTTTACGGATGCACTGATAGATGGATCGGATCCGCAAAACGCATCCGGACGTCTGAATGAAGCCTTCCAGGGGCATGATCAATTACTGTGGTTATCACCCCATATAGACTCCCTGATCACCCCCCTGTCATTGATTACACCCCTGTCATTGATCAACCCCCTGTAAAGCTCCATTCAGATGTCCGCATGATTTTTACGGATCCACTGATAGATGGATCGGATCCGCAAAACGCATCCGGACGTCTGAATGAAGCCTTCCAGGGGCATGATCAATGACTGTGGTTATCACCCCATATAGACTCCCTGATCACCCCCCTGTCATTGATTACCCCCCTGTAAAGCTCCATTCAGATGTCCGCATGATTTTTACGGATGCACTGATAGATGGATCGGATCCGCAAAACGCATCCGGACGTCTGAATGAAGCCTTACAGGGGCATGATCAATGACTGTGGTTATCACCCCATATAGACTCCCTGATCACCCCCCTGTCATTGATTACACCCCTGTCATTGATCAACCCCCTGTAAAGCTCCATTCAGATGTCCGCATGATTTTTACGGATCCACTGATAGATGGATCGGATCCGCAAAACGCATCCGGACGCCTGAATGAAGCCTTACAGGGGCATGATCAATGACTGTGGTTATCACCCCATATAGACTCCCTGATCACCCCCCTGTCATTGATTACCCCCCTGTAAAGCTCCATTCAGATGTCCGCATGATTTTTACGGATGCACTGATAGATGGATCGGATCCGCAAAACGCATACGGACGTCTGAATGAAGCCTTACAGGGGCGTGATCAATGACTGTGGTTATCAACCCATATAGACTCCCTGATCACCCCCCCTGTCATTTATACACCCCTGTCATTGATCAACCCCCTGTAAAGCTCCATTCAGATGTCCGCATGATTTTTACTGATAGATGGATCGGATCCGCAAAACACATACAGGCGTCTCCCTGGAGCCTTCCAGGGGGGGTGATCAATGACTGTGGTGATCACCCCATATAGACTCCCTGATCACCCCCCTGTCATTGATCACCACCCCTGTCATTGATCACTCCCCCTGTCATTGATCACCCCTCTGTAAGGCTCCATTCAGACATTTTTTTGGCCCAAGTTAGCGGAATTATTTTTTTTTTTTTCTTACAAAGTCTCATATTCCACTAACTTGTGTCAAAAAATAAAATCTCACATGAACTCACCATACCCCTCACGGAATCCAAATGCGTAAAATTTTTTAGACATTTATATTCCAGACTTCTTCTCACGCTTTAGGGCCCCTAGAATGCCAGGGCAGTATAAATACCCCACATGTGACCCCATTTCGGAAAGAAGACACCCCCAGGTATTCCGTGAGGGGCATATTGAGTCCATGAAAGATTGAAATTTTTGTCCCAAGTTAGCGGAACGGGAGACTTTGTGAGAAAAAAATTAAAAATATCAATTTCCGCTAACTTGTGCCAAAAAAAAAAAAATTCGATGAACTCGCCATGCCCCTCATTGAATACCTTGGGGTGTCTTCTTTCCAAAATGGGGTCACATGTGGGGTATTTATACTGCCCTGGCATTCTAGGTGCCCCAAAGCGTGAGAAGAAGTCTGGTATCCAAATGTCTAAAAATGCCCTCCTAAAAGGACTTTGGGCACCTTTGCGCATCTATGCTGCAAAAAAGTGTCACACATCTGGTATCGCCGTACTCAGGAGAAGTTGGGGAATGTGTTTTGGGGTGTCATTTTACATATACCCATGCTGGGTGAGAGAAATATCTTGGTCAAATGCCAACTTTGTATAAAAAAATGGGAAAAGTTGTCTTTTGCCAAGATATTTCTCTCACCCAGCAAGGGTATATGTAAAATGACACCCCAAAACACATTCCCCAACTTCTCCTGAATACGGCGATACCACATGTGTGACACTTTTTTGCAGCCTAGGTGGGCAAAGGGGCCCATATTCCAAAGAGCACCTTTAGGATTTCACAGGTCATTTACCTACTTACCACACATTAGGGCCCCTGGAAAATGCCAGGGCAGTATAACTACCCCACAAGTGACCCCATTTTGGAAAGAAGACACCCCAAGGTATTCCGTGAGGGGCATGGCGAGTTCCTAGAATTTTTTATTTTTTGTCACAAGTTAGTGGAAAATGCTGATTTTTTATATTTTTTTTTCATACAAAGTCTCATATTCCACTAACTTGTGACAAAAAATAAAAACTTCCATGAACTCACTATGCCCATCAGCGAATACCTTGGGGTCTCTTCTTTCCAAAATAGGGTCACTTGTGGGGTAGTTATACTGCCCTGGCATTCTAGGGGCCCAAATGTGTGGTAAGGAGTTTGAAATCAAATTCTGTAAAAAATGACCAGTGAAATCCGAAAGGTGCTCTTTGGAATATGGGCCCCTTTGCCCACCTAGGCTGCAAAAAAGTGTCACACATCTGGTATCTCCGTACTCAGGAGAAGTTGGGGAATGTGTTTTGGGGTGTCATTTTACATATACCCATGCTGGGTGAGAGAAATATCTTGGCAAAAGACAACTTTTCCCATTTTTTTATACAAAGTTGGCATTTGACCAAAAGCGGAAATTCACATTTTTGTACCATAGTTTGTAAACGCTATAACTTTTACCCAAAGCATTTTTTTTTTACCCAAACATTTTTTTTTTATCAAAGACATGTAGAACAATAAATTTAGAGCACAATTTATATATGGATCTCGTTTTTTTTGCAAAATTTTACAACTGAAAGTGAAAAATGTCATTTTTTTGCAAAAAAAATCGTTAAATTTCAATTAATAACAAAAAAAGTAAAAATGTCAGCAGCAATGAAATACCACCATATGAAAGCTCTATTAGTGAGAAGAAAAGGAGGTAAAATTCATTTGGGTGGTAAGTTGCATGACCGAGCAATAAACGGTGGAAGTAGTGTAGGTCAGAAGTGTAAAAAGTGGCCTGGTCTTTCAGGGTGTTTAAGCACTGGGGGCTGAGGTGGTTAAAAAAAAAAAAAAAAAAAAAGTTTCAAGTGAAAAAAAAAAAAATAAGCATCCTTTTCCAAAAATAAAGTAAAAAATGATGTAAAAGAAAATAGGGAAAAGACATATAGACATATTAGGTATCGTCGCGTCCGTATCGACCAGCTCAGATGAACACCGTAAAAATTAATAAATAAAAACTGTGCTAAATAAACTATTTTTTTGTCACCTTACATCACAAAAAGTACAACAGCAAGCGATCAAAAAGGCCTACGCCCACCAAAATAGTACCAATTCAACCGTCACCTCATCGCGCAAAAAATGAGCCCCTACCTGAGACAATCGCCCAAAAAATAAAAAAAAACTATGGCTCAGAATATGGAGACACTAAAACATCATTTTTTTTTGTTTTAAAAAAAGCTGTTATTGTGTAAAACTTACATAATATGTATACTTTTTTTTATTTATGTATCGCCGCATCCTTATTGACCGGCTCTATAAAAATATCACATGACCTAACCCCTCAGATAAACACAGTAAAGAATTAAAAATGTGCTAAATAAACAATTTTTTGTCTTCTTACATCACAAAAAGTCTAATAGCAAGTGATCAAAAAGTCATATGCACTCCAAAATAGTGCCAATCAAACCGTCATCTCATCCCGCAAAAAATGAGACCCTACCTAAGATAATCGCCCAAAAACTGAAAAAAACCTATGGCTCTCAGACACTAAAACATTATTTTGTAAAACTTACATAAATAAAAATAAAATTGGATACATATTAGGTATCGCCGCGTCCGTGGCAACCTGCTCTATGAAAATATCACATGATCTAACCTGTCAGATGAATGTTGTAAATAACAAAAAAAAAAAAACGGTGCCAAAACAGCCATTTTGTGACGGTAACGTACACTACACACAGAGGGGAGGATAGTGACCACTGCGCTCCACCCTCACCCCTGGCCCTGCCTACTTGCCTCGCAAGTCCTAATGACAGGGGACAACTAGACGGCAGTGCCTAACTTAGGATACGTGCTGGGAAGACAGACAAGACAAATAACGGAACGTGAACGGACCGGGTCAATACCTAGAGAGCTACGCAGTACTAAGGAATGAGCAGAGAATAGTCAGGAAAAGCCAAGGTCAAATACCAGAAGAGAAACGAAGTACAACAGAAGTCCGCAAAGAATCGTCAGGTAGAAGCCGGGGTCAGGATACCAGGAGAGATGCGCAGTACAGGAGGAGCAGGCAGAGAATCGTCAGGGAACACAGCATCAGGTAAGTATGCAGGAACAAAACAATCACCAGATACCTAAAATTAACAGGCAACCTGTGGCCAGCAGGCTGCCTGTATTTATAGTGGGGAGTGAGGGTCATGTGACGTGGCCAGCGTCACATGACCGACAGACAGACAGACAAATCGAGCACCGAGTGATCATCTCAAGGCAGACCTAGGAGCAGGGAGCCTCCCAGCTTACAAAGCTGGCCTGGGAACGAGGCCAAACATAGATCCTCACTCCCGAAGATAAGCTGCAGGTCTGCGGCTGATGGGAGACCGAGTGCCCCTTTGGCGCCCCATGACACATTTCTTGTTACCTTGCCTCACAAAAAGTGTAATATAGAGCAACTAAAAATCATATGTACCCTAAACTAGCACCAACAAAACTTCCACCCCATGCCATAGTTTCTAAAATGGGGTCACTTTTTTGGAGTTTCTACTCTAGGGGTGCATCAGGGGGGCTTCAAATGGGACATGGTGTCAAAAAAACCAGTCAAGCAAAATCTGCCTTCCAAAAACCGTATGGCATTCCTTTCCTTCTGCGCCCTGCTGTGTGCCCGTACAGCAGTTTACGACCACATATGGGGTGTTTCTGTAAACTACTGAATCAGGGTCATAAATATTGAGTTTTGTTTGGCTGTTAACCCTTGCTTTGTTACTGGAAAAAATGGATTAAAATGGAAAATTTCCCGAAAAATTTAAATTCTGAAATTTCATCTCTATTTGCCAATAACTCTGGTGGAACACCTAAAGAGTTAACAATGTTTGTAAAATCAGTTTTTAATACCTTGAGGGTTGTACTTTCTTATATGGAGTCACTTTTATGGAGTTTCTACTCTAGGGGTGCATCAGGGGGGCTTCAAATGGGACATGGTGTCAAAAAAAACAGTCCTGCAAAATCTGCCTTCCAAAAACCGTATGGCATTCCTTTCCTTCTGCGCCCTGCCGTGTGCCTGTAAATCAGTTTACGACCACATATGGGGTGTTCCTGTAAACTACTGAATCAGGGTCATAAATATTGAGTTTTGTTTGGCTGTTAACCCTTGCTTTGTAACTGGAAAAAAAATATTAAAATGGAAAACCTGCCAAAAAAGTGAAATTTTTAAATTGTATCTCTATTTTCCATTAATTCTTGTGGAACACCTAAAGGGTTAACAACGTTTGTAAAATCAGTTTTGAATACCTTGAGGGGTGTAGTTTCTAGAATGGGGACATTTTTGGGTGGTTTATATCATGTAAGCTTCACAAAGTGACTTCTGACCTGAACTGGTCCTTTAAAAGTTGGTTTTTGAAAAGTTCTGAGAAATTTCAAGATTTACTTCTAAACTTCTAAGCCTTGCAACGTCCCCCAAAAATAAAATGTCATTCCCAAAATGACCCTAACATGAAGAAGACATATGGGAAATGTAAAGTAATAACTATTTTTGTTTGTATTAATATGTATTATAGAAGTAGAGAAATTGAAACTTGGAAATTTGCAAATTTGGTATTTTTTTATGAATAAAAATGAATTTATTTTACTCCATTTTACCAGTGTCATGAAGTACAATATGTGACGAAAAAACATTCTCAGAATGGCCTGGATAAGTGAAAACGTTTTAAAGTTATCACCACATAAAGTGACACTGGTAAGATTTGCAAAAAATGGCCTGGTCCTGAAGATGAAAATGAGCCCGGTCCTTAAGGGGTTAACTTAAATAGTTCAGTGTTTATTCACACAAAAGGCAAAACAAAATAACAGTTTGCAGTATTGGTGTATGTTCACACGATGGAAAGTCCACAGAACACAAACGTTCACCTGGTTAGCAGTTTTTCATCAGCCATCCACTGCAGGTTTTAGGGGGCCTGTTTTCCAGCAATGTGTCTCTCAGCCCTTTAGCACGGCACACCTCATGCAGCTCCCAAAACCACAGCGTCTGTGGAGGATAATCCACACAGCTAAGACTGCTGGCTAGGTTTTTATATCCCAGCCAAAACCCCGCCTGGAGCGTGAGGAGCAGCCACCCACCCTGCACTTTGGCTGCTCCCAGTAAGAGCCGTCCCGGATCGGCTTTACAGCCATACTAAATAACAAATAGTGTCAGTCAGCACTAAATGTCGCTGACACTTAAAATTACCGGCTCTTACCTCACCGAGGCCAGGAATGTCAGTGACACATACCTTCCGTCAATGACGGACCCTTGCACCTTCCTTCACTATGTATAAATATATCAGGGGTCAGTACAGAGAACTCTCCCATCATCTATTTATCCCCAGGACTGTGACAAGGGGACACCCTCTGCATCTGGAGGAAAGAAGGTTTGTGCACAAACATAGAAGAGGATTCTTTACGGTAACATAGTAAGGGTGGGTTTACACTAGCATTAGGGATTGCGTAAATGCTTTCCGTTATAACATGGTTAAAACGGAAAATAACGGAATCCATAAGACAGAAGGACGGATCCGTTCTTCTGACATAGACTTGTATTATGACAGAATGCAAAACGGAAGCCTTTAAAAGGCATTCCGTTTGCTCTCCGTCCTAATAGAAGTCTATGGGAATCAAAACGGATACGTCTGTGTCCCGTTATGCAAGACGGAAAACAAAGTCTTGTCGACAGGACTTTGTTTTCCGTCTTGCATAACGGGACCCAGACAGATCCAATATGCTTTCCCATAGACTTCTATTAGGACGGAAAGCAAACGGAATGCCTTTTAAAGGCTTCCGTTTTGCATTCTGTCTGGGCTTTCCATTATTTTATAACGGAATCCCTAACGCTAGTGTGAACCCACTCTAACATAGTTTATAAGGCTGAAAAAAGACACCTGTCCATCCAGTTCAGCCTGTTAGCCTGCAAGTTGATCCAGAGAAAGGCAAAAAAAACTGTGATGTAGAAGCCAATTTTCCCACCGGGCTCATTTTTTTGCAAACCTGACCAGTGTCACTTTATGTAGTGATAACTTTAAAACGCTTTGACTTATCCACGCCATTCTGAGACTGTTTTTTTCGTCACATATTGTACTTCATGACACTGGTAAAATTCAGTAAAAAAAAAAACATTCTAATTTATAAAAAAAATAGCAAATTTACAAAAAAAATTGAAAAATTAGCAAATTTTTAAGTTTCAATTTCTCTACTTCTATAATACATAGTAATACCTCCAAAAATAGTTATTTCTTTACATTCCACATATGTCTACTTCATGATTGGATCATTTTGGGAATTATATTAGAAGTTTAGAAGCAAATCTTTTCAAAAACCCTCTTTTTAAGGACCAGTTCAGTTCAGGTCTAGTAACTACTCCCCTCAAGGTATTCAAAACTGATTTTGCTAACTTTTTTTTAACCCTTTAGGTGTTCCACAAGAAATCATGGAAAATAGAGATACAATTAAAAAACTTCCCTTTTTTGGCAGATTTTCCATTTTAATATTTTTTTTCCAGTTACAAAGCAAGGGTTAACAGCCAAACAAAACTCAATATTTATGGCCCTGATTCTGTCGTTTACAGAAACGCCTCATATGTGGTCGTAAACTGCTGTACGGGCACACGGAAGGGCACAGAAGGAAAGGAATGCCATACGGTTTTTGGAAGGCAGATCTTGCTGGACTGGTTTTTTGACACCATGTCCCATTTGAAGCCCCCCTGATGCACCCCTAGAGTAGAAACTCAAAAAAGTGACCCCATTTTAGAAACTATGGGATAGGGTGGCAGTTTTGTTGGTACTAGTTTAGGGTACATATGATTTTTGGTTGCTCTATATTACACTTTTTGTGAGGCAAGGTAACAAGAAAATAGCTGTTTTGGCAAAGTTTTTTTTTGTTATTTACAACATTCATCTGACAAGTTAGATCATGTGGTATTTTTATAGAGCAGGTTGTCACGGACGCTGCAATACCTAATATGTATACTATTTTTTTATTTATGTAAGTTTTACACAATGATTTCATTTTTGAAACAAAAAAAATCATGTTTTAGTGTCCCCATAGTTTGGGGTGTCTTTTTACATATACCCATGCTGGGTAAGAGAAATATCTCGGCAAAAGAAAACTTTTCCCATTTTTTTTTACAAAGTTGGCATTTGACCAATATATTTATCTCACCCAGCATGGGTATATGTAAAATGACACCCCAAAACACATTCCCCAACTTCTCCTGAGTACGGCGATACCACATGTGTGACACTTTTTTGCAGCCTAGATGCGCAAAGGGGCCCAAATTCCTTTTAGGAGGGCATTTTTAGACATTTAGATTCCAGACTTCTTCTCACGCTTTAGGGCCCCTAAAATGCCAGGGCAGTATAAATACCCCACATGTGACCCCATTTTGGAAAGAAGACACCCCAAGGTATTTAATGAGGGGCATGGCGAGTTCATCGAAAAAAAAAAAAAAATTTGACACAAGTTAGCGGAAATTGATTTTTTATTTTTATTTTTTCTCACAAAGTCTCCCTTTCCGCTAACTTGGGACAAAAATTTCAATCTTTCATGGACTCAATATGCCCCTCAGCGAATACCTTGGGGTGTCTTCTTTCCAAATTGGGGTCATTTGTGGGGTGTTTGTACTGCCCTGGCATTTGAGGGTCTCCGCAATCATTACATGTATGGCCAGCATTAGGAGTCTCTGCTATTCTCCTTATATTGAGCATACGGGTAATGAGATTTTTTTTTTTCGTTCAGCCTCCGGGCTGAAAGAAAAAATGAACGGCACAGATTTCTTCATTCGCATCGATCAATGTGGATGAAAAAATCTCTGCCCAAAAAAAAAAGGAGGGGAAAGGCGTCTGCCAGGACATAGGAGCTCCGCCCAACATCCATACCCACTTAGCCCGTATGCCCTGGCAAACCAGATTTTTCCATTCACATCAATCGATGTGGATGAATAAATCATTGCCGGGATTTTTTATTTATTTTTTATATACAAAGTGTTTGCCAAAGTATATGAACACCGCCGCCTCCTCAGCTCATATGCCTCGGCAAACGTATCTTTTACTGCAGAGGAGAAATCTCGTCTTGCAGCGCCGCATACAACGACTTTTGTGTAATCTGACAGCAGCGCAATGCTTCTGTCAGAATGCACATCAGTGCTGCAGCTAGTCGATCGGTTGGTCCTCCTGGAAGGTAAAAAAAAAAAAAAAAAACAGGCCGCAACGCAATAAATTTATTAACTTTTTAATAAAATTTGAACGGAACATATAAACTTTATTTAACTTTTTTGCTTACCGGTGTTTTTTTTTTTGCTTGTTTTTTTTTACCTTTATAGGACAAACCTCTCCTTCCCCATGGGACAATGTGCACTTTGTCCCAGGTGAAAGGAGAGGTTTGCAGCAGTTGTGAGTGTAAGGGCCCTAAAAGCCCTGTGTGCCTGTCCTGTGAGATGCAATCCCTATGCTAAGTGTTCCTGTGTGTGGTACTTCCGGAAACACTCCCCTAAGCATAGGACAGGGTGGTCAGGGCAGTCAGGACAGAAAAAGCGGGTGTCACGCCTTTTTCCACTCCTGCTACAGACACAACATCTTTTTCTGGGTGACGATTGGGTTGAGGTACCAGCAACGACATTGGGGAAATGTCGCTCGTGTAGACGGCTCACTACACTGGTGGATGGGGGCACGGAACCTCCTGGATACAGGAGGTTCTCGATGATCTCTTCCTGAAATTTGAGGAAGGATCATGTTCTCCCAGCCTTACTGTAGAGAACAAAACTATTATATGAAGCCAATTGAATCAAATATACAGACACCTTCTTATACCAGCGTCTGGTGCGTCGGGAAACTTAATAGGGAGCCAACATCTGGTCATTGAAGTCCACCCCTCCCATGTGAAGGTTATAGTCGTGGACTGAGAGCGGCTTTTCAATGACACTGGTTGCCCGTTCAATTTGTATTGTCGTGTCTGCGTGAATGGAGGAGAGCATGTAAACGTCACGCTTGTCTCTCCATTTCACCGCAAGCAGTTCTTGGTTACACAAGGCAGCCCTCTCCCCCCTTGCAAGACGGGTGGTAACGAGCCGTTGGGGGAAGCCCCGGCGACTAGGTCGCGCGGTGCACAGCAGCCAATCTGTTCTAGGAACAAATGCCTGAAGAGGGGCACACTTGTGTAAAAATTGTCCACATAAAGATGGTACCCCTTGCCAAATAAGGGTGACACCAAGTCCCAGACTGTCTTCCCACTGCTCCCCAGGTAGTCAGGGCAACCGACCGGCTCCAGGGTCTGATCTTTTCCCTCATAGATCCAAAATTTGTGGGTATAGCCTGTGGCCCTTTCACAGAGCTTATACAATTTGACCCCATACCGGGCGCGCTTGCTTGGGATGTATTGTTTGAAGCCGGTAAAATGTATAAGGGACTCGTCTACGCAGATGTTTTGCTCAGGGGTATACAAATCTGCAAATTTGTTGTTGAAGTGGTCTATGAGGGGCCGAATTTTGTGGAGCCGGTCAAAAGCTGGGTGGCCTCTGGGACGGGAGGTGGTGTTGTCGCTAAAGTGCAGGAAACGCAGGATGGTCTCAAATCATGTCCTGGACATAGCAACAGAGAACATGGGCATGTGATGAATTGGGTTCGTGGACCAATTTGACCGCAATTCATGCTTTTTGGTTAGACCCATGTTGAGGAGAAGGCCCAGAAAATTTTTAATTTCGGAAACTTGGACTGGTTTCCACCGGAAAGGCTGGGCATAAAAGCTTCCCGGGTTGGCGGCTATAAATTGAGTGGCATACCGATTTGTTTCTGCCACGACTAAGTCCAAGAGCTCCGCAGTCAAGAACAGCTCAAAAAATCCCAGTGCCGAACCGATCTGAGCTGTCTCAACCCGAACTCCAGACTGGGCGGTGAAAGGGGGAACTACAGGTGCGGCTGAAGTTGGGGACTGCCAATCAGGGTTTGCCAGCACCTCAGGGACTCTAGGGGCTCTACGGGCCTGTCTGTGCGGTGGCTGCGATGGGGTAACTATTGCACGTGCCACCTTACCAGCTTCAACTGCCCTTCTGGTGCTCGCCACTTCACCATGTTGTACGGCAGTGCTGGTACTAGGTCCAGGATGGGCTGCGCTGCTGGTGTATGCCTCACCACGTAATCCGACAGCGCCAGCCCCACTCTGCTGCCCTTGAAGTGGATCCTGCGCAACCTGTGGTCTAGCGACACGGGGCCGGTTATGCCTTGTGCTATCAGGGACCTCAACCTCCTCGTCCGAACTTTGGGTCAGACTGCCACTGCTTTCTACAGGTTCATATTCTGACTCGCTAGATTCATCAGATGAGGGTTCCCATTCCTCATCCGACTGGGTCAGAAGCCTGTAGGCCTCTTCAGAAGAATACCCCCTGTTTGACATTTGGACTACTAAATTTAGGGGTATTCCCTGAGACTACCCAAGAAAAAAAGCAAGCCTGTCTTACAAATGGGAGGCTAGCGAAGTACCGGAGGCCGCTGCGATTGATAAAAAATATCAAAACAGATTTTTTTTATCGCCGCAGCGCTTTTAAAGTGATTGTGCAGTGATCAAAAAAAATATATATTTTTGTCACTGCGGCGGGGCGGGCGTGGGTGAACGCATGTGTGGGCGACCGATCAGGCCTGATCGGGCAAACACTGCGTTTTGGGTCGAGGGCGAGCTAAGGTGACACTAATACTATTATAGATCAGTTTTGATCATTTACAGATACTATAAAAGTACAAAAGCTGATTAGCGATACGCTAATCAGCGAATCAGTGACTGCAGTGCGGTGGGCTGGGCGCTAACCGACGCTAACTACCTAACCAAGGGGCCTAAACTATCCTAAAACCTATCAGTCAATACCAGTGGGAAAAAAAGGGACAGTTTACACTGATCACTTTTTTTCCCTTTCACTAGGTGATTGACAGGGGCGATCAAGGGGTGATCAAGGGGTTAATTGGGGTGATGGGGGGTGATCTGGGGCTAAGTGTGGTGTTTGGTGGCTACTCACTGTGATGTGTACTCCTCTGCTGGGACCAACCGACGAAAAGGACCAGCAGAGGAGCACAGAAGCCATTTAACACCATATATTTATAAATATAAGGTGTTAGATGGCTTCTGATTTGATTTTTTGAAAATCGCCAGCCTGCCAGCAACGATCATTGGCTGGCAGGCTGGTGACAAAATACTCTTCTAACTTTTGCAGGCCCGCAATGCGCATGCGCGGGCCGGCTCAGACCGAAATCTCGCGTCTCGCGAGATGACGCACGGATGCGTCCAGGAGGAATGAATCGACCGCCGCCAGGACGCATCTGTGCGTTAGGCGGTCGGAAAGGAGTTAATAAGCATGAATGTTTTTTTACTTTTAAGAATTTGTCTACACCCTTTATGAAACTGTCTACTTTTCCTGCTGTGACCACGTCCTGAGGAAGTCTATTCCACAGCTTCACAGTTCTTACAGTAAAGAAGCTTTAACGCTTCCGGAGACTGAACTTTTTCCTCTTAAATTGGAGGCAATGCCCCCTTGTCTTTTGACTGCATTTTACTTGGAACAGGTTTTCACCATATTTTTTTGTATATCCCATTTATATATTTGTATAGGTTAATCATGTCCCCCCTTCCACATCTCTTCTCAAGACTAAATAAATTCATTTCTTTTAATCTTTCTTCATAACTAAGACCCTCCATGCCCCTTATCAATTTAGTCACTCTCCTCGTTCTTTTTCCATCTGCAGTGCGTCCTTTCTATGTACTGGTGCCCAGAACTGGACTGCATATTCCAGATGAGGCCGCACCAACGCTTTGTAAAGTGGTAATATTACAACCCTGCCCTGCGAGTCCATGCCTCGTTTAATGCATGACAATATCCTGGTGGCCTTAGAAGCAGACCTTATTTGCAAAGTTGATGCCCAATCACTCAGAGTGTTCAAGTCAGCTTGTAGTTTATGGACATCTTCCATAGACTGTACAGTTCTATACAGCTTAGTATCATGTGCAAAAATAGAAATGGTGCTATTAATCTTGTCCTCAATATCATTAATAAATTAAATAATAAAGGGCCCAGCACTGAACCTTGGGGAACACCACTTATAACCTGTGACCATTCTGAATAGGAATCATTGACCACAACTCTCTGGACACGGTCCTTCAGCCAGTTTTCAAGACAAACTATACATTCCAATCCTATAGACCTTACTTTACCTATTAAGCGTCTATGAGGGACAGTATCAAAAGCCTTTGCAAAATCCAGAAACACTACATCCATAGCCGCCCCTTTGTCCATAGTCTCACTGTTCTTACTGTAAAGAATGCTCTTCTATGTTTGTGTACAAACCTTCTGTCCTCCAGACGCAGAGGATGTCCCCTTGTCACAGTCACAGTCCTGGGGATAAATAGATAATGGGAGAGATCTCTATACTGACCCCTGATATATTTATACATAGTTATTAGAACTCCCCTCAGTTGTCTTTTTTTCTAAAGAGAATAACCCTAATTTTGATAATCTTTCAGGGTACTGTAGTCCACCCATTCCAGTTATTACTTTAGTTACACTCCTCTGAACCCCCTCCAGCTCTGCTATGTCTGCCTTGTTCACAGGAGCACATAACTGTGCACAGTTCTCCATGTATGGTCTGACTAGTGATTTGTAAAGTGGCAGGACTATATTCTCAACACAGGCATCTATGCCCCTTTTGATGCAGCCCATTATCTTATTGGCCTTGGCAGCAGCTGCCTGAAACTGGTTTCTACAGCTTAGTTTGCGCACCAAAATTCATAGGTCTTTTTCCATGTCAGTGTTACCCAGTGTTTTACCATTTAGTATGTATGAGTGACTTGCATTATTCCTTCCCATGTGCATAACCTTACATTTGTCAGTGTTAAACTTCATCTGCCACTTCTCTGCCCAATCCTCCAATCTATCCAGATCTATCTGTAGTAGTATACTGTCCTCTTCCGTGTTAATTACTTTACACAGTTTAGTGTCATCTGCAAAAATGTATATTTTACTGTGCAAGCCTTCTACAAGATTATTAATAAATATATTTAAGAGAATAGGGCCAATACTGACCCCTGTTGACAGTGACCCAATCTGAGGGTGAACCGTTAGTAATCACCCTCTGTTTTCTATCACTGATACAGTTACTTACCCACATACAGACATTTTCTCCCAATCCAAGCATTCTCATTTTATATACTAACCTTTTATGTGGCACAATATCAAATGCTTTGGAGAAGTCAAGATATATGACATCAATCGACTCGCCGCAGTCAAGTTTAGAACTTACCCACTCATAGAAACTGATTAAATTAGTTTGACATGACCGATCCCTCATGAAGCCATGCTGATACAGTGTTATTCGCTTATTTTCATTAAGATCTTCCAGAATAGCATATTTTAGAAAACTCAAACAGTTTACCCACAACAGATGGCAAACTTACCGGCCTATACTCAATTTTTGAATATTGGCAGGATATTTGCTAAGCGCTAATCCTGTGGAACACTCCCTGTCAATATAGAGTCCTAAAATATCAGACATAAGGGTCTGGCTATGCCATTACTTAAAGAGGACCTTTCACCTATTATGACACTGTGAACTAACTATACAGACATGGAGAGCGGCGCCCAGGGATCTCACTGCACTTACTATTATCCCTGGGCGCCGCTCCGTTCTCCCGCTATGCCCTCCGGTATCTCCGGTCACAAAGTTATGGTAGGCGGAGTCTGCCCTTGTTCTGCTGTAGCGCTGACCAATCGCATTGCAGAGCTCACAGCCTGGGAGAAAATAACCTCCCAGGCTGTGAGCTCTGCGCTGCGATTGGCCAGCGCTAGAGCAGAACAAGGGCAGACTCCGCCTACCATAACTTAGTGACTTAAATCTCTGCCTACTATAACTTAGTGAGCGGAGATACCGGAGGACATAACGGGAGAACGGAGCGGCGCCCAGGGATAATAGTAAGTGCAGGGAGATCCCTGGGCGCCGCTCTCCATGTCTGTATAGTTAGTTCACAGTGTCATAATAGGTGAAAGGTCCTCTTTAATTCACTTAGGATACGAGGGTGTATGCCATCTGGACTTGGTGATTTGTCTATTTTAATCTTTTTAAGATGCTGCTGTACTTCTTCCTGGGTCAGACAGGGCACTTTTAATGGGGAATTTACTTTAACATTCTGCATTTCATCTGACAGTTTATTTTCTTCAGTGAATACAGTAGAGGAAAAAAATATTTAAATAGCTTTGCTTTCTCCTCATCGCTCGCTGCAACTCCCCCTGTAGAGGGCCGACACCTTTAGATTTATACTTTTTACCATTTATATAATTGAAGAACATTTTAGGGTTAGTTTTGCTCTCTTTGGCAATTAATCGGTCTCTAGTTTAGCTGCTTTTATTAGTTTTTTACATATTCTATTTTTTTTCCTTATAGTTTTTCAGTGTTTCCTCGCTACCCTCCTGTTAGTTTAGTGATTTAAATGCTTTCTTTTTGTCACTTATTGCTTTCTTTACAGTTCTATTTATCCACATAGTTTTTTTCTTGTTCCTTAACCTTTTATTCCCATAAGGTATGTACCTCTCACAATTAGATTTTAGGATGCTTTTAAAAATATCCCATTTTGTGGAACTCTCTGCCTGAGGAGTTGGTGATGGTGAGTTCACTAAAAGAGTTCAAGAGGTGCCTGGATGTATTTCTGGAGTGTAATAATATTACAGGCTATAGCTAGTAGAGATGGGTCGTTGATCCAGGGAGTTATTCTGATTGCCTGATTGGAGTCAGGAAGGAATTTTCCCCTAAAGTGAGGAAATTTGGCTTCTACCTCACAGTTTTTTTTTGCCTTTCTCTGGACCAACTTGCAGGATAACAGGATAACAGGCCGAACTGGATATACCAATGTCTTTTTTCAGCCTTATAAACGATGTTACTATGGATAAATTAGGATAATTAATATTTTCTAAAGTTTTCTAAAATATTTTATGCTTCAGTACACCATTTTCAAGTTTTCTGTCTGTGAATGCTGCTAGAACACTCTGTTTGCTAACCAAATCATGCTTACAGTGGATATTGTTGTTTTGTGCTATGCAATGCACTGGTGGAGTGGGAGCAGGAAAGCAGTATTGATTGTGAACCGTCCCCCTTTGACTTAGGGTTTCTGGTAGATGCTCTAAGCTAAACACACCGGCAGAAGCTAAAAAATTTGCTTTGTATTTTAGTCTTAATTGGCTGAAAATTATATGGCTGCAACAGTGATCCCACTGCTAACACTTATCACTTCTCTGTTTCTACCTAGTGATCTTGGACAAGCTGAAGCTGAATCCTGCTACATTAACATTGCAAGAACTCTTGAATTCTATGGAGTTGAAATGCACAGTGGCAGGGTATGTTTGTCCCTTATGTATTATGATTTTTGTACATTGTTATGTCTTCTGTACATAAAAAGCTTACATCATCAAAGTTGTCAAATAGAAAAATCCAAGCCCTTTATTTAAACAGGTACATCCAAGACAAGTGTGATGGTCCAGCAGTCAAGCATAGTATACAGTCTCAGATGTGTTAAATATATCACTTAAATATTCTTCAACTTACATCCATTGCGTAATAAACATTATGTGTTCCATCGCTAATCTTTTACAATGGCTTTAAATGTAGCTTTTTATAAATGACATCAGAAACTACTGTATGTAGAATATCATACAAACAGGGCTAAGTACATAATGTAATCAAAATCATATTGAACATCACCAGTATGACTGCTTCATGTACTACACAAGGCCAATGTCAGTTCCTTGTCCAACAGTGTAAGGCTGGTTTCACACTTGCGTTGTCCGGATCCGGCGTGTACTCCATTTGCCGGAATTACACGCCAGATCCGGAAAAATGCAAGTGAACTGAAAGCATTTGAAGACGGATCCGTCTTCAAAATGCGTTCAGTGTTACTATGGCACCCAGGACGCTATTAAAGTCCTGGCTGCCATAGTAGTAGTGAGGAGCGGGGGAGCAGTATACTTACAGTCCGTGCGGCTCCCGAGGCGCTCCAGAATGATGTCAGGGCGCCCCATGCGCATGGATGACGTGATCCATGCGACACGTCATCCATGAGCGTGGGGCGCCCTGACGTCACTTTGGAGCGCCCGGTAAGTATACTGCTCCCCCGCTCCCCACTACACTTTACCATGGCTGCCAGGACTTTAGCGTCTTGGCAGCCATGGTAACCATTCAGAAAAAGCTAAACGTCGGATCCGGCAATGCGCCGAAACGACGTTTAGCTTAAGGCCGGATCCGGATTAATGCCTTTCAATGGGCATTAATTCCGGATCCGGCCTTGAGTCAAGTGTTCAGGATTTTTGGCATGCTGCGGTATTTTCTCCGGCCAAAAAACGTTCCGGTCCGGAACTGAAGACATCCTGATGCATCCTGAACGGATTTCTCTCCATTCAGAATGCATTAGGATAAAACTGATCAGGATTCTTCCGGCATAGAGCCCCGACGACGGAACTCTATGCCGGAAGAAAAGAACGCAAGTGTGAAAGAGCCCTAAGAGACAATTGACAGTGTCTGACATGTGTAAACCATATATTTAGTGTATCAACATAGAAGTAGAAAAAATGGGAATTAAAAAACGAATTAATAACAATCACTTACACTGTTGCTGAATGATCTCTTAGTTATGTAATTTGCTATCAAACAGAACTGGGTTTTAAGCTACAATCTAAATTAAGACCCTTTGGACTTATAGATTTATCATACCCCCGTGGCGTACGTCAGACTGTCATAACCAGGCACGCTGCCGCATCCTGCATCTTTATGACGAGATGTTTGCCTCATCATAAATTAGGCCCAACTTCCAGCAGTACGTGCGCCTATACTGATATTGACGCCAGCCTCTGGTTGGCGTAGGTTTCAGTATTCTTTTATGCCAGGAAATTGGCGTAGAAGATGCAAAATGTTACAGTGCCACTGGCCCCACCCCTTACCCACCCTCCACATGCTCCCTTTTCAGAGCGGCTGGCAGAGAATCACCACTTGCACCAAATGTTTTACTTTTTTTTTGCAACACAAAAGTGTCATAGTTTAATTATAAATCTGGCCCATAGTCTTCAATTCATGTAAATAGAGCTGCCAATAATCACATTTGTTAAGCTGTGGGCACTTAGAAGCCTAGTAATGGCTTGGCTGGTGCATCATGGGTCACGTGTAGCACCGCCCATCAGCTCTGAGTAGTGCAGGGACAGGAAGCAGGCAGCTGAACTGAGGGAGAGTGTTAGGAATTTTATGTTGCTATTTATTCTGTGGGTGACCTATATAGATTTTTTGTGGGTTCAATACGCCAGCTTTGCACCCCTGATGCAGAGATATAATAATTCATCTGGCTGTTAATTCTGTGGGTGACCTATAACGATTTATTGTGGGTGCAATATACCATCTGCACCCTTGACACAGAAATATAATAATTAATCTGTCTGTTAGTTTGGTGGGTGACCTCAAAGAATGAGGAGAGCATTAACGTGGACCTGGTCGTGGTACTGCTGCTGTTGGTGGAGCTCCTGCTGCAGGGAGAGGACGTGGTCGATCTGTGCTAGCTACATGCCCAAATTAAACACCTTTCTCATGTACACATAGGTGACAGGATGTTCTGTGTCATTTTGCAGGCCTGAATACCGGTATACAAATGGCGAGGCCAGAACAAGTAGAGGCAGATTGGATTGCTGACATGCCTCCAGTTCCTTCACATTGTCTCCCACCCAGTCATTTGCTGAAAGCACAGAGTTGGCACCTGCAGCCCATGGACATCCGTCTTCCACCTCACCCCCTTGCAAATCAGCCAAGCAGTCTGAGGCCCAAGTCATGCAGCAGTCACTTATGCTTTTTGATGACTCTGCTGGCGGTGTTTCCGTGGGTCCAGTGGCGTACCGCCCATAGAGGTAGACCACGCCATTGCTATGGGGCCCGCGGCACTGGGGGGCCCAGGGCGCAGAGAAGGCCCCGCCCACACTATTTGGCCCCGCCCACTCATTGCAGGCGCCTATAGCGCTATGCGGCTGCTCTGTTTGACCAGATCCTGACCGCCGGCTGACCCCCTCCTGATCTGCTGATCCTGTCTGCTGCGGAATCAGACTCAGACAGGATCAAACCAGCCTGCAACCAGCCTGGCCAATCAGCACAAGGCAATTCTGTTGAGGCAGCTGCTGATTGGCCAGTGGCAGTGTGCGCAAGGGAGGCGGGAGAATTGGTTCGCTGGCCCGTCGGCCGTCGCCAGTGTGCCTGAGACCTGAGAGGAGACGAAGAAGGAAGCAGAAGCACCCGTCCCTCCCTGTCCCTGGCTGGCCTGAAGAACGGTTCATCCGTCCAGTCCTGACTCCTTCCTGAAGGCTGCCGTGTCACTGGCTGCCTGAGAGACGCTACAGAGAGAGAGAGAGCAGACTGACAGTCAGCACTCAGTCAGCACTGCAGAGACTCTAGGTATGATCGAGTCGATGTGTCTATTGTCTTGATAATGTCAGAATCAGATTTGACCTGACAGCCTGACAGGCCACCTCCAGGCAGCAAGAGAGAGGAGGGGTGGGGGGGGAGGGGGACAGCCAGGACAGGTGAGCCAGGACAGGCTTCAATCCCACTCCAGTGAGTCCTGTTGTCCTCTATGAGCCCCAAAATGCCCATGGGGGAGAAGTAGGAAGAAAGCACACTGTGTCCTGAGATTTTTTGGGGGGCATTAGGGGTTGGGGGATGGGGGCTCATAGAGGACAGTGTGTTTTCCTCCTCCAAGGAGTTAAAGGGGTTTGGGGTAAGGCCTCTTTCACACTTGCGTTGTCCGGATCCGTCGTGCACTCCATTTGCCGGAAGTGCCCGCCGGATCCGTAACACCGCAAGTGAACTGAAAGCATTTGAAAACGGATCCGTCTTCATAATGCGTTCAGTGTTACTATGGCACCCAGGACGCTATTAAAGTCCTGGTTGCCATAGTAGTAGTGGGGAGCGGGGGAGCAGTATACTTACCGTCCGTGCGGCTCCCGGGGCGCTCCAGAATGACGTCAGAGCGCCCCATGCGCATGGATGACGTGATCCATGTGATCACGTCATCCATGCGCGTGGGATGCCCTGACGTCACTCTGAAGCGCCCCGGGAGCCACACGGACGGTAAGTATACTGCTCCCCCGCTCCCCACTACTACTAAAATACATGCACATTTTATACGTTACTGCAATAAAGTTGGTTAATAATAAAATAAAAATGTTTATCCCTAACAGTTTCTGTAGGTCATGTATAAATGTATTTAATGGGGGTGTGGCATGGGAGGAGCCAGGTCAGGAAGTGGGAGGGGCCATGGTGGGTAGTGGGCGGGGTTAGGGGCCCAATTCAGATTTTTGCTATGGGGCCCAGTGATTTCTATGTACGCCCCTGCGTGGGTCATCCACCTAGCCCTGCCCCAGAAGTGGAAGAGATTGAGTGCACTGATGCCCAACCAATTATGTTTGAGAATGTGGATGTGGGAGGACAACCGCAGCATGTTTCTGATGATGATGACAAAACAAAGGTACCAACGGCTGCGGCTTTCTGCAGTGTGCCAACCAGCATGGAAGGCAGGGGTGAGAAGTGCGTGGAAGAAGATGTGGAGGATGATGAGGTCCTGGACCCCACATGGAATCAAAGTAATGTGAGTGACGTGTGCATTTCGGAGGAAAAGGTGATGGTAAAACAGTGTCAGCTGCACAGAGAAAGAGGGAGCAGGGTGCAGAAGCAGAGATCGGCCGTCCCCTAGCCAGTACGCCTGCTACTGCCTACCACACCCAGGGACCGAGCACACCAAAGCCAGCTCCAAAGAGTTCCCTGGCATGGCATTTCTTCAGATAATATGCTGATGACAAGACGCAAGTCGTTTGCATGCTGAGAAGTCAGAGCCTGAAGCGAGGCATAAATATTCTAAACCTGAGCACCACCTGCATGACCAGGCATCTGAATGCAAAGCACGAGCTGCAGTGGAGTACACACCTGAAAAACCTTGAAAGATCTCAGGCTCCTCTTCCTCCCTCTTCTGCTGCGGTCTTGGACTCTTACCCTTCCCCCCCCCCCCCCAGAGCAACAGGGCCACCTGGCTCCCGACAAACCAAGGATTGCTGGACGTTTCTTGTTGCTTCCTGTTGTTTCCTCATCCGGTCAATTTAACTCCTGCACCACCAACTTCAGCATAGCCAGTGTGAAACGACAACAGGCTGTTCTAAAACTCGCAGGATTTGTGGCATGGAAGAACAGACCAATGAGTGGTTGGTGCCTAAGCCCGGCTTGATGGTGTGCGATAACGGGCAAAATCTCGTAGTAGTTCTGGACCTAGCCAGTTTGATGCACATACCCTGCCTGGTGCATGTGCTGAATTTGGTGGAGCTGCTACAGACAGTGCGGGCCATCTGTGTGCGCTTTCAGCGTTCTCACCCTGCTGCTGCTCGCCTGTCTGTGCTGCAGTGTAACTTCGGCCTTCCCACTCCCCACCTCATATGGGACGTACCCACAAGGTGGAACTCCACCTTGCATATGCTGCAGAGACTGTGCAAGTAGCAGGCGATAGTGGAGTTTCACCTGCAGCACACACGGGTGAGTCGCTCTGCAGAACAGCACCACTTAACCATCGAGTGGGCCTCCATGCGGGACATGTGTACCGTGTTGCGTTTTGAGTACTCCACCAACATGGCCAGTGCCGAAGATGCCGTCATCAGCGTTACTATCCCATTTTTTATATCTCCTTGAAAAAAACTCTTCGGGTGATGATGGAAGAGGATGTGGCACAGGTGGAAGAGGAGAAGGAGGGATCATTTTCACGGTTATCGGGCTAGTTGTTCACAAGTGGCTCGGAAGGCAGGTTCCTGCACCAACAGCGGCCAGGTACACAACTGTCCAGCCACAACTGACCACCGACGTATATAGCCGTATGGTGGTTGGGACTTTAAAGATTTCGCCCCAACCAAAAAGTCGTACACTCCTCAAAATGGTAACACTGAAAAGTACATATGCCCCACAAAAAATTTGTCTTCACATAGCTCTGGGTACATAAATACAAAAAATGCATAGAATATTTATAGAATATGGACTAAAAACAAAACCCCAAAAAACTGATCTGGAATTGCGTTTTTTTTTAAATTTTTTCCAATTTCACCCCATTTAGATTTTTTCCCGCTTCCCACCACATTGTATGCAACTGTCAATGGTGCCATTAGAAAGGGCATCTTGTTCCGCAAAAATCAAGCCCACATAAGCTATGTGAACAGAAAACTAAAACAGTTATGGCTTTGGGAGGGCTGGGAGTATAAAACAAAGACAAAAAAATTGAAAATCGCCCAGTCATGAAAGGGTTAAATATAAATACAAAAAAGCAAGGCCAGTGTAGATTAGTCCCCAAGACAGTGTCGATAAGGAGATGGTTACTGGTGAACAAGAAAAGGCAGAACTACTAAATGCGATTTTTTTTAGCTCTGTATACATGTTTGTCATGTAAAAAAAAAATCAGACCAGGATTATTTCAGATTTATTTCCAGTTGTATTGTGACCCGTAAGTACAAATCTATTGTAAAACAAAATGAATTCATTTAGAGCGGAAAAATAAAAATAATAAAATTACTGTATTTTCACTTTATAAGACACACCAAACTATAAAATGCAACCCAGGTGTAGACAAAATATTTTCTAGGTCTTTGAAGGGAATGTGGTTTACTGGTGTTTTACTGGTGTTTTTTTTTTTTTTTTCGGCCTGTAAACAGAACCATTAACTTCAATGGGCCTGCAAAAAAAATCCATCTGCATTCTGTGTCCATTTGACCACATGTCAGTTTCACCAAAAAAAAATTAGAATCTCATTGCCGAGCGAATTCATATCAAAGTACTAACAAATACATACAAGGCCGTCCATAACCTGTCCCCTCCCTACATCTCTGAGCTACTTTCCCGATACATCCCCACACGCACTCTCCGATCCTCACAAGACCTCCTTCTCTCCTCTTATCGCCTCTTCCCACAATCGCCTCCAAGATTTCTCCTGTGCATCCCCCATACTCTGGAACTCGCTACCCCAACATATCAGACTCTCACCTACAGTGGAGTCCTTCAAAAGAAACCTGAAAACCCACCTCTTCAGACAAGCCTACAACCAGTGACCCTGCTGCCTCCATACCGCCATGACCAACTTCACCCACACCTACTGTGTCCTTCTCCCATACCATGTAGATTGTAAGCCCTTACGGGCAGGGCCCTCTCTCCTTCTGTACCAGTTTGTAACTCGTCTTGTTTATGATTAGTGCAATTGTCTGTATTATGTATGTATGCAGCACGCCAGACCTGCAGGGTATTGCGATAGTGAGGTCACGGTTATGGGTAATCGAGGGTTACTCACTTTTTGGAGGACCCTTGGCAGGCATGCGGCAGTGAAGGAGAGGTAGACACAAGTTCCTCTGGGGCACACTCTGTATGTGGGGACCAGGCCTGATGGTGGATGAGGTGCCCAGGATGTTGCAGGTGTTTTGAGTGCCTGGGGCAAGGTCCCTTTAAGGATCGTGACCCCAGTGCCTGTAACGGTGGCACACCGGTTTCCAGTAGCAATAAGTGAGGTACACAGCTGGTATGGTAAACCAAACGTTGCTTTACTTGGAAAACAGTCCAACTTTGTACAGAGATGATGATGCAGTTCCTTATATCAATGTTCCACAAGCAGGCTTACATTCAATTATATGGCAGGTATAATCTTGCAAAATACTTGGAGGGTAATACAATTAATGCTTCACAGCCCCGGCTGCACTATCTCCACAGCTATTCTGGCTGGCTGTATCCCAAGGCCCGGATGCCTAAATGCTGGCTTTAATCCTTGGTAAATAATCTTCCTCCCGTATTGACCCTTGGTTTTATCTTATAGTACCTCTGCCTATCAGCTTACTTGTCTGAGCTGGTTGTATTGCCTTTGCTTTGCTGGAGGATAACTGCAGGTTTCTCCCAGGAGGTAAGTCCTTCTTCTGGGGTAATCTTCTGAGCAGAGCTTAGACTCAGGAACGACAGGCTGACTAGGTTACACTTCTAGCCACCTGGACTGAACTAACTCTCCCCTGTCTGGGCCTACCTATATATACTTAGGGCTCTGTAGCTCCCTCTAATGTCTAGGAGGCTAAACTACACCCTAACAGGCCTGACACCCAGATAACACAGGGAAATGCATAATTAAACATCACAGTAATGCAAAAGACATGTTAACCCTTGTGTAGCGCCCACCTTTACTTAGGTGGGCGCTACACGCAACATGGAGGGTCCCTGCCCAGCTGGATACTGCAGCCTGAAAGACAAAATGGAGAACAGGCATACACAGGAATCACCACTTTAGCAATTGAAATATAATAAACAGTTTCACTGAAAGTGCAGTGACAAGGGGCGCCGTTCTCTTCTCTCTGGATAATTGTAAGGGAACAGGGGCGCTGACCTGGTACAGCGTATCAATAATACCAGGATAGTCCATAATAATAGTCCATAGAAAATGCAGAACAAATAACGATTCTTAGAGGCTCAAGGAACACAATGAGTCTGTACCCAAGGCTTGTAGAGGGTTAAACAGGGGTTTCCTGTGAGGGGCTACCTGGGCCCATAATGTAGTCTCCAAATCTCACAGGTGGGTGCCCCTTGGTAGATCGCGTGGATCTTCTTACTGGCGGAGATTCCTCCTGACTTGGTTCAGGAGGATTGGAGGAGTCCACAGGCTCTGGAGCTCCTTCAGGTACACTCTGAGGCGAAGAAATAACAGAAACTGAAGTGGGTTCATCCTGGGATCGAGAAACAACTGGAGCAGGAGCAGGTACTACCAGGTTTAACCAGGGAGTGAGAAACCAATGAAGTGGATCTTTATCATGTATCAGGTTCTCAACAGCCTGCATAGGATCAGCAGATTGGGCTGGCAACTCAGGCTCAGGAGATTCTGGTTCAATGTCCTCTGCTGCAGGTTCTCCTTCTATACAGGGTTTTAAACGATTTCTATGTACAACTTGAGAGCCTTTACCTTCTCTAGAGATTTGGTAAATGTGAGCCTCAGCGTTAGGAATGGCAGAAATGACATAGGGAATCCTTTTCCATTTGCTGTCCAATTACTGGTTCTATGGTTGTTCTTCAACCACACCAGGTCTCCCAGAGCTAAGGGTTCCGCATGAGCAGCCAGGTCATAGTCTCTTTGTTGTAGTTCCTGGGCATTTTCCATGCGTTCCTGAACGATCTCTTTGGCATTGAGGAGACGTCTTTGGTGCTCCACTACCCAATCAGTCTTTGGTAGTGGGTTAGGCTACTTTCACACTAGCGTTCGGAGCGGATCCGTCTGATGTTTCATCAGACGGATCCGCTCCGATAATGCAGACGTTCGCATCCGTTCAGAACGGATGCGTCTGCATTAAAACTTAGAAAATTTTCTAAGTGTGAAAGTTGTCTGAGCGGATCCGTTCAGACTTTACATTGAAAGTCAATGGGGAACGAATCCGCTTGAAGATTGAGCCATATTGTGTCATCTTCAAGCGGATCCGTCCCCATTGACTTACATTGTAAGTGTGGACGGATCCGCTCGCCTCCGCACGGCCAGGCGGACACCCGAACGCTGCAAGCAGCGTTCAGGTGTCCGCTCACTGAGCGGAGCGGAGGCTAAACGCTGGCAGGCGGATGCATTCTCAGTGGATCCGCCTCCACTGAGAATGCATTGGGGCCAGACGGATGCGTTCGGGGCCGCTCGTGAGCCCCTTCAAACGGTGCGCACGAGCGGACACCCGAACGCTAGTGTGAAAGTAGCCTTAATGACATCAGGCACTTGTATATCTAGGGAGTGATCAGAAGGCAACCTCCCTTGACGGCCGAACATCAGATAGAAAGGTGTGTAACCGGTGGAGCAGTGAATTGTGTTGTTATAGGTATACATGAGTTGTGGCAGCAGAGTAGGCCAATTACCCCTTGTCTCTGGGGGTACTGCTCTCAGCATTTCAATGAGAGTTTGATTCATCTTTTCACAGAGTCCGTTACCTTGCGGATGATAGGCGGTGGTCCGGACTTTCTTGCAATTATGCAGCAGGCACATCTCTTGGAACGGGAAAAGAAGGATTGCGCTGCAGGAGAGTATTCTTATTGTATTCAAGTCCAAGGATATTGATGTTCTATAGTCTATGGAAATCTTCAGTCAAACAGGTTCATCTATACACATCAAACTCGGCTATGGTGTGGAAATCTGAAAAAAATAGAAACCGCACTATGGTGTAGTAACTTCTCAAAGGAGGTGTCGCCTGTGAACAGGTTATACTCACAAGAGTCAGATGATATTAAGCATCACAAGCAGGCTCAGCGATGTCATCCACCAAGGAACTTCATGCATTGAAGTGAAGGTAAAGCTGAAGTGGTCAGAAGGTCCGGAAGACGGATATAGGTGTATACTATGGCTGGTAGGTGTTCAATCAGCCTTAAATGTCACCTTCTAAACCGCACAGACAGGGTGCTTTACCGCTTGTATAGAATCTTGCAAAGATCCACGATCCCAAGGAAGGAAAAACCACTTTCACAGGATATCACCAGACTCTCCACTCTTCAGGTTCTCAAAGAAAGGAGGTCAAACAATAGTGAAGTACGTACCACAGTGTTGAATGAAAAAGATTTATTATACTCACAAAAAACACAAGTATAGGAGCGAGTTAAAAAAAGTACACAGTGCCCGACCTGGGTTTCGCCATGATGCTTCACGCCCCAGACGAAGCATCATGGCGAAACCCGGGTCGGGCACTGTATACACCTATATCCGTCTTCCGGACCTTCTGACCACTTCAGCTTTACCTTCACTTCAATGCATGAAGTTCCTTGGGGGATGACATCGCTGAGCCTGCTTGTGATGCTTAATACCATCTGAGTCTTGTGAGTATAACATGTTCACAGGCGACACCTCCTTTGAGAAGTTACTACACCATAGTGCGGTTTCTATTTTTTTTCAGATTTCCACACCATAGCTGAGTTTGATGTGTATAGATGAACCTGTTTGACTGAAGATTTCCATAGACTATAGAACATCAATATCCTTGGACTTGAATACAATAAGAATACTCTCCTGCAGCGCAATCCTTCTTTTCCCATTTTATTGTGTGGACTATTTTTACTCACTCTGTCCTGGAATTTGCAGCGCTAGAGGGAATAATATCTGAACAGGGATTGTATTTTATATTTTCACATCTCTTGGAACAGCTGCGACTCAAACACAGACCCTTGGTCGGTGAGGATTCTCTCTGGGCAGCCGTAGGGCAGAAGGAAATACTTCCAGAATGCCTCTGCTGTAGTCTTAGCTGTCAGGTCTTTAGCAGGCACTGCTACGACAAACTTAGTGAAGTGATCAATAATGGTCATGGCATAAGTATACCCTGAGCGACTCGGCTCAAACTTCACATGATCAATAGCAACAAGTTCTAAAGCATTTTTACTTACAATAGGATGGAGAGGCGCCCTCTGGTCATGGCGTTCACTTCACCCCACAGCACAGGCAGTGCATTCTCGGCACCATTTCTCAATGTCTTCTCTCATCCTGATCCAATAGAATCTTCTGCGAATGGTGGCCTCAGTCTTCTGCACGCCGAAGTTTCCGGACTGGTTGTGATACATTTCTAGCACCAGACTGGCATCTCGACGTGGTAGGAGGATTTGATATATCCTATCACAGGACACTGGGTCCAGGCTCCTTCTAAGCAACAGGCCTTTTTGAAGGAAAAGTAGGTGGCGATGTCTCCACAGTCTCATCAGTTCTGGGTCTGCACTCTTCCTGCAGACTCTCTCAGGAGTTCTCCCACTGGTAAGGAAGTCGAGCAGTTCACCGAGGACTCTACTTTCAGACTGGAGCTTAATCCACCTTTCTTGGTCGCCTCTGGACTCAGGAATATCTGATGAGGAAGAATCAGCAGCGGGGTGGTTTTCAGTGCGGATATTATCCTGCTGGGCGAATTTATTGTAGAACGCTGGCATTTCCACTTCTTCCCAAGCATCTTTTGGTTCATCTGGGGCTTCTGTAGTGGGTAGCCGAGACAGGGCATCAGCATTGTCATTGGAGCAGCCTGCCCGGTATTTCACAGTGAAGTCATAGTTGGCAAGGCGGGAGGCCCATCTTTGCTCCAGAGCCCCTAACTTGGCTGTATTCAGATGCACCAGGGGGTTATTGTCCGTGAAGGCCACAAATGGTGGAGCAGTGAGATAGTCTTTGAACTTTTCGGTCACAGCCCACACTAAGGCAAGAAACTCCAGCTTGAAGGAACTGTAGTTCTGGTCGTTCTTCTCAGCTCCCTTCAGGGATCTGCTGGCGTAGGCAATTACCCTCTCTTTGTTATCTTGCACTTGAGCCAACACAGCCCCCAGGCCTCTTTTACTGGCATCTGTGTAGAGGTGGAACGACTTCTGATAATCTGGGTAACCCAGAAGAGGGGGTTCGGTCAGCTTCTTCTTTAGGAGCTGAAAGGCAATCTCTCGTTCTTCGCTCCACTCAACAGGAATAGGAGTCTTTGGACTCTTCTTAGGGTGCCCCCTCAGGAGTTCCTGGATTGGATCCGCAATTTGTGCGAAATGGGGGATGAAACGCCTGTAATACCCTGCAAAGCTGAGAAAGCTTCTCACCTCTTTCACGGTGGTAGGAGTAGGCCAATTGCGGACAGCAGCAAGTTTATCAGGATCAGGCTGTACTCCTTTGGCACTGACAACGTGCCCTAGGTATTTTACCGCTGGTTTCAGCAGGTGGCACTTAGATGGCTTGATTTTGAGGCCATATTTGGTAAGGACTTGGAACACTTCCGCCAGGTGTTCTAGGTGGTCCTCATACGTCTTTGAGTATATAATGACGTCATCTAGATATAACAATACGGTTTCAAAGTTCCTATGGCCTAAACAACGTTCCATCAGCCGTTGGAATGTCCCTGTAGCGTTACACAGTCCAAACGGCATGTAGTTAAATTCAAACAGGCCCATAGGTGTAGTGAAAGCAGTCTTTTCTCGATCTTCTGGGGCCATAGGTACTTGCCAGTACCCACTAGTTAAGTCCAAGGTGGAGAAATAGGCTAATGACCCCAGGGCAGTCAAGGACTCCTCAATGCGTGGTAGTGGATAGGCATCTTTGTGGGTGATTTGATTGATCTTTCTGTAATCCACACAGAACCTTATACTGCCATCTTTCTTTCGCACGAGGACTAGGGGCGCAGCCCAGGGACTGTGACTGACCCGAATTATGTTAGAGTCTTTCATCTCTTGTATCATCTCTTTCACAGACTGATAGGTAGTAGGTGGTATGGGTCTGTGCCTCTCCTTGATAGGAGGATGAGAGCCAGTGGGTATGGTGTGTTTGATTACACTGACCTCTCCGTAGTCCGTGGAGTGCTTGCTGAAAGCCTTGTGTGCTCTTTCACCAGATTCAGAACTCCCTGTATTTGCTCCTTCGGGGTAGATTCGTTCCCCACGTGAAGTTCTTCCCACCAGGATACTGTAGAGGCGCTGGCAGGGGCGCTGCTGCTCTGTGCGGTCTGGAACGTCTCCGTGGCAGGCAGACAGATCACATCCTGGAAAGACACTTGGAAAAGCTGAGCAACGGGGCAGTGCTTAAAAAGAGTAACTGGGTGATCACCAAAATTAATTAAACGGACAGGCACTTTACCTTGGGACACGGTCACCAGACTCTTTGCTGTCCGTACGAAGGGATGATTCTCAATCTGGATGGGTTCTACTAGGGCTTGATAGTCCTGACCCTGGATCCCTAACACCGCACGGCACCACAGGATGATCTGAGAATTCGGAGGCAGGATTACTGGCCGGTTGTCCCGGATCCGAACAGTACAAATTTCCCCTTTTTTGTTGGCGAACCTTTGTTGAGCGCACAGCACGCTGATAGTCTTTTGAATGACCCTTCTGGAAACAGGCGAGGCTGAGGATATAGTTTGGTTCAATGCCTCAAGCACTTCGGAGTAACAGTTTTTAAGGACATTAGTCCCTAGGATCACAGGGTGTCCTCCTTTATCTCCTGCTTGTACCACAATCACACCTTGCTGTGGTAAGGTGGCCTCTCCCACCTGAAGAGTAGGTTCCCAGTACCTATGGACTTTCACTGGCTTCCCGTTGCTGGCAATGATATCTAGCCAGGACTCTGGTGGCAGGGTGAGGAGACTTGGATCCCAGAACTTGTCAAAGACAGGTCATTGGATGGTGGTGACCTGTGACCCCGTATCCAGAAGGGCTTCAAAGGGTATCCCGTTGATACATATTTTAATTTTTGGACGGGATCCCACGTATTTAGGAATCCAGCTTGGATCCTTTGGACCTACTGTTCTACCTCCCGAGGGGCGGTCCTCTGCCTCAGGGGTTGCCTGTTTAACTGCCAGCACATTGATTCAGTATGTCCATATTTTTTGCAATAGTGGCAAACAGGCTGCTTTCGGTTTCTAGACCGATAATTCGGCCGTCCATCAGGTTCTTTTGGGTATACATCCCTATATGCAGGTGGGAGCCTTGGAGGAAAAGGGCCTTCATCTTCCAACAGTATTGGTCTTTCCCACTCCTCTATTTTCTTGCATACTTTCTCTAAGCTCAGAGTAAGATGGTTCACTTGCTCCATTAGTGCTGCCACTACATCTGTTACTGGAGCCTGAGTGGCTTGACTGACTCCAGCCGGCCCCACATTGACAGTCTTTGAGACTCATGCAAGGCTGCTGGCCCTGCGGCCGGGTTTTGGCCTAGAATGCTGATGGCCAGCTCTTTAAAGCCCAAGAATGCACAATTGGGATGTTGGGCTGACAGCATCCTCAGTTGGCCCTTTAAATGCTCCGTACTTATACCTGCAATGAACTGTTCTCTAAGAGTCCTGTCCTCATCCTCAGCTTCCTTGGGGTCCACTTGGGGTCCTGCTGAAGAATCGCATTTTAACTTCGGACACCGTTCTGGCCTCAAATGTGGTGCCGAGGCGATCAAAAATCTGCTCCAGGGTACTCTTTTCAGAATGGGGCCAGGACATGACTTCCCTGTGGGCGGCCCCTTCTAACTGAGCTAGGTGGATCTCCATTTGTTGTTCAGCAGATATAGGATAGAGCCGGAACAAGGCCAGTATCTGGTCCCTAAAGTCCTTTAATTTATGGGCTTCCCCTGAATATCGTGGAAACCAGGGGGCCCCAAAATAATACGGCATGGTTAATGGCATCAGGCTTGATGCTGCCGCGGCGGCAGGTGCCCTATTGTCAGTTGTGGGCACCTCAAAAGGCATTTCTGGGGCCGCCTGCTCTGCTCCTTCAGGTGCGGACATAGTGTTACTAGGTGGGTATGGCCCTTTAAATGACAGCGGAGCTGACCGGAGCTGAAACGTCAGAGTCTTTTTTTTTTTTTGCCGCTAAGGGAGCATCCTCTCCGGTACCCTAGCAGTGTCACGGCCATGGCCATGACCGTGACTCCTTAACCGCATGCGGTTGCCTGCGGTTTGTTTTTGGTTGTTCAACCACAGGTGAGGGCTGCTTGTGTGTTGCCTCACTTGTGGTTGCCGCGGGCAACAAGTGGTTGGAGATTGTCGCACATAGCAGCCTGAGCTGGTGCTAGGCAGCTTGCGGCATCTTCATGCGGTTACACCTAGCTACCGCTTTGTTAGGTGTGTGTGTATGTATGTATGGTGTGCACTGTGTTTATGTTACGTGTGCACTGAGACCTTTCCCTTCACTGTGGCTGCTCGCAGCAACGTTTTGTATAGTGTGTACATGTGGTGGCAGTGTCCCGGCCTTCGGGCTGACTCCCAGGACATGGTAGCCACCCATGTCGTTGCTTGCGGCAACAGCCACAGTGTGACTTTCGTTTTGACACTTCCCCTTTAAGTTGGTGTTTTCCCTTCCCTGTGGTTTTGGAAGGGTTAACTCCCTTTCTGTGTGTATGAGTCACGGAGTGTGTCTGATTGTGTGGGTGTGGCCACTTAGGCCTATATAGCCTTGGTGTTTGGCATGGCTCAGTAGGTTGCTTCAGCCATGCTTAGCTGGAGCAGCCTCCTGTGTTTACCAACTGCCAGTGAGAGCCACCCTTGTGGTTCATAAATATTATGTCACATTAAGTTTATGTTCATCTTTATGTGTGATGTCTATGTGATGGTCTGTTGGGATTTTCCTATGTTGTTTAGTGCAGCTTATGGATCTGGATTCCTGTTTGCACAGGGATCCAGTCAGCAAGGCTGTGGCAGGTAGGTGGAACTCGGATAGTTCACCTGCCATATCCGTAAGTCTGTTTGTGTTCCCCTTTTCCCTGCAGCTTGGCCAGTGAGACCCCTGTTCCTCCGTGTCCAGTAGGAACAGGCCATCTTACCTTGACTCCTAGTCCAGGGACCGGTCGGAGGGTGAGTTAGGGATCCGAGGTTCCGGAGCATGGGTCCTCCTACCTTAAAGGTCGGCCCATGCAGCTAGGAGTTAGGGTCAGGTTAGGGACGCTTTGGGAGGTGACCTGCTCCCTAATCCTGTTGTCCTGGCCGAGCAGCCATAACATCACGTGGCATCGCACGGCTGAGGATTTTCCCCATCCTCAGCCGTGACAAGCAGGGATCGGAGCTGCTCCGGTATAATAATCAGAAGGGGGCCGGTGAAGGGTAAAGTTAGTACTTACTCCGGCGGTGCTCGCTCCAAGTCTCGCGAGATGCGTGGCTACGTCAGACGGGAGTCCCATGTTCAGCGTCAGAAGGTAGGCGCGGCCTCTTGCAGCTCCGGGATTCAGGTAGGCGGTACTTGTTCCCGACAGGGCGGCCTTTTCTTCCTCCTTGCAGGCTGGGCGGTAACTTCACCTTGTCCTTTTTCACGCCAAACGGGTACAACGAGGCACACTTTTAATCCGGTTAAGTTAAGCGGCCATCTTTGAGCAAAAATGCTGTCTATTCACTGACAGCAAGCGGTGGCCTTCCAACAGCAAAACAGTCCACAAAAAGCACAGTTTCACACCACAAATTGGTACAGTTCTCTGGCCCAGCAATTTTCAATAAACAGTGGGGCTTAGTCACTTTTTAGGTGGATAATGGCACACAGTTTTGTAATCTAACAATGGCGCGGATATGATCGTATCCTGTTCGTGACGCCAATTTATGCAGCACGCCAGACCTGCGGGGTATTGCGATAGTGAGGTCACAGTTATGGGCAATCGAGGGTTACTCACTTTTTGGAGGACTCTGGGCAGGCATGCGGCAATGAAGGAGAGGTAGACACAAGTTCCTCTGGGGCACACTCTGTATGTAGGGACTAGGCCTGATGGTGGATGAGGTGCCCTGGATGTTGCAGGTGTTTTGAATGCCTGGGGCAAGTTCCCTTTAAGGATCGTGACGCCAGTGCCTGTAACGGTGGCACACCGGTTTCCAGTAGCAATAAGTGAGGTACACAGCTGGTATGGTAAACCAAACGTTGCTTTACTTGGAAAACAGTCCAACTTTGTACAGAGATAATGATGCAGTTCCTTATATCAATGTTCCACAAGCAGGCTTACATTCAATTATATGGCAGGTATAATCTTGCAAGATACTTGGAGGGTAATACAATTAATGCTTCACAGCCCCGGCTGCACTATCTCCACAGCTATTCTGGCTGGCTGTATCCCAAGGCCCGGATGCCTAAATGCTGGCTTTAATCCTTGGTAAATAATCTTCCTCCCGTATTGACCCTTGGTTTTATCTTATAGTACCTCTGCCTATCAGCTTACTTGTCTGAGCTGGTTGTATTGCCTTTGCTTTGCTGGAGGATAACTACAGGTTTCTCCCAGGAGGTAAGTCCTTCTTCTGGGGTAATCTTCTGAGCTAAGCTTAGACTCAGGAACGACAGGCTGACTAGGTTACACTTCTAACCACCTGGACTGAACTAACTCTCCCCTGTCTGGGCCTACCTATATATACTTAGGGCTCTGTAGCCCCCTCTAATGTCTAGGAGGCTAAAATACACCCTAACAGGCCTGACACCCAGATAACACAGGGAAATGCATAATTAAACATCACAGTAATGCAAAAGACATGTTAACCCTTGTGTAGCGCCCACCTTTACCTAGTGGGACACTACATGTATACCTCTTCTCATATGTACAGCACTATGGAATGAATGGCGCTTTAATAATAAATAATAATAATAAAAATATTGTCCCCATAATGGACAAGAATAAATGCGTAATGCACATGGCCAGTATCTGTGTTTTGCGGACCGCTAAACAGCCAACGGTTGTGTGCATGAGCCCTTACTGTGTCATCTGCTGATCATTGTAACAATGGTGCATGTGGTCATCTCATTAAATGTCCCTATGGAAATAAATGTGTCTCCTGTCATTGCTCTGTTGTGTCCTGCCATGCTTCTTGTTCCTCTAGATTATTTTTAGGTGTTTGTCTGCGACACACACACATACAGTCCTGCTATAAACACACATAGCCTGCTATACACATATACAGTATTGCTATACATATACAGCCCTGCTATACACAGATACAGTCTGCTACATACCTACAGCTCTGCTACACACAGATACAGCTTTGCTATACACCTACAAGCCTGCTACACACACAGTTCTGCTGTACACACATACAGTACAGCTCTGCTACACACAGATACAGCTTTTACATATACGTACCTACTGGCCTGCTACACACACAGCTTTGTTATACACGCGTACATGCTCTGCTTCAGACATACAGCTATGCTACACATATACAGTGGGATGCGAAAGTTTGGGCAACCTTGTTAATCGTCATGATTTTCCTATATAAATCGTTGGTTGTTACGATAAAAAATGTCAGTTAAATATATTATATAGGAGACACACACAGTGATATTTGTGAAGCGAAATGAAGTTTATTGGATTTACAGAAAGTGTGCTATAATTGTTTAAACAAAATTAGGCAGGTGCATAAATTTTGGCACCACAAAACAGAAATGAAATCAATATTTAGTAGATCCTCCTTTTGCAGAAATTACAGCCTCTAAACGCTTCCTGTAGGCTCCAAAGAGAGTCTGGATTCTGGTTGAAGGTATTTTGGACCATTCCTCTTTACAAAACATCTTTAGTTCATTCAGGTTTGATGGCTTCTGAGCATGGACAGCTCTCTTTAAGTCACACCACAGATTTTCAATTATATTCAGGTCTGGGGACTGAGATGGCCATTCCAGAATGTTGTACTTGTTCCTCTGCATAAATGCCTTAGTGGATTTTGAGCAGTGTTTAGGGTCGTTGTCTTGTTGAAAGATCCAGCCCCGGCGCAGCTTCAGCTTTGTCACTGATTCCTGGACATTGGTCTCCAGAATCTGCTGATACTGAGTGGAATCCATGCGTCCCTCAACTTTGACAAGATTCCCAGTCCCTGCACTGGCCACACAGCCCCACAGCATGATGGAACCACCACCATATTTTACTGTAGGTAGCAGTTTTTTTTTTTTCCTCCATGCATAACGCCCCTTGTTATGGCCAAATAACTCAAATTTAGTTTCATCAGTCCACAGCACCTTATTCCAAAATGAAGCTGGCTTGTCCAAATGTGCTTTAGCCCACCTCAAGCGGCACTTTTTGTGCTGTGGGCGGAGAAAAGGCTTCCTCTGCATCACTCTCGCATACAGCATCTCCTTGTGTAAAGTGCGCCGAATGGTTGAACGATGCACAGTGACACCATCTGCAGCAAGATGATGTTGTAGGTCTTTGGTGCTGGTCTGTGGGTTGACTCTGTACGTGTAAAGGCAAGTTGTTTACTGTATAGACAGAAAAACAGGGCGCACCATAGGGTAAAAACGTTTGGGAATTTCAAGTTTACTCCAATTTAGGAGGCTCACCTTATAGGGTTGTGCAATTATAGGCACAACGCTATTGTAGACATGTCGGAGATAAGTTCAATCCCCAATATAGAGGTTGGTATGCAGCCACAGATGCAGGTGTCCTCGGATAAGCGTGCCTAGGCCCACACAGAGGATTGGAATGAAGTAAAAAGAAGGAGCATCCCTCGGCGCAAGGAACCAACCAAAGGCGGATGATGAATCTTCAAAAGTATTTATTGCAATCACACAACGCGTTTCGGGGAAAGGGTCCCCTTCATCAGGTGAAGAATATTGCATAACACATGGACAAACATGCTGGATATATATACACAAAAAATGGTCACATGCAAGAGAGGTCAGGGGGGAGGTGGGCGTCACCTCAAAAACCTCCCCAAACTGGAATCAAAGCAATCAATATACAAACTGGTGAAATAGGATACATACATATATTAACTGGCCCATTGGGCTTACAGGCTACTACATGAATGTATTTTATTCATTGACAAACAAAAACATCGCTTTGAGGTGCAGACCATCGCTGAGGAGGAGGAACAGCGTCACACAGGGTCACATGATCGCAGGTCCGATCATGTGACTTATGATGCAAATCTGTTGCTAGGTGACGTGACGCTTCCAAGCCGGCATGAGAGGAGGCTCGGCAGACGGAAGAATCAAGCGTCATGCTGCCTTCTTGATGCGATCAGCAGCGCTGTGGGAAGGTGCTTGTGAAGCCCTACTTCACTAGAAATGATTGATCCTCAGAGCAATATAATATATTAAAAGAACCAGAAAGAGGGGGGGGGGGATGAAAACATATTCCTACATAACTTCTGAAGGACTAAAAGGTATATTAATAGTGACATCATTATGAAATAGAAATAGAAATAGATCAATAGAAAATAGATAGATAAATAGATAGACGATGGGATCCAGGATGCATGATTATAAATATACATATAATACACATAATTAAGTATAATTAATTGAATGCAAAAAAATGCACTCTAAAAACGATAGATTTGGTATAAGCATAAAATATATTATAAAATATAAAAAGATCATGCAGGAAAATACCGTAAGTTAGTACAGGAGACATCCAATCTGTCCATCCTTACCATAAAAAATTGAATAAATGATTAATTTATTGGATTAGTTAAAAGATAGCACAATAAGAGAATATAATGTATAGGTATATATATATAAATAAATAAATGACATTCTGTAAATAATTAATAGTAATAGCAATATTGATAATTAAAAAAAAATTGATGATAAATAGCTATAATAGTAATAATAACAATAATACACTCAATCCGTTCTCCGTACAAAAATCATCAGTCTTGTGACCCTAAAGATGTGGGTTGACTCTGACTGTTCTCACCATTCGTCGCTTCTGTCTATCCGAGATTTTTCTTGGTCTGCCACTTCGAGCCTTAACTTGAACTGAGCCTGTGATCTTCCATTTCCTCAATATGTTCCTAACTGTGGAAACAGACAGCTGAAATCTCTGAGACAGCTTTCTGTATCCTTCCCCTAAACCATGATGGTGAACAATCTTTGTCTTCAGGTCATTTGAGAGTTGTTTTGAGACCCCCATGTTGCTACTCTTCAGAGCAAATTAAAAGAGGAGGGAAACTTACAATTGTCCCCCTTAAATACTCTTTCTCATAATTGGATTCACCTGTGTATGTACAGTCAGGTCCATAAATATTGGGACATCAACACTATTTTAACTTTTTTGGCTCTATACACCACCACATTGGATTTGAAATGAAACGAACAAGATGTGCTTTAACTGCAGACTGTCAGATTTAATTTGAGGGTATTTACATCCAAATCAGGTAAACGGTGTAGGAATTACAACAGTTTGCATATGTGCCTACCACTTGTTAAGGAACCAAAAGGAATGGGACAATTGGCTTCTCAGCTGTTCCATGGCCAGGTGTGTGCTATTCCCTCATTATCCCAATTACAATGAGCAGATAAAAGTTCCAGAGTTCATTTCAAGTGTGCTATTTGCATTTGGAATCTGTTGCTGTCAACTCTGAAGATGAGATCCAAAGAGCTGTCACTATCAGTGAAGCAAGCCATCATTAGGCTGAAAAAACACAACAAACAGTTTGGAACATTCTTAAAAAGAAGGAACGCACCGGTGAGCTCAGCAACACCAAAAGACCCAGAAGTCCACGGAAAACAACTGTGGTGGGTGACCGAAGAATTCTTTCCCTGGTGAAGAAAACAACCTTCACAACAGTTGGCCAGATCAAGAACACTCTCCAGGAGGTAGGTGTATGTGTGTCAACAATCAAGAGAAGACTTCACCAGAGTGAATACAGAGGGTTCACCACAAGATGTAAGCCTCAAAAACAGGAAGGCCAGATTAGAGTTTGCCAAACATCTAAAAAAATACTATGGACAGATGAGACTAAGATCAACTTGTACCAGAGTGATGGGAAGAGAAGAGTATGGAGAAGGAAAGGAACTGCTCATGATCCTAAGCATATCACCTCATCAGTAAAGCATGGTGGTGGTAGTGTCATGGCGTGGGCATGTATGGCTGCCAATAGAACTGGTTCTCTGGTATTTATTGATGATGTGACTGCTGACAAAAGCAGCAGGATGACTTCTGAAGTGTTTTGGGCAATATTATCTGCTCATATTCAGCCAAATGCTTCAGAACTCATTGGACGGCGCTTCAAAGTGCAGATGGACAATGACCCAAAGCATACTGCAAAAGCAACCAAAGAGTTTTTTAAGGGAAAGAAGTGGAATGTTATGCAATGGCCATGTCAATCACCTGACCTGAATCCGATTGAGCATGCATTTCACTTGCTGAAGACAAAACTGAAGGGAAAATGCCCCAAGAACAAGCAGGAACTGAAGACAGTTGCAGTAGAAGCCTGGCAGAGCATCACCAGGGATGAAACCCAGCGTCTGGTGATGTATATGCGTTCCAGACTTCAGGCTGTAATTGACTGCAAAGGATTTGCAACCAAGTATTAAAAAGTGAAAGTTTGATTTATGATTATTAAACTGTTCCATTACTTTTGGTCCCTTAACAAGTGGGAGGCACATATGCAAACTGTTGTAATTCCTGCACCGTTCACCTGATTTGGATGTAAATACCCTCAAATTAAAGCTGACAGTCTGCAGTTAAAGCACATCTTGTTTGTTTCATTTTAAATCCATTGTGGTGGTGTATAGAGCCAAAAATGTTAGAATTGTGTTGATGTCCCAATATTTGTGGACCTGACTGTAGGTCAGGGGTCACTGAGCTTACCAAGCCAATTTGAGTTCCAATAATTAGTTCTAAAGGTTTTGGAATCAATAAAATGACAACAGTGCCCAAATTTATGCACCTGCCTAATAGCACACTTTCTATAAATCCAATAAACTTCATTTCACTTCTCAAATATCACTGTGTGTGTCTCCTATATGATATATTTAACTGACATTTTTTATCGTAACAACCAACGATTTATACAGGAAAATCATAACCATTATCAAGGTTGCCCAAACTTTCGCATCCCACTGTACAGCTCTGCTACATACATACAGTTCTGTTACACGCACTTATCTTTAATAAAAGCTTACATTACCCAATAGTCCCTACAATATTTTATGCATGTTAAATAGTAGTGAATACACTGCTGCCATAATTTTAAGTGATGTTGATTAACCCCATATCAATGTCAGCTGTTCTAGTAGGATTTTCCTCACGTTTTCTTAGGGTACTTTCACACTAGCGTTTTTTCTGGATCCGACAGGGTCCAGCAAAAACGCTTCCATTACTAATAATGCAACCATCTGCATCCGTTATGAACGGACCCGTTGTTTTATCTGTAGCATAGCCAAGACGGATCCATCATGAACTCCATTGAAAGTCAATGGGAGACGGATCCGTTTTCTATTGTGGCAGATTGTGGCAGAGAAAACTGATCTGTCCCCATTGACTTACATTGTGTGTCAGAACGGATCCATTTGGCTCAGTTTCGTCAGACGGACACCAAAGCAGAATGGAGACGGAATGGAGGCAAACTGATGCATTCTGAGCGAATCCGTTTCCATTCAGAATGCATTATGGCAAAACTGATCCGTTTTGGACAACTTGTGAGAGCCCTGAACGGATCTCACAAACGGAAAGCCAAAACGCCAGTGTGAAAGTGGCCTTAGTTGCATTTTACAGCAAAAGCCGATTACAGCACATCAAAGGGATTTCATGGAAGGTATCAGTCAGGAGAAAGGTACAAACAAAATTTGCCAAGGCATGTACCTTTGAACACAGTGAAGACAGTCATAAAAAAGTGGATAAAAGTTGGCAAAATGTGGCATACCAAACTGGATGTTTCTCAACAATTAATGAAAAGACAGAGATAAAACTGGTCCAGGAGGCTGCCATGAGGCCTACAGCAACATTAAAGGAGCTCTTGGTTGTGTACTGCATATGACAAAAATCTCCTGTATTCTCCATATGTCTGGGCTGTGAGGTAGGGTGGCATGATGGAATCCTCTTCTTACCAAGAAAAACTTTTTTTTTTTTTGTCAAAGCATACACTTGCCAGAAGCATGTGGGAAAACATCTTATGGTTAAACTTTTTGGTCATAATTCCAAAAGGTATGTTTGGCACAAAGCGATCACAGCTCATCACTAGGGATTTGCAAATCGACTTTGCATGAAACATCCGAAGTCAATTTGCATAAAACTTTATTTCAATACTGTAAGGAGCGAGCGCTCCATACAGTATTAGAATATATTGGCTCCTATGAGCCGAAGTTATTACTTCACGAAGTCTCGCGAGACTTCGGGCAATAACTTTATAAATTGATTTCTACTGTAAATTAACATTTCCCCAACTCAGGTTCGGTTCCAAGGAACCACTTCCAAGGTACCACTTGAAAAGTAGCCAATACATTCTAATACTGTACGGAGCGCTTGCCCTGTACAGTATTGAAATGAAGTTTTATGTGAATCGACTTCAGATGTTTCATCTGAAGTCAATTCTTTCATCCCTACTCATCACCAAGAACACCATGCCCACAGTGAAACATGGTGTAGGCGGCATTATGCTTTGGGGCTGTTTTTCTGCAGCTGGAACTGGGGCTTTAATCAAGGTGGCAGGAATTATCAACAGCTCAAAATATCAGTCAATTTTGGCACAAAACCTTTAGGCCTCTGCTGATAAGCTGAAGAGAAATTTCACCTGTCAGCATGACATCTTAAAGCATGCCTTCACATAGACAAAAGTATGGCTTCATGTGAAGAAGATTAGCGTTTTGGAATTGTCCAGCCAGAGCACAACCTGAATCTAGTTGAAAATATATGGGTTGACCTGAAAAGGGCTGGTCACAGGACAGGAGATGCCCTCGCAATCTCAGATTTGGAGCACTTCTGCAAGGAGGAGCAGGCAAAGATTGCATAGTCAAGAAGTGTCATGCTGATAGTCTTCTACCCAAAAAGACTGAATGCTGTCATAAAGTCAAATTATACTTAAAGTATCTTATTAGTTTAAGGGTGTGCATATTTATGCAACCACTTTATTTTGGTTCTTTATTTTTATTTCTCCACCCTAAAAGATTTCAGCTTGTTTTCAATTGAATTGTACAGATTATTAGTGACATTAAATAAATGATTCTTCTTGGGCAGATTTGTTTACATGACAAAATCTTGCCATTTTAACAGGGGTGTGTGTAGTTTTTATATCCTTGGTAGGTGAGTCCAGAAAGATTTAACTTCAGTTCTTAAAGAACTCAGTTCAGTTATTGCCGTGCCCCTGTTCATAATTTTTTTTAATATTCTCTAGTAAGTGCAGTGACAAGTGCCTGACGCAATTTTCAAAAAGGGCTCTAGGTCTTTACCATGTCATTATAGACCAGTAAATTAACTTTCATTGTGGTAAAAGTGTTTGAAGGACTCTTAAAGGGGTTATCCGACTTAAATAAATCTATTCTAATTGCTTTTATTGTAGACCAGTGAAAGTTTATTAAAATCGCTTTTATCACCTATCTATCACTATTTGGCCAGTTCAGTTCAGGGTCATGTGACCCCCGACGTCAGCAAGCCTGCTCTGCTGATGACGTTTCGTTTACAAGCTTCTCCCTGCTTGAGGGAGTGTCCAGGCTCTGTAAACGAAACGTCAGAGCCTCTGGTGCACTCCCCCCTCCAGCTCTTCTAACACTGCCTCGGCTCAGAGCCTCTGGTGCCCTCCAGCTCTCCTCACACTGCCTCTGCTCTGCTCTGCTGATGACGTCTCGTTTACAGCCGTCTCCCTGCTTGAGGGAGTGGCCAGGCTCTGTAAACGAAACGTCAGAGCCTCTGGTGCCCTCCCCCCTCCAGCTCTTCTCACTGCCTCGGCTCTGGTATGCGATCGCTCATGCACAGTACATACCAGAGCCGAGGCGATATCTTCTCCGGCAGCACAGGGTATGTTATTCCACCTGCATTCACTGGAGCTAGAGGTGGCAGTTTGTAAACGTTCCCCTCTGCATCTGGGGATCGTTATTACAGCCCTGCCCCCCCCTCCCCCACACTAGTACACATTGAACACCCCCTGGGAAATATAAATAAATAATTGGCCATCATTATTATTATCATCATCATCATCATTATCCAGTTATATAAAATCCTTATCTGCCACCAATATATGTATTTATCTAAGCAATATCCATATTGAATATAAATTTGAATAATATAGATATTGCTTAGATACAGATACTGATAATGATATTTTCACACTAGCGGACGGATCCGTTATTGCAATGCATTTCTAGACGGATCCGCACCTACAAATGCTGTCAGTTGTCACACTGATCGGCGGATCCAGCAGGCACACAGCTCCGACGATGGAGCTGCATTGCGGATCCGGCGTTGCAAAACAACTGAAGGACGGATCCGTCCTTCCGGTCTGCGCATGCGCAGAACATGAATACTGTGAAAAAGACTACCAGAGGGATCCGTCCATCCACATGGCAAGCGGATAGACCGATCCGTTATTGCAATGCATTTCTAGACTGATCCGCACCTGCTCCGATGATGGAACTGCCTGCCGGATTACACTAATGCTAGTGTGAAAGTACCCTAAAAAGTCGGAAATCCAGTACTTTTAGTCAAGCGGCAGCTCGCTGTGCACTGCCGTGCTGCGCCATAGCTCCACCACCGTCCCCTTTATAGTCAATGGGGACAGAGCGGCAGTCCAGCGGCACGGCCAAATAGCGGCAGGGCGGATCTGACAGGGTGAACAGCCTGTTGGATCGATCCTGCCTCTAGTGTGAAAGTACCCTTAGGCTCCATTCACACATCCGCAAATGGGTCCGCATTCGTTCCGCAATTTTGTGGAACGGGTGCGGACCCATTCATTTTCTATGGTGACGGAATGGATGCGGACAGCACACAGTGTGCTGTCTGCAGCCGCATTTGCGGAGCGCTGCCCCGATCTTCAGGTGCGCAGTTCCGCAAAAGATAGAACATGTCCTATTCTTGTCCGCAGCTTGTGGATCCGCAATTTGTGGGTCCGCGACACACAACGTACGTGTGAATGGAGCCTTAGTGTGATCTGGCAGGCAGTTCCGTAGTCAGAGCTGCCTGCCGGATCTGCCGATCGGTTTGTCAACTGACAACATTTGTAGACTAATCCGTGTGCGGATCCGTCTAGAAATGCATTGCAAGAACGGATCCGTCTACGAATGCACCGAAAGGATGGATCCGTCGATCCACTTGCCATGTGGATGGACGGATCCCTCTGGCAGTCTTTTTCTCAGTTTTCCCGGTCTGCGCATGCAGCAGAGCTGTGTGTACAGGGTGTGTAGTATAGCATGTAGCAGAGCTGTGTGTGTACAGGGTGTGTAGTATAGCATGTAGCAGAGCTGTGTGTGTACAGGGTGTGTAGTATAGCATGTAGCAGAGCTGTGTGTGTACAGGGTGTGTAGTATAGCATGTAGCAGAGCTGTGTGTACAGGGTGTGTAGTATAGCATGTAGCAGAGCTGTGTGTGTACAGGGTGTGTAGTATAGCATGTAGCAGAGCTGTGTGTACAGGGTGTGTAGTATAGCATGTAGCAGAGCTGTGTGTACAGGGTGTGTAGTATAGCATGTAGCAGAGCTGTGTGTGTACAGGGTGTGTAGTATAGCATGTAGCAGAGCTGTGTGTGTACAGGGTGTGTAGTATAGCATGTAGCAGAGCTGTGTGTACAGGGTGTGTAGTATAGCATGTAGCAGAGCTGTGTGTACAGGGTGTGTAGTATAGCATGTAGCAGAGCTGTGTGTACAGGGTGTGTAGTATAGCATGTAGCAGAGCTGTGTGTACAGGGTGTGTAGTATAGCATGTAGCAGAGCTGTGTGTGTACAGGGTGTGTAGTATAGCATGTAGCAGAGCTGTGTGTGTACAGGGTGTGTAGTATAGCATGTAGCAGAGCTGTGTGTACAGGGTGTGTAGTATAGCATGTAGCAGAGCTGTGTGTACAGGGTGTGTAGTATAGCATGTAGCAGAGCTGTGTGTGTACAGGGTGTGTAGTATAGCATGTAGCAGAGCTGTGTGTGTACAGGGTGTGTAGTATAGCATGTAGCAGAGCTGTGTGTGTACAGGGTGCATGCAGCAGTGTAGCATAGCAGGAAGTCTGGTAGGGACTCGGTGACACGATTCTTTTGACTAATAAACTCTCAGACAATTCTCTGAGTCCCTGCAATAACTATAGCCACTACATCACAGTCTGCTCCACTGCATTCACTGCAGCAGAGCTGTGTTTGCCAGGAGCAAGTCCCTCCTGACCTTCGGTTCACTTGAGAGCCGACTCAGCAAGTGAACCAAAGATTCGATGAGCTGAGCATGCGCATTGATCTTCAGTTCACTTGCTTCTGCCGGCTCAGGAAGTGAACCGAAGATCCGATTCATGAATCAGTTCTTTTGAGTGAACTGATTCAAATGAACCGCTTCATGAAAAAGATCCGAACTTCCCATCTCTACTGTACAGCTGCAATGTGACAGGAAGATCTTCTGCCCTGTGTGTGTATTTTTTATTTTTTTGCAAAGTGCAGAGCAGGGTGAAGGAAAGGTCAGGTTGTTCACGCCCAGAAATATTCATGAGGCAGAGCTCAGGCCTTGTTGTTACACGCCCCCTCAGCATGTACTTCAGCATGTAAACAAAGCAATGACAGAACCATGAAAAGGTGGACATATGGGTTTTAACTTGATGAAATCTAGCTTAACCAAATTAGGCTACTTTCACACTAGCGTTCGGAGCGGATCCGTCTGATGTTTCATCAGACGGATCCGCTCCGATAATGCAGACGTTCGCATCCGTTCAGAACGGATCCATCTGCATTAAAACTTAGAAAATTTTCTAAGTATGAAAGTAGCCTGAGCGGATCCGTTCAGACTTTACATTGTAAGTCAATGGGGGGCGGATCCGCTTGAAGATTGAGCCATATGGTGTCATCTTCAAGCGGATCCGTCCCCATTGACTTACATTGTAAGTCTGGACGGATCCGCTCGCCTCCGCACGGCCAGGCGGACACCCGAACGCTGCAAGCAGCGTTCAGGTGTCCGCTCACTGAGCGGAGCGGAGGCTGAGCGCTGGCAGGCGGATGCATTCTCAGTGGATCCGCCTCCACTGAGAATGCATTGGGGCCAGACGGATGCGTTCGGGGCCGCTCGTGAGCCCCTTCAAACGGAGCGCACGAGCGGACACCCGAACGCTAGTGTGAAAGTAGCCTTATATGTATATCCTGATGGATTTTAAGTGTTTTTTTTTTTTTTATTAACTCTGATAACCCCTTTAAGGGACGATACAGTATAGAAGAATAGGTAGCGTCCAGCAATTTGAAAAATGATGTTTTAATCCAAGAAAAGAAGTACAAGCAACCCAGAAGTGCAACGTTTCGGGTATGCTTGAGGAAGGCTAAGGTATAGCCAAAACATTGCACTTCTGGTTTGCTTGTTCTGCTTTTCTTGGATTAAAGCATCATTTTTTCAAATTGCTGGATGCTACCTCTTCTATACTGGATCTAATGGAGGAGCTTTTGGATACCACTCTGGAGGCACGTATTTAGATTTCAGGACTTCATCTTCTGGCAGGTGCTGTATTTATTTTCTTTATACACTCTTAAGGGACGATAGACAGGAGTATGTGACCATAAGTAATATTATAAGTGATAGCCAGCACGAGTTTACCAAGGACAGAAGTTTTCTTTTTGGGTGAATAGAAGTCTGGACAGAGGGGCAACTGTGGATGTAGTGTTCTGGGACTTTACAAATGCTTGGGCCATTACTGTCTCTCCAAGATGTTTCATAGGTAAAATAGCGTCTATAGGATAAAAAGTATAGTAATGTAAGTCAGTTCCAAGCGGTCAAATAAATAAAGGAATCCATGCTGTTTGCAGATGGAAAAACAAGTACAGACCATTCCAGTTGTTCTTTAATTTCATAAACTCCAAAACGTCCCCATGCAGTGAACATCTAAATGCTGCCAGTCACCGTTCTCTCGTTGCTAATGGCAACCTCACTCACCTGCATGCTCCTCTGGTCTCTCTTTGGTGGAAAACAGGAAAAAGCACACAAATAGTGAAGCACTACACAAAACATTTTATGCAGGTTTATTATACTCTCAAAACTCAGGAATATAAACTGGCACATTTATAGAAACACATCTCTCCAAACAAATCCGCCCTACCTAGGTTTCACAAATGCTTCATCAGGGCTACCATATTCCACTTTACCTTGCTCCTTGGTATATATACACATCCCTTCACTTCCTGTTGTAATCTAATAGGTCATGCATACAATTAAATTTAATAACACATTTAATCCTTTAAAAATCCTATATCCTATAAAAACACCATAGACAATTAAATCTTTATATACAAATATAAAATAAACTGCTTTTGATTTTTACTGCCAGTCAGGTGACTAGGTGAGTCTGGTTTTGCTTTAGACTGAGTGACAGCTCAATCAGCCTTTTCTATTGCAACTTGTATGTTGGTCCAGTGGTCGCCGAGTCTATAAACCTATCAGATCTTGATTCCATTACTCGATGCCGTATGTTAATCCCTTTCTGGCAGTACATTATTGCCAGTTATAGGTTTTCACTCCCTAGCTGTGCTCCTAGTTCTTCTGTTCTGTTTGCTTTTGGATTGATTATTGTATTGACCTCTGCTTGCCTTTGACCACTCTCTCGTGATTTGGTACTGTGTTTCCTGTCTGGTTCTGACTTCGGCTTGGTTATTTTGACTACCCTCTGTTGTCTGATTTGGTACTGCATTGTTAGCCCGTTTCTGACCCATTCCTCTACGACTTCATCTTTGTGTAGTTTATTCGGTGTTTGTGTCAGTCGGGCACTTAGCAGAGTAGGGAACGTTGACCAGTTCCGGACTTGCCACCTAGGGCTTGCAAGTAGGCATAGAAATTGGGCTGGGTTCCATTTAGTGCTGGTACCCTTTTGTTTGGTACCTGGGTACCAAAGCCGACTTCGGATCCCAGTTTTAAAATGGTTTTCAAGTTGAATAATCGAAGTCTAAATTCATTCAACAAAGTCTCGTGAGAGTTTGGACATAACAAATTTCCCCTCTGCAGAGCCCACAATTTGAATGCTGTACAGAGATGGATTCCCGTACAGCATTCAAACTCGTACCGAACTTTGGGATTTTTGGACCCCAAACCCGAACATTTCTTGGTGCTTTCTTGGTGCTTTTTGAAAGGCTGTAGAACAGCCAATCAACAAGCGGTTAACTGTCTGACCTTAGAAGCCATCACAGCCATGCCTACTAATGGCATGGCTGTGATTGGCCAGTGTAGCATGTGACCCAGCCTCTATATAAGCTGGAGTCACGTAGCGCTGCACATCACTCTGCTGTGTTTAGTGTAGGGAGAGGATGCTGCTGGTGATTTCAGGGAGAGAATAGGACTGAATCTTTGCTCAAAATCTGAATCTAACTCAGCGATCTACATACATTGTGTTTTGTGGGTGCAGGGCACAATTTTTTTTATCCTGCCCTGAACCCAGTGACCGAAAAAAATAACTTTAATAAGTCAGGTGGGCGGCGGCAGCGGCCATTTTATGCAAGCTCAGTGCACTAGCACTGCATCTGAGCTTTTGGGACATTGAAAATCCCAATTTGTTGGGCAATTTACAACATCTAGTGCATTTGCAGGCTTAGTCAGTGTGCAATTTAAGCTAGAAATACAGCCATCATTTTCTGGGTTTTTAAAAACACACTTTTTTGCCAAAAAACACTATTTTCCTGATCTGCAAGTGTTAAATTCAAGTTTAATATATACAGCTTTCATATTCTGTTACCAAAAAAAACACTTTTTTGGCAATCTACAACATCTGGATTAGTCAGTGTGCAATTTAAGCTAGAAATACAGCCATAATTTTTTTGATTTTTAAAAACACTTTTTTTTTTGCCAGATTCCACTATTTTTCAGGCCTTGCAGCATCGGCACGTGTGAAATTCCAGGGTTATATACTGCTGTCAAATTCGGTTATAATAAATTATTTGGGCAAAAAAAAATTTGTTGGCAGCCTTTGCTGCAGGTGTCATTGTGAGATACTGCCTTTACATACTGTCTTTCTATTGAGTTATTTGAAATAAAGCCATTTTGGGCACAATTCTTTGATAGCGTCCTAGTGTGGATCAGGGCATGTGAGATACACCCTTTAAATACAGTGGTTCTATTCAGGTATTTGAAATACAGCCATTTTGAGCCAACACATTTAATTGCGGCCTAGTGTGGATCAGGGCGTGTGAGATACACCCTGTATATACAGGGGTTATATTCAGATATTTGAAATACCGCCATTTGGTGCACAAATCTTTAATTGAGGCCTACTGTGGGTCAGGCCTTGTGAGATACACCTTGTATATACAGGGCTTATATTCTTTCATTAATAAAACACCCTTTTTGGGGCAAAATACACAATATTTCAGGCCTTGCAGCATCTTGACGTTTGAAATTCCAGGGTTATATACTGCTGCCATATTCAGTTATTAAACAAACACCCCTTTGGGCAAAAAAAAGTTTATTTGGCAGCCTTTGCTGCATATGTCATTGTGAGATACACCCTTTATACATTTGGGTTATATTCAGATATTTGAAATACCGCCATTTGGTGCACAAATCTTTAATTGAGGCCTACTGTGGGTCAGGCCGGGTCAGGCCGTGTGAGATACACGCTTTTAATACAAGGGTTTGATTCAGGTATTTGAAATACAGCCATTTTGGGCAAACAAATCTTTAATTGAGGCCTAGTCTGGTTCAGGCCGTGTGAGATACACCCTTTAAATACAGGGGTTTGATTCAGGTATTCAGCCATTTTGGGCAAACAAATCTTTAATTGAAGCCTAGTCTGGTTCAGGCCGTGTGAGATACACCCTTTAAATACAGGGGTTTGATTTAGGTATTTGAAATACAGCCATTTTGGGCAAACAAATCTTTAATTGAGGCCTAGTCTGGTTCAGGCCGTGTGAGATACACCCTTTACATACAGGGGTTTGATTCAGGTATTTGAAATACAGCCATTTTGGGCAAACAAATCTTCAAATAAAGCCTAGTCTGGTTCAGGCCGTGTGAGATACACCCTTTAAATATAGGGGTTTGATTCAGGGATTTGAAATACAGCCATTTTGGGTAAACAAATCTTTAATTGAGGCCTTTTCTGGTTCAGGCCGTGTGAGATAGACCCTTTAAATACAGGGGTTTGATTCAGGTATTTGAAATACAGCAATTTTGGCCAAACAAATCTTTAATTGAGGCCTAGTCTGGTTCAGGCCGTGTTAGATACACCCTTTAAATACAGAGGTTTGATTCAGGTATTTGAAATACAGCAATTTTGGCCAAACAAATCTTTAATTGAGGCCTAGTCTGGTTCAGGCCGTGTTAGATACACCCTTTAAATACAGAGGTTTGATTCAGGTATTTGAAATACAGCCATTTTGGGCAAACAAATCTTTAATTGAGGCCTAGTCTGGTTCAGGCCGTGTGAGATACACCCTTTACATACTGTCGTTCTATTCTACTATTAATTATACACCCATTTTTGGGCAAGATCCTAAATTCGAGAAATATGAGGAGAGCGTCAAATAAGGGACGTGGCCCAGGTCGTCGTGCTGCTGGTGGAGCTCCTGTTGCAGGGAGAGGACGTGGTCGATCTGTACCAGCTACACGCACAAGTGAAAACCCTCAGGTGCGAGTAGGCAACAGAACCTGCAGCTTTATTTGGTCATGCTAATGCGGCTCTACGAATGCTGAGGCCTGAACAAGTACAGGCGATAGTAAATTGGGTTGCTGACAGTGGATCCAGTTCCTTCACATTGTCTCCCACCCAGTCTCCTGCTGAAAGACCACAGTTGGCATCTGCAGCCGATGTCCATCAGTCTTTCACCTCAGCCCCTTGCAAATCAGCCAAGCAGTCTGAGCCCCAAGTCATGCAGCAGTCTCTTCTGCTTTTTGATGACTCTGTTAGCAGGGTTTCCCAGGGCCATCCACCTAGCCCTGCCCCAGAAGTGGAAGAGATTGAGTGCACCGATGCCCAACCACTTTTCTTTCAAGATGAGTACATGGGAGGACCATCGCAGCACGTCACGGATGATGACGAAACACAGGTGCTAACTGCTGGGGCTTTCGAAAGTGTGCAGACCGACAAGGAGGGCAGGGGTGGAGACTGGGTGGAAGATGATGTGGAGGACGATGAGGTCCTCGACCCCACATGGAATCAAGGTCATGCGAGTGAGCTATGTAGTTCGGAGGAAGAGACGGTGGTCGCACAGAGCCACCAACACAGCAGAAAAGGGAGCAGGGTGCAAAAGCGGAGTGGCCGTCCTCTAGACAGTACGCCTGCTACTGCCCACCGCAGCAAGGGACCGAGCACACCAAAGCCAGCTCCAAGGAGTTCCCTGGCATGGCAGTTCTTCAGACAATGTGCTGACGACAAGACACGAGTGGTTTGCATGCTGTGCAATCAGAGCCTGAAGCGAGGCATAAACGTTCTCAACCTGAGCACAACCTGCATGACCAGGCATTTAAGTGCAAAGCAGGAGCTGCAGTGGAGTAGACACCTAAAAAACCAAGAAAGGTCTCTGGCTCCTCCTGCTTCCTCTTCTGCTGCAGTCTCGGCCTCTTAATCCACCTCTGGAGTAACAGTGCCACCTGCCACCCCACAAACAGAGGATCTGCCAGTAACACCAACACCTGGGTCACCAAGCATCTCCACAATGTCCCACGGAAGCGTTCAGCTCTCCATCTCCCAAACGCTGGAGAGGAAGAGGAAGTACCCCCCTACTCACCCGCGATCCCTAGCCCTGAATGCCAGCATTTCTAAATGACTGGCCTTTGAAATGCTGTCATTCCGTCTGGTGGAGACGGATAGTTTTAAAGGCCTTATGGCGGTGGCTGTCCCACAGTACGTCGTACCCAGCCACCACTACTTTTTTAGGAGAGCCATCCCTTCCCTGCACAACCAAGTAGGGGACAAAATCAGGTGTGCACTGCGCAACGCCATCTGTGGCAAGGTGCACCTCAATACGGATACGTGGACCAGTAAGCACGGTCAGGAACGTTATATCTCCATAACAGCACACTGGGTAAATGCAGTGGCGGCTGGGCCTGAGGCGGATAGCAGTTTGGCGCATGTCCTTTCACCACCGAGGATTGCAGGGCGCTTCAGTTTGCCTCCTGTTGCTTCCTCCTCCTACTCTGCTTCCTCATCCTCTACCAGCTCCTCATCCAGTCAGCGTAAAACCTTCACCACCAACTTCAGCACAGCCAGGGGTAAACGACAGCAGGCAGTTTTAAAACTTATCTGTTTGGGGGACAAACCCCACACCGCGCAGGAGCTGTGGACGGGCTTTGAACAACAGACCGATGAGTGGTTTGTGCCAGTCAGCCTCAAGCCCGGCCTGGTGGTGTGCGATAATAGGCGAAATCTCGTAGCAGCTCTGGGACTAGCCGGTTTGACGCACATCCCTTGCCTGGCGCATGTGCTGAATTTGGTGGTGCAGAGATTCCTTAAAAATTACCCCGATATGTCAGAGCTGCTGCATAAAGTGCGGGCCGTCTGTGCGCGCTTTCGGCGTTCTCACCCTGCTGCTGCTCGCCTGTCAGCGCTGCAGCGTAACTTCTGCCTTCCCGTTCACCGCCTTATATGCGACGTGCCCACAAGGTGAAACTCCACCTTGCACATGCTGGCCAGACTGTGCGAGCAGCAGCAGGCAATAGTGGAGTTTCAGCTGCAGCACGCACGGGTGAGTCGCTCGGCGGAAAAGCACCATTTCACCACCAATGACTGGGCCTCCATGCGAGACCTGTGTTCCTTGTTGCGCTGTTTCGAGTACTCCACCAACATGGCCAGTGCCGATAACGCCGTTCTAAGCGTTACTATCCCACTTCTATGCCTCCTTGAAAAAACGCTCCTGGCGATGATGGAAGCGGATGTGGCACAGGAGGAGGAGGAGGAAGAGGGATCATTTCGTAGGGTTTCCGGCCAGTCATTCACAAGTGGCTCCGAGAGTGGGTTCCTGCACCCACAAACGCCAGGTACACAATTGTCCAGCCAGGGCACAGTTCTGGAGGATGACAAGGTGGAGGATGAGGAGGAGGAGGAGATGGAGAAGGAGGAACCATGTTCACAGCAGGGTGGCACCCAGACCAGCTCATGGTCATTACTGGTGCGTGGCTGGGGGGATACAGAGGACACAGACAATACACCTCCCACAGAGGACAGCTTTTCGTTGCCTCTGTGCAGCCTGGCACACATGAGCGATTACATGCTGCAGTGTCTCCGGAACGACCACCGAGTTGCCCACATTCTGACTTGTGCCGATTACTGGGTGGCCACGCTGCTGGATCTCCGTTGCAAGGACAACGTACTGTCCTTAATTCCCTCACTGAAGCGTGATTGTAAGATGCGCGAGTACAAGCGCACGCTGGTAATCGCGCTACTGGTGGCATTCCCACTTGACAGCGGGGGCACAGTGGAAGCACAAGGCGAAGGCAGAGGATGAGGAAGAGGTCGCCAACGCAGCTGGGGCACCACCAGCACCTCAGAAGGCAGGGTTAGCATGGCCTAAATGTGGAAAAGATTTGTCAGCACGCCTCAACAACCAGCACCACCAGCTGATATGGAACGTCTTAGCAGGAGGTAGCATTTCACCAACATGGTGGAGCAGTATGTGTGCAGACGCCTACACGTACTGAATGACGGGTCTGCCTCCTTCAACTTCTGGGTCTCCAAATTGGGCACATGGACTGAGCTTGCCCTTTACGCCTTGGAGGTGCTGACCTGCCCTGCAGCCAGTGTATTATTTGAACTTGTGTTTAGCACGGCAGGGGGCGTCATCACAGACAAGCGAAAACGCCTGTCCACAGCCAATGTGGACAAGCTCAACGTTCATTAAAATGACTTAGGAATGGATCCCTCAGGACTTGTCCGTACCTTGTGCAGTATAGACATGTATACTGGCACTAACCAGCCATTGTTATACTGCAGCGCAATTGCTCATTCTTGTATTTTGGGTATTTCACACTCTTTTAGATTGTACCCTAGTTTTAAAAAATTAAATTAAAACCAAAAACCTCTGTAGGCTACATCGTCCTCCTCCACCGCCGCTTCCACCTACTCTGCTACGTCCACCGCCTCCTCAAACTCCTACTCCATATGGAACTCCACCTCATAAATCAATTTTTTTTTTATTTTATTGGTACGTATTTTATTTTATATCATTTCACTACTTTGTCAGTTACATTTTCGGGTAAAATTTACCAATTTTTGGGTGTATAGTACCACTGCTATACCTAGTAGACAGTGTTCTGCTTCGCGTTATTGAACTGTTGTATAACACTAGTCAGACAGCTTAACAATAATTCAGAAGTCAAGAAACGTGAGACATCAGATCTGTATGTATTCTCTTTTCTGAATAACTTTGTAAAACTACAATATAAACATAAACAAAACATATGTGTCAGTACATTACATATAATACAGCAGCCTCACTCCATCAGTAGGAGTACTCACAGACAATTCCATCATTAGTCCAGGAATAGATCAAGAGCTCCTCTGCATGCAGCCTGCCACATCCAAGAGCAGTGATGAAATGGAGGAAATACAGTTCCAGGTTAAAGGTTACTGCCTCTGACTCAGAGAACAATACACTTCCTGTAAAGTTCTGGCGAAGTAGAAACTAACTCTGACCACTAGATGGCAGCAACGTCAAACATAACATTTCAGTATAATCTTTACAGCACATTACATCCATTTATTATGCACAAAATGAGCAGAACACTCCCTGTCTGGCATTAATTATTATGTCACTACCTAAATAACTACTGCTATGCAGGAAAAACATATAAACAGGAAATAGAATCCTAGCTAATCGGAAACTAAAACTATAATGTCAGTTATAGGTCTAAGATAGATTTTGGAAGTCCCATTCTTTGCAATCTTGACCTCCACCTTCCTAACCTTGCCATCCCTGCTTGGTAGAGCATTGACAATAAGTCCTACAGGCCACTCGTTCCTGCTCTCTTGGCTGTCTTTCAACAGAACAACATCACCCACTTTTACATTTGGGCGATCCTCAGTCCATTTCCTACGGCGTTGCAGATTGGACAGATACTCCCTCTTCCATCTTTTCCAAAAGGTGTCTGCCAAGCATTGTACTTGCTTCCATTGTTTTGCATGAACTTGTGTTGTACTTATGGTTCCGGATGGAGCAGACAAAGAGTTCACTTTTTGAGTCAACAACATTGCTGGGGTAAGGACCATAGGTGTATCTGGGTCTGAGGACACAGGAACTATAGGCCTGGCATTCATAATAGCTGTAACCTCTGCCATAAAGGTGCTTAAAGCCTCATGGGTCAAGTGAGCGGTTTTAGTTTGTAGCAACATAGCGTCCAAGATTCGCCTGGCAATACCTATAAGTCTCTCCCAGACACCACCCATGTGTGAAGAGTGCGGAGGATTAAAGACCCATGTACATCCTCTGTCTTGGAGAAAGTCTTGCAATTGTGATTCGCTGGCACAAATGTTAAGTTCCTTGCAGGCTCCTACAAAGTTTGTTCCTCTGTCAGAACGGAGCAGTTTTGCTGGGCCACGAATTGAGAAGAATCTCCTCAAGGCATTAATAAAGCTTGATGTTGACATGGTTTCAAGTAGCTCTATGTGAACAGCTCGGGTGGACAAACAAGTGAAAAGGACTGCCCATCGTTTACTGTCTGCGCTGCCTCCTCTAGTGCGGCGAGTTAAAACAGACCACGGACCAAATACATCTAAGCCCACATTGGTGAAAGGTGGTTGAGCAATTACTCTGTCCTCTGGTAGCTCTGCCATCTTTTGACTTTGTAACCTTCCTCGCAGCTTGCGACAGATGACACATTTGTGTATGACGGCTGATACCAAGCGTTTGCCACCAAGAATCCAGAAACCTGCGGATCTAATAGCACCCTCTGTGATGTGCCGCCCTTGGTGAACTACATGTTCATGATAGTACCTAACAAGCAGTGTCGCAATGTGGTGATCATAAGGTATAATGACAGGCTGTTTCTCTTCCTCTGAAAGTTCTGCAAGAGACAAACGTCCACCTACTCTCAACAACCCATTTTTGTCTAAAAAGGGGCTAAGCTTCCTAAGACGGCTTAGTTTTGGGAATGTCTTTTGTTTTTTGATGCAGTCAATTTCCTTCTGGAAATGTTTGTTTTGAACAGAAGAAATTATAACAGACTTTGCCTGAGTAAGTTCTTCTAGATTGACCTGTTCATGGAAACTTTCCCACCTTCTGACCTGATTGCTGCTGGTTCCCTTCTGGAAGGTTCTAGCGACATGGATGAGTCTGGCTAGGGTCTTAACTAATATCTTCCAGCAAGAAAATCTATTAAAGCAATGTGAGTGAAGTGTGGCTTCAGAAGCTCTGGTGCTGAAGCTTGTAATTTCAAATCTGATTTCAGGGTCAGCTTCAGGCTCTATGAGTGGAAAAACATTAGCAGTGTCTATCTGCTCACTGTGTGGCTGGTACAGAAAGGATGGGCCTGAGAACCATATAGAGTTCTGAAGGCATGCTGCTTGAGTAGGCCTAGTGGCATAATCTGCAGGGTTTTGATCCTCTGTAGAGAGGGCCTGTTTATCATCATCTTTAGTTTTCTGAAATACTGTTATCCCTAGATTGTCTGTCTCAATGTTGTAATTGACTTTTTCTTTACCATATAGTGTAGAAGAGTCACAGTGTTGTGTTGACCTGCCAAAGCTTTCCTTGACAATGAAGTTGTTGTGACAGGGACTGAGAAGGGATGTGCGTCCATTTGTTAACACAGACGTCTTCAAAGTGCTAATGTTGTCAGGCTGGTGCACTGTCCCTTGGCAAACTTCTCCTACAATGACCCACCCCAGGTCCAGTCTCTGTGCATAGGGGGCGTTATAAGGTCCATTGATTTTCTGGCGTACCTTGTGTACCTGCAGGATATCTCTTCCAAGAAGTAGAAGGATAGGAACATCTGGCTCAACAACTGGGATAAGGTGAGCAATTGAGCGGAGGTGAGGGTGGTGATGAGCCACTTCTGGAGATGGAATCTCAGTTTTGTCATCAGGTATCATGCCACACTCTATTAGGGTAGGAAGTGGGAACTGCACTTTCTTGTTGAAGGATTCAATGGTAAAGTCAGTAGCTCTTCTCCCTGTGGTTTCAATTGTCCCTGCACATGTCCTTAGAGTGTATGGAACTGCACTTGCCTTAAGGTTAAAGATATCAAAGAAATCTGACTTTGCAAGGGATCTGTTGCTCTGTTCATCTAGCACTGCATACATTTTCACTGCCCTTGCTCTCTTGCCAGTGGGATACACAGTCACTAAACAGATTTTAGAGCATGATCGTGCACTCTTGCCTTGTCCACATACTTCTGTGCAATTAGACATTACAGAGGAGAGTGGGGTCTCTTGTGGCTCCCTGCCCTGATCTTTCCTGGGTTCTACAGTCTCTAGTGGGGCAGGAGCAGGGCCAGGGTGTAAAGCTGCAATATGTCTCTCACTGCCACATTCTGTACAGTCTACTGGTATTTTGCAGTCTTTGGCAATGTGATAAGTAGATCCGCAGCACTTGAAGCAGATGCCGTTTTGTTTAAGGAAGGACATCCGCTCCGCAATGGGTTTGCTTCTAAAGCCTTTGCATTTCTTTAGTGGATGTGGTTTTTTGTGTATTGGACAATGTCTGTCAGGGTTTTCTATGGTGTGTACCTTGTGGGTGCTTTGGTAGTCTGTGACTTCTGAAGGTACAGCTGTTTTGTGTGTGGATACATCGGTCCTACCTAGAGGTCTGTGAGGTCTCTCAGGTCTGTGTGATTGATTGCCGCTGGTGGTGAAGGCGAAACTGGGATCACTTCGGATTTTCGCTTGCTGTCGGACAAACCTAGAAAACACAGAAAAAGGGGGAAAAGCGACTCCATAATCTTCTTTGAATTTACCTCCCACAGACATCCACTTGTCTTGCAGATTTGAGGGTAGTTTCTCTACTATGGGATTAGTGCCTCTAGCTGTATCTAGATACGAAAGTCCTTGCAAGTAGCCATCCTCTTTGGCATATTCTATCTCTAGTAGAAGATCACTTAGTTCTTGTAGCCGCACGTTGTCTCTGTAGCCCACCTTGGGAAAGACTTCAAGTTTTTTCAACAGTGCTCCTTCTATTACCTCTGGGGATCCATACGTTTCTTCTAGTCTTCTCCAGGTCATGTTGAGTCCTGCTGCAGGGTTGAACAGGTTTGCTCTTCTCATCCTCTTAGCATGCTCTGCTGACTCAGTACCAAGCCATTTTATCATTAAATTAAGCATTTCTGCTGGTGATAAGTTCAGACCTTCAGTGGCATTCAGAAAGGAAGATTTCCATGCCCAAAAGTTTTCAGGACAGTCATCAAATTGGATAAAGCCTGAGCTAACCATTTCTTTGCGGATGAGATATTTGGTGACATCCACTGCACATTGTTGTTCGCGTATGTAATCTATAGGTTGAGGTGATGGGAACACTTGTTTTTTGTTCTTAGGGGTTTCTGGTGCTTCCTTCTTGGTTTGCTGGCAGCTGCTGACCTCATGTGGTTGATTGGGCCTGCTCAGGGGGTATGTTGATCTCGGCCTGAATTCCTTTGCTTCAGGTATAAGAGACTGTTCCTTTGTATGCTCATCAGTAAGGCTCTGGACGTACTCACTTGTACGATCTGCAGAGAATAGAGGTTTTTCTGGAACCTCTGAGTCTTTATATGATTTTTCACTTCCTGACCGACTTGTTCCCATGTAGGCAGCGGCCTCTGCTTCAGCAACTGCAACTGCAGTCTGTCGCTGCAGGATGAGCAATTTTGATTCTAAAACCGCTTCTTCTTGTGCTATGGCAGCTTCCCTAGCTGCTCTCTCTTGTGCTATGGCAGCTTCCCTAGCTGCTCTCTCTTGTGCTATGGCAGCTTCCCTAGCTGCTTCCATAGCTGCTTCCTTAGCTCTCTCTTGTGCTATGGCAGCTTCCCTAGCTGCTGTCTCTTGTGCTATGGCAGCTTTCTTTGCTGCTAACTCCTGTATCATCATGGCTTCTTTTTCTGCATACTGTAGCTGGACGCGGGCAGCTTCTGCCTTGGCACGAGCTCTAACTGCTGAGGAACTTGCTGAGGACATCTTGCTAGCCCGTGAAGTTCTAGAGACATGCGACCTTGCATCGTCTTGCTGGGCACTGGGAATGTTCTCCCTGCCTTGCTGTGTCGGCGGTAGCGTGGCATCAGCCTGGTACTGTGTTCCTGATCTTAGACTCATGCTGCAGTAATGGCGTCTCAGTTTATTCCAGACCGCCACATGGGTTGTCTTTTTACTGGCTATTCCAGACCGCCAAGTGGATTGTCTTTTTACTGTTCTGCTTCGCGTTATTGAACTGTTGTATAACACTAGTCAGACAGCTTAACAATAATTCAGAAGTCAAGAAACGTGAGACATCAGATCTGTATGTATTCTCTTTTCTGAATAACTTTGTAAAACTACAATATAAACATAAACAAAACATATGTGTCAGTACATTACATATAATACAGCAGCCTCACTCCATCAGTGAGAGTACTCACAGACAATTCCATCATTAGTCCAGGAATAGATCAAGAGCTCCTCTGCATGCAGCCTGCCACATCCAAGAGCAGTGATGAAATGGAGGAAATACAGTTCCAGGTTAAAGGTTACTGCCTCTGACTCAGAGAACAATACACTTCCTGTAAAGTTCTGGCGAAGTAGAAACTAACTCTGACCACTAGATGGCAGCAACGTCAAACATAACATTTCAGTATAATCTTTACAGCACATTACATCCATTTATTATGCACAAAATGAGCAGAACAGACAGGTTAAAAAAATATAAAAAGAATGTAATTTGCATTTTCAGGTGAAATTCAATTTTTGTGTGTATAGTACCGTTAAAAAAAAAAATTGTCAGTTACATTTTCGGGTGAAATTCACAAATTTTTGGGTGTGAAGTACCACTGCTATACCTAGGAGACAGGTTAAACAATAAAAAAAATTGTCTGTTACATTCACTGGTGTGATGTACCACTGCAATACCTAGAGGACAGGTAAAAAAAAAATCAATAATTTGTCTGTTATATTTTCGGGTGAAATTCACCAATTTTTGGGTGGGAAGTACCACTGCTGTACCTAGTCAACAGGTTAAACAATAAAACAATTTGTCTGTTACATTTTCGGGTGAAATCCACCAATTTTTGGGTATGATGTACCACTGCTATACCTTGTAGGCCGGTTAAAAAATAAAATAAATTGTCAGTTACATTTTCAGTTGAAATTCAACAATTTTTGTGTGTGAAGTACCACTGATATACCTAGTAGACCGGTAAAAAAACAAAAAAAAATTGTCAGTTACATTTTCTGGTGAAATTCAAAAAAAAATTTGTGTGAAGTACCACTGCTATACCTAGTAGACCTGTTAGAAAAATAATTGTTAGTTACATTTTTTGTTGAAATTCAAAAAAAATTTTGGGTGTGGAGTACCACTGCTATACCTAGTAGACCGGTAAAAAAAAAAAAAAAAAAAAAAAAAAAAAAATGGCAGTTACATTTTCTGGTAAAATTCATCGATTTTTTGGTGTGATGTACCACTGCTATACCTATTAGACCGGTAAAAAACAAAATAACCATTGTCAGTTACATTTTAGGGTTAAATTCACAATTTTTTGGGTGTAATATACCCCTCCTCTACCTAGTTGATAGCTTAATAAATTAATAAATTTCAATAATTTTTATTTTACATTTTCGATTGACAATAAACAATTTTTTTTCTGTCATAGACCCCTGCTCTACCAAGTAGACAAGTTAATAAATTTCTGTAATTTTTCTGTTACATTCTTGGGTTGACATTATACAATTATTATTATTTTTTTTTAAATACTTTATTCTTTCTAAGCCTCTGTTAAAAAATGTATTATGGCCCAGAACTGCATTCACAATTTTTCAGGCTTCAGAGCTCAAATCTCCTAAAATTCAGTATCTTCACAGCACTGCCTGAGACAATTTGTCTACTGTGAGTCATCTTCAAACCAGGGACTGTAGAGTAATCTGTTGTAGGAACGCTCTCATGGCAGTATAGGAGTTCTGCCCAGGTGTTAGTGATGTGTCCATCAGCAAGCTTGTTTACTTTATAATAGAAACCAGCAATATTTGAAATCTACTGTACTTATTATTAACAATTTTAATTGTTTTTTAAAGTCATAAGACATATGATCATAAACAATAAGTTACAATTGTTAAGTATATATTACTTATGAACAATGATATGACAGTATCAGATTATTTGCATTAAAACTTAAGACACATATAAGACTACATTATTAAGTTAAGTTTGTTGAAGAATACAGAAATGTAGTATTGTATCATATTTAATTTTTTCATAATAAAGGAAAGATATAAAATGAACAAAAAGAAATAACAAATTGGGCATGATTAATGTAGTATAGGCCACATAGTCATAGATACGACCTAGAGGAGAGAGTGATTGAACATAGACAGGATGATATGTAAATGTAATTGTAATGAGGAAGGGTCAGTGAAAGCCTCTATATTGTTTCCAGGGAGACCAGATAGCTAAGAAGGAAGACCGGGAGCGGAGTTCCCAGTGAGAGAGCTCTTCTAACCTATAGATCTGGTCCACTTTCTGGGTCCATTTAGCCACATCAGGGACTTCAGAGGAGAGCCAATAAGACGCCACTAGAAATCTGGCAGCAGCTAATAGCATGAGGAGCAAAGATCTGCGCCATTTGTTTAAACCCTTGAGGCCTAAATTTAGGAGGATTAGGTCCGGAGAGCAAGAAAGAATGGTTTGGCATATATGGTTTCATTTTTTAACTATAATGCGCCACCAGTCATTAATGGTTTGGCATTTCCACCAAATATGGAAGAAAGAACCCTTAGAGGACTGGCATCTCCAACATAAGCCAGAGCAGTTAGGGGAGTAGAGGGAGATCGATTCAGGAGTCTTATACCATCTCTTTAGAATTTTATAGCTGTTTTCTTGGATGCGTATGCATCTAGATATCTTGTGAGGAGTCATAAGTGCTGTAGAAATCTCTGTAGGAGATAGAATGTGTCCCAAATCTTTCTCCCAGGAACCAATTATAGATGGCTTAATAAGGGATGAGGGTGATTTTAAGTGGCTATATATAGTTGAAATGATTCTCTTAGGGGGATGCTTTGTACCCAATGTCATGTCAAACCAAGAGGACAGGGGCAGTAGCGGGGATTTTTTAAGCAGAGAAATGATTTCAGAGTTGAGGAACCTTTGTAAAAAGGTAAGAGTTGCAGAGCTCCTCAAGTCGTCAATGAGAGTCTGCAAGGGTTTAATACAGCCTTCATTATCTAACAGGTCAGGTAGGGGAGTAATTGAGAGTTTGATTGAATGGGGGCAGCTCTCTTTTAAAGCCCTCGGAGCTTGGTCAATCAAATCTCCAAGGGTGAGGAGGGGTGAGGGGGTTGTTAGTAGTTTGTTATATGAGGAGAACCAATTTCATACTAGTAGAGTGCTCTGTATCATGGGATTTGGAATTTTCTGTAATGGTGGGGGAGGTTTGCCTGATAGCAGAAGAGCTCAAGGAGAGGAGGGGAGAAAAGCTTTTTCAATGCGAACTCATACTTTATGGGGAGGGGATCTGATCCAGTCTACTACTCTGGCTAGATGTATAGCTCTCATATACATTTCTGGGTCAGGAAGTCAGATTCCTCCCAGCCGTTTAGGTTTAGTGAGAGTGTTGAAGGAGATTCTAGGACGCCGTCCTTTCCAGATGAACTTGTGAATTGCTCTATTGAAGGTAATAAAAAAAGGGTTTTGGAATTTTAATTGGGAGAGATTGCATAAGGTAGGTCAGTCTGGGTAGAACTAGTGCAGATACCATGTTCTTTTTGCCAAACCAGGAGAGGTACGGGAGGTACGAGTCCAGCTGGGCAACCATAGTTGGGGGAAAGTCCGCAAAGTTGGGGGAAAGTTTTACACCTAGATATGTTAGTTGTTGTGTGGACCAGTTGAATGGAGATTGAGATTGGAAAGACCTAATAGCCGACGGAGAGAATCCCCTGTGGAGAAGTTGGGATTTAGCTGGGTTGAGTTTGAAATTCGAGAGGGAGCCAAATAGTTCTAATATAGATAGGGTAGCTGGGAGGGATTTTTTGGGGTTTGTCGTGAGGATTAGAAGGTCATCAGCAAAAGCTGCCAGTTTGATTTCCTGATCCCCAACACAAAGACCCATAATAACATTCTGTTGCCTTAAGGCTTGCAATAATGTTTCAATGACCAGTACAAAAATAAGGGGGGAAAGGGGGCAACCTTACCTGCTGCCGTTTTTGATATGGAAGCATGGGGAAAGGATGCCATTCACTGACACAGACGCCGAGGAAGAATGGTACATAGCCGAAACTGCATTGGAGAATGGATCTGGGATACCAAACTTTGCAAGAGTGAGTCTGATATATGACCAATCAATTCTATCAAAGGCTTTCTCAGCGTCTGTGCCAAGCATGACTAATGGGATCGCCTTATGGGATGAGAAGTATAGGGCGTTTAAAATTTTAATTACGTTGTCTTTACCTTTTCTTCCTTTAACAAAACCTACCTGATCTGGATGGATCAGGGAGGGGAGTAGTTGCTGCAACCTATTAGCTAACAATTTGGCCAGTAGTTTAAGGTCAGTGTTTAGTAAGGAAATGGGACGGTAATTAGAACAGGAAGATGGATCTTTACCAGGTTTGGGGATAATTGGAATAGTGTGAAACTGTAGAAAAGGTAAATCAGTGGCACTACACCAAACCTATGTTCTTTGGGAAATAATGACCAAGGAGTGATGCCTTGCAGTGGTGCTCAGCCTGTAGCAGCAGTGCGTATACAAAATAATCTTCAAAGGAGAGAAACAAAATGAGCGGCACTCACCGATTTGTAGACTGGTATGCTTTAATCCAAAGCAGGAGGGGGGTGCATGGGGTGCAAACACAGCATCAAGCAACAGCCGTTTCGCGCGTGTATGCGCTTCTTCTGGCTTTCCACCATTGACACTGGTCACGGCACCTATCGCAGTAATTGCTTACTTAGTCAACACCTGAGGTTCAACAACGACAGGGATTGTTAATCGAAGGCGGGACCCCTTCACTGGTGTAAAGTGCATGTGCAAATACATAACCAATAAAAACAATATAAGTACGTAAATACAATTAATACAAGAATGCTTCATTACAGAAATACACTCATATCTATTTTTTCATTTAATCCCAAAGGACCCATTGTGTCTGTGCGTAGGATCCACCTCGTTTCTCTTCTCAGAAGCTCCCTCTCCCTATCACCACCTCTCTCAGTGCGATTAACTATTTCAAGACCGGCAAAGGTTAATACACTGGGATTTCCATTATGTGCCCTGTTCACATGATCTATTAACCGCGGGACCCCCTTCCCTGTTTTTAGGGAATTTAGGTGTTCGCGGAATCTTTCATATAAACAGCGGATGGTTTTTCCGATGTAGAAGCGTCCGCATCTACAAAAAATAATATAAACCACAAATTTGCTGCGGCAGGTAATAAGTGGAAAAACTTTATGTACTATCCCTGCAACAGAGATCACTTGCAATTGGGAATTAAAGCTGCAGAAGGAACAACTTCTGCAACTCCTATTCCCTTTTGGTCTCTGTTCAGACAGCCATGTGAGGCGTTTTTTTCGGTAATGACTGGTTACTACTTGATCGCGTATTGTAGGACACCTTCTTTTTTTTTTATTTAGAATATTTTTCCTTTTCAGCATATAAAAAATTCAAAAAATAGACATGAAAATAGACAATAATACAAAAAGACATAAGCGATGATATTTCCTGGATATACACGTACATTTGTTATTCGCTTATCATTAAACATCAGGAATCTATCCCTGTCCTATTTCTTTTCACATGTCATACCTCTAAGTAACCCCCCCTTCCCCCCACCCATGGTTGTCTTGGTGGTTACAACAAAAAGAAAGAAGGAAAACAAAAAAGAAGAAATTGATTTCATGGTCTCATATCAGGGATTTCACGCATATCTCATTCAATTATTTACCATTTTATTCCTACTCCTTCATCCAGTCTGTTTCTACTATTCGTTACTATTTTCCTTATTTATCTTTAGGGACAGGCATATTCATATCTACGCACCCTCTCACATAAGTTCTTCCACTCTTCAGTATTTGGTGGTGTGTCCGCCCCCCACTTTCTAGCCACTACAACCCGCGCCAACATTAATCCTTTGGCCCATTTCATTTCAATTTCTCTGTCGAGGCCTATTTTCCTGATATAGCCAAGCACCGATATAGAGATCTCCAGTGGCGCGGAGCACCCAGTCGATCTGGTCAACTCCCGAAATACCTGAGTCCAATAGACCTGAATAAGGGGGCAATGCTAGACCAAATGGGTGAAATCCGCATTATCCCTGTTACACTTCCAGCATCTAGAGTCCCTTGTTTTATACATCCTGCTCAGCACCCATTAAGTGATGTAAGTGCGGTGGACAATAAAAAACTGTATCAGTCGAAAATTACTCGATATTGTACTTATTTTTATACTTTTATAGATCTCCAGTCTAGAGCGTTAGGTTCCACTTCTAGTGCCCATTTTCGTTCACTATTAAAATGAATCACTCCCCCTAATCCCCTTTAGATTTTTTTTATATATCTGTGATATTGATATTTTGGTCCCATTACTGAGACAGCAAAATTCTACAAATTCTGAATGTTCAGTGATTAAATACTCTTTATTCTCGGTGGAGTCAAATGCGTGTTTTAACCGAATGTATCTAAAACGTGTGAGGGTGTCTAATTTTATACTAAGCCCTAATTCTTCTAGTGTCCTAAGCTTTCCTCTTATCTCGATCTGTGAAATAAACTTAATACCATTTTTTTCCCAAAATACATAATCATCTAACCTATGAAACTCGCCTATATTTATATTCCCCCATAGGGGGGTAATCTGTAGTGAATGATTTATTCCCAATAATTTTTTAACATTCACCCATATTAAGTGCATCATTTTACTAATAGGGCACTTCTTACCTTTTACTTTTAGTATCCCGGCTTCCAGGACACTAAAAATATTATATTGGAGACCTGCAAAATCGCCCACTAGATAATGCCGCAATCTGTCGTCCTCTGTCATTAACCATTGTAGCTGGGATGCATAATAATAGCCTCTGAAGCAGGGAACGGACAAACCCCCATCTTCTTCGTCTAGCCATAAATATTTTTGTTTAAGCCTGACCCTTTTTTTCCCCCATATAAGATCATTTATCAATCCTTCCAATACATTAAAAGGGTGATCACCTATCCACACAGGGCAGGAGGATATAACATACAGGATCTGCGGCAGCAAAATCATCTTTATAATAGAGATGCGATCTGCCTGTCTTATCAATAATTTTTGCCATATACTTATTTTATTTTTAACCCTTTTGAGCAGAGGGGAGACATTAAGTTCCATATACTCCTGGATCCTAGCGCTAATTTTTATTCCAAGATATTCCAGAGCATCTGTGGGTTTTAGTATTTTAACATTAATATCCGTTCTCCCGGTTTCATAACCGATTGGGAGCAGCACCGATTTCATCCAATTCACCCTAAAGCCAGAGATTTGGCCGAACTGATTTACAATTCCCATCAGGTATGGAACCTTTGCCGCCCCCGCTTTCAAAAAGAACAGGACATCGTCCGCATATAAACACATTTTGTCTGAGGCACCCCTGCTCCCAAACCCCCTGATATTATCATCTGATCGCACCTTGCATGCCAACGGTTCAACAAATATGGCAAACAATAGTGGGGAGAGCGGGCACCCCTGCCTGGTTCCCCTTTGCAACGTTATTGATTCAGATATCTCTCCATTAATTTTAATCCTTACTTTCGGATGTTGGAAAAGCAGTTGTACCCAGCTAATACATTTTTCCCCTAAATTTAGCTGGTGCATTATATTCCAGAGGTATGCCCACTCCACCCTGTCAAACGCTTTTTCTGCGTCCAATGACAGGATTGAGTGGGCACCCTCACCACCTATCTGGATGTTAAGCAGCGCCCGTCGGATGTTAATTTGGGCCTGACGTTTTGGTATAAACCCTGATTGATCTGGGTGTATTATTTTGCCTATAACTTTTTTTAAGCGATTTGCCAGCAATTTAGCGCATATTTTAAAATCCGTGTTGAGGAGAGAGATGGGTCGATACGAGTCCACCTTGCTCTCGTCTTTCCCCTTTTTCCCTATCAGGGTTATTACAGCCTCCGAAAGGGAGGCAGGGAGCTCACCCCTGACCATAGATTCGTTAAGGACCAGCAGGAGTACTGGGAGGATAACCTCCCCATATCTTCTATATATCTCGAAGGGAAGACCATCCAGCCCGGGGCTAGAGTTACCCTTTATCGATTTCAAAGTGTCCCATAGTTCCTCCAGTTCTATTGGTCCGTTCAAACTGTCCCTGTCCTCCTCGGAGAGGCTAGGGAGTGCTACCCCCTCCAAAAAGAGTTTTATGTCTCCACAATCCCCCACTCCCTCCGAGGAGTAGAGGACCTTATAATATTTAACAAATTCCTGCTCAATTTCTCCCGGGCTGGATGTTGTTCCCCCCTCTCTCCTCTCAACACACTTAATTCTGCCATCCCCCCTTTGATTCTGTATAAGGGTGGAGAGCAGTCTACCTCGTTTCCCAGATTCCCTGAAATATCGAGCCCCCTCAAAAAACACTCTTTGTTGTGCCTTATTATCCAAGTAATTATTTAATAAAATTTTAGACTCTTCTAACTGAGCCGTCGTTTCAGTGGAATTGTTAATCAGGAGATCCTCCTCTAGTTTCTTTATTTTATGGCTCAACTCTCTCTCCTTTTTGGCGAACTCGGTTTTTAACCCCTGAATTCTACCAACTAGGATACCCCGTAAATATGCTTTAAATGCATCCCATGCATACCCTATTTGTGTAGATCCTAGATTAACCTCTTAAGGACATAGGGCGTACAGGTACGCCCTTGTGCCCTGGTACTTAAGGACACAGGGCGTACATGTACGCCCTGTGTATTTTCGATCACTGCCGTGCGGCTGGCAGTGATCGGAACCCGGTGCCTGCTCAAATCATTGAGCAGGCACCTAGGCTAAATGCGCGGGGGGGTCCCGTGACCCCCCCATGTCGGCGATCGCGGCAAACCGCAGGTCAATTCAGACCTGCGGTTTGCTGCGATTTCTGAAGTTTCTGGTCCCCGCGGTGCCTGACCGCGGGGATCAGAAACTTTATATGCCTAAAAAAGTTTTATTCACCCCCCCCTGCACCCCCGAATGATTTTTATGGTGGCGGGAGGTGCAGGGGGAGGGTTGCGGGCGGTGCGGGAGGCGGGCGGTGCGGCAGGCGGGATCGCGATCCCCCGCCCGCCTCCCCTTGTATAATCGTTGGTGTCTAGTGGGGATACCAGGGTGCCAGCACATTGCTGGCACCCTGGTATAAACGGCTGACATCTGCGATGCGATGTCAGCCGTTTAACCCTTTCCATACAGCGGTCCGTACGGACCGCTGTATGGAAAAGGTTAACAGCGCAGGGAGCTCCCTCCCTCTCCCATCGGGGGGCTGCTGTGCCTTTGCAGCCCCCCGATGGAGAGGGAGAGAGCCCCCAGAGAGCCCCCCGAGAGATCCCCTCCTTACCCTTCCCCGTCTGCGAAGTTCTGAGCAGTACTGAGCAGACGGGGAAGGTTCCCATGGCAACAGGACGCCTCTCAGGCGTCCTGCTGTCCATGGTGCTGAACAGATCTGTGCTGAAAGGCATAGATCTGTTCAGTGTAAGTAAAATACAGTACAGAACAATATATATTGTACTGTACTGTATTATACAGACATCAGACCCACTGGATCTTCAAGAACCAAGTGGGTCTGGGTCAAAAAAAAGTGAATAAAAGTGAAAAAAAAGTAAAAATCAAAAAACACATTTATCACTGATAAAAAATGAAAAAAATAAAATTCCCTACACATGTTTGGTATCGCCGCGTCCGTAACGACCTGATCTATAAAACGGTCATGTTACTTTACCCGAACGGTGAACACCATAAAAATAAAAAATAAAAAACTATGATGAAATTGAAATTTTGCCCACCTTACTTCCCAAAAAATGTAATAAAAGTGATCAAAAAAGTCGCATGTACGCCAAAATTGTAACAATCAAACCGTCATCTCATCCCGCAAAAATCATACCCTACCCAAGATAATCGCCCAAAAACTGAAAAAACTATGGCTCTTAGACTATGGAAACACTAAAACATGATTTTTTTTGTTTCAAAAATGAAATCATTGTGTAAAACTTACATAAATAAAAAAAAAGTATACATATTAGGTATCGCCGCGTCCGTATCGCCCGGCTCTATAAAAATATCACATGATCTAACCCCTCAGATGACCACCGTAAAAAAATAAAAATAAAAACGGTGTAAAAAAAGCCATTTTTTGTCATCTTACGTCACAAAAAGTGTAATAGCAAGCAATCAAAAAGTCATATGCACCCCAAAATAGATGCCAATCAAAGCGTCATCTTATCCCGCAAAAAATGAGACCCTACTTAAGATAATCGCCCAAAAACTGAAAAAACTATGGCTCTTAGACTATGGAGACACTAAAACATTTTTTTGGTTTTAAAAATGAAATCATTGTGTAAAACTTACATAAATAAAAAAAATTGTATACATATTAGGTATCTCCGCATCCGTGACAACCTGCTCTATAAAATTACCACATGATCTAACCTGTCAGATGAATGTTGTAAATAACAAAAAAAAAACGGTGCCAAAAAAGCTATTTCTTGTTACCTTGCCGCACAAAAAGTGTAATATAGAGCAACCAAAAATCATATGTACCCTAAACTAGTACCAACAAAAGTGCCACCCTATCCCGTAGTTTCTAAAATGTGGTCACTTTTTTGGAGTTTCTACTCTAGGGGTGCATCAGGGGGGCTTCAAATGGGACATGGTGTCAAAAAAAACCAGTCCAGCAAAATATGCCTTCCAAAAACCATATGGTGTTCCTTTCCTTCTGCGCCCTGCCGTGTGCCCGTACAGCTGTTTACGACCACATATGGGGTGTTTCTGTAAACTACAGAATTAGGGCCATAAATAATGAGTTTTGTTTGGCTGTTAACCCTTGCTTTGTAACTGGAAAAAAAATATTAAAATGGAAAATCTGCCAAAAAAGTGAAATTTTGAAATTGTATCTCTATTTTCCATTAAATCTTGTGCAACACCTAAAGGGTTAACAAAGTTTGTAAAATCAGTTTTGAATACCTTGAGGGGTGTAGTTTCTTAGATGGGGTCACTTTTATGGAGTTTATAATCTAGGGGTGCATCAGGGGGTCTTCAAATGGGACATGGTGCCAAAAAAACAGTCCAGCAAAATCAGCCCTCCAAAAACCAAACGGCGCACCTTTCACTCTACGCCCCGCTGTGTGCCCGTACAGTAGTTTACGGCCACATATGGGGTGTTTATGTAAACAGCAGAGTCAGGGCAATAAAGATACAGTCTTGTTTGGCTGTTAACCCTTGCTTTGTTAGTGGAAAAAATGGGTTAAAATGGAAAATTAGGCAAAAAAATGAAATTCTCAAATTTCATCGCCATTTGCCAATAACTCTTGTGCAACACCTAAAGGGTTAACGACGTATGTAAAATAAGTTTTGAATACCTTGAGGGGTGTAGTTTCTTAGATGGGGTCACTTTTAGGGAGTTTCTCCTCTAGGGGTGCATCAGGGGGCTTCAAATGGGACATGGTGTAAATAAACCAGTCCATAAAAATCAGCCTTCCAAAAACCAAACGGCGCACCTTTCACTCTACGCCCCGCTGTGTGGCCGTACAGTAGTTTACGGCCACATATTGGGTGTTTCTGTAAACGGCAGAGTCAGGGCAATAAAGATACAGTCTTGTTTGGCTGTTAACCCTTGGTTTGTTAGTGGAAAAAATGGGTTAAAATGAAAAATTAGACAAAAAAATGAAATTCTCAAATTTCCTCCCTATTTGCCAATAACTCTTGTGCAACACCTAAAGGGTTAACAACGTATGCAAAATCAGTTTTGAATACCTTGAGGGGTGTAGTTTCTTAGATGGGGTCATTTTTGGGTGGTTTCTATAATGTAAGCCTCGCAAAGTCACTTGAGACCTGAACTGGTCCCTAGAAATTGAGTTTTTGTAAATTTCGGAAAAATTTCAAGATTTGCTTCTAAACTTCTAAGCCTTATAACATCCCCAAAAAATAAAATATCATTCCCAAAACAATTCAAACATGAAGTAGACATATGGGGAATGTAAAGTCATCACAATTTTTGGGGGTATTACTATGTATTACAGAAGTAGAGAAACTGAAACTTTGAAATTTGCAAATTTTTTTCAAATTTTTGTTAAATTAGGTATTGTTTGGTGCAAAAAAAATTTTTTTTTTTACTTCATTTTACCAGTGTCATGAAGTACAATATGTGACGAAAAAACAATCTCAGAACGGCCTGGATAAGTCAAACCGTTTTAAAGTTATCAGCACTTAAAGGGACTCTGGTCAGATTTTCAAAAAATGGCCTGGTCCTAAGGTGTAAAAAGGCTGTGTCCTTAAGGGGTTAATTTTCCAGTACTCCGCTATATCCGCGCTAATACTTTCATCTTTATTCATAAGATTTAGCCAATGCGGGTTTAGTCGAAACACTCTACTTTTTGGTTTAACCGTTGTTTTACAAGTCAGGCTAATTGGGGAGTGATCTGAGATGCTATTGACCTCATACCTCATTTTTGATATCTGCTCTACCAGTTCAGGGCTAGCTAGTGCCATATCTATTCTTGACCTTATTTTGCTTCCCTGACCAGACCAGGAGTACGCTCGCTTGTCATCATACAGATACCTCCACACATCTATTAACAACAATTCTTGTGATATTCTTTTAAGAAGTGTTGGTTGACTTGTCCCATATTTATCATTTGATATCACCGAGAATCTATCTGGAGTACTATTCATAACGCAGTTAAAGTCTCCCATTACCATTATGGGGCATTTACCTCTGATCTCTGCAAACTCCACTAAACCATTAATGACACCTAGTGAAAAAGGTGGAGGTATATACACAAAGGCTAAAACACACAGTATCCCATTCCACTGGCAGTGAAGAAATACATATCTACCCCTGTGGGGGGGAATTCGTTATGGTTTTACCCTCCCTCAATTCAGTCTGATGTACTTTTGCCACTTTTTGCATAGCTTGATTTAACAAATCTGAAGGATAGCCTCTATGTCTCAGCCTCTCGCGCAAATCCAGCGCCTGTTTTTCGTAGCTCAATGGGGTAGTATTAATACGCGCAAGTCATCTGAATTGGCCATATGGCACCGATTTTTTCACTGTATTTGGGTGATAACTTGAGAAGTGGAGGAGGGAGTTGGTGGCGGTTGGCTTCCGAAATCCGTCCGTCACCAACTCCCCCTCCACTACAGACACCACTACATCCAGAAACTCAATTATATTTCCCCCAAACTGGTAAGTAAAGCGCATATTCATATCATTCTGTACGTTCAAGTGTTCCACAAAATCCTGAAACTGTGCCTCGTCGCTGGACCATATAATGAAAATATCGTCCACGAATCTGTAATAGGCATGTATATGTTTCAAAAATGGATTGGAAACAGAATACACAAAGCGATCTTCGAAACGGGCCAGGTACAGATTGGCAAACGTACATGCCACAGGGGTACCCATCGCGGTACCGACCATTTGTTTATACCATGAATCCCCAAACATGAAGGCATTGTTGGTGAGAATTAATTTCAGGCCCTCTGTGATGAACATCTTGAAGTCCTCACTTCTATCTGTATTTTGTAGGACTTCCATTACTGCCGCAATGCCCCCATCTTGAGGGATCCGGGTATAGAGACTCTCTACATTGAGGGACACCAGTCGAAACTCCTCCCGCCACTGAACGTACAGGTATCCTGGAAACGATAGAGGAGGAACCTATTAGCGAAGAGAATTTAGTGGTGAACTTGTCCGGGATCGAGTTGCCCCGCGACTGTGAACGGGTGCTCAACAAGGGCCTCAATTACAGTCTCACGGAACAATTCGATCCAGTTCAGTTCGAGATTGACCTATTCAAAGCTACTAGAAAATTAAACCTCAAAAGATTATAGGACAACCCTACAACCCCAAAAACACCCCCCAATCAGTTTGAAGGTGAACGACCTATGAGTATTGGCCCCTTGGGTTTCAGCATTAACGCAAATTTCAGCGATGAGGAAATCTCCTGTCTTGAAGCTATGACAGATTCGGTCTTAAGGGATCACACACAGGGTAATGAATGCTCCACATTTACAGGGGGCATTCGCTCTACCTATTGTCCCCCCTTGCCCGCCGGCTCTAGCATTGACCTCTTCCAGCAGAGGGTTATGGAGGATGTCAAGGCCTTGATATACCCTCTCGCAGAAAACAACCTCACAGATGTGGAGAAGAACTTAAAAATCGAGAGGATTTAGTGGTGAAGCCGGCGGACAAGGGGGGTAATATAGTTATACTCAGCAGGTCTTATTATGTCTCTGAAGCATTAAGACAATTAGACGATAGAGAGGTGTATGAGAAATTGACCGCAGACCCCACCTGGAAAATCCAGAACACTTTAAGAAGGTTTCTGCATACATATATAGAGAAACCACCTGGTATTTTTTACCAAAAATACATAAGTCACTGACCCAGCCCCCAGGGAGACCTATTGTTTCCGGGACTGGGTCAGTGACTGAACTGTTGTCCAGGTATATAGATTGGCTTTTGAGACCTATTGTTACCATGATACCCTCACATCTGAGGGACACGTCGGACCTCCTCCGGTCACTGACTGACGTTCAGTGGCGGGAGGAGTTTCGACTGGTGTCCCTCAATGTAGAGAGTCTCTATACCCGGATCCCTCAAGATGGGGGCATTGCGGCAGTGATGGAAGTCCTACAAAATACAGATAGAAGTGAGGACTTCAAGATGTTCATCACAGAGGGCCTGAAATTAATTCTCACCAACAATGCCTTCATGTTTGGGGATTCATGGTATAAACAAATGGTCGGTACCGCGATGGGTACCCCTGTGGCATGTACGTTTGCCAATCTGTACCTGGCCCGTTTCGAAGATCGCTTTGTGTATTCTGTTTCCAATCCATTTTTGAAACATATACATGCCTATTACAGATTCGTGGATGATATTTTCATTATGTGGTCCAGCGACGAGGCACAGTTTCAGGATTTTGTGGAACACTTGAACGTACAGAATGATATGAATATGCGAGTTTCTGGATGTAGTGGTGTCTGTAGTGGAGGGGGAGTTGGTGACGGAGGGATTTCGGAAGCCGACTGCCGCCAACTCCCTCCTCCACTTCTCAAGTTATCACCCAAATACAGTGAAAAAATCGGTGCCATATGGCCAATTCAGACGACTTGCGCGTATTAATACTACCCCATTGAGCTACGAAAAACAGGCGGTGGATTTGCGCGAGAGGCTGAGACATAGAGGCTATCCTTCAGATTTGTTAAATCAAGCTATGCAAAAAGCGGCAAAAGTACATCAGACTGAATTGAGGGAGGGTAAAACCATAACAAATTCCCCCACCCTTTGCTTTCTCCTTTAAATTCAGCCCTATGGCCGAGAAAATAAAACAGGTCATAGGAAAAAACTGGAACATCCTAGTGAGGGATGAATCACTAAAACAACTTAAAGATACAAAACCAGTGATAGCGTTTAGAAGGTGTCCTACAATACGCGATCAAGTAGTAACCAGTCATTACAGAAAAAAACGCCTCACATGGCTGTCTGAACAGAGACCAAAAGGGAATAGGAGTTGCAGATGTTGTTCCTTCTGCAGCTTTAATTCCCAATTGCAAGTGATCTCTGTTGCAGGGATAGTACATAAAGTTTTTCCACTTATTACCTGGCGCAGCAAATTTGTGGTTTATATTATTTTATGTAGATGCGGACGCTTCTACATCGGAAAAACCATCCACTGTTTATATGAAAGATTCCGCAAACACCTAAATTCCCTAAAAACAGGGAAGGGGGTCCCGCGGTTAATAGATCATGTGAACAGGGCACATAACGGAAATCCCAGTGTATTAACCTTTGCCGGTCTTGAAATAGTTAATCGCACTGAGAGAGGTGGTGATAGGGAGAGGAAGCTTCTGAGAAGAGAAACAAGGTGGATCCTACGCACAGACGCAATGGGTCCTTTGGGATTAAATGAAAAAATAGATATGAGTGTATTTCTGTAATGAAGCATTCTTGTATTAATTGTATTTACGTACTTATATTGTTTTTATTGGTTATGTATTTGCACATGCACTTTACACCAGTGAAGGGGTCCCGCCTTCGATTAACAATCCCTGTCGTTCGTTGTTGAACCTCAGGTGTTGACTAAGTAAGCAATTACTGCGATGATGTGGCTTCCTGTGCACACTTATAGGTGCCGTGACCCCTGTCAATGGTGGAAAGCCAGAAGAAGCGCATACACGCGCGAAACGGCTGTTGCTTGATGCTGTGTTTGCACCCCATGCACCCCCCTCCTGCTTTGGATTAAAGCATACCTGTCTACAAATCGGTGAGTGCCGCTCGTTTTGTTTCTCTCCTTTGAAGATAATTGTAATAGTGGCTCTTGACATATCTGCAGAGACAGGGGAGTTGAGTAATGCTCCATTACATACCGGAAGAAAATGAGGTAGAAGCGTTCCCAAAAAGAATCTGTAATAAGACAGTGGAAGGCCATTGGGTCCTGGGCATTTCCTAGTGGGGGAGGAATTGAGCGCCTCCATTAGGTCTGACAGGGTGAAAGGAGCAGCAAGTTTGTCCTGCTGGGGAGGAGTGAGAGCTGGGAGGTTTAATGTTTTAAGGAAGGAAGAGATATTATGCTCTTTATCATATCTAGGGTATGGAAGGCGGGGAGAAGGGAGGTTGTAGAGGGATTCATAGTAAAGTCTGAATTGTTCTGCTATGTCTTCTGATTTAAAAAGAGTCTTACCTGAAGGGCTAGTGATGTTTTGGACAAAATTAGCGAGTTTCCTACTACATTTAATTCTCTGCATTTGGAATTTAGTGGCTTTATCGCCATGGGCAAAAATCTTTTGTTGGGATGATAAGTAGAACCTAGCAGAACGTTCATTAAGCATGTTTTTAAGTTCAGTTTTAAGAGATGTCAGTTCAGACAAATGGAGCTGGACGAGTGAGATTTTATGTGTTTTTTCTAAAGAGTTAATCTGTGAGAGGAGGGAGTTTAGTTTCTTTTCAGATTCCTTTTTTAGAAAGGAACATAGGCTAGTGATTTGGCCTCTGATAATAACTTTATGTGCATCCCAAAGCACATTAGGGGAGATGGAAGGGGATTGGTTAATGGTGAAGTATTCATTCAGTAGGGACAATATATACGATTTTTATGGATATCTTTACCCAGGATAGACTCTCTGAACCTCCAGCAGGGCGACCTACCCGATCCCATGGGCTGACGGAAGGAGCAGAAAACGGGTGCATGATCGGAGAGAGTCATAACTCCTATTCGAGCTGAGGAACAGAGTTGTAGATGCTCTTTCGACACCAGTATGTAGTCAATTATGCTGTAAGAGTTGTTAGCTGAAGAATAAAAAGAGTAGTCAATGACATTAGGGTTCAAACATCTCCATACATCAGTAAGTCCTAGATTATACAGTCTAGCCAGAGTATCACGGATAGCCCTAGATGACAGAGCAGATTTCTTTGAGGAGGTGTCAATCAAGGGGTTGAGAGCTAAGTTTAAATCCCCTGCTAGGATAAGGATGCCTTCCCTATGAGTCTCCACTAAGGATAGAAGTTCAGCAATCCAACGTGGTTGGTCAGTATTGGGTGCGTAGGCGTTAACAAATGTGTAAAGAACCTGGCCAACATGACCTTTCAGGATGATGTAACGGCCTTCTGAGTCTTATATATGGTTTAGATAGGTGAAGGGGGTGCCCCTACAAAACCCAATACTGACCCCTATTGAGGCAGCACCATCTTCACCACAATGGTACCATAGCGGGAATTTGCAGTAGGAAAGGTTAGGGTAGTTATTATGCTTATAGTGGGTTTCTTGGAGAAATACTACATTACACTTTTCTTTCCGTAAAAGGGAGAATATTTGGCAACGTTTAGAGGGAGACCTAAGACCCTTTACATTAAAGGATACCATGTTCAGATCAGCCATATCTCATCTGGTCAGTAGTAAAAAATACAGCTGAGTGTAGGCGTTGTGGCAAATACAAAAAGCCCAACATTTTAACTAAGGGAAAAACAGTTGAAACTGATAAGCAAAGTGAGGAGGTCAATACCATAATGTAGAATTATACAAATGGTAACAAATGACAGTACAGGAGGGGGAGAGGGGGTAGTTCCCATGAAACCTGCAATGAAGTAGGGAGTAGAAGACACTAATGACAACATAACACAAAATGGAGAAAGGAAGGAGGGCAATAGGAGACGTAGAGGGAAAATACCTGGACCAAGATGAAAAGAAACACAATGGGAAAGGAAAGAGACAAGGTATGGTATGGAGGAATAAGAAGGAACAGAGATAGTATTCGCTGGTAGCCCAGCACCAATACAGAGAGATGGAGGATAGAGGTAAAATCAAATCAAATTAGAGATATAGGTGGGGAACCCAGAAGGGGTTAAATACTAAGTAGGTTGAGGATGAATCAGGATCCATCATGAGAAGCATGTGTCACGGAACCATGAACCAGACGTACAACAAGAGATAAGTGAAAATAAGAAGGCTTTATTGAAAATAAAGCTGTAAAGCAAAAGTCCAAACGAATGGTGAAACCGAAGCAGAGTCTTTGAGAGGCCAGAGATCAGGAACCAGAAGGGTAGTCAGACGAAGCCAGGATCAGGAACCAGAAGCAGCAGCAGTCTTAGAAGCATGTGAACACAGGAGGACCAAGCAAGGAACTGAAGCCACAGACCTCCTATATATATATGAGCTAGGCATCCAGCTCCTCCCAGTGGGAAGGAGGAGCTGCAGGGTGGAAGGCTACAAGAAACCCAGAAACCAAGATGGCCGCCAGCACATGTCAAACGAAGGAGAACAGCAAGAAGGTAAGACCATGACAGTACCTCCCCCTCAAGGGCCCCTCCTCCGCGGAGCAAAAAACTGTTTCTGAGGGAAGCGTGCGTGGAAGGCTCGGAGCAAGGCAGGAGCATGGACATCTGCGGAGGGAACCCAGGAACGCTCCTCTGGACCATAACCACGCCAATGGACCAAAAACTGCACCCGACCGCGGACCAGGCGTGAGTCCAGGATATTGCTCACCTCATACTCCTCATGATTGCCCACTCGGACCGGACGAGGCCGAGGAACCGAGGAAGTGAAACGATTACACACCAGTGGCTTCAACAGGGAGACATGAAACACGTTAGAGATCCGCATGCCAGGGGAAAGCGCAAGGGCATAGGCTACCGGGTTTACCCTGCGAAGCACTCGGAAGGGACCAACAAAGCGAGGCGCCAGCTTGGGAGTGGGCACTCGAAGGTTGAGGTTGCGGGTGGACAACCATACACTGTCTCCGACCTGGTAGGAAGGAGCAGGCGCTCGTCTGCGAACAGCCTGGAGTCTCTGGCGCTGCGCAGAGGCCTCAAGGGACTTCTGGATCTGTACCCAAGAAGCACGTAGGACGGAAAGGTGATCCTCCACAGCCGGAATATCCTGGGGAGAGAATACCTCCGGTAACACGGCAGGTTGGAACCCATAATTGGCCATGAAGGGAGACGTCCCAGAGGAAGAGTTCACCGCCGTGTTCCTGGCAAACTCAGCCCAAGGCAGAAGGTCAACCCAATTGTCTTGCTGATCGGAGACATAGCAACGAAGGAATTGCTCCAAGGCCTGATTGGATCGTTCTGCGGCCCCATTGGACTGAGGGTGGTAGGCCGAGGAGAAGGAGAGATGAATCCCCAACTGGGAGCAAAAGGCGCGCCAGAACCTGGACACAAACTGACTCCCCCGATCCGACACAATCTCCTTGGGCAAACCGTGCAACCGGAAGACCTCCCTGGCAAAAATCATGGCCAACTCTTGTGCAGAGGGTAACTTCTTGAGAGGAACACAGTGGCACATTTTGGAAAACCGATCCACAATCATGAGAATGACCGTATGGCCTCGGGATGCAGGGAGGTCCACAATGAAATCCATCCCCAGGTGTGACCATGGGCGCTCCCCGGTGGCTATGGGTTGCAGAAGGCTTACTCTGGGCACAAACTCTGGGCACAAACGGAGCATGCCGCTACATATGCGGCGATGTCGGAACGTAGGGAAGGCCACCAGAACAGACGTGAAACAGCCCAGGACAGCTGATTCTTTCCAGGATGCCCCGCGGTCTTGGAGTTATGGTAGGTTCGCAACAACCGAGTGCGCAACTCCTCAGGCACAAAACATCTGCCGTTGGGTCTCCCAGGGGGAGCACCAGATTGAGCCGCCAAAATCTGCTCACCCAGGGGAGAGGTCAGGCTGGTGCGAATGGCGGCCAGGATCTGATTCGGAGGTATGACTGAAGTCGGAATTGACTCCTCCCTGGACAGCTCGGAGTACTGCCGTGATAAGGCATCCGCCCTGATGTTCTTGGAACCGGGTAGGTAGGAGACCACGTAATTAAAACGTGACAAGAACAGAGCCCATCTGGCCTGACGTGGTGTCAATCTCTTGGCCTCAGAAAGGTAGGTCAGATTCTTATGGTCCGTCAGGATGAGAACCGGAACCACCGAACCCTCGAGCAAGTGCCTCCATTCTTTAAGGGCCTGCACGATGGCCAATAACTCCCTGTCACCAATCTGATAGTTGCACTCCGCGGAAGACAGTTTCCGGGAGTAAAACCCACAAGGAAGCAGAGGACCCTCTGGTGTTCTACGCTGAGACAGAAGGGCGCCTACTCCCGTCTCAGACGCGTCCACCTCGAGGACAAAGGGCAACCCAGGGTTGGGATGCGACAGAATCGGAGCCGACACAAAAGCGGACTTTAGGGCCTCAAAAGCTCGGATGGCCTCGAGCGGCCAGACCTGGGAATTACTGCCCTTCCTGGTCAGATCCGTGAGAGGCTTGGCCAGCATGGAAAAGTCCCTGATGAACTTCCGATAAAAATTGGCGAAGCCCAAAAAGCGCTGCAGGGAACGAAGACCACTGGGCTGGGGCCACTGTAAGACAGCCGAAACCTTCTCAGGATCCATGGAGAACCCCTCAGCGGAAATGATGTAACCTAAGAAGGTTACCTGGGATCAGTGAAATTCGCATTTCTCAAGCTTACCGAACAGCTTGTTCTCTCGTAACCGTTGCAACACTCGTCTGACATCCAGAATGTGGGCCTCCATGGATTCAGAATATACCAAGATGTCATCCAAATAGACCACCACACACTGCTGCAACAGGTCACGGAAAACATCGTTGATGAATTCCTGAAAGACTGCGGGCGCATTGCACAACCCAAAGGGCATAACCAAGGATTCATAATGACCGGTCCTGGTGTTAAACGCGGTCTTCCACTCATCGCCCGCCTTGATCCTTACCAGGTTATATGCCGCCCTCAGGTCGAGTTTGGTAAAGACCGTGGCCCCTTTAAGGCGATCGAACAGCTCGGAAATCAAGGGTATCGGGTAAGCGTTCTTGATCGTGATGCGATTGAGACCCCTGTAATCGATGCAAGGCCTCAACTCACCGCCCTTCTTTTTCACAAAGAAAAATCCAGCCCCTGCCGGGGACGAAGATTTGCGAATGTGTCCGCGTGAAAGCGCCTCCCTCACGTACTCCTCCATGGCCTCATTCTCCGCTACCGACAGTGGATAGACTTTGCCACGAGGAGGAACGGCACCAGGTTGTAACTCTATGGCACAATCGTATGGGCGGTGCGGAGGTAGGGCAACCGCGCGCACCTTATCGAATACATCCCGGTACTCCTCGTATTCAGGAGGCAACAGAGAGTCCGAGGAAGTACACAGCAACTTGACAGACCCATGGATGCAACTAGCCCCACACTGCGGTGACCACGAGAGGATCTCGGCCGATCTCCAATCGAAAGTCGGATTATGCTTCTGGAGCCAGGGGTACCCCAAGACCACCGAGTAGTGTGGAGACGAAATAATCTGGAGACAGACCGACTCTCTGTGAACGGCACCAATGGCTATCCCCACTGGAAGGGTCTCATGAGTCACGTGTGACGACAGAAGGGGTCTGCCGTCTATCGCCTCAAGAGCCAGTGGGGAACCTCGAGCCTGCAGAGGAATGGAATTGGCGGCAGCGAACACACTATCAATGAACAAACCACCAGCACCAGAGTCCACCAACGCCTGGGTCGTCACCGAGCCCCCGACCCAGGAGAGGACAACAGTGATCAGTGGTTTGTCAACACGGGAAACCGGGGACGAGGAGACTCCACCCAAGATCTGCCCCCGACAGGATCTCAGGTACGAGCCTTTCCCGGACGGTTCGGACATGCCAACCGAAAATACCCACCGAGACCACAGTACATGCATCGACCCTCGCGTCTCCGGAGTACCCTCTCCCCCTCGGACAGGCGAGCAAACCCCAGCTGCATGGGTTCACCCCCAGACAAGTCATCCCCAGGAGGCGTGGGAGGAGAGGGAGGCACGGGTGGGACAGCAAACGTAGGCGCCAATCTGTTAGAAGACCTCCGCAGGCTCTCCTTAAAGGAAGGTCTCTCCCTGAGTCTGGTGTCAATCAAAATCAGGAAAGAAATAAGAGACTCGAGCTCCACTGGTAGGTCCTTAGCTGCAACCTCATCCTTCAAGGCATCTGAGAGACCATGAGAGAAAGCAGCGACCAGAGCCTCATTATTCCAGCCCACCTCTGCTGCCAGGGTACGAAACTCAATGGCGTATTCAGCTACGGATCGCGAACCCTGTCTGATGGACATAAGGAGCTTCGCAGCAGAGGCAGCACGAGCCGGCACATCGAATACCTTCCGAAGAGAAGCAACAAAAACGGAAAACTCGGCAACCACCGGATTGTTGTTCTCCCATAAAGGGCTGGCAGCGAGATCAAGAAGCCCACCTTTGATCTCTCAGTAGGAAAGGCATGTGGCAGCAACTCGAAATAAATGCCCACCTGGTTAAGGAAACCTCGGCACTGAGTTGGCTCTCCCCCAAAGCGCTGTGGAAGAGGGGCAGAACCGGTCATACCCCGAAACACCGCAGGCGCAACAACAGGTGTCGGGGTAGACTCTGGCGCAACAACCGGAGCGGCAGTAGGAGCGACAACCGACCCATCGGCAACGGGAGCGAAATGAGCCGTGCGTTCAAGCAGGGTTTGCAACGCCACAGCGAACCGACCCAACAGGTGATCCTGCTGATCAAGTCTGGCAACCAGCATGGGTAGCGAGGATGGCCCTGTACCGTCAGAACTCATGGCTTGGTCCTAATGTCACGGAACCATGAACCAGACGTACAACAAGAGATAAGTGAAAATAAGAAGGCTTTATTGAAAATAAAGCTGTAAAGCAAAAGTCCAAACGAATGGTGAAACCGAAGCAGAGTCTTTGAGAGGCCAGAGATCAGGAACCAGAAGGGTAGTCAGACGAAGCCAGGATCAGGAACCAGAAGCAGCAGCAGTCTTAGAAGCATGTGAACACAGGAGGACCAAGCAAGGAACTGAAGCCACAGACCTCCTATATATATGAGCTAGGCATCCAGCTCCTCCCAGTGGGAAGGAGGAGCCGCAGGGTGGAAGGCTACAAGAAACCCAGAAACCAAGATGGCCGCCAGCACATGTCAAACGAAGGAGAACAGCAAGAAGGTAAGACCATGACAGCATGTGGCTTTTTGGGAGTTGTAGAGTCTTTGGACTTCTGCTTCTTAGGTGTAGTAGAAAGTTCCCATGGTTGGAGGACTGGAAGGGAGGGTAAAGAGGTGATGTCCTGCACTTTGTCCCAATCTTGTATATCCAGTGGTGCGATATCCAGTGCGCTGAAAGCTTCTGGGAGATCCAGAAAGGAAGAGATGCTGATCCTCTTGCCAGAAACTAAGATTGATAGTCCGAACGGAAAGGACCACCTGTATGGAATCTGTCTCTCTTTGAGGAGGGATGTGAGGGGTCGCAGGATTCTTCTTTTTTGAAGGGTGGATGGGGATAAGTCCTGGTAAATCTGGATAGGGACCTTGTCCAAAAGGATGGATGGCGCAGCTCTGGCCACTTTAAGTATTGCTTCTTTATCTTGAAAGTTCAGGAAGCAGCTTATAATGTCCCTTGGTGGGTCGTTTTCTTTAGGGCGTGGGCGTAATGCTCAGTGTGCCCTTTCTATGATCAACATAGAAGGATCAAAGTCTCCAAGTAAGGAAGCGACTATTTTCATAATAGTTGCTGGGATATCTGCTGCTGAGACCGATTCAGGGATCCCCCTGAACCGGAGGTTGTTTCGTCTGCCACGGTTCTCCTGGTCTTCCAGGGATGAATAGATTTATATGCGCTTGGCAAAGTGAGAGAGATTGTGAGACCGTCGCGCTATGGTCTAAGGTAGCGGCTTGTGCGGCTTCTAATGAGTCCACCCTGTGGCCTATTTGCTGAACGTCTTGGGCCACCTCCTGTAGTTTGGAGTAGATAGGGTTCAGAGCCTCTTCCAAGGCTTGCTTAATGAAGCGGCGAGAGATCGGGAGGTTTTGTGACTCACCGGTCTCTCCGGACTCGTCCTCACAGTCAGATAGGCCTGAAGCGCGGGAGCTCGCGGTGCAGCAGAGAGCCGCGGCCATCTTGGGATCTTTGGTCGGTCCGGCTTCAGGAATATTGTCATGTCTGACACAGCTGGAGACACTTGTTTGTGGGGCAGGATCCCCATGCTTAGGTCCTCCATATTTGACCATTTTGTGAAGAGTTTGCTGAAAAATGCCATCCCTGTTCTGTCCCCACATGAAGGCGAATGAAGGTGTAACTGATAATGACTTTGTGACTGTCCTACCTTCGTATCCAAGCAGTGGAGCAGACCGGACCGGCAGATGCTCAGGTTAGATGGATCCAGACGTAGACATGAGGATGCAATCAAACGTGGGTTTATTCGATCCAAAGCAGCGACATACGGTGATGGAATACAGGAATGGAGTAGCAGAGCAGATGCTGTAATGTGGATGTCTTTCCTGAGGCTAACTGCTGGTCAAAAACTGATGCCTTCACAAGCCAAGGTGTGTGTCTCCAGTCACAAAGGAATGCAGCACTGAAAATGGCTACAGGAAGTGACAAGGACAAAGGCTGCTAAAACCACGCCCAGAGAGAAAAACTTTATTTAACAAGAACGAGGCGTGCAGCATACGAATTCCGGACAGCAGATGGCAGCAGAGAACAATACGTTGAAACAACATGGTAAAAGGAGATAATAATGCAGTGCAGGAATTAAATTTGAAAAGAACAGCACACTCCCCGTCTGAAATTCACTTTGGGGATTTCACTATGACGAATGTCCATAAAATATAAACAACCTGTAAAAAGAACATGTTAGAATGCAAACATAGATTAGTCCTGTTTTCCAACTTGGAATGGAGAAGATCTGCGAAGCTAGATACAGTCCTGTTCACCCAGCAGGGACGTTCTCGATGGGTAATATTAAAATGAGTTTGTTGATTGGTCTTGAGAACGTTTTTAAGCTCGCCTTTCCTGAAGATCTTCAACTCCACCTTCCTGACCTTGCCATCCTTGCTAGGGAAAACCTTTGACATTAGTCCGATAGGCCAGTCAATCTTTTCGGTTTGTTGCTCTTTCATCAATACAAGGTCTCCTTCCTTCAAGTTTGGTTTGTTGTGTTGCCATTTTCTTCTTCCTTGAAGAATACTGAGGTACTCCTTTCGCCACCTGTTCCAGAAGTAATCTGCTAGGTATTGTACAGATTTCCAGTGTTTTTGATTGATGTTGGCATGAGTAAATTCTCCACTAGGTATTAGCGTACTCTCAGTTTTTTGGGTAAGTAGAATAGCTGGAGTCAGTATGGCTGGTGTTTCAGGATCCATAGACACTGTCACAAGGGGTCTTGAATTGATAATGGCCGAAACTTCGGCGAGAAGGGTGACTAGGGTCTCATGTGTGAGTCTTGACGAGTTTACATCCATCAGCATAGAATGTTGCGTGAGATGCCGATCATTCTCTCCCAGGAGCCCCCCATGTGGGAACTATGAGGAGGATTGAAAATCCAGGTGCAACCTTTTTCCGCCAACTGATCTTGAATGGACTTGGTGTCGATGTTAAAGGGCTTCTGTCACCCCACTAAACAGTTATTTTTTTTTTTGGTTACTTATAATCCCTATACTGCGATTTATGCATACATACTGTAATTAATCATTTTGGTTCAGCAGATTATGTTAAAAACATACTTTTAAAATGTGCAAATTACCTTGCTACCAGCAAGTAGGGCGGCTACTTGCTGGTAGCAGCCGCATCCTCCTATCCTAAAGACGCCCCCTCCGCATGTTGATTGACAGGGCCAGCGGACGGGATCTCTCTCTGCTGGCCCTGTTTGCATTCAAAATCTGGCGCCTGCCCCGTACCTGTCTTCAGTTGGCGCAGGCGCACTGAGAGGCGGACGCTCGCTCGGCCGCTCCATCCTCAATGCGCCTGCGCCGATGACGTCACATCTACACCCGGTGCAGGCGCATTGAGAAGGGGGACGCTCGCTTGGCGCTCGTTCCTCAATGCGCATTGAGAAGGGGGACGCTCGCTTGGCGCTCGTTCCTCAATGCGCCTGCGCCGGGTGTAGATGTGACGTCATCGGCGCAGGCGCATTGAGGATGGAGCGGCCGAGCAAGCGTCCGCCTCTCAGTGCGCCGACTGAAGACGGGTACGGCGCAGGCGCCAGATTTTGAATGCAAACAGGGCCAGCAGAGAGAGATCCCGTCCGCTGGCCCTGTCAATCAACATGCGGAGGGGGCGTCTTTAGATAGGAGGATGCGGCTGCTACCAGCAAGTAGCTGCCCTACCTGCTGGTAGCAAGGTAATTTGCATATTTTAAAAGTACGTTTTTAACATAATCTGCTGAACCAAAATGATTAATTACAGTATGTATGCATAAATCGCAGTATAGGGATTAAAAGTAACCAAAAAAAAAAACTGTTTAGTGGGGTGACAGAAGCCCTTTAAGTTCTCTACTAGCTCTGATGAAGTTGCTTCCCTGGTCAGACCTCAATTGTTTAACTGGTCCTCTGATTGCGAAGAATCGTCTTAGGGCATTAATAAGGCTGGATGTGTCCATAGATTCTATCACCTCTATGTGAACTGCTCGCACACTCATGCAAGTAAATAGTACAGCCCAACGCTTACTGTTTGCATGACCGCCGCGGGTCCTGCGTGCGGACACCATCCATGGCCCAAAGACATCTAGGCCAACATAGGTGAAAGGCGGCTCTGTACATAGTCTATCCACAGGCAAGTCGGCCATTTGTTGGTGTAGTTGTTTTCCTCTTGCTTTACGACAGTGCACACATTCATGCAGTACTTGGGCCACACGTTTTTTCATACTTATAATCCAAAGGCCTGCAGACCATAATTTGCCCTCAGTAATTTGCCTGCCTTGGTGTTCGGCCCTTTCGTGGTAGTGTCGGATTAGCAAGACGGTGATATGATGTTTGCTGGGAATGATGAGAGGATTTTGTTCTGCAATTCCCAGGTGGGCTTGATTCAAATGACCACCAACTCTTAGCAAGCCAAAACTGTCGATAACTGGATTTAAGTTGGCAAGAGGACTTTTTAAAGGAATCTGCTGTTTGTTGTACAAGCACTTCCTTTCTATGTTGAAATTTTCCTGCTGGACGTGACGTATTATAAGGTACTCGCTATGAGAGATGTTCTCAGCAGAGAAGGGTTTATGACAGGCATGCCAACCATGACAATCTTTATCTTGGTGAGTATTATGATAACATCTTGCGATGTGCACTAACCTTGCAATAGTTCTGCCGAGTCTCATCCAGCTGGAGAAACATTCAAAGCGCTGACAACCGAAGCTGGTGGTTTGCTTTGTTCCAGTGACTAATGCACTAACTTCAGCGTGGATTTCTGGATCGTTATCCGGATCCTGGATGCTGAAAACTTCCTGTACACATTCGTCTGCCTCTCCAAGCAGAAACTCTGGACCTGTAAGCCAAGTAGAGTTAGTAAAGGAACCTATAGACATAGGCCTAGTGGCGTGATCTGCTGGATTAAGTTCGGATGGTACATAGTGCCATTGTTCAGGTTTGGAGGACCTCCTGATTCTCTCTATACGGTTACTAACGTACACATAAAATCGATTGGTCCGATTGTGGATGTAACCTAAAACGACCTTACTGTCGGTGTAATACTGGACTTGAGCTATGTCGACACCCAGTTCTTGTTGTATGAAATCCGCAATCTCCACTGCCAACACAGTCCCACAAAGTTCCAGTCTGGGAATAGTATGATCGGGCTTGGGGGCTAACTTAGCCTTACCAAAGACGAATCCAACGTGATTTTGGTTGTTGGGTTCTGTCACCTTCAGATAGGCAACCGCTGCGATGGCCTCCGTGGAGGCGTCCAAGAACACGTGGAGTTCTTTCTTTATGCTAGAGGAAAGTGAGGTTTTAATATAGCATCCCAGGATGTGTATCTCATCTAAGGCACACAAGGATCGCTTCCAGGCTTCCCATTTTTGCTCTTTCTCGGAGGGAAGTGGGGTATCCCAATCCTTGACTGTTTCAGAAAACTGTCTCAGTAGAGATTTACCTTGTATGGTGATGGGCGCTACAAATCCCAGCGGATCAAATAGGCTGTTTACTACTGATAGGACGCCTCGTTTTGTGAATGGCTTGTCTGCCCAACTTATCTGAAAACCGAAGGAGTCAGCCGAGAGATCCCATCTGAGGCCCAAGCTCCTCTGCACAGGTGGACTGTCCAGTCCCAAGTTAATGTCCTTGAATCCTAGTGCATGATCGCCTGATTCGAAGGCCCTCATAACGGCCAGGCTGTTTGAAGCAATTTTGTGTAGTCTAAGTTTAGCTTGGTACAACATACTTTGAGTCCTTTTGAGCAGATCGATAGCCGCTTCTTCAGTCGGTAGTGATTTGAGTCCATCGTCTACGTAGAAGTCCTTTTCTACAAAGTCTCTGGCGTCTTTACCGTACTTGGTTTCTCCCTCTAATGCAGTGCGCCGAAGGCCGTAAGTTGCCACGGCAGGTGAGGGGCTGTTTCCAAATACGTTTACCCTCATTCGATATTCTGCCATCTCTGCGTTGGTGTCATTATTCTTGTACCACAGAAACCTGAGGAAATTCCGGTGGTCCACTCTGACTATGAAACAGTGGAACATCTGTTCAATGTCAGTGGTGATGGCAATGAGTTCTTTTCTGAACCTCATCAGCACTCCAACTAGGTTATTCGTCAGATTAGGACATCATTAAGAGATACACCTTGATGTTTGGCGCTTGAGTCGAAAACAACCCTAATTTGCTGCAGGGTTGAGCTGTGGTCTAGCCTCTGTAGATTCTGATGACTGCTACTTGAGCTGTGGAGGTAGGCCAGGAAACACCTGGTAGCCATCTTGCTGTAATAACTGCCCTTGAGAGGGTGCATCTGGGCGACTGTTATTGGATTGTTCGGGTGCTGTGGGTGTCACTGGCACTGCGGGTAGAGCTGACTTGGAGGTTTCAGTGTTGTTTGCTTGGACAGTACTGCACACTGGGGGTAATGCAGGTAACTGTTTCAGTACATAGTCGCTGGTGCGATCAACTGGATCGTCTATTTCCTCTGGTGGCAAGCAGACTGAATCAAGGCCTTGGCTCAATGCTTGCTCAAGTAGTCTTACTTTTGCTAATGCGATTTCCTCTTCCCTCTCTGATTCAAGGATCTTTATTCGAGCCTCTGCTTCTGCCCTCGCAAGGACTTCTTTTTCGACGAAGGAACACCTCACTTTGGATTGCTCTGCATTTATACGGGCCTCTAGTAATCTGTCGCTCAGGGCGGAGCTTCTAGAGCATGTTGATCTGTAGGACCGCGAGGAATGTTTGGATGAATGCGATCTGTGTGATCTAGTTTCTTGCAAATGAGAGATACGGAGTTCCACTTTATCTTTAGCGTCCAGCACCATGGCGTCTCTTTGTCTGTCTATTGATTCTGCCTTGCACAATTCTGACGGGGCTTCTTCAATATTAGAGTCTTTTAGAAAGGTTATATACCTTGTGGACAGTCTCTTGTATCATTCATGGGCTGCGTTCAGCCGCCCGACGGCAACTTGTAAACTGGTGGCATCGCCTGAGGAGGACTTAAGTCCTGATATGAGGGAGGAAACTCGTTCCCATAGCTCTTCCAGGTTGTCACATAGCTCATCTTTCCTGGTGTGATAGTTTTCTGTGATCTTTATAGTTGGTTTGAGAGAGCTCCTTGGTCGCGTGACTTGGTCTGCTGGAAGTGTGGGTTCTACCTCCAGCTCTTCATAATGATCAGTATCAGGTTGCATTTGCTTTGTTTCATCACTGGGGAACTGTACGAGGTCCTTTTCGGACATTTTGATTTAAGGTGCGCTGTCTCTTTAAGAAAATGAACTTTTGAATTGGGGGCTGAAAATTGCAGTGCGGCTCAGATGAGGCACCCTGATGAGGTTCCTAAAGTGTTTTGAGTGAATTGCAGGGTTTTGGTTTGAGGGAGGCCCCGCGTGCGTGAACAGTTCTTATATCATGCGAGCAAGGGTTAATATAGGATGTAGAAAATGGCTTGGCGAGTAGTGGAGGACTTCCAGGTGAGAGTATATCTACTGCGGACACGCCGTGCTTCCCCTTGGGCTTGTGGGACGTGCACTGTTGCCGGGCAGATTTGCTGCGAGTGGGCCTTTAGCAAGGGAGGTTCCTGAGTGTGGCACTGGGCTCTGAGGGAACCTGTACCCGGGCATTCGACATTGAGACAGATATTGACTGGGGTATAAGGCTTTAAGGCAGTTTTTGACTGTTCTGTCCCCACATGAAGGCGAATGAAGGTGTAACTGATAATGACTTTGTGACTGTCCTACCTTCGTATCCAAGCAGTGGAGCAGACCGGACCGGCAGGTGCTCAGGTTAGATGGATCCAGACGTAGACATGAGGATGCAATCAAACGTGGGTTTATTTGATCCAAAGCAGCGACATACGGTGATGCAATACAGGAATGGAGTAGCAGAGCAGATGCTGTGATGTGGATGTCTTTCCTGAGGCTAACTGCTGGTCAAAAACTGATGCCTTCACAAGCCAAGGTGTGTGTCTCCAGTCACAAAGGAATGCAGCACTGAAAATGGCTACAGGAAGTGACAAGGACCAAGGCTGCTAAAACCACACCCAGAGAGAAAAACTTTGTTTAACAAGAATGAGGCGTGCAGCATACAAATTCCGGCCAGCAGATGGCAGCAGAGAACAACACGTTGAAACAACATGGTAAAAGGAGATAATAATGCAGTGCAGGAATTAAATTTGAAAAGAACAGCACAGTCCCCACAGCAGGTTGAAAGCAGGAGCTTCAGCCAGACGCAGCCATTCAGCACTGGCGCTAGCTCCGCCCCCCGACATTATACAATTTTAGACGTGTATAAACCCCTGCTCTGCATAGGTGACAGGGAATAAAATTTCTGAAATGCTTTTTTAATTGATGCGCGCCACCTCCTTTGATTCAATGCTTAAACTTAAACAAGTTGTACCACATTTGCACTTCAATAATTTGTCTCACATTTCCGCTATACTCTTTTGGCCAACATTTGCGCCTCAATAGCTTTTCCCACATTTCCACTTGACTCTTTTGGCCCACATTTGGGCTTCTGTAACTTGTACAACATTTGCGCCTCAATAGCTTTTCCCACATTTCCGCTTGACTCTTTTGGCCCACATTTGGGCTTCTGTAACTTGTCCCACATATGCGCCTCAATAGCTTTTCCCACATTTCTGCTCGATCCCAATTTTTTTTTATAAATTTATTTCCCTTAAATTTGGTCTCTTTTTCTCACGCTCCCTCTCCGGTGTGGAACCCTAATTCGCCGATAACCGTGATCAACATGGTAGGCTCAGAAAAGACCATCAAAAGTTGATAGAGAAGATATCCAAATGGATGGTGGATGTCACTGGGGCACCTCTGCATAGGTGACAGGAACATAAATTTAAAAAAATCGTCAATTACATTGTCAGGTGACATTTTTCAAATTTTGCCGGATAGAAACCCCTGTTTTGCTTAGTTGACAGGGAATAAAATTCAAGAAATTCTTCATTAATTGATGCGCGACACATCCTTTCATTCAATGCTTAAACTTTAAAAAGTTGTCCTACTTTTACGCTTTAATACTTTGTCCCATATTTCCATTCTATAATTTTAAATTTTAAAAAATGAATCCTCCCTTGGATGTGGTTTCTCTTTCTCACGCTCCCTCTCTGGCCTGGAACCCTGATTGCCCGCCACCCGTGATCACCATGGTAGGCGCATAAAAGAACATCGAAAGTTGATAGAGAAGATATCCAATTGGATCGTGAACATCACGGGGACGTGCGTCATGGTGGGGCAGTAAGTATGCACATGCCTACACGAACTGACTGACAGGGGTCAGCCCCTGCAACTTCTGGGTCTCCAAATTGGGCCATGGCCTGAGCTTGCCCTTTACCCCTTGGAGGTGCTGGCCTGCCCTGCAGCCAGTGTATTGTCTGAACGTGTGTTTAGCACGACTGGAGGGTTATATTTCCCAATGTTTTGGGGTGTACCCTAATTAAAAAAAATTAAAAAAAAATTTAAACCAAAAAGCAGTGTAGGCTACCTCCTCCTCCACCGCCACTTCCACCTACACCGCCACATCCACCGCCTCCTCAACCTCCTACTCCATATGGACCTCGTCCTCCTAGATCAAGATTATTATTTATTTATTTTTTACGTATTTTATGTTATTTAAAGTCATTTCCCTATCCACATTTGTTTGCAGAGCACTTGCCATGCTCTTAACCACATTTTGATGACATTTGCAGCCCTCAAGCCCTTTCCATGACATTTTTACAGCCATTTTAGTGCTCTAAAGTTCGGGTCCCCATTGACTTCAATGGGGTTCGAATTCGGGGTCAAGTTCGAGTCCCGAACTCGAACTTTTTTCTGAAGTTTGGTCGAACCCGAACATTTAGGTGTCCGCTCAACTCTAGTCATCAATACCTGATAGTTGGGGGTCCAACACCTGACAATGGGCATGGTAATGAACAGGAAGCAGTGCTCACATGGAGCGCTGCTTCCTCTTTACACATGATCAGCAGGGGTGCCGGGTGTCGGACCCCTGCCGATCAGATATTGATAACCTATCCTGAGGATCGGTCATAAGTATAAAACCTCTGCATAACCCCTTTAATGTTAGCAGCTGTAGAAAAAATATAAAAACTCTGATCTTTTGGAATAAGATCCCCTATTACAAGGTCATTTTTATTTATTTTTTAAATATACAAATTTTTCTTAAAGATCCTCTTTATTTTTCCCTCTTCGGCATTGTGCCTGAAATGCAAACTTATATCTCTCTTTACTATCTTCTTTCTTCTCCTTTCTACCTTGGAGGCCTTTTCCCCTTCCTTATGAATCATTTGTTCCAATTCACTTTCTTTATACTGTTTTTCTAAAACTGCTCCTTCAGAACTAAACTTTACTAGTGGTAATCCTGTTTATTAGAAGTATTTGCTGAAACTGCCCTTGGGGTACATTTTGTAACTAGGGACCAAAGAGACATGTCATGTCAATAGAATAATTAGTATCAGTCAGTTTGTAATAGTTTTCGTTCTAGAAGTAATAAAGAATAATAGTTAGGTCCTCAAGGCATACATTGACTATAATGTATTATATTTATTCATGATTTTTAATAAATACATCAAGAAAAAGATAAAAATATAAATGTATATAAATGTATGAAATAGAAATCTCCAGTGCAGAAATATGCAGACCGGCTGTGGGCCCAGCACCTTGTATAATAATGTTATAACCACAGATCCATCTAAAAACAAACCAATTTTTCAGTGAACAATTTAAGGATATCAGAAAAATTATACTTAAATATTTACTTATTTTGAACCAAGACGATATGTAAGATTATTGGTGGAGGATATCGCTGTGTAGCCAAAAAGGGTCGCACTCTAGCTAATATTCTGTCTCCCAGTTTTTTTGTTTCCAACAGGTGGCCAAAATTTGGCTTAGTCAGAAGGGTTTCTTTTATTGTGGCAGTGGTCGGTGTAACGTGCAGATTTGCATTTAAAACCTCTAGCATTAGGGACACTTTCATGATTGATAGCATGATTGCATATATTATTTTTTGCTTCAAATGTGATCTGTATTATGTAGGTTGTACTACTAGAAAGCTCAAAGAATTTATATATGAACATCTATTTTACATTGACAACATATCATTCATTGATTTACATGACAGCTCTACGGAACATTTTAGATTCTTTGGTCTAGAATGGGTTAAATGTCCTTTACGGGGTGGGGACTGGAAGAAAAAGCTGCTATTACGGGAGACATTTTGGATACTAGAATTGGAAACAAGATATCCCAATGGACTATAGCAGGCATGACCAACCTGCGGTTCTCCAGCTGTTGTAAAACTACAACTCCCACCATGCCCTGCTGCAGGCTAATGGCTGTAGGCAGTCTGTGCATGCTGGGAGTTGTAGTTTTGTAACAGATGGAGAGCCTCAGGTTGGCCATTCCTGGACTATAGAAGTGACTAGTTATATATTTACAAAATTGTGGGATTTTTCCTGTGATATCTCCATTAGTAGCTAAGTCTGAGTTTCTGTTGTTTAATGTTTTTAATGTTTTTTAATTAAAAAATTGGATTTTATCCTGTGGAACAGGAACATTTTTATTCTACTTTGATTATCTTGCACAAGCCAGGAAGTGTTTCCTGCACCAATGCATTTGGGAGACTTAGTGGAGAATTTTAAAGTGAAACTCCCGCAAAAGTTTTTATTCTCTGACCTGCTAGAAAGGTACATGATGTCACCTGTAGTGAATGTAATCTTCTCATCAGTGACTGTATATGTGAGCTATCCCTTCCTTTCTAATGTTAGTTGTGTCATGTGACCAACTCTCTGATCTCCAACTGACACAGGACAGGAAGTCATTTACTTCTCTGTTCATTCCTATGAGACTGAGAGTGAGGGTCCCATAGGAATACATAGAGAAACTTCCTGTCCACACATAAGATGTTGTGTCATTTGGAGAGTCTGATTGCTGGTCACATGACAGCTGAGAAGCAAAACCGAGGTTATAACAAATACAGCCACTGGTAAGAAAATTACATTCACTACAGATTACATCATGTACCTTTCTATTAGGTCAGAGAATAATTTTTTTTTGCGGGAGTTCTTCTTTAATTAAAGCATAAGTGGGCTCCATTAATACTACTTGTATTAGAATATGGTTGTATGAAATACCCTTTTAAAATACTCAGCTACTGTCTTCCATATCTATGTGACATCAATCCTGATTGCACCTGATTGCATTATGAGTATGTACATAGGGGGTCATTTACTATGAGAAATACGCCTATATGGTGTATTTCTGGTGCAGATTTTCACTGTTTTCTGTGACTTTTCCCTGCTCACGCCAGGACTAAAAAAAAGTATGCGTGGCGTAGGCGGGGAAGGGCCGTTAGGCCTGTCTCTTTCATTATTTTCTACACCTGTTTTAGGTATAGAAAATGGTCTAAGCTGACCTGCTGGCTTAGATTTAGACCCACGTATAAAATGCCGGTCTTAATAAATGACCCCCATAGATTTTTTATTTTTGGCAAATTTGTGTGTCAAACTTGGCATACACGAAACCTAACATAAATATATGTCATATTGCACATTAGCAGTTATATTTATGTTATAAATTATGGAAATTAATTACTGACTTTTTGTCACCAGGATCTACTAATTGGAATAGCTTCTGGCGGCATAGCAGTATATAGAAAACAGATTTGCACCAGCTTCTATCCATGGTAAAGCCAACCTTATTTCCCATTACCATATATGCATTTCTTATAGGAAATTTGCTGTTTTAATGTTACATTCATATTTTAGTTACCATTGGCTAAGGTGTTTTCTATGCAGTTTTGTAATTTTTCCAGCATACTGGTTTCAACTGTATTAATTTGATTATAAGATGATCTAGATCGGACATTTTATAATGTATATGCCTGCAGTGTGTTGAATATAATTCAGCATGAGGAGACCACAGAGTGATGAGGTGGCAGCAGCATGAGGAGACAACAGAGTGGCCCAGTGACAGAGTGGTGAGGTAGGGGGCGATAACAGTAACAGCTAAAGATGGTGGGTGGCAGTAGGAGCACCTGGCAGCGGGTGTGTGGCATCAGGCAGGTGGCATTATCAGAATAGTAGCTGAAGCAAGTAGCCAGAAGACACAGGTCTCTTTTGACAAAGTTTGGATGTGGCACCATGGAGGATCTAGTCTGATGCATCAGGCACTGGTGTGTGGAAATCCTGGCTGATCCACACTTGATTCATCTTCGCAAAGGTCAGTTTCTCCACATTTTAGGTGGACAGGCGAGTTCTCCTTGGGGTAAATATGGCCCCTGCCACACTAAACACGCGTTCTGATGCCACACTGCTGGCCGGGCAGGAAAGCTTGTCCAGGGCAAACTCGGCAGTTGCGGCCACAAATCAATTGGCTGCCCAGTAGTCCAGGGGATTTTTGATGTGGGGTGTCAGGGTGCAGTCCAAGTATGCCACAACCTGCTGGTCTGCTCCATGTCTAGCTGCTGGTGAGTAGTTTCTTCAGTTGGCGGGTGAAGAAAACTGCTCATCAGCGACTCTAGACTTAAATTTCTGCTGATGGAGCAGGTACTGCTCCTGCCCAGTGTCTGATTATAATAGGGACGTTCGAGTCGGCAGCCCCGGGCCCGGCATTGCGGGGGGGCCAAACGCTGACCCGAATGCCCAAATACTGCGGCGGGGCACAGCAGCACATAGTTGCCTGCCCCGCTGTCTACCACCACCATAGGCTTCAAGCCTAGTAGGCCTGAGGCCTATGTGGTGGTAAAAGCCCGGCGTGCGTGATGACGTGATCGTGCGCCTATATATGGGCACGCGCAGGGCTTTGATGTACGCGCGCCTGCCTCACCATTCCGGACACAGGTAAGTATTAGCCTTAATTTTATTTTATTTTTTTGTGTGTGCCAACTTTGGGGGGCAGAGGAGGACATATTACTACAGGGACAGTGGGGGCAAATGTTTCCATGGGGGCAAATTACTTAATTGGGGGCAGTGTGGGGGCAAATTATTTAATTGGGGGCAGTGTGGGGGCAAATTACTTAATGAAGGGCAGTGTGGGGGCAAATTACTTAATGGATGGCAGTGTCGGGGCAAATTACTTAATGGATGGCAGTGTTGGGTCAAATTACTTAATAGGGGGCAGTGTGGGGGGTTATTACTTGATAGGGGCAGTGTGGGGGGCAAATAACTTTGTGGGGGAAAACTACTACATGGGGAACAGTGTGGGGGGAATTACTACATGAGAGGCAGTGTGGAAGAAATTACTGTATGGAGCAGTGGGGGGGATTACTATATGGGTGAAGTGTGGGCGAAATTACTATATTGGGATTGTGTGTAGGAAATTACTATATGGTGGCAGTGTAGGGGGAATTACTATATGGAGAAGTGTGGGGGAAATTACTATATGGGGGCAGTTCGGGGGAAATTACTATCTGGGACAATGTGGGGGTAAGTTACTATATGGGGCAGTATGGGGTAAATTACTATATGGGGGCAGTTTGGGATAAATTAGTTTATCGGGAGTGTGGGGGAAATTACTATATGGGGCAGTGTGGGGAAAATTACTATATGGAGCAGTGTGGGGGACATTACTATATGGGGCAGTGTGGGGAAAATCACTATAAGGGGAGTGTGGGGGAAATTACTATATGGGGGCAGTGTGGGGAAAATTACTATATGGAGCAGTGTGGGGGAAATTACTATATGGGAACAGCGTGGTGGAAATGAATTACTATATGGGAGCAATGTGGTGGAAATTTCTATATGGGGGAAGTGTGGGGGCGTTGCTATTAGGGGACATTATTTTTGGGGATACTATACAGGCATTATTACCTGGAGCACAATATAGGGTGTTATTATTACTGGGGCAGTCTAGGGGACATTATAATTGCTGTAGACACTATAGGGACCTTTGGGGTAATTTATCAAACTGGTGTAAAGTAGAAATGGGTCAGTTACCCATAGCAACATATTCCACCTTTCATTTTTGACAGCTCCTTTGGAAAATGAAAGGTGAAATATGATTGATTGCTATGGGCACCTAAGCCAGTTCTACTTTACACCAGTTTGATAAATGACACCAATTATGAGAAATCTAACGTGTCTGTGTAACAAACTCTGTAGAGACGATATGCGGCTGAAATTATTTGTCATGGCGTTCTGGGTCAAATGGAGGAGAAGAGGAAAGAGAAGATCTAGATGACAGGAGATGTCACTGGATGTAACAGGTATGTGGGGCTGTATTCCCCTATATGTAGAGCTGGCTCACCACTGTGACCTGTGTCTCATCTTCTCCTCCAAGTCTTTTTTTTATCATAAACATATGTATTTTAAATTTGGCAACAAAAATTTTAATTTGTCACCTGCAGTCCTATGTAACAGCCCAGATAACAGTGATAACTTTCTGTGTACAGATAATGTAGTAGATGTTCCATGCAGTCCTATGTAACACCCTACATAACACAATCGTTCACTGTGTTATGTGGGGTGTTACATAGGACTGCAGGTAACATCTATGAGATCTGTACTCAGAAAGTTATGAGATGATGGGGGTCAGACTCCTAATACCCCGCCAATCAGCTGTTTGAGGAGACCGTGATGTCCCAGTAAGCACCGCAGCCTCTTTGCTCCTTACCAAGCACTGCGCTGTCCATTTGATAGCACTGTGCTTGGTATTGCAGCTCAGCCCCAATCACTCAGATGGGACAGAGCTGCACCTAGACCATGTGAACGATGTCATATGGCTTAGGAAGAGACTGTGGCGCTTACAAAGCACCACAGCCTCTTCATACAGAAAAAAAACTAAAACTAAAAGAAGGGGGGGGGCCCGAGTTGGGTAGACAGCCCCGGGCCTATCATGCACTTAATCCACCCCTGCTCCTGCCTGACGGCCCACCCCCCCAGCAGCCATGGCAGTGGAATGTGAACGCAGAGGGCCCCCCTAGTCAGACCTGCGTGAGGATGGGCGATGGCACACATAAGCAGCGGCCAACTGACTACATAGGATGTCTCTATAGTAGTTCAGCTTGTCCTCCCTCTCAGCGGGTGTAAAAAAGCCCCCAATTTTGGACCGGTAGCAAGGGTCTAACATGGTAGAAAGCCAGTAGTCATCCCTCTGCCGAATGGTGACAATTCGGCTGTCACTACGCAAGCAACTGAGCTTGCATCGGGCCATTTGCACAAGTGATTCATAGGGACTCCCTGCTCAATCTCCACTGCATACTGCCACAGTGTGTCTGGGTCATCTGCCTCGTCTTCCTCATCGCCCTGTAGCTCCACTGGCTGCTCCTGCTTTTCCTCTCCTGTCACCTGTGTAGAAAAAACACCCATTTCTCTATGCATTGCTTGTGTTCGAATGTACTTCTCCTCCTCTAGTTCAGCCCCCACAGGACTCATGTGGCCGTGAGATGTAGTCTCATGTCCCCTGGCCAGCCAGATTTAGCAGCATATGTTCCAGAACATGAAGCAGTGGAATGACATTGTTCATTCCGTAGTACTGGTGTCACGCATGAGCTGCCACTGGCTAACATCGAAGTTACATAGGGGAGTTCCTCTGTCTGCCTGTATCATCAAGAAATCGTTTATGGCCTTTCTCTGTTCATATAGTTGGTCCAACATATGGAGGGTAGCGTTCCAATGGGTAGAAACGTCGCATATGAGCCGATGTTGTGGAACGCCATTCTGCCTTTGCAGCTCAAGGAGGGTGTGCTTTGCAGTGTAAGAGTGGCTGAAGTTCATGCATAATTTCCTATCAACGTAAAGACAGGACAGCACCACTTGTTAGTCGATTTCAATAAAGAATGGCGGCGGTGCTCGCAGTGCCAGGCCCCGACCTAAGGGCCCCCTTGGTAGCCAAAAAAAAGAGATGAAAAAACGCAGCACTCCGTCTTGAGTCCAATCTTGTGTTTGCTAACACCAAGAAAATAGCAACGTTTCGACAACAAAGTCTTTTTCAAGCTATATAATGTTAGAAGTGAACAATAATACATATATACAGTCGTGGCCAAAAGTTTTGAGAATTACATAAATATTGGAAATTGGAAAAGTTGCTGCTTAAGTTTTTATAATAGCAATTTGCATATACTCCAGAATGTTATGAAGAGTGATCAGATGAATTGCATAGTCCTTCTTTGCCATGAAAATTAACTTAATCCCAAAAAAACCTTTCCACTGCATTTCATTGCTGTCATTAAAGGACCTGCTGAGATCATTTCAGTAATCGTCTTGTTAACTCAGGTGAGAATGTTGACGAGCACAAGGCTGGAGATCATTATGTCAGGCTGATTGGGTTAAAATGGCAGACTTGACATGTTAAAAAGAGGGTGAGGCTTGAAATCATTGTTCTTCCATTGTTAACCATGGTGACCTGCAAAGAAACGCGTGCAGCCATCATTTCGTTGCATAAAAATGGCTTCACAGGCAAGGATATTGTGGCTACTAAGATTGCACCTCAATCAACAATTTATAGGATCATCAAGAACTTCAAGGAAAGAGGTTCAATTCTTGTTAAGAAGGCTTCAGGGCATCCAAGAAAGTCCAGCAAGCGCCAGGATCGTCTCCTAAAGAGGATTCAGCTGCGGGATCGGAGTGCCACCAGTGCAGAGCTTGCTCAGGAATGGCAGCAGGCAGGTGTGAGCGCATCTGCACGCACAGTGAGAAGACTTTTGGAAGGTGGCCTGGTGTCAAGAAAGGCAGCAAAGAAGCCACTTCTCTCCAAAAAAAACATCAGGGACAGATTGATCTTCTGCAGAAAGTATGGTGAATGGACTGCTGAGGACTGGGGCAAAGACATTTTCTCCAATGAAGCCTCTTTCCGATTGTTTGGGGCATCTGGAAAAAGGCTTGTCCGGAGAAGAAAAGGTGAGCTCTACCATCAGTCCTGTGTCATTCCAACAGTAAAGCATCCTGAGACCATTCATGTGTGGGGTTGCTTCTCATCCAAGGCAGTGGGCTCACTCAGAATTTTGCCCAGAAACACAGCCATGAATAAAGAATGGTACCAAAACACCCTCCAACAGCAACTTCTTCCAACAATCCAACAACAGTTTGGTGAAGAACAATGCATTTTCCAGCACGATGGAGCACCGTGCCATAAGGCAAAAGTGATAACTAAGTGGCTCGGGAACCAAAACGTTGACATTTTAGGTCCATTGCCTGGAAACTCCCCAGATCTTAATCCCATTGAGAACTTGTGGTCAATCCTCAAGAGGCGGGTGGACAAACAAAAACCCACTAATTCTGACAAACTCCAAGAAGTGATTATGAAAGAATGGGTTGCTATTAGGGATGAGCGAACCCGAACTGTATAGTTCGGGTTCGTACCGAATTTTGGGGTGTCCGTGACACGGACCCGAACATTTTCGTAAAAGTCCGGGTTCGGGTTCGGTGTTCGGCGCTTTCTTGGCGCTTTTTGAAAGGCTGCAAAGCAGCCAATCAACAAGCGTCATACTACTTGCCCCAAGAGGCCATCACAGCCTTGCCTACTATTGGCATGGCTGTGATTGGCCAGTGCAGCATGTGACCCAGCCTCTATATAAGCTTGGGTCACGTAGCGCTGCACGTCACTCTGCTGATTCAAGCATAGGGAGAGGTTGCAGCTGCGACGTTAGGGCGAGATTAGGCAGATTAACTCCTCCAAAAGACTTCATTCTGTGATCGATCTGCAGCTGTGGATCATTGAAGTGCTAATATCGACTTGCTCACTTTTTTGAGGCTGCCCAGAGCGTTTTTAGATCACTTTTTTCTGGGGTGATCGGCGGCCATTTTGTGACTTGTGGTGCGCCAGCACAAGCTATCACCAAGTGTATTTAACCATCAATAGTGTGGTTATTTTGCGCTATATCCTACATCAGCTGCAGGCTGAGCCTGTGTCACCGAAGTGCATTTAACCATCAACAGTCTGGTTATTTTTTGGCCATATACTACATCAGCTGCAGGCTGAGCCTGTGTCACTGAAGTGCATTTAACCATCAACAGTCTGGTTATTTTTTGGCCATATACTACATCTGGTGCAGGCTGAGCCTGTGTCACCCAAGTGCATTTAACCATCAATAGTGTGGTTATTTTTTGGCCATATACTACATCAGGGGCAAGTTGAGCCTGTCACCCAGCGCCTAAAAAATAGACCTGACATTTCTATTCAACCAAATTTGTACTGTTTTAGCTGGTCAAGATATTTGTAGTGACCGTAAAAGCACATTTTTTGTTCTGGGTTGAAAAACTATTCCCAAATTTGCCATTCTCAAAATAACTAGTTTCTGCTATATGAGGCCTACTTGAAATCTATCCCAAAAAGGATATCTTACATTGAAGGTGCTGATAGTGTCATTCAGAAAAACCTAAGACACACGCTACCGTGCAGATAGAAGTCTGATTCTGTGATTAAACCTATACCTGTCACACAGCGCAAAAAAAAAACAGGCCTCACATTTCTATTCAACCAAATCTGTACTGTTTTAGCTGGTCAAGTTATTTGTAGTGACCGTAAAAGCACATTTTTTGTTCTGGGTTGAAAAACTATTCCCAAATTTGCCATTCTCAAAATAACTAGTTTCTGCTACATGAGGCCTACTTGAAATCTATCCCAAAAAGGATATCTTACATTGAAGGTGCTGATAGTGTCATTCAGAAAAACCTAAGACACACGCTACCGTGCAGATAGAAGTCTGATTCTGTGATTAAACCTATACCTGTCACACAGCGCAAAAAAAAACAGGCCTCACATTTCTATTCAACCAAATCTGTACTGTTTTAGCTGGTCAAGTTATTTGTAGTGACCGTAAAAGCACACTTTTTGTTCTGGGTTGAAAAACTATTCCCAAATTTGCCATTCTCTAAATTGTGGCTAACGGGAACAATGAAGAAAACATCTAATAGCGGACGCGGACGTGGACATGGTCGTGGTGGTGTTAGTGGACCCTCTGGTGCTGTGAGAGGACGTGGCCGTTCTGCCACAGCCACACGTCCTAGTGAACCAACTACCTCAGGTCCCAGTAGCCAGCAGAATTTACAGCGATATTTGGTGGGGCCCAATGCTGTTCTAAGGATGGTAAGGCCTGAGCAGGTACAGGCATTAGTCAATTGGGTGGCCGACAGTGGATCCAGCACGTTCACATTATCTACCACCCAGTCTTCTGCAGAAAGCGCACAGATGGCGCATGAAAACCAAGCCCATCGGTCTGTCACATCACCCCCATGCATATCAGGGAAACTGTCTGAGCCTCAAGTTATGCAGCAGTCTCTTATGCTGTTTGAAGACTCTGCTGCCAGGGTTTCCCAAGGGCATCCACCTAGCCCTTCCCCAGGGGTGGAAGAGATAGAATGCACTAACGCACAACCACTTATTTTTCCTGATGATGAGGACATGGGAATACCACCTCAGCACGTCTCTGATGATGACGAAACACAGGTGCCAACTGCTGCGTCTTTCTGCAGTGTGCAGACTGAACAGGAGGTCAGGGATCAAGACTGGGTGGAAGACGATGCAGGGGACGATGAGGTCCTAGACCCCACATGGAATGAAGGTCGTGCCACTGACTTTCAGAGTTCGGAGGAAGAGGCAGTGGTGAGACCGAGCCAACAGCGTAGCAAAAGAGGGAGCAGTGGGCAAAATCAGAACACCCGCCGCCAAGAGACTCCGCCTGCTACTGACCGCCGCCATCTGGGACCGAGCACCCCAAAGGCAACTTCAAGGAGTTCCCTGGCATTACACTTCTTCAAACAATGTGCTGACGACAAGACCCTGCTACCTCTTCTGCTGCTGCCGCCTCGGCCTCTTCTGCTGCTGCTGCCGCCGCCTCGGCCTCTTCCTCTGGAGGAACGTTGGCACATGCCGCCCAGCAAACATGGGATGTATCACCAACACCACCACCTGCGTCACCAAGCATCTCAACCATGTCACACGGCAGTGTTCAGCTCTCCATCTCACAAACATTTGAGAGAAAGCGTAAATTCCCACCTAGCCACCCTCAATCCCTGGCCTTGAATGCCAGCATTTCTAAACTACTGGCCTATGAAATGCTGTCATTTAGGCTGGTGGACACACACAGCTTCAAACAGCTCATGTCACTTGCTGTCCCACAGTATGTTGTTCCCAGCTGCCACTACTTCTCCAAGAGAGCCTTGCCTTCCCTGCTCAAACAAGTGTCTGATAAAATCAAGTGTGCACTGCGCAACGCCATCTGTGACAAGGTCCACCTAACCACAGATACGTGGACCAGTAAGCACGGCCAGGGACGCTATATCTCCCTAACTGCACACTGGGTAAATGTAGTGGCGGCTGGGCCCCAGGCGGAGAGCTGTTTGGCGCACGTCCTTCCGCCGCAAAGGATCGCAGGGCAACATTCTTTGCCTCCTGTCTCCTCCTCCTCCTACTCAGCTTCCTCCTCCTCTTCTTCCACCTGCTCATCCAGTCAGCCACACACCTTCACCACCAACTTCAGCACAGCTCGGGGTAAACGTCAGCAGGCCATTCTGAAACTCATATGTTTGGGGGACAGGCCCCACACCGCACTGGACTTGTGGCGGGGTATAGAACAACAGACCGACGAGTGGTTGCTGCCGGTGAGCCTCAAGCCTGGCCTGGTGGTGTGCGATAATGGGCGAAATCTCGTTGCAGCTCTGGGACTAGCCGGTTTGACGCACATCCCTTGCCTGGCGCATGTGCTGAATTTGGTGGTGCAGAAGTTCATTCGCAACTACCCCGACATGTCAGAGCTGCTGCATAAAGTGCGGGCCGTCTGTTCGCGCTTCCGGCGTTCACACCCTGCCGCTGCTCGCCTGTCTGCGCTACAGCGTAACTTCGGCCTTCCCGCTCACCGCCTCATAAGCGACGTACCCACCAGGTGGAACTCCACCTTGCATATGCTGGACAGACTGTGCGAGCAGCAGCAGGCCATAGTGGAGTTTCAGCTGCAGCACGCATGGGTCAGTCGCACTGCGGATCAGACACACTTCACCACCAATGACTGGGCCTCCATGCGAGACCTGTGTGCCCTGTTGCGTTGTTTCGAGTACTCCACCAACATGGCCAGTGGCGATGACGCCATTATCAGCGTTACAATACCACTTCTATGTCTCCTTGAGAAAACACTTAGGGCGATGATGGAAGAGGAGGTGGCCCAGGAGGAAGAGGAGGAAGAGGGGTCATTTTTATCACTTTCAGGCCAGTCTCTTCGAAGTGACTCAGAGGGAGGTTTTTTGCAACACCAGAGGCCAGGTACAAATGTGGCCAGACAGGGCCCACTACTGGAGGACGAGGATGAGGAGGAGGTGGAGGAGGATGAGGATGAAGCAAGTTCACAGCGGGGTGGCACCCAAAGCAGCTCGGGACCATCACTGGTGCGTGGCTGGGGGGAAACACAGGACGATGACGATACGCCTCCCACAGAGGACAGCTTGTCCTTACCTCTGGGCAGCCTGGCACACATGAGCGACTACATGCTGCAGTGCCTGCGCAACGACAGCAGAGTTGCCCACATTTTAATGTGTGAGGACTACTGGGTTGCCACCCTGCTGGATCCCCGGTACAAAGACAATGTGCCCACCTTACTTCCTACACTGGAGCGTGATAGGAAGATGCGCGAGTACAAGTGCACGTTGGTAGACGCGCTACTGAGAGCATTCCCAAATGTCACAGGGGAACCAGTGGAAGCCCAAGGCGAAGGCAGAGGAGGAGCAAGAGGTCGCCAACGCAGCTGTGTCACGGCCAGCTCCTCTGAGGGCAGGGTTAGCATGGCAGAGATGTGGAAAAGTTTTGTCACCACGCCACAGCTAACTGCACCACCACCTGATACGGAACGTGTTAGCAGGAGGCAACATTTCACTAACATGGTGGAACAGTACCTGTGCACACCCCTCCACGTACTGACTGATGGTTAGGCCCCATTCAACTTCGGGGTCTCCAAATTGTCCACGTGGCCAGAGCTAGCCTTTTATGCCTTGGAGGTGCTGGCCTGCACGGCGGCCAGCGTTTTGTCTGAACGTGTATTCAGCACGGCAGGGGGCGTCATTACAGACAAACGCAGCCGCCTGTCTACAGCCAATGTGGACAAGCTGACGTTCATAAAAATGAACCAGGCATGGATCCCACAGGACCTGTCCATCCCTTGTGCAGATTAGATATTAACTACCTCCCCTTAACAATATATTATTCTACTCCAGGGCACTTCCTCATTCAATACTATTTTTAATTTCATTTTACCATTATATTGCGGGGCAACCCAAAGTTGAATGAACCTCTCCTCTGTCTGGGTGCCGGGGCCTAAATGTGTGACAGTGGCCTGTTCCAGTGGTGGGTGACGTGAAGCCTGATTCTCTGCTATGACATGAAGACTGATTCTGCGCTGACATAAGGCCAGATTCTCTGTTACGGGACCTCTCTCCTCTGCCTGGGTGCCTGGGCCTAAATGTGTGACAGTGGCCTGTTCCAGTGGTGGGTGACGTGAAGCCTGATTCTCTGCTATGACATGAAGACTGATTCTGCGCTGACATAAGGCCAGATTCTCTGTTACGGGACCTCTCTCCTCTGCCTGGGTGCCTGGGCCTAAATATGTGACAGTGGCCTGTTCCAGTGGTGGGTGACGTGAAGCCTGATTCTCTGCTATGACGTGAAGACAGATTCTGCGCTGACATAAGGCCAGATTCTCTGTTACGGGACCTCTCTCATCTGCCTGGGTGCCTGGGCCTAAATATGTGACAGTGGCCTGTTCCAGTGGTGGGTGACGTGAAGCCTGATTCTCTGCTTTGACATGAAGACTGATTCTGCGCTGACATAAGGCCAGATTCTCTGTTACGGGACCTCTTTCCTCTGCCTGGGTGCCTGGGCCTAAATGTGTGACAGTGGCCTGTTCCAGTGGTGGGTGACGTGAAGCCTGATTCTCTGCTATGACATGAAGACAGATTCTGTGCTGACATAAGGCCTTATTCTCTGTTACGGGACCTCTCTCCTCTGCCTGGGTGCCTGGGCCTAAATATGTGACAGTGGCCTGTTCCAGTGGTGGGTGACGTGAAGCCTGATTCTCTGCTATGACATGAAGACTGATTCTGCGCTGACATAAGGCCAGATTATCTGTTACGGGACCTCTCTCCTCTGCCTGGATGCCTGGGCCTAAATGTGTGACAGTGGCCTTTTCCAGTGGTGGGTGACGTGAAGCCTGATTCTCTGCTATGACATGAAGACAGATTCTGTGCTGACAAAACGCCAGATTCTCTGTTACGGGACCTCTCAACTCTGCCTGGGTGCCTGGGCCTAAATATGTGACAGTGGCCTGTTCCAGTGGTGGGTGACGTGAAGCCTGATTCTCTGCTATGACATGAATACTGATTCTGCGCTGACATAAGGCCAGATTCTCTGTTACGGGACCTCTCTCCTCTGCCTGGGTGCCTGGGCCTAAATATGTGACAGTGGCCTGTTCCAGTGGTGGGTGACGTGAAGCCTGATTCTCTGCTATGACATGAAGACTGATTATGCGCTGACATAAGGCCAGATTATCTGTTACGGGACCTCTCTCCTCTGCCTGGATGCCTGGGCCTAAATGTGTGACAGTGGCCTGTTCCAGTGGTTGGTGACGTGAAGCCTGATTCTCTGCTATGACATGAAGACAGATTCTGTGCTGACATAAGGCCAGATTCTCTGTTACGGGACCTCTCTCCTCTGCCTGGGTGCCTGGGCCTAAATATGTGACAGTGGCCTGTTCCAGTGGTGGGTGACGTGAAGCCTGATTCTCTCCTATGACATGAAGACTGATTCTGCGCTGACATAAGGCCAGATTCTCTGTTACGGGACCTCTCTCCTCTGCCTGGGCCTAAATATGTGACAGTGGCCTGTTCCAGTGGTGGGTGATGTGAAACCTGATTCTCTGCTATGACATGAAGACAGATTCTGTGCTGACATAAGGCCAGATTCTCTGTTACGGGACCTCTCTCCTCTGCCTGGGTGCCTGGGCCTAAATGTGTGACAGTGGCCTGTTCCAGTGGTGGGTGACGTGAAGCCTGATTCTCTGCTATGACATGAAGACAGATTCTGCGCTGACATAAGGCCAGATTCTCTGTTACGGGACCTCTCTCCTCTGCCTGGGTGCCTGGGCCTAAATATGTGACAGTGGCCTGTTCCAGTGGTGGGTGACGTGAAGCCTGATCCTCTGCTATGACATGAAGACTGATTCTGCGCTGACATAAGGCCAGATTCTCTGTTACGGGACATCTCTCCTCTGTCTGGGTGCCGGGGCCTAAATATGTGACAGTGGCCTGTTCCAGTGGTGGGTGACGTGAAGCCTGATTCTCTGCTATGACATGAAGACAGATTCTGCGCTGACATAAGGCCAGATTCTCTGTTACGGGACCTCTCTCCTCTGCCTGGGTGCCTGGGCCTAAATGTGTGACAGTGGCCTGTTCCAGTGGTGGGTGACGTGAAGCCTGATTCTCTGCCATGACATGAAGACAGATTCTGTGCTGACATAAGGCCAGATTCTCTGTGACGGGACCTCTCTCCTCTGTCTGGGTGCCGGGGCCTAAATATGTGACAGTGGCCTGTTCCAGTGGTGGGTGACGTGAAGCCTGATTCTCTGCTATGACATGAAGACAGATTCTGCGCTGACATAAGGCCAGATTCTCTGTTACGGGACCTCTCTCCTCTGCCTGGGTGCCTGGGCCTAAATGTGTGACAGTGGCCTGCTCCAGTGGTGGGTGACGTGAAGCCTGATTCTCTGCTATGACATGAAGACAGATTCTGTGCTGACATAAGGCCAGATTCTCTGTTACGGGACCTCTCTCCTCTGTCTGGGTGCCGGGGCCTAAATATGTGACAGTGGCCTGTTCCAGTGGTGGGTGACGTGAAGCCTGATTCTCTGCTATGACATGAAGACAGATTCTGCGCTGACATAAGGCCAGATTCTCTGTTACGGGACCTCTCTCCTCTGCCTGGGTGCCCGGGCCTAAATGTGTGACAGTGGCCTGTTCCAGTGGTGGGTGACGTGAAGCCTGATTCTCTGCTATGACATGAAGACAGATTCTGTGCTGACATAAGGCCAGATTCTGTGTTACGGGACCTCTCTCCTCTGCCTGGGTGCCTGGGCCTAAATATGTGACAGTGGCCTGTTCCAGTGGTGGGTGACGTGAAGCCTGATTCTCTGCTATGACATGAAGACTGATTCTGCGCTGACATAATGCCAGATTCTCTGTTACGGGACCTCTCTCCTCTGCCTGGGTGCCTGGGCCTAAATGTGTGACAGTGGCCTGTTCCAGTGGTGGGTGACGTGAAGCCTGATTCTCTGCTATGACATGAAGACAGATTCTGTGCTGACATAAGGCCAGATTCTGTGTTACGGGACCTCTCTCCTCTGCCTGGGTGCCGGGGCCTAAATATGTGACAGTGGCCTGTTCCAGTGGTGGGTGACGTGAAGCCTGATTCTCTGCTATGACATGAAGACAGATTCTGCGCTGACATAAGGCCAGATTCTCTGTTACGGGACCTCTCTCCTCTGCCTGGGTCTAAATGTGTGACAGTGGCCTGTTCCAGTGGTGGGTGACGTGAAGCCTGATTCTCTGCTATGACATGAAGACAGATTCTGTGCTGACATAAGGCCAGATTCTCTGTTACGGGACCTCTCTCCTCTGTCTGGGTGCCGGGGCCTAAATATGTGACAGTGGCCTGTTCCAGTGGTGGGTGACGTGAAGCCTGATTCTCTGCTATGACATGAAGACAGATTCTGCGCTGACATAAGGCCAGATTCTCTGTTACGGGACCTCTCTCCTCTGCCTGGGTGCCTGGGCCTAAATGTGTGACAGTGGCCTGCTCCAGTGGTGGGTGACGTGAAGCCTGATTCTCTGCTATGACATGAAGACAGATTCTGTGCTGACATAAGGGCAGATTCTCTGTTACGGGACCTCTATCCTCTGTCTGGGTGCCGGGGCCTAAATATGTGACAGTGGCCTGTTCCAGTGGTGGGTGACGTGAAGCCTGATTCTCTGCTATGACATGAAGACAGATTCTACGCTGACATAAGGCCAGATTCTCTGTTACGGGACCTCTCTCCTCTGCCTGGGTGCCTGGGCCTAAATGTGTGACAGTGGCCTGTTCCAGTGGTGGGTGACGTGAAGCCTGATTCTCTGCTATGACATGAAGACAGATTCTGTGTTACGGGACCTCTCTTCTCTGCCTGGGTGCCTGGGCCTAAATATGTGACAGTGGCCTGTTCCAGTGGTGGGTGACGTGAAGCCTGATTCTCTGCTATGACATGAAGACTGATTCTGCGCTGACATAAGGCCAGATTCTCTGTTACGGGACCTCTCTCCTCTGCCTGGGTGCCTGGGCCTAAATGTGTGACAGTGGCCTGTTCCAGTGGTGGGTGACGTGAAGCCTGATTCTCTGCTATGACATGAAGACAGATTCTGTGCTGACATAAGGCCAGATTCTGTGTTACGGGACCTCTCTCCTCTGCCTGGGTGCCTGGGCCTAAATATGTGACAGTGGCCTGTTCCAGTGGTGGGTGACGTGAAGCCTGATTCTCTGCTATGACATGAAGACAGATTCTGCGCTGACATAAGGCCAGATTCTCTGTTACGGGACCTCTCTCCTCTGTCTGGGTGCCTGGGCCTAAAAATGTACAGTGGCCTGTTCCAGTGGTGGGTGACGTGAAGCCTGATTCTCTGCTATGACATGAAGACTGATTCTGCGCTGACATAATGCCAGATTCTCTGTTACGGGACCTCTCTCCTCTGCCTGGGTGCCTGGGCCTAAATGTGTGACAGTGGCCTGTTCCAGTGGTGGGTGACGTGAAACCTGATTCTCTGCTATGACATGAAGACAGATTCTGTGCTGACATAAGGCCAGATTCTCTGTTACGGGACCTCTCTCCTCTGTCTGGGTGCCGGGGCCTAAATATGTGACAGTGGCCTGTTCCAGTGGTGGGTGACGTGAAGCCTGATTCTCTGCTATGACATGAAGACAGATTCTGCGCTGACATAAGGCCAGATTCTCTGTTGGGGGACCTCTCTCCTCTGCCTGGGTGCCTGGGCCTAAATGTGTGACAGTGGCCTGCTCCAGTGGTGGGTGACGTGAAGCCTGATTCTCTGCTATGACATGAAGACAGATTCTGTGCTGACATAAGGCCAGATTCTCTGTTACGGGACCTCTCTCCTCTGTCTGGGTGCCGGGGCCTAAATATGTGACAGTGGCCTGTTCCAGTGGTGGGTGACGTGAAGCCTGATTCTCTGCTATGACATGAAGACAGATTCTGTGCTGACATAAGGCCAGATTCTCTGTTACGGGACCTCTCTCCTCTGTCTGGGTGCCGGGGCCTAAATATGTGACAGTGGCCTGTTCCAGTGGTGGGTGACGTGAAGCCTGATTCTCTGCTATGACATGAAGACAGATTCTGCGCTGACATAAGGCCAGATTCTCTGTTACGGGACCTCTCTCCTCTGCCTGGGTGCCTGGGCCTAAATGTGTGACAGTGGCCTGTTCCAGTGGTGGGTGACGTGAAGCCTGATTCTCTGCTATGACATGAAGACAGATTCTGTTCTGACATAAGGCCAGATTCTCTGTTACGGGACCTCTCTCCTCTGTCTGGGTGCCTGGGCCTAAATATGTGACAGTGGCCTGTTCCAGTGGTGGGTGACGTGAAGCCTGATTCTCTGCTATGACATGAAGACTGATTCTGCGCTGACATAAGGCCAGATTCTCTGTTACGGGACCTCTCTCCTCTGCCTGGGTGCCTGGGCCTAAATATGTGACAGTGGCCTGTTCCAGTGGTGGGTGACGTGAAGCCTGATTCTCTGCTATGACATGAAGACTTATTCTGCGCTGACATAAGGCCAGATTCTCTGTTACGGGACCTCTCTCCTCTGCCTGGGTGCCTGAGCCTAAATGTGTGACAGTGGCCTGTTCCAGTGGTGGGTGACGTGAAGCCTGATTCTCTGCTATGACATGAAGACAGATTCTGTGCTGACATAAGGCCAGATTCTCTGTTACGGGACCTCTCTCCTCTGCCTGGGTGCCTGGGCCTAAATATGTGACAGTGGCCTGTTCCAGTGGTGGGTGACGTGAAGCCTGATTCTCTGCTATGACATGAAGACTGATTCTGCGCTGACATAAGGCCAGATTCTCTGTTACGGAACCTCTCTCCTCTGCCTGGGTGCCTGGGCCTAAATGTGTGACAGTGGCCTTTTCCAGTGGTGGGTGACGTGAAGCCTGATTCTCTGCTATGACATGAAGACAGATTCTGTGCTGACATAAGGCCAGATTCTCTGTTATGGGACCTCTCTCCTCTGTCTGGGTGCCGGGGCCTAAATATGTGACAGTGGCCTGTTCCAGTGGTGGGTGACGTGAAGCCTGATTCTCTGCTATGACATAAAGACAAATTCTGCGCTGACATAAGGCCAGATTCTCTGTTACGGGACCTCTCTCCTCTGCCTGGGTGCCTGGGCCTAAATGTGTGACAGTGGCCTGTTCCAGTGGTGGGTGATGTGAAGCCTGATTCTCTGCTATGACATGAAGACAGATTCTGTGCTGACATAAGGCCAGATTCTCTGTTACGGGACCTCTCTCCTCTGTCTGGGTGCCGGGGCCTAAATATGTGACAGTGGCCTGTTCCAGTGGTGGGTGACGTGAAGCCTGATTCTCTGCTATGACATGAAGACAGATTCTGCGCTGACATAAGGCCAGATTCTCTGTTACGGGACCTCTCTCCTCTGCCTGGGTGCCCGGGCCTAAATGTGTGACAGTGGCCTGTTCCAGTGGTGGGTGACGTGAAGCCTGATTCTCTGCTATGACATGAAGACAGATTCTGTGCTGACATAAGGCCAGATTCTGTGTTACGGGACCTCTCTCCTCTACCTAGGTGCCTGGGCCTAAATATGTGACAGTGGCCTGTTCCAGTGGTGGGTGACGTGAAGCCTGATTCTCTGCTATGACATGAAGACTGATTCTGCGCTGACATAAGGCCAGATTCTCTGTTACGGGACCTCTCTCCTCTGCCTGGGTGCCTGGGCCTAAATGTGTGACAGTGGCCTGTTCCAGTGGTGGGTGACGTGAAGCCTGATTCTCTGCTATGACATGAAGACAGATTCTGTGCTGACATAAGGCCAGATTCTGTGTTACGGGACCTCTCTCCTCTGCCTGGGTGCCGGGGCCTAAATATGTGACAGTGGCCTGTTCCAGTGGTGGGTGACGTGAAGCCTGATTCTCTGCTATGACATGAAGACAGATTCTGCGCTGACATAAGGCCAGATTCTCTGTTACGGGACCTCTCTCCTCTGCCTGGGTCTAAATGTGTGACAGTGGCCTGTTCCAGTGGTGGGTGACGTGAAGCCTGATTCTCTGCTATGACATGAAGACAGATTCTGTGCTGACATAAGGCCAGATTCTCTGTTACGGGACCTCTCTCCTCTGTCTGGGTGCCGGGGCCTAAATATGTGACAGTGGCCTGTTCCAGTGGTGGGTGACGTGAAGCCTGATTCTCTGCTATGACATGAAGACAGATTCTGCGCTGACATAAGGCCAGATTCTCTGTTACGGGACCTCTCTCCTCTGCCTGGGTGCCTGGGCCTAAATGTGTGACAGTGGCCTGCTCCAGTGGTGGGTGACGTGAAGCCTGATTCTCTGCTATGACATGAAGACAGATTCTGTGCTGACATAAGGCCAGATTCTCTGTTACGGGACCTCTATCCTCTGTCTGGGTGCCGGGGCCTAAATATGTGACAGTGGCCTGTTCCAGTGGTGGGTGACGTGAAGCCTGATTCTCTGCTATGACATGAAGACAGATTCTACGCTGACATAAGGCCAGATTCTCTGTTACGGGACCTCTCTCCTCTGCCTGGGTGCCTGGGCCTAAATGTGTGACAGTGGCCTGTTCCAGTGGTGGGTGACGTGAAGCCTGATTCTCTGCTATGACATGAAGACAGATTCTGTGTTACGGGACCTCTCTTCTCTGCCTGGGTGCCTGGGCCTAAATATGTGACAGTGGCCTGTTCCAGTGGTGGGTGACGTGAAGCCTGATTCTCTGCTATGACATGAAGACTGATTCTGCGCTGACATAAGGCCAGATTCTCTGTTACGGGACCTCTCTCCTCTGCCTGGGTGCCTGGGCCTAAATGTGTGACAGTGGCCTGTTCCAGTGGTGGGTGACGTGAAACCTGATTCTCTGCTATGACATGAAGACAGATTCTGTGCTGACATAAGGCCAGATTCTCTGTTACGGGACCTCTCTCCTCTGTCTAGGTGCCGGGGCCTAAATATGTGACAGTGGCCTGTTCCAGTGGTGGGTGACGTGAAGCCTGATTCTCTGCTATGACATGAAGACAGATTCTGCGCTGACATAAGGCCAGATTCTCTGTTACGGGACCTCTCTCCTCTGCCTGGGTGCCTGGGCCTAAATGTGTGACAGTGGCCTGCTCCAGTGGTGGGTGACGTGAAGCCTGATTCTCTGCTATGACATGAAGACAGATTCTGCGCTGACATAAGGCCAGATTCTCTGTTACGGGACCTCTCTCCTCTGTCTGGGTGCCTGGGCCTAAAAATGTACAGTGGCCTGTTCCAGTGGTGGGTGACGTGAAGCCTGATTCTCTGCTATGACATGAAGACTGATTCTGCGCTGACATAATGCCAGATTCTCTGTTACGGGACCTCTCTCCTCTGCCTGGGTGCCTGGGCCTATATGTGTGTCAGTGGCCTGTTCCAGTGGTGGGTGACGTGAAACCTGATTCTCTGCTATGACATGAAGACAGATTCTGTGCTGACATAAGGCCAGATTCTCTGTTACGGGACCTCTCTCCTCTGTCTAGGTGCCGGGGCCTAAATATGTGACAGTGGCCTGTTCCAGTGGTGGGTGACGTGAAGCCTGATTCTCTGCTATGACATGAAGACAGATTCTGCGCTGACATAAGGCCAGATTCTCTGTTACGGGACCTCTCTCCTCTGCCTGGGTGCCTGGGCCTAAATGTGTGACAGTGGCCTGCTCCAGTGGTGGGTGACGTGAAGCCTGATTCTCTGCTATGACATGAAGACAGATTCTGTGCTGACATAAGGCCAGATTCTCTGTTACGGGACCTCTCTCCTCTGTCTGGGTGCCGGGGCCTAAATATGTGACAGTGGCCTGTTCCAGTGGTGGGTGACGTGAAGCCTGATTCTCTGCTATGACATGAAGACAGATTCTGTGCTGACATAAGGCCAGATTCTCTGTTACGGGACCTCTCTCCTCTGTCTGGGTGCCTGGGCCTAAATATGTGACAGTGGCCTGTTCCAGTGGTGGGTGACGTGAAGCCTGATTCTCTGCTATGACATGAAGACTGATTCTGCGCTGACATAAGGCCAGATTCTCTGTTACGGGACCTCTCTCCTCTGCCTGGGTGCCTGAGCCTAAATGTGTGACAGTGGCCTGTTCCAGTGGTGGGTGACGTGAAGCCTGATTCTCTGCTATGACATGAAGACAGATTCTGTGCTGACATAAGGCCAGATTCTCTGTTACGGGACCTCTCTCCTCTGCCTGGGTGCCTGGGCCTAAATATGTGACAGTGGCCTGTTCCAGTGGTGGGTGACGTGAAGCCTGATTCTCTGCTATGACATGAAGACTGATTCTGCGCTGACATAAGGCCAGATTCTCTGTTACGGAACCTCTCTCCTCTGCCTGGGTGCCTGGGCCTAAATGTGTGACAGTGGCCTTTTCCAGTGGTGGGTGACGTGAAGCCTGATTCTCTGCTATGACATGAAGACAGATTCTGTGCTGACATAAGGCCAGATTCTCTGTTATGGGACCTCTCTCCTCTGTCTGGGTGCCGGGGCCTAAATATGTGACAGTGGCCTGTTCCAGTGGTGGGTGACGTGAAGCCTGATTCTCTGCTATGACATAAAGACAAATTCTGCGCTGACATAAGGCCAGATTCTCTGTTACGGGACCTCTCTCCTCTGCCTGGGTGCCTGGGCCTAAATGTGTGACAGTGGCCTGTTCCAGTGGTGGGTGATGTGAAGCCTGATTCTCTGCTATGACATGAAGACAGATTCTGTGCTGACATAAGGCCAGATTCTCTGTTACGGGACCTCTCTCCTCTGCCTGGGTGCCTGGGCCTAAATATGTGACAGTGGCCTGTTCCAGTGGTGGGTGACGTGAAGCCTGATTCTCTGCTATGACATGAAGACTGATTCTGTGCTGACATAAGGCCAGATTCTCTGTTACGGGACCTCTCTCCTCTGTCTGGGTGCCTGGGCCTAAATATGTGACAGTGGCCTGTTCCAGTGGTGGGTGACGTGAAGCCTGATTCTCTGCTATGACATGAAGACAGATTCTGTGCTGACATAAGGCCAGATTCTCTGTTACGGGACCTCTTTCCTCTGTCTGGGTGCCTGGGCCTAAATATGTGACAGTGGCCTGTTCCAGTGGTGGGTGACGTGAAGCCTGATTCTCTGCTATGACATGAAGACTGATTCTGCGCTGACATAAGGCCAGATTCTCTGTTACGGGACCTCTCTCCTCTGCCTGGGTGCCTGGGCCTAAATATGTGACAGTGGCCTGTTCCAGTGGTGGGTGACGTGAAGCCTGATTCTCTGCTATGACATGAAGACAAATTCTGCGCTGACATAAGGCCAGATTCTCTGTTACGGGACCTCTCTCCTCTGCCTGGGTGCCTGGGCCTAAATGTGTGACAGTGGCCTGTTCCAGTGGTGGGTGATGTGAAGCCTGATTCTCTGCTATGACATGAAGACAGATTCTGTGCTGACATAAGGCCAGATTCTCTGTTACGGGACCTCTCTCCTCTGCCTGGGTGCCTGGGCCTAAATATGTGACAGTGGCCTGTTCCAGTGGTGGGTGACGTGAAGCCTGATTCTCTGCTATGACATGAAGACAGATTCTGTGCTGACATAAGGCCAGATTCTCTGTTACGGGACCTCTCTCCTCTGCCTGGGTGCCTGGGCCTAAATATGTGACAGTGGCCTGTTCCAGTGGTGGGTGACGTGAAGCCTGATTCTCTGCTATGACATGAAGACTGATTCTGCGCTGACATAAGGCCAGATTCTCTGTTACGGGACCTCTCTCCTCTGTCTAGGTGTCGGGGCCTAAATATGTGACAGTGGCCTGTTCCAGTGGTGGGTGACATGAAGCCAGATTCTCTGCTATGGCATGAAGAGACTGATTCTCTGCTGACGTGAAGCCAGATTCTCTGCTATGCGACCTCTGTCCAATTGATATTGGTTCATTTTAATTTTTTTAATTTTTATTTTAATTCATTTCCCTATCCACATTTGTTTGCAGGGGATTTACCTACATGTTGCTGCCTTTTGCAGCCCTCTAGCTCTTTCCTGGGCTGTTTTACAGCCTTTTTAGTGCCCAAAAGTTCGGGTCCCCATTGACTTCAATGGGGTTCGGGTTCGGGACGAAGTTCGGGTCGGGTTCGGATCCCGAACCCGAACATTTCCGGGAAGTTCGGCCGAACTTCTCGAACCCGAACATCCAGGTGTTCGCTCAACTCTAGTTGCTATCAGTCAGGAATTGGCCCAGAAGTTGATTGAGAGCATGCCCAGTCGAATTGCAGAGGTCCTGAAAAAGAAGGGCCAACACTGCAAATACTGACTCTTTACATAAATGTCATGTAATTGTCGATAAAAGCCTTTGAAACGTATGAAGTGCGTGTAATTATATTTCACTACATCACAGAAACAACTGAAACAAAGATCTAAAAGCAGTTTAGCAGCAAACTTTGTGAAAACTAATATTTGTGTAATTCTCAAAACTTTTGACAACGACTGTACATCCTATTCAAACAGGATTGGTTGTGGGGCTGCCCTAAGGTACCAGAAATAACCCCTCCCCTTAGACAATTCCACCAGTGATATCAACAGTGATCTCATTACTAACAACCTACATATGTGACAAAAATCCATGTATAAATTAGTACTTACATCGCAGCTGAGCCCAAGGAGCAAACAGACACATTGAGTGAGGTGAACAGCGTCGCCAGCATGCTACTGCGCATGCCTGACTCTCATATCATGGTCTCCGCAGTAGGCCGGCATCTCCAGCGATTATGTGCTCGGCCTAGTGATCACATGACTAGGACCCGAAGAAGTTAATCACTTTATACATGGATGTTTGTCACATATGTAGGTTGTTGGTAATGAGGTCACTGTGGATATCACTGGTGAAATTGTCTAAGGGGAGGGGTTATTTCTGGTACCTTGGGACAGCCCCCCAACCAATCCTGTTTGAATATGATGTGTATATATATATATATATATATATATATATATATATAGTACAGACCAAAAGTTTGGACACACCTTCTCATTCAAAGAGTTTTCTTTATTTTCATGACTATGAAGGCATCAAAACTATGAATTAACACATGTGGTATTATATACATAACAAACAAGTGTGAAACAACTGAAAATATGTCATATTCTAGGTTCTTCAAAGTAGCCATCTTTTGCTTTGATTACTGCTTTGCACACTCTTGGCGTTCTCTTGATGAGCTTCAAGAGGTAGTCCCCTGAAATGGTCTTCCAGCAGTCTTGAAGGAGTTCCCAGAGATGCTTAGACTTGTTGGCCCTTTTGCCTTCACTCTGCGGTCCAGCTCACTCCAAACCATCTCGATTGGGTTCAGGTCCGGTGACTGTGGAGGCCAGGTGTTGAGGAAGAGTTGAGACGTATGCATATATATCCATGCATGCCTGCAAACACGTGCGGGCATGTATGGTGTATATATATGCATACATTAACCACCGCATCATGGGGTGATGTGCGCAAATGTGCCCAGCATCTGCGCACGTCTGCCCATGGTGATCCCCAGGGGCTCATGGTGGCCCCTGTGGGAAATATGTGGTCCCTGGAAGCTGTGCCCCCTTGTAATCCCCCTTATATTAGTATATATATGTGCCCCCTTATAGTTAGTATATATTTCCTGTATGACCGTGTATATATTGGCCCTGTATGGCAAGTGGGGACATATGCATGTCCCCTGTATGTGATGCCCCAGATATATGCGAGGGTGTGTGTATATATAGATATGTGTGTATGTATTTGCACACGTGTCTATGTATATACACTTATGTCAGCATGACAGTATGTATGTGGGCTTATTGCTGCCCATTCATACCCCCAGTTTTGTATGTGTATGTGTTTATAGATGTGATATATGCAATTCCAACTCTTATCAACAGAGTTGTTTAGAGAAAAACTTGTGCTGATAGCCTGTAGGATAACAGCTGATTAGCATCTAGTCCCCTTTTGTTCAGGCCCAAAGCAATCAGACTCTTTGGCACCGTTTGTGAGGGGACTTTCTAACCAGAGACATCAAGAACCTGTTTTTCCACACCTCTGCCCATGGCTAAAACTCCATGCCCCTACTCCCAGCATTTTTGGGGCTAGGGGGGGGGGGGACTCTGGGGATTGTAGGCAGGCATACGTCACAGTGACACTATGATGTCACATCCCTGAGGAAGGAGGAGGGGGGCTGGTTTTGGGCTATAAAGCCCCAAACAGAGCAGAGGTGCGGCCTCTTGCAACCAGACTAGAATCAGAGACGCATGGGAGAGAGCAGCTTCATGATGACCCCCTGGATAAGGCCTAAGTATACCTGTGTAGCCCCTACCTACCCCTCACATATCACCCCTGGTCCTGTAACCCCTATATTTCCCTGATGTGCACCTTGGGCCCTGATTCAACCCCTATCCCACCAACGATTAACCCTTTCCCTGCCAGGCATTACCCCTGGTAGTTACCCTGGTCCCTGTGCCCTGATGGACCCTGGTCCCTGACTGCACCCTGGCTACCCTTGCCCCTGAAACCCCTGATATACCCTTTCCCTACCCTGATTAACCCCTGGTGGTAACCCCTGCTTTAACCCTGCCACACACCCCCCCTCACTGTACACTTGCAGGGTATTTAGCCCTGCATTGCTGTACAGTTCTGATATTATCCCCATTGTTAACCCTTTGTGTTTGTGGTCGGCTTACACCCCTGTAAGGCCACCGTTAACCCTCGGCGTACCCCATAGGGATAGTATAGAACTAGATGGGTGGGCTGTTAATATTGTATGTGTGAACTGTATAGTTAGTTGATGGGTGGAATTGGGAATGTGTAGTGTAGTTTAGGATTGTATATTTAGTGCTGTATTGTTAGTGCGTAAACCCTGCCACACACCCCCCCTCACTGTAAACTTGCAGGGTATTTAGCCCCTGCATTGCTGTACAGTTCTGATATTATCCCCATTGTTAACCCTTTGTGTTTGTGGTCGGCTTACACCCCTGTAAGGCCACCATTAACCCTCGGCGTACCCCATAGGGATAGTATAGAACTAGATGGGTGGGCTGTTAATATTGTATGTGTGAACTGTATAGTTAGTTGATGTGTGGAATTGGGAATGTGTAGTTTAGGATTGTATATTTAGTGCTGTATTGTTAGTGTATTGCGTAGTGTATTGTTAATAAATACCGTTATATTTGTAACTATCTGTGTAACGTGTAGTTATTGGCGATAGTTAGTTAGTAAGGCGCATGCAGTTAGTGTAGCGATCAGTGTAAAGCATAGCGAAAGTATTGTTGTTATATAAAGGCATAAATAGGCGGAGGTATCAATAGACGGCTCCTCCTATTTATGAATATTAAGTAGCAATATTCGCAAAATATTGGTGATTAATATTCCCCCCTTACACCAGGTCATCTGGCGTAGCACCCCATCACTCTCCTTCATGGTCAAATAGCCCTTACTTTCAAAGTTTTCCGAATTTTTCGGCTGACTGACTGACCTTAATTTCTTAAAGTAATGATGGCCACTCGTTTTTCTTTACTTAGCTGCTTTTTTCTTGCCATAATACAAATTCTAACAGTCTATTCAGTAGGACTATCAGCTGTGTATCCACCTGACTTCTCCCCAACGCCACTGATGGTCCCAACACCATTTATAAGGCAAGAAATCCCACTTATTAAACCTGACAGGGCACACCTGTGAAGTGAAAACCATTTCAGGGGACTACCTCTTGAAGCTCATCAAGAGAATGCCAAGAGTGTGCAAAGCAGTAATCAAAGCAAAAGGTGGCTACTTTGAAGAACCTAGAATATGTATTAGTGTACACTTGTAACATGATATAGCTTGAAAAAGACTTTGGTGTTGAAACGTTGCTATTTTTTTCAATGTTAATAAACACAAGATTGGACTCAAGACTGGTAGTGCTGCGGTTTTTCATATCATTTTATTTTTTTTGCACAATTTCATGGCCATGTTTTAGGATATCTTGCACATGGGTGGAAGACCTCAGGAACCTGTCACCGCCATCTCTGTGAGAAGATCTGGCAGACGTTCTTCTCTACCTGTTGTATGATGTTCTTTGTTTTGGTTTCACTTTCTCATCTCCTTTCCTTCTCCCAGCTGTCACCTATTTGCACTGATTGTCTCCCTTTATATTCCCTCCCATACTGCCTCACTTTGCGGTTTATACTTCTTCCTGGATTGTGTTCACTGCTGGAGGCTGCTTCTCCTGATTCCTCAGATAAGTCTGTTTCCTTTATTTGTGTTTCTTGCTGGCTTGATTGTAGGTGACCCTGACTCCGTCCGTATTAAGTGCAGGGAGCCGGTGGTCGTGTCCCCTCACTATTATAGGGTTTTCAGGTGTCACATAATATAAGGTACGAGGGCATGCAACCGTGTACCATAAAGATCTTTGCATGGGCATAGCAGTCAGGGAGAGCTCTAGGGGTTTTATAGGGCTCACCCATATGCTCCTTAGTTTGGGATCAAGCCAGTCGGATGTTTATAAGTTCCAGCTTTCTGCAACACCATCTGTGATAGAACCTCTTTACAATCAGACTGAACACGTGCGCCATGCAGGGCTTGTGTCTCAGACAGCGCCCACACCATGTTCTTCCCATTGTCGGTGACCATGGTTCAGATTTTGAGTTGTCGAGGAGAAAGCCAGGATTCAATTTCTTGATGAAGGACGCAGAGGAATTCCTCCCCTGTGTGACTCTGTTTACTCAGGCAAACTAGGTGCAGAACAGCGTGGCACCGCCATGCCCTGAACATGTGGTATGCTGGAGGATCACTGTGAATTTTCCCTGCAGTGGAGGATGAGGAGGCAGAAGCGAACATTGTTACAGGACCAACGGCGTGAGAACGTAGAGGCGGCAGCGGCGTCACCTGACCTAGCTACTTTTGTGGCTCGGCAGGAACCACATTTACCCAGTGGGCCGTAATGGACATATATTGTCCTTGACCTTATTTACAGCTCCACACGTCGGGACTGCCGTGCACTTTGGCGGACAACTACAGGCTCAAGAACTGGCCCACTTTCTGCTTAACATAGGTGTACAGGTCTGGTAATGTCTTTTTTGCAAAGAAATGACAGCTTGAGACTCTCCACCTAGGCTTGGCACAAGCCATCAGTTCTCTGAAAGGTGCAGAGTCCACCACTTGGAAAGGGAGGGACTGCAGCACCAGCAACTTGGCCAGGTGCACGTTCAGCTTCTGCGCCGTTGGATGAATGCACGCATACTGTTGTCTCTTGTCAATCGCTTCGGTGATAGATTGCTGACAAAATGACTGATGAGGAGTAGGAAGAGTGAGGAGCAGGAGCATGAGGACCAGTAGATGATGTAAAGGACAGACAGGTCCCTTCGGCTGAGGTGGTGGAAAAGGGGTGCAGGCCACTGGGTGATACAGTGGTTGCTGCGGCAGGCTGGACCACTACATTAGCACTACGGTTCTCCCAGGCCACTTTATGGTGACGCAGCATGTGTTGACAGAGGGCCGTGGTGCTAACATTGGCACCTTGGCCACGCTTCACCTTTTGCCCACAGATTTGGCATATTACCATGTTTACCTCCTCCTCCGACGGCTTGACAAAAAACTGCTGGACTGCCAAGTATGGAATTTTACCCCCAGGTAGGCTACTGCAAAGCGGGCAGTCTACCTCAGGTACGTTTGGCTCCCGACCCTCCACTGCTGCCACCCTGCTGACTCACAGACACGCTACCACTATGCTGGCTCAGCCGCTGGCTCATGCGCAAGGTGCCACCCTCTTCTCCTGATGATGACAAAGCCCCTTCTTCATCCGACTCCCAAGTGCGATCGGCTACATCATCATCATCCACTACTGTCTGCACGTCACTGATGTCTCCCTCAACGGTCTCAGGGCCAGGAGCCCGACCACTCGCAACACCAGCTCCCATGTGACTCTCATCATCACTACTTGCCCGCCTACCAGAGGGAGAAGCAGATGTCTCCTTCAGATCTTGGCTGGGCAGTAGCTGCTGACAATCCTCTAGTAGCTTATCCTCGCTGAAAAGTGGAGCTGAGTCTATGGCATATAATATTTCTCGCGCTGAGGGAACAGAAAATGACAGAGGCAGGTTGTGGACAGTTGGGGGCACAGGGCCTGCTCCCGGGCCATGCCAACTAAGGGTCGTGTCAGAGGAACCCACCGACTCTTGGCTGGAGGTGTCTGATGTCACTTGCGACAAAGTAGAAGACTGAGTCAACCATTCAAGTACTGCTGGGTTGCTGGTCAAGACACGACCACTAGATGACACAGGGAGTTCAGGCCTCTCGTTGCAACTCCTGCTGCCCCCCCCCCCCCTTTTCTTCTGCTGCTACTTGTGCTTGCACCAGAAACATATTGGCCACTGCCCATTCCCTTTGAAGGGCCTGTCACCTGTCTGTCTGACATACTGTAAAATAAAAGAATTAAAGGGGTTGTCCAGGTTCAGAGCTGAACCCGGACATATCCTTATTTTCACCCAGGCAGCCCCCCTGAGGCTAGCATCGGAGCATCTCATGCTCCGATGCGCTCCCTTGCCCTGCGCTAAATCGCGCATGGCACAGGCTCTTTTATTTATCATAACACACTGCCGGGCGGAAGCTTCCACCCGGCAGTGTGTTTGGTGACCTCACCGGCTCTGATGGGCGGGCTTTAGCGCTGCCCTAGCCGTTTTACTGGCTAGGGCAGCACTAAAGCCCACCCATCAATGCCGGTGACGTAACCTGGCTTCCTGGCAGCCCCATTGAGAGCCCCAGTACGTCACCGGAACTCCTAGAAATGCCTTTGCCCTGCGCGATTTAACGCAGGGCAAAGGAGAGCATTGGAGCATGAACTGCTCCGATGCTCAAGTCAGGGAGGCTGCCAGAGTGAAAATGGAGGTATGTCTGGGTTCAGCTCTGAACACGGACAACCCTTTTAAATTAAAAGTAAATTAATACACACCAAAAACAATGTACGTTCACTGCTGAATGGCTAATTAGATATACTTTTTTTTCTTATTAATACACCACAAAAATATTTATGAAACAGTGTATGTTCACCGCAAAATGGCTAATAGCACACCCTTTTTTTTTCTTATTACTACACCGCAAAAACGTCTATAAAACAATGTACGTTCACTGCTGAACTGCTAATAACACACACTTTTTTCCTTATTAATACACCGCAAAATTGTCTATGAAACAATGTACGTTCACCTCAAAACGGCTAATAACATTCACTTTAGTTTTTTATTAATACACCACAATAAGTCTAATAAAACAATGTACATTCACCACTGAACGGCTAGGAACATGCCCTTGCAATATGCAAGCACTTCTCTCTCCTCATTCTAGACATCGTGGGGGTCTTAGCACTTGGATCCTTATGGATCAAATCTTTTGATATTTCTCTGACATAATTATTTTTTTTTATAAACTCAGTGGCGGAGATTTTTCAAACTGGTGTAAAGTAGAACTGGCTTAGTTGCCCATAGCAACCATTTAGATTCCAAATTTCATTTTCTAAAGGAGCTGTGAAAAATGAAAGGTGGAAGCTAATTGGTTGCTATGGACAACTAAGCCAGTTCTACTTTACACCAGTTTGATAAATCTCCCCCAGTGACCCTTTAAATTGATTGTCCAGGAATAAGAAACTTTTAGATGATGCCCTCAGCCTGCCTCCACTATTGAAAGGTTCATACTTATAGTACCTTGCTTCGCCCTACTCCGGTCCTGTGCGCTGGCTCCCATGTTTCTAGCATCTGGTCCCCAGCTTGTTTACTTCTGGCAGGGCTTGGACTTGGTCACCGGCTCTACTACAACCAGTGACTGGCTTCAGCTGTGATGTATTCACATCATCAGGCTGCGGACATCCCTTACAAATTATTCTAAAAAACATTTTTTCACAGATTTCTAATTGGTGGATCTACATCGTTACGCCGTGTTATTTGGCCATTTTGCAGAATAACAAGTCAATTTATTGGTCAGGACTAGAGATAAACCTTTTGATGTTCTGTTTCGGTTTGCCAGATTTTTAAAAAAGTTCAGTTTGGACCCAAATCGATTATACCCGAACCAAAATGGCTCCAAGTATCCTGGAAATTGGTACATAACAACCTCTAGTCTCCAAGGACTCAGAATCAGTTTTTCATTAAAGGGGTTATCCAAGTCCTATAATTCCCCCCCTATATGCCCAGGCTGCTCACAGAGGTTATACTTACCCCGTTCCCTGGCCACCATGTCGCTTCTGATACCCGCACGGCTGCTGCTGCCGCTCCTATACAAGTGCAACGACAGATGCAACGGCGAGAAGGTAAACAGTGAAGAGGAGGCAGCGCTGGCACGGCACGCACCTCTTCTTCAAACAGCTGATCGGTGGGGGTGCCGGGTGTCGAACCCCCGCCGATCTGATATTGATGACCTATCCTGAGGATTGGTCATCAATAAATATAACTCGGACAACCCCTTTAATGGCAGCAAGAGGAAATCATATCAGAGTGACACTGACATACATAGCTATGGGCAAAAACCTGCTCTGCTAAGCTAAGAGAACTGCATGTCAGTTCTTAGCTTAGCGGAGCAGGCAGAAGCAGGATTCCACTCCGCTCAGCTAATCTTGGCATAGTACATGGGTACAGGGTACCCATGTGCTATGCCAAGAGTTAGTAATCCTCCAGTGAGCACAGGCAGGAGCAGCAATATGAGCTCCTGCCTGTACCCACAGTGCTTCTGCGCCCCATTGATAAAATGTAGAGTTGAGCGAACACCTGGATGTTCGGGTTCGACGAGTTCGGCCGAACTTTCGAAAAATGTTCGGGTTCGGGATCCGAACTCGACCCGAACTTCATCCCGAACCCGAACCCCATAGAAGTCAATGGGGACCCGAACTTTTGGGCACTAAAAAGGCTGTAAAACACACCCGGAAAGGGCTAGAGGGCTGCAAAAGGCAGCAAAATGTAGTTAAATCCCCTGCAAACAAATGTAGATAGGGAAATGATGAGTTAACATAAAATAAATAAAAATTAAACAATATTAATTGGAGTGAGGTCCCATAGCACAGAATCAGGCTTCAAGTCACCCACCAATGGAGAAGGTCACTTACTATTATTTTGACCACAGCACCCAGACAAAGGAGAGAGGTCCCACAGCAGAGAACCAGGCATCATATCACCCACCACAGGAGTAGGCCACCATTTAGTTACTTTGACCCCTACACCCAGACGGAGGAGAGAGGTTACACAGCAGAGAATCAGGCATTTAGATCACCCACCACAGGAGTAGGCCACCATTGAATCAGACCCCGGCAACCATGTCAGATGGCACAAGCATAAGCTTTATATCAATCAGCACAGGAGAAGGCGACTTTGACAGACTTTGACCCCTACACCCGGACGGAGGAGAGAGGTTTCAAAGCAGAGAATCAGGCATTTAGATCACCCACCACAGGAGTAGGCCCCAATTTAATGGGACCCCGGCAACCATGTCAGATGGCACAACCATCAGCTTCATATCAATCAGCACAGGAGAAGGCGACTTTGAAAGACTTTGACCCCTACACCCAGACGGAGGAGAGAGGTTTCACAGCAGAGAATCAGGCATTTAGATCACCCACCACAGGAGTAGGCCCCCATTGAATCAGACCCTGGCAACCATGTCAGATGGCACAACCATCAGCTTTATATCAATCAGCACAGGAGAAGGCGACTTTGAAAGACTTTGACCCCTACACCCAGATGGAGGAGAGAGGTTTCACAGCAGAGAATCAGGCATCATATCAACCACCACAGGAGAAGCCACCATTTAGTTACTTTGACCCCTGCACCCAGGAAGAGGAGAGAGGCACCACAGCACATATTCTGGCATCATATCAGCCACCACAGGAGAAGCCACCATTGAGTTACTTTGACCCCCGCACCCAGGAAGAGGAGAGAGGCACCACAGCACATATTCTGGCATCATATCAGCCACCACAGGAGAAGCCACCATTGAGTTACTTTGACCCCCGCACCCAGGAAGAGGAGAGAGGCACCACAGCACATATTCTGGCATCATATCAGCCACCACAGGAGAAGCCACCATTGAGTTACTTTGACCCCTGCACCCAGGAAGAGGAGAGAGGCCCCACAGCACATATTCTGGCATCATACTAACCACCACAGGAGAAGCCACCATTGAGTTACTTTGACCCCTGCACCCAGGAAGAGGAGAGAGGCCCCACAGCACATATTCTGGCATCATATCAGCCACCACAGGAGAAGCCACCATTGAGTTACTTTGACCCCCGCACCCAGGAAGAGGAGAGAGGCACCACAGCACATATTCTGGCATCATATCAGCCACCACAGGAGAAGCCACCATTGAGTTACTTTGACCCCTGCACCCAGGAAGAGGAGAGAGGCCCCACAGCACATATTCTGGCATCATACTAACCACCACAGGAGAAGCCACCATTGAGTTACTTTGACCCCTGCACCCAGGAAGAGGAGAGAGGCCCCACAGCACATATTCTGGCATCATATCAGCCACCACAGGAGAAGCCACCATTGAGTTACTTTGACCCCCGCACCCAGGAAGAGGAGAGAGGCACCACAGCACATATTCTGGCATCCTATCAGCCACCACAGGAGAAGCCACCATTGAGTTACTTTGACCCCTGCACCCAGGAAGAGGAGAGAGGCACCACAGCACATATTCTGGCATCATATCAGCCACCACAGGAGAAGCCACCATTGAGTTACTTTGACCCCCGCACCCAGGAAGAGGAGAGAGGCACCACAGCACATATTCTGGCATCATATCAGCCACCACAGGAGAAGCCACCATTGAGTTACTTTGACCCCCGCACCCAGGAAGAGGAGAGAGGCACCACAGCACATATTCTGGCATCATATCAGCCACCACAGGAGAAGCCACCATTGAGTTACTTTGACCCCTGCACCCAGGAAGAGGAGAGAGGCCCCACAGCACATATTCTGGCATCATACTAACCACCACAGGAGAAGCCACCATTGAGTTACTTTGACCCCTGCACCCAGGAAAAGGAGAGAGGCCCCACAGCACATATTCTGGCATCATATCAGCCACCACAGGAGAAGCCACCATTGAGTTACTTTGACCCCCGCACCCAGGAAGAGGAGAGAGGCACCACAGCACATATTCTGGCATCATATCAGCCACCACAGGAGAAGCCACCATTGAGTTACTTTGACCCCCGCACCCAGGAAGAGGAGAGAGGCACCACAGCACATATTCTGGCATCATATCAGCCACCACAGGAGAAGCCACCATTGAGTTACTTTGACCCCTGCACCCAGGAAGAGGAGAGAGGCCCCACAGCACATATTCTGGCATCATACTAACCACCACAGGAGAAGCCACCATTGAGTTACTTTGACCCCTGCACCCAGGAAGAGGAGAGAGGCCCCACAGCACATATTCTGGCATCATATCAGCCACCACAGGAGAAGCCACCATTGAGTTACTTTGACCCCCGCACCCAGGAAGAGGAGAGAGGCACCACAGCACATATTCTGGCATCATATCAGCCACCACAGGAGAAGCCACCATTGAGTTACTTTGACCCCCGCACCCAGGAAGAGGAGAGAGGCACCACCGCACATATTCAGGCATCATATCACACACCACAGGAGAAGGCCTCTTTCAGTGATTTAGGCCTTTGGACCCAGACGGAGGAGAGAGGCATCACAGCACATATTCTGGCATCATATCAGCCACCACAGGAGAAGCCACCATTGAGTTACTTTGACCCCTGCACCCAGGAAGAGGAGAGAGGCCCCACAGCACATATTCTGGCATCATATCAGCCACCACAGGAGAAGCCACCATTTAGTTACTTTGACCCCTGCACCCAGGAAGAGGAGAGAGGCACCACAGCACATATTCTGGCATCATATCAGCCACCACAGGAGAAGCCACCATTTAGTTACTTTGACCCCTTCACCCAAACAGAGGAGAGAGGTTCCACATCAGAGAATCAGGCATCATATCAACCACCACAGGAGTAGGCCACAATTTAGTTTATTTGACCCCTGCACCCAGGAAGAGGAGAGAGGCCCCACAGCACATATTCTGGCATCATATCACACACCACAGGAGAAGGCCTCTTTCAGTGATTTAGGCCTTTGGACCCAGACAGACGAGAGAGGTCAGAGATTAGCTTCATATCCCCCAGCACAGCAGAAGACCGCTTTATTTGACTTAGGCCTCAGCACCCAGACAGAAGACAGAGGTAGCATGGCAGAGGTTATGGCTTCATGTCACCCGTTAGTTTAACCGGCCACTTTCATCTGGTTAGGCCCCGGCGCCCAGACAGAGAAGAGTTTCATTCAACTGTGGGTTTCATAAAATTTGTATCAAATAAAGAAGTGGCCCGTAGCACAACAAGACATGTTTTAGGCAGTTAATAAGGACTACTCTGCACAAGGGAGGGACAGGTCCTGTGGGATCCATGCCTGGTTCATCTTTATGAAGGTCAGCTTGTCCACGTTGGCTGTGGACAGGCGGCTGCGCTTGTCAGTAATGACGCCCCCTGCCGTGCTGAATACGCGTTCAGATAAAACGCTGGCCGCCGGGCAGGAAAGCACCTCCAAGGCATAACATGCTAACTCTGGCCACGTGGACAATTTCGAAACCCAGTAGTTGAATGGGGCTGAACCATCCGTCAGGATGTGGAGGGGTGTGCAGACATACTGTTCAACCATGTTAGTGAAATGCTGCCTCCTGCTAACACGTTCCGTATCAGGTGTCGGTGCAGATAGCTGTGGCGTGGAGACAAAACTTTTCCACATTTCTGCCATGCTAACCCTGCCCTCAGATGAGCTGGCCGTGACACAGCTGCGTTGGCGACCTCTTGCCACTCCTCTGCCTTCACCTTCCACCTGTTCCCCTGTGACATGTGGGAATGCTCTCAAGAGCGCCTCTATCAGCGTGCGCTTGTACTCGCGCATCTTACGGTCGCGCTCCAGTTCAGGAATTAAAGTGGGCACATTGTCTTTATACCGGGGATCCAGCAGGGTGGCCACCCAGTAGTCTGCACACGTTAAAACGTGGGCAACTCTGCTGTCGTTGCGCAGGCATTGGAGCATATATTCGCTCATGTGGGCCAGGCTACCCATGGGTAAGGACAAGCTGTCCTCTGTGGGAGGCGTATCGTCATCGTCCACCGTATCCCCCCAGCCACGCACCAGTGATGGGCCTGGGCTGCCACCCCGCTGTGAACTTGCGTCATCCTCGTCCCCCTCCACCTCCTCCTCCTCATCCTCCTCGTCCTCCAGTACAGTGCCTTGGCTGGCGACTTGTGAACCTGTCCTCTGCTGCTTAAACAAACCTCCCTCTGAGCCACTTCGAACAGACTGGCCCGAAAGTGTTAGAAACGAGCCCTCATCCTCCTCCTCCTCCTCCACCTGGGCCACCTCCTCTAACATCATTGCCCTAAGTGTTTTCTCAAGGAGACATAGAAGTGGTATTGTAACGCTGATAACAGTGTCATTGCCACTGGCCATGTTGGTGGAGTACTCGAAACAGCGCAGCAGGGCACACAGGTCTCGCATGGAGGCCCAATCATTGGTGGTGAAGTGGTGCTGTTCGGCAGTACGACTGACGCGAGCGTGCTGCAGCTGAAACTCCACTATGGCCTGCTGCTGCTCGCACAGTCTCTCCAGCATGTGCAAGGTGGAGTTCCACCGGGTGGGCACGTCGCATATGAGGCGGTGAGCAGGAAGGCCGAAGTTCCGCTGTAGCGCAGACAGGCGAGCAGCGGCAGGATGTGAACGGCGGAAGCGCGCACAGACGGCCCGCACTTTATGCAGCAGCTCTGACATGTTGGGGTAGTGGTGAATGAACCTCTGCACCACCAAGTTCAGCACATGCGCCAGGCAAGGGATGTGCGTCAAACCGGCTAGTCCCAGAGCTGCCACGAGATTTCGCCCATTATCGCATACCACCAGGCCTGGCTTGAGGCCCACCGGCAGAAACCACTCGTCGGTCTGTTGTTCAATACCCCGCCACAACTCCTTTGCGCTGTGGGGCCTGTCCCCCAAACATATGAGTTTCAGAATGGCCTGCTGACGTTTACCCCGGGCTGTGCTGAAGTTGGTGGTGAAGGTGTGTGGCTGACCGGATGAGCTAGTGGAAGCAGTGGAGGAGGAAGCCGAGTAGGAGGAGGAGGCTACAGGAGGCAGAGAATGATGCCCTGCGATCCTAGGGGGCGGAAGGACGTGCGCCAAGGAACTGTCCGCCGGGGGCCCAGCCGCCACTACATTCATCCAGTGTGCAGTTAGTGAGATATAGCGTCCCTGGCCGTGCTTACTGGTCCACGTATCTGTGGTTAGGTGGACCTTGCCACAAATGGCGTTGCGCAGTGCACACTTGATTTTATCGGACACTTGCATGTGCAGGGAAGGCACGGCTGTCTTGGAGAAGTAGTGGCGGCTGGGAACCACATACTGCGGGACAGCCATGGCCATCAGCTGTTTGAAGCTGTCTGTGTCCACCAGCCGGAATGACAGCATTTCAAAGGCCAGCAGTTTAGAAATGCTGGCGTTCAGGCCAAGGGCTCGAGGGTGACTCGGGGGGAATTTGCGCTTCCTCTCTAAGGTTTGAGATATTGAGAGCTGAACGCTGCTGTGTGATATAGTGGAGACGCTAGTTGACGGTGGCGGTGGTGGTGGTGTCGGTGGCACATCCTCTGTTTGCTGCTCGGCAGGTGGCAACATTCCTCTCGAGGCGGAAGCCGAGGCAGCAGCGGTAGAGGGAGCAGGGGGAGCCTCAGCGAGTGCCTGGTTTTTAAGGTGTGTACCCCACTGCAGTTCATGCTTTGCATGTAGATGCCTGGTCATGCAGGTTGTGCTGAGGTTCAGAACGTTAATGCCTCGCCTCAGGCTCTGATGGCAGAGCGTGCAAGTCACTCGGGTCTTGTCGGTAGGACATTGTTTAAAGAAGTGCCATGCCAGGGAACTCTTTGAAGCTGCCTTTGTGGGGCTGGGTCCCTGTTGGCGATGTCCAGTAGCAGGCGAACTCTGGGGGCGGCGGCTCGTCTGCTTTGGCCCCCTGCTCCCTCTTTGGCTTCGCTGTTGTCTCGGTCTCACCACTACCTCTTCCTCTGAACTGTGAAAGTCATCGCCACGACCTTCAGTCCATGTGGGGTCTAAGACCTCATCGTCCTCTGCATCGTCTTCCACCCAGTCTCCCTCCCTGACCTCCTCCTGTTCAGTCTGCACACTGCAAAAAGACGCGGCAGTGGGCACCTGTGTTTCGTCATCATCAGAGAGTCGGTGACTCTGCTGTGGTGGTATTCCCATGTCCTCTTCATCTGGAGACATAAGTGGTTGTGCGTCAGTGCATGGTATGTCTTCCTCCACTGGGGAAGGGCTAGGTGGACGCCCCTGGGAAACCCTGGAAGCAGAGTCTTCAAACAGAAGAAGAGACTGCTGCATAACTTGTGGCTCAGACCGTTTCCCTGATATGCTTGGGGGTGATGTGACAGACTGATGGGCTTGGTTTTCAGGTGCCACCTGTGCGCTTTCCGCAGAAGACTGGGTGGAAGACCATGTGGTGAACGTGCTGGAAGCACTGTCGGCCACCCAATCGATTAATGCCTGTACCTGCTCAGGCCTTACCATCCTAAGAGCGGCATTGGGCCCCACGAGATATTGCGGTACATTCTGCCGGCTAGTTGAGGGAGTTCGTTCCCTACTGTGTGCGCCTGGGGCCGAACGGCCACGTCCTCTACCAGCAACAGAGGCTCCACGGACACCACCACGACCGCGTCCTCGTCCCTTAATAGTATTTTTCTTCATTGTTGCGATTCAACTCGCACCACAATGAAATATATTATTTTTTATAAGCAAAATCCCCTCACTGGAATACTTTCAGTCTTTTGACTGTATGGATTACAGATGGAATGACTGTTATATGTGAGTACCGCTTTCTTTGACAGATTCTAGTATGGGTACATATATGTTTTCCCAACCCCAGCACATTAGTTTGCTAATTCCAGATGTATGAAACGCAGGCCTAACTGTATCTAGTATATTGAACGCCAGATAAACTAACTTGGCCTTTTTTAAATAAAAAAAAAATTCCCTCACTGGAATACTTTCAGTCTTTTGACTGTATGGATTACAGATGGAATGACTGTTATATGTGAGTACCGCTTTCTTTGACAGATTCTAGTATGGGTACATATATGTTTTCCCAACCCCAGCACATTAGTTTGCTAATTCCAGATGTATGAAACGCAGGCCTAACTGTATCTAGTATATTGAACGCCAGATAAACTAACTTGGCCTTTTTTAAATAAATAAAAAATTCCCTCACTGGAATACTTTCAGTCTTTTGACTGTATGGATTACAGATGGAATGACTGTTATATGTGAGTACCGCTTTCTTTGACAGATTCTAGTATGGGTACATATATGTTTTCCCAACCCCAGCACATTAGTTTGCTAATTCCAGATGTATGAAACGCAGGCCTAACTGTATCTAGTATATTGAACGCCAGATAAACTAACTTGGCCTTTTTTAAATAAAAAAAATTCCCTCACTGGAATACTTTCAGTCTTTTGACTGTATGGATTACAGATGGAATGACTGTTATATCTGAGTACCGCTTTCTTTGACAGATTCTAGTATGGGTACATATATGTTTTCCCAACCCCAGCACATTAGTTTGCTAATTCCAGATGTATGAAACGCAGGCCTAACTGTATCTAGTATATTGAACGCCAGATAAACTAACTTGGCCTTTTTTAAATAAATAAAAAATTCCCTCACTGGAATACTTTATGGCTTTTCACTGTATGGATTACAGGTGGACTGGTATTAGTAGGGGTGACACAAGCACACCCAAGTCCCTGATGTAGGATTTCTATGGCACAGACCACTATTACAAGTGATTAATGGACGTTGGGAGAGATTGTGCTGCAGCACTAGTCCCAAGATGGCCGCCGCCTATCAGCCCAGTAACATGTGCCACAAAATGGTCTGCACAACCTTTAAAAAAAATAGCCTTGGACTGTGCTGCTAAATCGCTATTGGTCTGAATCCCAGGTGTAGATGTCTGACTTGTTTGGAGCTTTGGAATGCACACTGTGGCAGCTTCTGCTGCAGCACTACAAGTCGCAAAATGGCGGCCGGCGGTCAGCCCAGGTACATGTGGATGGAAAAATCACTCTGGCCACTCTAAAAATAGCCAATCCCTATCAAAAAAGCAGCTCAGCTGCAGTTGTTCAGATGAATCACAGGTGGAGGAGAGAAATTTGCTTCCAGTTATTCAATTATCCCTGCCTATTCTCGCCCTAGCATCAGCTGCGTCTATCCCTGTTCTATTCACATCGGGAGTGAGCACGTCCCGACGTGCGCACAAGCTTATAAAGAGGCTGAGTCACATGCTGCACTTGGCCAATCACAGCCTTGCCAATAGTAGGCATGGCTGCGATGGCATCTTAGGGCAAGTAGTATGATGCATGTTGATTGGCTGCTTTGCAGCCTTTCAAAATGCGCCAAAATACATGCCGAACGACGAACCCGAACCCGAACTTTTACGAAAAAGTTCGGGTTCGGGTCCGTGTCACGAACACCCCAAAATTCGGTACGGACCCGAACTATGCTCGAACTGTTCGCTCAACACTAATAAAATGTACTCCGTACTCCATACACCACTGAGCAGTCAGCAGTGTACAGAAAACTGAGTTTTAAGCGCACAGTGAATGGTGTACTTTAGGCAGGGAAAAGTGTAGTAAAAATAGAAAATGTATAAATAAAGTATATTAGAGATAATTTTATTAGGGCATTAGGGAGAACATATTAAAAGTTTATGTAAAGGTTTAGTTACTCTTTAATCTATGATCTACAAAGACACCCAAATAAGTGACACACCCAGTGTTACATCCCCTAGGACAGTAATTGCTAACCCCTGGACTCCAGCTGTGGTGAAACTACAACTCCCAGCATGCTCCATTCATTTCTATGGAGTTCTGAGAACAGCCAAGCAAGTGTGCATCTTGGGAATTGTAGTTTTTCCACAGCTGGAGTGCCGGAGGTTAGCCATCACAGCCATAGGACATATGATGCACAGAGATTATTACTACCCAGATGCATAACTTTACATTTATCCACATTTAACTTCGTTTGCCAAGTTGATGCCCAATCACTGAGTGTCTAAGTCAACTTGTAGTTTTTGGACATCTTTCATAGACTGCACAGTACTAAATAGCTTAGTGTCATCTGTAGAAATAGAAACTGTGCTATTAATTCCATTCTCAATATCATGAATAAATAAATTAAAGGGGTTATCCCATGACTAATGTAAAAAAAAAAAAATAATCAGTCATCGTATAGTACATGACAATCTCTTTCTAACAAAGCTAGAACTAGCCGTGTACCTCACATGGATCCAGAAATCTCCCCATTCATTTCTGTGCTAGATTTATATCAAGCTGGCAGCTCAAGGGGAGTGTCTTTTCTGCTGCATCTAAGGGGCGTGTCCATAATCTCCCTATCATAACTCAGGAGGTAGTAGAAGGAATAATCTGACCATGTGCGGCCATCTCAGTGAGCAAGACAAGGAAATAAGAAAAAGAACAAACCGCATGTGATTAACTCAGTGGCTATGCTATTTTTTTTAATTACATGTAATTACAAAAGTATTCGGATCCAAGTGCTGGTTTGAAAACTGTAGAATATTTTTTGTGGGACAACCCCTTAAAATAATAGAGGACCTAGCACTGAATCCTGGGGTACGCCACTAACCCGAGACCATTCTGAATGGGAATCATTGACCATTACTCTCTGGACACAGTCCTTCAAACAGTTTTCAATCCAATTACAAACTATATTTTCCACGCCTAGAGACCGTATTTTACCTATTAAATGTCTATGAGGGACAGTTTTAAATGTCTTTGCAAAATCCAGAAACGCTACATCCACAGCCTTTGTCCAGACTTCTACTCACCTCCTTATAAAAACAAATCAGGTTAGTCTGACAACTCCTGTATGTAGTACCTTAAAGGGGTAGTCTCACTTCAGCAGGTGGCATTTATCATGTAAACAATATCAATTCAAGCCACTTACTAATGTATTGTAATTGTCCATATTTCTTCTTTTGCTGGCTATATTCATTTTTCTATCTCATGATACACTTCTCATTTCCATGGTTACAACCATCCTGTAATCCAGCAGTGGTGGGCATGCTTGCATACTGTAGGAAAATGCACTGGTCTTTCTGGTGACTGGGACAGTGGAAATGCACACAGACCGGAACGTTTTCCTATTGTGTGTACGCACGTCCACCTCTGCTTGATTGCAGGGTGGTCGTAGCCATGGAAGCAAGAAGTGTTTAATGCATTGGAAAAATGAATCAAGTCAGCAAAGGAAGCAATATGGACAATCACAATTTATTAGTAAGTGCCTTGTATTAATTTTGCTTACATGATAAATGCCACTTGCTGAAGTGAGACAATCCTTTTAAGGTCTTCAAACATTTTTACAACAATAGAAGTTAAACTTACTGGTCTATAATTACCTGTGGAGGACCTATATACCTTTTTAAATATGGGCACCACATTTACCTTGCACCAGTTACTTGGCACTGTTCCCGTCCCTAACTTGATACGGTTCTGGTCCTCACACTCCATGATACTTTTGTTAGGCCTCTTTCACACTTGCGTTGTCCGGATCCGGCGTGTACTCCACTTGCCGGAATTACACTCCGGATCCGGAAAAACGCAAGTGTACTGAAAGCATTTGAAGACGGAACCGTCTTCCAAATGCTTTCAGTGTTACTATGGCACCCAGGACGCTATTAAAGTCCTGGTTGCCATAGTAGGAGCGGGGAGCGGGGGAGCGGTATACTTACAGTCCGTGCGGCTCCCGGGGCGCTCCAGAATGACGTCAGAGCGCCCCATGCGCATGGATGACGTGATCCATGCGATCACGTGATCCATGCGCTTGGGGCGCCCTGACGTCACTCTGGAGCGCCCGGGGAGCCGCACGGACGGTAAGTACACTGCTCCCCCGCTCCCCGCTACACTTACCATGGCTGTCAGGACTTTAGCGTCCCGGCAGCCATGGTAACCACTCTGAAAAAGCTAAATGTCGGCTCCGGCAATGCGCCGAAACGACGTTTAGCTTAAGGCCGGATCCGGATCAATGCCTTCCAATGGGCATTAATTCCGGATCCGGCCTTGCGGCAAGTGTTCCGGATTTTTGGCCGGAGCAAAAAGCGCAGCATGCTGCGGTATTTTCTCCGGCCAACAAACGTTCCGTACCGGAACTGAAGACATCCTGATGCATCCTGAACGGATTACTCTCCATTCAGAATGCATTAGGATAATCCTGATCAGGATTCTTCCGGCATAGAGCCCCGACGACGGAACTCTATGCCGGAAGACAATAACGCAGGTGTGAAAGAGCCCTTAGACTGTGATAGACAGATAGAGCAGAGTTAACAGTCACAGTCATAGTATGACTATTAACTCTGCTGCATTTGCATAGACTTGCATAAGAAGTACAGATGAAGCAGATTTAACAGTCACAGTCATAACACATTAACTAGATGTGATAACTCACCAAGTGTTACTGTTAACTCTGCTACATCTGTATCGTGGTGGGCTCCTTGCCCCCTCTCCAGATTCCCTGGTCTGTACATGCCCCGACCGCCACTGTCACTACCCCTATTACCACCATCTATTACCACCACTATTACAACTATGCATGGGATCCCCTACCTCTGCCTGGACCTCATCTTTAGGGCATTACAAACGCTGACTACTTTCACACAACAGGTAGACTATGTTGACTATTTGCCGTAGGACGTGGTAGGGTTTTGTTGCCTCTTCTTAGGGAAAAAGGGAACCCACTAGGAAGTGGCAATAAACTAGAGAGGATGCCACTGAAAGGCTTCTCTGCAGCTGCAAGAAGAAGGAGCAGGAGGAATGCTGCCATCCCTGGCTTCGAGGCACGGGTCCAGTCTCAGCAGTCAGCTCCATGTCATCCTTCTGTGACAGAAAGTAGGAACGAGCCATCCAATCCACAGTCTTTCTGAAGCCAGGGAGAACTGTGGCCTACTACTACTACTACTACTACTACTACTACTACTATTAATTCTGGCTGGAAAGCTGGTGCTACTTCTACCCACATTCTGTCTCTGGGAGGAAAAGTCCTTGGCCTAATGTTAAGAGTCACACAAAGTATGGAACGCTTTGCAAGTCTGTTTTCTGAAACTTAAAGACAGAAAAGCACAATTAAAGGTCCTTCCCTTTCTATGAACTCACTCAAATGATACCCTTGTTGTACACTTGTATTGCTATTTTCGCAATGCACATCAGTATTTGAACTGGAGATATCCTTTAACAGATTTAAAATGGTACACTCTGGATTGAAAAATACAAGTTTGACACTTGTATTGAGATTATTCCCCCCACACCAGCACTTGACGTGTGAGGGAAGGCGGTTTCATTTCTTGGTACGGTGTGATTTATTTTCAGTTTTGCTGTAACGCTTTAAAAACAATACCAATACGATGCATTATTGCTGTATAATGCTTCTCCTACATTGCAACGTTTAGCATGGATGGACATGATGCTCTGAATACAAAATATACACTACTTGCTCAGCAGTCAGCCCTGCAGCATAAGGCCTCATGCACACAACCGTTCCATTTTTTGCGGTCCGCAAGCAGGGGCGTACACAGAAATCACTGGGCCCCATAGCAAGAGTCTGAATTGGGCCCCCAACCCCGCCCACTACCCACCCCTGGCCCATCCCACCTCCTGGCTCCTCCCCTGCCACACCCCCATTTGCCAATAAAAAATATGTATACATGTTCTACTGAAACCGTTAGAAACCTTTAAGAAATAGGTGCTGAATTAAGGTGCTTATAGCGCTTTATAATCCATACTCTCTCTGTATGGGAGTAAGGATCTCAGCCATGTACAGCACACATCACTGCTCCTGCCTGTCTGCTTTGGTAAAGTCGGGCATAAATGGGCGATGTCAGGCTTTAGCAGAGTGGGCACAGGGCGCCATATGTATGCGAGCACAACTGAACGAGTGCAGGGAAGGAGCCCGCATATATATCACTCCTCCTGCCTATGCCCACTGCGGTAAAGCCTGACACAGCTTTGTTACCAGCGCCATTTTTTCATCACTTCTCTCACCCCAAAAAATGTAAAAAATGTGATTTAAAAAGTCACACACACTCCAAAAGGGTATCAATAAAAACTACAGTTCATCCCGCAAAAAATGAGCCCCCACACAACTCAGTAGATCATATAACTATAAAAAAGTTATGGGGATCAGAATATGGTGATGTAAAAAAGTAATTTTTTTTTTTTTAATCAAAGTGTTAATGTATTTTTACACTATTTAGACATAAAAAACCTATACATATGTGGTATCGTTGTAATTGTACTGACCCAGAGAATGAAGGGCACAAAGGTAAAGCTGTAGGAACAAAACCCCTAAAAAGGTGGAAAGATTGTGGGGTTTTCCCACAAAAAAAAGTTATGGCTCAAGGAAGATAGGGACGGAAAAATAAAATGCAAAAATGAAAAAACCTCTGGTATCCTAAGGGTTAAAGGGGCTATTTAATCCCCATTATGCCCCCCAAATTGCCCAGGCACCGCATACAGTTAATACTTATGCCCAATGGGGGGGTGCAGACAATAGCAGACTGCGTCGGAAATGAGCCTCCCTAGCGTCACCTGCGATGCTAGGGAGGCTCGTTCCCATTGTGGCCTGTTATTGGCTGCTAGCCTGCTCCCCCCTATGTCGCTGGATGTATCAATCTGCGTGACGGGAGGGAGGCAGTGGCGGCTGTGTGGGCATCAGGAGCAATGCGGGTGCTGGGGAATGAGGTAGGTAAGGTGCCTGGCCCCGAGCATTTTGGGGGGCATTATAGGGGTTGGATAACCCCTTTAACTCATTGCTGCTGATGCTAAGTGTGCACATAGCCTCCAATCATATTCTCCCCCCGCCCCTGCAAGGTGACTGATATGCTGGGGGGGCCCTGTAGGATCATAGAGGACTCAGGAGGACAGTGTGCTTCCACCCTCTTCTCCCCGGGGAGTGAGGGGGGGGGGGAGTAGGAGGAAAGCACACTGTCCTCCTGAGTCCTCTATGATCCTACAGGGCCCCCTTCCCCCAAACCCCATTGCTTGCTGCTGCCCTCCCCCTATCAAGAATACCCATATCCAACCAATACCATATTGTCATGGTCTTACCTTCTTGCTGTTCTCCTTCGTTTGACATGTGCTGGCGACCATCTTGGTTTCTGGGTTTCTTGTAGCCTTCCACCCTGCGGCTCCTCCTTCCCACTGGGAGGAGCTGGATGCCTAGCTCATATATATAGGAGGTCTGTGGCTTCAGTTCCTTGCTTGGTCCTCTTGTGTTCACATGCTTCTAAGACTGCTGCTGCTTCTGGTCCCTGATCCTGGCTTCGTCTGACTACCCTGCTGGTTCCTGATCCTGGCTTCGTCTGACTACCCTGCTGGTTCCTGATCCTGGCTTCGTCTGACTACCCTTCTGGTTCCTGACCTCTGGCTTCGCAAAGACTCTGCTCGGTTTCACCATCCGTTTGGACTTTTGCTTTACAGCTTTATTTTCAATAAAGCCTTCTTATTTTCACTTATCTCTTGTTGTACGTCTGGTTCATGGTTCCGTGACATTAGGACCAAGCCATGAATTCTGACGGTACAGGGCCATCCTCGCTACCCACGCTGGTTGCCAGACTTGATCAGCAGGATCACCTGTTGGGTCGGTTCGCTGTGGCGTTGCAAACCCTGCTTGAACGCACGGCTCATTTCGCTCCCGTTGCCGATGGGTCGGTTGTCGCTCCTGGGCTCGCTCCTACTGCCGCTCCGGTTGTTGCGCCAGAGTCTACCCCGACACCTGTTGTTGCGCCTGCGGTGTTTCGGGGTATGACCGGTTCTGCCCCTCTTCCACAGCGCTTTGGGGGAGAGCCAACTCAGTGCCGAGGTTTCCTTAACCAGGTGGGCATTTATTTCGAGTTGCTGCCACATGCCTTTCCTACTGAGAGATCAAAGGTGGGCTTCTTGATCTCGCTGCTCTCGGACAAGGCCTTGGCCTGGGCCAGCCCTTTATGGGAGAACAACAATCCGGTGGTTGCCGAGTTTTCCGGTTTTGTTGCTTCTCTTCGGAAGGTATTCGATGTGCCGGCTCGTGCTGCCTCTGCTGCGAAGCTCCTTATGTCCATCAGACAGGGTTCACGATCCGTAGCTGAATACGCCATTGAGTTTCGTACCCTGGCAGCAGAGGTGGGCTGGAATAATGAGGCTCTGGTCGCTGCTTTCTCTCATGGTCTCTCGGATGCCTTGAAGGATGAGGTTGCAGCTAAGGACCTACCAGTTGAGCTCGAGTCTCTTATTTCTTTCCTGATTTTGATTGACACCAGACTCAGGGAGAGACCTTCCTTTAAGGAGAACCTGCGGAGGTCTTCTAACAGATTGGTGCCTACTTTTGCTGTCCCACCCGTGCCTCCCTCTCCTCCCACGCCTCCTGGGGATGACTTGTCTGGGGGTGAACCCATGCAGCTGGGGTTTGCTCGCCTGTCCGAGGGGGAGAGGGCACTCCGGAGACGCGAGGGCCGATGCATGTACTGTGGTCTCGGTGGGCATTTTCGGTTGGCATGTCCGAACCGTCCAGGGAAACGCTCGTACCTGAGATCCTGTCGGGGGCAGATCTTAAGTGGAGTCTCCTCGTCCCCGGTTTCCCGTGTTGACAAACCACTGATCACTGTTGTCCTCTCCTGGGTCGGGGGCTCGGTGACGACCCAGGCGTTGGTGGACTCTGGTGCTGGTGGTTTGTTCATTGATAGTGTGTTCGCTGCCGCCAATTCCATTCCTCTGCAGGCTCAAGGTTCCCCACTGGCTCTTGAGGCGATAGACGGCAGACCCCTTCTGCCGCCACACGTGACTCATGAGACCCTTCCAGTGGGGATAGCCATTGGTGCCGTTCACAGAGAGTCGGTCTGCCTCCAGTTTATTTCGTCTCCACACTACTCGGTGGTCTTGGGGTACCCCTGGCTCCAGAAGCATAATCCGACTTTCGATTGGAGATCGGTCGAGATCCTCTCGTGGTCACCGCAGTGTGGGGCTAGTTGCATCCATGGGTCTGTCAAGTTGCTGTGTACTTCCTCGGACTCTCTGTTGCCTCCTGAATACGAGGAGTACCGGGATGTATTCGATAAGGTGCGCGCGGTTGCCCTACCTCCGCACCGCCCATACGATTGTGCCATAGAGTTACAATCTGGTGCCGTTCCTCCTCGTGGCAAAGTCTATCCACTGTCGGTAGCGGAGAATGAGGCCATGGAGGAGTACGTGAGGGAGGCGCTTTCACGCGGACACATTCGCAAATCTTCGTCCTCGGCAGGGGCTGGATTTTTCTTTGTGAAAAAGAAGGGCGGTGAGTTGAGGCCTTGCATCGATTAAAGGGGTCTCAATCGCATCACGATCAAGAACGCTTACCCGATACCCTTGATTTCCGAGCTGTTCGATCGCCTTAAAGGGGCCACGGTCTTTACCAAACTCGACCTGAGGGCGGCATATAACCTGGTAAGGATCAAGGCGGGCGATGAGTGGAAGACCGCGTTTAACACCAGGACCGGTCATTATGAATCCTTGGTTATGCCCTTTGGGTTGTGCAATGCGCCCGCAGTCTTTCAGGAATTCATCAACGATGTTTTCCGTGACCTGTTGCAGCAGTGTGTGGTGGTCTATTTGGATGACATCTTGGTATATTCTGAATCCATGGAGGCCCACATTCTGGATGTCAGACGAGTGTTGCAACGGTTACGAGAGAACAAGCTGTTCGGTAAGCTTGTGAAATGCGAATTTCACCGATCCCAGGTAACCTTCTTAGGTTACATCATTTCCGCTGAGGGGTTCTCCATGGATCCTGAGAAGGTTTCGGCTGTCTTACAGTGGCCCCAGCCCAGTGGTCTTCGTTCCCTGCAGCGCTTTTTGGGCTTCGCCAATTATTATCGGAAGTTCATCAGGGACTTTTCCATGCTGGCCAAGCCTCTCACGGATCTGACCAGGAAGGGCAGTAATTCCCAGGTCTGGCCGCTCGAGGCCATCCGAGCTTTTGAGGCCCTAAAGTCCGCCTTTGTGTCGGCTCCGATTCTGTCGCATCCCAACCCTGGGTTGCCCTTTGTCCTCGAGGTGGACGCGTCTGAGACGGGAGTAGGCGCCCTTCTGTCTCAGCGTAGAACACCAGAGGGTCCTCTGCTTCCTTGTGGGTTTTACTCCCGGAAACTGTCTTCCGCGGAGTGCAACTATCAGATTGGTGACAGGGAGTTATTGGCCATCGTGCAGGCCCTTAAAGAATGGAGGCACTTGCTCGAGGGTTCGGTGGTTCCGGTTCTCATCCTGACGGACCACAAGAATCTGACCTACCTTTCTGAGGCCAAGAGATTGACACCACGTCAGGCCAGATGGGCTCTGTTCTTGTCACGTTTTAATTACGTGGTCTCCTACCTACCCGGTTCCAAGAACATCAGGGCGGATGCCTTATCACGGCAGTACTCCGAGCTGTCCAGGGAGGAGTCGATTCCGACTTCGGTCATACCTCCGAATCAGATCTTGGCCGCCATTCGCACCAGCCTGACCTCTCCCCTGGGTGAGCAGATTTTGGCGGCTCAATCTGGTGCTCCCTCTGGGAGACCCAACGGCAGATGTTTTGTGCCTGAGGAGTTGCGCACTCGGTTGTTGCGAACCTACCATAACTCCAAGACCGCGGGGCATCCTGGAAAGAATCAGCTGTCCTGGGCTGTTTCACGTCTGTTCTGGTGGCCTTCCCTACGTTCCGACATCGCCGCATATGTAGCGGCATGCTCCGTTTGTGCCCAGAGTAAGTCCCCTCGGCACCTTCCGTTGGGCCTTCTGCAACCCATAGCCACCGGGGAGCGCCCATGGTCACACCTGGGGATGGATTTCATTGTGGACCTCCCTGCATCCCGAGGCCATACGGTCATTCTCATGATTGTGGATCGGTTTTCCAAAATGTGCCACTGTGTTCCTCTCAAGAAGTTACCCTCTGCACAAGAGTTGGCCACGATTTTTGCCAGGGAGGTCTTCCGGTTGCACGGTTTGCCCAAGGAGATTGTGTCGGATCGGGGGAGTCAGTTTGTGTCCAGGTTCTGGCGCGCCTTTTGCTCCCAGTTGGGGATTCATCTCTCCTTCTCCTCGGCCTACCACCCTCAGTCCAATGGGGCCGCTGAACGATCCAATCAGGCCTTGGAGCAATTCCTTCGTTGCTATGTCTCCGATCACCAAGACAATTGGGTTGACCTCCTGCCTTGGGCTGAGTTTGCCAGGAACACGGCGGTGAACTCTTCCTCTGGGACGTCTCCCTTCATGGCCAATTATGGGTTCCAACCTGCCGTGTTACCGGAGGTATTCTCTCCCCAGGATATTCCGGCTGTGGAGGATCACCTTTCCGTCCTACGTGCTTCTTGGGTACAGATCCAGAAGTCCCTTGAGGCCTCTGCGCAGCGCCAGAGACTCCAGGCTGATCGCAGACGAGCGCCTGCTCCTTCCTACCAGGTCGGAGACCGTGTATGGTTGTCCACCCGCAACCTCAACCTTCGAGTGCCCACTCCCAAGCTGGCGCCTCGCTTTGTTGGTCCCTTCCGAGTGCTTCGCAGGGTAAACCCGGTAGCCTATGCCCTTGCGCTTCCTCCTGGCATGCGGATCTCCAACGTGTTTCATGTCTCCCTGTTGAAGCCACTGGTGTGTAATCGTTTCACTTCCTCGGTTCCTCGGCCTCGTCCGGTCCAAGTGGGCAATCGTGAGGAATATGAGGTGAGCAATATCCTGGACTCACGCCTGGTCCGCGGTCGGTTGCAGTTTTTGGTCCATTGGCGTGGTTATGGTCCAGAGGAGCGTTCCTGGGTTCCCTCCGCAGATGTCCATGCTCCTGCCTTGCTCCGAGCCTTCCACGCACGCTTCCCTCAGAAACCGTTTTGTGCTCCGCGGAGGAGGGGCCCTTGAGGGGGAGGTACTGTCATGGTCTTACCTTCTTGCTGTTCTCCTTCGTTTGACATGTGCTGGCGGCCATCTTGGTTTCTGGGTTTCTTGTAGCCTTCCACCCTGCGGCTCCTCCTTCCCACTGGGAGGAGCTGGATGCCTAGCTCATATATATAGGAGGTCTGTGGCTTCAGTTCCTTGCTTGGTCCTCTTGTGTTCACATGCTTCTAAGACTGCTGCTGCTTCTGGTTCCTGATCCTGGCTTCGTCTGACTACCCTGCTGGTTCCTGATCCTGGCTTCGTCTGACTACCCTGCTGGTTCCTGATCCTGGCTTCGTCTGACTACCCTTCTGGTTCCTGACCTCTGGCTTCGCAAAGACTCTGCTCGGTTTCACCATCCGTTTGGACTTTTGCTTTACAGCTTTATTTTCAATAAAGCCTTCTTATTTTCTCTTATCTCTTGTTGTACGTCTGGTTCATGGTTCCGTGACACATATATGAGCTTTATATTACGTCTGCTGCTGTCCTCTTACTGTGGCATACTTCTGTGTTCACTGACCAGTCCTTCAGTATGGGCCAGGGGTGTGGGGCACTCACTGGCTGATGACTGTCTTGAGGGCGGGCGGCAGATGGCGGGCAGCACGTGAGCGCAGAGGATAACTCTGCCACGCCGGGTGTACTCCTCTATTAGGGTGACCAGACGTCCATTTTTTAGACTCCTGGTCCTCCGTCCGGAACAAGGCCAGGACGGACAACCAGAAGTCCTCCTTTTTTGTGGTCATCAGCGACTCTAGACTCGACGAGTACGGGGCACTTTAAGGATCACTCACATCACGGCGTAGAGCGCACCGACATCAGTCGCACGTCCGGCAGCTCCTGCATCGCGCCAGTCAATTCTGGTTTGTGCAGGCGCGGCCATGCAGGAAGTGGAGGAACAGACTCTGAGGAGCGCAGCTGCGCTGAGGTACTCCCTGGTCTGTGCTGTGGGCCATCGGGGATTGCTCAAAGGGGGGAAGGGCAGGCGCTGGTAATTTTAAAAGGGATTAATAATACCTACTGTGTGGGTCCTGGGAACAGCTGAAAGGGGGAAATAAATAAGTGTGAAGAGGGGACTGAAAGGGGTTAAATACTGTGAATGAGGGACTGCTGAAAAGGGTTTATGTGAAGGCCCTTCACACTTTCACAGTATTTATTAACCCCTTTCAGCAGTTCCCCATTCACAGTATTTATTAAGCCCTCAGGGACTGCTGAAAAGGGTTAATAAATACTGTGAATAGGGTACTGCTGAAAGGGGTTACCGTTAATAACTACTACTGTCCCTCCAGGACACCCATGACCCCTCCACAAGTTCTTACCTCTCCTCCGCCCGTTTCACGGCAGGCGATGGGGGCGTGGCTTCGTGAAGGTGGGCGTGGTTTGTAAGTTTTGGGGGCGTGGTCGGCGAGATCCGTGAAGCCAGTGGCCACCCTAGTCTCTATGTGTGCCTGGCTGCGCTGCTCCTGCTGCCTGATACACTGGCCAATCAGCAGCAGCAGGATCCTTGCCTGGGAGGGAGATGCAGCCCGAACAATGGGTGGGGTTGGAGCCGGAGGGAGAAGTTCAAGAATGCCGCCTGAAACTATGAATAAACTGTCACTGTCTTGTGCAGAGTAGGGGCCTTTCATGCTCTCCGGGCCCCCCTGTGCCGCGGGCCCTATAGCAACGGCGTGGTCTGCCTATATTCACTAGCAGAGTTGCTGTAAAATGTTACATTTTAAAGCAACTCTGCTACTGAATATAATAACGAGGTTTGTTATATGCCTGATACTGCCCGTCAATCAGAGCATTTTTCAGCGGTCCTTATATGAAGTTTTGAGTTATCGGCTTATCAGCTATTCACCACAAAGTGCTTGATATGCCAATATTCATTTTGATTTTATACCATTATTATATGTGTTTTAGGCATTTTTATCAGTGTTTAATAAATATATATTCATGATATATTGTTGTCCTGAGCTCTCAGATAATGGAGTGCCCCTCCTTTACTAGATTTATAAACCTAGTTCTTTCATGTCTACTCAGGACTCTAGTAAGCTGGATGACTGTTCTCTAGGTGCTAAATGACTTCTATACAATTTATGTTTATCAGTATGTTTCAGAAGTGGAGAATGACTGAATATAATCTGAAAACGGGTTGCTGGTGGCTCACCTGGCCAATACAATGCGTAGGTGCTCTAGGTTTAACTGATTCACCCAATCAGGAAAGGAGAGTATGCAATAAAATATATGTGGAAAACCGGCACTCTTCACCTGGTAGTACACTTAAAGAGCAATGTAGACAGATTGGTAGGTAAAAGTGTGCATTTATTAAATATCAATATCGATAGTATAGGGTATATTATAGTGAGAGGGGGGATCGTATACGTACATTCATAGGATTGGATTTAAAAGGTAATGTTCAGTAATAGTAACCACCTTCATAAAAAGACGTAAAAATTAAAAAAATAAACCATAAAATGTAAAATATAAAATGTGAAATATAAAAATGGGAGTACAGGTATATCAATACAGTAGTCATTCAGCGGTGATTTCCACCTTCAATGGTTTGCTGGCACTCTCGTGGATAGATATCCCGTATGAACAGTTTGTAGATAGGTGAAGTAACAATAAGAAAAAATAAGGCAAGGTAAATGTTTGTTACTTGTAGTACTTCCCTGTTAGGGATTACTGGCCGGTCACTGTTAATGGTAATAATAAAAAAGAAGAAAAAAAGAGGGGGGTGGTTGTAACGGATCTCCTGGCACCCCGACCGGGTACCTCTGTCGAATGATGCTCCTAGTGCTTCCCGAGGACTCCAAGCACTCCACTTGACACCGTAAGCGCTGCAGACCCCACGAACCGCCGAAGCTTGGTTGAGGTCTCACCGTCTCCTACCCACCCTGGGCCTACGACAAGGCTCCAGGCTCCAGTGGGTGAACCTCTCCTAAATCCAGAGAGCAGGAACAGCTTTTACAAGAGCTAATAGTATAGCCAGGGGAGTATAGCAAATCTTCAGCGTATAGCAATCCCCAGTGTCGATCAGTTACCCAAACACCAGCCTCAACATGATGAAGGGTAAAACAGGAACTCTTTATTGAACACACAAGCATTGAATTATACACATTTTCCAACAAGGTTACCACCCACAGGGTTTTGTAAAACAACCAATAAACACGTACAATACACTCAGACACTCCCACACGAAATCCCCCCCTCTTCCTGTGATACAATTACCTTACCCAATGGGTTGATGTAACTATCACAGGCAGGAGAATACACAATGTCTTCTGTCCTGGAGACAACCGATGAGTAATTCAATTATCTCTCAGGACAAAGGAAAATCGCCAATACACACGTGGGGACAATAGGACAGACATCACTACTCAAATATACAATGTCCCACCCTTTAGAGTACACATAGACATTTAACATATCCCAAAATGGCACGAATTAGACCAGGGGTTCAAAAGTTAGTAAAAGTCCTTTGTGAACAAAGGAAGCCTGGCTGATGAGAGGGCCCATAATCCTGGGGCAAGAGGCTGGTAGCCAGGCTTTTCCACCACCCAGTGGCGAGGTTGGTTTCGTCACATTTCTCCCCTTTTCCATACAGACTAACAGGGTATCTGACCTTCTGCCGTTCAGTGCCCTTGTTAGTCCAGCAGCCCACCCACAAAACAGAAACAGCAGTACAGCCCATTCACAATAAATGGTTACTACACCTGAGCAAGGGATAAACCTGTCCATGTCCATGTGCCTCACCACGGCTGTGTGGGGGACTGGTAGACTGCCTTGGTGGATTGCTGAGTGGGCAGAGACCAGCGGTACTTTGCCCTGGTGCCAGCGCTATCACGGAAGAAGCCTGGTTGTAGCCTGGTTGTTGGAGGGGGAGACTGACTGTCTCCCCTTTAGATACACCGCTCTGCTGTTGTAGGGAGAGACCCACTGTTTCCCCTTTAGATAGACCACCATGCTGCTGTGGGGGGAGACCGACTGTCTCCCCTTTGGCTAAACAGCCCTGTTGCTGGGGGACAGGATCAACTGTCCCTACCCCCTGTGCTGTGAGTGCAGAGACCATGGTCCCATCTGCACTGTTGTGGGGCTTACTGTCTCCCCCTGGTGCATTAAACTGCCGCTGGGGGATGGAGACTGTGCTCCCAATTCCTTGTAGATCACACGGCCGCTGGGGAATGGAGACTGGGCTCCCAATTCCCTGTACATCACACGGCCACTGTGGAATGGAGACTGGGCTCCCAATTCCCTGTAGATTACACTGCCACTGGGGAATGGAGACTAGGTTCCCAATTCCCTACATATCACACGGCCGCTGGGGGATGGAGACAATGCTCTCCTCTCCATGCAAAACATACTGCCGCTGGGGAGCAGGACCGACTGTCCCTACTCCCTGTAACTCCGGCTGCCTTTGGGGATCTGGGCCGACTGCCCAGCATCCCTGTAGGGCCGGTGGAGAGACCTCGGTCCCATCTCCACCTGCCATATGGGGTTCCCCCCAGGACCAGTCTATGAGGTCCCCTACCTGTGTAGCTGGTACTGAAGCAGGGGATACTTCAGTCGGGTCTTCCCAGTAAACCTCCACAATATCCTCCCAGCTGAAGGGCTCTTGACCTGGATCTGACACTCTGCTCTCTCGCTGAGCCCTCTCAATGGAGTGGAAGAGATCTCGGTAGTCCTGCTCCAGTTCCCACTCCAGGGTTGCTAGGTGAGCCAGGTCTTTCTCTACCTCGTGGGGGTCATCCCAATCCTGCCTAGCCTCCCTCTCGTAGAAAATGTTCTGAAGTCTGGACTGTGCAGGGCTCCCGAAGTCAGGCTCTGCAAAGGACTCCGATAACAAGCCAGGACCATCAAACTCCTCTCCCTCTGGCTTGTCATGCTCAGCTGTCCAGGGTATATACTGTGCCATATACCACCAGAGCGCCTGGTAGGCATCCTCCAAACATAGCTCCTGCCATACCCGGTGCTCTAGTTCCTTCACCCATTCCTCCAGGGGCTGCTCTCCCAGGAAGGGCATCCGCAGGGCCACTTTCTTCTATCGCTGCTCTCCACTGGGGAGACTCTCACCTCGCTGGTATTGTACATTACCCAGGGCCTGGTACAAGATGCCTTTCCTTAATGCATCCCGGCCATCCAGGTCTTCCTCATCGTATGCCACTGCTGGTTCCATCCTGCTGCTGTAGCCAGGGGCGCTGTACGGATACTAGCGTTGCCCTCAATTTTGTCAATCCACGAACGGTGTCTCCGAGTTGCTTCACCTCTCACTAGGATGCCATCCCACTGCTTGCCACCAATGTAACGGATCTCCTGGCATCCCGACCGGGTACCTCCATCGAAGGATGCTCCTAGTGCTTCCCGAGGACTCCAAGCACTCCAGTTGACACCGTAAGCGCTGCAGACCCCACGAACCGCCGAAGCTTGGTTAAGGTCTCACCGTCTCCTACCCACCCTGGGCCTACGACAAGGCTCCAGGCTCCAGTGGGTGAACCTCTCCTAAATCCAGAGAGCAGGAACAGCTCTTACAAGAGCTAATAGTATAGCCAGGGGAGTATAGCAAATCTTCAGCGTATAGCAATCCCCAGTGTCGATCAGTTACCCAAACACCAGCCTCAACATGATGAAGGGTAAAACAGGAACTCTTTATTGAACACACAAGCATTGACTTATTCACATTTTCCAACAAGGTTACCACCCACAGGGTTTTGTAAAAACAACCAATAAACACATACAATACACTCAGACACTCCCACACAAAATCCTCCCCTCTGCCTGTGATACAATTATTCTACACAATGGGTTGATGCAATTGTATCACAGGCAGGAGAATACACAGTGTCTTCTGTCCTGGAGACAACCGAGGAGTAAGTTAATTATCTCTCAGGACAAAGGGAAATTGCCAATACACACGTGGGGACAATAGGACAGACATCACTACTCAAATATACGATGTCCCACCCTTTACAGTACACATATACATTTAACATATCCCAAAATGGCACGAATTAGACCAGGGGTTCAAAAGTTAGTAAAAGTCCTTTGTGAACAAAGGAAGCCTGGCTGATGAGAGGGCCCATAATCCTGGAACAAGAGGCTGGTAGCCAGGCTTCTCCACCACCCAGTGGCGAGGTTGGTTTCGTCACAGTGGTGTATTAGTAGGGTGCTGCACCTAGTGTGGAGTCCTACACGGTGAGAAGGGCTGCACCCTGACTGTAGTTTCCCTTCTTTGTAAGGTGCGAGTGTCCCGGCTGTTGGTGCGTCCTTACTGCGCTCCGTGCTGGCCGCTCGGCTGTTTCGGCGTCCCATGTGTATGTGATGTCACCTGTATGTGGGGGGTTGAGTCCGCACAACCCGCATGTAGGGGCATATCACTATGGCGAAATACATATACAAACAGAAAATGCAAATGTGATCGCACACTACATCCAGCATTCTGCCCTGCCTCCATGCTGGATGAGACATTGGTGTACATTTTGGCCAAAGCGTAATAAGCCACTCACCGCGTCAAGGTCGTCTCATTTGAGTGGTCCCTAACTCTTGTTCCTACCTGTTTATGGGCCATGACAGCCACATAAAGTCCAGGGAATGCAGGTCAGCATGCAAGCCAAGTACACTCTGCTTTTAACCCCGTCCGGTGCCATTACAGCTTTCATCTGATCCAGGGATGCAAGTACCAACATGGATGCTGAGCCCACCATATACTTCTCCTGGAGCCAAATGGCTACTGGTAGGTTCTATATAAGCAGACTCAGTTTTATACTGACTTTAAAACCAGCCTCCAGGACAGATTGACTGGTCAGGTGTGCACGACTCAAAGGAGATCGCCACGCCTCCAATATAAGCTACAAAGAAAAAATGTGGGGGGTTGAGTCCGCACAACCCGCATGTAGGTGCATATCACTATGGCGAAATACATATACAAACAGAAAATGCAAATGTGATCGCACACTACATCCAGCATTCTGCCCTGCCTCCATGCTGGATGAGACATTGGTGTACATTTTGGCCAAAGCGTAATAAGCCACTCACCGCGTCAAGGTTGTCTCATTTGAGTGGTCCCTAACTCTTGTTCCTACCTGTTTATGGGCCATGACAGCCACATAAAGTCCGTTTAGTTCGCGATCGCTGTATAGCGATCTTTTTGATCCAATAGGACGGTAAAGTCAGTTGATTGGAAGCACTTCCAGGATGATATGCAAGAGGGTTTGTGGGGGAATCACCATAAGCGTTTCGAAGGTCTGAGCTGCCTCCTTCATCAGTGGTAGCCCGCTATCTGCCATTGTGTAGGCTTTTATACCCTGTCTATGGATCTGTTAAAAACCTGGACTGGATCCGATTGTTTGGACGTGGTGTCCCACATAGTATTAGTTTTGCCTTTCTTTTTCTTTGTCTTATTTTCTTTTTTCTTTCTCTCATTTCGATTGGATAGGGAACAGATTTTTCATGGTAGGACGTTGCTGTGGTGGTCTTCTATTGGAGATTCCATGGTTATGCCGTTTCTGCATTGTCGTTGATGTATTGTCTTAGATGTATTCCTTGAGCTTGGTTTCACTATTTTAGTGTTATAGAACTCATAGTGTCAATTATCATTTTTCTTCATTTTTCTTTTTTCTTTGTTAGTGAGTGGGTTTTTGTCTGTTAGGATATTGCTGCATTGTTTTATAATTGAGGATTTTGATGTTTTAGATGAGAATTTCACAGTTTTGTTATTACTGCGGTACCGCTGCGTTTTTTCTGCTATTTTGGTCCAAAAGAACAACATATGAACCATACGAGACCCCCCCATCACTCAAACACAACCACCGCCCCCTAAACGAAGACCAATACAGGGAATACGCCCACACTTCACTTATGAAACTCATAAACACAAGGAATATGTCTACACTTCACAGATGATCATCCCCTAAAATATATACCACCAGAGAACAAGCACTAGAAGAAATTCCAATAGGTACTACCCACGATGTCCCCCACACCCATGCCACCACTTGACCTCACCACCCCCCCTCGCCAGGACTAACATATCGATTAAAATGCAACACCACTGCCAAAGCTACAAAACTAACGCACCACTACCGCATGAACGCTATGTCCACTCTACCCAAAAAAGGAAAAAACAAAAAATTACACCATGAGGTTTAACACACTAAAATAGTGAAATCCGGCCCATATAACATTTCCAAGACATGGAACATATCCAAAAACACAGCACGCAAACCAACCATAAAAAATGCATCAATAGCAGAAAAAACGCAGCGGTACCGCAGTAATGACAAAACTGCGAAATTCCCATCTAAAACATCTAAATCCTAAATTAAAAACCAATACAGCAATATCCTAACAGACAAAAACCCGCTCACTAACAAAGAAAAAAGAAAAATGAAGAAAAATGATAATTGACACTATGAGTTCTATAACACTAAAACAGTGAAACCAAGCTCAAAGGAATACATCTAAGACATGGGAGGTCAGGAATACAAGAGGTAAACCAAAAATGCACCAACAGCGAAAAAGCAAAAAAACGCAACGACAACGCAGAAACGGCATAACCATGGAATCTCCATCTAAACACTCCAATCCTTAATAGAAGACCACCACAGCAACGTCCCACCATGAAAAATCTGTTCCCTATCCAATCGAAATGAGAGAAATAAAAAAGAAAATAAGAAAAAGAAAGGCAAAACCAATACTATGTGGGACACCACGTCCAAACAATCGGATCCAGTCCAGGTTTTTAACAGATCCGTAGACAGGGTATAAAAGCCTACACAATGGCAGATAGCGGGCTACCACTAATGAAGGAGGCAGCTCAGACCTTCGAAACGCGTATGGTGATTCCCCCACAAATCCGCTTCCATATCATCCTGGAAGTGCTTCCAATCAACTTACTTTACCGTCCTATTGGATCAAAAAGATCGCTATACAGCGATCGCGAACCGAACGGAGTGAAGACACGTGAGATGCCATACAGGTGACGTCACATCCACGTGGGACGCCGAAACAGCCGAGCGGCCAGCACGGAGCGCAGTAAGGGTGCACCAACAGCCAGGACACTCGCACCTTACAAAAAAGGTAAACTACAGTCAGGGTGCAGCCCTTCTCACCGTGTGGGACACCACACTAGGTGCAGCACCCTACTGATACACCAACACCCTATTTTTTCTTCTTTTTTCTTATTACCATTAACAGTGACCGGCCAGTAATCCCTAACAGGGAAGTACTACAAGTAACAAACATTTACCTTGCATTATTTTTTCCTTTTGTTACTTCACCTATCTACAAACTGTTCATATGGGATATCTATCCACCAGAGTGGCAGCAAACCATTGAAGGTGGAAATCACCGCTGAATGACTACTGTATTGATATACCTGTACTTCCATTTTTATATTTCACATTTTATATTTTGCATTTTATGGTTTATTTTTTCAATTTTTACATCTTTTTATGAAGGTGGTTACTATTACTGAACATTACCTTTTAAATCCAATCTTATGAATGTACGTATACGATCCCCACTCTCACTATAATATACCCTATACTATCGATATTAATATTTAATAAATGCACACTTTTACCTACCAATCTGTCTACATTGCTCTTTAAGTGTACTACCAGGTGAAGAGTGCCGGTTTTCCACATACATTTTATTGAATATAGTATCTGTTTGTCATATCTTATTGCTTCCTAAAGAAAATAAATCACTTGATTATAAATGCTAGGACTGTCATTTTGTTTTACTTTTTTTTAGGGTAAACATTTTAAAAATCTCATTCAAAAGAAAAAAGTTTTTCATCCAGCAACGTCCAAAACATGTAAGTTACTCAATTTCCTCTTGTGTACATAGAGTGCAAAATGCAACTTATCAGTCATATAACTACTGTCGTCTTACACCCAAGGCTGTGGAGTTGGAGTCAAAGTTAGTTTTGGGTGGAGTCAGTAGAAATAACTGCAGCTTAAAAAAAAACAAAAAAAAACTGTGCAATTAATTTGTTAAATTTCATATAAATAAAGTTTAGAAATGTTAACCATAAATATATTTTATGTTCTGTCTTCCTAAGGCTCTTATTTATCAACAAACTGTGATAAGCAGCATGTTCTAATGGTGATAGAAAATCAGATCTCACCCCTTCTGTGTCCTTCCCTGTCCTTATACTAGATATCTTCATGCTGCTCCAATGCCCTTATTTACAATGCCAGAAACTGTACTGCACATGCTCAGTATTAAGTACCTTCTCCAAAGACCAAAAGAGGAACTTCACTACTGGGCATGCCTGCAGTCATCTTAGAACTGCCAGGCAGAACAGGAAGGCAGCATTAAAGGTGTTGTCCAGGAATACAGAAAGTAACTTTTCACAGTTGACTGCAGCCTGCATCTGCTATGGAAAGAATCATACTTACCTACTCCCCACCACTCTGGTCCTTCATACGGCTCGTGTATGTCCATCTTTCGGTCTGCAGCTTGTTTAATTTGTCCCCTGCACAAGCATGGTTATCTGCTCTGCTGCAGCCAATAATTGGCTTCAGTGGTGATGTGTCTGTTGTGGACGTGTCACTGTTGAAGCCAGTCATTGGCTGCAGTGGAGCAGATGATCATGCTCATATCAGAGAGGAAGTAAGCTGTGGACCAGAAGATGGACACACTTGAGTCAGTGCACAGGACCCAAGCTGCAGGGAGCAGGTAAGTATGAATCTTTCCATAATATGAATGATCCAAACAGAGAGATAATCCAGTAGTCGCATATAATTAAATTCTTGTAAGCTTTATTGAACTAAGATGTGCACATCATGTTCACACTGTGGCATCTATACCACTAGCAATCACTGTAAACATATTGTAAAGAATCTGCCAACTTAAGGGAACCTTCCCCCATCCTGGGCTACTGAAACAGGAATATTAAGTCATTGGTTTCCATCTTAGGGCCAGGGAATACAGTGCAGGCCTAATCAACAGAGCTAAACATATAGAAAACTACCAAACAAGGCAGGATGTAATCGAAACATTAATGCAGCTGAGAATTTAGTCACTATCACCACACAATTTATTACCCAGTATTACAATATTGAGGGAATTAATAAAGGAGTCGTGCAGGCAATATATATTGATGGCCTATCCTCAAGATAGGCCATCAATATCTGATTGGCGGGAGTCTGACACCCAGCACTAGTTCTGATCAGCTTTTTGAAGAGGAGACAACATTCCATGTGAGGACATCCTAGGGCCCCTACAACACATAGTTCTCAATTGCAAAGTGACATTGAATAGGGAGTGATCAGATAATGTCCTGGGGAGAACTTGGAACCAGATACATGAGGCAATATGATATCATTACCCAATGCTAAATCAATCCTGGATAAGGATGTATACATGGTGAACACACATGAATATTTCTGCACCTCTAGGTTCTTAAGACACCAAATATCCATAGTGCCCCATTCCCCTATGAGTCTACCAAAGGATGTGGTAGCGTTCGTCAGAAGCAGAGGCTTAATAGGGAGTTTATCTAATGCTATATCCAAGTAATTATTAAAGTCCCCCTTAATTAATAAGGGTAGCTGCGGGCAATCTGCCACAAATTCTCCACATTATATATTAAGCAATGTACAGCTACGTAACATCCCTTCTTGTTTATCTTAGACCTCAGTGGGAAAAAGGGTACATTTTTGTGCACAATAGGCAAACCCCCTTGGAAAAGGTGGAATATACAGAGTGGTACTCTATGCCCGTCTACGATTTATGGAGCCATCTCACAGTATTGGTCGTCATATGGGTTTTCTGTATTCCAATGAGTGATGGTGGAAGCTTCCAAAGATAGTCGAAAAGAGCAATACTTTTAGTAGAATAACACACACCTCTGACATTCCAAGAAAGCACTTCTATGGTCCCCAGAGTTTATAAGAAAGAATCTTCTGTACCCGGATATCCTTAAACTTTTTTTACCCAGTAAACAGCCATTAAAACCCCATCAGTACTGAACAAGGACATTTCACAGAGGAGTCCCTCCCTCTTCCCACCCTCATGCTCCCCCCCCCCCCAATATACAACATACAATATTTCTTTCAGCTCTCCAAAGAGAGGTGGGGCTGTAAATAGGCACCCAGCCGAACAATATTACAAACATTAACATAAACTGTAGAAATTACAGTGCCATGTGGTCACAACAAGAAACAATAAACAATACTCTGAGATGCATGGTGAAATGCAGGCAGTTGGAAACTGTATCCCAAGTGTAAATATAGGCTTTACTGCGTCCATCCCACTTTTTCCTGAACTTTACTTGACTATTACGGATGTAGCAGGGTTAACACACATGCTTTATGAGACATGTTATCTAAACTAAATGCAACTAAATGCGTTAAGCAATTGCTTTTCAATGGCTTTTGTTTCAAGATAACACAATGAGTTAAAAAAAAATTGAGTTAAGAGTGTGTGTGTTACCCCTGCTACATCTGTATACAAACCAAAACATCCGCTTAGAATGAATGCAACCCCCAATATAACAGGTTTAAGAAAAAGAAAATCAAAACTAGAGTCCTGGGTATGCACCATTACAGTATACAACAGACACAGTCCCTTAGGATTACTTATCACGGAGCACAACGGTAGATAAGGCAACCTGTGCATCCTCAGGGAACAAAGGTCACTTTTGTAAAGTAATATAAAAAATATAACAATTTAAATCACCCCCTTTCCTTAGAACAAAAAAAATAAATACATAATAAATAAAAAATATAAACATCATGGCCCGTACTATGAAAATGTAAAATTATTTTTCCAATACAGCGAATAGCATATTGGAAAAAAGAATCAAAATGGCCTATTTGCCATTTTTTCATTGTTTCTCTTACCCCAATTTTTTTTTATAAAGTGTGATAAAAAAGACACACACTCCAAAATGGTATCAATAAAAACTACAGATCCTCCTGATAAAAATGAGCCCCCACACAGCTCAGTAGACATAATTATACAAAAGTTATGTGAATCAGAATATGGTGATGCAAATTATTTTTTTTTTTTTTACGTTTTCATTTATTTTCTCAGTATTTAAACATAGAAAACCTGTACATATGTGTAATCATACTGACCCAAACAATGAAGGGCACAGGTCAGTTTTACCACGAAGGGATGCTGTAGGGACAAAGCCTGTAAAACTGTGGAAGAATTGTGGCTGTTTTCCAATTCCACCCCATTTAGAATTTTTTTCCCATTTCCCACTACATGGTATGTCATAATAAATGGTGGCATTAGAAAACACAACAGAAGACAGCGGTCCTTCACACTGCATGCCTGCATTAGGCTTCAGAGTGAGGAGGAGTTACCCTCAGTAATCTAATCTGATTGGCTGGCAGGAAGTTGATGGCTAAAACAAGTGTGTATGGGAAATGATGGAAGGCAGTTTTGACCTCAGAGAACTGGCAGAGGAGCCATCTTGAGAAGCTCCCCATAATGTAGGGTTCAAAACAGTCGCAACTAAGGGAAAAGCTCCAAGAAAACAGTGGTACCGTATGTGAAGAAACTAAAGATTGCTTTATGCATAATGCTGCAGCAGCAGTAACATATGCTAAAATTGATTTTTTTATGAAAAAATAACATGACACTTTAAGTGGAGGTGAGTTGTGGACCATATTTAACTATGCAGACATTATGAATATTTTCATAGCGTAGGTAAGATTAGGGCACCTGTGAAAAGTTATTTATTTCCAGCCAACCCTTTTTGGTAAGCATTGAAAACAGCAGCTACGTTTTTACGTGTTTCACTTAGTTAGACTTGCACAATGCTGTGCATTTCCGGGTGTACATGGACTACTCACAAAAACTTAGGGATATTTGGCTTGTTGGTGAAATTTCAGGATGAACCTAACAAGCAGTCTAACCTTTACAGGTGAACTTAAAAGGGGTAGTCTCACTTCATTAAGTGGCATTTATCATGTAGAGAAAGTGATTACAAGCCACCTACTAATATACTGTTATTATCCATATTGCTTCCTTTGCTGGCTGGATTAATTTTTATATCACATTATACACTGCTCATTTCCATGGTTACAGACCACACTGCAATCCATCAGTGGTGGTCGTGCTTGCACAATATAGTAAAAAGCACTAGCCTATATGCGCTCCCGTGTTCTCTGCCACCAGAGAGGCTAACACTTTTTCCTATAGCGTGCAAGCATGACCACTACTGATGGGTGGTCTGTAACCATGGAAATGAGCAGTGTATAATGTGATGGAAAAATGAATCCAGCCAGCAAAGGAAGCAATATGGATAATCACAATATATTAGTAAGTGCCTTTTATTCACTTTCTCTAGATGATAAATGCAACTTACTGAAGTGAGACAACCCCATTAATGTGACCTTCTGTAAACTTTTAAATGCACATGTTCAACTGTTCAGTGTTTCAGTAATTTTTGCATAACTTCTTGGCAAAATTCACAACTGGAGGGTAGCGAGGAAGCATTAGAAAACTATAAGGAAAAAAATGAATATGTAAAAGACAAATGAAAGCAGCCAAACTAGAGACCGAGAGATTAATTGCCAAAGAGAGTAAAAATAACCCTAAAATAACTTAGTAACATAGTTTATAGGGCCGAAAAAAGACCTCTGTCCATCTGATTCAGCCTGGTAACCTTCAAGTTGATACAGAGAAAGGAAAAAAAAAAAAAAGGTGAGGTAGAAGCCAATTTTCCCCACTTAAGGGGAAAAAAAATCCATCCCGACTCCAATCAGGCAATTAGAATAACTCCCTGGATCAACGACCCATCTCTAGTAGCTATAGCCTGTAATATTATTATACTCCAGAAATACATCCCTCTTGAACTCTTTTAGTGAACTCACCATCACCACCTCCTCAGGCAGAGAGTTCCATAGTCTCTCTGCTCTTACCGTAAAGAATCCTCTTCTATGTTTGTTTCCTCCAGACGCAGAGGATGTCCCTTTGTCACAGTCACAGTCCTGGGGATAAATAGATGATGGGAGAGATCTCTGTACTGACCCCTGATATATTTGTACATAGTTATTAGATCTCCCCTCTTGTCTTTTTTCTAAAGTGAATAACCCTAATTATGATAATCTTTCAGGGTACTGTAGTCCACCCATTCCAGTTATTACTTTAGTTGCCCTCCTCTGAACCCTCTCCAGCTCTGCTATGTCTGCCTTTTTCCCGAACTCTACACAGTACAGACATGTGTGGTCTGACTAGTGATTTGTAAAGTGGTAGGACTATGTTCTCATCACGAGCATCTATGCCCCTTTTGATGCAACCCATTATCTTATTGGCCTTGGCAGCAGCTGCCACTGGTTTCTACAGCTTAGTTTGCTGTTCACTAAAATCCATAGGTCCTTTTCCATGTCAGTGTTACCCAGTGTTTTACCATTTAGTATGTTCTAGTGACTTGCATTATTTCTTCCCATGTGCATAACCTTACATATGTCAGTGTTAATCCTCATCTGCCACTTATCTGCCCAAGCCTAAAATCTATCCAGATCCATCTGTAGCAATGTACCGTCCTCTTCTGTGTTAATTACTTTAGGGCTCTTTCACACTTGCGTTATTGTCTTCCGGCATAGAGTTCCGTCGTCGGGACTCTATGCCGGAAGAATACTGATCAGGATTATCCTAATGCATTCTGAATGGAGAGTAATCCGTTCAGGATGCATCAGGATGTCTTCAGTTCCGGTACGGAACGTTTTTTGGCCGGAGAAAATACCGCAGCATGCTGCGCTTTTTGCTCCGGCCAAAAATCCTGAAGACTTGCCGCAAGGCCGGATCCGGGATCAATGCCCATTGAAAGGCATTGATCCGGATCCGGCCTTAAGCTAAACGTCGTTTCGGCGCATTGCCGGACCCGACGTTTAGCTTTTTCTGAATAGTTACCATGGCTACCGGGACGCTAAAGTCCTGACAGCCATGGTAAGTGTAGCGGGGAGCAGGGGAGCAGCATACTTACCGTCCGTGCGGCTCCCCGGGCGCCCCAGAGTGACGTCAGGGCGCCCCAAGCGCATGGATCACGTCATCCATGCGCATGGGGCACTCTGACGTCATTCTGGAGCGCCCGGGGAGCCGCACGGACTGTAAGTATACCGCTCCCCGCTACTACTATGGCAACCAGGACTTTAATAGCGTCCTGGGTGCCATAGTAACACTGAAAGCATTTGGAAGACGGTTCCGTCTTCAAATGCTTTCAGTACACTTGCGTTGTTACGGATCCGGCAGGCACCTCCGGCAACGGAAGTGCATGCCGGATCCCAACAACGCAAGTGTGAAAGAGGCCTTACACAGTTTAGTGTCAGCTGCAAAACTTTATATTTTACTGTGCAAGCCTTCTACAAGATCATTAATAAATATATTGAAGAGACTAGGACACAACACTGACTCCTGAGGTACTCCACTAGTGACAGTGACCCAATCACTGAGCCAGTTAATTACCCACATACAGACATTTTCCCCCAGTGCAAGCATTCTCATTTTATATACTAACATTTTATGTGGTACAGTGTCGAATGCTTTGGAGAAGTCCAGATATACGACATCCATTGATTCGCCGCTGTCAAGTTTGATTAAATTAGTTTGACATGACTGATCAGGCAATGGGCCCCTATACAGAGGAAGGGGGGAGTATACTTGTTTAAAATATAACTTTTAATATATTCTAGGAGTGACAAGGTAAAAAAGACTCAATAAACAATATAGACATACATACAGGGATAGGACCAACTTGATGGTGCCCAGCTGGTACAGATAAAAAATTCTGCTCCGTCGGTGAAGACGCGAACAGTCTTACCAGACCCTTAGTAGATAGTAGGTGAGGTTCCTTGATGACAGGAGGCAGGAGACACTGGGTGTATGCCGGGCTGGATGAAGGTGCTTCTGCTGTTTAGTCGGGTAGATCAGACAGTAGGAAGGGTCCTATATATCCCTATCAATGTGAAAGGGGCTATTATGCTACTACCTGTCTACACAGAGCACTCGCCTTGGAAAAGGCGACCCCGTCCGGTAGCCTGTCCCTATAGTGGATCTGTACCCTAAAACTACAGAGAATTTACCAGTGATGGATGGATGATGAAGTATCATCATCCATCCATCACTGGTAAATTCTCTGTAGTTTTAGGGTACAGGTCCACTATATGGAGAGGCTACCGGACGGTCCATTGCCTGCTTGTCACTTCGGAGTGTTTTCAAAGCCTGTATTGTATCAGTGCTCTGATCAATCTTTGCTGACATGACTGATCCCTCATGAAGCCATGCAGATATGGTGTTATTTGCTTATTGTCATTGAGGTACTCCAAGATAGCATATGTTAGAAAACCTTCAAACAGTTTACCCATGACAGATGTTAAACTTACTGGCCTATAGTTTCCGGGCTGTGTTTCTGGACCTCTTTTGAATATTGGCACCATATTTGCTATGCACCAATCCTGTGGAACACTCCCTGTCAGTATACAGTCCTTAAATATCAATAATAAGGTCTGGCTATGACATTCTTAATTTTCTTAGGATACAGGGGTGTATGCCCTCTGGTCCTGGCGATTTGTTTATTTTTTTCTTTTTAAGACACCGCTGTACTTCTTTTTGGGTCAGACAGGGCACTTTTAATGTGGAATTTACTTTTACATTCTGCATTTCATCGGACAGTTTATTTTCCTCAGTGAATACATGTTCTTTAATTATATATATATGGTAAAAAGTATAAATCTGAAGGTGTTGGCCCTTTACAGAGTAATGAGGGGGGAGTTGCAGACAGCAATGAGGAGAAAACAAATCTATTAAATAGTTTTTTCTTCACTGTATTTACTGAGGAAAATAAACTGTCAGGTGACATTACTTAATTCTCTTAGGATACGGTGGGGTGTATGCCATCTGGTCTGGCAATTTGTCTATTTTAATCTTTTTAAGACCCTGCTGTACTTCTTCCTGGGAAAGACAGGGCACCTTTTTATAGGTGAATTTACTTTTACATTGTGCATTTCCTCTGACAGATTATTTTCCTCAGTGAATACAGTGGAGAAAAAATATTTAATATCTTTGCTTTCTCCTCATCGCTGTCTGCAACTCCTTCCTCATCACTCTGTAAAGGGCATACACCTTTAGATTTATATTTTTTACCATTTATATAATTGAAGACAATCTTAGGGTTAGTTTTACACTCTTTGGCAATGAATCTCTCTGTTTCTAGTTTGGCTGCTTTAATTTGTCTTCTACATATCCTATTTTTTTCCCCTTATAGTTTTTCAATGCCTCCTCGCTACCCTCATTTTTTTAGTGATTTTAAATGCTCTTTTATTCCAATAAGGTATTTACCTCTCACAATTAGAGTTCAGGATGTTTTTTAAAATAGCCATTTTTTGGCAGTATCTTTATTTTTAAGGACTTTGTGCCAGTTAGTTAGGCCAATGGCCTCTCTTAGTTGGCTAAATTTTGCTTTTTTGAAGTTTAGTAGAAACACTCTTTTAAATGACAATTGGAAGGTTATTATTTTATGGTCACTATTTCCCAGGTGTCCCCCAACCTGCACATCTGTTGTTCTTTCAGGTCTTTTGGTTAATACTAACTCCAGTATGGCTGAACCTCTAGTCAGGTCTTGAACCATTTGGGAAAGGTAATTGTCTTTGGCTACTGCCAAAATTCTCCATCCTTTATGAGATCTATAGGTTTTAGTTTCCCAGTGTATATCTAGGTAGATGAAGTTCCCCATAATAATGACCTCATGATTTGCCACTATGGATGAGCGGACCCGTGGATGTTCGGGTTCGGCCGAACTTTGAGTCAAAGTTCGGGTTCGGGACCCGAACTCGAACCCAAACCCCATTGAAGTCGATAGGAACCTGATCTTTGGTGCACTAAAATGGCTGTAAAATAGTTGTAGTAAGGGCTAGAGGGCTGCAAAAGGAAGCAAAATTGGGGGTAAGAGGAGGACAGTTGCCCTGCAAACAAATGTGGATAAGGAAATGACTTAAAATAACATAGAATAGAAAAAATAATAATAATCTTAAACTAGGAGGCAGAGAGAATGCAAAGAAAAAGTGCGCTGGAGTACAACAATGGCTGGGTGCAGCCGGTATACTTGCCTACTCAGTACAAGGTACGTACCAGTCCTGTGGGATCCATGCCTGGTTCATTTTAATGAACGTGAGCTTGTCCACGTTGGCTGTGGACAGGCGGCTGCGCTTGTCTGTGATTATCCCCCCCTGCCATGCTAAACACACATTCGGACAATACACTTGTTGCAGGGCAGGTCAGCACCTCCAAGGCGTAAAGGGCAAGCTCAGGCCATGTACCCAATTTGGAGACCCAGAAGTTGAATGGGGCAGACCCATCAGTCAGTACATGTAGGCATGTGTACACGTACTGTTCCTCCATGTTGCTGAAATGCTGCCTCCTGCTAAGACATTCCGTATCAGCTGGTGGTGCTGGTTTTTGTGGTGTGCTGACAAAGCTTTTTCACTTTTCGGCCATGATTACCTGAGGTTCTGGCGGTGCCCCAGCTGCGTTGGCAACTTCTTCCTCCTCCTTCTCTGCCTTTGCCTTGTGCTTCCACTGAGCCCCTGCTGTCAGGTGTGACTACCATCATTAGCGCGTCTACCAGCGTGTACTTGTACTCGCGCATAATCCGATCATGCTCCAGTGACGGAATTAAGGACAGCACCTTGTCCTTGTAGCAGGGATCCAGCAGGGTGGCCACCCAGTAATCAGCACTGGTTAGAATGTGGGAAACCCGGCGGTTGTTGTGCAGGCACTGCAGTGTGTAGTTGGTCGTGTGTGCCAGGCTGCCCAGAGGCAATGACAAGCTATCCTCTGTGGGAGGTGTATCGTCTGTGTCCTCTGTATACCCCCAGCCACGCTCCATTGATGCCCATAATCTGCTTTGGGTGCCACCCTGCTGTGAAGACTGTTTCTCCTCCTCCTCATCCTGCAGAACTGTGCCCTGGCTGGACAGTTGTGTACCTGGCCTCTGTTGGTGCAGGAACCTACCCTCCGAGCCATTTGTGAATGACTGACCTGATAACTGTGGAAATGATCCATCTTCCTCCTACTTTTCCTCCTGTGCCACATCCTCTTCCATCATCGCCCCAAAGTGTTTTTCCAAGGAGACATAGAAGTGGGATAGTAACGCTGAGGAATGCGTCATCGGCACTGGCCATATTGGTAGAGTACTCGAAACAGCGCAACACGGCACACATGTTCCGCATGGAGGCCCACGTGACTCACCTGTGTGTGCTGCAGCTGAAACTCCACTATCCCTTGCTGCTGCTCGCACAGTCTCTCCAGCATGTGCAAGGTGGAGTTCCACCTTGTGGGTATGTCGCATATGAGGCGGTGAGCGTGAAAGACCGAAGTTACGCTGCAGTGCAGACAGGCTAGCAGCAGCAGGGTGAGAACGCTTAAAGCGCGCACAGATGGCCAGCACTTTCTGTATCAGCTCTGACATATCAGGGTAATTTTTAAGGAACCTCTGCACCACCAAATTCAGCACCTGCACCAGGCAAGGGATGTGCGTCAAACCGGCTAGCCCCAGAGATGCTACGAGATTTCACATGTTATTGCACTCCACGAGTCCAGGCTTGAGGCTCAGCAGCACCAACCACTCATCGGTCTGTTGTTCCATGCCCGTCCACAGCTCCTACGCAGTGTGTTTCCCCCCCCCCCAAACAGATGAGTTTCAAAACAGCCTGCTTCGTTTCCCTATGGCTGTGCTGAAGTTGGTGGTGAAGGAGTTACGCTAACCGGATGAGGAGGCGGTGGAGGAGGAAGCAGAGTAGGAGGAAGAGGCAACAAGAATTGTCCTGCAATCCTCGGTAACGGTAGGACATGCGCCAAACTGCTATCTGCCTCATGCCCAGCCACCACTGCATTTACCCAGTGTGCAGTTAGGGCGATATAACGTTCCTACCCGTGCTTACTAGTCCACGTATTGGTAGTAATGTGGACCTTGCCACAGATGGCGTTGCACAGTGCACACCTGATTTTGTCTGCCACTTGATTGTGCAGGCCAGGGATGGCTCGCCTGGAGAAGTAGTGGCAGCTGGGAACCACGTACTGTGGGACAGCCACCGCCATAAGGTTTTTAAAAGTTTCTGTCTCCACCAGACATTTCAAAGGCCAGGAATTTTGAAATGCTGGCATTCATGGCCTGCATGCCAACTCTGCGGTTTCAGCAGGGGACCGGATGGGAGACAATGTGGAGGAACTAGAGGCACTGTCAGCCATCCAATCTACTACCGCCTCACCATTCGTACACTGGGCCTACAAAATGACGCTGAACGTCCTGTCGCCTAAGCGCACCTGAGAAAGGTGTTTCAGATCGACCACGTCCTCTTTCTGCAACAGGAGCTCCACCAGCACCACAACCAGACCCACGTCCCTTATTTGATGCCGAACTAAGAAAGATTAACTATATTAATTTCCCTGTCACGTATAAAGTGCACATGTATCTCACACCAAAAATGGGTATATGTCACCCATTACAACTAACAGATTAATTAATTTTTGTGTCAGGAGTACAAAGATTGTGCATTGTACCCACAAAAAATCACTATAGGTGACCTACAGAATTAACAGCCAGATTAATTATTATATTTCTGTGTGAGGGGTACAAAGATGGTGCATTGCACTCACAAAAAATCGCTATAGGTCACCTACAGAATGCCCTTGTCATGGACGTACTGAGACATACGGATGTCCCGGCGACAGTGAGTAGTAGGAGATCTGTGAGACTGGCAACACGTTCTTTGATTCACGATTTGTTTAACAAGATTGTTGGTGCCAATGTGTTCTCCAAATTGGACTTAAGGGGGGCATATAAACTGGTTAGGATCAATGAAGGGGATGAATGGAAGACGGATTTTAATACTCCTGAGAGGCACTTTTAGAATCTGGTCATGCCTTTTGGGTTGACTAATGCTCCTGCAGTTTTCCATCATTTTGTGAATGACATTTTTCATCACCTTGTGGGGAGGTTTGTAGCCATGTATTTGGATGACATTCTAATTTATTCTCCAGACGTGGAGATACATCAGGATCACATTAGACAGGTGTTACAGATCCTAAGACATAATAAATTGTACGCAAAATTTGAGAAGTGTGTTTTTGCGGTCCACAAGGTGCAGTTTTTGGGCTACCTGCTGTCATCTTTGGGTTTTCGAATGGATCCAGAGAAAGTCTATGCTGTATTGGACTGGGATCGACCCAAAAATCTGAAGTCTTTTATGCAGTTTTCGGGGTTCACCAACTTTCATAGAAAATGTATTCAGAACTATTCGACAATAATAAAACCCTTAACTGACATGACTAAGAAAGGGTCAGATGTTTTAGTGTGGTCTGATTCGGCACTGCGAACCTTTTCTGTGATTAAGGAATGCTTCTCTTCTACCCCTATATTGCTGCAGCCGGGTGTATCACAACCTTTCATTGTGGAAGTGGACGTGTCCGAGGTGGGGGTAGGAGTAGTTTTATCGCAGGGCCCGTCACCTGGTAAATGGCGTACCTTTTTCTCTAAAAAAAACTCTCTGCCGCAGAGAGAAATTATGATGTGGGTAACAGAGAGTTACTCAGCATTAAATTGGCTTTTGAGGAATGGCGTCATTGGTTGGAAGGAGTGATTCATCTGATCACGGTGTTCACTGATCACAAAAAACAGGCTTATCTGGAGTCAGCTAAACGACAAATAGTCTTTGTTTTTCACCAGATTCAATTTCACTGTCCCCTATCGTCCTGGGGTTAAGTACGTGAAGGCAGATGCCTTGTCACGTAGTTTCCCTGGAGGTGGTGATTTTGAAAATCCGAGTCCTATACTGTCGGAAGAGGTGGTGATAGCCGCTCATTAACCTGACCTAGAGACGCACCGGATTATTTTACCTCTGGAGAACTTCTGGATCTCTACTTCCGTTGCCCATCCCGTCCAGACCATGGACTTGCTTATCCATGGATTTTATCACTGATGTACCTAATTCTTCAGGAAAGACAGTTATTCTGGTGGTAGTTGATCGCTTTAGTAAAATGGTGCACTTTATAGCATTGACTGGCCTAACTAATGCTAAAACATTTGCACAAGTGTTGACAACATTGTGAAACTACTGATTTTGGAAGGTGTTCTGTACTCGATTGGGGGTACAACTGTCCTTTTCTTTGGCTTTTCATCCTCAGTCGAACGGACAGACGGAGCGCACTAATCAGAGTCTGGAGATTTACTTGAGATGTGTTGTCTCTGAGAAACAGGAGGAGTGGTCTTCGTTTTTGTCTTTGACAGAGTTTTCCATAAATAATCAGAGCCAGGAGTCCACTGGAAAGTCGCAGTTTTTTGTGGCATATGGGTTTCACCCGCAGTTTGGCACATTTTCTGGTTCAGATACTTCAGGTATCCCTGAGGAGGAACGTTTTTCGTCATCATTGTCATCTATATGGCGGAAAATTCAAGATAACTTGATGAATATGGGCAGCAAGTATAAACGTGTGGCTGACAGGAAACGTATGAATGGTCTGGACCTAAGAGTGGGTGATTCTGTGTGGCTGTCCACAATAAACATTAAGTTGAAGGTACCTTCTTGGAAGTTGGGTCCAAGGTTCATTGGTCCATATAAGATCACTGCCATTATTAATCCTGTAGTTTTTCGTCTTGAAATTCCTCATGCTCTGAAATTCATAATGTGTTTCATAAATCTTTGTTGAAGAGATATGTTAAACCTTTGGAGCCATCTTCCTTGCCACCCGCTCCTGTCATGGTGGATGGTAGTTTGGAATTTCAGATCACCAAGATAATTGACTCTCGAGTTCTCTGTAGATCTCTTCAGTATCTTGTTCACTGGAAGCAACACCTGGAGTTAAGGGGTGTGGCCATTTAAACAGAAGAGAGGATGTGGGTACCAACATCTGACGTGAATGCCAGTCGTTTGGTGAAAGCTTTTCACGGGTCTCACCCGGATAAGGTCTGTCCTGAGCCCAGAGGTCACCCGGAGAAGGGGGGGGGGGATACTGTGATGGACAAACCGAGACATACTGACTTCCCGGCGACAGTGAGTGGCAGGAGATCTGTCAACACGTGGTTTGATCTGACAGGTTTTCCTTGTGGATTAATTGGTGTCTGTGTTGTTTCTGGTAATGGCCACACCCCTTGCCTCCAGGTGTTGCTTATTTGGTCATTTAACCTTCCTTATTTATAGTTGCATTTCCCACTATGCTGTGCAGTTTATAGCTTCTGTGTCTGTCGATTGTTTGTGGTTGGATCTCACCTGAGTTCTTGGTGCTTCTATAGCCTCTTTGAAGTTAAGTCTTTCCTTTTCCTTTTTGTATTTTGTTTGTGGGTTCGGTGTGTTGCATTTCCCTATTGTTTGTATTAGGCTTGAAGTAGACTCCTGTTTGTCCTTCCTTTTGGAGGAACAGGTAGTCTCGTCCCTGCCATTAGTACCAGGGTCCTATAGGGCTAGATAGGACTCTAGGTATTTCTGTGTATGAACTCACCTACCTTTGGGGTCTGTTCATACTGGTAGTCAGTCAGGATTTTGGTTAGGGTTTTCACTAGGAGGTGTCCATCTTCCTTCCCTAGTTCTCAAGCCTGATTCCCTGTTCTCCTCTTCCCTCCTATGTTCGGTGTGGTGTTTCCCTCCCACACCGAAGCGTGACAGCCCTACTTTCATGATATTATATCACTGTAGCCTGAACTTTTTACGTTTTCCATAAATTTCACCTGAAAGCCAACTATCCCTAACTTTTTGTGAGTAGCGTATATAGCTTGTCTAGCTTTTTCATGGCACTGTATAAGTGTTTTCCAATTTTTTAATGCATAGTGCACTTCATTATTTACTTACAAGAATTTAGAAAATTTCAGAAATTGTATTCGACTAAATATGGTTTAAGTTCCATCCATGTAGACTGTTTACTGTTTACTTACGTGATAGTGAAAAAACTAAAAAACATTTTGACCATTTTACTACAGTAAATTTGTTTTTACTAAATTATTGATCATTTATGAAGGCGTCAGAGTGGGATAAAATGCAGGATTTTGGTTACCAACTCCACAGCTCTGCTTGCACCCGATATATGAGAGTTTGATACATATATGTCATATACCGATCCCTGAGAACATTGGCCTTATGACCATTTGTTTTTTTTAATCCTTGACCATTTTTAGTCTCCTAAAGGAAACCTGTCACCTACGGCAAGCCCTCCTAAGTATAGTAATATATGAATAATACTTCTTCCAATGCCGCCAGATCAGAAACTTGTATGTCTGTACTCTTCCTGTTGCTCGCTGCACTTTTGCCAACCAGAAGTGGAATGCATTGGGAGGACTTCTCATTCAGTCCTCTCTGTTATGTGCATGCGCTCATAAGTCCTTTGTATGCATACCAATTTGTGGAAGCACAGCACAGGTAAGTGGTGGCATCCACAAATTGGTTAATCAGCGTTCTAAACATGTATTAATATACTTAATTGGACTTGCAGGAGGTGATTGATTCCTTTTAACTAAAACTAATATGAATCCCAAATTGGTGAGTCTAAAAAAACAACAGAAAAAATAAGGCCTTGTACAATATAAAAATTAGTCATGGGGAGGTAAAAAAATTAATATTATGCCCCTGAGCAAATATAGCACCAACATCTCTGGCAGTTCAAAAGTTACATTTGGTAAGGAAAAAGTGCATTTGATTTCCTTCATTTTTCATAATTGAAAACTGTGTTCGAACATATCTGTTTGATACAGTTATTGCATATTCACATGAATATTTTGTAATTCTAATTATAAATATATTAATTACCTTTTTAATCATTTGACATTTTTATAGTGCAAATCACTGTCTTATTATTGATATTTTTATTCATCAAAATTGACTCCGGTTATCATGCACAATAATCATTCTATAAAAATATGCATTGCAGAATGAATTAAGAGATCAGATAATAGCCTTCAACATGCTGAACTACCGAGCATGTAAAAACCTTTGGAAATCATGTGTGGAACATCATGCATTTTTTCAGACAAAAAGATCACTACCTCGTGAAAAGAAACTATTGTCTAATTACTGGACCCTGGGTACAATTAACCACGCCAAGTGAGTATAGTTATCCTATTAGTATCAGTGTTTCTCTTGACACTACATATACAATTCATCCACCTTCTCACTGGAATTAGAGGTAGTAATACAGCGTACTTTATTGTAGTAATTCTATGCCCTCATTTATAAAGTATATGTTATCTTGCAGAGGAGTACATAGAGACCAATGATTACCATAGCAAACATCAGATCTCCCCCCCCCCCAAAAAAAAAAAAAAAAGGTTGACAACTTTTCTTTGCATCTGGCTTTGACCTTTTCTAAGGCTTTTTTTTAGCCATAACTCACTACTGCCTCCAGTATTGTGCCCGATGTGCTGCAACAATGTCTCCCCAAAAGTGAACCTAGTGGGCTATCCAGGTGCCTCTTAAAAGTGAGCTTGCTATGCTGTCACAGGTGCCTTGTAGTATTGTACCTGCTATCCCATCTCAAAAATGTTTCACCTCTGTCACTGTTCCAGTGTCATCCCACTTTTCCAGGGTCCGGCGCAATCCATGGGGAAGTGATTGTGAATAGCTAATTCCATCCCAATTCTTTGTTATTCAGTTGTATCTTACTTCCTATGTGAGCGGTGCATCCTCCTGGTGCCAGGTTCCTCCTAGCGCATGGCTGCATACCAACCATGTGCTCTGCATCCATTGGTAGTAAGCTACTCTAGCAATCTCATTTTTATGTTTATGAAGAGGTTTTCAATTTGAAATAAAACGTGTATTTTTTATTTCTTAAAACCACAGTGATTTTTGGTGAGATACCATTACCAAAGCAACACATTTGCCTGGCACAATTATCGGGAACCATGTAATAGGTCCCTTACATATGGAGGCATTTTTACTGTGGAGGATGCACTATTAATGAGTGAGCTCTAAAGCACCTTTTTACTAACTTGGAATCCCTAAGAGGGGACTTACACTTAGTAAAAGAGGTATATCTAGATATATCTAGTGATCTATGGGTGTTCTAGTGGTGGGTCTCTTGGTGATATGACGTGTCTTCTATCCTGTGGATAGGTGATAAATGTCTTTCATGGTACAACCCCTTTAATACGTGATAACTATTCTTGACTGCTGATATTGAAGTAGATTTGTCCTGGGATGAATAGATTGACAAAAATCATGTTTATATGATAATATTTTGTTTGCTAATAAACTGCTTGAATTTTTTATTTGTACTACTTTTGATAAATCTGCAATGTTTGTATGCAATAGACATTATTCATAGATATTTATACTTTTTTATAAATATCTAACATTATTTCTCTAAGATCTGCCAGCAGTCAGCTTTGCAAAAAAGTGATAGGTGGTATGGTGTTAAACCCAAATTTAAGGAGATCTTTGTCTGCGGAGCATCTTGAAACAAAAAGCCTTCCTTCCCGTTCTCCTCCTATTACACCAAATTGGTAAGTAATCACTGTAGACAATAATGTTTGCTTTTTTTATTGTTTTTATTAGGTTTTTTTTTTCACCTCCTAAAAGTAATTTGAGAAAAAAGAATTGTGTCTCACACCATCAGTAATCAATGAGACAGGTCACAAGTATTTGTTAACTGCACACATTTCATTTCTTGTGTACATTAATAATAGTGAAAACTACTAAATACTATAATTAATTAGATTGGTTGGCCTCCAACCCCTGCTAATCAGCTGTATGAAGAACCTACAGTACTTTGTGAGTCACCCCAACCATTAAACGGCTCAACACACTATATTATCAGTGTGTGGTTCATAACACATGCAACACCCCAATAAAAGAACCACCACAACACAATCAAATGCCAATATAATCATAAGCTTTATTAGTACATGTCAAATAATATAATTAAAATCAATCATATAACAGTGACATGCATAAACAGCAAAAAGAAGAAACACTGAGCTGGTTGTAATCAAACAAAAAACACTGACGGGCCCAAAATATTTAAAGGAAGCACATCCCTCCTCCAAAATTAACAGATAATAAAGTGCCAAACTTCGCCCCGAACCAGAACCCCATTGAAGTCAATGGGGACCCAAACTTTTTGGCACTAAAAAGGCTGTAAAACAGCCCAGGAAAGGGCTAGAGGGCTGCAAAAGGCAGCAAAATGTAGGTAAATCCCCTGCAAACAAATGTGGATAGGGAAATTAATTAAAATAAAAATAAAATAAATAAAAATTAACCAATATCAATTGGAGAGAGGTCCAATAGCAGAGAATCAGGCTTCATGTCATAGCAGAGAATCAGGCTTCATGTCACCCAACACTGGAACAAGCCACTGTCAGATATTTTTAGGCCCCGGCACCCAGACAGAGGAGAAAGGTCCCATAGCAGAGATTCAGGCTTCATGTCATAGCAGAGAATCAGGCTTCATGTCACCCACCACTGGAACAGGCCATTGTCAGATATTTTTAGGCCCCGGAACCCAGACAGAGGAGAGAGGTCCCATAGCAGAGATTCAGGCTTCATGTCATAGCAGAGAATCAGGCTTCATGTCACCCACCACTGGAACAGGCCATTGTCAGATATTTTTAGGCCCCGGCACCCAGACAGAGGAGAAAGGTCCCATAGCAGAGATTCAGGCTTCATGTCATAGCAGAGAATCAGTCTTCATGTCACCCACCACTGGAACAGGCCATTGTCATATATTTTTAGGCCCCGGCACCCAGACAGAGGAGAGAGGTCCCATAGCAGAGATTCAGGCTTCATGTCATAGCAGAGAATCATGCTTCATGTCACCCAACACTGGAACAGGCCACTGTCAGATATGTTTAGGCCCCGGCACCCAGACAGAGGAGAGAGGTCCCATAGCAGAGAATCAGGCTTCATGTCATAGCAGAGAATCAGGCTTCATGTCACCCAACACTGGAACAGGCCACTGTCAGATATTGTTAGGCCCCGTCACCCAGACAGAGGAGAGGTTCATTCAACTTTGGGTTGCCCTGCAATATAATGGTAAAATGAAAATAAAAAAGAGGATTGAATGAGGAAGTGCCCTGGAGTACAATAATATATGGTTAAGGGGAGGTAGTTATAAATATCTAATCTGCACAGGGGATGGACAGGTCCTGTGGGATCCATGCCTTGTTCATTTTTATGAACGTCAGCTTGTCCACATTGGATGTAGACAGGCGGCTGCGTTTGTCTGTAATGACGCCCCCTGCCGTGCTGAATACACGTTCAGACAAAACGCTGGCCGCCGGGCAGGCTAGCACCTCCAAGGCATAAAAGGCTAGCTCTGGTCACGTGGACAATTTGGAGACCCAGAAGTTGAATGGGGCCGAACCATCAGTCAGTACGTGGAGGGGTGTGCACACGTACTGTTCCACCATGTAAGTGAAATGTTGCCTCCTGCTAACACGTTCCGTATCAGGTGGTGGTGCAGTTAGCTGTGGCGTGTTGACAAAACTTTTCCACATCTCTGCCATGCTAGCCCTGCCCTCAGAGGAGCTGGCCGTGACACAGCTTAGTTGGCGACCTCTTGCTCCTCCTCTTCCTTCGCCTTGGGCTTCCACTTGTTCCCCTGTGACATTTGGGAATGCTCTCAGTAGCGCGTCTACCAACGTGCGCTTGTACTCGCGTATCTTCCTATCACGCTCCAGTGCAGGAAGTAGGGTGGGCACATTGTGTTTGTACCGGGGATCCAGCAGGGTGGGAACCCAGTAGTCCGCACACGTTAAAATGTGGGCAACTCTGCTGTCGTTGCGCAGGCACTGCAGCATGTAGTCGCTCATGTGTGCCAGGCTGCCCAGAGGTAAGGACAAGCTGTCCTCTGTGGGAGGCGTATCGTCATCGTCCTGCGTTTCCCCCCAGCCACGCACCAGTGATGGGCCCGAGCTGCGTTGGGTGCCACCCCGCTGTGAACATGCTTCATCCTCATCCTCCTCCACCTCCTCCTCATCCTCATCCTCCTCGTCCTCCAGTAGTGGGCCCTGTCTGGCCACATTTGTACCTCATTGTTACCGTTCACCACAATAAGAAAAAAATTATTTGGCCCAATGTATTGAATTCAAATTCAGGCCTTTTTTTTACAGGCACCTAACACTATCTGGCTATCTACTTAGGTACCGTATTACACTAATACAGGCACAGCAGTAACCACAGATTTAGCTGAATATAAATTGTAGGCCTAGTATTTAGGCGGTGGTATACGTTTACGGACAGAATTAGACTTGGAGATGCACGATAGCGTTTGAAGTTATTGAGAATGACCCTATCCGCACCTTCAATCTAATATACCCTTTTATGGATAGATTTAAACTTGGCCTGATACAGCAGAAACCACTGATTTAGGGAATTGCTAAGTTGGGAATTGTATTTCAACCCAGAAAAAAATATATCTTTTGCCAGACAGCAGACAGTATTACAATTGGCTAGCCACAGCTGAAACACCAGATTTAGGGTACTGCTATTTTGGCAATTGTATTTCACCCCTCAATAAAGTGAAATGAAGGCTTTGCATTTACTGCCTTCCTATAAGTAGGAGGAAAAAAGGAAAAAGGGAATATCAAGTTGTATATCATATACTTATCCACCCCTTCTGAATGGGTGGAATCTAAGGTCAGATAGAGGCTGACGTTGAGACAGATTAGTTTTGACCTCATTATCAGATTTAGTCCTTAAGCAAAAATTATCATATCCAAGTTCAAATACTGTAACACTAGTAACTGGAATTATGTCATTAGGGCAGGTGGTACAGTTAGCGCCAGTGCATAAATGGCACTCTGTAGTATACAGGTGAGGCACTGTGTTGGGTTCTGGAGCCTACAGTATGTTTTTATGCTCCCTTACTGCAATTATATCTTGGGAGCCTATAGTATGTTTACTTGCTCTTATGCAATTATATTTTTGCCAGCCGTCTTTAAAACCACCACTGCATCACTAACAAAATATCAATAATTGCTTATGTATATATACATTTTTTGTTTCTGTTATTTATTAATAATAACTGGTCTCATTTTCTATAACCATTACTTCCTATAGTTACTTCTTTTTACATCTATTTATGCCATTATTTAGCATGTTCGTCCTGCTGATGTTGGATAGTATTATTAGGCTCCAGGTAGCCAATCAACAGGCTCCTGTATATACATTAAGTCAATAACTTACTCCTGGGTGCTGATGGGATGTGTGTCCCCTGTATCCCTCTTCCTTGCACTAGAGGATTTGGAGTTGGTGCGCAGCCCTGTGCGCAGTGAATGTGCGGCCTCTTGCGATAGCCGGGGCATGTGCGCATGCGCGGCTGGGACAGCGCGCCTATGATGACGCTTGTAAACGGCGACGGCGGCAGCTCCACGATACGTGATGTTTACCTGATGGCTATTGGCTGTAGCCACTACCAGCCCTCCGATTGATAGGCTGCCAGACCTGTCAATCGGAAACTATACTATTTCAGGCTCCGGTTCTTTGAGGTCAATCATTGCTGCCCATTACCCCTGAGGAAGCCAGTGTTACTGGCGAAACATGTCGGGGGGCAGTGTTAGGTTTTAATTAGCGGTCACTCCGCCACTGTGTATTAGTCCTTGAATATCAGTCCGGATGGACTATAGGTTCCACATTGTTAATAGTTGGCATCCTTAGGAGATAGTGTTGTTTAGTTCACGTCGGCACTATCTGTCAGAAGACAGCTAGTACTTCTAGTCGCCTGGTGTCTCGTACACCACAATACATTTTATAGGCTTATTAGCAAGGTTACTAGAGTTAGATTCAGTTAACACTTGCTGACGTGATAGGGCAAACGATTGCCCGTTCCCCTCTTGGGGCTAGGGATTGTGCATGTTCCTCTCCCTCTCTTCTCTCCCCTCCCTACCTCCTATAGTACCACGAGCCAGCATTATTAACAGTGGCAGGGTGACTGTGTTTTTAATGTCCTAGCTACTTTTTTGTTTTCAATGGTCTGTACAACCAAGAACTTCGGTGTTCTATGCACACTATTCTGTTTTTAATGCATATCGAATAAAAGTGATATATTAATTTGACTTGGGCCAAGATAGGTTTATTGCCTACTTAGGCATTTGTAAATAAAGCTAATATTAACCCTGCCCTAGTCTGGTCCTTTAGTTATAGACCCCTCAATAAAATAGCAAGCACAGCCAAGCCCCTGATGTAGGATATAGCAAAAAAAACAAAACACACTATTGATGGTTAAATGTACTTGGTGGCAGCTTGTGCTGGCGCACCACAAATGGCCGCCGATCACCCCAGAAAAAAGTGACTGAAAAACGCTCTGGGCTGCCTTAAAACAGTGAGCAATTAAATAGCAGAGGTTGAATGATACACAGCTGTACATCGATCACTTCAGTAATTAAATCACTGCCTAATCTGGCCCTAACAGCAGCAGCTGCATCCTATCCCTACACTGATCAGAGCAGAGTGACGTGTGGCGCTACGTGACTCCAGCTTAAATAGAGGCTGGGTCACATGCTGCACTGGCCAATCACAGCCATGCCAATAGTAGGCATGGCTGTGATGGCCTCTTGGGGCAAGTAGTATGATGCTTGTTGATTGGCTGCTTTGCAGCCTTTCAAAAAGCACCAAGAAAGCGCCGAACACCGAATCCGAACTTTTACGAAAATGTTCGGGTTCGGGTCCGTGTCACGAACACCCCAAAATTCGGTACGAACCCAAACTATACAGTTCGGGTTCACTCATCCCTAGTTATAGGGTCTCAATACCGTAAAAAAACTCTTTCATTTTGTCCCCATTCATTGTCTCCACATACACACAGTTTTAACCCAGGTTTCCATAACAAGCAAGCCATTTTTATTCACTTCAGGACCCTGCCATTTTTCACCTCAAGGACCAGGCCATTTTTTGCAAATCTGACATGTGTCAATTTGTGTGGTGTGAGTTGTGAGGGGTAGCTCTCTTTCACCGGGGTCACGCTCACAGATATCTTCACAAACGCATTTTCATGTTCAAACTGTGCTTTATTGTGGCAAAAGCACAAACATAAACAGTACTAAATAAAATCCTGCCCATCTGGGCACTAACTAAAGCATAAGACGTGTCTCTCTGACTCACCTACAGTATCTATCACAGTTCACACACTGTTCCAGGCTGCTGCACGGTCAGAATATCTCCCAGCCTCGTGGTCTCTCAGCCTTTCCCAGCTGAGACCACACTCACAAAGCCTCACCAGACCTATGTTTGCACACTCCCCTCTTACTGACACCCTGGGAGGTGCTTTATGCCAGCCTGAGTACCTCCAGTTGGTCTCACCTGTGGTGGAATATGGGTGTGGGCCGCACTATCCACCCCTTCCTTGCCTCTAACCTGTGTGAGATCTGTCACTGTCTACTCAAAGTGGTGATAACTTTAAAACGCTTTTACTTATCCAAGCCATTCTGAGATTTTTTTCTCGTCACATATTGTACTTCATGACAGTGGTAAATTTAAGTCAAAATATTTATTTTTTATTTATAAAAAAAAAATAAAAAATTACCAAAAATGTGAATAATTTGCAGTTTTCAAGTTTCTATTTCTCTGCTTTTAAAACAGATAGTGAATTGATACCTCCTAAAATAGTTATAACTTTGCATTTCCCATATTTCTACTTCAGGTTTGGCACATTTTGTAAATGACATTTTCTTTTTTTTGGGACATTAGAAGGTATAGAAGTTTAGAAGCAAATCTTAAAATCTAAGAAAATTTCCAAAACCCAATTTTTAAGGACCAGTTCAGGTCTGAAGTCCCTTTGTGGGGCTTACATAATAAAACCACCCATAAATGGCCCCATTTTAGAAACTAAATCCCTCAAGTTACTCAAAACTGATCTTACTAACTTAGTTAACCCTTTAGGCCTCTTTCACACGAGCGTCGCGTGTGAGGGCCGAACAAGATGCGAGTGCGTTGCGGAAAAATGCACGATTTTTCCGTGATGGACCATGTGATGAGCGCAGTGATGTCATCAAAGGTCCTTTAGCTAGGTCCTGGAGAAAGTAGAAAGAAGAGGAGATCCGCTACGTGACCAAGTGTATGGGGTGAGTTAATTTGTTTATTATTTTTGACCCCTCAATGGACATTTTACTAAGCATTCTGTATTAAGAATGATATTTTTTTCCCTTATAACCATGTTATAAGGGAAAATAATAAAGATCGGGTCCCCATCCCGATCTTCTCCTAGCAACCATGCGTTAAAATCGCACCGCATCCGCACTTGCTTGCGGATGCTTGCGATTTTCACGCAGCCCCATTCACTTCTATGGAGCTTGCTGCAATTTTCACGCAACGCACAAGTAATGCATGAAAATCACTGCTTATGTACACAGATGCTGTAGGATATAGCAAAAAAAAAACAACACACTATTGATGGTTAAATGTACTTGGTGGCAGCTTGTGCTGGCGCACCACAAGACACAAAATGGCCGCCGATCACCCCAGAAAAAAGTGACTGAAAAACGCTCTGGGCTGCCTTAAAACAGTGAGCAATTAAATAGCAGAGGTTGAATGATACACAGCTGTACATCGATCACTTCAGTAAGTAAATCACTGCCTAATCTGGCCCTAACAGCAGCAGCTGCATCCTATCCCTACACTGATCAGAGCAGAGTGACGTGTGGCGCTATGTGACTCCAGCTTAAATAGAGGCTGGGTCACATGCTGCACTGGCCAATCATAGCCATGCCAATAGTAGGCATGGCTGTGATGGCCTCTTGGGGCAAGTAGTATGACGCTTGTTGATTGGCTGCTTTGCAGCCTTTCAAAAAGCGCCAAGAAAGCGCCGAACACCGAACCCGAACTTTTACGAAAATGTTCGGGTTCGGGTCCGTGTCACGAACACCCCAAAATTTGGTACGAACCCAAACTATACAGTTCGGGTTCGCTCATCCCTAGTTATAGGGTCTAAATACCGTAAAAAAACTCTTTCATTTTGTCCCCATTCATTGTCTCCACACACACACAGTTTTAACCCAGGTTTCCATAACAAGCAAGCCACTTTTCTTCACTTCAGGACCCTGCCATTTTTCACCTCAAGGACCAGGCCATTTTTTGCAAATCTGACATGTGTCAATTTGTGTGGCTTGCATTACTTGTGCGTTGCGTGAAAATTGCAGCAAGCTCCATAGAAGTGAATGGGGCTGCGTGAAAATCGCAAGCATCCGCAAGCAAGTGCGGATGCGGTGCGATTTTCACGCATGGTTTCTAGGAGACGATCGGGATGGGGACCCGATCTTTATTATTTTCCCTTATAACATGGTTATAAGGGAAAAAAATATCATTCTTAATACAGAATGCTTAGTAAAATGTCCATTGAGGGGTCAAAAATAATAAACAAATTAACTCACCCCATACACTTGGTCACGTAGCGGATCTCCTCTTCTTTCTACTTTCTCCAGGACCTAGCTAAAGGACCTTTGATGACATCACTGCGCTCATCACATGGTCCATCACGGAAAAATCGTGCATTTTTCCACAACGCACTCGCATCTTGTTCGGCCCTCACACGCGACGCTCGTGTGAAAGAGGCCTAAAGGGTTAACTAAGTTAGTAAGATCAGTTTTGAGTAACTTGAGGGATTTAGTTTCTAAAATGGGGCCATTTATGGGTGGTTTTATTATGTAAGCCCCACAAAGGGACTTCAGACCTGAACTGGTCCTTAAAAATTGGGTTTTGGAAATTTTCTTAGATTTTAAGATTTGCTTCTAAACTTCTATACCTTCTAATGTCCCAAAAAAAAGAAAATGTCATTTACAAAATGTGCCAAACCTGAAGTAGAAATATGGGAAATGCAAAGTTATAACTATTTTAGGAGGTATCAATTCACTATCTGTTTTAAAAGCAGAGAAATAGAAACTTGAAAACTGCAAATTTTTCACATTTTTGGTAATTTTTTAATTTTTTTTTCATAAATAAAAAATAAATATTTTGACTTAAATTTACCACTGTCATCAAGTACAATATGTGACGAGAAAAAAATCTCAGAATGGCTTGGCCCCATTGAAGTTAATGGGTCCAGATTCAGTACGTGTGCAATGCGTTAACCTCACGCATTGCACCCGCGTGGAATTCTCGCCCGTGTGAAAGGGGCCTTAGGTGTTCCACAAGAATTAAAGAAAAATGGAGATGAAATTTCAGAATTCCACTTTTTTGGCAGATTTTCCATTCTAATCAATTTTTTTTCTGCTAAAAAAGCAAGGGTTAACAGCCAAACAAAACTTTATATTTATTTCCCTGATTCTGTAGTTTACAGAAACACCCCAAATATTGTTGTAAACTGCTATACGGGCACATGGCAGGCCACAGAAGGAAAGGAACGCCATATGGTTTTTGGAAGGCAGATTTCACTGGGATAATTTTAAGTTACCATGTCACATTCGAAGACCCCCTGATGCACCAATAGAGTAGAAACTCCAAAAAAAAAAACCATTTTGGATTATGTTATGTAGGTGCTCTTTTTTGCAGGATGAGGTTACGATTTGATTGGTACTATTTTGGGAGGCATACACATTTTTTATCGCTTGGTGTTGCACTTTTTGTGATGAAAGTTGACAAAAAAATGATTGTGTTAGCAGTTATTTTATTTTTTTCTACGGTGTTCAGGTGAGAGGGTGGATCGTGTGATTTTTTTTTGTAGAGCCGGTCGTTACAGACGTGGCAATACTCAATATGTCTGGTTTTCTTTCTTTTTTTTCAATTTTTTTTTGTTTTATTTTGAGAAATGTTTTTTTTTTTTTTACTTGAAACTTTTTTTTATTATGAAAAATACTTTTTTTTTTGTCCCACTCTGGAACTTCAGATCTGGGGTCTCATCCCCTCTTCAATGGATTACAATACAACTTGTATTGTAATGCATTGGCTGTCAGCTTTTATGCTGACAGCCTGCCAGTGAGACCCAGCCTAAGGGCTGGTTCTCATATGCTTCCGTAGAAGGCAAGCTCTGATGCCTTCTCTGCCATCGGGTCCCGGGGACCCGATGGGGAAGCGGAGGGCATGCAAACCCTCTGCATGCTACGGTCCACTTTGAACGTGGGATACAAGGGGTTAACACTCCAGCATCTGTGTTTTCACCAATGCCGGCGTATGCAACACTGGCCCGGCTGTCAGTGACTGCCGGGTCCATGCGGCTGATCAGGCGGGGGCAGCTCCTGCACCCACCACATCAGTCTGCCATACATGTACGGTGCTGGCCCTCAAGGGGTTATAGGGGCGAGGGTGCTCTGGATGACACTGTGGAATTCAGGGGCAGGTAGGGTGGCCATTCAGCCCACCCTCAAAAGACGGACTTAAAAACCTCGCCCCTGGTCCCACTAAGACACGCCCCTGACCGAGTTAGGCCATGCCCAATCGAACTCCACAGCCAACGGGGATTGAAAAATTGAGGTAAAAATCAACTTCTGTCAGCTGCAGGGTTGGGAGGGAGGGTGATTTTCTCCCTGCAGCTCACGCTCTGACAGCACAGTGCTGCTGTCACGGATGTTGTAGGGGAGAACACCAAAGGGCAACAAGAAGGAAGGGAAAAGACACTAGGCCTCACCGCTAGGGAAGGAAAAGGGTCACCACCTATAAAACCCTGCTCCTGGCCCTAACTCCTATCCGTTTGGGCACCTCTCGATGGTAGAAATGCCCATACACAGGAACCTAGAAAACCCTGGTGGCCCTCAGTTGCCCTAATAGTAATGACCGGGCAGAGACAACCCGCTCCTTCCCTGGTGAAGGAACCAGCGTCTCGCTGAGGCCTAGTAAACAACAAAGGTGGGGGGGAATACAAAACACAACAAGCGGAACACTTAACTTCTGAGGCTGATGGATGATGGACGAAAAGGACTTCACTACGAACCACACTCCAGCTCTTCCAAAAACCAAATGAAGCTATCCAGAGCAAGGAGTGATGGGTAAAGTCAGACTAAATAGGGGGAGATGAAGGTCACATGATCCACACCTGAACAGGGGGTGTGGACATACCAGCAACACACAGACAAAGTGAAACCAAAAGAGGCTGTCAGATAACTAATGTGCAGATATTCTTTCAGACCTTCTCAAACCTGTCACCGGTGTGACAGCTGCTGTCTGAGAGTGAGCTGTTCAAAAGGACATCCCTGTGTCCGTCCAAGCCTTGCGCCAAATGCAGGACAGGGAGACTGAAAGCCGGACTGTCTGCCCTAAAACTGGACCTCTGGCCACCCTAGGGGCAGGCTGCTGTGGAGGTCACAGTTAAGGGGATGGTCCGCTATGTAGGTCAGTGTTAAGGGGCAGATTGCTGTAGAGGCCACTGTTAAGGTGGCTGTGTGTTGTGGAAATCACTGTTAAGGAGACGGGGTACTGTGGAGGTCACTAATAAAGGGGCGGCTGCTGTGGAGGTCACTGTTAAAGAGATGGGCTGCTCTGGAGCTCAATGTTAAGGGGGCAAGAATCTGTGGAGGTCACTGTTGTAGGGGCGTGCACTGTGGAGGTCTCTGTTAAGGGGGCAGGGAAAGGTAGAGTTCACAGTTAAGGGTAATGTCCGCTATGGAGGTCAGTGTTAAGAGGCAGGGTGCTGTGGAGGTCACTGTTAAGGGGCGGGGTGTTGTGGAGGTTACATTTTAAGGGAACGGAGCTCTGTGGAGGTCACTGTTAGGGGGCGGGATATTGTGGAGATCACTGTTAAGAAGATGGGGTACTGTGGAGGTCACTAATAAAGGAGCGGGCGCTGTAGAGGTCACTCTTAGAGGGGAGAGCACTGTGGATGTTACTGTTAAGGGGGCAGGCCGCTGTGGAGGTCACTGTTAATGGAGGAGGGGACTGTGGAGGCTACTATTAAAGGGGCAGCGGGGTACTGTGAGGTCACTGTTAAGGCAGCGGGGTACTGTGAGGTCACTGTTAAGGGAGCGGGGTACAGTGGTGTTCACTGTTAAGGGAATGGGGTACTATGGCAGTCACTTTTAAAGGGGCTGTCGCTGTGGAGGTTTCTGTTAAGGGGGCCGGGATGGCGGAGGTCACAGTTTAGAGGAATATAACCTATAGTCAGTGTTATGGGGCAGGTGCTGTAGAGGTCACTGTTAAGCGCGCTGGCCTCTGTGGAGGTCGCTGTCAAGAGGGTGGGGTGCTGTTGAACCCACTGTTAAAGGGGCAGGCTGCTGTGAAGATCAAAGTTAAGGGGGTGGGCTGCTGTGGAGGTCCCATTTTAAGGAGACGGTGCATTGTGGGGGGAGGACGGTCAGTGTTAATTGGTGGGGGGCTGTGAAGGTCACTGTTAAGGGGGCGGGGTACTGTAGATGTCACTGTTATAGTGGATACTGTCGATATCTTTTAACGACACACAAACATTAAATGAAACAGATTAGGCCTGCACAATATATTGCCAAAGCAATCATATTGCGATAATCGAAAATTGCGATATGGCGATTTGCCAGACCCAAAAATACTGGGATTACCTATACACAGAGGGGCTTGGGGCCGGCATCTGTATTAGGAATGACAGCGGGGACCGGTGCAGTCCCTGTATTCTAATGACGTAGTGAGTGACGCGTTGCACCTCCATCCTCCCGGCCTGCTCCTACCTCCTTTTTTCTACGGAGCTTTGCTGTAAGTAATACAGCTGGATTATACAGGATTATTATATTTTAACAATGCCTACATGTTAGATAATATTATACAACAGTGAGCGGGGCTGGTGCATTAGAATACAGGGACTGCACCAGTTCCCACTGTCATTCCTAATGCAGATGCCGGCCCCCAGCCCCTTCACACTGTAGGGACACTATTATGGGGGGGATCTGTGGATGGCACATAGCATAAGATGCTAAATATGTGTCATCCACAGATACCCCCATAACAGTGTCATCAACAGATGCCCCCATCACAGTGCCATCCAGAGACCCCCCATAACAGTGTGTCATCCAGAGATCCCCCATAACAGTGCCATCCACACATCCCCCATAACAGTGCCATTGTCACGGCTGAGGATAGGGGAAATCCTCAGCCATGCGATGCCCCGAAGATGTTAGTGGCTGCTCGGCCAGGATGACAGAAATAGGGAGCAGGTCACCTCCTAGAGCTTCCCTAATCTGACCCTGACTCCTAGCTTCATTAGCCGAACTTGAAGGTAGGAGGGCTCATGCTCAGGAACCTCGGATCCCTACTGACCCTCCGCCGATCACTGAGCTAGGAACTGGGTAGACAGCCCGTTCCTCCTGGACACGGAGGAACAGGAGTCTCACTGGCCAAGCTGCAAGGAAAAGGGATACAAAAACAAACCTATGGATATGGCCGGTGAACTGCACTAGTTCCACCTACCTGCCACAGCCTTGCTGACTGGATCCCTGTGCTGACACGCTGACTTCCACACCATACTTAAAGGGAACCTGTCACCTGGATTTTGGGTATAGAGCTGAGGACATGGGTTGCTAGATGGCCGCTAGCAAATCCGCAATACCCAGTCCCCATAGCTCTGTGTGCTTTTATTGTGTAAAAAAAACTATTTGATACATATGCAAATTAACCTGAGATGAGTCCTGTCCCTGAGATTAGTCACATACAGGACTCATCTCAGGTTAATTTACATATGTATCAAATCGTTTTTTTTTACACAACAAAAGCACACAGAGCTATGGGGACTGGGTATTGCGGATGTGTTAGTGGCCATCTAGCAACCCATGTCCTCAGCTCTATACACAAAATCCAGGTGACAGGTTCCCTTTAAAAGGACACAGCCAACACACATACAGACAGGAACCCAGATCCATAGCTGCATTAAATAACAGAAGGAATATAACATCGACTAAACATCACATAACATTTGCTATGACCACAAGGGTGGCCCTCACTGGCAGATGATATAAGGGACCAGGAGGGTGCCTCCAGCTTACAAACAAGGCTGGAGTACCCCTCAGACTTCTGATTAACTGAGGCTTTATAGCCCATGTAGCCACACCCACACACAGACACACCCAGTGTTCACACAAAGAAGGGAGTTAACCCTTCCTACACCATGTCAGGGAAGACAGCCACTTAAAGGGGATGTGCACCCATACAAAAACCTTGTGCACAGCAAACAAACACAAGGCACACCTAATAGACAGGTTGCCAGGTGCAACCGCATGCAATGACAGCGAGCAGCCTAGCAACCAGCTCCAACTGCTCTACTGCCACATACCTAATGTTGCCAGTGGCAACCACAGGTGAGGCAACATACTTCAGCCCTCACCTGTGATTGACAACAACCCCAGACCACAGGCAACTGCATGCGGTTCAGGAGTCACGGCCATTACCATGGTCGTGACAGCCATCCACAGATCCCCTCCATAGCAGTGCCATCCACAGATCCCCCCCATAACATTGTCATCCACAGATCCCCTATAACAGTGTCATCCACAGATCCCCCATAACAGTGCCACCCAGAGATCCCCATAACACTGTCATCCACAGATCCCCTATAACAGTGTGTCATCCACAGATTTCCCATAAGTGTGTCATCCACAGATCCCCCATAACAGTGTCATCCACAGATCCCTTCCATAAGTGTCATCCACAGATCCCCTCCATAACAGTGTCATCCATAGATCCCCTCCATAACAGTGTCATCCACAGATCCCCTCCATAACAGTGCCATCCACAGATCCCCTCCATAACAGTGTCATCCACAGATCCCCTCCATAACAGTGTCATCCACAGATCCGCCATAATAGTGTCATCCACAGATCCCCCATAACAGTTTCATCCACAGATCCCCCATAACAGTGCCATCCACAGATCCCCCTTACAGTGCCATCCACAGATCCCCCATAACAGTGCCATCCACAGATACCCCATAACAGTGCCATCCACAGATCCCCCATAAAAGTGCCATCCACAGATCCCCCATAACAGTGCCATCCACAGATCCACCATAACAGTGCCATCCACGGATCCCCATAACAGTGCCATACACGGATCCCCTCCATAACAGTGTCATCCACAGATTCCCTTAAAATATTGCATCGCATATCGTTATCGCAATTTTTAGGGCCCTAATCGCAATCGCACAAAATTCCCATATCGTGCAGCCCTAAAACAGATTAAATGAACCCATGCAAAGCCGGGTTAATGTGTCAGCTAGTGTGTATATACAGTACTGACCAAAAGTTTGGACACACCTTCTCATTCAAAGAGTTTTCTTTATTTTCATGACTATGAAGGCATCAAAACTATGAATTAACACATGTGGAATTATATACATAACAAACAAGTGTGAAACAACTGAAAATATGTCATATTCTAGGTTCTTCAAAGTAGCCACCTTTTGCTTTCATTACTGCTTTGCACACTATTGGCATTCTCTTGATGAGCTTCAAGAGGTAGTACCCTGAAATGGTTTTCACTTCACAGGTGTGCCCTGTCAGGTTTAATAAGTGGGATTTCTTGCCTTATAAATGGGGTTGGGACCATCAGTTGCGTTGAGGAGAAGTCAGGTGGATACACAGCTGATAGTCCTACTGAATAGACAGTTAGAATTTTTATTATGGCAAGAAAAAAGCAGCTAAGTAAAGAAAAACGAGTGGCCATCATGACTTTAAGAAATGAAGGTCAGTCAGTCAGCCGAAAAATTGGGAAAACTTTGAAAGTAAGGGCTATTTGACCATGAAGGAGAGTGATGGGGTGCTGCGCCAGATGACCTGGCCTCCACAGTCACCGGACCTGAACCCAATTGAGATGGTTTGGGGTGAGCTGGACCGCAGAGTGAAGGCAAAAGGGCCAACAAGTGCTAAGCATCTCTGGGAACTCCTTCAAGACTGTTGGAAGACTATTTCAGGGGACTACCTCTTGAAGCTCAATCAAGAGAATGCCAAGAGTGTGCAAAGCAGTAATCAAAGCAAAAGATGGCTACTTTGAAGAACCTAGAATATGACATATTTTCAGTTGTTTCACACTTGTTTGTTATGTATATAATTCCACATGTGTTAATTCATAGTTTTGATGCCTTCATAGTCATGAAAATAAAGAAAACTCTTTGAATGAGAAGGTGTGTCCAAACTTTTGGTCTGTACTGTATATATATATATATATATATATATATATATATATACACACATATATACACTGCTCAAAAAAATAAAGGGAACACTTAAACAACACAATGTAACTCCAAGTCAATCACACTTCTGTGAAATCAAACTGTCCACTTAGGAAGCAACACTGAGTGACAATCAATTTCACATGCTGTTGTGCAAATGGGATAGACAACAGGTGGAAATTATAGGCAATTAGCAAGACACCCCCAATAAAGGAGTGGTTCTGCAGGTGGTTACCATAGACCACTTCTCAGTTCATATGCTTCCTGGCTGATGTTTTGGTCACTTTTGAATGCTGGTGGTGCTTTCACTCTAGTGGTAGCATGAGACAGAGTCTACAACCCACACAAGTGGCTCAGGTAGTGCAGCTTATCCAGGATGGCACATCAATGTGAGCTGTGGCAAGAAGGTTTGCTGTGTCTGTCAGCGTAGTGTCCAGAGCATGGAGGCGCTACTAGGAGACAGGCCAGTACATCAGGAGACGTGGAGGAGGCCGTAGGAGGGCAACAACCCAGCAGCAGGACCGCTACCTCCGCCTTTGTGCAAGGAGGAACAGGAGGAGCACTGCCAGAGCCCTGCAAAATGACCTCCAGCAGGCCACAAATGAGCATGTGTCTGCTCAAATGGTCAGAAACAGACTCCATGAGGGTGATATGAGGGCCCGACGTCCACAGGTGGGGGTTGTGCTTACAGCCCAACACCGTGCAGGACGTTTGGCATTTGCCAGAGAACACCAAGATTGGCAAATTCGCCACTGGTGCCCTGTGCTCTTCACAGATGAAAGCAGGTTCACACTGAGCACATGTGACAGACGTGACAGAGTCTGGAGACGCCGTGGAGAACGTTCTGCTGGCTGCAACATCCTCCAGCATGACCGGTTTGGCATTGGGTCAGTAATGGTGTGGGGTGGCATTTCTTTGGAGGGCCGCACAGCCCTCCATGTGCTCGCCAGAGGTAGCCTGACTGCCATTAGGTACCGAGATGAGATCCTCAGACCCCTTGTGAGACCATATGCTGGTGCGGTTGGCCCTAGGTTCCTCCTAATGCAAGATAATGCTAGACCTCATGTGGCTGGAGTGTGTCAGCAGTTCCTGCAAGACGAAGGCATTGATGCTATGGACTGGCCCGCCCGTTCCCCAGACCTGAATCCAATTGAGCACATCTGGGACATCATGTCTCACTCTATCCACCAATGTCACGTTGCACCACAGACTGTCTAGGAGTTGGCAGATGCTTTAGTCCAGGTCTGGGAGGAGATCCCTCAGGAGACCGTCCGCCACCTCATCAGGAGCATGCACAGGCGTTGTAGGGATGTCATACAGGCACGTGGAGGCCACACACACTACTGAGCCTCATTTTGACTTGTTTTAAGGACATTACATCAAAGTTGGATCAGCCTGTAGTGTGTTTTTCCACTTTAATTTTGAGTGTGACTCCAAATCCAGACCTCCATGGGTTGAAAAATTTGATTTCCATTTTTTTTTTTGTGTGTGATTTTGTTGTCAGCACATTCAACTATGTAAAGAACAAAGTATTTCAGAAGAATATTTAATTAATTCAGATCTAGGATGTGTTATTTTTGTGTTCCCCTTATTTTTTTGAGCAGTGTATATATATATATATATATATATATATATAAATGTTAGACTGTATATACAAGAAATATAACATGTATTAAAGTTATGTAGAGCATTGCAGAGGAACAGGTAGGGGGAAGATCATGTGTGTCAGCAGTGACATTGTACAGCTGGGACTTGTAGTCCTACACATACAACATGCTGCTAAGTATCCGAGCAGTCAGACATTTCACTCAGGGCAGCACTTTTATTCACTCCCTTGCAGAGCAGGGGGAGGGGCGCAAATATTCATGAGGAAAACCACAGAGATTGTTGTTATTGCAGGTTAACAAAGGGCCAAAAGAGAACCAGGGAAATTAGGAAATAGAATTTTTTTTGCCTAAAACTTGCTTAGCTTAGTTATATATTGCTGACCATCAGATTTACAGTGCCATATATTTTTGTCATAACTCGGACAACCCCTTCCAGTTTTGCTAAACAAGGTCCATATCTTATATCATATATGGAGAGCTCACCAGAAAAGTATGCAGCCTGCTATGATCATCTAGCTATAATAGTATATTATTCAAACCAATGGTCTGCTCTTAAGTAATCAATACACTATTTATTAACAAATTAAGAACAGTTCATATTATATAATAGAAAAATAAAAAAAATATTTAAAATACAAAGATAACATAAATTAATGGTTGCAGATTATTATAGTCTTATTATAGTCTTATAATTCCAATTGCAGAGCTCACGTAAATTGGGATTAGGTCGAAACGCGTCTATAATATGACACATAAGAGTACTTTCACACTTGCTAAAGAGGAGTCCGGCAATCCGGACGCAAATGGATGGCATTTGTCAGACGGATCCGGATGTTGATGCGTCTGACAAATGCATTGAAATACTGAATACGTCTCTCCGGTATCATCTGTAAAAACAGATTTGGTATATATATATTTTTTGCATTTTTAAAGGTCTGTGCATATGCAGACCGGAAAGCCGGATCCATTTTGCCGGAACACGTAATGCCGGATCCGGCACTAATACACTTCAATGTTCAGTATTTTTGGCCGGAGAGAAAACTGCAGCATGCTGCGGTATTTTCTCCGTCCAAAAAACATAAAAAGGACTGAACTGATGCATCCTGAACGGAATGCTCTCCATTCAGGATGCATTAGGATAAAACTGATCAGTTTTTTCCAGTATTGAGCTCCTGTGACGGAACCCAATACCGGAAAACAAAAACGCTAGTGTGAAAGTACCCTTAGAAACAAGCTGCAGTATTTAAAAATATACCTCTACCATCTATTGAATAGAGAAAAAAAGATTGCATATTCTGTGAAATAGATAAGTGGCAGAGATTGGCATTCTGAGATCTCCAATACGCATGCGCTAAGAAAGTGTCGGCAGAAGCGCGAGTACGAACTGCAAGCCCCAGTGATCCTGGAGTAACAGAGGGAGATCAAGCGGTGCACACTAACGGGACCCCCCTGCGCATTTAGCCGAGGTGCCTGCTCAATGATTTGAGCAGGTACCTTGTTCCGATCACCGCCCGCCGGGCGGCAGTGATCGGAACAACACATGCCGTACCGGTACGTCATGTGTCCTTAACCACCTCAGCTCCCCTAGCTTAAACACCCTTAATGACCAGACCACTTTTTACAATTCTGCACTACACTACTTTCACGGTTTATTGCTCGGTCATACAACTTACCACCCAAATTAATTTTACCTCCTTTTCTTCTCACTAATAGAGCTTTCAATTGGTGGTATTTCATTGCTGCTGACATTTTAACTTTTTTTGTTATTAATCGAAATTTACCGAAATTTTTGCAAAAAAATGAAATTTTTCACTTTCAGTTGTAATTTTTTTTTTTAAAACTACATTTCTCTAAATTTATTGTTCTACATGTCTTTGATAAAAAAAAAATGCAATAAGTGTATATTTATTGGTTTGGGTAAAAGTTATAGCGTTTACAAACTATGGTACAAAAATGTGAATTTCCGCATTTTGAAGCAGCTCTGACTTTCTGAGCACCTGTCATGTTTCCTGAGGTTCTACAATGTCCAGACAGTAGAAAACCCCCACAAATGACCCCATTTCGGAAAGTAGACACCCTAAGGTATTCGCTGATGGGCATAGTAAAATCATAGAACTTTTTATTTTTTGTCACAAGTTAGTGGAAAATGATGATTTTTTTATTTTTTTCTTACAAAGTCTCATATTCCACTAACTTGTGACAAAAAATAAAAACTTCCATGAACTCACTATGCCCATCACGAAATACCTTGGGGTGTCTTCTTTCCAAAATGGGGTCACTTGTGGGGTAGTTATACTGCCCTGGCATTTCAGGGGCCCTAATGCGTGAGAAGTAGTTTGAAATTCAAATGTGTAAAAAATGTCCTGTGAAATCCTAAAGGTGCTCTTTAGAATGTGGGCCCCTTTGCCCACCTAGGCTGCAAAAAAGTGTCACACATCTGGTATCGCCGTACTCAGGAGAAGTTGGGCAATGTGTTTTGGGGTGTCTTTTTACATATACCCATGCTGGGTGAGAGAAATATCTCTGTAAAAGTCACTTTTTCCCATTTTTTTTATACAAAGTTGTCATTTACAGAGATATTTCTCTCACCCAGCATGGGTATATGTAAAAAGACACCGCAAAACGCATTGCCCTACTTCTCCTGAGTACGGCGATACCACATGTGTGACAATTTTTTGCAGCCTAGGTGCGCAAAGGGGCCCAAATTCCTTTTAGGAGGGCATTTTTAAACATTTGGATTTCAGACTTCTTCTCACGCTTTAGGGCCCCTAAAATGCCAGGGCAGTATAAATACCCCACATGTGACCCCATTTTGGAAAGAAGACACCCCAAGGTATTCCGTGAGGGGCATGGCGAGTTCATAGAAGTTTTATTTTTTTCGCACAAGTTAGCGGAAATTGTTTTTTTTTTTTTTTTCTCACAAGGTCTCCCTTTCCGCTAACTTGTGACAAAAAGTTCAATCTTTCATGGACTCAATATGCCCCTCAGCGAATACCTTGGGGTTTCTTCTTTCCGAAATGGGGTCATTTGTGGGGTGTGTTTACTGTTCTGGCATTTTGGGCAAGGCTAAATTGTGAGCAACCCTGTAAAGCCTAAAGGTACTTGTTGGACTTTCGGCCCCTTTACGCACTTAGGCTGTGAAAAAGTGTCACACATGTGGTATCGCCGTACTCAGGAGAAGTAGGGCAATGTGTTTTGGGGTGTATTTTTACATATACCCATGCTGGGTGAGAGAAATATCTCTGTAAATGACAACTTTTTAAAAAATTTTATACAAAGTTGTCAATTTACAGAGATATTCCTCTCACCCAGCATGGGTATATATAAAAATACACCCCAAAACACATTGCCCTACTTCTCCTGAGTACGGCGATACCACATGTGTGACACTTTTTTGCAGCCTAGGTGCGCAAAGGGGTCCAAATTCCAATAAGAATCTTTACGATTTCACAGGGCATTTTTTATGCATTTGGATTCCAAACTACTTCTCACGCTTTAGGTCCCCTAAAGTGCCAGGGCAGTATAAATACCCCACATGTGACCCCATTTTGGAAAGAAGACACCCCAAGGTATTCCGTGAGGGGAGGGGCATGGCGAGTTCCTAGAATATTCTTTGGCACAAGTTAGCGGAAAATGATTTATTTATTTTTTTCTCTTACAAAGTCTCATATTCCACTAACTTGTGACAAAAAATAAAATTTTACATGAACTCACCATGCTCAATGACAGGGGGGTGATCAGGGAGTCTATATGGGGTGATCACCCCCATGTAAGGCTCCATTCAGACGTCCGTATGTGTTTTGCGGATCCGTGGGTCCGCAAAACACATACTGACGTCTGAATGGAGCCTTACAGAGGGGTGATCAATGACAGGGGGGTGATCAGGGAGTCTAATATGGGGTGATCACCCCCCTGTCATTGATCACCCCCCTGTAAGACTCCATTCAGACGTCCGTATGTGTTTTGCGGATCCGCAAAACACATACTGACGTCTGAATGGAGCCTTACAGGGGGGTGATCAATGACAGGGGGGTGATCAGGGAGTCTATATGGGGTGATCAGGGGTTAATAAGGGGTTAATAAGTGACAGGGGGGGTGTAGTGTAGTGGTGATTGGTGCTACTTACAGCGCTGCCTGTGTCCTCTGGTGGTCAATCCAAGCAAAAGGGACCACCAGAGGACCAGCTAGCAGGTATATTAGATGCTGTTATCAAAACAGCGTCTAATATACCTTTAAGGGGTTAAAAAAAAATCGCATCTACAGCCTGCCAGTGAACGATCGCCGCTGGTAGGCGCAGATCCACTCGTTTACCTTCGGTTCCTGTTAACGCGCGCTCCTGTGTGCGCGCGTTCACAGGAAATCTCGCCTCTCGCGAGATGACGCGCCGGCGCGTCTAGGAGGAGTGAATCGACCGCCTCCAGAACGCAATCCTACGTTAGGCGGTCCGGAGGCGTTTAAGGGGTTAATGCATGATGATATCCTGGTGGCCTTAGAAGCAGCTGTTTGACATTGTATGCTGTAATTTAATCTACCATCCACAAGGACACCCAAATCCTTCTCTGTAAGTGACTCTCCCAGTGCTACATCAACTAGGACATGTGAAGCACAGAGATTATTACTACCAAGATGCATAACTTTACATTTGTCCACATTGAACCTCATTTGCCAAGTTGATGCCCAATCACTCAGAGTGTTCAAGTCAGCTTGTAGTTTATGGACATCTTCCATAGACTGTACAGTTCTACACAGCTTAGTGTCATCTGCAAAAATAGAAATGGTGCTATTAATCTTGTCCTCAATATCATTAATAAATAAATTAAATAATAAAGGGCCCAGCACTGAACCTTGGGGTACACCACTTATAAAATAATGAGAGAGAAGAAGAAATGAATCGCACATCCACTGCTAATGCTATGATCTCATCCCTGCATTTCTGCAGGAGACAGCACTGAATAGCGCATGTGTACTACCTCCATGCTACATGCTGAATGAGGCATTTGTGTACATTTTGATCAAAAGGCAATAAGCCCACTCACCACGCCAAGGTTGCCTCTATGAGTGGGTCCTAACCTAAAATTGGAGCGGCGCTGCACGGCGACCGCCAGCGCTGTGGCGCCATCCCGGCCGGCGGCGGGACCCAGTGGCCAAACAGCACCCCTGCTGCTTGACCATGTGATTTTAATTAGCCTAGTATTCAGTAGTAGGGGTTAAATTAGCCTATCATGCTCTCAGTTGGAGTTCCTGTGAGCTTCAGAGCAGGTGAGCCTTGACAACTGTTCACATGGTGCGGTGCTGCGTGGGGGCCGCTGTGCTGTTTTCCTGGCTGGTTGGTGGGACCCAGAGCTAGGTACAGCATGGTCAAGCAGCAGGGGTGCTGTTTGGCCACTGGGTCCCGCTGCCAGCCGGGATGGCGCCACGGCGCTGGCGGTCGCCGTGCAGCGCCGTGCCAATTTTAGGTTAGGAGCCACTCATAGAGGCAACCTTGGCGTGGTGAGTGGGCTTATTGCCTTTTGATCTAAATGTACACAAATGCCTCATTTAGCATGTAGCATGGAGGTAGTACATATGCGCTATTCAGTGCTGTTTCCTGCACAAATGCAGGGATGAGATCATAGCATTAGAAGTGGATGTGCGATTCATTTCTTCTTCTCTCTCTCATTATTTTATACACCACTTATAACCTGTGACCATTCTGACTAGGAATCATTGGCCACAACTCTCTAGTTATGGTTCTTCAACCAGTTTGCAATGCAATTACAAACTATACTTTCCAAGCCTATAGACCTTACTTTACCCATTAAGCGTCTATGACAGACAGTATCAAAAGCCTTTGCAAAATCCAGAAACACTACATCCACAGACGCCCCTCTTTCCAAGCTACTAATCACCTCATAAAAACAAATCAGGCTAGTCTGACAACTTCTGTCCTTGGTAAACCCATGCTGGTTATCACTTATAATATTATTTATAGTCACATACTCGGGTATATTGTCCCTTAAGAGTCCTTCAAACTTTTTCCCACAACAGAAGTTAAACTAACTGGTCTATAATTACCTGTGGAGGACCTTGATCCTTTTTTTGAATATAGGCACCACATTTGCCTTGCTCCAATCACTTGGCACTGTACCAGTACCTAGAGATTCTTTAAAAATTATAAACAGGGGCACAGCGATGACTGAACTAAGCTCTTTAAGCACTCTTGGGTGTAATCCATCTGGACTCGGAGCCTTGTTCACAGTTACCCTATTTAACTTCTCTTGGAACATGTAACTCTGCCTTTTCCTTATCTTCAGTGACTACCCCCTTTACCATTATTTAGTGGACCTACCTGCTCAGACCTAGTTTTTTTTTAGCATTTATATATTTAAAGAATTTTTTGGAATTTGTTTTGATCTCTTTTGCTACCTGCTGTTCATTTTGTATTTTTGCTAATTTTATCTCCTTTTTACAGATTTTATTAAGCCCTTTGTATTCTTTAAATGCTACAGCTGATCCCTCAGATTTGTATTTTTTAAATGCTCTCTTTTTGTCTTTTATTGCACTTTTTACAGTAGCTGTAAGCCATGGGGGGGGGGGGGGGAGGGGTTAGTTTTAGCCGTTTATACTTGTTTTACATAAAGGGATACATTTTTTAGTGCAATTACTCAATGTGGATTTGAAGCTCTCCAATTTATCGTCAGTATTATTTTGTGACAGTAGCTGCTCCCAGTATATGCCCTGAAATGCTGCCCTCAACCCAGTGTCTTTGCTCTGCCTCACAGAGTTTGCTTTTTATAGTTTAGGGGGAATATAATTATATTGTGGTCACATTACCTAGTGTTTCTAGGTAATACTGACTGTTAATAACTATTTTATGATGTATCACTATCTGTGTTAAAAGCAAATAAATTCAAATTTAGAAAATAACACATTTTTCCCAATTTTCCATAAATGTAGGATTTAAAAATAAATAAATAAAGGTAGAATATATTGACTCAAATTTACCTTTAACATAAAGTATGTTGTGTCACAAGAAAAGAGCTGGTGGGTGGAGACTAGCTCTGCAAACAGAAAGTAAAGAAGAATCTGCTTCCTATGTTTCTCACTCAGAAGCAGACCCAGGATCATATACAGTCTTGTGAAAAAATTAGGACACCCTTTGAAAGCATGTGGTTTTTTGTAACATTTTTAATAAATGGTTATTTCATCTTCGTTTCAACAATACAGAGAGATTAAAGTAATCCGACTAAACAAAGAAAACTGAAGAAAAGTCTTTTCAAGATCTTCTGTAAATGTCATTCTACAAAAATGCCTATTCTAACTGAGGAAAAAGATAGGACACCCTTGCCCCTAATAGCGAGTGTTACCTCCTTTGGCTGAAATAACTGCAGTGAGACGGTTCTTGTAGCCATCTACCAGTCTTCGACATCGGTCTGAGGAAATTTTACCCCACTCCTCAATGCAGAACTTTTTCAGCTGTGAGATGTTTGAGGGGTTTCTTGCACGTACAGCCCTTTTCAAGTCACCCCACAGCATCTCAATGGGATTCAAATCTGGACTTTGACTTGGCCATTCCAGGACTCTCCATTTCTTCTTTTTCAGCCAATCTTTGGTTGATTTACTAGTATGTTTTGGGTCATTGTCATGTTGCATGGTCCAGTTCCGCTTCAGCTTTAATTTTCTAACTGATGGTCTCACATGTTCTTCAAGCACCTTCTGATACACAGTAGAATTCATCGTGGATTCTATGATGGTGAGCTGACCAGGTCCTGCTGCAGCAAAGCAGCCCCAAACCATGACACTTCCACCTCCATGCTTCACAGTTGGTATGAGGTTCTTTTCTTGGAATGCTGTGTTTGGTTTACGCCAAACATGTCCTCTGCTGTTGTGTCCAAATAATTCAATTTTGGACTCATCTGTCCAAAGAACATTATTCCAGAAGTCCTGGTCTTTGTCAACTTTATCGCTGGCAAATGTCAGTCTGGCCTCGATGTTTCTCTTGGAAAGCAAAGGTTTCCTCCTTGCACACCTCCCATGCAAGTTAAACTTGTACAGTCTCTTTCTGATTGTAGAGGCATGTACTTCTACATCAACAGTAGCCAGAGCCTGCTGTAGTTCTCGAGATGACACTTTAGGGTTTTTGGATACCTCTTTTAGCATCTTGCGGTCTGCTCTTGGGGTGAACTTGCTGGGGCGACCAGTCCTGGGCATGTTGGCAGTTGTTTTGAAAGCCCTCCACTTGTAGACTATCTTCCGGACAGTGGAATGGCTGATTTCAAAATCTTTTGAGATCTTTTTAAATCCCTTCCCAGACTCATAGGCTGCTACAATCTTTTTTCTGAAGTCCTCTGACAGCTCTTTTGCTCTCACCATGGTGCTCACTCTCACTTCAACAGTCAGGAGCACACCAAACTAAATGTCTGAGGTTTAAATAGGGCAAGCCTCATTCAACATGCAGAGTAACGATCTACTAATTATGTGCACCTGGTGTGATATACCTGTGTGAGATCTGAGCCAATTTAAGAGGGAATACATGTGAGGGTGTCCTATCTTTTTCCTCAGTTAGAATAGGCATTTTTGTAGAATGACATTTACAGAAGATCTTGAAAAGACTTTTCTTCAGTTTTCTTTGTTTAGTTGGATTACTTTAATCTCTCTGTATTGTTGAAACGGAGATGAAATAACCATTTATTAAAAATGTTACAAAAAACCACATGCTTTCAAAGGGTGTCCTAATTTTTTCACATGACTGTAGAACACTGCAGAGGTGTACAGACCTAAACTGATGTGAATAAAGCACTTGGACTGAGATAGAAACTGTATTTAGCTGGCAGTCTTTTGTGTCTCTCAACCAGTCTATCTCAATAGGCTTTCTTCTTTGTTGACTTTTATGGTATGTTGTAATTTGATTCAGTTGTAATAGCCATTTTGCATCAGTATGTGCATCCATTTTCTGTCCTTCTCTTTTGTATCCATTTTAATCTCCTTTAACAGCAGATAGAGATGAGCGAAATTTTAAAAAAATCGATTCAGCCAGTTCGCTGAATTAAAAAAAAAAAATTGTTTCAATCCAAATTTATTTGCGTCAAATGGCGTTTAAAAACGGCTATTTCCTGGCTGCAGATAGCCTTTATAGTGATGTAGAACACTGTGCCTTGCAGTAACAGCCATAGGGAGTCTGCTCTGGTAGTAAAATAATACTGTGAGTCAGTATGACATGCAGATGAGAGGCATCGCTCTCAGAATCACTGCACACTTCACTTATTTGGGCAGTCACGGCACCAAAACTGACCAAATAACTCAAGTATGAACTCAGCCTTACAGGTCGATGTTAGCACCAAGAAGAAACATACTCCTTTTACACCATCGTCTGATTCCACATAGAAGTCTACAGAACCTGTTCTATTAAACACTTATACAAGTAGAGCCCCCCAGCAGAGTGGAGAGCAGTAAGTTTGTGTTGACGTCACAGATTATTTTGCCCTTCCTCTGATCTGTCAGAACAATAACCCCAAAAAGACGGATTCCTGTCTTTTGAGCATCTGCCTTCACTAGGTCAGAATTCGGTCAGTAATCCATCAGTATTGCTAATGCCAAAAACACCAGGAGTGGATCCAAAACAGAGATGACACGTGAATGGAATAATTGCATGTCTTCTGTGTTTTGTACCCACTCCTGCTTCTGGCTACTATATCACAAGCCAATTCTGATGGGACCATATAGGTATTGCAGCTGCTACACAGACAGTATCCGTTGTGTGTCTCATTTTTCCTTTCTTCTGACAGATCAGAAGAAGGGTCAAATAAATGATGATGTCAGCTAGGCCGAAAGGCAAAATAGTGGCCCAGTCATGAAGTTGGGAGGGTGGGAACCGCATAAGAAAACCACAGAGTGGCCCTATTACATAGTGGTGAGGTGGCAGCAGCATAAGGAGGCCACAGAGTGGCACAATTTCAGAGTGTGGATGTGGCGGCAGCAGCAGCATCAGAAGGAGGCCACAGAGTGGCACAATGTCATTGTGGAGGTGGCGGCAGCATCAGGAGGCTACGAGTGTGGATGTGACAGCAGCATGAGGAGACTACATAGTGGGAAGGTGACATAGTGTGGAGGTGGCAGCAGCATGAGGAGGCCACGGAGTGGCAAGGTAACATATTGTGGAGGTGAAAGACAGAAACATGCAATGCGAAAATAGACTGCAATATAGAGTACAAAATTGCATAATAATAACAAGTGCTACACTATAAGTGCGAGATACTTGGCAAATCGTTTTGTACAAAATTATTTGAGCCCGCCTGCTGAGCGTCAAGGTGATCTCTGTTAGACGGGTTCCTAAATTCTACCTGTTAGGTGCCATGACGGCTACCATACATTTCAGGGAGTATAGGTTCCACATACCTACGCTAAATTTTACCTGTTAGGTGCCATGACGGCTACCATATACTTCAGGGAGTGTAGGTTACACAGCAGGCCCACTCCACGACACCACCGGCGCCCAATGGCTACCAAGGACTGCAGTGAGAGTCCACAAACTATCTCACTCCTGGTACCATGGCTTCAGTGAGTGAGCGGGAGCAGGCCTGACTATGTACTAACACTAATTAAAATCAGCCTATAGGGCAGACAGGGTGGTCAGGAGAGCATGACTGAGGAGGCAGCCGCACCTCCAGTATAAACTGCAAAGAAAAACCAAAAAAGGGGGTCAGTCAGCACATACCAAACCGCAGAAGCACATTGCTATGGCAGGGAACAACATTGAAAGACAGAAACATGCAATGCGAAAATAGACTGCAATATAGAGTACAAAATTGCATAATAATAACAAGTGCTACACTATAAGTGCGAGATACTTGGCAAATCGTTTTGTACAAAATTATTTGAGCCCGTCTGCCGAGCGTCAAGGCAATCTCTGTTAGACGGGTTCCTACGCTAAATTCTACCTGTTAGGTGCCATGATGGCTACCATACATTTCAGGGAGTATAGGTTCTACATACCTACGCAAAATTTTACCTGTTAGGTGCCATGACGGCTACCATATACTTCAGGGAGTGTAGGTTACACAGCAGGCCCACTCCACGACACCACCGGCGCCAAATGGCTACCAAGGACTGCAGTGATAGTCCGGTGGTGTCGTGGAGTGGGCCTGCTGTGTAACCTACACTCCCTGAAGTATATGGTAGCCGTCATGGCACCTAACAGGTAAAATTTAGCGTAGGTATGTGGAACCTATACTCCCTGAAATGTATGGTAGCCGTCATGGCACCAAACAGGTAGAATTTAGCGTAGGAACCCGTCTAACAGAGATCGCCTTGACGCTCGGCAGACGGGCTCAAATAATTTTGTACAAAACGATTTGCCAAGTATCTCGCACTTATAGTGTAGCACTTGTTATTATTATGCAATTTTGTACTCTATATTGCAGTCTATTTTCGCATTGCATGTTTCTGTCTTTTAATGTTGTTCCCTGCCATAGCAATGTGCTTCTGCGGTTTGGTATGTGCTGACTGACCCCCTTTTTTGGTTTTATATTGTGGAGGTGGCAGCAGCATCAGAAGACCACAGAGTGGCAAGGTGACATAGTGTGGAGGTGGGAGGCAATATCAGTACCAGCTGAAGTTGGTGGGTGAAAGAAGGAGCACTTGGCATCAGATGTGTGGCATCAGGTGGGTGGCAGCATCAGAATATTAGCTGAGGCAATTAGTAAGAAGAAACCGGTCTCTTTTGTCAAAGTGTTGGTGTGGCACCATGGATGATCTAGTCTGATGCATCAGGCCCGGCCACACTACTGGCCGGGCCAGACAGCTTTTCCAGGGCAAACTTGGCCAGTTGCGACTACAAATCCAGTTTGGCTGCCCAGTAGTCCAGCAGATCTTCAATAACTACTGTCAGGGTGCACTCCAAGTATGTGTCACAACTGAGGATGGGGGAAACCCTCAGCCGTGTGATATTCTGAAGATGTCCGGTCGCTACTCGGCCAGGACGACAGAATTAGGGAGCAGGTCACCTCATATTGTGTCCCTAACACTGACCCTGTCTCCTAACCGTATGAGCCGACCCCGATGGTAGGAGGGCTCATACTCTGGAACCTAATAGTCCCTAGAAGCCCTCAGGCTGGCCCTGAACTAGGAGGATTGTAAGACTAACTATTCCTCCTAGGCACGGAGGAACAGGAGTCTCACTGGCCAAACAGCAGGGAGAAGGGGAACAAGAACAGACCTATGAATATGACAGGTGAACCAAACAGTTCCACACTAACCTGCCACAGCCTTGCTGACTGGAGCCCGTGCTCAGAAACGCTGTCCACACAAACATTAGACAAACAGCACACACATAAGAACACAGAGGAACCAGGACATTCATAGCTGCAATAAAAACCAAAAGCATAGGACATCAACTAAACATCAGGGATTAGGATTTATGACCGGAAGGGTGGCCCTTACTGGAAGGATGGTAACAGGATACCAGGAGGACGACTCCAGCAACATGCCTGGAGTACCCCTCAAGCTTCTGCCATCCAGCAGGAAGCTAAATAACCCAAGCGGCCACACCCACACACACACTAGGAAAGGAGCTTAACCCTTCCATCACCAAGCCAGGTAAGTGTCACTTAAAGGGGAAGTGTACAGACATCAAACTCCCTTTCACCAAACATACAAAGTGAACACTAAAACCACACGTTGCCAGAGGCAACCGCATGCCGTGACAGCGAGCGCCTAGCAACCGCTCAGGTCGCTCCACTGCCAACAACCTTATGTTGCCAGCGGCAACCACACGTGAGGCAAGATACAGAGCCCACACCTGTGGAAGACAACATAAGACAAACCGCTGACAACAGCATGCGAACCAAGGAGTCACGACCACAACCATGGTCGTGACAGTATGCCATCACCTGCTGGTTCAGGTTCTGCTCTATGTCTAGCTGCTGGTGAGTAGTTTCTTCACTATGCGAGGGAAGAAAGCTGCTCATCAGCAACTCAGGCGGCTCTTGATGGAGTTGGTACTGCGCCTGCCACCCCACCCCTCCCTGGCAACCCTTGCAGTGGAACATGAGTGCAGAGGGCACCCCCAGTCAGACCTGCGAGAGGATGGACAATGGTGCAGAAGGCAGCGGCTAACTGACTACATAGGATGTCTCTATAGTACTTCAGTTTGTCCTCCCTGTCAGCGGGTGTAAAAAAAAGGCCCCCATTTTGGACCGGTAGCAAGGGTCTAAAAAGGTGGAGAGCCAAAAGTCATCCCTCTGCCGAATGGTGACAATTCGTCTGTCACTACGCAAGCAAGTTAGCATGCATCGGGCCATTTGTGCCAGTGACTCGGAGGGGTTCTTTGCCTCTATCTCCACTGCATACTGCCACGGTGTGTCTGGGTCCTCTGTCTCATCTTCCTCATCGCCCTGTAGCTCCTCTGGCTGCTCCTGCTCCTCCTCTCCTGTCACCTGTGTAGAAAATCCACCCATTTCGCTACACATTTCTTGTGCTCCAATGTCCTCCTCCTTCTCCTACTCCTCCTTCAGTTCAGCTCCCACAGGGCTCATGTGACCAGACAGATTTACCAGCATATGTTCCAGGTCATGAAGCAGTGGAATGACATTGTTCATCCCATAGTCCTGGCGACTGACAAATAACGTGGCCTCCTCAAAGGGCCTGAGCAAATGTCAGGTGTCACGCATGAGCTGCCACTGGCTGACATCGAAGTTACACAGGGGAGCACTCCTTTTTGCTTGGATCGTCAAGAAATCGTTTATGGCCTTTCTCTGTTCGTATAGTCGGTCCAACATATGGAGGGTGGAATTCCTCCCCTGTGTGACTCCATTCGCCCAGGCAAACGATGTGCAGAACAGCGTCGTGCCCTTCACATGTTGTATGCTGGAGGGTCACTGAACTCCTGTTACAACTCCACACGTCGGCGCTGCCGTGCACTTTGGCAGACACCAATAGGCTCAAGGACTGGCCCACCTTCTGTTCTGCATGTGTGTGCAGGGCTGGTACTGCCTTTTTGTCAAAGAAATGACGGCTTGGGACTCTCCAACTCAGCTCGGCACAAGCCATCAGTTCTCTGAAAGGTGCAGAGTCCACCATTAGGAAAGGGAGGGACTGCAGAACCAGCAACTTGGCCAGGAGCACGTTCAGCTTCTGCGCTGTTGTATGAGTGCACGCATACTGTTGTCTCTTTGCAATCGCTTCGGTGATCGATTGCTGATGGAATGACTGATGAGGAGGAGCAGGACCAGCAGATGATGGTAATGACAGAATTCTCCCTTCTCCCACCTCTCCCTGGTGGAGCCTTGACTGCCTAAAATCGGCTACATGCCACTGGGTAATGCAGCGGTTGGTGCGGCAGGCTGGACCACCACATCGGAGCCACGGTTCTCCCAGGCAGGGCTGGGACAAGGTCCACCACCAACAGAGGCTGAGCTGCCCAAGTGTGCCCCCCCCCCCCCGCCATTTAGATATGTATGTTTGTTATTAATTATCATCCAGATCCCCCTCCCCTAAACAGTGCCATCCACAGATCCCCCTCCCCTAAACAGTGCCATCCACAGATCCCCCTCCCCTAAACAGTGCCATCCACAGATCCCCCTCCCCTAAACAGTGCCATCGACAGATCCCCCTCCCCTAAACAGTGCCATCCACAGATCCCCCTCCCCTAAACAGTGCCATCCACAGATCCCCCTCCCCTAAACAATGCCATCCACAGATCCCCCTCCCCTAAACAGTGCCATCCACAGATCCCCCTCCCCTAAACAGTGCCATCCACAGATCCCTCTCCCCTAAACAGTGCCATCCACAGATCCCCCTCCCCTAAACAATGCCATCCACAGATCCCCCTCCCCTAAACAGTGCCATCCACAGATCCCCCTCCCCTAAACAATGCCATCCACAGATCCCCCTCCCCTAAACAGTGCCATCCACAGATCCCCCTCCCCTAAACAGTGCCATCCACAGATTCCCCCCTTCCCTAAATAGTGCCATCCACAGATTCCCCCCTCCCCTAAACAGTGCCATCCACAGATCCCCCTCCCCTAAACAATGCCATCCACAGATCCCCCTCCCCTAAACAGTGCCATCCACAGATCCCCCTCCCCTAAACAATGCCATCCACAGATCCCCCTCCCCTAAACAGTGCCATCCACAGATCCCCCTCCCTAAACAGTGCCATCCACAGATTCCCCCCTTCCCTAAATAGTGCCATCCACAGATTCCCCCCTTCCCTAAATAGTGCCATCAACAGATCCCCCTCCCCTAAACAGTGCCATCCACAGATCCCCCTCCCCTAAACAATGCCATCCACAGATCCCCCTCCCCTAAACAGTGCCATCCACAGATCCCCCTCCCCTAAACAGTGCCATCCACAGATTCCCCCCTTCCCTAAATAGTGCCATCCACAGATTCCCCCCTTCCCTAAATAGTGCCATCAACAGATCCCCCTCCCCTAAACAGTGCCATCCACAGATCCCCCTCCCCTAAACAGTGCCATCCACAGATTCCCCCCTTCCCTAAATAGTGCCATCCACAGATTCCCCCCTCCCCTAAACAGTGCCATCCACAGATCCCCCTCCCCTAAACAATGCCATCCACAGATCCCCCTCCCCTAAACAGTGCCATCCACAGATCCCCCTCCCCTAAACAATGCCATCCACAGATCCCCCTCCCTAAACAGTGCCATCCACAGATCCCCCTCCCCTAAACAGTGCCATCCACAGATTCCCCCCCTTCCCTAAATAGTGCCATCCACAGATTCCCCCCTTCCCTAAATAGTGCCATCAACAGATCCCCCTCCCCTAAACAGTGCCATCCACAGATCCCCCTCCCCGACGCTCACAGGAGTACATTTATAAACTAATCAGTAACTTTAACTTTAATCATTGCTGATCTCTTTACTTGGATTATTTAATTTTGGATACCTTACTCTGTCTTAGCTCCGGTAACAGCAGTAAGTGCGGGCGGGCGGCGCTCAGTCACTGATGTCACGTGCCTGCGCCGCCTAGTGGGAGGAGCAGGCGCTCGCACTTACTGCTGTTACCGGAGCTAAGACAGAGTAAGGTATCCAAAATGCAATGATTAAAGTTAAAGTTACTGATTAGTTTAGAAATGTACTCCTGTGAGCGGCGTGGCCCTGTATATTCTAACCCCCAGGCAAGCGTCCCTATCACCATGGGAACGCCTGGAGGATAGAATATACCATCGGATTTGAATTTTCACGTTCTCACTGAGAGCGTGAAAACTCAGATCCGATGGTATATTCTAACCCCCAGGCAAGCGTCCTCGTCACCATGGGAACTCCTGGGGGTTAGAATATACCATTGTATCTTCTGATTCAGTGGCCTGCCTGGCGCCAAGAGGCTGGGGAGCTGGCCTGCGCCCTGAGGCTGGAGCCTGCCCAGCCTCTGTGTCTGCCCGGCCCTGCTCCCAGGCCACTTTATTGTGACGCTCCAGATGTTGACGCAGGGCCGTAGTTGCCAACATTGGCACCCTGGCCACTTTTCACCTTCTGCCTACAGATTCTACATATTGCCATATTCACCTCCTCCGGTGGCTTAACAAACAACTGCCACACCGCCGAGTAATTGATTTTACCCCAACACTATGCACTGACTTACTGCTACTGCCGCTGCCTCCGTGAACCCGTGCAACCCTACTTCCTGGGCAGGTAGGCTCCTGTGAAGTACGTGGTCTACCCCAGGCATGTTTGGCTACCGACCTTCCACTGCTGCGGCCCTGCTGACTCCCGACCACGCTAGCGACTTGCTGGCTCTGCTGCTGCCTCACGGGCAATCTGCCAACCTCTTCTCCCGATGATGATGAACCCCCTTCGTCTCCCGGCTCCCAAGTCAGGAGCCTGACAGTTCGCAACACCAGCTCCCTCGCCACTGCTTTCTCATCACTCCGCCTAGTGGAGGAAGCAGCGGATGTCTCCTCCACATCTTGGTTTGCCAGTAGATGCTGACGGTCTTCTAGTAGCTCGTCCTCACTGTATAGTGGAGCTGAGCCCACAGCATACAATACTTCTCTGACTAGGGAACAGAAAAGGACAGAGGCAGGTTGAGGAAATGTCACACAGGGCCTGCTCCCTGGCCATGCCAGCTAAGGGTTGTGTCTGATGAACCCACCTACTCTTGGCTGGGGGTGTCTGATGTCACTTGGGACGAAGTGGATGTCCAAGTCAACCATTCAAGAACCGCAGGGTTGCTGGTCAAAACACGACCGCTTGCTGACACTCGGAGCTCAGGCCTCTCGAAGTGACCCCTGCTGCCACGACCCCTTACTCTGCTCTGACCTCTGCTTGCCCCAGAAACATGCCTCTGGCACTTCTCTGTCTGGCATAGTGTTAGAATAAATAAATAAAAATTAAATGAAAACACCCCCAAAAAAGTCTGTAATTTTCTCACTTCACCACACAACGGCTAATAAGCCTTTTTTTTCCCACTAATACACAAATAAAATGGCTTTAGAACATATAACTGCACCGTTGAACGGCAAATATGTTTTACTTTTGCCACTAATACACGATAAAAAGGGCTTTAGAACATATAACTGCACCGCTAAACGGCAAATATGTTTTACTTTTGCCACTAATACACGACAACAAGGGCTTTAGAACATATAACTGCACCGCTGAACGGCAAATATATTTTACTTTTGCCACTAATACATGACAAAAAGGGCTTTAGAACATATAACTGCACCGCTGAACGGCAAATATATTTAAATTTTGCCACTAATACATGGCAAAAAAGGGCTTTAGAACATATAACTGCACCGCTGAATGGCAAATATATTTTACTTTTGGCACTAATACACGACAAAAAGGTGTAACAATGACAGCTGGCAGCCACCAGCGTGCAACGCATCCTGCTATGTACCTCAGTCGAACTGCACACAAGGCTCCTCTTCTCGCGGGCGGCGACAGCTTAAGTTGCACCTTGTAGGAGCCGCACGCGACCTGTTTCTTTAAGGGTTCCTGCATGCCCCTGATTCCGCCTTCTCTCCAATCCCAGCAAGGCACCACCTTTATAAGGGTGCTTCCCCCTTCCTGTGATGCCTGAGCAATATTGTAGTTTTCTACAGCGAAGGTTCCAGCATGTTGTTCCTGTGTTGATATCCTGCTTCTGACCTTAGCCTATTTCCTGACCTCGTCTCTGCCTGATCCTCCTTTACCTTGCTGCTCTCAAGTGTATGATTCGGATTGTCGACCACGCCTCTGTCTGCTGTTCAGCTTGTTACACCTGATGCACCTGAGCTATTCAGCTCTGCTGTTCCAACAGCTCCAGCTCTGCTAAATCACTAACTCAGCTCTGCTTCATCTGACTCTGCTGCTGCGCTACTTCCATCCAATGACAGCTCGCTCCACCTGCCTGTATCCCCAGTGCTTGCACTGGGGCGTTCTGGCCTGCTCGGCCGGCTGCCACTTAACCAGGACCACTCTTGCGGTAGCGACCTGGTGTCTCCCCTGCAGCTAAGTCCAGCTTCCGCATCTTGGAGTGGTATAAAGGGTGAAAACCAGGGGAACACTTAGATTCCGCTCCCAAGTTTGGCCCAAAGCCAAACCGGTAAGTGGCACAGCGGGTCCACACCCATTGGAGTGTTACAAAAGAGCTTTAGAACATATAACTGCACTGCTGAACGGCAAATATATTTTACTTTTGCCACTAATGCACGACAACAAGGGCTTTAGAACATATAATTGCACCGCTAAACGGCAAATATATTTTACTTTTGCTACTAATACATGACAAAAAGGGCTTTAGAACATATAACTGCACTGCTGAACGGCAAATATATTTTACTTTTGCCACTAATACACAACAAAAAGGGCTTTAGAACATATAACTGCACCGCTGAACGGCAAATATATTTTTCTTTTGCCACTAATACACAACAAAAAAGGCTGTAATTTTCACACTTCACCACACAACGGCTAAAAGGCCCTTTTTCTCCCACTAATACAAGCCAAAAAGGCTTTAGAACATACACAGTGGGATGCGAAAGTTTGGGCAACCTTGTTAATCGTCATGATTTTCCTGTATAAATCGTTGGTTGTTACGATAAAAAATGTCAGTTAAATATATCATATAGGAGACACACACAGTGATATTTGAGAAGTGAAATGAAGTTTATTGGATTTACAGAAAGTGCGCTATAATTGTTTAAACAAAATTAGGCAGGTGCATAAATTTGGGCACCACAAAAAAGAAATGAAATCAATATTTAGTAGATCCTCCTTTTGCAGAAATGACAGCCTCTAAATGCTTCCTGTAGGTTCCAATGAGAGTCTGGATTCTGGTTGAAGGTATTTTGGACCATTCCTCTTTACAAAACATCTTTAGTTCATTCAGGTTTGATGGCTTCCGAGCATGGACAGCTCTCTTTAAGTCACACCACAGATTTTCAATTATATTCAGGTCTGGGGACTGAGATGGCCATTCCAGAACGTTGTACTTGTTCCTCTGCATAAATGCCTTAGTGGATTTTGAGCAGTGTTTAGGGTCGTTGTCTTGTTGAAAGATCCAGCCCGGCGCAGCTTCAGCTTTGTCACTGATTCCTGGACATTGGTCTCCAGAATCTGCTGATACTGAGTGGAATCCATGCGTCCCTCAACTTTGACAAGATTCCCAGTCCCTGCACTGGACAACACAGCCCCACAGCATGATGGAACCACCACCATATTTTACTGTAGGTAGCAGGTGTTTTTCTTGGAATGCTGTGTTCTTTTTCCTCCATGCATAACGCCCCTTGTTATGGCCAAATAACTAAATTTTAGTTTCATCAGTCCACAGCACCTTATTCCAAAATGAAGCTGGCTTGTCCAAATGTGCTTTAGCCCACCTCAAGTGGCACTTTTTGTGCTGTGAGCGGAGAAAAGGCTTCCTCTGCATCACTCTCGCATACAGCATCTCCTTGTGTAAAGTGCGCCGAATGGTTGAACGATGCACAGTGACTCCATCTGCAGCAAGATGATGTTGTAGGTCTTTGGTGCTGGCCTGTGGGTTGACTCTGACTGTTCTCACCATTCGTCGCTTCTGTCTATCCGAGATTTTTCTTGGTCTGCCACTTCGAGCCTTAACTTGAACTGAGCCTGTGGTCTTCCATTTCCTCAATATGCTCCTAACTGTGGAAACAGACAGCTGAAATCTCTGAGACAGCTTTCTGTATCCTTCCCCTAAGCCATGATGGGGAACAAGCTTTGTCTTCAGGTCATTTGAGAGTTGTTTTGAGACCCCCATGTTGCTACTCTTCAGAGCAAATTAAAAGAGGAGGGAAACTTACAATTGACCCCCTTAAATACTCTTTCTCATAATTGGATTCACCTATGTATGTAGGTTAGGGGTCACTGAGCTTACCAAGCCAATTTGAGTACCAATAATTAGTTCTAAAGGTTTTGGAATCAATAAAATGACAACAGTGCCCAAGTTTATGCACCTGCCTAATTTTGTTTAAACAATTATAGCCCACTTTCTGTAAATCCAATAAACTTCATTTCACTTCTCAAATATCACTGTGTGTGTCTCCTATATGATATATTTAACTGACATTTTTTATCGTAACAACCAACGATTTATACAGGAAAATCATGCCGATTAACAAGGTTGCCCAAACTTTCGCATCCCACTGTAACTGCACCGCACAAGGGCAAATAAGACGTAGAAATATTTCCTTGTAATAAACCCTGTAATAAACCCTGTTAATGGTTGTATCAAACAGCACAACCCCAATAACAAGAACAGTTTGCTGGATTTACAGAGCTGTATAATGGCAATTTGGGTCCCCAGTCAGTGCAGCAAGGTGTAATAGGATTGTTCCTATTACCCAGGCTGTAACCTCCCGTACTGAACCCTGTTCAACATAAATGCTGTGGAATTATTCATCTCTATCCTTTCCCTATACCTTGAATAATCTTTCCCTGAACTTGCAAATCTTTGTTTAGCACAATTAAGTTTTTTCTAGCACTGTCCCTAGCGCCTGCTGACGTCTCTCCATGCTCTAAGTACACTGGAAAATGGCAGAATCCAAGATGGCTGAGGCTATTTATAGGGCTGTGACATCACAGGGCTGGCTGCTGATTGGCTGCATGCATGACATTATGGGTGATCCCACGTTCCCAGAGTTCCTTGATCTATGTCCTCACACATGCAGCAGCCATTTTAGGAAAAAATGTGATTCGTTACCATGAAGCGTGAGGAAATTCGGATTCGGTGTGAATCAAATAATCATTGAAATTCAGATCGAATTCCACTTCATCAGCTTCGATTTGCTCATCTCTAACATTAAAAACGGATGAATTTCATTGTCTGTGCCCTTAGTATACAGTCGTGGCCAAAGGTTTTGAGAATTACATAAATATTGGAAATTGGAAAAGTTGCTGCTTAAGTTTTTATAATAGCAATTTGCATATACTCCAGAATGTTATAAAGAGTGATCAGATGAATTTCATAGTCCTCCTTTGCCATGGAAATTACCTTAATCACAAAAAAATCTTTCCACTGCATTTCATTGCTGTCATTAAAGGACCTGCTGAGATCATTTCAGTAATCTTGTTAACTCAGGTGAGAATGTTGATGAGCACAAGGCTGGAGATCATTATGTCAGGCTGATTGGGTTAAAATGGCAGACTTGACATGTTAAAAGGAGGGTGATGCTTGAAATCATTGTTCTTCCATTGTTAACCATGGTGACCTGCAAAGAAACACATGCAGCCATCATTGCGTTGCATAAAAATGGCTTCACAGGCAAGGATATTGTGGCTACTAAGATTGCACCTCAATCAACAATTTATAGGATCATCAAGAACTTCAAGGAAAGAGGTTCAATTCTTGTTAAGAAGGCTTCAGGGCATCCAAGAAAGTCCAGCAAGCGCTAGAATTGTCTCCTAAAGAGGATTCAGCTGCGGGATCGGAGTGCCACCAGTGCAGAGCTTGCTCAGGAATGGCAGCAGGCAGGTGTGAGCGCATCTGCACGCACAGTGAGGCGAAGACTTCTCTGGCTGCCTGGTTTCTAGGTGGTTCCAGCCCCCGGAACCACCTATAAACCAGGCAGCCAGCCACCATACAGCTCAGAGAGACCACACTGAACCCTGTGTCCACCTCAGACCCAGTTCACACAAGGACGCTGCCAGCATGCATCCCCAACCAGCACACAGCCAGCACACCAAAGGAATGCATACAGCACACAACACAAGCACCGGGTGTACTGGCTGTGTGCTGGTTGGGAATGCTTGCTGGCAGCGTCCTTGTGTATACTGGGTCTGAGGTGGACACAGAGTTCAGTGCGGTCTCTCTGAGCTGTATGGTGGATGGCTGCCTGGTTTCTAGGTGGTACCGGGGGCTGGCAGCAGTCTTTTAGAGACTTCTTTGCACTGACGCTGATCCTGTTACTTTCCCAGCCAGCACACAGCCAGTACACCACAGGAATGCAGCCAGCACACAACACAAGTGACAAAACCACTGAGACATGGACAATGGGAAGTGAGAAGATTCAGCATCAGAGCAAGGATGTCTCTCTAAGACTGCCGCCAGCCCCTGGAGCAACACACAGGAACCATGGCACCAACCACCAAAGAGCCCAGAGAAACAGCACTGAACGCTGCGTCCACCTCAGACAAGGTTCACACACGATGGGCAGTTGAGTGGTAGGACCCCATGCGTTTCTCCTCATCCATTTCTCATTGGTTCAGGTGCTTGTGTTGTGTGCTGGATGCATTGAACCATGATGTGAACCGTGTCTTAGGTGGACGCAGCGTTCAGTGCGGTTTCTCTGGGCTGTTTGGTGGCTGGTGCCCTGGTTCCTGAGTGTTCCTCCAGCCTTGGTGTATGCTGGTGGTTCACTGTTCCTGGCTTTTACCATCTGTCCAGTGAGGGCCACCCTTGCGGTCATACTATCACGTTGGGGAGTGGGGGAAACCCCCCACCGTGCAGTGTCAAAGGGTATCAACCTGGCCGAAAGGAGTAATAAGGGAGCAGGGTCTGTTGTGGGTGCGGCTCACAGCTTTATCCTACCTCACAGTGCATTGGTGATACCACTATGGAGGAATGTGAGAGTCTGGCTTTGAGTTGGTTTAGACTCTGCTCCCTTATTACTCCTTTTGGCCAGGCTGATACCCTTTTACCCATTGACACCGCACGGTGGGGGATTTCCCCCACTCCCCACCCTGTCAGTAAAGTGTCTGTTCTATGGACTTTTCATTGTGTGAATTAACACCAAGACTGTAATGAGTCGTTTTTCTTTTGCCTTTTGTGTGAACAAACACTGACATTTTGATTTACGAACTTGTTTTGCCTCTGTACTGCGTCGGCTTATCCTGCCTACCAGAGCAAATCCTCACAATTGGTGGCCTGGAGCTGGCTCACGCAGTGAGACTGGCGTAAACGCCAAAATATTTTTGTTTTCGGGTACGTCTGGATGTCCTGGATTAATCCAGCTAAATTCAAACCTGTGTCACGTGACAAAATGGAGGCTGTAATGAAAGCTCTCGTGGAGGCTAACCAACACCAGCAAGAAACAAACCAGCTGCTGTTACAACACGTGATGGCTTTACAGATGGCAGGAGCGTCCTAGAGTGTCCATGATGTCCGGAAAGCGGTCCGTGCGGCGATCCCCAAGATGACACCATCAGATGATGTCGAACCCTACCTGGCGATGTATGAGAAGGTGGCCACAAGGGAGAATCTACCCCGAGATCAGTGGGCTGAGCTCGTCGCTCCGTTCCTGACATCCGATTCCCAGGGGGTTTATTATGACTTGCCGGACGATCAAGCGGCCGACTACCAAAAAGTCAAGGATGAGATTCTGGCAAGACTGGGGGTGAATGTGTTGGTCCGGGCCCAGCGAGTGCATCAGTGGGGGCTTATGCCAGCTGAGCCCGTGAGACCCCAGTATTATAACTTACTTAACCTCTTGCAACAATGGCTACAGCCTGACGTGCTGAGCCCCACTGCTATGCTGGACCGTCTGTTGGCTGATATGTTCTGGAGGGCTTTGCCACAACCTCTCTAGTAATGGATTGGATCGGCCAGGTTTTTCAGGTTAAGCTCTCCAGATGGTCGACCTGGTGAAGTACTATGAGGCTACCAGGAACCTACAGGAGGATTCTTTTGGGAGGGGGTTAGTCAAATCCCGTAATTCCACACCCCAGACCCGGCGATTTGTGCTCACCAAAGCCTCCCGGGATAAACCCCCTGTGGATCTAGCTCCGATAGTATGCTGGCGGTGTCGGGAGCCTGGCCATGTACGAGCTGACTGTCCACATCAGGTGGAACCCATGGACACGAACTATGGCTTCCATCAGTCGTTTTATGCTAGGAAGCTTTGTGCAGTGGGTGCCCTGGAGACTCTGAATCACCTGTGCCAGGTGGAGGTGGGAGACACTCCAGTGTAGGCTCTGTTGGACACAGAGTCTTGTGACCCTGGTAAGGGTTCCCCTGGTATGGTCCACTAAGGTATACTGGCCGGAAAGTCGGGGTCATGTATATTCATGGAGTCTTAAAACACTACCCCACTGCTATGGCGTCTCTATCCACGGTTTTCGGCAGGTGGACCCACAAGGTGGCTGTCGCCACCAATCTGCACTACGAACTTATAATAGGGAGAGACTTCCTGGGCTTCCCGGCACTGTGGCCTGCTACGAGAGTGACTCATACCCATGAGACAGGGGTAACCCTAGCAGAGTGGCCCGGCTCAGGGGGAAGACCAGAACCCTGGGAACCTGAGTCTGAAGGGCCAGCGGTAGGGCTGACCGCCACTTCGGTGAAAAAGATGGAGACAACCCCACTAAGTGTGAGGGAAAAGGGAAAGCCCTGCCCAAGGGAGAGGGAAAGGTGGTGACCCCTGACTCACCTTGCGGCTGGCACCTGACTGCCCTGACGTCCCTAGATGGGTTCCTCACCCGTGTGGCGATCACGTGCCTAAACCCTGGCTTTCCCTAGAATGAGCCCTAGATAGTGAACGGGCCGGTGGGATCGCTAGTCCGCACCACTGACACTAAGAGGGAAACACCAGGGAGAGGACAGACAATACAGACAAGCACATACACCCAGGTGGGCGGCCACAGCAGACCACAAAGGTCCAACAGGGATCCGGAGGGTAACATTCTGGACCAACAACCAGAGAACGCAGCAACACAGCTTCAGAGGGTCAGTATAGATGTCCAGGAAGGAAGCTCTATATCTGGCAACCAGAGAAGTGTGAGAGGGGAATATAAGGAGGTTGGGAGTGCTGGACAAGGAACAGCTGAGGAGAAAGAGCTACGGATCCCTGAGTGAGCCAAAAAGGGTTGCAAAGCAAACCCAGAAAGCTACCATAAGGAAACAGCCCTATCTTACATAGAGCGCGCAGCCAACCGCTGTGATTTCCTGACCCCGGGTATAACGGAGTCAGGCGTGGGTCTTGACACCCTCGTGACACCCATTTTGTGGTTCATCATGATATGTTATACCGGGTAACCAGCTGCGAGGTGAATCCATTGAACAGTTGGTGGTGCCCCAGGCTTATCGCAAACCAAACTCGTATTAGAGTTAGGCCACCAACATGTTCTCGGGGGTCATCTGGGAATGCAGAAGACACAGGACCAGATACTACAACGATTTTACTGGCCCAGTGTGTTTAGGGATTTGGAAGAATTCTGTAAGTCTTGCCCGACCTGCCAGGCAACAAGCCCTCAGCACCTTTTTCGCAGTTCCTTGGTACCTCTCCCGATCATTGAGGTGCCGTTTGAGCGAATCGCTATGGACCTCGTAGGCCCAGTACCGAAATCCGCTAGAGGACACCAGCACATCTTAGTCGTCCTGGACTACGCCACTCGGTACCCGGAGGCGGTGGCACTGCGACGTACATCGGCGAAGCTTATAGCTAAGGAGCTAATGGAGATGTTCTCCCGAGTGGGGCTACCTAAAGAAGTTCTGACTGACCAGGGTACCCATTTTATGTCCAAGGTCATGAGGGAACTCTGTAAGTTGCTGCATATCAGACAGTTACAGACGTCCGTGTACCATCCGCAAACGGACGGTCTGGTTGAAAGGTTTAACAAAACTCTAAAAACTATGTTAAAAAGGGTGGTGTCTAAAGATGGGAAGGATTAGGACCTTCCTCTGCCCTATCTCATGTTCACTGTGCGAGAGGTACCCCAGGCTTCTACTGGGTTCTCGCCCTTCTAATTACTTTATGGCAGACATCCTCGTGGTTTGTTGGACATGGCCAAAGAGGCATGGCAATAGCAACCCACTCCGCATAAAAGTGTCCTGTAGTATGTTATCAAGATGCAACAGCGGATAGAGACAGTTTTGCCTCTTGTCAGGGAGCATATGGAGGCCGCTCAGCGAGTCCAGAGTCTGATCAAAAATCGGCAGGCTCGGGCCTGAATCTTTAACCCGGGTAATGGGGTTTTGGTTCTGGTACCGACTGTGGACAGTAAGTTCCTGGCTAGATAGCAGGGGCCCTACGAGGTACTAGAGAAAGTTGGAGAGGTAAATTACAAGGTACACCAGCCATGGCGGCGGAAGCCGGAGCAGGTTTACCATGTTAATTTACTTAAACCTTGGAAAGAAAGGGAGACCTGTACTAAAGACAGCCCGTGGCCGAGTTTTCTAGGGAAAGAGGTTCCGGCTTCTATGTCTGATGCAAGGGAAGCAGTTGCCACAGTAAAAATTGCTGACAGCCAGGGAGTTCGTTAGTCGAAACACCGATGTGTACTCGGACCTCCCTGGATGCACTTCCACAATCCAGCATGACATTGTCACTGAGCCTCAGGCAAAAGTCCGGTTAAAGCCATAACGGGTACCCGAGGCTCGGCGACAAGCCATCTCGGAGGAAGTGCAGCTCATGCTGCGGCTAGACATCATCGAGGAGTCTAAAAGTGAGTGGGCCAGTCCTATAGTCTTAATACCCAAGCCGGACAGGACGTTGCGGTTTTGTAACAATTTTCGTAAGCTGAACAAAATATCTAAATTTGATGCGTATCCCATGCCTCGGGTGGATGAGCTTATTCAAAGGTTAGGCCAAGCCCGGTATTTTTCTGTTTTAGACCTCACCAAAGGGTACTGGCAGGTACCCTAGACAGAGGCTGCCCAAGAGAAAACTGCCTTCATTACACCAGAGGGGCTGTACCAATATACCATTCGGTCTGCATGGCGCCCCTGCCACTTTTCAATGTCTAATGGACATTGTGCTTCGTCCACATCGGCGGTATGCCTCGGCTAACCTGGATGATATTGTCATTCACAGTACCGACTGGGAAAGTCACCTGCCCAAAGTACAGGCCATAGTGGACTCCCTTCGAAAGGCTAGTCTAACAGCTAACCCCAAAAAATGTGTGATAGGGTTAGAGGAGACCAAATACCTAGGGTATGTCATTGGGCGCGGAGTCATCAAACCCTAGGTAAACAAAATAGAGGCGATAAGGAATTGGCCCTGACCTGTCACCTCTAGGCAAGTAAAGTCCCCTTTTTGCCACTTTAGCAGCTCCATTGATAGGGCTCTTGAAGGGACGGAAGTCCGTGATAGTCCGCTGGAATGATCAGGCAGAAGAGGCTTTCTCCGCTTTGAAGTCGGCCCTGTGTGGGTCCCCGGTTTTGGTGACGCCCGACTTCAAAAGGGAGTTTATAGTACAGATCGATGCCTCCGAAGTAGGCCTCGGTGCTGTACTGTCTCAGGAAGTCAACAGGGAGGAGCATCCCGTTGTCTTCCTCAGCCGTAAGCTCACTCCAGCAGAGACCCGGTACAGTATAGTGGAGAGAGAGTGCCTTGCCATCAAGTGGGCACTCGAGTCTCTCCGCTATTATCTGTTGGGGAGAAAGTTCCATCTGGTGACCGACCACTCCCCTCTCAAGTGGATGAGCCAGGCCAAAGAGAGGAATGCTCGGGTCACCAGATGGTTCTTTTGGTTGGTTAAGATGGTTAAATTTACAGTAGAACACACTAGAACACAGGGAAGGCCGGTTACAGGGAAACGCGGATGCCCTGTCCCAGGTACACTATCTTGTGTGTGTTCGCCCCCTCAGGGTTGAACAAAGGGGGCGGTATGTGATATAGCAGCGGGTTTTGTTTGGGAAGGCAGGTAGTTAATTTCCAGCCAGGTGAGATCTAATACCGGAGTTTAAGTGCCGGTCCAGGTTTTGACAGCACCTGGCTGTCCTTTAACCCCTTAGGGACTCATGACGTATCGGTACGGCATGGTTCCCGAGTCCTTAAAGGGGTTATCCGAGTTAACTTAACCTTATCTCTATGGCTTTATTTCTCCTATCCCTTAGCTTTCCTAAATCACTTACTGTACCTATCTTGTGCCGTTTCTCTGCTACACTAAACAGTCATGTGACCGCCCACGTCATCGGCTGTGACGTTCCGTTGACATGGAGCTCTCTGCTTGTCGGAGTGACTAAGCCATGTAAACGGAACGTCATCAGCCTTGGCCACGCCCCCACCTCTCTGCATTACATTCCTTGCGGCTGTGAGTTGATCGCGCATGCGCGATCCTCACTTGTGCCGCGGCTACCTCAACGGAACGTCATCAGCCTTGGCCACGCCCCCACCTCTCTGCATAACAGTCCGTGCGGCTGTGAGTTGATCGCGCATGCGCGATCCTCACTTGTGCCGCGGCTACCTCAACGGAACATCATCAGCCTTGGCCACGCCCCCACCTCTCTGCATTACAGTCCGTGCGGCTGTGAGTTGATCGCGCATGCGCGATCCTCACCACTGCCGCAGCTCTTCATTCGGCACTTGTATGGCTGGCTGCTCCGTTCCAGTGAAGACCGCCCACTTGAAGAAAAAAGTAAATAATGTATAATTATTATAATAAGGAGAAGGTCAGATCAACCCCTCCCACAAATATTCATGAGGGAGAGATGAGTCATTGTTGTTACTGCTGCATGTAAACACAGCAATAACAGAACCTGGAAAAGGTGTAAGGATCGTTCTTTTTTCAAAAAATCAAGCTTGACTAATGTATATGTATATCCTGATTAATTTAGTTAGGTTTTATTTTTTTTCCCATAACTCGGATAACCCCTTTAAGGACCCATGACGTGCCGGTACGCCATGTTCCGATCACCGCCCGCCGTGTCGGCGATCGCCGCAAACCGCAGGTCAATTCAGACCTGCGGTTTGTGGCTTTTCTAAGTTGCGGTGGTGCCATCGGGTCCCCATGGGGCTGTGGGGGGGACCCGATGGCATGGAAGGCAGCGCGATGTCTAAGGAAGGCATCGTGCTGCCTTCCGGTGACGAGCCTGTGAGATCCAGCCCCCTGGATCTCACAGGCCGGAAGCTGTATGAGTAATACACACAGTACAGAAGTATTGGAATGCATTGTAAAGGATTAGACCCCCAAAAGTTCAAGTCCCAAAGTGGGACAAAAAATTAATTGGAAAAAATAACGTTTCCCCCCCCCAAAAAAAAGTTTCAAGTAAAAATAAACAAAAACGGCATTTTCCCCAAATAAAGTAAAAAAAATTGGTAAAAAATAGGGGAAAAATAAAAAGTATACATATTAGGTATCGCCGTGTCCGTATCGACTGTCTCTATAAACATATCACATGACCTAACCCCTCAGATGAACACCGTAAAAAATAAAAATTGTGCTAAATAAACCATTTTTTTGTAACCTTACATCACAAAAAGTACAACAGCAAGCGATCAAAAAGGCGTTTGCCCACCAAAATAGTACCAATCTAACCGTCACCTAAAAATTAGCCCCTACCTGAGACAATCGCCCCCAAAAAAAAAAAAAAAAAACTATGGCTCAGAATATGGAGACACTAAAACATGATTTTTTTGTTTTAAAAAGCTGTTATTGTGTAAAACTTACATAAATAAATAAAAAGTGTACATATTTGGTATCGCCGCATCTGTGACAACCTGGTCTATAAAAATAGCACATGATCTAACCTGTCAGATGAACGTTGTAAATAACAAAAATAAAAACGGTGTCAAAACAGCTATTTCTTGTTACATTGCCTCACAAAAAGTGTAATATAGAGGAACCAAAAATCATATGTACCCTAAACTAGTACCAACAAAACTGCCACCCTATTCCGTAGTTTCACTTTTTTGGAGTTTTCCACTCTAGGGGTGCATCAGGGGGCTTCAAATGGGACATGGTGTCAAAAAAAAAACAGTCAGCAAAATCTGCCTTCCAAAAACCGTATGGCATTCCTTTCCTTCTGTTCCCTGCCGTGTGCCCGTACAGCAGTTTACGACCCATATGGGGTGTTTCTGTAAACTACAGAATCAGGGCCATAAATATTGAGTTTTGTTTGGCTGTTAACTCTTGCTTTGTTTACTGGGAAAAAATCGATTAAATGGAAAATTTGCAAAAAAATTTAAATTCAGAAATTTCATCTCCATTTGCCCATAACTCTTGTGGAACACCTAAAGGGTTAACGACGTTTGTAAAATCTGTTTTGAATACCTTGAGGGGTGTAGTTTCTTAGATGGGGTCACTTTTATGGAGTCTTTACTCTAGGGGTGCATCAGGGGGGCTTCAAATGGGACATGGTGTCAAAAAAAACAGTCCAGCAAAACCTGCCTTCCAAAAACCGTATGGGATTCCTTTCCTTCTGCGCCCTGCCGTGTGCCCGTACATCGGTTTACGACCACATATGCGGTGTTTCTGTAAACTACAGAATCAGGGCTATAAATATTGAGTTTGGTTTGGCTGTTAACCCTTGTTTTGTAACTGGAAAAAAATTATTAAAATGGAAAATCTGCCAAAAAAGTTACATTTTTAAATTGTACCTCCATTTTCCATAAATTCTTGTGGAACACCTAAAGGGTTAACGACGTATGTAAAATCAGTTTTGAATACCTTGAGGGGTGTAGTTTATAGAATTGGGTCATTTTTGGGTGGTTTCTATTATGTAAGCCTCGCAAAGTGACTTCAAACCTGAACTGGTCCCTAAAAAATGGGTTTTTGATCATTTCTGAAAAATTTCAAGATTTGCTTCTAAACTTCTAAGCCTTGTAACATCCCCCAAAAATTAAATATCATTCCCAAAATGATCCAAACATGAAGTAGACATATGGGGAATGTAAAGTAATAACTATTTTTGGAGGTATTACTATGTATTCTAGAACTAGAGAAATTGAAACTTGAAAATTTTAATTTTTTACAAATTTTGGTAAATTTTGTATTATTTTATAAATAAAAATTATATTTTTTTTTACTTCATTTTAGCAGTGTCATGAAGTACAATATGTGACGAAAAAAACTATCTCAGAATGGCCTGGATAAGTCAAAGCGCTTTAAAGTTCTCAGCACTTAAAGTGACACTGGTCAGATTTTGCAAAAAATTACCAAGTCCTTTGCTGGGTTCAGACTGACCGTATTTGATATGCGCGTTTAACGGCGTTTTTATGCGCGTTTTTTTGCAATAGTAAACGCGCGTTTGACGCGCGTTTGTGTGATGACTGCAGTGTCCTATGGCCACAAACGCGCGTCAAAACGCCCCAAAGAAGCTCAAGAACTTGTTTGAGCGTAGGGCGTTTTTCAGCGCGTTCAAACGCGCTGTAAAATGCACAAGTGAGAACCAGGGCCATAGGGAAGCATTGGTTTTCATGTGTTGAGCGTTTTACAGCGCGTTTGAACGCGCTGTAAAACGCTCAAGTGTGAACCCAGCCTTAAGGTGAAATAGGGCTGAGTCCTTAAGGGGTTAAATAGACAGCTGGGCTCAGCAGCTGGGTCTCTGTTTTAGGATCTGAAGCATGGTGCTGTGCTGGAAGGTTGAGAGCCGCATGAGGGCTGCACGCTGGGAAACAGGCCCCCTAAAGTCTGCTGTGGACTGCCGGGGATAAAACGGCTAGTGTCTGTTCTATAGATTTCATTTGTTGAATTAACACCAAGACTGTAATGAGTCGTTTTTCTTTTGCCTTTTGTGTGAATAACCACTGCCATTTTGATTTACAAACTTGTTTTGCCTCTGTACTGCGTCCGCTTACCCTGCCTACCAGAGCAAATCCTCACTATATATATATATATATATATATATATATATATATATATATTGTGACTGAGTGTCTGGAGAAGTAGTGGACGGGGTCTATGTGTGCCCAAGAGTCCTCACTTCTGTCATTTAAAAGCAACCAGGGAAATGTTCAGGAGAGGTCTCTGCAATTCGGGTCTGCATAAAACCTGTTTTTAGGGCCTGTGTTGCTGGAGTGGGGAGAGAAGGGTGGGCCCCACTCCATCCGGACAGTCCGGGGTTTTGGGCTGTCAGGTAATTACTCCTAAGGTGTGCTAGCCTGATATAAGGCTGAGAATGCAGACACAGCTCTCTCAGCCTGGGAACAGGTTACCTGCATGGAGCCTGTGAGAGCACTTCAAGAGGTACGGACGTTGCTATTTGTTTGGGTGCTTGGTATTAGGCCGGCACTTGGTCAGGGAGGTTTCATGCTGTACAGTTAGAGCCAGACAGGCTTAGGATTTTTGTTTGTTATATTTTATGTTCTGTACCTCAACCTGACAATAAAACTGGCTGAGGTCAGTTAACCGCCTCCGGATCGCCTAACGCAGGATCGCGTTCCGGAGGCGGCAGTTCCAGGCAGAGTCACGCATATACGCGTCATCTCGCGAGACGCGAGATTCCGCTCAAAGCCGGCCCGCGCATGCGCATCGCGGGCCGGCAAAAGTTACAGGACAAGTTAGTCATCAACCTGCCAGCCAATGATCGTCGCTGGCAGGTTGATGATTTTCAAAAAATCGAATCACAAGCCATCTAACACCTTATATTTATAAATATAAGGTGTTAAATGGCTTCTCTGATGGTCCTTTTGGTCGGTTGGTTCCAGCAGAGGAGCAGACATCACAGTGAGTAGCCACCAAACACTACACTTAGCCCCAGATCACCCCCCATCACCCCAATTAACCCGTTGATCACCCCTTGATCACCCCTGTCAATCACTAGTGAAAGGGAAAAAAGTGATCAGTGTAAACTGTCACTTTTTTTCCCCACTGGTATTGACTGTTAGGTTTTTTAGGATAGTTTAGGCCCCTTGGTTAGGTAGTTAGCGATCGTTTAGCGCCCAGCCCACCGCACCGCAGTCACTGATTAGCGTATCGCTAATCAGCAATTTGTACTTTTATAGTATCTGTAAATGATCAAAACTGATCAGTCAGATCTATAATAGTATTAGTGTCACCTTAGTTCGCCCTCCCACCCAAAACGCAGTGTTTGCCCGATCAGGCCTGATCGGTCGCCCACACGTGCGTTCACCCACGCCCGCCCCGCCGCAGTTACAAAAAAATATATAATTTTGATCACTGCACAATCACTTTACAAGTGCTGCGGTGATAAAAAAAAAAATCAGTTTTGATATTTTTTATCAATCGCAGCGGCCTCCGGTACTTCGCTAGCCTCCCATTTGTTTGACAGGCTTGCTTTTTTTCTTGGGTAGTCTCAGGGAATACCCCTAAATTTAGTAGTCCAAATGTCAAACAGGGGGTATTCTTCTGAAGAGGCCTACAGGATTCATTCTGCCCCAATCGAATGAGGAATGGGAACCCTCATCTGACGAATCTAGTGGGTCAGAATATGAACCTGTAGAAAGCAGTGGCAGTCTGACCCAAAGTTCGGACGAGGAGGTTGAGGTCCCTGATAGCACTAGGCATAGCCGGCCCCTTGTTGCTAGACCACAGGTTGCGCAGGATCCGCTTCAAGGGCAGCGCTGTCGGATTATGTGGTGAGGCATACACCAGCAGCGCAGCCCTCCCTGGACCTAGTACCAGCACTGCCGTACAACATGGTGAAGTGGCGAGCACCAGAAGGGCAGTTGAAGCTGGTACGGTGGCACGTGCAATACTTACCCCGTCGCAGCCACCACACAGACAGGCCCGTAGAGTCCCTGAGGTGCTGTCAAACCCTGATTGGCAGTCCCCAACTTCAGCCGCACCATTAGTTCCCCCTTTCAGCGCCCAGTCTGGAGTTCGGGTTGAGACAGCTCAGATCGGTTCGGCACTGTGATTTTTTGAGCTGTTCTTGACTGCGGAGCTCTTGGACTTAGTCGTGGCAGAAACAAATCGGTATGCCACTCAATTTATAGCCGCCAACCAGGGAAGCTATTATGCCCAGCCTTTACGGTGGAAACCCGTCCAAGTTTCTGAATTAAAAAATTTTCTGGGCCTTCTCCTCAACATGGGTCTAACCAAAAAGCATGAATTGCGGTCATATTGGTCCACGAACCCAATTCATCACATGCCCATGTTCTCTGCTGCTATGTCCAGGGTACGATTTGAGGCCATCCTGTGTTTCCTGTACTTTAGCGACAACACCACCTCCCGTCCCAGAGGCCACCCAGCTTTTGACCAGCTCCACAAAATTCGGTCCCTCATAAACCACTTCAACAACAAATTTGCATATTTGTATACCCCTGAGCAAAACATCTGCATAGACGAGTCCCTTATACATTTTACCGGGCGCCTTGGCTTCAAACAATACATCCCAAGCAAGCGCGCCATCCCAAGCAAGCGGGGTCAAATTGTATAAGCTCTGTGAAAGGGCCACAGGCTATACCCACAAATTTCGGATCTATGAGGGTAAAGATCAGACCCTGGAGCCGGTCGGTTGCCCTGACTACCTGGGGAGCAGTGGGAAGACAGTCTGGGACTTGGTGTCACCCTTATTTGGCAAGGGGTACCATCTTTATGTGGACAATTTTTACACAAGTGTGCCCCTCTTCAGGCTATTTGTTCCTAGAACAGATTGGCTGCTGTGGCACCGTGCGACCTAGTCGCCAGGGCTTCCCCCAATGGCTCGTTACCACCCGTCTTGCAAGGGGGGGAGAGGGCTGCCTTGTGTAACCAAGAACTGCTCGCGGTGAAATGGAGAGACAAGCGTGACGTTACATGCTCTCCTCCATTCACGCAGACACGACAATACAAATAGAACGGGCAACCAGTGTCATTGAAAAGCCCCTCTCAGTCCACGACTATAATTTGCTCATGGGAGGGGTGGACTTCAATGACCAGATGTTGGCTCCTTATTTAGTTTCCCGACGCACCAGACGCTGGTATAAGAAGGTGTCTGTATATTTGGTTCAATTGGCTGCCTATAATAGTTTTGTTCTCTACAGTAAGGCTGGGAGAACAGGATCCTTCTTCAAATTTCAGGAAGAGATCATCGAGAACCTCCTGTATCCAGGAGGTTCCGTGGCCCCAACCACCAGTGTAGTGAGCCGTCTACACGAGCGACATTTCCCCAATGTCGTTGCTGGTACCTCAACCCAACTGTCACCCCGAAAAAGATGTCGTGTCTGTAGCAGGAGTGGAATAAGGCGTGACACCCGCTATTTCTGTCCTGACTGCCCTGACCACCCTGCTCTATGCTTTGGGGAGTGTTTCCGGAAGTACCACACACAGGTACACTTAGCATAGGAATTGCATCTCACAGGACATGCACACAGGGCTGTTAGGGCCCTTTCACTCACAGCTGCTGCAAACCTCTCCTTTCACCTGGGATAATGTACTTCGCCACATCTTTGGGCGATTTGCGCTTTGCACATTGTCCCATGGGGAAGGAGAGGTTTGTCCTATAAAGGTAAAAAAAAAAAAAAACACTGGTAAGCAAAAAAGTTAACGTTCTGTTCAAAAAGTTAAAGTTTATATGTTCCGTTCAAATGTTATTATAAAGTTAATAAATTTATAGCGTTGCGGCCTGGTTTTTTCTTTCTTGTTTTGTTTTTTTTACCTTCCAGGTGGACCAACCGATCGCCTAGCTGCAGCACTGATGTGCATTCTGACAGAAGCATTGCGCTGCTGTCAGATTACACAGAAGTCGGTGTATGCGGCGCTGCAAGACGAGATTTCTCCTCTGCAGTAAAAGATACGTTTGCCGAGGCATATGAGCTGAGGAGGCGGCGGTGTTCATATGCTGTGGCAAACACTTTGTATATTAAAAAAAAATAAAAAATCCCGGCAATGATTTATTTATCCACATCGATTGATGTGAATGGAGAAATCGGGTTTGCCAGGGCATACGGGCTAAGTGGGTATGGATGTTGGGCGGAGCTCCTATGTCCTGGCAGACACTTTTCCCCTCCTTTTTTTTTTTTTTTTGGCAGAGATTGATGCGAATGAAGAAATCTGTGGCGTTCATTTTTTCTTTCAGCCCAGAGGCTGAACGGAAAAAAAAAATCTTATTACCCGTATGCTCAATATAAGGAGAATAGCAGAAACTCCTAATGCTGGCCATACATGTAATGATTGCGGAGACCCTCAAATGCCAGGGCAGTACAAACACCCCACAAATGACCCCATTTTGGAAAGAGACACCCCAAGGTATTCGCTGAGGGGCATATTGAGTCCATGAAAGATTGAAATTTTTGTCCCAAGTTAGCGGAAAGGGAGACTTTGTGAGAAAAAAAAATAAATCAATTTCCGCTAACTTGTGGCAAAAAAAATTATTTCTATGAACTTGCCATGCCCCTCATTGAATACCTTTGGGTGTCTTCTTTCCAAAATGGGGTCACATGTGGGGTATTTATACTGCCCTGGCATTTTAGGGACCCTAAAGCGTGAGAAGAAGTCTGGGATCCAAATGTCTAAAATGTCCTCCTAAAGGAATTTGGGCCTGTTACGCTTAGCGCTCCGGGTCCCCTGCTGGCTTCGGAGCGCTCACAGCGTATGCCCCCAGGCAGCACTCCAGCGTCTCGGCGTGTGCTGTCCTCGCTCTCTAGGGCGCGCGCGCGCCGGGACTCTTAGATTCAAAGGATCAGTGCCACCAGTGATTGGTGCCTGGTCCAAAGGGGTTATTAAGGGTTAAGGTTGTGAGAGGCAGTGCTGACTTAATTAGGCTGCACCTGTGCACTGCCCATTTTTACCTTCTCCTCCCACAGCCTTCTGCCAGATCTTTGTACCTTGTGCATCAGAGAAAGCGTTCCCTACGATGTTAGTTTGCCTTACCTGTTGCCGTACCCGTTGCTACCGTCCACTCGCCTTTGAACCTTTGCTGCCTGCCCTTACCGCTGCTACGTCCGACTACGCTCTTACCTTCTCCCTGTGTACCACGCCTTATCAGCTGCCAGAGAGGTCGAGTTGTTACTAGGGGCCACGACCTGGTAGTTAACGCCGCGGGAAATCCATCCCGCCTTGCGGCAGGCTCTGGTGAAGACCAGTAACTGCTTAGAACCGGTCCTCTAGTACAACCCGCGCCATTGCCTCTCTGGTCCAGAGGATTCACTACCTGTCCTGCCGGTTCGTGACAGTAAGATCCGGCCATGAATCCCGCTGATGTTCCCTGCCAAGCCTGGAGGACCTCACCACCATTGTGGCCCAGCAGGGTCAACAGCTGGCCCAGTTGACCGCTATGTTGCAGCAGCTCCTGCCTTCTCTGCAACAGCCAGCTCCTCCGTCTGCTCCTGCTGCATCACCTCCGCCTGCCGTTACCACCGGTTCCAGAATCCGTTTGTCCTTGCCAGACAAATATGACGGAGATCCTAAGCAGTGCCGTGGGTTCTTGTCGCAGTGCTCTCTCCACCTCGAGCTTCTGTCCGACCAGTTTCCTTCTGAGCGAGCCAAGGTAGCCTTTATTCTCAGTTTACTGTCCGGGAAGGCCCTGGCCTGGGCTACACCACTATGGGATCGCGCAGATCCTGCCACCGCTTCCATCCAGAGCTTCTGCCTAGAGTTCCGGAATGTTTTTGAGGAGCCTGCCCGGGTTACCTCCACAGAGACTGCCTTACTAAATTTGACCCAAGGAGGTTCTTCCGTGGGTGACTATGCCATTCAGTTCCGCACCCTGGCCTCTGAGCTGAACTGGAACAATGAAGGCCTTTGCGCCACCTTCAAGAAAGGACTTAACAGTGAAGTAAAGGACGCTGTGGCTGCACGTGAGCTTCCTTCCACTCTTAGTGACCTCATCTTGCTGGCCACTAGGATAGACAAACGTTTCGCCGAAAGACAAGAGGAACTCTTCCTTGAAAAGGAAAAAGCTCGTCCTAGACGCTTTCCTCGTCTGGCTCCCGTTTTGCCGCATCCCCCTCAACCCGCTACTGGGTTTTCCGCCGTGGAAGCCATGCAGGTGGATCAGTCAAGCTTGACTCCGCAAGAATGAAGCCGCCGCAGAAACGAGAACCTGTGTCTGTACTGTGCTAGTACCGAGCACTTCCTTAGAGATTTTCCTCTCCGTCCACCGCGTTCGGGTAACGCTCGCACCTAGTAAGCGTGGGAGAGGCGTTGCTAGGTGTGGATTCTTCCTCTCCACGTTCTCATCATACCCGTTGCAGTTGATCATCTCTTTCCAAGTCCTCTTTCTCCGCAGCCGCCTTCTTGGATTCCGGTTCAGCTGGCAACTTCATTCACGCCTCCTTGGTTGACAATGTACCCGTATTCCAGTAATCCATCTACCCAAGCCCGTTTTTCATTTCTATGTTAACGGTGAGAGACTCTCAGCCACCGTGCAGTTCCGTACCCAGCCTTTGCAGATGGACATCGGAATATTTCATATCGAGACTTTAGAATTCTTTGTCCTTCCCTTCTGTTCCTCCGAACTCCTCCTGGGTCTGCCGTGGCTTCAACGTCATAGCCCTGTCCTGAATTGGTCCACCGGTGAGATCCTGCGTTGGGGCTCCTCCTGTTCGGACCGCTGTCTCAAGCCTGCTCTGGTCAAACAGCACCCCAAAGTTTCTCCGCCTTCTGGGCTGCCCAAGCCATACCATTCCTTCACGAATGTCTTCTGCAAGAAACAAGCTGAGGTTCTTCCTCCTCACCGATCCTATGATTGCCCGATCGATCTGATACTCGGTTCTACTCCACCTCGGGGCAGAATTTATTCTCTCTCACCTCCTGAGACTCTTGCCATGTCCGACTATATACGTGAGAACCTACAGAGAGGATTCATACGAAAATCTTCTCCAGCTGGGGACGTTTTTTTCTTCGTGACTAAAAAAGACGGCTCCCTCCGCCCTGCATTGACTACAGAGGTCTAATAAAATTACCATCAAGAACCGTTACCCTCTGCCTCTAATCTCTGAGCTATTTGATCGTCTCCGAGGGGCTAAGATCTTCTCTAAATTGGACCTTCGAGGGGCCTATAATCTGATCCATATCCGTAAGGGAGACGAATGGAAGACCGCCTTTAACACAAGGGACGGCCATTTCGAGTATTTGGTGATGCCCTTCGGCCTCTGCAACGCACCTGCTGTCTTCCAGGAATTCGTCGATGATATTTTCAGGGACTTACTTTACACCTGCGTGGTCGTATACCTGGATGATATCCTCATCTTTTCCTCCAATTTGGATGTACACCGGGTCCATGTGCAACAAGTTCTTACTCGTCTTAGGAGAAATCGCTTGTACGCTAAACTTGAAAAATGTCTTTTTGAACGGACCTCCCTGCCTTTCCTGGGTTACATTATCTCAGCCCAAGGACTTCAAATGGACCCAGCCAAACTCTCGGCGGTTCTGGATTGGCCACGTCCCTCTGGTCTCCGAGCCATACAAAGATTTCTGGGCTTTGCGAATTACTACAGGCAATTCATCCCTCACTATTCCACTCTGGTAGCTCCTATCGTGGCCCTCACTAGAAAAGGAGCTAACCCCAAATCCTGGCCTTCCCAAGCCGAGGAAGCCTTCCAGTCCCTGAAATCCGTCTTTTCCTCTGCACCCGTTCTCTCTAGACCAAATTCCACCAAGCCCTTCTCTCTTGAAATGGATGCCTCCACGGTGGGAGCTGGAGCTGTCCTCACCCAGAAGTCTTCCCGAGGCAAGACTTCAACGTGTGGCTTCTTTTCTAAAACATTCTCTTCCGCAGAGAGAAATTACTCCATTGGGGACAGGGAACTGCTGGCTATTAAATTGGCACTGGAGGAATGGAGACATTTACTCGAGGGCGCCACACATCCTGTGTACATCTTCACGGACCACAAGAACCTGGCTTATCTCCAGTCTGCTCAGAGATTAAATCCCCGTCAGGCTCGTTGGTCTCTGTTCTTCGCCCGCTTTAACTTTGAGATCCATTTCCGTCTGGCTTGTAAGAACATTAGAGCAGATGCTCTGTCTCGCTCCTCTGATGTGGTGGGCGACGAGTTAACACCTCAATATATTATCCCTCCAGAACGCCTTATTACAGTCGCTCCCGTGGACCTGCGCCTTCTTCCTCCTGGCAAATCCTACGTACCTCCACGTCAGCGGCTGCGAATTCTGGTGGTGGATCGCTTCTCCAAGATGGCTCACTTTGTACCCCTGCCCGGTCTACCCTCTGCACCCATGTTGGCCAAACAATTTTTCCAACACATCTTCCGTCTCCATGGCCTTCCCAAACATATTGTCTTGGATCGTGGGGTACAATTCGTCTCCAAATTCTGGAGGGCTCTATGTGCTCAGCTCGGGATCAAATTGGACTTTTCTTCTTCGTACCATCCTCAGTCTAACGGCCAAGTAGAACGGTGTGAACCAGATTTTGGGGGACTATCTGCGTCACTTTGTATCCTCACGCCATGACGACTGGGCTGATCTACTTCCCTGGGCGGAGTTCTCCTACAACTACAAACAATCCTCTGCCTCTAAGAAGTCTCCTTTCCTTGTAGTTTTTGGCCGTCATCCTCTTCCACCTCTGCCGCAGTCTCCCACTCCTTCTTCTGTACCTGCCGTTGACAGTCTTGTACAGGATTTTTCTTCCATCTGGCGAGAAACCCACGCTGCTCTCCTCAGGGCTTCCGCCCGTATGAAGGTTCAAGCTGACAAGAGACGCAGATCTCCTCCGGAATTTCGTCCGGGTGACAAGGTGTGGCTCTCCTCTAGGTACATCCGATTTAGGGTCCCAAGTTACAAGTTGGGCCCTCGTTTCTTGGGACCCTATAAAATCAGAGTCGTATCAATCAAGTTTCTTATCAGCTCCATCTTCCTCCCTCCCTCCGAATCCATAACTCCTTCCATGTCTCCCTTCTTAAACCTGTTGTCTTTAACCATTTTCTCCCAAGCTTGTTTCTCCCACCCCTGTCGCCGGTACCTCCGATATATTCTCTGTCAAGGAGATCTTGGCGACCAAGATCTCCCAGGGGAAAATATTATTTTTGGTCGACTGGGAGGGCTGCGGTCCTGAGGAGAGGTCATGGGAGCCGGAGGAGAACATCCTGGACCGCAGTCTCATCCGCAAGTTCTTCGGTACCAAAAAGGGAGGAAGACCAAAGGGGGGGGGAAACTGTTACGCTGAGCGCTCCGGGTCCCGTGCTGGCCTCGGAGCGCTCACAGCATATGCCCCCAGGCAGCACTCCAGCGTCTCGGCGTGTGCGTCCTCGCTCTCCAGGGCGCGCGCGCGCCGGGACTCTTAGATTCAAAGGACCAGTGCACCAGTGATTGGTGCCTGGTCCAAAGGGGTTATTAAGGGTTAAGGTTGTGAGAGGCAGTGCTGACTTAATTAGGCTGCACCTGTGCACTGCCCATTTTTACCTTCTCCTCCCACAGCCTTCTGCCAGATCTTTGTGCCTTGTGCCTCAGAGAAAGCGTTCCCTATGTTGTTAGTTTGCCTTACCTGTTGCCGTACCCATTGCTACTGTCCACTCGCCTTTGAACCTTTGCTGCCTGCCCTGACCGCTGCTACGTCCGACTACGCTCTTACCTTCTCCCTGTGTACCACGCCTTATCAGCTGCCAGAGAGGTCGAGTTGTTACTAGGGGACACGACCTGGTAGTTAACGCCGCGGCAAATCCATCCCGCCTTGCGGCGGGCTCTGGTGAAGACCAGTAACTGCTTAGAACCGGTCCTCTAGTACAACCCGCGCCATCGCCTCTCTGGTCCAGAGGATTCACTACTTGTCCTGCCGGTTCGTGACAGGGCCCCTTTGCGCATCTAGGCTGCAAAAAAGTGTCACACATGTGGTATTGCCGTACTCAGGTGAAGTTGGGGAATGTGTTTTGGGGGTGTCATTTACATATACCCCATGCTGAGTGAGATAAATATCTTGGTCAAATGCCAACTTTGTATAAAAAAAATGGAAAAGTTGTCTTTTGCTGAGATATTTCTCTCACCCAGCATGGGTATATGTAAAATGACACCCCAAAACACATTGCCCAACTTCTCCTGAGTACGGCGATACCAGATTTGTGACACTTTTTTGCATCCTAGGTGGGCATTTTTTACACATTTTGATTTCAAACTACTTCCCACACATTAGGGCCCCTAAAATGCCAGGGCAGTATAACTACCGCACAAATGACCCCATTTTGGAAAGAAGACGGTATTTCATGATGGGCATAGTGAGTTCATGGAAGTTTTTATTTTTTGTCACAAGTTAGTGGAATATGAGACTTTGTAAGAAAAAAATGAAAAAAATTAAAAATCATCATCATTTTCCGCTAACTTGTGACAAAAAAATAAAAAGTTCTATGAACTCACTATGCCATTCAGCGAATACCTTAGGGTGCCTACCTTCCGAAATGGGGTCATTTGTGGGGTTTTTCTACTGTCTGGGCATTGTAGAACCTCAGGAATCATGACAGGTGCTCAGAAAGTCAGAGCTGCTTCAAAAAGCGGAAATTCACATTTTTGTACCATAGTTTGTAAACGCTATAACTTTTACCCAAACCATTTTTTTTTTTTACCCAAACATTTTTTTTTTATCAAAGACATGTAGAACAATAAATTTTGAGAAAAATTTATATATGGATGTCGTTTTTTTGGAAAAATTTTACAACTGAAAGTAAAAAAATGTCATTTTTTTTGCAAAAAAATCGGTAAATTTCGATTAATAACAAAAAAAGTAAAAATGTCAGCAGCAATAAAATACCACCAAATGAAAGCTCTATTAGTGAGAAGAAAAGGAGGTAAAATTCATTTGGGTGGTAAATAAACGGTGAAAGTAGTGTAGTGCAGAAGTGTAAAAAGTGGCCTGGTCATTGAGGGTGTTTAAGCTAGGGGGGCTGAGGTGGTTAAACGAAGTTCCTGCCGTGTGGACTGTAACTGCTTCGGTGTGCCTGCCAAACTGTGCCTGTCTACCCAGGAGACGACAGCCCGCTACCTAATCCCTTACATAATATATACACACACACACACCCCCACCACACCCGTGGGGGAAAATAACACTGTGTCTTGACCTCAAGAAAGCGATTCACACCAGACATCCCAAGAATATTGCTGAACTGAAACAGTTCTGCAAAGAGGAATGGTCAAGAATTACTCCTGACCGTTGTGCACGTCTAATCTGCAACTACAGGAAACATTTGGTTGAAGTTATTGTTGCCAAAGGAGGTTCAACCAGTTATTAAATCCAAGGGTTCACATACTTTTTCCACCTTCACTGTGAATGTTTACATGGTGTGTTAAATAAAAACATGGTAACATTTAATTCTTTGTGTTATTAGTTTAAGCAGACTGTGATTGTCTATTGTTGTGAATTAGATGAAGACCAGATCACATTTTATGACCAATTTGTGCAGAAATCCATATCATTCCAAAGGGTTCACATACTTTTTCTTGCAACTGTACGTTGCTTAACTGTGTGCTAATTAATAACCCTATACCTTCCACTCTGGATCAATTTTATAAAGGACTCTGACTGGGCCACTCCAGAAGGCGTATTTTCTTCTGTTTAAGCCATTCTGTTGTTGATCTACTTCTATGCTTTGGCTCGGTGTCCTGTTGCAACACCGATCTTCTGTTGAGCTTCAGCTGGTGGACAGATGGCCTTAAGTTCTCCTGCAAAATGTCTTGATAAACTTGGGAATTAATTTTTCCTTTGATGATAGCAATCCATCCAGGCCCTGACACAGCAAAGCAGCCCCAAACCATGATGCCCCCACCACCATGCTTCACAGTTGGGATGAGGTTTTGATGTTGGTGTGCTGTGCCTCTTTTTCTCCACACATAGTGTTGTGTGTTTCTTCCAAACAACTCAACTTTGGTTTCATCTGTCCACAGAATATTTTGTCATTACTTCTGTGGAACATCCAGGTGCTCTTGTGCAATCTGTAAACGTGCAGCAATGTTTTTTTTGGACAGCAGTGGCTTCCTCTGTGGTATCCTCCCATGAAATCCATTTTTGTTTAGTGTTTTACGTATTGTAGATTCGCTAACAGGGATGTTAGCATATGCCAGAGACTTTTGTAAGTCTTTAGCTGACACTCTAGGATTCTTCTTCACTTCATTGAGCAGACTGCACTGTGCTCTTGCAGTCATCTTTACAGGACGTCCACTCCTAGGGAGAGTAGCAGCAGTGCTGAAATTTCTCCATTTATAGACAATTTGTCTTACCATGGACTGATGAATAGCAAGGCTTTTGGAGATACTTTTATAACCCTTTCCAGCTTTATGCAAGTCAACAATTCTTAATCGTAGGTCTTCTGAGAGCTCTTTTGTGCAAGGCATCATTCACATCAGGCAATGCTTCTTGTGAAAAGCAAACCCAGAACTGGTGTGTGTTTTGTATAGGGCAGGGCAGCTGTAACCAATACCTCCAATCTCATCTCATTGATTGGACTCCAGTTGGCTGACACCTCACTCCAATTAGCTCTTGGAGATGTCATTAGTCTAGGGGTTCACATACTTTTTCCACCTGCACTGTGAATGTTTACATGGTGTGTTCAATAAAAACATGGTAACATTAATTCTTTGTGTGTTATTATTTTAAGCAGACTGTGATTGTCTATTGTTGTGACTTAGATGAAGATCAGATCACATTTTATGACCAATTTGTGCAGAAATCCATATCATTCCAAAGGCTTCACATACTTTTTCATGCAACTGTATGTAAGAATGATGAATATGAAATTAAGGCCTCCTGCACACGTCCGTTTTTTTTCCCCGTTTACTGGCCGTTTTTTGCGTTCCGTATACGGTCCGTATACAGAACCATTCATTTCAATGGTTCCGCAAAAAAAAACGGAATGTACTCCGTATGCATTCTGTTTCTGTATTTCCGTTTTTCCGTTCCATTTAAAGATAGAACATGTCCTATTATTGCCCGCAAATCACGTTCCGTGGCTCCATTCAAGTCAATGGGTCCGCAAGAAAACTGAACACATACGGAAATGCATCCATATGTCTTCTGTTTCCATTCCGTTTTTTGCGGAACCCACCCCAATTTTATCTATGTAATTACTGTATATGCCATCCGGAAAAACGGAACAGAAAACGGAAACACAATGGAAACAAAAAACAGAACAACGGATCCGTGAAAAACGGACCGCAAAACACTGAAAAAGCCATACGGTCGTGTGCAGGAGGCCTAACAGATATAATATTAATATTTTTAAATAACAAAGTATGTTTATTAACCCCTTCTACCCCGGGCCAGTTTTCACCCTTCTGCCCAGGCCATTTTTTTGCAAATCGGACTTTATGTGGTACAGTAGGTGTTTGTGATATTGTGCTTTTAGCACGACAGCGTCGCGCTGATACTCGGCGACATGGTGCCGAGATCTCGCACTCACTGGAATAGTGACAGCACATCCCAGCAAGCGCGTCATAGAAGCGACGGGAGATCCGACTTGGATTCCCGCCAATTCTACACGTGTGCGGCGTTTGTTATGAATCCTGAGGGGGAAGTCCCCGCCGGATTTTAAATAAAAATCCGGCATGGGTCCCGCCCTCAGGAGCATACCGGGCTCTTAGGTCTGTTATGGGTTGTAAGGAGAGCCCCCCCTACGCCGAAAAAAACGGCGTAGGGGGTCCCCCTACAATCCATACCAGACCCGTATCCAAAGCACGCTACCCGGCCAGCCAGGAAGGGAGTGGGGACGAGCGAGCGCCCCCCCCCCTCCTGAGCCGTACCAGGCTGCATGCCCTCAACATGGGGGGGTTGGGTGCTCTGGGGCAGGGGGCGCACTGCGGCCCCCCCACCTCAGAGCACCCTGTCCCCATGTTGATGAGGACAGGGCCCCTTCCCCGACAACCCTGGCCGTTGGTTGTCGGGGTATGCGGGCGGGAGGCTTATCGGAATCTGGGAGCCCCCTTTAATAAGGGGGCCCCCAGATACCGGCCCCCCACCCTAAGTGAATGAGTATGGGGTACATCGTACCCCTACCCATTCACCTGCAAGAAAAGTGGTAAAAACACAAATAAACCACACAGTGTATTAAAATATTTTATTTTTCTGCTCCGGAGGCCGCCCCCTGTCTTCTTTATTAGCTCTTTTACCAGGGGGGGCTCTTCTTCTTCCGCTATCCTGACGGGTCTTCTCCGCTATCCGGGGGGTCTTCTCAACTCTCCGGGGTTCTCCTTCTGTCTTCGCCGCTCTCCGTTGTTGACTCGGCGCACCCCGGTTCTTCGTCTCGCGAGATCTCGGATTTTAAATAAAAATTTAGCGAGACGAAGAACCGGGGTGCGCCGAGGCCGCCCCCTGTCTTCTTTATTAGCTCTTTTACCAGGGGGGGCTCTTCTTCTTCCGCTATCCCCACGGGTCTTCTCCGCTATCCGGGCGGTCTTCTCAACTCTCCGGGGTTCTCCTTCTGTCTTCGCCGCTCTCCGTTGTTGACTCGGCGCACCCCGGTTCTTCGAGATCTCCGAGATCTCGCGAGACGAAGAACCGGGGTGCGCCGAGTCAACAACGGAGAGCGGCGAAGACAGAAGGAGAACCCCGGAGAGTTGAGAAGACCCCCCGGATAGCGGAGAAGACCCGTCGGGATAGCGGAAGAAGAAGAGCCCCCCCTGGTAAAAAAGCTAATAAAGAAGACAGGGGGCGGCCTCGGCGCACCCCGGTTCTTCGTCTCGCTAAATTTTTATTTAAAATCCGAGATCTCGCGAGACGAAGAACCGGGGTGCGCCGAGTCAACAACGGAGAGCGGCGAAGACAGAAGGAGAACCCCGGAGAGTTGAGAAGACCCCCGGATAGCGGAGAAGACCCGTCGGGATAGCGGAAGAAGAAGAGCCCCCCCTGGTAAAAGAGCTAATAAAGAAGACAGGGGGCGGCCTCCGGAGCAGAAAAATAAAATATTTTAATACACTGTGTGGTTTATTTGTGTTTTTACCACTTTTCTTGCAGGTGAATGGGTAGGGGTACGATGTACCCCATACTCATTCACTTAGGGTGGGGGGCCGGTATCTGGGGGCCCCCTTATTAAAGGGGGCTCCCAGATTCCGATAAGCCTCCCGCCCGCATACCCCGACAACCACCGGCCAGGGTTGTCGGGAAGGGGCCCTGTCCTCATCAACATGGGGACAGGGTGCTCTGAGGTGGGGGGGCCGCAGTGCGCCCCCTGCCCCAGAGCACCCAACCCCCCCATGTTGAGGGCATGCAGCCTGGTACGGCTCAGGAGGGGGGGGGGCGCTCGCTCGTCCCCACTCCCTTCCTGGCTGGCCGGGTAGCGTGCTTTGGATACGGGGTCTGGTATGGATTGTAGGGGGACCCCCTACGCATTTTTTTCGGCGTAGGGGGGGCTCTCCTTACAACCCATAACAGACCTAAGGGCCCGGTATGCTCCTGAGGGCGGGACCCATGCCGGATTTTTATTTAAAATCCGGCGGGGACTTCCCCCTCAGGATTCATAACAAACGCCGCACACGTGTAGAATTGGCGGGAATCCAAGTCGGATCTCCCGTTGCTTCTATGACGGCTCTGTCTCCATCGCGGCAAGCCAGCTCGGCGCTGGCTCCCGCGATGGGGCTCGTAGGTGCTCAATCTCGCCGAGAAAGAGAGCGAGATTGACACAAAATCGGGTTCACCTACTGTAATAGCTTTGAAACACTTTTTTATTTATCGAAGCCATTCTGAGACTGTTTTCTCATGACACATTGTATTTCATGATAGTCATAAATTTGAGTCAATATATTTCACCTTTATTTATGAAGAAATCCCAAATTTACCAAATTTTTTTTTTTTAAATTAGCAATTTTAAAAATTTCAATTTCTCTGCTTTTAAAACAGAAAGTGATACCTAATAAAATATTTATTACTTAACATTCATCATATGTCTACTTTATGTTGTCATCATTTTGTAAATGTCATTTTATTTTTTAGGACGTTAGAAGGCTTAGAATTTTAGAAGCAATTGTTAACATTTTTAAGAAAATTTCCAAAACCCACTTTTTAAGCACTAGTTCAGGTCTGAAGTCACTTTGTGGGACTTAAATGAGGATTAAAACCAATTAGTGTATGGAACTTTTGAGCTGTCATGTTCAAGCATGCTGTAGTGTGTCTGTGTCTCATGCATAAACACCTTTGTGCAGGTCTTACTTATACATTATTTTCAGATCTGTAATCACTAGTTCAGTGTTTTTGAACCTTGTAGTTAATTGAAATGCCAACATACAGTATAAATGTCATGATGATATTCCTTATTGATTTCTCCTACGGTCACAGAAATGACTTATTCTCTTTAAAAATGTATTTTGTTTCTTAATTGCTTGTTTTTCTTGTGGGGGGGTTTCTCCAGGCGAAGCCCTAGATTACGCCACATCATTAGGAAGCCACAGCACTCATCTGCTGACAATCTAGTGAATGAAATGACCTATGTGACAGAAACTGAGGATGTGTTCTACACTTATAAAGGCTTTCCAACTTCAAAATATAGTGATTCCGAATTTTTTCAGAATCAGAGCTCACGGAGGTATGTGAAACTCATGTTTTCTGCTATTTAAACATTCTTTTTTTGTAGAAGCTTTTTGTTATGCGGAAAAGAATATTGAATTGGAATATATATATATATATATATATATATATATATATATAGTATTTAGATAACTTTTTATAGTTTTAGAGCCATATAGCAAGTAAATATAATGCTACAATGCTGTAAATGCTGTTTGATCCCCTAAAATTGCATTTTCTACATAGTTAAATACTTTATAGAAGCATTATTCAGTAGGACATATTTGTAGTCAAACAGTAATATGTTGCAGTGGCAACATAGGGAATATGAATTTAGGTTGTGGCATTGCTGTGGTAACACATATAACTTCAGTTTTAAAGGTTGCTTCAGCTAAAATCTGATTTTCACTTTCATGTAGTAATAAGGACGATAACTTATTTCAAGAAGCTATAAAGTCCCATTCACAAGACCGAATGGCCGTGGTGTCTGCAATATATGGGCACCGGCCGTGTCAACCCCGTGCTGCATTGACTTGAACGAGTCCTTGATTCGCAAAATACGGAAAAAGATAGGACATATCCTATCTTTTCAGAAGCGGAAGTGTGGATCGGAAGTCCACGTAAATACTTGGAAGCACTTCCATGGGATTCCAGGTCTGTGTTTCCGCACTGCAAAAGATAGGACATGTCTCATTTTTTGGCATATTTAGCGGTTCACGGACCCATTAAAGTCAGTGGATGCACATCAAAATACAGGATTCACAGTCTTTGCCCTTTTATTGTGGACTGCAATTTGTGGTCCTCAACACAGATTTTTTAAAATAAAGTAAATATGTATGCCAACTTAGAGATTTGTCATATGTACATATTTTTAAAGCAATATTTTAGTCCCTCATTTATAATCCAAGTCATTAACCCTCAAGACCAGGCTATTTTTACTCCCAGATTTCTCAGAGCGATTACTTTTTTTATTTTTCCATTTATATAGCTGTATAAGGGTTTGTTATTTGTGGGACAAACTGTACTTTCCAATGGTACTATTTACAGTTGCATCCCTTTGAATCCAGAGAAGAAGAAAAAGGTGTGTGGTTTGAAGCTGTTTGGGAGCTGCACTTATACATGCAGACAAACAACGCGAGTTTGTGAGCGTTTGCATGTTTAAGTTCCAGTGTTTGTTTGTGTTAAGTGTGTGACTTTAGATTAAGTGACTTTACATTCAGGGACTTTAGGAGGGGACTACAGTAAGTCAGTTTCTTATCACTGCACAAAGAGAGGTGTAGGGTAAAAAATATACATAAACCTCTTAATTGTATGTACATGAATGCCAGAAGCCTGACTAATAAAACTGGAATTAGTAATGTGGGAGGGGGACTATGACATAGTGGGAATAACTTCAGCATGGCTAGATGATAGCTATGACTGGGCACTTAATGTACAGGGTTACAGTCTGTCTCCTTTATGTAAAGTCCTGTCTAAAGCCCACACTCCGGGAAGATATTAGTGAGGGACATGAACATGTGGAGTCACTGTGGTTAGAAATACATGAAGGCGAAAACAGTAATAAAATACTAATAAGAGTTTATTCTAAACCACCTAATATAATATTGAGCAAGGTATTAGAGGTACACGTCCCCTAATTTTAATATCAGAACAAATATTGATAAAGAGGACGTTAAAATGGAGCAAAAATAATAAATAATTTATTAGTGCTAATAATGGAAAATAGAATGGGGTGAGAACCTACAATAATAATAGGACACTAAGTCAAAAACGTCTATCCAGATTATGTTCCCTAATCATGTATTAGCAGTGACCCTCACAACTGTAGTGTATTGGAGGACCACTGAAGGTATCATATACAGATAAACGGACTAATATGTGTAAATAAAACCACCTCACTATTGATCGGATATGGTACTCCCCAACTTTATCCCATTTGGAATTGTTTTCCAGCTTCCCACTACATTCTATGCAAGATCTTAGTCGATGTCCGCTGGTGCTTGATGCACCTAAGTTATGTAGATGTGCCGGCCTTTTTTATAACTTAGGTGCTTTACTAACAGCCATGCCACTTGCTTAAATCTTTGCCAGCTCTCTTGCTGACGTAGATTTAAGTCATTTTCTATGCCAAAAAGAGGCGTAGAAAATAATTACTGAGATGGGCCAGTCGGCCCCCTTAAACCACCCATGCCACCTCAGAAAAGTGCTTTGAGCGGGGAAAAGTTGCAGATTTGCCATAATAAATAACCCCTTATATTTAGATTTATAGTCCTGTCTATATTCACAACTGACTAAGAATCAAAGTTAACACTAGTATTTTAGAAGAATTTAAAATTATTCACCCACTGTTTTTGAATGGATGAATTTTCATGTTTTTTAAAGGGAACCTGTCACCGGGATTTTGTGTATAGAGCTGAGGACATGGGCTGCTAGATGGCCGCTAGCACATCTGTAATACCCAGTTCCCATAGCTCTGTGTGCTTTTATTGTGTAAAAAAAACTATTTGATACAAATTAACCTGAGATGAGTCCTGTACGTGACATGAGTCAGGGACAGGACTCATCTCAGGTTAATTTGCATATGTATCAAATTGTTTTTTTTTTTGCACAATAAAAGAACACAGAGCTATGGAGACTGGATATTGCGGATGTGCTAGCGGCCAGCTAGCAGTCCATGTCCTCAACTATATACACAAAAACCCGGTGATAGGTTCCCTTTAAATGAACTGAAAATATTTGGTCTATTGGACAATATTACCAAGATAAAATAGAATAACTGTGTTCTAGATTTACAATTGTACTTTATTCTTTAAATTGTTCAACAAATGGCAATCATATAATGCAAAAACTTAAGCAGTGGCTCAGATTTGCTAATCCTATAGATGGCGTAAACTTAGGCTGTCTAGACCTGCACCAGATTTATCACAGTGGCTCCGGCTGGATGATGAATGTGCTGCAGGCACAGACACAAACTCTATGCCAACTATTGGTTGGCTTATTTTGAGACAGAATTTTACATCAGAATTGTGCCACAACTTTGTGCAGAGGTGCAGAACAGTGCATCTGGGGCCATGCCGCCTTTCCAGAGAAGCACCATCCTCTTCCTGCCAAGCCATTTTTGAGCAAGTCAGAAAACATTGTGGAACCCCTAATTGTTTAAAAAGTGCACCAAATTGCTCAACTTTTTAGACAGATGGTAGGCATAGGCACATTAGTAAATCTGGGTCATAGGAAGAAGAGTAATATAACTGACAATATGACAGAATTTGAGGTAGTGCACTCACCTATTTTTGCTGTGCAGGTAGGCACACCAGCTTTATATGTATTTTATTTTAAAGGTACTTCAACCAGATTGCAGGAATGATTCAGCAGCAGAAAATCTGGATATTTTGTCATCAGGGATTAGTCAGTGTATTGTTCATGAAGCATAATAACATAGCACATATACTGAATTTTCAACATAATAAACTAGTGCATACAATGGGGAACACTGTGGCTCAATGGTTAGCACTGCTGCTTTGCAGCACAGTAAAGCCCTGCGGAATATACAGTGGATATAAAAAGCCTACACACCCCTGTTAAAATTTTCAGGTTTCTGTGATGTAAAAAATCTTTTCCACCTTTTAATGTGACCTATAAACTGTACCACTCAATTGAAAAACAAACTGAAATCTTTTAGGTGGAGGGAAGAAAAAAAAAAAATAATAATAATAATGTGGTTGCATAAGTGTACACACCCTCTTATAACTAGGGATGTAGCTGTGTTCAGAATTAAGCAATCACATTCAAAATAATGTTAAATAGGAGTCAGCATACACCTTCCATCATTTAACCCCAAATAAAGTTCAGCTGCTCTAGTTGGTCTTTCCTGAAATTTTTTTAGTCGCATCCCACAGCAAAAGCCATGGTCCACAGAGATCTTCCAAAGCATCAGAGGGATCTCATTGTTAAAAGGTATCAGTCAGGAGAAGGGTAAAAAAGAATTTCCAAGGCATTAGATATACCATGGAACACAGTGAAAACAGTCATCATGAAGTTGAGAAAATATGGCACAACAGTGACATTACCAAGAACTGGACGTCCCTCCAAAATTTATGAAAAAGACTAGAAGAAAACTGGTCTGGGAGGCTACCAAGAGGCCTATAGCAACATTAAAGAAGCTGCAGGAATATCTGGCAAGTACTGGCTGTGTGGTACATGTGACAACAAACTCACGTATTCTTCATCTGTCTGGGCTATGGGGTAGAGTGGCAAGACGAAAGCCTTTTCTTTTTACGAAGAAAAACATCCAAGCCAGGCTACATTTTGCAAAAACACATTTGAAGACTCCCAAAAGCATGTGGGAAAAGGTGTTTTGGTCTGATGAAACCAAGGTTGAACTTTTTGGACATAATTCCAAAAGATATGTTTGGAGCAAAAACAACACTGCACATCACCAAAAGAACAACATACCCACAGTGAAGCATGGTGTGGGCAGCATCATGCTTTGGGGTTGTTTTTCTTCAGCTGGAACTGGGGCCTTAGTTAAGCTAGAGGGAATTATTTATTTTTTTATTTATTTTTTATTTTATTTTCAAAAGCTTTATTTGTAAAAGCAGGAGTACATAATAAAGTAAGAATAGAGGAGGGTGAGGACAGACCTCCTGTGAAATATGATACTAACTAACAAGTTAACAATAGTATGATACAAAATAGATCGCAATACACTTTAGAGTCATTGCTACATATTGTATATAGTACTGGAAAATTCGAAAGAGTCCATTTCTTGAGAGAGAGTCAACCTCTGGTCCACGCTTCAAAGGCTAATCAGGTACCTGAATGATGTGTTATTTAACTGGATAATGTGTAGGGTGGGCTTAAAGTGGTGTATGGGCACCAAGGGTTCTATCAACTCCTAAACCCTCTGTTAGTTTCCCAAGCGAGCCAAGTGGCATTGAACTTATGGATAGATCTCATTTCCCAGTGGGAAATTTCCTCTAGTCTGTATATCTGGTCGACTCTAGAGAACCAATGTTCAATAGAAGGGGTATCAGGCGAGAGCCAGTGGTGCGGGATTAAAAATATAGCCACGTTGATTAACTGTCTGAAGAGGCCAATGTTTGGAGTCCTGCAGGCAGTAGGATATAGATTTAGCAGAGCAATCTCCGGCTGAGGTAAGAGAGAGGTCTCGCAGATTCGATTGCAAATATCGAAAATCTGCTTCCACCAATCCCTTAAGGGAGGACAATGCCACCAAATATGAAGGAAGGAGCCTATAGATTTTGAGCATCTCCAGCATGTGTCTGAAGCAGACGTTGAGTATAGGCAAGTTTTATCTGGGGTCTTATACCATCTGGCCACCACTTTGTAACAATTCTCCTGTATTCTGACACATCTTGAAGCCCTATGTGGGGAAATCAAGATTTGGTCTATTTCCTGTCTGGAAAACGATCTGTTCAAATCTCTTTCCCAGAGTTTAATGAACGCCAGGGTAAAGAGAGTGTCAGGAAGCCTTAATTTATTGTAAAGTTGAGATATTAATTTGGTTGGGGTCTGGGTACATTCTAATAGGCTTTCCAGCCATACTTGTGGGCGGGAAAGGTCTTGTGAATTAATGTTTTGTTGAAAGTATGAACGAAGGAAGAGTAAAGGGGAGAGATTAGAGTGTTGATAGTTACGTTTGGTCTTCAGGTCTGTTAAGGAGTAAGGGTGGGAGTCTTCTATGAAGTCTCTTAGAGGGGTCGTTGAGTTTTTGAGGGATCCCTTCACACTGTCTAATAGAGCTTTGGGGCGACATTTATGACATCTCTAATTTGTAGGGTTATAGAAGGAAATGGTCTTAAATGTTGGGTGTCACTGAGCCCTTTCCAAACAGAAAAGGTGGCTTTCATTAATGGAGAAGCTAGTGGGGGTAGGAGTTGGGCTGTTCTGTGGCCTAGTAAGAAGGCCCTAAATGTGCTTCCTAGTAGGGCTTGTTCCATGGAAACCCATGATTTGTGAGGCGGTTCCCTCAACCAGTCTATCACTCTAGCTAGGAGAATCGCCTTCCCATATATTTCTGGGTCAGGGAGGGCAATACCACCCCATTTCTTTGCTCTGTTCAGTGACTTATGCGAAAGTCTAGGTCTCTTGTTGAACCAAATGAAGGAGCTAAAAAGAGATCTCACTTTTTTGTAGAATAGCGCGGGAACCTGGATAGGGAGAACCTGTTGTAAATGTTAGTTTAGGGAGAATTAGTGAGGCCAGGATGTTCTTTCTCCCAAACCAAGAAAGTATTGGTATGTCAAGACTTTTAATTGTCTTGGTAATTTCTATTAACAAAGGATTGTAGTTCAGGCCGAACAATTGGGAAGGATCTGTGCTGATCTTGACCCCTAGATAAGTCAGATAAACCTGAGCAAATAATAAGCGATTTGCTATGATTTACTTTAAAGTTGGAGCAAAGTCCATAATTTTCCAGGTGTTGATAGATCCTGGGTAGAGCAGATTCTGGGTTGCTAATCATAACAAGCATATCATCAGCAAAGGCTGCTGTTTTATGTTCCTGGTCTCCAAGTATAATACCTTTAATGGCTGTGTCTTTCCTGATAGTTTGTAGGAGGGGTTCTAAAGTTGAAACAAATAAAAGAGGGGACAGGGGACACCCCTGTCTAGTACCGTTCCTAATGTTAAAAGGGGGGGATATTGTGCTATTGACTGAAATAGAGGCGGAGGCATTGGTATACATAGCACCGATAGCATACATAAAGGGGTACGGGAAGTTTTGGGATGAGAGAACCTGTTTCATGAAGGACCAGTTGACTCTATCAAAGGCTTTCTCCGCGTCAGTACTGAGGAGAACCACGGGAAGTGATTTTTTTTTAACATAGTGTATAATGTTCAGGACTCTGGCAGTATTGTCCTTACCTTCCCTGCCTTTGATAAAGCCCACCTGGTCCCTATGTATAAGTGAAGGGATAATTTTTGCTAATCTATTAGCTAGCAGCTTAGCTAGAAATTTTAAGTTTAAGAAGGGAAATGGGTCTGAAATTTGGACAATGGGTATGGTCTTTGCCTTCTTTAGGGATAAGTATTATGTGAGCTTTGGTCATATCTGCCGAAAGGGGTTTATTAAGTAGAGACGCATTATAGATCGGGAGTAGATGTGGGATCAGTGAGTCAAGGAAGGCTAAATAATAGGGGGTTGGGAGGCCATCTGGGCCTGGACTTTTCCCTTTGGGGGACTTTCTTATAACCTCTACAAGTTCCTCCTTAGTAAATGGGGTTTGGAGAGATGTTTTGACCTCTTCAGATAATTTTGGGAGAGCTAGATCCTCTAAGAAGGAGTTAATTGGAGAGCTGGTTTGAGTGTCATTGACAGACTGCTGAGACGAGTCTATGTTGTATAGAGCTTCGTAGAAGTCTCTAAATTGAGTCGCGATGTGTGTGGGGTCAAATATCCAAGAGCCTGAAGCGTCACGTAGTTTATGTACGTAATTATCTTGTTTTCTTTTCTTTATTCTCTGGGTAACAAATTTCGAGGCTTTATTACCGTGTGCGAATATCTTTTGTTGGGCGTGTAGATAGTACTTTGCCGAGGCCGTATTTAGTACGTTTTTGAGGGAGGTTTTAAGAGCACTAAGCTCAGTTAAATGCGTACTTAGAAGTGAACGTTTATGTAATCCTTCTAGACGTCTGATCTGTTTGTGGAGAGTATCAAGCTGTTTTTCCCTTTTCCTTTTAATGTGGGAGCTTAAGCTTATACAATGGCCTCTAATGAAAGCCTTGTGGGCATCCCAGAGAGTTTGTGGAGATATATCAGGTGTATTATTAAGGGTAAAGTATTCGTCTAATAAGCTGAAGACAGTCTTTAGTCTCTGGGGTTCTCAATAAGGATTCATTTAGTTGCCAGGGTTTATGGTATTCCCTAATTTGGGGTGCCGAAACAGTTATGTAAATTGGGGCATGATCTGACCATAAGAAGGAGCTAACGTCTGCCTCAGTACACAGCCGGATATGATTTTTTGTGATAAACAGGTAACCAAACGTTGGTATGAATAGTGGGCTGAGAAATAAAAAGTATACTCAGTCTCATCTGGGTGGAGGGTTCGCCATGTGTCAATTAGGTGGAAGTTCCACAGACTGGAGATGAGAGAGCTAAGAGCTTTCTGGGAGTGTACTGATTTATGCGAGGAAGAATCCAGTAGGTGGTTTACTGCGACATTAAAGTCTCCGCCAAATATTGTGATGCATTCTTGGAAGGGTTCTGCTAAAGACAAGACTTTCCTGAGCCAGATGGTTTGTTTAATGTTAGGGGTGTACACGTTAATAAATGTGTATGACTGAGAGCCTATTTTGCCTTTAATCATTAGGTATCTTCCTTCAGGGTGTATAATCTGGTCATTGAATAGAAAGGGGATGTTTCTTTTAAAACCAATGCTCACTCCTTTCAAGTTGGAGGAGGGGGATCCACAGTGATACCATTGGGAGTTATGGGAAAAGGAGAGGTTGGGAAATCGATCTATCTTGATGTGAGTCTCTGAAAGGAATAAGACATTAGCTCTTCAACATCCCAAATATTTGGCGTCTCTTTGATGGCGAGTTAAAGCCATAGACATTGTATGATGCTATCCGTAAGTCCGCCATTGGGGGTGTGAAGGAGAGCAGCGCCTATCTGAATAAACTGAATGTGTATGAGGAAGTGGCAGAAAAAAGGTTAAGCGTACTACTGACCAGACTATAGTGTAAGACGTCTTGGACCAGGTTTGGTGCAGCTTAACTCTCTCCAGGACTCTCTCCTGCGACCTTAGATCATACATAACAAAATAATCAACATAAGTAAAACAAGCAAAATGATAAACAAAATCATTAAGCACAATGTTGGGGGGGAAAACGGAATCCAACCATTTAGGAAACCGGTCCCTACCATGTTGGAAAGTATCTGGGAGCCGGGGCCACCATAAAACTGGTCGGCCCAACCCCCAGGTACCCGACACTGCAGGAATCTACTTCTAAAAAGCAATGTAGTTTGAATCTCTCTTGTTTCTTGGAGAGTGGTCTGAATAATTAGCATAGCAACATTCGGCTAAAGTGCCTGGTTAATTTAACTGCCACTAATAACTTGGAAGGATAGGTAAGAAAGGGGGAGGGGGGGTGGAGAGTTGATGTGGGTAGGGAGGAAATGATGTGGGTAGGGAGGAACTAAGTTGGGGAAGGGGTGTAGGGTGGTGAAGAGAGAGGGTAAAGGTAGCAGCAGGTAATATGTTGTAAATCTTATCCCAGTCGAGTTACAAGAGAACGGTGATTAAGTTAGTGCTGGGAAACCCTACCAAGGAATAGTATACTAGGGGTTAACAGGTGAATAAAGTCTGCCTTGATTTAGCATATACACGGCGAACTTCTGGGCCCAAAAAAATAGTAACAGGGCCTAGAACAATGGAAAACTAGAACCTCCTGGTTCAGCGAAGTGTCTCAGAGCATGGAATTGGAGACAGCAGCAGAATTATGTTGCTATGAGACGCTTGTGAAAGGTGGATAGCCAGAGTCAGAAGTAATCCGAGTTGATCCTCCTTGGAGTTAAAAGTGAGTTCTTCCTCTTCTGACGTTGGGCTTTCGGTGTTCTTTTCGTCTCAAATGGGGTTAAATATTGGATCGTTGGAAGTGCGGTTAAATCTTGCATACTGTCCCAGTTCTCGATTTTCAAAGGTTGTATCTCCATATGATCGAACACCTGGGTCAGGTCGGTATGCGAATGGATTTTGTGTCTGCGGCCGTTAAAAGCAAAGGAGAGACCGAAAGGAAATGTCCAGCGGTATGGGACCTTTTGATTACTGAGCCAGTCCATCAAAGGTTTGAGGGCCTTGGGTTTCTTTAGAGTGACAGGTGCCAGGTCTTGGTAAATATTAATGGATGCCCCATTGTAAGAGATATCAGCGGCGTTGCGGGACTTGAAGAGGACCGCTTCTTTGTCCTGATAATTAAGAAAGCGGCAAATTATGTCCCTCGGTGGATCAGAAGCGTTGGGTTGTGGGCCCTTTCTAAGAAGACTTGCGAGGGATAATCCGCTCCTAACAGGTCAGTGCAAATTGCAAGGATTGCAGTCGGTACCTCAGATGCGGTGATAGCTTCTGGGACTCCTCGGAATCGGAGGTTATTTCTCCTTCGGCGGTTATCTTGGTCTTCCAGAGCTGTATGAACCATGTTTAGATGGTCCTGGCATTTCTTAATGCTGTCTGTAGCCACCATTTGCCAATCTTGCATGGTGGTTTGTGCTGTTTCCAGTGTTTCAACTCTGCCCCCTATGTATCTGGGTCAGGTCGGTATGCGAATGGATTTTGTGTTTGCGGCCGTTAAAAGCAAAGGAGAGACCGAAAGGAAATGTCCAGCGGTATGGGACCTTTTGATTACTGAGCCAGTCCATCAAAGGTTTGAGGGCCTTGGGTTTCTTTAGAGTGACAGGTGCCAGGTCTTGGTAAATATTAATGGATGCCCCATTGTAAGAGATATCAGCGGCGTTGCGGGACTTGAAGAGGACCGCTTCTTTGTCCTGATAATTAAGAAAGCGGCAAATTATGTCCCTCGGTGGATCAGAAGCGTTGGGTTGTGGGCCCTTTCTAAGATGACTTGCGAGGGATAATCCGCTCCTAACAGGTCAGTGCAAATTGCAAGGATTGCAGTCGGTACCTCAGATGCGGTGATAGCTTCTGGGACTCCTCGGAATCGGAGGTTATTTCTCCTTCGGCGGTTCTCTTGGTCTTCCAGAGCTGTATGAACCATGTTTAGATGGTCCTGGCATTTCTTAATGCTGTCTGTAGCCACCATTTGCCAATCTTGCATGGCGGTTTGTGCTGTTTCCAGTGTTTCAACTCTGCCCCCTATGTGTCTCACCTCTTGACGGAGGGAGGCCAGTTCATGGGCTACTGGTTCTAGAGCTCTCGATAGCGTCTTTTTAAGGAATTTCCTTCAAATCGGCAGGCTCTGTGAGCCCCTTGTTTCTTCTGTGCCGCTATCAGCGTCAGAGGCCTCATGTTCGCTCATAGTAGCCTCGGCTTGTGGAGCGGGCGCCATCTTGGATTCTCTAGTAGCACATATAGCCGCAGCTTTCTTTATGAATTTATCCATGTCGCCTTCCCCCGTCGGGTTCTTTTGGTGGCGGGTGGATTCCCCTGGCTTGGGGTTACGGATTTTCACCATTATATGTCGGGTGTGCTGGCGTAGGCTAGGTAAGGAGCGAGTCTGTGTGACGGAGCTCAAGCGCTTGCGACCATTCCCTTCCGGTGCTAGCTCCGCCCAGCTAGAGGGAATTATGAACATTCCAAATACCAGTCAATATTGGCACAAAACCTTCAGGCTTCTGCTAGAAAGCTGAACATGAAGAGGAACTTCATCCTTCAGAATGACAATGACCCAAAGCATACATCCAAATCAACAAAGGAATGGCTTCACCAGAAGAAGATTAAAGTTTTGGAATGGCCCAGCCAGAGCCCAGACCTGAATCCGATTGAAAATCTGTGGGGTGATCTGAAGAGGGCTGTGCACAGGAGATGCCCTCGCAATCTGACAGATTTTGAGTGTTTTTGCAAAGAAGAGTGGGCAAATCTTGCCAAGTCAAAATGTGCCATGCTGATAGACTCATACTCAAAAAGACTGAGTGCTGTAATAAAATCAAAAGGTGCTTCAACAAAGTATTAGTTTATTTATGCAACCATATTATTTTATTATTAGATTTTCTCTTCCCTCTACCTAAAAGATTTCAGTTTGTTTTTCAATTGAGTTGTACGGTTTATAGGTCACATTAAAGGTGGAAAAAGTTCTGGAATGATTTATCTTTGTGTCATTTTTTTTACAGCACAGAAACCTGACATTTTAACTGGGGTGTGTAGACTTTTATATCCACTGTATGTATCAGCTCTATATAATAGAGTAAAATAAATAAATTACGGTATGTGTGCTATAGTATTTTATTATATTGAAAAGAACTTGAAGAGGTCAGTACAGTCTGAAATGCCTCTTTTTTTTTTTATCTCAACAAACTATTAAACTTCAATCTTCATGAACCTACTGACTGTTTCCTTAGGAGAGCAATGGCAAATAAAGATCCAAACTTTTTCCTGCTAAATATTCTCAATAAATGTCAATACATATATTTACCAAGCAACAAAATTTGTGATTTTCTGATGATCCATATAAAAAGATTTGGACCATCTCTTTTATTCTAACTTATAGAAAAGAAAACCAAAAAGAGGCAGCGCCTCGTGTGTAGAACCTTACAAACAATAATACAGAAATATACTGGTTGTGCTTACCATGCGGGGTTGTGACAAGTCACAACACCTACAGTATGTTTCGCCTTACTGGAAATATTCCCATCCAGTTTGCGGGGGATGGGTCTGCATCTGCTGTCTTGGTCTATGCCCTTTTTTTCCGTCGCTCACGGTCAAAGGGATAAAGCAGGTTTAGTTGAGAGAAGAAAATCAGACCAAATTTCAAAACGGCGCTGATGCAGAAGAAGGACTACGTGTTGAGATGTTACCATAAAGGTAATCTTTTATTCAAGAGGTCTACGCGTTTCAGGGGCGGACTGCCCCCTTCATCAGGACAATAAAACTTTTTCAGATAAAACATGTGTTATAGTGTGCTTTCCTATATAAGCTCTGTTTGGGCGCGATGTGCAATGACATAGGGGGCGTGGGGGGGGTTTGTGGGCGTGGAGGAGTCTGGTGTTGCTAAGCTACTGTGACCTTCCTTCCAGCCGGTGTTCATATTCTAAAGGTAGTAAGTAAGCATGATTGGCACAAGGGGCGGGGATGGGGCGGGTTCCGGGGCGGGAGGAGGATGCCTGGGGTGTCAGTGGACTGATCACTCACCGCTGGTTTTAAGTGGAGATGCATGTAAGCAGGATGGTTAGGCGGGAGGTGCCTCTCAAAAGCACTGTGGTTTCTCTTAGGGTCCGCTGGCCGATAGTATACTAACGGCCAGACGGACGAATTGACAGGCGGGACTTGGGAGGAGTTCCGGCTAGCGGCAGGGGAGGAGCCAGGTTGCCGGGTGTATGACACGCTGGTTCTCGTTGTTAGGCCTCTATATGACGTATAAGGGGCGTTGTGGCCGGGAGTGACGTACAGTGGGGGGGGGGGGGGGGGCGGTGTTAATATCCCCGATCACATGACCGTTTGTGGCATTGGTGACCAATATGTTTAGCTGCGGGGGCAGGGTATGCAGTATCATTGTCACTGTGGGGTATAAAAATGGAGAGAGATATCTATGTGCTTATAGAGTATCTCTATATCTCACTAAGAATATATAATAAAAGCTAAAGAATAAATATGGAAATATATATATATATAATAAAGGGAAATTAGAGAGGTATAAAAGGTTTCTTTTATATATATATATGCACATATATATACATATATATATATATATAGATCATAAAATGTAAAAAGGGATGGAATTGAATGAAATAAATGCATTAAATAAATGGAAAAAATATATATATATATACACATACATGTAAGAAGAAAAGCATGGGTATTTAAAAAAGCAAAAAGGTATATATACATATGCATAAGTGACGGTCATGAGTCCGCTGGTGCTGAGGGGCCCAATGGGGCACGCACACACTATATAAGCAAATATATGTATGTCCTTCCTGGTAATAGTGGTATATACATGTGCAGGACATGCATAGGGGTGTAGGGCGACCGTCACGAGCATGTGTATCCATGGACACACATATGTAATGAATCCCCTCCACCCACACCCGTTGGGGCTACTGGTCTTGCTTGGGTAGCACATATTAGAGTATTAAAATGTAGTTTCATTATTAGAGTATGGTTTCGTTCATTTCGTTTAATCCATATGGCCTCAAAGTATCTAGTTGATAGATCCAATAGACCTCTCTTCTTTGGAGGATACTGAATCTATTATATGGATTGGGTGGTATATGATCAATAGGAGTGATTGTTAGTTTATGTCTATTTTTTTCCCGTGTGGTGGCGCAGTGTCGAGAGATGCTGTGTTTGATGCATAGTTTTTGGATGTTGTGTCTATGCTGATTGACTCTACAGTGTAGTTCCTGTGTTGTGCGACACACATACTGGAGGCCACATTCACATTCGATTAGGTATATGACATAACTACTTTTGCAAGTTAGATGGTATTTTATTGGGAAGCTAGTGCCATTTTTTGTGGAACTAAAATAGGTCTTATTGTGTGTGATCATGTCACAATACAGGCATCGTTTCGTGGCGCATTTGTAGCTACCCACACGTTCCTTTCTAGTTATATTTTTGATTTTTGTATGTTTTTTCTGTTTGCTTGGAGCTTTTTATTGTAGGTGCTCTTCTGTAGGTGATCATGGGTATTTTGGGGAGATATTTCTCAAGGTAAGGATCCTGCCTCAAAACGTGCCAATGTTTGGACAGTATTGCGCAAATCGTTTTATTGGACGTATTGTATTGCGTGATTAAGTTTAGATGTTTTACATTTTCATCCTTTTGATCTTTGGCTACACTCAGTAGACATTCTTTCTGCGTATTTTTTAGGCTCTTTTTGTATGCGTCTTTTAGTAATTGGCTTGGGTAGCCTTTATCGGTGAATCTTTTTTGCATAATTTTTGCTTGTTCCTTGAACACCTCATTTTCTGTGCAGTTACGTCTTATGCGTTTATACTGGCTATATGGTATATTTTGAAGCCATTTTTTGTGATGAAAACTCTTATAGTGTATATAACTGTTAGTGTCACGACTGTGACTGATCCAGACAGGTCTGGGAGGAGAAGGTCGCAGCAACTTGCTACTCGCAATAGCCTGTGAGTTTGCTCCGTGGTTCAGGGTATGTCATCTGGGTTTTGCCTTGTAAACCTTTTTGTCCTGACTGGGAGTTTGTAGGCATCCTTCTCAGGTGAGTCCTGTCTGCCACTCCCAGGTACTATATTAGTTTCACTTTCACTTGCAGTCATTGCCAGATATAGTCCTTACTTCCAGTTCTATTCTGACCTTTGAAGGAGATCGTTTGATGATGTTGCTGTGGAGCTCTTGTCCGGCGTGGACTGTCGTGATTGGGATCGCCTTCTCTGCTAGTGACTGGATAAGTCTATCTCTGATATAGTTTGTTTGTTGCTGTCTTCCCCTGCTGTTCTCCTAGACATGAGTGATGGTGACTAGTGCTCCCAACGGCCTTTCCCCACTCTAGGCCTTTTTAGGGTGACTGAGGGTTTAGGCATCCTGCTCGCCGCACGGGTTCACACCCCGTCTAGGGTATCAGGGCAGACAGGTGCCAGCTTAGGGTTAGTCAGGGGTGGCCATACTATTCCCATTCGTAGATAAGGGTCCCCCTTCCCCTCCGTCTGGTGCGACACGACTGCTGCTGGGGTAGCGGTCGTGACAGTATATTATCTGGCCTTTTAAAAAAAAAAGTGACATTTCCTTTTTTTATTTTTTTTTGCTTGCTGTTTTGCTTTGTATTTTTCTGTTCCACTATGGATCCGGTTACGGTTTTGGCGAAACAATTACAGGGATTATCCCTTGAAGTGGCAGGAATAAAAGCAACAGTGCTGCAGCAGCAGCAGCCATCCTTGGGTTCCACCGTTGCTACGGGAAACTAAGGTACTCCTGTTTCCCGTAGGGTACTCCTGAAGCCCTGGGTCTCGTATATGATGACCCGGACAGGGTCTCACTGGCTGAGTCTAAGCTACGTAGACTTCGGCAAGAGAACCGGTCTGCTGAACTATATTGTTCCGAATTCCGTAGGTGGGCTACTGATACGTTATGGAACAACTCGGCCCTTAGGAGTCAGTTCTGCCAGGGGTTGTCTGAAAAATTAAAAGACGCGCTGGCGGTATACGAGGTCCCTGGGTCTCTGGAGGCTGCTATGTCTCTGTCCATAAGAATCGACAGACGACTCAGGGAGAGACTATTAAATTTTACGGAGGCCTCTATAGGGCAGGGATCGGTTTGTTATGATCCAGTCGAACCAATGCAAATAGGGGGCGCCACTAGACGGGTGAATCCTCCTAAGTTCCGCTGTAGGTCAGAGGTTTGTTTTCGTTGTGGGGGGAGGGGTCATTTTGTAAAGGTTTGTCCCTCAGACCCAAGAGACCACAAACAAAGGAGCCGCCGGAAAACTAGAGTCCCCAGATTGTGCGGAGGATAACAGTCTGAGCGTATTCGTTTCCTCCATATGCATGTCTCAGATTTTGTTGTCCGCTACCGTTGAGGCGGGCAATAAGACTGAGATCTGTTCCGTCTTTTTGGACAGTGGGGCGGGGGTCAACTTGGTGGATTCACGGTTTGCTCAGGCTCTGGGTTTTATTCCAGAACCGATACGCAGAACTATTCCTGTTTTTGCCATCGACTCCTCCCCTCTTACTCAGAAAGAGTTAACTCAGATCATTCATAATATCCATCTTCAGGTAGGGGACCTCCATAAAGAGCATATCTCGTGTTATGTCCTGGACGGTCTTCCGGCTCCTATGGTATTGGGGCTTCCCTGGCTGGTGACTCACAATCCAGTGGTGGATTGGCAGGCCAGGGAGATTGTGGAGTGGAGTGAACATTGTAAGGACAACTGCTTGAGTAGTAGGTGCTCTACACTCTCTGTAACATCTTTACCTGCCTTTCTGTCAGATTTTATGGATGTGTTCTCTGAGAAGGGTTGTCAGGGGTTACCACCTCATCGTCCATATGATTGCCCGATTAATCTACTACCTGGGGCCAAACTACCTAAAACCCGGTTATACAATCTTTCCGGCCCGGAGAGGAAGGCTATGAAAGATTATATTTCGGAGAGTTTGGCTAAGGGACACATCAGACCCTCTTCTTCACCTGTGGCTGCAGGGTTCTTTTTCGTTAAAAAGAAAGATGGGGGCCTACGTCCTTGCCTGGATTTCCGGGAATTAAACCGGATAACTATCCGAGATCCCTATCCTCTTCCTCTCATTCCCGACCTCTTTAATCAGGTTGCTGGTGCTAAATGGTTCTCCAAAATGGATCTCAGAGGAGCCTATAACCTGGTTCGCATCAAAGAGGGGGATGAGTGGAAGACGGCTTTTAATACTCCGGAAGGGCATTATGAAAATCTGGTCATGCCATTTGGTCTTACTAATGCGCCTGCGGTATTCCAACATTTTGTCAACAATATTTTTAGTCACCTTATCGGGAGATTTGTTGATTAGAGTTGAGCGAACACCTGGATGTTCGGGTTCGAGAAGTTCGGCCGAACTTCCCGGAAATGTTCGGGTTCGGGATCCGAACCCGAACCGAACTTCGTCCCGAACCCGAACCCCATTGAAGTCAATGGGGACCCAAACTTTTGGGCACTAAAAAGACTGTAAAACAGCCCAGGAAAGAGCTAGAGGGCTGCAAAAGGCAGCAACATGTAGGCAAATCCCCTGCAAACAAATGTGGATAGGGAAATGAATTAAAATAAAAATAAAAAAAATTAAAATGACCCAATATCAATTGGACAGAGGTCCCATAGCAGAGAATCTGGCTTCACGTCAGCAGAGAATCAGTCTCTTCATGCCATAGCAAACAATCTGGCTTCATGTCAGCAGAGAATCAGTCTCTTCATGCCATAGCAGAGAATCTGGCTTCACGTCACCCACCACTGGAAGAGGCCACTGTCACATATTTAGGCCCCGGCACCCAGACAGAGGAGAGCGGTCCCGTAACAGAGAATCTGGCCTTATGTCAGCGCAGAATCTGTCTTCATGTCATAGCAGAGAATCAGGCTTCACGTCACCCACCACTGGAACAGGCCACTGTCACACATTTAGGCCCAGGCACCCAGGCAGAGGAGAGAGGTCCCGTAACAGAGAATCTGGCCTTATGTCAGCACAGAATCTGTCTTCATGTCATAGCAGAGAATCAGGCTTCACGTCACCCACCACTGGAACAGGCCACTGTCACACATTTAGGCCCAGGCACCCAGGCAGAGGAGAGAGGTCCCGTAACAGAGAATCTGGCCTTATGTCAGCGCAGAATCTGTCTTCATGTCATAGCAGAGAATCAGGCTTCACGTCACCCACCACTGGAACAGGCCACTGTCACACATTTAGGCCCAGGCACCCAGGCAGAGGAGAGAGGTCCCGTAACAGAGAATCTGGCCTTATGTCAGCGCAGAATCTGTCTTCATGTCATAGCAGAGAATCAGGCTTCACGTCACCCACCACTGGAACAGGCCACTGTCACACATTTAGACCCAGGCAGAGGAGAGAGGTCCCGTAACAGAGAATCTGGCCTTATGTCAGCGCAGAATCTGTCTTCATGTCATAGCAGAGAATCAGGCTTCACGTCACCCACCACTGGAACAGGCCACTGTCACACATTTAGGCCCAGGCACCCAGGCAGAGGAGAGAGGTCCCGTAACAGAGAATCTGGCCTTATGTCAGCGCAGAATCTGTCTTCATGTCATAGCAGAGAATCAGGCTTCACGTCACCCACCACTGGAACAGGCCACTGTCACACATTTAGGCCCAGGCACCCAGGCAGAGGAGAGAGGTCCCGTAACAGAGAATCTGTCTTCATGTCATAGCAGAGAATCAGGCTTCACGTCACCCACCACTGGAACAGGCCACTGTCACACATTTAGGCCCAGGCACCCAGGCAGAGGAGAGAGGTCCCGTAACAGAGAATCTGGCCTTATGTCAGCGCAGAATCTGTCTTCATGTCATAGCAGAGAATCAGGCTTCACGTCACCCACCACTGGAACAGGACACTGTCACACATTTAGGCCCAGGCACCCAGGCAGAGGAGAGAGGTCCCGTAACAGAGAATCTGGCCTTATGTCAGCGCAGAATCTGTCTTCATGTCATAGCAGAGAATCAGGCTTCACGTCACCCACCACTGGAACAGGCCACTGTCACACATTTAGGCCCCGGCACCCAGACAGAGGAGAGGTTCATTCAACTTTGGGTTGCCCCGCAATATAATGGTAAAATGAAATTAAAAATAGTATTGAATGAGGAAGTGCCCTGGAGTAGAATAACATATTGTTAAGGGGAGGTAGTTAATATCTAATCTGCACAAGGGATGGACAGGTCCTGTGGGATCCATGCCTGGTTCATTTTTATGAACGTCAGCTTGTCCACATTGGCTGTAGACAGGCGGCTGCGTTTGTCTGTAATGACGCCCCCTGCCGTGCTGAATACACGTTCAGACAAAACGCTGGCCGCCGGGCAGGCCAGCACCTTCAAGGCATAAAAGGCTAGCTCTGGCCACGTGGACAATTTGGAGACCCAGAAGTTGAATGGGGCCGAACCATCAGTCAGTACGTGGAGGGGTGTGCACAGGTATTGTTCCACCATGTTAGTGAAATGTTGCCTCCTGCTCACACGTTCCGTATCAGGTGGTGGTGCAGTTAGCTGTGGCGTGGTGACAAAACTTTTCCACATCTCTGCCATGCTAACCCTGCCCTCAGAGGAGCTGGCCGTGACACAGCTGCGTTGGCGACCTCTTGCTCCTCCTCTGCCTTCGCCTTGGGCTTCCACTGGTTCCCCTGTGACATTTGGGAATGCTCTCAGTAGCGCGTCTACCAACGTGCGCTTGTACTCGCGCATCTTCCTATCACACTCCAGTGTAGGAAGTAAGGTGGGCACATTGTCTTTGTACCGGGGATCCAGCAAGGTGGCAACCCAGTAGTCCTCACACGTTAAAATGTGGGCAACTCTGCTGTCGTTGCGCAGGCACTGCAGCATGTAGTCGCTCATGTGTGCCAGGCTGCCCAGAGGTAAGGACAAGCTGTCCTCTGTGGGAGACGTATCGTCATCGTCCTGTGTTTCCCCCCAGCCACGCACCAGTGATGGGCCCGAGCTGCTTTGGGTGCCACCCCGCTGTGAACATGCTTCATCCTCATCCTCCTCCACCTCCTCCTCCTCATCCTCGTCCTCCTCGTCCTCCAGTAGTGGGCCCTGTCTGGCCACATTTGTACCTGGCCTCTGGTGTTGCAAAAAACCTCCCTCTGAGTCACTTCGAAGAGACTGGCCTGAAAGCTCTAAAAATGACCCCTCTTCCTCCTCTTCCTCCTGGGCCACCTCCTCTTCCATCATCGCCCTAAGTGTTTTCTCAAGGAGACTAAGAAGTGGTATTGTAACGCTGATAACGGCGTCATCGCCACTGGCCATGTTGGTGGAGTACTCGAAACAATGCAACAGGGCACACAGGTCTCGCATGGAGGCCCAGTCATTGGTGGTGAAGTGTGTCTGATCCGCAGTGCGACTGACCTGTGCGTGCTGCAGCTGAAACTCCACTATGGCCTGCTGCTGCTCGCACAGTCTGTCCAGCATATGCAAGGTGGAGTTCCACCTGGTGGGTACGTCGCTTATGAGGCGGTGAGCGGGAAGGCCGAAGTTACGCTGTAGCGCAGACAGGCGACCAGCGGCAGGGTGTGAACGCCGGAAGCGCGAACAGACGGCCCGCACTTTATGCAGCAGCTCTGACATGTCGGGGTAGTTGCGAATGAACTTCTGCACCACCAAATTCAGCACATGCGCCAGGCAAGGGATGTGCGTCAAACCGGCTAGTCCCAGAGCTGCAACGAGATTTCGCCCATTATCGCACACCACCAGGCCGGGCTTGAGGCTCACTGGCAGCAACCACTCGTCGGTCTGTTGTTCTATACCCCGCCACAACTCCTGTGCGGTGTGGGGCCTGTCCCCCAAACATATGAGTTTCAGAATGGCCTGCTGACGTTTACCCCGGGCTGTGCTGAAGTTAGTGGTGAAGGTGTGTGGCTGACTGGATGAGCAGGTGGAAGAAGAGGAGGAGGAAGCTGAGTAGGAGGAGGAGGAGACAGGAGGCAAAGAATGTTGCCCTGCGATCCTTGGCGGCGGAAGGACGTGCGCCAAACAGCTCTCCGCCTGGGGCCCAGCCGCCACTACATTTACCCAGTGTGCAGTAAGGGAGATATAGCGTCCCTGGCCGTGCTTACTGGTCCACGTATCTGTGGTTAGGTGGACCTTGCCACAGATGGCGTTGCGCAGTGCACACTTGATTTTATCGGACACTTGTTTGTGCAGGGAAGGCACGGCTCTCTTGGAGAAGTAGTGGTGGCTGGGAACAACATACTGTGGGACAGCAAGTGACATGAGCTGTTTGAAGCTGTGTGTGTCCACCAGCCTAAATGACAGCATTTAATAGGCCAGTAGTTTAGAAATGCTGGCATTCAGGGCCAGGGATCGAGGGTGGCTAGGTGGGAATTTACGCTTTCTCTCAAATGTTTGTGAGATGGAGAGCTGAACGCTGCCGTGTGACATGGTTGAGATGCTTGGTGACGCAGGTGGTGGTGTTGGTGGTACATCCCATGTTTGCTGGGCGGCAGGTGCCAACGTTCCTCCAGAGGCAGAGGAAGAGGCCGAGGCGGTGGCGGCAGCAGCAGAAGAGGCTGAGGCGGCAGCAGCAGAAGAGGTAGCAGGGGAAGCCTGAGTGACTTCCTTGTTTTTAAGGTGTTTACTCCACTGCAGTTCATGCTTTGCATGCAGGTGCCTGGTCATGCAGGTTGTGCTAAGGTTCAGAACGTTAATGCCTCGCTTCAGGCTCTGATGGCACAGCGTGCAAACCACTCGGGTCTTGTCGTCAGCGCATTGTTTGAAGAAGTGCCATGCCAGGGAACTCCTTGAAGCTGCCTTTGGGGTGCTCGGTCCCAGATGGCGGCGGTCAGTAGCAGGCGGAGTCTCTTGGCGGCGGGTGTTCTGATTTTGCCCACTGCTCCCTCTTTTGCTACGCTGTTGGCTCGGTCTCACCACTGCCTCTTCCTCCGAACTGTGAAAGTCAGTGGCACGACCTTCATTCCATGTGGGGTCTAGGACCTCATCGTCCCCTGCATCGTCTTCCACCCAGTCTTGATCACTGACCTCCTTTTCAGTCTGCACACTGCAGAAAGACGCAGCAGTTTGCACCTGTGTTTCGTCATCATCAGAGACGTGCTGAGGTGGTATTCCCATGTCCTCATCATCAGGAAACATATGTGGTTGTGCGTTAGTGCATTCTATCTCTTCCACCCCTGGGGAAGGGCTAGGTGGATGCCCTTGGGAAACCCTGGCAGCAGAGTCTTCAAACAGCATAAGAGACTGCTGCATAACTTGAGGCTAAGACAGTTTCCCTGATATGCATGGGGGTGATGTGACAGACTGATGGGCTTGGTTTTCATGCGCCATCTGTGCGCTTTCTGCAGAAGACTGGGTGGGAGATAATGTGAACGTGCTGGATCCACTGTCGGCCACCCAATTGACTAATGCCCGTACTTGTTTAGGCCTTACCATCCTTAGAACGGCATTGGGCCCCACAAAATATAGCTGTAAATTCTGCTGGCTACAGGGATCTGAGGTAGTTGGTTCACAAGGACGTGTGGCTGTGGCAGAATGGCCACGTCCTCTCCCAGCACCAGAGGGTCCACTAACACCACCACGACCATGTCCACGTCCGCGTCCGCGTCCCTTATTAGATGTTTTCCTCATTGTTTCTGTTCATCACAATTTTGAGAATGGCAAATTTGGGAATAGTTTTTCAACCCAGAACAAAAAGTGTGCTTTTACGGTCACTACAAATAACTTGACCAGCTAAAACAGTACAGATTTGGTTGAATAGAAATGTGAGGCCTGTTTTTTTTTGCGCTGTGTGACAGGTATAGGTTTAATCACAGAATCAGACTTCTATCTGCACGGTAGCGTGTGTCTTAGGTTTTTCTGAATGACACTATCAGCACCTTCAATATAAGATATCCTTTTTGGGATAGATTTCAAGTTGGCCTCATATAGCAGAAACTAGTTATTTTGAGAATGGCAAATTTGGGAATAGTTTTTCAACCCAGAACAAAAAATGTGCTTTTACGGTCACTACAAATAACTTGACCAGCTAAAACAGTACAGATTTGGTTGAATAGAAATGTGAGGCCTGTTTTTTTTTGCGCAGTGTGACAGGTATAAATTTAATCACAGAATCAGACTTCTATCTGCACGGTAGCGTGTGTCTTAGGTTTTTCTGAATGACACTATCAGCACCTTCAATGTAAGATATCCTTTTTGGGATAGATTTAAGTAGGCCTCATATAGCAGAAACTAGTTATTTTGAGAATGGCAAATTTGGGATTAGTTTTTCAACCCAGAACAAAAAGTGTGCTTTTACGGTCACTACAAATAACTTGACCAGCTAAAACAGTACAGATTTGGTTGAATAGAAATGTGAGGCCGTTTTTTTTTGCGCTGTGTGACAGGTATAGGTTTAATCACAGAATCAGACTTCTATCTGCACGGTAGCGTGTGTCTTAGGTTTTTCTGAATGACACTATCAGCACCTTCAATGTCAGATATCATTTTTGGGATAGATTTCAAGTTAGCCTCTAATAGCAGAAACTAGTTATTTTGAGAATGGCAAATTTGGGAATAGTTTTTCAACCCAGAACAAAAAGTGTGCTTTTACGGTCACTACAAATAACTTGACCAGCTAAAACAGTACGGATTTGGTTGAATAGAAATGTGAGGCCTGTTTTTTTTTGCGCTGTGTGACAGGTATAGGTTTAATCACAGAATTAGACTTGTATCTGCACGGTAGCGTGTGTGTTAAGTTTTTCTGAATGACACTATCAGCACCTTCAATGTAAGATATCCTTTTTGGGATAGATTTCAAGTAGGCCTCATATAGCAGAAACTAGTTATTTTGAGAATGGCAAATTTGGGAATAGTTTTTCAACCCAGAACAAAAAGTGTGCTTTTACGGTCACTACAAATAACTTGACCAGCTAAAACAGTACAAATTTAGTTGAATAGAAATGTCAGGTCTATTTTTTAGGCGCTGGGTGACAGGCTCAACTTGCCCCTGATGTAGTATATGGCCAAAAAATAAACACACTATTGATGGTTAAATGCACTTGGGTGACACAGGCTCAGCCTGCAGCTGATGTAGTATATGGCCAAAAAATAACCAGACTGTTGATGGTTAAAGGCACTTCGGTGACACAGGCTCAGCCTGCAGCTGATGTAGGATATATCAAAAAATAACCACACTATTGATGGTTAAATACACTTGGTGATAGCTTGTGCTGGTGCACCACAAGCCACAAAATGGCCGCCGATCACCCCAGAAAAAAGTGATCTAAAAACGCTCTGGGCAGCCTCAAAAAAGTGAGCAAGTCGATATTAGCACTTCAATGATCCACAGCTGCAGATCGATCACAGAATGAAGTCTTTTGGAGGAGTTAATCTGCCTAATCTCGCCCTAACGTCGCAGCAGCAACCTCTCCCTATGCTTGAATCAGCAGAGTGACGTGCAGCGCTACGTGACCCAAGCTTTTATAGAGGCTGGGTCACATGCTGCACTGGCCAATCACAGCCATGCCAATAGTAAGCAAGGCTGTGATGACCTCTTGGGGCAAGTAGTATGACGCTTGTTGATTGGCTGCTTTGCAGCCTTTCAAAAAGCGCCAAGAAAGCGCCGAACACCGAACCCGGACTTTTACGAAAATGTTCGGGTCCGTGTCACGGACACCCCAAAATTCAGTACGAACCCGAACTATACAGTTCGGGTTCGCTCATCCCTACCAATGAGTACCAGGTACATTTGACTTTGGAGCAACATTTCTATTGGCAGAAGTGATTATTTTAATTAACACACAGGTGATATTAACCACTTAAGGACCACAGGTTTATACCCCCTAGTGACCAAGCCCTTTTTTACAAATCGGCACTTCACAACTTTAACGGTTTATTGCTCGGTCATGCAACTTGGCACCCAAATGAATTTTGCCTCCTTTTCTTCTCACAAATACAGCTTTCTTTTAGTGATATTTGATTGCTGCTGACATTTTTCGTTTTTCTGATAGTAATCAAAGTAGACTGCAATTTTCTCAAAAAAAGTGTATTTTTAACTTTTTATGGTAAAATTGTTCAAATATAATTACATTTCTATACAAGTTTGAGTCAAAATTTATTGTGCTACATGTCTTTGATAAAAAAAAATCCAATAAGTGTATATTTATTGGTTTGCACAAAAGTTATAGCGTTTACAAACTATGGTACAAAAATGTGAATTTCCGCATTTTGAAGCAGCTCTGACTTTCTGAGCACCTATCATGTTTCTTGAGGTGCTAGAATGCCAGGATAGTATAAATACCCCCCCCCCCCCCCAAATGACCCCATTTTAGAAAGAAGACACCCCAAAGTATTCGCGGAGAGGCATGGTGAGTTTATGTATGATTTAATATTTTTTTCACAAGTTAGCGGAAAATGACACTTTCTGAGAAAAAAATTAAAATAATAAAGTTTCCATTTCTGCTAACCTCTGCCAAAAAAAATTAAAAATCTCCCACGGACTCACTATGCCCCTCAGTGAATACCTTGGGGTGTCCACTTTCCGAAATGGGTTCATTTGTGGAGTGTGTTTACTGTTCTGGCATTTTGGGCGGGGCTAAATTTTGAGCAACCCTGTAAAGCCTAACGGTACTCGTTGAACTTTCGGCCCCTTTACGCACCTAGGCTGCAAAAAAGTGTCACAGATTTGGTATCGCCGTACTCAGAAGAAGTAGGGCAATGTGTTTTGGAGTGTATTTTTACATATACCCATGCTGGGTGAGAGAAATATCTCTGTAAATTGACAACTTTGTATAAAACAAATTAAAAAGTTGTCTTTTACAGAGATATTTCTCACACACAGTATGGGTATATGTAAAAATACATCCCAAAACACATTGCCCTACTTCTTCTGAGTACGGCGATACCACATATGTGACACTTTTTTGCAGGCTAGGTGCACAAAGGGGCCCAAATTCCAATGAGTACCTTTAGGATTTCACAGGGCATTTTTACGCATTTGGATTCCGTGAGGGGTATGGTGAGTTCATGTAAGATTTTATTTTTTGTCACAAGTTAGTGGAATATGAGACTTTGTAAGAAAAAAAAAAAAAAAAAACAATTTCCGCTAACTTGGGGCAAAAAAAAAATCTTTGAACTCGCCATGCCCCTCAAAAGTGTTCTTTATAGCGCCGCAGCGATTTTACGGTGTTTTTGCAGTGATCAGAAAAAAATTATATTTCTGTCACTGCGGTGGGGCGGACTGAACGCAAGTGTGCGCACAAGATCAGGCCTGATCGGGCGAACACTGCGTTTTTTGTAGAGCCTAAGGTGACCCTAATGTACTGATATAGATCTGATTGCGATCAGTCTTGATCACTTACAGATACTATATAGTACTAGTGCTGATTAGCGACAGCGATGACGCTAATCAGCGACTAATCATTGACTGTGGTGCGGTGGGCTAGGCGCTAACTACCTAACAAGTAGCTAACTAACTGGCGGTGATAAGGGACCCTTAGGCCCCATTCACACGTTCGCAATTCTGTTCCGCATTTTGCGGAACAGAATTGCGGACCCATTCATTTCTATGGGGACAGACTTTGTCCCACTTGGATCCGGAATTGCGGATCTGCACTTCCGGGTCCGCACTTCCGTTCCGCAAAAATATAGAACATGTCCTATTCTTGTCCGCAATTGCGGACAAGAAAAGGCATTTTCTATATGGTTCTGGCAATGTGCGGATCCGCAAAATGCGGAAAGCACATTGCAGGTGTCCATGTTTTTGCGGATCCGTGGATCTGCAAAACACATACGGACGTCTGAATGGAGCCTTACAGGGGGGTGATCAATGACAGGGGGGTAATCAGGGAGTCTATATGGGGTGATCAGGGGTTAATAAGGGGTTAATAAGTGACAGGGTGTGTGTGTGTAGTGTAGTGTGGTGCTTGGTGCTACTTACAGAGCTGCCTGTGTCCTCTGGTGGTCGATCCAAGCAAAAGGGACCACCAGAGGACCAGGTAGCAGGTATATCAGACGCTGTTAACAAAACAGCGTCTAATATACCTTTCTGATGCGATTTTTTTGACATCTACAGCCTGCCAGCGAATGATCAGTGCTGGAAGGCTGTAGATAAACTTGTGAACTGCGCGATCCTGTGAACGCGCGCTCCTGTGAGCGCGTTCACAGGAAATCTCAGGTCTCACGAGATGATGCCAATAGGCGTCGCTGAGCCCTGAGAGCACTGCCGTCTGGACGCCTATCGGCGTTACGTGTGCGGCAAGCGGTTAAGTAGTATGTTTTGCTTATTGGCTATATCATGTCACATGGGAGGCTTAGTAGGGTATTTATGTGTTTAACGAATTTTGTACTAGTATACTTGAGAAAGGCTGCTGTGTTGCCGAAACGTCGTGTATTTGTGTGTGCACTCTTGGTCCCCAATAAAAGTCACACTGGATATGCTGCTGTGAAATCTTCTGTTATCTACTACAAGTATCTTGTCATGCCCTTCGGTCTAGGCAACGCTCCTGCGGTATTCCAAGAGATAGTTAATGATGTCTTCCGGGATCTGCTCTATACCTGTGTGATCGTGTATCTGAATGATATATTGGTTTTCTCTCCAGATTTGATCACTCACTGGAGGCATGTACAGCTAGTGTTACAGCACCTGAGGGAAAATATGCTCTATGCCAAACTCGAGAAATGTACCTTAGAAAAATCTACAGTACCGTTTCTCGGATACATCATCTCAGATGCTGGATTACAGATGGATCCTGAAAAACTGAATGCGGTAAAGAACTGGCCTCGCCCACAGGGTCTTCGTGCTACACAGCGCATCCTAGGATTCGCCAACTTCTATCGGCAGTTTATTCCGAACTTTTCATCCCTAACGTCTCCGATCTCCGCTCTTACTAAGAAAAGCTTGAATTCTAAAGACTGGCCTCCTGAGGCAGAGGCCGCTTTCATCCAATTAAAGAGCTCCTTTGCATCTGCACCTATTCTGTGACATCCTGATGTTTCTTGCCGTGGACGCCTCCTCCATAGGAGCCGGTGTGGTTTTACTAAAAAAAGAATTCCAAGGGCAAGATGTTCACTTGTGGATTCTTCTCCAAGCTCTTCTCTCCCGCTGAAAAGAATTACTGTATAGGAGACTGGGAGCTTCTGGCCATAAAACTCACCTTGGAGGAGTGTCGTTATCTATTGGAGGGAGCCCAGCATCCGATAATAATTTTCACTGACCATAAGAATCTTATATACCTACAGACAGTTCAGCATCTGAACCCTCGCCAAGCCAGGTGGGCACTCTTCTTCTCTCGTTTTGATTTTGAGTTACACTTCCGCCCGACTGAGAAGAACATCAAGGCGGATGCTCTGTCCCGATCTTTTGACTTTTCTGACCAGCAGGAGGAGCCTCAATACATGATAGATCCTGATCGCTTAATCACGTGGCTCCTGTCCTGGTAAGAGACATTCCTCCCGGGAGAAAATTTGTACCTTCTGCCAAAAGGAAGCGTATCCTGTCGTGGGGGCACAACTCTAAACTGGCTGGTCATCCTGGGATCACACTACTGGTGGCCCACATTGTCCAAAGACATGCGTGACTATGTTTCCGCTTGCACCGTCTGTGCTCAAAATAAAATCTCCAGGAGCAAACTCCCAGTCATGTTGTTACCCCTACCTGTTCCTGATGTTCCATGGCAACACATTGCCATGGATTTTATTACTGATCTGCCTTCTTCAGCTGAATGTAATGTGATTTGGGTGGTTGTGAACCGCTTCTCCAAGATGGTGCACTTCATTCCATTGACTGGATTGCCCTCGGCTGCGGAACTTGCTAAGCTGTTTGTAAAACATATATTTCATCTACATGGTCTACCTCAGCATATTGTTTCCTATCAGGGAGTCCAGTTTACTTCCAAGCTCTGGAGAGCCCTCTCTCGTCTACTAGAAATTGACCTAGACTTCTCTTCCGGTTACCACCCCCAAACCAACAAGCAAGTAGAGCGAGTCAATCAAATTTTGGAGAACTATCTTCGACACATCTCTGAGCAACACGGCGACTGGGTACCTCTGCTACCTTGGGCAGAGTTCTCTTATAATAACCACACTAGTGAATCTACTGGCTCCTCCCCATTCTTTGTCGTCTATGGTCAACATCATCGTACTCCTTTTCCTGTTCCTGCATCCTCAGGGGTACTAGCTGCAGATTCTTTCTTCAAAGGTTTTTTGAAGATTTGGAGTGACACCAAGGTCTGCATCGACAAAGCAGTGTCCCGTATGAAGACAGATGCGGACAAGAAAAGAAGGAAACCACCTCAGTTTTCGTCTGGGGAGAAGGTATAGCTTTCCTCCAAGAACATCCGGTTAAGAGTCCCCAGTTTTAAGTTTGCTCCTAGATTCCTTGGACCCTTTGAAGTGTTGAAGAGGATCAACAAGGTGACATACAAGTTACGTCTGCCTCCCCCTCGACGCATTCCCAATGCCTTCCACGTTTCCTTATTGAAACCAGTAGTCCTTAACCGCTTTTCTACGACTCATTCTACTCCCACTCCGGCATCTGAGAATGCTGAAACTTTTATATATATATATATATATATATATATATATATATATATACACTGCTCAAAAAAATAAAGGGAACACTTAAACAACACAATGTAACTCCAAGTCAATCACACTTCTGTGAAATCAAATTGTCCACTTAGGAAGCAACACTGAGTGACAATCAATTTCACATGCTTTTGTGCAAATGGGATAGACAACAGGTGGAAATTATAGGCAATTAGCAAGACACCCCCAATAAAGGAGTGGTTCTGCAGGTGGTGACACCAGACCACTTCTCAGTTCCTATGCTTCCTAGCTGATGTTTTGGTCACTTTTGAATGCTGGCGGTGCTTTCACTCTAGTGGTAGCATGAGACGGAGTCTACAACCCACACAAGGTTTGCTGTGTCTATCAGCGTAGTGTCCAGAGCATGGAGGCGCTACCTGGAGACAGGCCAGTACATCAGGTGACGTGGAGGAGGCCGTAGGAGGGCAACAACCCAGAATCAGGACCGCTACCTCCGCCTTTGTGCAAGGAGGAACAGGAGGAGCACTGCCAGAGCCCTGCAAAATGACCTCCAGCAGGCCACAAATGTGCATGTGTCTGCTCAAACGGTCAGAAACAGACTCCATGAGGGTGATATGAGGGCCCGACGTCTACAGGTGGGGGTTGTGATTACAGCCCAACACCGTGCAGGACGTTTGGCATTTGCCAGAGAACACCAAGATTGGCAAATTCGCCACTGGCGCCCTGTGCTCTTCACAGATGAAAGCAGGTTCACACTGAGCACATGTGACAGACGTGACAGAGTCTGGAGACGCCGTGGAGAACGTTCTGCTGCCTGCAACATCTTCCAGCATGACCGGTTTGGCATTGGGTCAGTAATGGTGTGGGGTGGCATTTCTTTGGAGGGCCGCACAGCCCTCCATGTGCTCGCCAGAGGTAGCCTGACTGCCATTAGGTACCGAGATGAGATCCTCAGACCCCTTGTGAGACCATATGCTGGTGCGGTTGGCCCTGGGTTCCTCCTAATGCAAGACAATGCTAGACCTCATGTGGCTGGAGTGTGTCAGCAGTTCCTGCAAGACGAAGGCACTGATGCTATGGACTGGCCCGCCCATTCCCCAGACCTGAATCCAATTGAGCACATCTGGGACATCATGTCTCGCTCTATCCACCAACGTCACGTTGCACCACAGACTGTCCAGGAGTTGGCAGATGCTTTAGTCCAGGTCTGGGAGGAGATCCCTCAGGAGACCGTCCGCCACCTCATCAGGAGCATGCACAGGCGTTGTAGGGAGGTCATACAGGCACGTGGAGGCCACACACACTACTGAGCCTCATTTTGACTTGTTTTAAGGACATTACATCAAAGTTTGATCAGCATGTAGTGTGTTTTTCCACTTTAATTTTGAGTGTGACTCCAAATCCAGACCTCCATGGGTTGAAAAATTTGATTTCCATTTTTTTATTTTTGTGTGATTTTGTTGTCAGCACATTCAACTATGTAAAGAACAAAGTATTTCAGAAGATAAGCTGCACTACCTGAGCCACTTGTGTGGGTTGTAGACTCCATCTCATGCTACCACTAGAGTGAAAGCACCAGCAGCATTCAAAAGTGACCAAAACATCAGCCAGGAGGCATAGGAACTGAGAAGTGGTCAGGTCACCACCTGCAGAACCACTCCTTTATTGGGGGTGTCTTGCTAATTGCCTATAATTTCCACCTGTTGTCTATCCCATTTGCACAACAGCATGTGAAATTGATTGTCACTCAGTGTTGCTTCCTAAGTGGACAGTTTGATTTCACAGAAGTGTGATTGACTTGGCGTTACATTGTGTTGTTTAAGTGTTCCCTTTATTTTTTTGAGCAGTGTATATATATATATATATATATCAAACGAATGATGAGGCAGCACTTCCAGCATAGAGTGAACGGGCGAGGACCCCAAACTTTATTCAAGCGACGTTTCGGCCTGCTCAATGAGGCCTTTATCAAGCTACATAACAGTGCATAAGACAAGGTATATATACCCACAATTCAATACAAATCAATTACAATCAGTGGTTAGGCGTGTCTACAATCTAGTCACATGATCATTAACCATATCATCACATGGCATAAGTGCATAATAAACATTATAAACCTACTCATATTAGGAGCATACAAAAGTTACATAAGTGATCTGAATAATACTATCAAGTAGGGGTGCACCGAAATTCCGGCAGCCGAAAATATCGGCCGAAAATGTACCTAATCCATTTCGGCCGATATTGTTACATATCGGCCAAAAATATGGGGTGTGGGATTTGTCACCCACCAAGTAGCTCACCATCTGCGGGCGGGCGCCGGGCGGGCGGTTTACTTTAAGTCACTGCATCTTTATTTTACCTTACAATCGTGACGCTCCAGTAACAACTCTGCAGGCCGAGCGGAGGGCGGCGTAACGTCACTTACTCACGTGACGCGCCTGCTCCGCCTCCTTCATTCATAAAGTGGGCGGAGCAGGTGCGTCACGTGAGTAAGTGACGTTACGCCGCCCTCCGCTCTGCCTGCAGAGTTGTTACTGGAGCGTCACGATTGTAAGGTAAAATAAAGATGCAGTGAGTGATTAGTCTGCTGTGAGCAGCAGGGCCGGGGCTGTTATGAGTAGGGGGATCGGTCTATGGCACTGCTATGGGGAGGGGGGATCTGTGCACTGTTATGCCCATAACAGTGCACATATCCCCCCCTCCATAACAGCGCCACCCACAGATCCCCCTCTCCATAACAGCGCCACCCACAGATCCCCCTCTCCATAACAGAGCCACCCACAGATCCCCCTCTCCATATATAATATGATTTATTAAATTCATGAAAAATAATTATTAATAAAATCATTTAAAAAAAAGTATTTTAAAAGTATTTGGGCAAAAAGGCAGTTTCGGTTTCGGTTTCGGCTTTCGGTCAAGGGCATCCTGAATTTTCGGTTTTGGTTTCGGACCAGAATTTTCATTTCGGTGCACCCCTACTATCAAGAGTAATTCATAAAGAAATAAATACATTTCTGTGCCTCCATTACAATTAAATAGACTATATATCTATTTAGTATGTGATTCCACATAGTGAACACTGTGCAAGAAGTGTTACGGCTGTACCTTATCACATATTAAAAACAACAGGACGGAGCTCACCACACATGGACACTTAGAACCGGCCGGCATTGGCGTCCCCTCGTTGGCGGTGCGCATGCGCCGAGTCAGACGCCTCTGGCCACGCCCCCGACGCTGCCGCGCACCCACGTGATGGCTCCATGGACCGCAGCGTCATCCATTGGAACGCACCGTAGGAGCAACAGCTGCGAGGGGAGGGAGGCCAGGGCATGTGACTCAGCGTCAGACGCATTGCACACGGGGGCGTGCTCAGTAACCATAGCGATGTAAACAGTGTAGAGACATGCGGATGATCGCACTGACGCCAGGGAGCATACATGTGCACACAATCAAAATAACAGCGTACCTCTGGGTGTATGGAACCGGCCCAAAGGAGAGGCATTCAAAACTATGCTAATACGCACAGAGCGATAGCTTAATCCACAATGGCCACCACCATTACACCCTGATTGTGTGTGGTTACAATGGGACACACCTCCCATCTACCTACACCTATAGCAATGATGCGTGTATAACTCCCCCAGCTCTCAAGTGTGTGGCAAGTGGAATAACACACATCATCCATATAGATTAAACCACTGTCATAAATCCATAGACACAGTGTGCATCATGCTACCAATCCAGGTCATCAGTCGCAGTCCTGCAAGTCTCCACACAATGGTCACTTTCACGTTCATGTATTCAAGTGCCGAAGCACTTTGTTGAGGCTGGGCACGGAGAGAAGGACCTCAAATTTAGGGTGATAGATCACATTCCCCCACTCAAACGGGGAGGTAACAGGGAAAGACTACTTAAACAACGTGAGATCATGTGGATACACAGGTTACATACATTGAAGCCTGATGGCCTCAATGCGGAATGTAGATGGGAATTATGTGGGTGATAGATGTGTGCAGCGCTGACCATCGTGGGGGTCCTTGACCATTTAGTCTGGTGTACGAGACATGTAACAGTGCTAACGTTCTTGAGAATACAACTAATGTATATTGATACTTATCTTATTTATTCTAGATGACTTTGGATGAGCTTGATGAACCTTTGTCTATGTACTGGATAGAGCCGCCCTATGACCTTGAATACATGAACGTGAAAGTGACCATTGTGTGGAGACTTGCAGGACTGCGACTGATGACCTGGATTGGTAGCATGATGCACACTGTGTCTATGGATTTATGACAGTGGTTTAATCCATATGGATGATGTGTGTTATTCCACTTGCCACACACTTGAGAGCTGGGGGAGTTATACACGCATCATTGCTATAGGTGTAGGTAGATGGGAGGTGTGTCCCATTGTAACCACACACAATCAGGGTGTAATGGTGGTGGCCATTGTGGATTAAGCTATCGCTCTGTGCGTATTAGCATAGTTTTGAATGCCTCTCCTTTGGGCCGGTTCCATACACCCAGAGGTGCGCTGTTATTTTGATCGTGTGCACATGTATGCTCCCTGGCGTCAGTGCGATCGTCCGCATGTCTCTACACTGTTTACATCGCTATGGTTACTGAGCACGCCCCCGTGTGCAATGCGTCTGACGCTGAGTCACATGCCCTGGCCTCCCTCCCCTCGCAGCTGTTGCTCCTACGGTGCGTTCCAATGGATGACGCTGCGGTCCATGGAGCCATCACGTGGGTGCGCGGCGGCGTCGGGGGCGTGGCCAGAGGCGTCTGACTCGGCGCATGCGCAACGCCAACGTTTTACACTTTATTTTACACTTTGTGTCCCCCATAAGGTCATACAAGACCTCTGGGGACATTTAACTTCATTTTTATTTTTTACTACTGATTTCTCATTTAACTGGGGCTGAAATAGTAGCCCCAGTTACATGGGAAATACACCTCCCAGAGAGTCTGTACAGCATAATACAGTGCTGTACAGCCTCAGTGCAGGGCTGATCGTGGTCCATGGAAGACAGCATAGCCGTCTGCGGCATAGAGCTTCATGATCTGTATACACAGCACTCATTGAGCGCTTTTGGCATAGTATTTCACGTCATAGATATTTAAACTGCTACCCTATGTATTGTTAGACTCACAAGTATGCTATTTTTCTAAACCCCCCAAAAATATTAAACTGTCTGGAGATGCACTGACACAGATTTTGGACTAGTATTTTAAGTTATTTGTTACAACTGTAGGTAGGGACAGACAAGGACAGTGAACTCTAAGGCCAGAAACCATCCCGCTTTCCCTACCTACTTGCAGTACGAGCCCTAGGTAGCTAGACCACAACTGATCGATGGTCACTAGTGTTAGGCGAGCATGCTTGGCCAAACACTAATTTTACAAATTTTGCTTGGCACATCAGTGTTCGGCTGAATGCCGCGTGTGCTCGAGCACGATGGTCAAGTCTCTTCCTCACACTTTGTTGGCTGCTACGCAGCCAATAAATGTGCAGGTAAGTACTGCCATTCACTGTAATGCCGAAGTCATGTTGGCTACTGGCATTACAGTGATCGGCTGGTCGGAACGCATCATCGGATGCTATAGCACCAGATGACACGTGTTTGGCTTAGTCTTAGTCAGGGAGAGCTGGAGAGCAGAAGGGAGAAATAGTGTACGGAGTGAAATAGGAATATTTTAGCTTTTATACTTACTATAGACCCAAAAATCCTTTTTAGGACTATTGTTGTGTGTGGCAGCAATATATATTTTTAGCGCAACCTGCGCTAAATAGCTTGCAATTGTTTGGCCGCTGCAGACAGCGACATTATCTGCGCTACATCTCCTGTCTAACGTGTGCGCAGCCAAAAAATATCTGTGACATCCAGTGTACTTTTTCTGTAGACGGTGTCTGCTGCGGACAGTTACATTACCTGCGCTACATCTCCTGTATAACGTTTGCCTATCCGAAATATCAGTGCCATTCAGTCAAATTTTTTTGCTGCTGGTGGCAGTGACATTACCTGCGCTAAATCTCCAGTATAACGTTAGAGCATCCGAAAGATCAGTCACATTCAGTGTAATTTTCTTTGCCGCTGGTGACAGCGACATTATCTGCGCTACATCTCCTGTGTAACGTGTGTGCAGCCTAAAAATATCTGTGACATCCAGTGTACTTTTTCTGTAGACGGTGTCCGCTGCGGATAGTTATATTACCTGCGCTACATCTCCTGTATAACGTTTGCATATCCGAAATATCAGTGACATTCAGTCAAATATTTTTGCTGCTGGTGGCAGTGACATTACCTGCGCTATATCTCCTGTATAACGTTTGTGCATCCTAAATATCAGTGACATTAATTCAGTGTAATTTTTTATTAGCCGCTGGGGACAGCGACTTTACTTGCGCTATACCTCCTGTTTAACATGTGCGCATCCTAAATATCAGTGACATTAATTCAGTGTCATTTTTTATTAGGCGGTGGTGACAGCGACATTACTTGCGCTATACCTCCTGTTTAACTTGTGCGCATCCTAAGTATCAGTGATATTCATTCAGTGTAATTTTTATTAGGTGGTGGTGACTGAAAGGATTTGGACTTTTCTGGACCTCTACGACAACCTTAATTTAAGACACTGAGGTCAGGAGAGATGTTTTTCAGTTGGCAATAACAGACACACACAGGTATCACTGAGAAATACTCTAACTTTATTGTACTATCGCTTGGCCTTATATAGGCAGTAGAAAAGTTTGCATAACAACAGCGTTAAACTAGGGATGAGCGAACCCGAACTGTATAGTTCGGGTTCGTACCGAATTTTGGGGTGTCCGTGACACGAACCCGAACCTGGACATTTTCGTAAAAGTCTGGGTTCGGGTTCGGTGTTCGGCGCTTTCTTGGCGCTTTTTGAAAGGCTGCAAAGCAGCCAATCAACAAGCATCATACTACTTGCCCCAAGAGGCCATCACAGCCATGCCTACTATTGGCATGGCTGTAATTGGCCAGTGCAGCATGTGACCCAGCCTCTATATAAGCTTGGGTCACGTAGCGCTGCACATAACTCTGCTGATACAAGCGTAGGGAGAGGTTGCAGCTGCGACGTTAGGGCGAGATTAGGCAGATTAACTCCTCCAAAAGACTTCATTCAGTGATCGATCTACAGCTGTGGATCATTGAAGTGCTGATATTCAATTGCTCACTGTTTTTAGGCTTCCCAGAGCGTTTTTATATCACTTTTTTCTGGGGTGATCGGCGGCCATTTTGTGGCTTGTGGTGCGCCAGCACAAGCTACCACCAAGTACATTTAACCATCAATAGTGTGGTTATTTTTTGGCCATATACTACATCAGGGGCAAGCTGAGCTTGTGTCACCCAAGTGCATTTAACCATCAATAGTGTGGTTATTTTTTGCTATATCCTACATCAGGGTCAAGCTTTCATCAAGTGCATTTAACCATCAATAGTGTGGTTATTTTTTGGACATATACTACATCAGGGGCAAGTTGAGCCTGTCACCCAGCGCCTAAAAAATAGGCCTCACATTTATATTAATCCAAATCTGTACTGTTTTAGCTGGTCAAGTTATTGTTTGTGACCGTCAAAGCACAGTTTTTGTTCTGGTTGAAAAACAATTCCCAAATTTGCAATTCTCAAAATTAGTGGTTTCTGCTGTATCAGGCCTACTTTAAATCTATCCCTAAAAGGGTATATTAGATTCAAGGTGCTGATAGGGTCATTCTCAAAAACTTAACAAACACGCTACAGTGCAGATCCAAGTCTAATTCTGTGATTAAACGTATACCTGTCACCCAGCGCCTAAAAAATAGGCCTCACATTTTTATTCATCCAAATCTGTACTGTTTTAGCTGGTCAAGTTATTGTTTGTGACCGTCAAAGCACAGTTTTTGTTCTGGTTGAAAAACAATTCCCAAATTTGCAATTCTCAAAATTAGTGGTTTCTGCTGTATCAGGCCTACTTTAAATCTATCCCTAAAAGGGTATATTAGATTCAAGGTGCTGATAGGGTCATTCTCAAAAACTTAACAAACACGCTACAGTGCAGATCCAAGTCTAATTCTGTGATTAAACGTATACCTGTCACCCAGCGCCTAAAAAATAGGCCTCACATTTTTATTCATCCAAATCTGTACTGTTTTAGCTGGTCAAGTTATTGTTTGTGACCGTCAAAGCACAGTTTTTGTTCTGGTTGAAAAACAATTCCCAAATTTGCAATTCTCAAAATTAGTGGTTTCTGCTGTATCAGGCCTACTTTAAATCTATCCCTAAAAGGGTATATTAGATTCAAGGTGCTGATAGGGTCATTCTCAAAAACTTAACACACACACTACAGTGCAGATCCAAGTCTAATTCTGTGAATAAACGTATACCTGTCACCCAGCGCCTAAAAAATATGCCTCACATTTATATTCAGCTAAATCTGTCATTACTGGTGTGCCTGTATTAGTGTAATACGGTACCTAAATAGATAGCCAGATAGTGTTAGGTGTCGGTAAAAAAAGGCCTGAATTTTAATTCAATACATTGGCCCGAATAATATTTTTCTTATTGTGGTGAACGGTAACAATGAGGAAAACATCTAGTAAGGGACGCAGACGAGGACGTGGACATGGTCGTGGTGGTGTTAGTGGACCCTCTGGTGCTGGGAGAGGACGTGGCCGTTCTGCCACAGCCACACGTCCTAGTGTACCAACTACCTCAGGTCCCAGTAGCCGCCAGAATTTACAGGGATATTTGGTGGAACCCAATGCCGTTCTAAGGATGGTAAGGCCTGAGCAGGTACAGGCATTAGTCAATTGGGTGGCCGACAGTGCATCCAGCACGTTCACATTATCTCCCACCCAGTCTTCTGCAGAAAGCGCACAGATGGCGCATGAAAACCAAGCCCATAAGTCTGTCACATCACCCCCATGCATATCAGGGAAACTGTCTGAGCCTCAAGTTATGCAGCAGTCTCTTATGCTGTTTGAAGACTCTGCTGGCAGGGTTTCCCAAGGGCATCCACCTAGCCCTTCCCCAGGGGTGGAAGAGATAGATTGCACTAACGCACAACCACTTATGTTTCTTGATGGTGAGGACATGGGAATACCACCTCAGCACGTCTCTGATGATGACGAAACACAGGTGCCAACTGCTGCGTCTTTCTGCAGTGTGCAGACTGAACAGGAGGTCAGGGATCAAGACTGGGTGGAAGACGATGCAGGGGACGATGAGGTCCTAGACCCCACATGGAATGAATGTCGTGCCACTGACTTTCACAGTTTGGAGGAAGAGGCAGTGGTGAGACCGAGCCAACAGCGTAGCAAAAGAGGGAGCAGTGGGCAAAATCAGAACACCCGCCGCCAAGAGACTCCGCCTGCTACTGACCGCCGCCATCTGGGACCGAGCACCCCAAAGGCAGCTTCAAGGAGATCCCTGGCATGGCACTTCTTTAAACAATGTGCTGACGACAAGACCCGAGTGGTTTGCACGCTGTGCCATCAGAGCCTGAAGCGAGGCATTATTGTTCTGAACCTTAGAACAACCTGCATGACCAGGCACCTGCATGAACTGCAGTGGAGTAAACACCTAAAAACAAAGAAGTCACTCAGGCTCCCCCTGCTACCTCTTCTGCTGCTGCCGCCTCGGCCTCTTCTGCTGCTGCCGCCGCCTCGGCCTCTTCCTCCGCCTCTGGAGGAACGTTGGCTTCTTCCGCCCAGCAAACATGGGATGTACCACCAACACCACCACCTGCGTCACCAAGCATCTCAACCATGTCACACGGCAGCGTTCAGCTCTCCATCTCACAAACATTTGAGAGAAAGCGTAAATTCCCACCTAGCCACCCTCGATCCCTGGCCCTGAATGCCAGCATTTCTAAACTACTGGCCTATGAAATGCTGTCATTTAGGCTGGTGGACACAGACAGCTTCAAACAGCTCATGTCGCTTGCTGTCCCACAGTATGTTGTTCCCAGCCGCCACTACTTCTCCAAGAGAGCCGTGCCTTCCCTGCACAACCAAGTGTCCGATAAAATCAAGTGTGCACTGCGCAACGCCATCTGTGGCAAGGTCCACCTAACCACAGATACCTGGACCAGTAAGCACGGCTAGGGACGCTATATCTCCCTAACTGCACACTGGGTAAATGTAGTGGCGGCTGGGCCCCAGGCGGAGAGCTGTTTGGCGCACGTCCTTCCACCGCCAAGGATCGCAGGGCAACATTCTTTGCCTCCTGTCTCCTCCTCCTCCTACTCAGCTTCCTCCTCCTCTTCTTCCACCTGCTCATCCAGTCAGCCACACACCTTCACCACCAACTTCAGCACAGCCCGGGGTAAACGTCAGCAGGCCGTTCTGAAACTCATATGTTTGGGGGACAGGCCCCACACCGCACAGGAGTTGTGGCGGGGTATAGAACAACAGACCGACGAGTGGTTGCTGCCGGTGAGCCTCAAGCCCGGCCTGGTGGTGTGCGATAATGGGCGAAATCTCGTTGCAGCTCTGGGACTAGCCGGTTTGAAGCACATCCCTTGCCTGGCGGATGTGCTGAATTTGGTGGTGCAGAAGTTCATTCGCAACTACCCCAACATGTCAGAGCTGCTGCATAAAGTGCGGGCCGTCTGTTCGCGCTTCCGGCGTTCACACCCTGCTGCTGCACGCCTGTCTGCGCTACAGCGTAACTTCGGCCTTCCCGCTCACCGCCTCATATGCGACGTGCCCACCAGGTGGAACTCCACCTTGCACATGCTGGACAGACTGTGCGAGCAGCAGCAGGCCATAGTGGAGTTTCAGCTGCTGCACGCACGGGTCAGTCGCACTGCGGAACAGCACCACTTCACCACCAATGACTGGGCCTCCATGCGAGACCTGTGTGCCCTGTTGCGCTGTTTTGAGTATTCCACCAACATGGCCAGTGGCGATGACGCCGTTATCAGCGTTACAATACCACTTCTATGTCTCCTTGAGAAAACACTTAGGGCGATGATGGAAGAGGAGGTGGCCCAGGAGGAAGAGGGGTCATTTTTAGCACTTTCAGGCCAGTCTCTTCGAAGTGACTCAGAGGGAGGTTTTTTGCAACACCAGAGGCCAGGTACAAATGTGGCCAGACAGGGCCCACTACTGGAGGACGAGGAGGACGAGGATGAGGAGGAGGTGGAGGAGGATGAGGATGAAGCATGTTCACAGCGGGGTGGCACCCAAAGCAGCTCGGGCCCATCACTGGTGCGTGGCTGGGGGGAAACACAGGACGATGACGATACGCCTCCCACAGAGGACAGCTTGTCCTTACCTCTGGGCAGCCTGGTACACATGAGCGACTACATGCTGCAGTGCCTGCGCAACGACAGCAGAGTTGCCCACATTTTAACGTGTGCGGACAACTGGGTTGCCACCCTGCTGGATCCCCGGTACAAAGACAATGTACCCACCTTGCTTCCTACACTGGAGCGTGATAGGAAGATGCGCGAGTACAAGCGCACGTTGGTAGACGCGCTACTGAGAGCATTCCCAAATGTCACAGTGGAACCAGTGGAAGCCCAAGGCGAAGGCAGAGGAGGAGCAAGAGGTCGCCAACGCAGCTGTGTCACGGCCAGCTCCTCTGAGGGCAGGGTTAGCATGGCAGAGATGTGGAAAAGTTTTGTCACCACGCCACAGCTAACTGCACCACCACCTGATACGGAACGTGTTAGCAGGAGGCAACATTTCACTAACATGGTGGAACAGTACCTGTGCACACCCGTCCACGTACTGACTGATGGTTCGGCCCCATTCAACTTCTGGGTCTCCAAATTGTCCACATGGCCAGAGCTAGCCTTTTATGCCTTGTAGGTCCTGGCCTACCCGGCGGCCAGCATTTTGTCTGAACGTGTATTCAGCACGGCAGGGGGCGTCATTACAGACGAACGCAGCCGCCTGTCTACAGCCAATGTGGACAAGCTGACTTTCATAAAAATGAACCAGGCATGGATCCCACAGGACCTGTCCATCCCTTGTGCAGATTAGACATTAACTACCTCCCCTTAACAATATATTATTGTACTCCAGGGCACTTCCTCATTCAATCCTATTTTCATTTTACCATTATATTGCGGGGCAACCCAAAGTTGAATGAACCTCTCCTCTGTCTGGGTGCCGGGGCCTAAATGTGTGACAGTGGCCTGTTCCTGTGGTGGGTGACGTGAAGCCTGATTCTCTGCTATGACATGAAGACTGATTCTGTGCTGACATGAAGCCTGAATCTCTGTTATGGGACCTCTCTCCTCTGCCTAGGTGCCTGGGCCTAAATGTGTGACAGTGGCCTGTTCCAGGAGTGGGTGACGTGAAGCCTGATTCTCTGCTATGACATGAAGACTGATTCTGTGCTGACATGAAGCCTGAATCTCTGTTATGGGACCTCTCTCCTCTGCCTGGGTGCCTGGGCCTAAATATGTGACAGTGGCCTGTTCCAGTGGTGGGTGACGTGAAGCCTGATTCTCTGCTATGACATGAAGACTGATTCTGTGCTGACATGAAGCCTGAATCTCTGTTATGGGACCTCTCTCCTCTGCCTGGGTGCCTGGGCCTAAATATGTGACAGTGGCCTGTTCCAGTGGTGGGTGACGTGAAGCCTGATTCTCTGCTATGACATGAAGACTGATTCTGTGCTGACATGAAGCCTGAATCTGTTACGGGACCTCTCTCCTCTCTCTGGGTGCCGGGGCCTAAATATGTGACAGTGGCCTGTTCCTGTGGTGGGTGACGTGAAGCCTGATTCTCTGCTATGACATGAAGACTGATTCTGTGCTGACATGAAGCCTGAATCTCTGTTATGGGACCTCTCTCCTCTGCCTCGGTGCCTGGGCCTAAATATGTGACAGTGGCCTGTTCCAGTGGTGGGTGACGTGAAGCCTGATTCTCTGCTATGACATGAAGACTGATTCTGTGCTGACATGAAGCCTGAATCTCTGTTATGGGACCTCTCTCCTCTGCCTGGGTGCCTGGACCTAAATATGTGACAGTGGCCTGTTCCAGTGGTGGGTGACGTGAAGCCTGATTCTCTGCTATGACATGAAGACTGATTCTGTGCTGACATGAAGCCTGAATCTCTGTTATGGGACCTCTCTCCTCTGCCTGGGTGCCTGGGCCTAAATGTGTGACAGTGGCCTGTTCCAGTGGTGGGTGACGTGAAGCCTGATTCTCTGCTATGACATGAAGACTGATTCTGTGCTGACATGAAGCCTGAATCTCTGTTACGGGACCTCTCTCCTCTGTCTGGGTGCCGGGGCCTAAATATGTGACAGTGGCCTGTTCCAGTGGTGGGTGACGTGAAGCCTGATTCTCTGCTATGACATGAAGACTGATTCTGTGCTGACATGAAGCCTGAATCTCTGTTATGGGACCTCTCTCCTCTGCCTGGGTGCCTGGGCCTAAATATGTGACAGTGGCCTGTTCCAGTGGTGGGTGACGTGAAGCCTGATTCTCTGCTATGACATGAAGACTGATTCTGTGCTGACATGAAGCCTGAATCTCTGTTACGGGACCTCTCTCCTCTGCCTGGGCCTAAATATGTGACAGTGGCCTGTTCCAGTGGTGGGTGACGTGAAGCCTGATTCTCTGCTGACATGAAGCCAGATTCTCTGCTATGGCATGAAGAGACTGATTCTCTGCTGACGTGAAGCCCGATTCTCTGCTATGGGACCTCTGTCCAAATGATATTGGTTAATTTATTTATTTATTTATTTTTTTTTAAAATTCATTTCCCTATCCACATTTGTTTGCAGGGGATTTACCTACATGTTGCTGCCTTTTGCAGCCCTCTAGCTCTTTCCTGGGCTGTTTTACAGCCTTTTTAGTGCCGAAAAGTTCGGGTCCCCATTGACTTCAATAGGGTTCGGGACGAAGTTCGGGTCGGGTTCGGACCCCAAACCCGAACATTTCCGGGAAGTTCGGCCGAACTTCTCGAACCCGAACATCCAGGTGTTCGCTCAACTCTACTGATAACCTATCCCCTGGATAGGTCACCAGTATCTGATCAGTGGGGGTCCAACACCCAGACCCCTGCAGATCAGCTGTTTGAGGAGGCATTGGCACTCCTGTGAGATGTTTGATAAATCTTTACTCTCCAGACATACCCCTTCTTGTGACAATCTTTACTCTCCTTATGATATTTAAAGGATAACTGTTATTGTGACAAAAGCACCTTCATCACTGGGAGTTGGAGAGGACTGCTTGCCAGCCTCTTGCCCTGTGACTATGGCCCCTGGGACACTATTTGGGCATATTGGATTTCAAAGGCTCTGTTTCTGCCCCTTGGACTTTTTACTGGAACTATTTGGGGCATGTGAAAATAAGACTTCCAGGAAATTCGTGAACCCCTGAACCAATCTGGGTTATTTTTGGATAGGTTGTTCACCCAGATCGAGGCTATTAGGGGATGTAACTTGTATGGGGATATGTGGTGTGTTGCGGTGTTTTCTGTGGTTGGGAAAAATGTGTAATTTATGCCTGTGAGTAATTAAGTCGATTGTGTTTGTTAAATATATCACAGGCAATGCCATTGTGTTAATTGCGTCACAGACAATTCCTATTCTGTTATTGATTGCGTCACAGGCAATGCCATTGTGTTTGTTGATTGCATCACAGGCAATGCCATTGTGTTTGTTGATTGTGTCACAGGCAATGCCATTGTGTTTGTTGAATGTATAGTTTTGTGTTTAAACTGTAAATGATTGGCTGCTATGTTATGTCCTCAGTTCTCACCCAGGTCCACTGGGGTGGTAACCTTGGTGGAAAATGTGTATAAAAGGCGATGCTTGTGTGGTAATTAAAGAGTTACTGTTTTGGCCTTCAACATAGAGCCTCGTCTCATGTGTGTGGGGGTTGCTATACGCTGTATACTCCCCTGGCTATAACCCCTAGCTCTTGTAAGAGCTGTTCCTTGTTCCTATGATGGTTATGGTGTCGAGTGGAGTGCTTGGAGCCCTCAGGAAGCACTAGGAGCATCCATCAACGGAGGTACCCAGTCGGGGTGCCAGGAGATCCGTTACAGTCATGTTTTCATCAAAGAATCAATTTTAGCATATGTTACTGCTGCAGCAGCATTATGCATAAAGTAATCTTTAGTTTCTTTACATACCACAGTTTTCCTTGAGTTTTTCCCTTAGTTACGGCTGTTTAACCACCTCAGCCCCCTAACTTAAACCCCCTTAATGACCAGACGACTTTTTACAATTCTGCACTACACTACTTTCACGGTTTATTGCTCGGTCATACAACTTACCACCCAAATTAATTTTACCTCCTTTTCTTCTCACTAATAGAGCTTTCATTTGGTGGTATTTCATTGCTGCTGACATTTTAACTTTTTTTTATATCAAAAATGACCAATTTTTATTTTTTTTTATGAAATTTTTCACTTTCAAATAAAACTACATTTCTATATAAATTTTTGTCGAAATTTATTGTTCTACATGTCTTTGATAAAAAAAAAAATGCAACAAGTGTATATTTATTCAATGAGTGAGAGAATCTAAATCGCACATCCTCATTACTATGATTTTGATACAACAACGGTTTTAAATTTAAGCAAGATAAACAATGGCTATACAGCACTATTATCATAAATTTGCTATGCACTATTAGGAGGCATTAGTATACAGTTTGATCAAAGAGCATAGGCCCACTTACCACAACAAGGTCGCCTCCTTTCAAGTGGGGACCTACTCTAACTATGGCGCGGCGCAGTGCGGCGACCATCGCGCCCCCACACCGCTCCAGCAGGCAATGGGACCCAGTAGCCACACAGCACCAACTGTGCAGAAAAGCCACCAAGGCCCTGTGTCCCATTACTCCACCAGCACGGCACAAAAGCAGCGATGGCCACCGTCCAGCACCGCATGTGAACTTGACCCATTGCCTGCTGGAGCGGTGTGGGGGCGCGATGGTCGCCGCACTGCGCCGCGCCATAGTTAGAGTAGGTCCCCACTTGAAAGGAGGCGACCTTGTCGTGGTAAGTGGGCCTATGCTCTTTGATCAAACTGTATACTAATGCCTCCTAATAGTGCATAGCAAATTTATGATAATAGTGCTGTATAGCCATTTTTTATCTTGCTTTAATTTAAAACAGTTGTTGTATCAAAAGCATAGTAATGAGGATGTGCGATTTAGATTCTCTCTCACACATTGGATACAGTGTATATTTATTGGTTTGGGTAAAAGTTATAGCGTTTACAAACTATGGTGCAAAATATTATTTACGCACTTTGACTTTCTGAGCACCTGTCATGTTTCCTGAGGTTCTACAATGCCCAGACAGTAGAAACACCCCACAAATAACCCCATTTCGGAAAGTAGACACCCTAAGGTATTTGCTGATGGGCATAGTGAGTTCATGGAAGTTTTATATTTTTTGTCACAAGTTAGCGAAAATAGAATTATTTTTTTTCTTACAAAGTCTCATATTCCACTAACTTGTGACAAAAAAAAAAATCTTCTATGAACTCGCCATGCCCCTCACGGAATACCTTGGGGTGTCTTCTTTCTAAAATGGGGTCACTTGTGGGGTATTTATACTGCCCTGGCATTTTAGGGGCCCTAAAGCGTGAGAAGTAGTTTGGAATCCAAATGCGTTAAAATGCCCTGTGAAATCCTAAAGGTACTCATTGGAATTTGGGCCCCTTTGCGCATCTTGGCTGCAAAAAAGTGTCACTCATGAGGTATCGCCGTACTCAGGAGAAGTAGGGCAATGTGTTTTGGGGTGTATTTTTACTGATATCCATACTGTGTGTGAGAAATCTCTCTGTAAATGACTTTTTAATTTTTTTTATACAAAGTTGTCAATTTACAGAGATATTTCTCTCACCCAGCATGGGTATACACCCCAAACCACATTGCCCTACTTCTCCTGAGTACGGCAATACCACATGTGTGACACTTTTTTGCAGCCTAGATGCGAAAAGGGGCCCGAATTCCAATGAGTACCTTTTAGGAGGGCATTTATAGGCATTTGGATCCCAGACTTCTTCTCACACTTTAGGGCCCCTAAAATGCCAGGGCAGTATAAATACCCCACATGTGACCCCATTTTGGAAAGAAGACACCCCAAGGTATTCCGTGAGGGGCATGGCGAGTTCATAGAAGATTTATTTTTTTTGGCACAAGTTAGCGGAAATAGATTTTTTTTTTGTTTTTTATCACAAAGTCTCCATTTCCACTAACTTGTGACAAAAAGTTCAATCTTTTATGGATTCAATATGCCCCTCAGCGAATACCTTGGGGTGTCTTCTTTCCAAAATGGGGTCATTTGTGGGGTGTTTGTACTGCCCTGGCATTTGAGGGTCTCCGCAATCATTACATGTATGGCCAGCATTAGGAGTTTCTGCTATTCTCCTTATATTGAGCATACGGGTAATGAGATATTTTTTTTTCATTCAGCCTCTGGGCTGAAAGAAAAAATGAACGGCACAGATTTCTTCATTTGCATCAATCAATGTGGATGAAAAAATCTGCAAAAAAGGGGAAAGGCGTCTGCCAGGACATAGGAGCTCCGCCCAACATCCAAACCCACTCAGCCCGTATGCCCTGGCAAACCCGATTTCTCCTGCGGGAGAGTAAATAAGGAGCCAACATCTGGTCATTGAAGTCCACCCCTCCCATGAGCAAATTATAGTCGTGGACCGAGAGGGGCTTTTCAATGACACTGGTTGCCTGTTCAATTTGGATTGTCGTGTCTGCGTGAATGGAGGAGAGCATATAAACGTCACGCTTGTCTCTCCATTTCACCGTGAGCAGTTCTTGGTTACACAAGGAAGCCCTCTCCCCCCTTGCAAGACGGGTGGTAACGAGCCGTTGGGGGAAGCCCTGGCGACTAGGTCGCGCGGTGCCACAGCAGGCAATCTGTTCTAGAAACAAATGCCTGAAGAGGGGCACACTTGTGTAGAAATTGTCCACATAAAGGTGGCACCCCTTGCCAAATAAGGGTGACACCAAGTCCCAGCCTGTCTTCCCACTGCTCCCCAGGTAGTCAGGGCAACCGACCGGCTCGAGGGTCTGATCTTTACCCACATAGACACAAAATTTGTGCGCATAGCCTGTGGCCTTTTCACAGAGCTTATTTGACCCCATACCGGGATGTATGCTTGGGATGTATTGTTTGAAGCCAAGACGCCCGGTAAAATGTATCAGGGACTCGTCTATGCAGATGTCTTGCTCAGGGGTTTTGGCGGCTATAAGTTGAGTGGCATACCGGTTTGTTTCTGCCACAACCAAGTCAAAGAGCTCCGCAGTGAAGAACAGCTCAAAAACCCCAGTGCCGATCCAATCTGAGCTGTCTCAACCCGAACTCCAGACTGTGCGGTGAAAGGGGGAACTACTGGTGCGGCTGAAGATGGGGGCTGCCAATCAGGGTTTGCCGTGCTGGGACTCTAGGGGCTCTACGGGCCTGTCTGTGTGGTGGCTGCGACGGGGGAACTACTGCACGTGCCACCGTACAAGCTTTAACTGCCCTTCTGGTGCTCGCCACTTCACCATGTTCTATGGCAGTGCTGGTACTAGGTCCAGGATGGGCTATGCTGCTGGTGTATGCCTCACCACGTAATCCGACAGCGCCAGCCCCACTCTGCTGCCCTTGAAGCGGATCTTGCGCAACCTGTGGTCTAGCAACACGGGGCCGGGTACTCCTGGTGGTATCAGGGACCTCATCGTCCGAATTTTGGCTCAGACTGCCACTGCTTTCTACAGGTTCGTATTCTGACCCGCTGGATTCGTCAGATGAGGGTTCCCATTCCTCATCCGACTGGGTCAGAAGCCTGTAGGCCTCTTCAGAAGAATACCACTTCCTTGCCATTTGGTCAACTAAATTTAGGGGGTATTCCCTGAGACTAAAGCGTATTCCCTGAGAAAAAAAGCAAGCCTGTCTTACGAATGGGAGGCTAGCGAAGTACAGGAAGCCGCTGCGATTGATAAAAAATATCAAAACTGATTTTTTTTTTTATCGCCGCAGCGCTTGTGCAGTGATTGTGCAGTGATAAAAAAAAAAAGTTTTGTCACTGCAGCGGGGCGGGCGTGGGTGAACGCACGTCTGGGCTACCGATCAGGCCTGATCGGGCAAACACTGCGTTTTGGGTGGAGGGCGAGCTAAGGTGACACTAATACTATTATAGATCTGACTGTGATCACTTACAGATACTATAAAGTACCAATGCTGATTAGCGATACTCTAATCAGCGAATCAGTGACTGCAGTGCGGTGGGCTAGGCGCTAACTGAAGCTAACTACCTACCAAAGGGGCCTAAACTAACCTAAACCTAACAGTCAATACTGGTGGGGAAAAAAAAGTGACGGTTTACACTGATCACTTTTTTCCCCTTTCACTAGTGATTGACAGGGGTGATCAAGGGGTTAATTGGGGTGATGGGGGGTGATCCGGGGGTAAATATGTAGTGTTTGGTGTACTCACTGTGATCTGTGCTCTCTGCTCTCTGCTGGGACCAACCGACGAAAAGGACCCAGCAGAGAGCACAGAAGCCATTTAACACATTATATTTATAAATATAATGTGTTATATGGCTGGTGGTTCGTTATTTTAAAAGTCACCAACCTGCCAGCGCTGATCATTGGCTGGCAGGCTGGTGACCAACTCCTTGTGCGCATTTTGCCGACCCGCACTGCGCATGTGCGGGCCGCATATGCGCGTCATCTACCGTCTCGCGAGATTACACGTATATGCGTCCAGGAGGAATAACCCGGCCGCCCACAGGACGCATCCCTGCGTTAGGCGGTCGGGAGGTGGTTAAACATTTGCAATATGAGGACCTTCTCAAGATGGCTCCTCTGCCAGTTCTCTAAAGGCCAAAACTGCGTTCCCTCACTTCACATACACACTTACTGTAGACAGCAGCTCCCTGCCAGCCAATCAGATTGGATTACTGAGAGACACGCCTCCTCACTCTGAAGCATAATGCAGGCATGTAGTGTGAAGGCTTATAAATTTGTAGAGTGAATCTGAATCGCACCTCCTCATTCCTATGCTACTGATATGACCATTGTTTACAATAATAAGCAGCATTTCTTATGATAAAACATGGCTATACAGCGATGCTATCAATCATTTGCTGTGCACTAAAAGAGGCAATTAGTATATAGTTTGATCAAAGAGCATAGGCCCACTTACCGCGACAAGGTTGCCTCTTGTTTAAGTGGGAACCTACTCTAACCAGGGCGCAGAGCCATGCCGCTCCAGCAGGCAATGGGATCCAGCAGCCGCACAGCAGCCCCACTATACAATGAGGCCACCTGGGCCCCGGGTCCCATCACTCCGCCAGCACGGCACAGAAGCAGCGACGGCCACCGTCCAGCGCCGCATGTGAACTGGTGCAAAAGGTTCACCTGTTCACAACCTCCCAGGAACTCCAACTGGGATGTGGTAGGAATTTAAAGACCCTTTGCAGACTTCTGCTAATTTAAAAGCACCTGTGCTAAAATGGGGAGGAGTGCTGATTCAGAATGGGGGAAAAAAGAAACTATAGTGGGAATGCTTATAATTTGTAGAGTGAATCTGAATCGCACCTCCTCATTCCTATGCTACTGATATGACCATTGTTTACAATAATAAGCAGCATTTCTTATGATAAAACATGGCTATACAGCCGGAGACAGATGAGCCATAGCAACTGTCTTTTAAGGGAGCAGTGGAAAGGGACCGGAGACATTAATGAAAGCTATTATTATAAGGTAATTACAGATCTTTTGACAATCATTGACAGACTAACTCAGGTATACATGTCTAGCTCTAATAAACTAGCAAATAACAAAAAATATGACATTTACCCTTTAACTCCTTTCCACATTGCCTCCAAGAGATTGTTACTGGACATTACAGGCAGGGGGTTTAAGAGGAGTTAACTAAAACTCTCAGCATGTCCATTCTGTTATGTGATATCAGAGGACATTACTAAGAGGAAGTTTAAGAGGAGTAAACTACAACTCCCAGCAAGTCCAGGCTGTTATTAGGTGATATCAGAGGACAATACAGGGAGGAGGTATAAGACAGGACTACAACTACCAGCATGTCCAGGCCATTATTAGGTAAGATCACAGAATATTACGGGGAGGAGGTATTAGAGGATAGAACTGCAACTCCCAGCGTTTCTCTGGTTCTCATACTAAATTCATCACTTTTTTCCCACACAAAGCTCCTCCCATGTCACAATACATCCTCACAGTTCCTTCCCGCCCATTGCTGCTCCTCACTACTGAGCTCCATCTAGTTCTCAACTGATCACATGATGGTGACGTCATCACAGGTCCTTTCCCACCACTTCTACTCTCTACTGCTTAGCTCTGCCCCTCCTGATGTCATTCACAGGTCCTTCACCATATTTTATGGTCTTCACTGCTGACATCATCAGAGCGCCTTAATTTTTTGCTCTGAAGGAGGAAGTGGATATAAAAATAAGAAAAAAGCTAAGAAAACACTCTCTCTGGTGCTGCCCCTGGTCCTTGTGCACCCTATGCACGTGCCCCTGCATGCTTAATTATAAATACAGACTTGGCAATCCCATGTTACCGGCAACCACATTGGACGGCACTTTTTCCTTTAGTGTGCAAGCACAGCCGCACAGCCAGCAAAGAAGGCAATATAGACGATCACAATACATTAGGATGTTGTCTTGTATTAACTGCGCCATGATAAATACCTTTTTTTAAGCGTGACAACCCCTATAATCCCTGCCTGTTTCGACTGAGAATAATACAAAACACCCAAAAATATTCACTTTTGACTCAAATTCAGATAACATTCACTTTTTTATGGCCCAGTACATGACACATAAATTGAGACTGTTGGTAGCTATAAAACAGTGGGAAAAAAATTATGTAATCTATGTTAAACGGCATAATAAATAATTTGGAGATTTTTTGTTGTGGTTACAGTAGATTCACTGTGTAAATAAAGGTATTTATATTACTGTATCTTCATCAGTCTGTACTATATACACTAAATGTTCCATCTGTGTGTGCTCTTGATATTCTAGAAATATATTAGAACACAGTCCGAGAGAAAACCAGTTGAGCAATCAAGGTTCATTTTCGAGTTCTCCCAATGGGTTGTCAAATCATTCATATTCAAGTCTACTTGAAGGTGTGGACAGGACATTTTTAGACACCTATGATACCATCAAGAAAGGGAAGTCAACAGAGGATTCCAGTCAGTACTACTATGATAAGGTATATACATTTTTCTTTCCGAGCTAGCAGTCATCATTAGTTATTTTAGAGACCAGTGTCCTGATTCTATTAAACAATATTTTGCACTACACTTTTACACGTAAAGATGATCTGGCAGATTATTGGGAATGAAGCAGACACTCCAGATCATCAGCAGAGATGAGGGCTGCATTTACATGCAGTAATCACTTCCGCTGTATGGGGACATATGAGTGATTCAGCAAGCGCATGTCCTTAAAAAAAATCATTATTCCTGCACAGCACATTGCTGTTTAGGCAGAAAAATCTGCTCCATCGGCAGAATGATACTGGGAAAAGAGTGCTTGCACTTATATTGGGTGATTGCCAGCACCATTTACACAGGCAGGTTATCGGGAACAAGTGTTTATACAAATGCTCATTCCTGATAATCGATCACCGGTCCATATAAAAGGACCTTAAAGCACTGCAGAATTTTAGAGAAATCATAGTTTTAACTATTGCTCTTGTCCAGTGTTAATATGTATCTATTGTTTTACATGATTTTCCAGAAAAAGCTACTATTTGGATGCACGTGGGGAATAACACTGTTTCTGGCTAATATGACTTTTATCTGTCATTTTAGCAGTCTTTTCCTCTGCTGTCTGTCTGTAGTTGTTATGGGCTTTTCATGTCGGCCCATGCATAGGGCATGGGTAAACAGGATAATCTGCTCCCTATCTCTCTGCAGCACAACCTCAAAAGCAGCAGCAGTAATGGAGGACATTACATAGTAAAACTAAGCAGTGGTGCACCGCCAATTATGTACCCGCCAATTATGTCTCCTAGCCCCACTGTTACCTCTGATAAGCTTCAGGCCGAGTGCCTGTAGCCTATCAAAGGCCGGCACAGGCAGCGCGAAAATGCAATCATCATTGCTGCGCCTGAGCCAGACAGCGTACAGCTCCAGACACGGAAAAGACCTGCACCACATTGCTGACAGCTGCATGGAGGTATGTATTTGAGTTAATTATTTTTTATTTGGCACCATGCTGTTGGGCCACCATGGAGGGCGGGGGGATTAGTAGCTGAGGACCACTAAGGGGGCATTTTCTACTGGCACCTATAAGTGGTCACTATGGGGACATTGACTCTGCCGGGGGCACTAAGAGGAGGCTTTTTTGTACTGACACAGATTATAAGGTGGTATTTTTGTACAGACACACATTATAAGTGGGATTGTACTGGCACGCATTACAGGGTTTTTGCACTAACACGCATTATAAGGGGGCATTTTTTCATGTAATTCATGTATTTCATTTAGTCTCATTGCCACAGGTGTATAAATTCAAGCACCTAGCCATGCAGCCTGCCTTTACAATCAGCTGTGGAAAAAATGGCTTGTTATATAGAGCTCGTGAATGAAATACATTAATGTATGGGCACAGTGGGTGCATTATTACTATTGAGCAGTGGCGTACCTACCATATAGGCAGACCACGCAGCTGCTATGTGGCCCGTGAGGAAGAGGGGCCTGCAGTGGAGGAGAGACCCTGCCCCCTAATTGCTCCTGTCTATCTTTCTAAAGCTAAAGGACCTTTTATGATGTCATTACAGGTCCTGTAAGGGAACTGCACAGTGTAAAGTGTAGTTCCCAGGTTAGAACAATGCATCTGCTGTGATGACATCTTTAACATCACAGGTCCTGCAGGATCTAGCAAAGGAACTGCACCAAAAATGGTGTAGTTCCTAGGTTTGAAAGGTACATCTGCCAGGACCTGTGATGACATCATCTCAGGTCCTTCAACCACTAACAGCAAGTATTGGAAGTTCACAATCAGCTCTGCATTGATCCATACAGACTGGAATGGAGTGGTAAGAGGAAGTCCTCCACTTCTCATCATTTACCCCACCCCCTCCATGCCCTGTTTTTACTCATTGCTCACTCATATGCATAATACTTCAGACAGTTACAGTGACCACTACCTCATGTACCTCACACACAGTGACCATAATGTATAACTGACCACATATTTCTATAAACACTGCATCTACAGTATTATGCCTTGTATGTCTTACATCAATACACTGTTCTGTGTATATATATATATATATATATATATATATATAAAGAAAAGAAGCAGCACTCAAAGAATAAATGCGGGTGCAAAAAGTCCTCCTTATAAGACCTGTGACCAAGGTCCAAATTGTAAACATACAGCAAAAACGAAGGCAGCACTCCAAGTTGTGAAAAAAAGTGGAAGGTTTATTCACCCAACCAGCAGCAACATTTCAGCTCTCTCTATGGAGCCTTTGTCCAGCTGAGTAACATGTGCATAATAGCGTACATAAATTGTGGCAGTGATTAACATGATTACAAATCAATTCCAATAGTCATAAACATAAATAGGATGAATATAAAAATTACAATCATATAAATAGTATAATTCATCCATACAACTAGTGTACATATAGTGGCGAGTAGGTGCATACATAAAAATCCATAGTGTAATTCATATTGGGTACAATATGCCCCGATCTTGCATAATTGGTGATTATTGCAGATGTGACCAAATGTGTGAGTATATTGAAAAATTACTTAAAAACCTTTGAATGGGTAAGAGGCTGAAGCGGCATGGTGGAGACTGCTGGCGTCCAGAAACAGCAGCGGCGCTTGCGCCGCACCGTATATTATCGCGAGACTTGTACCAAAACTGAGTGACGTTGCTGACCATAACAAAGATGGCCACAATGGAAACATGAACTAAGGGCGCATGCGCCACAAGGCGTTAACGCCCATCCAGCTTGACAAAGCACTAGTTGATAGAATGTATACCGCATGTTCAGCAGAAAAGCCGATCCCCCGATCTATGGATCGGCTTTTCTGCTGAACATGCGGTATACATTCTATCAACTAGTGCTTTGTCAAGCTGGTGTCACGGCTGAGGATGGGGGAAATCCTCAGCCGTGTGAAGCCCGGTGATGTTGTGGCTGCTTGGCCATGAAGACAGGATTAGGGAGCAGGTCACCTCCTAAAGGCATCCCTAACCTGACCCTGACTCCTAGCTACATGAGCCAACCTTGATGGTAGGAGGGCTCATGCTCCGGAACCTAAAAGTCCCTGCTAGCCCTCAAGATGGCCCTAAACTAGGAGCTGAGTAAGACAACCCACTCCTCCTAGACACGGAGGAGCAGGAGTCTCAACGGCCAAGCTGCTGAAAAGGGGAGACAAACAGCTCTATGGATATGGCAGGTGAACAAAGAGTTCCACCTACCTGCCACAGCCTTGCTGACTGGATCCCTGTGTAAGCAGGGTGCAGATCACAAACGCATCCCCACACAGGGACCCAGATCCATAGCTGCACAAAATCACATGTAAAACATCAAACGGACATCACACATAACTAGAAATAAACTAAATGAGACATTATTGTTATGACCACAGGGGTGGCTCTTACTGGCAGGTAGTAAAGACAGGAGGCTGCTTTCAGCTAAGCATGGCTGAAGCAACCTGCAGACCTGCAAAAGCAGTGAGGCTTTATAGGCCAAGAAGCCACACCCCACAGTCGGACACACCCAGTGCACACACACACACTAGGAAGGAGATTAACCCTTCCAACACCAGGGAAGGGAAAACACCACTTAAAGGAGACGTGCACACAATAACATAAAAAGCAAGTGCACACATACACACATCACACAAAACCGCATGCACAACATAGCAAGCTGCAATGGCACAGCTCAGACTGCTACGCTGCCACATACATACTGTTGCCAGCGGCAACCACAGGTGAGGCAAATACCACAGCCCTCACCTGTGATTGACAACCAAAGAAAACCGCTGACAACCGCATGCGGTTCAGGAGTCACGGTCATAGCCATGGCCGTGACAGCTGGATGGGCGTTAACGCCTTGTGGCGCATGCGCCCTTACTTCATGTTTCCATTGTGGCCATCTTTGTTATGTTCAGCAACGTCACTCAGTTTTGGTACAAGTCTCGCGATAATATACGGTGCGGCGCAAGCGCCGCTGCTGTTTCCGGACGCCAGCAGTCTCCACCATGCCGCTTCAGCCTCTTACCCATTCAAAGGTTTTTAAGTAATTTTTCAATATACTCACACATTTGGTCACATCTGCAATAATCACCAATTATGCAAGATCGGGGCATATTGTACCCAATATGAATTACACTATGGATTTTTATGTATGCATCTACTCGCCACTATATGTACACTAGTTGTATGGATGAATTATACTATTTATATGATTGTAATTTTTATATTCATCTTATTTATGTTTATGACTATTGGAATTGATTTGTAATCATGTTAATCACTGCCACTATTTATGTACGCTATTATGCACATGTTACTCAGCTGGACAAAGGCTCCATAGAGAGAGCTGAAACGTTGCTGCTGGTTGGGTGAATAAACCTTCCGCTTTTATATATATATATATATATATATATATATACACAGTACAGACCAAAAGTTTGGACACACCTTCTCATTCAAAGAGTTTTCTTTATTTTCATGACTATGAAGGCATCAAAACTATGAATTAACACGTGTGGAATTATATACATAACAAACAAGTGTGAAACAACTGAAAATATGTCATATTCTAGGTTCTTCAAAGTAGCCACCTTTTGCTTTGATTACTGCTTTGCACACTCTTGGCATTCTCTTGATGAGCTTCAAGAGGTAGTCACCTGAAATGGTCTTCCAACAGTCTTGAAGGAGTTCCCAGAGATGCTTAGCACTTGTTGGCCCTTTTGCTTTCACTCTGCGGTCCAGCTCACCCCAAACCATCTCGATTGGGTTCAGGTCCGGTGACTGTGGAGGCCAGGTCATCTGGCGCAGCACCCCATCACTCTCCTTCAGAGTCAAATAGCCCTTACTTTCAAAGTTTTCCCAATTTTTCGGCTGACTGACTGACCTTAATTTCTTAAAGTAATGATGACCACTCGTTTTTCTTTACTTAGCTGCTTTTTTCTTGCCATAATACAAATTCTAACAGTCTATTCAGTAGGACTATCAGCTGTGTATCCACCTGACTTCTCCTCAACGCCACTGATGGTCCCAACCCCATTTATAAGGGAAGAAATCCCACTTATTAAACCTGACAGGGCAAACCTGTGAAGTGAAAACCACTTCAGGGGACTACCTCTTGAAGCTCATCAAGAGAATGCCAAGAGTGTGCAAAGCAGTAATCAAAGCAAAAGGTGGCTACTTTGAAGAACCTAGAATATGACATATTTTCAGTTGTTTCACACTTGTTTGTTATGTATATAATTCCACATGTGTTAATTCATAGTTTTGATGCCTTCATAGTCATGAAAATAAAGAGAACTCTTTGAATGAGAAGGTGTGTCCAAACTTTTGGTCTGTACTGCATATATACACTCACCTAAAGAATTATTAGGAACACCATACTAATAAGTGTTGGACCCCCTTTTGCCTTCAGAACTGCCTTAATTCTACGTGGCATTGATTCAACAAGGTGCTGATAGCATTCTTTAGAAATGTTGGCCCATATTGATAGGATAGCATCTTGCAGTTGATGGAGATTTGAGGGATGCACATCCAGGGCACGAAGCTCCCATTCCACCACATCCCAAAGATGCTCTATTGGGTTGAGATCTGGTGACTGTGGGGGCCATTTTAGTACAGTGAACTCATTGTCATGTTCAAGAAACCAATTTGAAATGATTCGAGCTTTGTGACATGGTGCATTATCCGGCTGGAAATAGCCATCAGAGGATGGATACATGTTCTCATTCTGTTTACGCCAAATTCGGACTCTACCATTTGAATGTCTCAACAGAAATCGAGACTCATCAGACCAGGCAACATTTTTCCAGTCTTCAACAGTCCAATTTTGGTGAGCTCGTGCAAATTGTAGCCTCTTTTTCCTATTTGTAGTAGAAGAAGACCCTCTGCTGTTGTAGCCCATCCGCCTCAAGGTTGTGCGTGTTGTGGCTTCACAAATGCTTTGCTGCATACCTCGGTTGTAACGAATGGTTATTTCAGTCAACGTTGCTCTTCTATCAGCTTGAATCAGTCGGCCCATTCTCCTCTGACCTCTAGCATTCACAAGGCATTTTCGCCCACAGGACTGCCGCATACTGGATGTTTTTCCCTTTTCACACCATTCTTTGTAAACCCTAGAAATGGTTGTGCGTGAAAATCCCAGTAACTAAGCAGATTGTGAAATACTCAGACCGGCCCGTCTGGCACCAACAACCATGCCACGCTCAAAATTGCTTAAATCACCTTTCTTTCCCATTCTGACATTCAGTTTGGAGTTCAGGAGATTGTCTTGACCAGGAACACCCCCTAAATGCATTGAAGCAACTGCCATGTGATTGGTTGACTAGATAATTGCATTAATGAGAAATAGAACAGGTGTTCCTAATAATTCTTTAGGTGAGTGTGTATATATATATACACTGCTCAAAAAAATAAAGGGAACACTTAAACAACACAATGTAACTCCAAGTCAATCACACTTCTGTGAAATCAAACTGTCCACTTAGGAAGCAACACTGAGTGACAATCAATTTCACATGCTGTTGTGAAAATGGGATAGACAACAGGTGGAAATTATAGGCAATTAGCAAGACACCCCAATAAAGGAGTGGTTCTGCAGGTGGTGACCACAGACCACTTCTCAGTTCCTATGCTTCCTGGCTGATCACTTTTGAATGCTGGCAGTGCTTTCACTCTAGTGGTAGCATGAGACGGAGTCTACAACCCACACAAGTGGCTCAGGTAGTGCAGCTTATCCAGGATGGCACATCAATGCGAGCTGTGGCAAGAAGGTTTGCTGTGTCTGTCAGCGTAGTGTCCAGAGCATGGAGGCGCTACCAGGAGACAGGCCAGTACATCAGGAGACGTGGAGGAGGCCGTAGGAGGGCAACAACCCAGCAGCAGGACCGCTACCTCCACCTTTGTGCAAGGAGGAACAGGAGGAGCACTGCCAGAGCCCTGCAAAATGACCTCCAGCAGGCCACAAATGTGCATGTGTCTGCTCAAGCGGTCAGAAACAGACTCCATGAGGGTGATATGAGGGCCCGACGTCCACAGGTGGGGGGTTGTGCTTACAGCCCAACACCGTGCAGGACGTTTGGCATTTGCCAGAGAACACCAAGATTGCCACTGGCGCCCTGTGCTCTTCACAGATGAAAGCAGGTTCACACTGAGCACATGTGACAGACGTGACAGAGTCTGGAGACGCCGTGAAGAACGTTCTGCTGCCTGCAACATCCTCCAGCATGACCGGCCGCACAGCCCTCCATGTGCTCGCCAGAGGTAGCCTGACTGCCATTAGGTACTGAGATGAGATCCTCAGACCCCTTGTGAGACCATATGCTGGTGCGGTTGGCCCTGGGTTCCTCCTAATGCAAGACAATGCTAGACCTCATGTGGCTGGAGTGTGTCAGCAGTTCCTGCAAGACGAAGGCATTGATGCTATGGACTGGCCTGCCCGTTCCCCAGACCTGAATCCAATTGAGCACATCTGGGACATCATGTCTCGCTCTATCCACCAACATCACGTTGCACCACAGACTGTCCAGGAGTTGGCAGATGCTTTAGTCCATGTCTGGGAGGAGATCCCTCAGGAGACCGTCCGCCACCTCATCAGGAGCATGCACAGGCGTTGTAGGGAGGTCATACAGGCACGTGGAGGCCACACACACTACTGAGCCTCATTTTGACTTGTTTTAAGGACATTACATCAAAGTTGGATCAGCCTGTAGTGTGTTTTTCCACTTTAATTTTGAGTGTGACTCCAAATCCAGACCTCCATAGGTTGAAAAATTTGATTTCCATTTTTTTATTTTTGTGTGATTTTGTTGTCAGCACATTCAACTATGTAAAGAACAAAGTATTTCAGAAGAATATTTTATTAATTCAGATCTAGGATGTGTTATTTTTCTGTTCCCTTTATTTTTTTGAGCAGTGTGTGTGTGTGTATATATATATACAGTACAGACAAAGTTTGGACACACCTTCTCATTCAAAGAGTTTTCTTTATTTTCATGACTATGAAAATTGTAGATTCACACTGAAGGCATCAAAACTATGAATTAACACATGTGGAATTATATACATAACAACAATTGTGAAACAACTGAAAATATGTAATATTCTAGATTCTTCAAAGTAGCCACCTTTTGCTTTGATTACTGCTTTGCACACTCTTGGCATTCTCTTGATGAGCTTCAAGAGGTAGTACCCTGAAATGGTTTTCACTTCACAGGTGTGCCCTGTCAGGTTTAATAAGTGGGATTTCTTGCCTTATAAATGGGGTTGGGACCATCAGTTGCGTTGAGAAGTCAGGTGGATACACAGCTGATAGTCCTACTGAATAGACTGTTAGAATTTGTATTATGGCAAGAAAAAAGCAGCTAAGTAAAGAAAAATGAGTGGTCATCATTACTTTAAGAAATGAAGGTCAGTCAGTCAGCCGAAAAATTGGGAAAACTTTGAAAGTAAGGGCTATTTGACCATGAAGGAGAGTGATGGGGTGCTGCGCCAGATGACCTGGCCTCCACAGTCACCGGACCTGAACCCAATCGAGATGGTTTGGGGTGAGCTGGACCGCAGAGTGAAGCAAAAGGGCCAACAAGTGCTAAGCATCTCTAGGAACTCCTTCAAGACTGTTGGAAGATCATTTCAGGGGACTACCTCTTGAAGCTCATCAAGAGAATGCCAAGAGTGTGCAAAGCAGTAATCAAAGCAAAAGGTGGCTACTTTGAAGAACCTAGAACATTACATATTTTCAGTTGTTTCACACTTGTTTGTTATGTATATAATTCCACATGTGTTAATTGATAGTTTTGATGCCTTCATAGTCATGAAAATAAAGAAAACTCTTTGAATGAGAAGGTGTGTCCAAACTTTTGGTCTGTACTGTGTATATATATATATATATATATATATACACACACCGCATATATTACACAGTATTATAGATGCAATATGTACAGATATATAGTGTATCCAGCAGTGTACTGCTATGTGAGGTACGAGGTATAATAGATGCAGTGTGTACAGATATATATAGTATATACAGCAGTGGACTGATATGTGAGGTACGACCTGTAATTTATACCTCATACCTCACGTCAATACACTGCATCTATTATACCTCGTACCTCACATGTCAGTACCTGCTGTATATACAATATGTGTACACACTGCATCTATTATACCTCATACCTCACATATTACACTACTGTATATACTATACACCTGTACACACTGCATATACTATACCCCGTACCTCACATATCAGTACACTGCTGTATATACTATATACCTGTACACACTGCATATATTATACACTGTTCCTCACATATCAGTACACTACGGTATATACTATATACCTGTACACATTGCATATATTATACCTCACATATCAGTACTCTGCTGTATGCACTATACATCTGTACACACTGCATCTATTTTACCTCTTTTGTGTGCCAGGGCTGTTTTGTAATCCCAATCCGGCCCTGATGGCATAAATTATAAAACACAGCAGCAAGCATAGTTTATGGAACAAAGAGAGAGGCCTGGAATGGGTAGTGGGAGGGGCTATAAAAGGGAAATGGGGGCCCAATTTCAATTCTTGCTATGAGGCCCAGTGATTTCTATGTACACCCCTGCTATTGAGGGCACTGTTAACACTAAGTGCACCCTGGCAGCAAGGGCATAGCTATAGGGGGTGCAGAGGTAGCAGTTGCTACTGGGCCTAGGAGCCTGAAGTGGTCCAAAGATCCTTGTGCCGCATAAGACCTCTTTCACACTTGCGTTGTTGGGATCCGGCATGCACTTCCGTTGCCGGAGGTGCCCGCCGGATCCGGAAAAACGCAAGTGTACTGAAAGCATTTGAAGACGGAACCGTCTTCCAAATGCTTTCAGTGTTACTATGGCACCCAGGACGCTATTTAAGTCCTGGTTGCCATAGTAGGAGCGGGGAGCAGGGGAGCGGTATACTTATAGTCCGTGCGGCTCCCGGGGCGCTCCAGAATGACGTCAGAGCGCCCCATGCGCATGGATGACGTGATCCATGCGATCACGTGATCCATGCGCTTGGGGCGCCCTGACGTCACTCTGGAGCGCCCGGGGAGCCGCACGGACGGTAAATATGCTGCTCCCCCGCTCCCCGCTACACTTTACCATGGCTGTCAGGACTTTAGCGTCCCGGCAGCCATGGTAACCATTCAGAAAAAGCTAAATGTCGGCTCCGGCAATGCGCCGAAACGACGTTTAGCTTAAGGCCGGACCTGGATCAATGCCTTCCAATGGACATTAATTCCGGATCCGGCCTTGTGGCAAGTGTTCCGGATTTTTGGCCGGAGCAAAAAGCGCAGCATGCTGCGGTATTTTCTCCGGCCAACAAACGTTCCATTCCGGAACTGAAGACATCCTGATGCATCCTGAATGGATTTCTCTCCATTCAGAATGCATTAGGATAATCCTGATCAGGATTCTTCCGGCATAGAGCCCCGACGACGGAACTCTATGCCGGAAGACAATAACGCAAGTGTGAAAGAGCCCTAAGAAGACACCGGTATCATAGAAAGTGCATGCTGGTCAAGTTACACCTCTGGCTAGAGGGAAGGGGTTAGGTCAAGAATTTGTCATGGTGGGGGGAGGGGTGGCGTTTCAATTTTTGCCTCAAGAAGCATGTGCTACCCTGCCCCACTGGTCACAAAGCACTGAGGGAAGGGGGCCCAAGCTGAACTCTTGCACCAGGGCCCATGAGCCTTTAGCTACACCCCTGCCTGGCAGATAATTATTTCTATTGGTCAGACTTTGGGGTCACAGTAACACTATTACTGGCACAGTATCAGTTTGGCACAATTATTTTTGGGGGACATTATGTTTACAGCACTATTAGTTTAATGGACACTATTTGCTGAGTGCAGTTATTTTTTAGGGGACTATGTGCCAATAATTATTGAAGGGGGCAGTATCTATGTGGTACTAGTATTTTCAGGGAGATCGTTTCTGCAGTATAGTATTAGGGTTCACAGCGGGCACAGTAGAAGAGGTGGCTGTATGGGGTGTTTAGAACGTGAGGAGAATGATGGAAAATTAGAAAAAAAAGATGTCTGTTTGTCAAACTCTACAGAGACAAGAGATAGCTTAACCACCTCAGCCCCCCTAGCTTAAACACCCTTAATGACCAGACCACTTTTTACTATTCTGCACTACACTAATTTCACGGTTTATTGCTCGGTCATACAACTTACCACCCAAATTAATTTTACCTCCTTTTCTTCTCACTAATAGAGCTTTCATTTGGTGGTATTTCATTGCTGCTGACATTTTTACTTTTTTTGTTATTAATCGAAATTTACCAAAATTTTTGCAAAAAAATGACATTTTTCACTTTCAGTTGTAAATTTTTTTTTTTAAAACAACATCTACATATAAATTTTTCAAAAAATTAATTGTTCTACATGTCTTTGATAAAAAAAAAAATGTTTGGGTAACAAAAAAATTGTTTGGGTAAAAGTTATAGCGTTTACAAACTATGGTACAAAAATGTGAATTTCCGCTTTTTGAAGCAGCTCTGACTTTCTGAGCACCTGTCATGTTTCCTGAGGTTCTACAATGCCCAGACAGTAGAAAAACCCCACAAATGACCCCATTTCGGAAAGTAGACACCCTAAGGTATTCGCTGATGGGCATAGTGAGTTCATAGAACTTTTTTTTTTTTGTCACAAGTTAGCGGAAAATGATTTTTTTTTTTTTTCTTACAAAGTCTCATATTCCACTAACTTGTGACAAAAAATAAAAACTTCCATGAACTCACTATGCCCATCACAAAATACCTTGGGGTGTCTTATTTCCAAAATGGGGTAACTTGTTGGGTAGTTATACTGCCCTGGTATTTTAGGGGCCCTAATGCGTGAGAAGTAGTTTGAAATCAAAATGTGTAAAAAATGCCCTGTGAAATCCTAAAGGTGCTCTTTGGAATGTAGGCCCCTTTGCCCACCTAGGCTGCAAAAAAGTGTCACACATGTGGTATCGCCGTACTCAGGAGAAGTTGGGCAATGTGTTTTGTGGTGTCTTTTTACATATACCCATGCTGGGTGAGAGAAATATCTCAGCAAAAGACAAATTTTCCCTTTTTTTTTTTTTACAAAGTTGGCATTTGACCGAGATATTTATCTCACCCAGTAAAATGACACCCCAAAACACATTGCCCAACTTCTCCTGAGTACGGCGATACCACATGTGACACTTTTTTGCAGCCTAGATGCGCAAAGGGGCCCAAATTCCTTTTAGGAGGGCATTTTTAGACATTTGGATCCCAGACTTCTTCTCACGCTTTAGGGCCCCTAAAATGCCAGGGCAGTATAAATACCCCACATGTGACCCCATTTTGGAAAGAAGACACCCCAAGGTATTCCATGAGGGGCATGGCGAGTTTATAGAAGATTTTTTTTTTTTTGCACAAGTTAGCGGAAATTGATTTTTTTTTGTTTTTGTTTTTTCTCACAAAGTCTCCCTTTCCGTTAACTTGGGACAAAAATTTCAATCTTTCATGGACTCAATATGCCCCTCAGCAAATACCTTGGGGTGTCTTCTTTCCAAAATGGGGTCATTTGTACTGCCCTGGCATTTGAGGGTCTCCGCAATCATTACATGTATGGCCAGCATTAGGAGTTTCTGCTATTCTCCTTATTTAGAGCATACGGGTAATGATATTTTTTTTTTTCGTTCAGCCTCTGGGCTGAAAGAAAAAATGAACGGCACAGATTTATTCTTTCGCATTGATCAATGTGGATGAAAAAATCTCTGCCAAAAAAAAAAGAGGGGAAAGGCGTTTGCCAGGACATAGGAGCTCCGCCCAACATCCAAACCCACTCAGCCCGTATGCCCTGGCAAACCCGATTTCTCCACTCACATCAATCGATGTGGATGAATTGATCATTGCCGGGATATTATATTTTTTTTGTATACAAAGTGTTTGCCAAAGTATATGAACACCAACTCCCCCTCAGCTGATAAGCCTCGGCAAACGTATCTTTTACTGCAGAGGAGAAATCTCGTCTTGCAGCGCCGCATACACCGACTTTTGTGTAATCTGACAGCAGCGCAATGCTTCTGTCAGAATGCACATCAGTGGTGCAGCTGGTTGATCGGTTGGTCCCCCTAGAAGGTAAAAAAAGAAAAACCAGGCCGCAACGCAATAAATTTATTAACTTTATAATAACATTTGAACGGAACATATAAACTTTATTTAACTTTTTAAACAGAACATTAACTTTTTAGCTTACCGGTGATTTTTTTTGTTTTTTGTTTTTTAACCTTTATAGAACAAACCTCTCCTTCCCCATGTGACAATGTGCAAAGCGCAAATCGCCCAGAGATGTGGCGAAGTACATTATGCACTTTGTCCCAGGTGAAAGGAGAGGTTTGCAGCAGCTGTGAGTGAAAGGGCCCTAATAGCCCTGTGTGCCTGTCCTGTGAAACGCAATCCCTATGCTAAGTGTACCTGTGTGTGGTACTTCCAGAAACACTCCCCAAAGCATAGGGCAGGGTGGTCAGGGCAGTCAGGACAGAAATAGCGGGTGTCACGCCTTATTCCACTCCTGGTATAGACACGACATTTTTTTCGGGGTGGCGGTCGGTTTGAGGTACCAGCAATGACACTGGGGAAATGTTGCTCGTGTAGACGGCTCACTATACTGGTGGATGGGGCCACGGAACCTCCTGGATACAGGAGGTTCTCGATGATCTCTTCCTGAAATTTGAGGAAGGATCCTGTTCTCCCAGCCTTACTGTAGAGAACAAAACTATTATATACAGCCAATTGAATTAAATATACAGACACCTTCTTATACCAGCGTCTGGTCCTGCGGGAAAGTAGATAAGGAGCCAACATCTGGTCATTGAAGTCCACCCCTCCCATGAGAAAATTATAGTCGTGGACACAGAGGGGCTTTTCAATGACACTGGTTGCTCGTTCAATTTGGATTGTCGTGTCTGCGTGAATGGAGGAGAGCATGTAAACGTCACGCTTGTCTCTCCATTTCACCGCGAGCAGTTCTTCGTTACACAAGGCAGCCCTCTCCCCCCTTGCAAGACGGGTGGTAACGAGCCGTTGGGGGAAGCCCCGGCGACTAGGTCGCGCGGTGCCACAGCAGCCAATCTGTTCTAGGAACAAATGCCTGAAGAGGGGCACACTTGTGTAGAAATTGTCCACATAAAGATGGTACCCCTTGCCAAATAAGGGTGACACCAAGTCCCAGACTGTCTTCCCACTGCTCCCCAGGTAGTCAGGGCAACCGACCGGCTCCAGGGTCTGATCTTTTCCCTCATAGATCCGAAATATGTGGGTATAGCCTGTGGCCCTTTCACAGAGCTTATACAATTTGACCCCATACCGGGCGCGCTTGCTTGGGATGTATTGTTTGAAGCCAAGGCGCCCAGTAAAATGTATAAGGGACTCGTCTACGCAGATGTTTTGCTCAGGGGTATACAAATCTGCAAATTTGTTGTTGAAGTGGTCTATGAGGGGCCGAATTTTGTGGAGCCGGTCAAAAGCTGGGTGGCCTCTGGGACGAGAGGTGCTGTTGTCGCTAAAGTGCAGGAAATGCAGGATGGTCTCAAATCGTGTCCTGGACATGGCAGCAGAGAACATGGGCATGTGATGAATTGGGTTCGTGGACCAATATGACCGCAATTCATGCTTTTTGGTTAAGCCCATGTTGAGGAGAAGGCCCAGAAAAATTTTAAATTCGGAAACTAGGACTGGGCATAAAAGCTTCCTGGGTTGGCGGCTATAAATTCAGTGGCATATCGGTTTGTTTCTGCCACAACTAAGTCCAAGAGCTTTGCAGTCAAGAACAGCTCAAAAAACCCCAGTGCCGAACCGATCTGAGCTGTCTCAACCCGAACTCCAGACTGGGCGGTGAAAGGGGGAACTACAGGTGCGGCTGAAGTTGGGGGCTGCCAATCAGGGTTTGCCAGCACCTCAGGGACTCTAGGGGCTCTACGGGCCTGTCTGTGCGGTGGCTTCGATGGGAGAACTAATGCACGTGCCACCGTACCAGCTTCAACTGCCCTTCTGGTGCTCGCCACATGTTGTACGGCAGTGCTGGTACTAGGTCCAGGATGGGCTGCGCTGCTGGTGTATGCCTCACCACGTAATCTGACAGCCCCAGCCCCACTCTGCTGCCCTTGAAGCGGATCCTGCGCAACCTGTGGTCTAGCTACACGGGGCCTGGTACGCCTGGTGCTATCAGGGACCTCAACCTCCTCGTCCGAACTTTGGGTCAGACTGCCACTGCTTTCTACAGGTTCATATTCTGACCCGCTGGATTCGTCAGATGAGGGTTCCCATTCCTCATCCGACTGGGTCAGAATCCTGTAGGCCTCTTCAGAAGAATACCCCTTGTTTGCCATTTGGTCAACTAAATTTGGGGGGTATTCCCTGAGACTACCCAAGAAAAAAAGCAAGCCTGTCTTACAAATGGGAGGCTAGCGAAGTACCGGAGGCCGCTGCGATTGATAAAAAATATCAAAACAGATTTTTTTATCGCCGCAGCGCTTGTAAAGTGATTGTGCAGTGATCAAAAAAAAATAATTTTTTTGTCACTGCGTCGGGGCGGGCGTGGGTGAACTCACGTGTGGACGACCGATCAGGCCTGATCGGGCAAACACTGCGTTTTGGGTGGAGGGTGAACTAAGGTGACACTAATACTATTATAGATCTGACTGTGATCTGTTCTGATCACTTACAGATACTATAAAAGTACAAATGCTGATTAGCGATGCGCTAATCAGTGAATCAGTGACTGCGGTGCGATGGGCTAGGCGCTAAACGATCGCTAACTACCTAACCAAGGGGCCTAAACTATCCTAAAACTCTCAGTCAATACCAGTGGGGAAAAAAATTGGACAGTTTACAGTTTTGATCACTTTTTTCCCTTTCACTAGGTGATTGATAGGGGCGATCAAGGGGTGATCAAGGGGTTAATTGGGGTGATGGAGGGTGATCTGGGGGCTAAGTGTAGTGTTGGGTGTACTCACTGTGATGTCTGCTCCTCTGCTGGAACCAACCGATGAAAAGGACCAGCAGAGGAGCAGAGAAGCCATTTAACACATTATATTTATAAATATAATGTGTTAACTGGCTTCTGATTCGATTTTTTGAAAATCATCAGCCTGCCAGCGACGATCATTGGCTGGCAGGCTGATGACGAAATTGTCCTTTAACTTTTGCCGGCCCGCGATGCGCATTCGCGGGCCGGCTTTTCCCGAAATCTCGCGTCTCGCGAGAGGACGCAGCGGCGCGTCCAGGAGGAATAACAGGGCCGCCGCCAGGACGCAATCCTGCGTACGGCGGTCCTGTAGTGGTTAGAAATCATCATGGCAGTCTGGTCTGAAGAGAGAATAAGAGAACGTCTACAGTACATCAGAGGAGACATTACTAGATGTAAGAGGTATGTGGTGCTGTATTATCCTGTATGTTTTGTAGTGGTGTATGTAATATTTTCCAACTATGTCTTTTAGGATAGGGTTACAACACTGGTTGCGTGACAGCTGTTGCGGACAGGATCACAGGGTAGTAGTGATCCCATAGAAATGTATTAGATTGCAAGTTTTTCAGCCATTGATCCCATTAATTTCTATGGCATCATGGCAACGCTGCGATCCTGGCTGCGACCAGTGTTGCAGTAGCCTAACAGGGCTAGAGGAAAGTGGTTAGGTTGAGAATTTGGCATCTGCCGTATCAATTTTTGCTAGGTGCACCCCTTCTCCTTGCCACAAAGCACTGAGGGAAGGGAGGCCCAAGCTGAACTCTTGCACCAGGGCCCATTAGCCTTTAGCTACGCCCTTGAGTATGGCCACATTGTCAGGTTTCCTGATGCTGTTTTTGAAAGCCAAGCCAAGAGTGAAAAAAAAAAAGGATATATCATACTTTCCTTTATGATTTCCCTCCTTTTACAATCAACTCCTGATTTTGGCTTCTAAAACTGCATCAAGAAACCTGACTATGTGACCGTGCCCTTCATCAGTCTTTTTGTATCTGCCAGTCTGCAGCAACCACTCCCTTGTCCTCCACTCCCTCCCCACTCAGTAGACTTCTACACTGTATAGACAGAAGTATTTGGACTAGGGTTGAGCGAGTCGAGCTTCGAAACATAGATCCGAAGTCGATTTGTTCCAAAACTTTGGGATTCATTTCTGGTGCAGATTGCGGCGCAAAGGTTATTTGCACTGCAATCTGAGACTTTTCCCAGCTCACACCAAGTCTTTAAAAATGGACGTGGCATGGGCGGAGAAGGGGATGGACCCTTAGGTCCATCTCATTTTTCATTTTCTACACCTATTTTTGGCATAGAAAACAGCCTAAATGTAAGCCAGCAAGGAAGCTGGCATAAATTTAGACCGGCGCTGGATACGCTGAAGTTATGTAGAGGCCAGCGCCTCTACATAAATTCGTCGGATCCACCACCAGCGCAGGGGCTTATTAAGAATGGCGTCTAAAACTTCGATCTAAATGCCCCCCTTCGTTTTTAATGCGGTTTCCTTGCAGCATTAAAATATATTGGCTCCTTGGCAAAGTTTGTATCACGAGACTTTAGAAACATTTATAAATAGGAATCTTAAGTCGGCTGTGGTACTGGCTGGTACCTCGGTACCAAAGCCCACTTCAGATTCCTATTTTAAAATGTTTTCAAAAACACAGATAGGAATATTGTAGTAATTCACTGAAGTCTTGCTCGACTTCTGGTGATATGAGCGTGCCTACACGGAGCCAATACATAGTAATGCTATATGGAAACAGCATTAAAAATTAAGTTTCTGAATGAATTGACTTTGGATCTATGATCCAAAGCTCAATTTGCTCAAGACTAATTAGGACACCTACACATTACACCTACAGGAGTTTATATGGCATACCATCCTAAATCTATAGGTATTAACCTGTAGGATACCAGCGCAGTAGCTGTACGGCACTGCACACTGTGCCTTAAATCGTAGCGCCGGCGGGCTGATCGAGCGGGTGCAGTAGCTGTGCCCACCCAATCAGCAGGAGGGGTCTGGCTGTTCCTGTTAGCCGTATGCACCAGCATCAGGGAAAACACAGATGCCGGCGCATTAACCCTAGTTGTGCAATGTCTATCGAGGGTCCCCGTCCCCATCGGGTCCCTGCGCTAAAGTGATGGTATCCTGGTGCCTTCCATAGGCATTATGCTGTCTTCCATGTAAGCCTGTGAGACCCAGCCCTCTGGGTCTCACAGGCAAGCAGGCTGTAAGTGGATTACACTGTATAATGCACTTACAGCTAATGCATTACAATACTGATGTATTGTAATGCATTGTAGAGGGATCAGACCCACAAAAGTTGAAGTCCCATAGTGGGACAAAAATAAAGTTAAAAAAAAGGTTAAAAAAAATGTTTTACATAATTCAAATTTTGTACAGTAAGTAAAAAAAGTGTATTTTTCCCAAAATGAAGTTATAAAAATTTGTAAAAAATAGGGAAAAAAAATAAAAGTACACATATTAGGTATCGCCACGTCCATATCGAAAGGCTCTATAAAAATATCACATGATCCACTGCATCAGTTGAACACCGTAAAAAAAAAAAAAAAACTGTGCCAAAACAGCCATTTTCTTGTCAACTTGCCTCACAAAAAGTGTAATACCAAGTGATCAAAAAGGTGTATGTACCCCAAAACCTGACTACTGAATTACTCGCATACAGAAATTACCTTTCTGGACACTACCATAAGTATTCAAAAAAACTTAGTACACACATCCCTATATCAAAAACCCATTGATCATCCTACATACCTGAAAGCACATTAAAAAAAAATCCCTTGTCTACAGTCAGGCCATCTGCTCCAGCTCCAGGGATGAACACTTACTGTAGGCCACCTTGATAGGACATTTTTAAACCAGGGCTACCATCCTACCATAACTAAGGACCAAATCAACAGAGCCACCGAGAATATAAACGAAAAGAAGGCAATGACTGTGTACCTCTAGTTGTGACTTACAACCCACAACTAGAGGTACTAAGAAAAACCGCAAGGAAATTACACCACACTCTTCTCAAAGATGACAGTCTCAGGACAATATTCCCAGACGCTCCCATACTATGGTTTAGACAACCTCCCAATTTAAGAAATATGATGATCAGGAGCTCACTACCAATCACTATACAGAAAGGAACTTTTCCTTGCAATGTGAGGAGCTGCAAAACTAGTTCACACATACAGTACTGACCACAGACAGGATACGTATCCCCAACACCCAGCAGGACTATAAGATTCTTGGAAGATTCACATGTTCTGCATCCAATGTGGTGTACCTCATTATGTGCAAAAGTGTTCCACTCAGGGTCTTTATGTGGGGGAAACAGGGCAGACACTCAGAGCGAGGATAAGGTCTCACCGCCATACTATAAAGGTGAAAAAGACAAACATTTTGGTGATCCTTACCATAACATTACAGACCTCCAAGTATTAATATCAAAGGGTCATTTCAAATCCCAAAGGGCTAGACGAGTTTGGGAATACAAATTTATGACACACTCAACACAGGACTGAATTTATCTTAAGGTTTTATGCCCTGCTACAACATCTGAGGAGAAAGAAGTGTCGTCTCCTCTCTAAACTCAGAGACTAACAAACTTTCACACAAGCTTATCTTTAAACTAATTAAGGACTCTTTCTCCAAGACCTTCTGTTTCTGTTTTGGTGTTTTGCAATTTATTACTCCACCTCTCTGTTCTTTCCTGTGTATATCCATGTTTCTTTAGAGATTTTTTTCATTCCTGGCCTGAAGAAGGGACCTCAGAGTCTCGAAATCTTGCCTTATAACATCATATATTCTAGTTAGTCATTAAAGGGTATCAAATTACAATATTTTATATTGTTTCTCTTTTGGAGAGCATCAAGACTACCCCAAAATGGTACCAATCAAACCAACATCTCATCCTGCAAAAAATGAGACCCGAATCGCCCAAAAATAAAAAAATAAATAGCTCTCAGAACATGGCAACACAAAAACAAGATTTTATGCTATTCAAAAATGCTTTCACTGTGTAAAACTTAACAAATATAAAAGAAAATAGACACATTAGGTATCGCCGCGTCTGTATCTACCTGTTCTATAAAAATATCACATGATATACTCTGTCAGGGGAACTCTGTAAAAACAAAATAAATAGAAACTATGCCAGAACAGTCATTTTCTGTAACCTCGCCTTAAAAAATGCATAATATCGAGTGATCAAAAAGTCATATATACCCCAAAATGGTACTAATGAAAACATCACCTCATCCCACAAAAAATGAACCCCCACATAAGACAATCACTGAAAAAATAAAAACTAATGGCACCCGTAACCCAATCCTTCAAAATTTGCACTGCAAAAGCCATATGGCGCTCCTTCCATGCCTGCTATGTGTCCATACAACAGTTTACCACCACATATGGGGTGTTGCCATATTCAAGAGAAAATGGGTAACAAATATGGGGTGCTTTTTCTCCTGTTACCCCTTTGTGAAAATCAAAAATTTGGGGCTAAAGCAAAGCAACATTTTATTGGAAGAAATTAAACTTTTCATTTTCACAGCCAATTGTTTCCAAATTCCAAAAAAAGCTTATGGGGTCAAAGTGCTCAGTGCACCACTTAATATATTCTTTGAGGTGTGTTTCCAAAATGAGAGTCACTTTTTGAGGGTTTACACTGTAGGGGTATGTCAATGTCTCTTCAATTACAAAATAGTGCCCAAAAACCATTCTAGCGAAATCTGCCTCCAAAAACCGTATGGCACTCCTTTCCTTCTGGCCACTACCATGTTCCCCGACAGAAGTTTACTACCACATATGAGGTATTTCTGCAAACTGCAGAATCAGAGTAATGTATATTGAAGTTTATTTTGCTGCTAACCCTCTGTGGTGTTGCAAGAAAAAATTGATTAACATAAAAAATCTACCAAAAAAAGGCTTTTTAACATTTCACCTCCATTTTCTTTTAACTCTTGTAGAACACCTTAAGGGTTAGCAAAGTTTGTAGTTACTAAAATGAGGTATTTTATGGGTGGTTTCCATTACATAAGCCCATCAAAATCACTTTATAACTGAATTGGTGCTTACAAAAATCATTATAGAAATTTTCTTAAAAATATGAAAAAATGCTTCTGAAATTCTAAGCCTTCTAATGTCCTAAATTTTTTTAATGAAATTTACAAAATGATGCCAACATAAAGTAGACATATGGAAAATGTAAAGTAATAACTATTTTGTGATGTATCACTATCTGCCATAAAAGCAGGGAAATTCATATTTCGAAAATAGTGAATTTTTGAAAATGTTGTCAAAATTTGGGATTTTTTATAATCAAAAGTAAAACATATTGACTTAAATTTATCACTAAGGCCTCATGCACACGGCCATTGTGCTGCTGTTCTGTGCAGTGGGGACCCCAATTTCCAATCACCAATGCACGGGCAACATCGGTGCGGCGGCCTGGGCGGATCAAGACCCATTCAACTTGAATGGGTCCGTGATCCGTCCGCACTGTAAAAAAAATAGAACATCTTCCAGATTGCGGGGAGCACACGGCCAGTGAGCATGTATTGCGGATCTGCCAGGTTGCAATGCAGCCATGGCCGGGCAACGGCCGTCTGCATGAGGCCTAACATCATGAAGTACAATGTGTCACAAGAAAACAATCTCAAAATGGCTTGGATAAGAAAAAGCTTCCCAAAGTTATTGCCACAAAAAGTGACATGTCAGATTTGCAAAAATCGGCCTGGGATTTAAGGGTAAAAAGTGTCTCGATACTAAAGGGGTTAATAAGTAGTTTATTTATTTATAATTAATATCCCCCCTTTGCAGCTAAACAGCTTCCACTTTTCTAGGAAGGCTTCCTACAAGATTATGGAGTGTGTCTGTGTGGATCCATTCAGAGGAGCATTTGTGAGGTCAGACACTGATATTGGATCAGAGCGCCTGGGTTGTAATCTCCATTCTAGTTCATCTCAAAGGTGTTCGATAGGGTTGAGGTCAGTGGTCTGTGTGATCCAGTCAAGTTCTTCTGCCAGACTCAACCATGCCTTTATGTCAAGCTGGAAAAGAAAAGGGCCTTACCCAAACTGTTCCCCAAAGTTGGAAGTGTACAATTGTTCAAAATATTGATACTGATATGCTGAAACATTAAGATTACCCTTCATAGAACTAAGGTGTCAAGGCCAGCTACTGAAACTTTACCCCATATCATTATCCCTTCTCCATCAAACTTTATCTTTGGCACATTACAGTCAGCCAGGTAATGTTCTCCATGCATACAGAACATGTTTCCACTGCTTTACACCACTCCTGCTGACGCTTGGCAGTGTAATCGGTCATGTAAGGCTACTTTCACACTTGCGGCAGGACGGATACGACAGGCTGTTCACCCTGTCGGATCCGTCCTTCTGCAATTTCGGAAACGTTCTGCATGTCCGACTTTTTAGTCCGGCGACCTCTCACCGCGAACTGCCGTACTGCTACGGAGTGGCGGTCCAGAGGCATGGTGAAATTGCGGAAGGACCGATCCGACAGGGTGAACAGCCTGTCGGATCCGTCCTGCCGCAAGTGTGAGAGTACCCTAAGACTTGCATTCAACTGTTTGGCTATGGAAACCATGCCATGATGCTCCTGGTGTGCATCTGTTGTGATGTTAATGCCAGAAGAGGTCTGGAACTCTGCAGTTACTGAGTCAGCACAGCGTTGGAGACTTTTATGCACTGTGCACCTCAACACTCGCTGACCCTGTTTCCACTTTGCAAAAATACTATGAACTCACTATGCCCATCAGCGAATACCTTAGGGTGTCTACTTTCCAAAATGGGGTCATTTGTGGGGTGTTTGTACTGTCTGGCCATTGTAGAACCTCAGGAAACATGACAGGTGCTCAGAAAGTCAGAGCTGCTTCAAAAAGCATTTTGTACCATAGTTTGTAAACGCTATAACTTTTACCCAAACCATTTTTTTTTTACCCAAACATTTTTTTTTTATCAAAGTCATGTAGAACAATAAATTTAGAGAAAAAATTATATATGGATGTGTTTTTTTTTTTTACAATTTTACAACTGAAAGTGAAAAATTTCATTTTTTTGCAAAAATTTAGTTAAATTTTGATAATAACAAAAAATGTAAAAATGTCAGCAGCAATGAAATACCACCAAATGAAAGCTCTATTAGTGAGAAGAAAAGGAGGTAAAATTCATTTGGGTGGTAAGTTGCATGACCGAGCAATAAACGGTGAAAGTAGTGTAGTGCAGAAGTGTAAAAAGTGGCCTGGTCATTAAGGGTGTTTAAGCTAGGGGGGCTAGGGGGGCTGACGTGGTTAACTTGAAGCGTCCCCATCACCATGGGAACGCCTCTATGTTAGAATATACTGTCGGATACTCAGATCCGACAGTATATTCTAACACAGAGGCGTTCCCCTGGTGATGGGGACGCTTCAAGTTAGAATATACTAAGAACTGTGTACATGACTGCCCCCCTGTCGATCTCTTACAGGGGGCTGTGATCCGCACAATTAACCCCTCAGGTGCCGCACCTAAGGGGGGTTAATTGTGCGTATCATAGTCCCCTGTAAGAGATCAGGGGCTGCCAGGCAGAAGGGGGCAGACCCCCCTCGGCCCTCCCTCTATTGTATTAATTTTATTGGTGGCCAGTGTGCGCCCCCCCTCCCTCCCTCTATTGTATTATTTTCATTGGTGGCCAGTGTGCGCCCCCCCCCCCCCCCGGTCCCCCTCCCTCCCTCTATTGTATTATTTTCATTGGTGGCAGCGGAGAGTTCCGATCGGAGTCCCAGTTTAATCGCTGGGGCTCTGATCGGTAACCATGGCAACCAGGATGCTACTGCAGTCCTGGTTGCCATGGTTACTTAGCAATATTAGAAGCATCATACTTACCTGCTGCGCTGTCTGTGACCGGCCGGGAGCTCCTCCTACTGGTAAGTGACAGGTCTGTGCGGCGCATTGCTTAATGATCTGTCTTTTACCAGTAGGAGGAGCTCCCGGACGGTCACAGACAGCGCAGCAGGTAAGTATGATGCTTCTAATATTGCTAAGTAACCATGGCTACCAGGACTGCAGTAGCGTCATGGTTGCCATAGTTACCGATCGGAGGCCCAGCGATTAAACCAATGATCGGGGGGGGGGGGGGGGAGGGGAGGCCGCACACTGTGCCACCAATGAAAATAATACAATAGAGGGGGGCGGGGGGGCGCACACTGTGCCACCAATGAAAATAATACAATAGAGGGAGGGAGGAGGGCCGGGGGGGGCCGCACACTGTGCCACCAATGAAAATAATACAATAGAGGGAGGGGGGGCGGGGGGGCCGCACACTGTGCCACCAATGAAAGTAATACAATAGAGGGAGGGGGGTCTGCCCCCTGCTGCCTGGCAGCCCCTGATCTCTTATAGGGGGCTATGATATGCACAATTAACCCCTCAGGTGCAGCACCTGAGGGGTTAATTGTGCGGATCACAGCCCCCTGTAAGAGATCGGGTGCTGCCAGGCAGCAGGGGGCAGTCATGTACATAGTTCGTAGTATATTCTAACTAGAAGCGTCCCCATCACTATGGGAACGCCTCTGTGTTAGAATATACTGTCGGATCTGAGTTTTCACGAAGTGAAAACTCAGCTCTGAAAAAGCTTTTATGCAGACGGATCTTCGGATCCGTCTGTATGAAAGTAACCTACGGCCACAGATCACGGACGCGGATGCCAATCTTGTGTGCATCCGTGTTCTTTCACGGACCCATTTACTTGAGGACAGGTCATATTTTTTTGACGTACAGGAAACACGGATCACAGATTCGGCTGCAAAAAGGTGCATTTTCCGATTTTTCCACGGACCCATTGAAAGTCAATGGGTCCGCGAAAAAATTGGAAAACGCCACAACGGCCACGGATGCACACAACGGTCATGTGCATGAGGCCTTATGGTCAGTAATTTCCATCAGTGATTGTGAGCCAAAACCAGATGTGGCTCTAAACACAGAACAGGTGCAGATCTTTCCCTTATACCTTATGTCTGTGGAGGCTTTAATCCTGATTTTGGCTCACAATCACTGAGGGAAATCACTGTAAATGAGGCTTAAAGGGAATGTGTCATCAGAAAATGACCTGCTGTTTAAATCACTTTTTTATGTTTAACATATATATATATTTTTAAATTTGTTATTTTTAATATTTCATGTCACTTTTTATATTTAAACTAAAACCAAAAAATCCTGCAGTTTTTGCACCTCTCACTATATCTAATAATTGGTGCCACTTTTATATTTCTTTATAGCAGTTAACTCATTCTAATCCTGCCTGTAATTATATTGCCTCTGTGTACAGATAAGACAGGATCCACCATTCACAATAGGTGATTGTCAAATCTTATCTATTCTTTCCTTGTACAATAACCTCTGCACAGGTCACAGAGCATGCCTAGAAAACTTTCCTATGTAAGTCAATAGGGTCCCCTCCTGTCTATTGTGTCTATGTCCCATAGGGCTGCAGTAAAGCAATTCAATTTTTTTTAATTCTTTGAAAACGCTGTTAAGAACAGCTCAGGCAAGATGGCCACCCCATAATAATGTTCAGGAATTATTTTTAAAAAAAATCTACAATCAGGAAATAAGAAAATAAAAAAAAGGTGTGTTACCATCTATTTTAACTGGCAGATAAAATTTTGTTGACCCACTTCCTTTAAGGCCTCATGCACACGACCGTTGTGTGCATCCGTGGCCGTTGTGCTGTTTTCCGTTTTTTTTCGCGGACCCATTGACTTTCAATGGGTCAGTGGAAAAATCGGAAAATGCACCGTTTTGCAGCCGAGACCGTGATCCGTGTATCCTGTCGGTCAAAAAAACATGACCTGTCCTATTTTTTTGACAGACAACGGTTCACGGACCCATTCAAGTCAATGGGTCCGTGAAAGAACACGGTTGCACACAAAACTGGCATCCGTGTCCGTGATCTGTGGCCGTAGGTTACTTTCATACAGACGGATCCGAAGATCCGTCTGCATAAAAGCTTTTTCAGAGCTGAGTTTTCACTTCGTGAAAACTCTGATCCGACAGTATATTCTAACACAGAGGCGTTCCCATGGTGATGGGGACGCTTCAGGTTAGAATATACTAAAAGAACTGTGTACATGACTGCCCCCTGCTGCCTGGCAGGTGCTGCCAGGCAGCAGGGGGCAGCCCCCCCCTGTAGTTAACACATTGGTGGCCAGTGCGGCCGCTCTCTCCCCTGTAGTTAACTCATTGGTGGCCAGTGGGCCCCCCTCCCTCCCCTGTAGTTAACTCTTTGTTGTCCAGTGCGGCCGGCCCCCCTCCCTTCCCTGTAGTTAACTCGTTGGTGGCCGATGGGCCCTCTCCCCTCCCTCCCCCTCCTAATTAAAATCTCCCCCCCTATCATTGGTGGCAGCGCAGAGTACCGATCGGAGTCTCAGTTTAATCGCTGGGGCTCCGATCGGTAACCATGGCAACCAGGACGCTACTGCAGTCCCGGTTGCCATGGTTACTTAGCAATTTGTAGAAGCATTATACTTACCTGCGAGCTGCGATGTCTGTGTCCGGCCGGGAGCTCCTCCTACTGGTAAGTGACAGGTCATTAAGCAATGTGCCGCATAGTAGCAATAAAAATGGTAGCAATAAAAATGTCACCTCATCCCACAAAAAAACAGCCCTCACACAAGGCCATAGCCAGAAAAAAATAAAAAAAATATGGCTCAAAGAACATGATTTTTTTTTCTAAAAATGCTCTTATTGTGTAAAACTTGTAAAACAAAATAGACATATTTGGTATTGCCGCTTTCATATTGGCCGACTTTATAAAAATATCACACGATATTACAACCCATCAAGTGAACAGCTTTAAAAACACAAATAAAAATTATGCCAAAACAGCTTTTTTTTTGTCACCTCATCTCCCAAAAAAACATATCAATTGATCAAAATGTCAGATGTACCCCAAAATGGTAGCAATAAAAATTTTACCTCACACAAGACCATAGCCAGAATTTTTTATTTTTTTTACAAAAATAAGGCTCTAAGAAAATGGCAACACAAAACATGATTTATTTTCAAAAAATGCTCTTATTGTGTAAAAAATATTTTAAATTTTTTACATATCTGGTATCACTGCATTCATAACAACCGGCTCTATATAAATATTACATGATCTAACATTGAGTGAACAGCGTAAAATAAATATAAAAAATGACACAGCTTTATTTCCAACCTCACCTCCCAAAAAATTTGATAAAAAGCAATCAGAACGCCAAATGTACCCAGAAATGGTGTAAAAAAAAATACAGCTTGTCCAGCAAAAAATAAGCCCTCACTCAGCGCAGTTTACGACAACATTTGGGCTGTGACTGTATTCAGGAGAAAATGGATAGCAAATTGTGGGGTGAAATTCTCCTGTTATCCTTTGTGAAAAAGAAAGTTTGGTCTTAAAGACCCATTTTCTTGTAAAAAAAAATAATAATAAATTTTTCAGTTTCACAGCCAAGTGTTATACCAGGCATGGCCAACCTGTGGTTCTCCAGCTGTTGTAAAACTACAACTCCTACCATGCCCTGCTGTAGGCTGCTAGCTGTAGGCAGTCTGGGCATGCTGGGAGTTGCAGTTTTGCAACAGCTGGAGAGCCTCAGGTTGGCCATCCCTGTGTTATACATTCTATGAAATGGCTGTTGGGTCAAAGTGCTCACTATACCCCTTAGAATTTCCTTGGGTGGTGGTTTCCAAAATGTGCACCCTTTTGGGAGTTTTCACTGTGGAGGTACATCAGGGTGTCTTCAAATGCAACCATATGACACTCCTTGCCTTCTGAACCCTGTCGTTTACCCATATAGCAGTTTACAACCACATTTGGGGTGTTTCTGCAAACTGCAATATCAGAGTAATAAATATTGAGGTTTGTTTTGTTCTTGAAACATCTGCAAAAAAAATTTACATTTCGAAATTTCACAGCCATTTTACTTTCATTTGTGAGGAATACTTTAAAGGGTTAACAACATATCTAAAACCAGTGTTCAATAGTTTGAGGGGTGTAGTTTCTAAAATGGGGCAATTTATGGGTAGTTTCTATTGGGTTAGTTCTGAACTGGTCCTTTTAAACGTTGATTTTGGAAATTTTCTTTAAAATTTAAAAAATTGCTTCTAAAATTCTAAACCTTCTAATGCCCTAAAACATAAAATTACATTACCAAAAGGATGCCAACATAAAGTAGACATATGGTGAATGTTGCCGTATTTTTCGCTCTATAAGACGCACTGGCCCATAAGACTCACCTAGGTTTTAGAGGAGGACAATAAAGAAAAAATATTTTTAATTAGTCCTCAGATCAGATCAGCAATCAGACCCAAATGTTAATCAGACCTCAGCTCACAGCCCCAATCAGATCCCCAATGTTAATAAGACCTCAGATCAGACCTCAGATCAGAGACCAATATAAAGAAGACTCCCAATGAGACCTCAGATGAGACTTCCATGCCTCATATCAGCCGCCAGCCATATGTGATCAGCCCCTAGCCATATGTGATCAACCCCCAGCCATATGTAATCAGCCCCCAGCCATACGTAATCAGCTCCCAGTCATATGTGATCAGCCAACAGCCATATGTAATCAGCCCCCAGTCATATAATCAGCCCCCAGCCATAATTCAGCATTGCCCAGCCATAATTCAGCAGGCCCAGCCTCGGATCACAAAATAAATAAACCACTTACCTCTCCTGCTCCTGGACGCCGCTGCTCCTCACCGCCCGCGATCTTCTTCATCCTGCTGTGCTGTGAACCGGCGCGCACAGCATGAGGTCACAGGTCACCCTCACACTGTGTGCAGTCACTGCACAGCTGACAGCCGAGGACCAGGAAGCGGTGAGTACAGAGCCTTCACCGCTTCCTAGTCCTCCGGTGCTAATGAGCGCTTTCATAATGGAAGTGCTCAGTAGTATTCACCCCAAAAGACGCAGGTTCATTTCCCCCCCACTTTGGGGGAACAAAAAGTGTGTCTTATGGGGCGAAAAATATGGTAATTAATAAGAATTTTATGAGGTATCACTATCTGTCTTTAAAGCAGAGAGATTCAAATTTAGAAAATAGTGAAATTTTCAAAAATGTTGGTAACTTTTGGATTAAAAAATAAATAAAGGTAAAACATATTGACTCAAATTTACCATTAACATGATGTACGATTTGCCACGAGAAAATAATCTCAGAATGGCTTGGATAAGTAAAAGCATTCCAGAGTTATTACCTTAATTGGTCAAGAAGGGGGCAGATGGCCTGGTCTGGAAGTGGTTAAGATAAGCTGAGGGTCAAATATTACCTGAAAGACTAGTACAGATAAAAAGTGGATGAGGCAGCAGTGTTCAGATTGCAGCTTATTGGTATCAACTGGTCACTGGTGGGGCTTTCTTTTCAAAGGGAACCTGAGAGCGGCATGCAGTGGTGACCAAAGTCGATTCACATAAAACTTCGGTCCAATACTGTACGGAGCAAGCGCTCCGTACATTATTAGAATGTATTGGTTCAGATGACCCGAAGTTATTGCTTCGCAAAGTCTCGCGTGACTTTGCGTAATAAGTTCCTAGATTAATTTTTATTGTAAAAAAACATTTCCCTAACTCGGGTTCACTTCCGAACCCGAGTTCGGGAAATGGGTTTTTTACAGTTAAAATTAATCTATGAAGTTATTATGCGAAGTCACGCGAGACTTCACAAAGTAATAACTTCGGCTCATTCTAATAGTGTACGGAGTACTCACTCCGTACAGTACTGGATCAAAGTTTTATGCAAATCGACTTTGGATGTTTCATCCGAAGTCGATTCGATCATCCCTAATAGCAACACAGTAACATCATTTATGATGCTGAAATACGCCGATATTAGGCATATACACTCACCTAAAGAATTATTAGGAACACCTGTTCTATTTCTCATTAATGCAATTATCTAGTCAACCAATCACATGGCAGTTGCTTCAATGCATTTAGGGGTGTGGTCCTGGTCAAGACAATCTCCTGAACTCCAAACTGAATGTCAGAATGGGAAAGAATGGTGATTTAAGCAATTTTGAGCGTGGCATGGTTGTTGGTGCCAGACGGGCCGGTCTGAGTATTTCACAATCTGCTCAGTAACTGGGATTTTCACGCACAACCATTTCTAGGGTTTACAAAGAATGGTGTGAAAATGGAAAAACATCCAGTATGCGGCAGTCCTGTGGGCAAAAATGCCTTGTGGATGCTAGAGGTCAGAGGAGAATGGGCCGACTGATTCAAGCTGATAGAAGAGCAACGTTGACTGAAATAACCACTCGTTACAACCGAGGTATGCAGCAAAGCATTTGTGAAGCCACAACACGCACAACCTTGAGGCGGGTGGGCTACAACAGCAGAAGACCCCACCGGGTACCACTCATCTCCACTACAAATAGGAAAAAGAGGCTACAATTTGCACGAGCTCACCAAAATTGGACTGTTGAAGAACGGAAAAATGTTGCCTGGTCTGATGAGTCTCGATTTCTGTTGAGACATTCAAATGGTAGAGTCCGAATTTGGCGTAAACAGAATGAGAACATGTATCCATCCTCTGATGGCTACTTCCAGCAGGATAATGCACCATGTCACAAAGCTCGAATCATTTCAAATTGGTTTCTTGAACATGACAATGAGTTCACTGTACAAAAATGGCCCCCACAGTCACCAGATCTCAACCCAATAGAGCATCTTTGGGATGTGGTGGAACGGGAGCTTCGTGCCCTGGATGTACATCCCTCAAATCTCCATCAACTGCAAGATGCTATCCTATCAATTTGGGCCAACATTTCTAAAGAATGCCATCAGCACCTTGTTAAATCAATGCCACGTAGAATTAAGGCAGTTCTGAAGGCAAAAGGGGGTCCAACACCATATTAGTATGGTGTTCCTAATAATTCTTTAGGTGAGTGTATGTAATCTGTGGCTTTTCACCCCTCGCGCCAGGTCTAAAAAAGTGGACGGGCAGGGAAGGGGACGAGTCAGCAGGCCCCTCTTATTTACCATTTTTTGCGCCTGTTTTAGACATAAGAAAAAGGTCTAATGTAAGACAGGAAGCTGTCTGGCTGAGAACATTCAAAGTACAAGTCTTATTTTGGTCACCAGATGGCAGGCCAACATAAGAAATGAGGAATTCGCAATAATAAGTGCAGTTTGAAAATACATGATTGTTGAAAATTAAAAATAAAAAAATATATTTTGTAGGCTCATATATGAGTTTCAAAATCATCACAAAAAATAAAAGTTTAAATCACCCCTCTTTCCGTATAATGAAAATATAAATACTAAATAACAAAAAATTTAAACATCATAGGTATCACCGTGACCGAAAACGCCCATACTATTATTATATTTTTTTAAATACGGTGAATGGCCTAGCAGAAAAAAGGGTCAAAATGTCCAATTTGGCATTTTTTCGTTGCTTCTTTTAAAAAAAAATGTAATAAAATATGATCAAGAAGTTACACACACTCCAAAATGGTATCAATAAAAACTACAGATTGTCCCGCAAAAAAATAACCCATACACAGCTCAGTAGATATAACTATAAAAAATTTATGGGGGTCAGAATATGGTAATGTAAACATATTTTTTTCAAAGTTTACATTCATTTTTACACTATTTACACATAAAAAAAACTATACATATGGGGTATCATTGTAATCATACTGACCCAGAGAATAAAGGACATGGGTTGGTTTTGCCTCAAACATAACATCGTGCGAACAAAACCCGTAAAACGGTGGAGGAATTGTGTTTATTCTCCAATTCCACCCCATTTGGAATTTTTTTACTGATTCGTACTACATTGTATGCCATAATTAATGGTGGCATTAGAAAGCACAACTTTTCCCGCAAAAAATACATTCATGTGAACAGAAATATAAAAAAAGTTATGGCTCAAGGAAGATGGGGACGAAAAATGAAAACACAAAAATGAAAAACCTCTGGTATCCTAAGGGTTAACAGACTTGAGCTGCACCAAGGGTTTGATGTATAAATGGTCCGCTACCCTGTGTATTGTATTACATTTCAACTGTGTGGAGATGCACCCACAGACGGATTTTGGCCTGCTTTGTCACGTTATCACTCAAAATCATTTTTGTACTCTACGCTGTGTATTATAAGACATCTATATGATGTGTTCCTAAACTTCAACCCCCCAAAAATATTACATTTTAAGTCTACAGAGATACATCCATGCATGAATTTTTGCCTACTATTCCATGTTATCACACAAAAATATTTTTGTCTGCTACCCTGCATAGTGTAACACACGTTTATGCTGTTTTCTAAAACTTCATCCTAAAAAATATTAAATTTGAACTGTGTGGATCCACACACGGATTTTGGCTTACTTTGTCATGTTATCACTCAAAAATATTTTTGTCTGCTACGCTATAGCTTGGAGTACCTCAATGAAAATAAGCATATAACATTGTATCAGCATGGCTTCATGAGGGATCGGTCATGTCAAAATTATTTAATCAGTTTCTATGAGGAGGTAAGTTCTAGACTTGACTGCAGTGAGTCAATGAATATCATATATCTTGACTTCTCCAAAGCATTTGATACTGTACCACATAAAAGGTTAATATATAAAATGAGAATGCTTGGACTGGGGGAAAATGTCTGTATGTGGGTAAGTAACTGACTTAGTGATAGAAAACAAAAGGTGGTTATTAACGGTACACACTTAGATTGGGTCACTGTCACTAGTGGGGTACCACAGAAGGTCAGTATTGGGCCTGATCTCTTCAATATATTTATTCATGATCTTGCAGAAAGCTTGTACAGTAAAATATACATTTTTGCATATGACAATAAACTGTGTAAAGTAGTTAACACAGAAGAGGATAGTATACTGCTACAGATGGATCTGGGGGCTTGGGCAGAGAAGTGGCAGATGAGATTTAACCCTGATAACTGTAAGGTTTTGCACATGGGAAGGAATAATGCAAGTCACCCGTACATAGTAAATGGTAAAACACTGGGTAACACTGACATGGAAAAGGACTTAGGAATTTTTGTGAACGGCAAACCTTACTGTAGAAACCAGTGTCAGGCAGCTGCCGCCAAGGCCAATGAGATTATGGGGTGCATCAAAAGTGGCATAGATGCACGTGATGAGAACACAGTCCTGCCACTTTACAAATCACTAGTCAGACCGCACATGGAGTATTGTGTATAATTCTGGGCTTCTGTGAACAAGCCAGACATAGCAGACTACAGTACCCAGAAAGATGATCAAAATTACAGTTATTCAGTTTATAAAAACGATGGCTGAGGGGAGATCTAACAACTATGTATAAATAGTTGTTCTGACTGCCTAATTGGAAAGGAATTTTTCCCCTAAAATGAGGAAAATTGGCTTCTACATCACTGGATTTTTTGCCTTCCTCTGGATCAAATTGCAGGATATCAGGCTAAACTGGACATATGTCTTTTTTCAGCCAATGTATTGCCTTACATATTACTATGTTAGGCTTCATTCACACGTCTGTGCTGAAATCCATGAGAAGGTGGTCAGTGATGCATTCGTGAAGATGTCCGTGAAGGATTTGTTTTTTGCTGTTCATGTGTCATCTGTGTTTCACTGAACCTTCAGCACCTGAAAAATAATTTGGTTTTCACGGACCTATAGACTATAATATGAGTTATGGATCTGTGAACATGGACAAAATAGAGCATGCATCTGTGCTAAAAAAAAAAGACAAATAAATGTGAATATCCTTCTTCCTTCCTAGTGCTTTTTCCCGCTGACATGTGCAGTAAAATGGAGCTGAGCACTTTTTTACTGGATTTATCTGAAACAAACCTGAAATGTTTTGGTTTCATCTGCCAGATGAAATTTTGCAAAGTCCGTAACAAACCCAGTTTGTTACAAAATGGTTCATCATCTCTAACTCCAGTCGGGCAATCAGAATAAGGGCTCTTTCACACTTGCGTTGTCCGGATCCGGCGTGTACTCCATTTGCCGGAATTACACGCCGGATCCGGAAAAACGCAAGTAAACTGAAAGCATTTGAAGACGGATCCGTCTTCAAAATGCGTTCAGTGTTACTATGGCAGCCAGGATGCTATTAAAGTTCTGGTTGCCATAGTAGTAGTGGGGAGCGGGGGAGCAGTATACTTACAGTCCGTGCGGCTCCCGGGGCGCTCCAGAATGACGTCAGAGCGCCCCATGCGCATGGATGACGTGTCCATGCGATCATGTCATCCATGCGCGTTGGGCGCCCTGACGTCACTCTGAAGCGCCCGGGGAGCCGCACGGATGGTAAGTATACTGCTCCCCCGCTCCCCACTACACTTTACCATGGCTGCCAGGACTTTAGCGTCTTGGCAGCCATGGTAACCATTCAGAAAAAGCTAAATGTCGGATCCGGCAATGCGCCGAAACGACGTTTAGCTTAAGGCCGGATCCGGATTAATGCCTTTCAATGGGCATTAATTCCGGATCCGGCCTTGCGGCAAGTATTCAGGATTTTTGGCCGGAGCAAAAAGCGCAGCATGCTGCGGTATTTTCTCCGGCCAAAAAACGTTCCGGTCCGGAACTGAAGACATCCTGATGCATCCTGAACGGATTTCTCTCCATTCAGAATGCATTAGGATAAAACTGATCAGGATTCTTCCGGCATAGAGCCCCGACGACGGAACTCTATGCCGGAAGAAAAGAACGCAAGTGTGAAAGAGCCCTAAGTCCCTGGATCAAAAACCTTTCTCCAGAAATCTCCAAGTCCCTCTTGAACTCTTTTAGTGAGTTTATCATCACCACCTCCTCTGGCATAAATTTTCATAGTCTCACTGCTCTTACAGTAAATAATCCTCTTTTATCTTTGTCTAGAATTATTTTTTCCTGTTTGCATTTAATTCCATTTGAATATCTAAAGGTGAAGGCACATGGTTGCTCCTTTTGGCTGCTGTGGGTAGGCATGGCTACGTGCAGTTGGACACACTCTATGGCTACACCCTTGTAGCCATTTTAGTAAACATTTATTGTTTAAAGGGTTTCTACCACCTCATTTGGACCTAATTAGCTGTCAGACACTAGCTATCTGCTAGTGTCTGCTCTACCTAACCATGCTATTCTAAGACCTTTGTGTGCAGCCGTTACACTAAAAAAACAACTTTTATTGCTATGCAAATGAGCCTCTAGGTGCTATGGGGGGGTCTTTTCAGCACCTAGAGGCTCCGTCTACTCACCCTGTATTCCGCCCAGCTCGTCCCTCCAGCCCGCCCATCTCCTCTAGATTGCCAGCCTCCATTTCAACCATCGGCCGAATTCTCGCGCCTGCGCCGTGTGCGTCTGTATTCGGCGCAGGCGCAGTGACTGTCTGACCGCTCCCTGCACCGGCATCTCCACTGCGCCGATTACGTCAGAGTGCTCAGAGGAACAGACGACGCCCGGCCGGTCAGACAGTCCCTGCGCCTGCGCCGAATACAGACGCACACGGCGCAGGCGCGAGAATTCGGCCGATGGATGAGATGGAGGCTGGCAATCTAGAGATGGGCGGGCTTGAGGGACGAGCTGGGCGGAATACAGGGTGAGTAGACGGAGCCTCTAGGTGCTGAAAACACGCCCCCATAGCACCTAGAGGCTCATTTGCATAGCAATAAAAATTGTTTTTTTAGTGTAACGGCTGCACACAAAGGTCTTAGAATAGCATGGTTAGGTAGAGCAGACACTAGCAGATCGCTAATGTCTGACAGCTAATTTGGTCCAAATGAGGTGGTAGAAACCCTTTAATAGGAGTTAATTGATAGTCTGTTCAGTTCAAGTTGAGTTAAAAATACAAAGGGTAGTAAACCCATGCAAATCAACTCAAAATAAAAGACCATTTTTCAGTGAACTGGTATATGACAAAAACAATTCAAATACGTAACCTCCATTAGGAGGCGGAAAAAAAAAAAAGGAGAAGAAAAAGTAGAAAAGATAACAAAATGAAGAAAGTAGAGAAGAGAGAAAGAAGAACAAAATATCATCAAGGGAATGGAATATCAGTTCTGGTAAGATGGATGTTAGTCCAGTATTGTGTAATGTATTTGTTTGGTGGGGAAAAGTGCTATGCAATGTCTTTTTTTCAACCATATTTGCTATGTAACTATAATCTGTCAGGTTGCAACTACAAAGTGCCGGTGCAGGCCTTTGATAATTTTAGAAACCCTCCCCAGGAAAAGTGACAAAGGAGCTAAATCTGGGGTGAGGTACAGAAAATAAAATAATAAAGCAAGATTATATATTGCCATAAATGAGAAATCAAAGGTCAACTCCACCAGAAATAAACAATTCCAGCAGTCTGCTGATACAGAGGGGAACATTTGGTGTGGTTTGACTGGTGTTTTATACCAATGAGAAACTATTTTCTAATTAAGCTCTTGAATACGATTGGAAATGGGGAATATATGGGGAACACCACATATAGCAACTAGAGCTAAGCAAATCGAATCTGACGAAGTGGAATTCGATCCGAATTTCAGGGAAAATCTATTCGCAACGAATGCAAATTTCCTTGCGCTTTGTGGCAACGAATCACAATTTTTCCTAAAATGGCGGCTACGCGTGTGAGGACATGGGGCAAGGAACTCTGAGAAGGCGGGATGACCCATAATGCCATGCTTGCAGCCAATCAGCAGCCAGCCAGCCCTGTGATGTCACAGCCCTAAAAATAGCCTCAGCCATCTTGGATTCAGACATTTTCCAGCATTCTGAGTGCAGGGATAGACGTGAGAATGCGCAAGGGATAGCAATAGGAAAAACCTCATTGTGAAAGAAAACCCTGAAAAAAATATTTAGAAGTGCACGGAAAGGATAGGGAGGAATCATTTCACAGCATCTTAGTGCAGGGAGAGACGTCAGAAGGTGCTAGGGACAGTGAAAGGAAAAACATCATTGTGAAAAAAAAGTGATTTACAAGAGCAGGGAAAGATTATTTGGGGATCCAAAGATCCATGAGACAGCTCTGTCATTCCAGCAATTTGTTCTCAGGATGCAAGTGCCATGTTGAAAAGCCTTTAATGGCTTATATCTGTGGAAAAATACATATACGCAGTTCACTTTTGCAGTTATATGTGGTGAAAGCGTCTAGTGGCGTGTTTTATTACAAAAAGAAAAATATATACGCAGTTCTCTTCTGCAGTTATATGTGGTGAAAGCACTGAGTGGCGTATTTCAGTACAAAAAGAAAAATATATATATACAGGTCCTGTGATATGAAGTAATATTACATGTGAAAAATGAAATTTTTCTGTATGTTATATTGAAATTTCTTTGAAAATTCTAATAAAAAATTATTTTGTTCTAAAAAAATTAGCATATTGTGATAAAGTTCATTATTTTCTGTAATGTACTGATAAACATTAGACTTTCATATATTTTAGATTCATTACACACAACTGAAGTAGTTCAAGTAGTTTTCTTGTTTTAATATTGATGATTTTGGCATACAGCTCATGAAAACCCAAAATTCCTATCTCAAAAAATTAGCATATCATGAAAAGGTTCTCTAAAAGAGCTATTAACCTAATCATCTGAATCAACTAATTAACTCTAAACACCTGCAAAAGATTCCTGAGGCTTTTAAAAACTCCCAGCCTGGTTCATTACTCAAAACCGCAATCATGGGTAAGACTGCCGACCTGACTGCTGTCCAGAAGGCCATCATTGACACCCTCAAGCAAGAGGGTAAGACACAGAAAGAAATTTCTGAATGAATAGGCTGTTCCCAGAGTGCTGTATCAAGGCACCTCAGTGGGAAGTCTGTAAGAAGGAAAAAGTGTGGCAGAAAACGCTGCACAACGAGAAGAGGTGACCGGACCCTGAGGAAGATTGTGGAGAAGGACCGATTCTAGACCTTGGGGGACCTGCGGAAGCAGTGGACTGAGTCTGGAGTAGAAACATCCAGAGCCACCGTGTACAGGCGTGTGCAGGAAATGGGCTACAGGTGCCGCATTCCCCAGGTCAAGCCACTTTTGAACCAGAAACAGCGGCAGAAGCGCCTGACCTGGGCTACAGAGAAGCTTTTTTCGGATGAAAGCAAATTTTGCATGTCATTCAGAAATCAAGGTGCCAGAGTCTGGAGGAAGACTGTGGAGAGGGAAATGCCAAAATGCCTGAAGTCCAGTGTCAAGTACCCACAGTCAGTGATGGTCTGGGGTGCCTTGTCAGCTGCTGGTGTTGGTCCACTGTGTTTTATCAAGGGCAGGGTCAATGCAGCTAGCTATCAGGAGATTTTGGAGCACTTCATGCTTCCATCTGCTGAAAAGCTTTATGGAGATGAAGATTTCATTTTTCAGCACGACCTGGCACCTGCTCACAGTGCCAAAACCACTGGTAAATGGTTTACTGACCATGGTATTACTGTGCTCAATTGGCCTGCCAACTCTCCTGACCTGAACCCCATAGAGAATCTGTGGGATATTGGGAAGAGAAAGTTGAGAGACGCAAGACCCAGCACTCTGGATGAGCTTAAGGCCGCTATCGAAGCATCCTGGGCCTCCATAACACCTCAGCAGTGCCACAGGCTGATTGCCTCCATGCCACGCCACATTGAAGCAGTCATTTCTGCAAAAGGATTCCCGACCAAGTATTGAGTGCATAACTGAACTTAATTATTTGAAGGTTGACTTTTTTTGTATTAAAAACACTTTTCTTTTATTGGTCGGATGAAATATGCTAATTTTTTGAGATAGGAATTTTGGGTTTTCATGAGCTGTATGCCACAATCATCAATATTAAAACAAGAAAAGGCTTGAACTACTTCAGTTGTGTGTAATGAATCTAAAATATATGAAAGTCTAATGTTTATCAGTACATTACAGAAAATAATGAACTTTATCACAATATGCTAATTTTTTTAGAAGGACCTGTATACTCAGTTCACTTCTGCAGTTAAATGTGGTGAAAGCATTTAGTGGCGTATTTCCGTACAAGAAGAAAAATATAGTCTCAGTTCACTTCTGTAGTTATATGTGGTGAAAGCGTTTAGTGATGTATTTCAGTACAAAAAGAAAAATATACAGTGTACGCAGTTCACTTCTGCAGCTATATGTGGTGAAAGCATTTAGTGGCGTATTTCATTACAAAAAGAAAAATAGGTTGTGGCAAACCCAGCCACTGTATATTGTCATTCCTGTATGTACGATGTTATTGCATATGTGTATGCCACTTTAAAGAACCAAGCGTATATATGTTTTGTGTAAAAATGGTTCAGGTGGGCTGTAACGTTCCTATGCTGTCTGCATGAAAACCGCCAGCATTCATGCAATTGTATGTTGTTATGTGAGGGGACCCAGATAGCTAATTGTATTGTATTTGTATATTCTGAGCGGCATTCACCTAATGATATGCCCTCAGACTGGAGCTATCTGGGATATGTTAATGTCTGTGTTTGCTGGGAGGGTGTGACATTGTGTGTTTGGGTGGGGATTCCCGTCCTGTTGTCTGCACATGTGTATTGGCGATTTCCCTTTGTCCTGAGAGATAATTGGATTGCTCCTCGGTTGTCTCCGGGACAGAGAGGAGGAAACCATGATGCATTGTGGGGATATGTTGTATCTGTCCTGTGTCGCAGTCTCCCTTCTGGTCCTCTGGGGGCGTGAACGATTGGTTGCTGTTCTTACATTGTATGTGTTGTAACATATTGATTGGTTGTATTTCAAAACCCTGTGGGCAGTACTATGTTTTTGGTTTGTGAATAAAAGAGGCTGTACGTGAAGTACAGTCAGTTCCTGTTTTACACTCAACATAGAGCCTCGTCTCATGTGTATGGGGATTGCTATACGCTGTATACTCCCCTGGCTATAAATCCTAGCTCTTGTAAGAGCTTGCTCCTGGTTCCTGTCTCTGGATTTAGGAGAGGTTCACCCACTGGAGCCTTGTCATAGGTCCAGGGTGGGTAGGAGACTGCGAGACCTCCACCAAGCTTCGGCGGTTTGTGGGGTCTGCAGTGCTGACGGGGTCAAGTGGAGTGCTTGGAGTCCTCTGGAAGCACTAGGAGCAACTATCGACGGAGGTACCCGGTCGGGGTGCTAGGCGTTCCGTTACAGTTCTTGGGAGGGAAGGATTGTATGCTGTACCGGCCTATTTGGATCATTGCCTACTTTTCCTATCTACCAGCGGAGACCTTGTGGATCGTGCTACCCCTCCGCTACATAGGTATAACAAAACAAAGTTAGAGGGCTCGACACCTAGAGGAATGGATAACGGTGGGTTCACTGCTGACTGGGTCACCCACCCAGTACACAAAGCAAATGGAGAAATATACACATGGGCAGGCACACCACCTTTCGTAGCTGGTATTGTATCAAAAACTTGTATAACTGGTGTTAGATCAGGAGGCTATTCATCAGTATAAAATGAATCTACTGTATAAAAAGTCACAATAGTATAAAATTAAGATAAAAGTGCATAAAAGTACATAATAATAATATACATAACAATACACATTAAAATAGTCAGGATAGATTAGCCATAGGGCAGGCAGATTCAACCGCTGGTAGGAAAATAACTCTGGTAATGCACCTTCCATCACAGATCGTCATAGGAATTATGGATTTTGAGAGTTTCATTTGTATTATGTCTCCCGACAATTTTATTCTGCAAATTACCATTCTTATCATTATTATCATATTATTGTATTTTTATTTTTTGTCTATTTTCATTTGTGCTATATTGTATACTAGTGTTAATTTATTGCAATCCAATTATCCTCTGCGATTATCACTGGGGTGATGCTCCAGGTGGAAATAGTGCTCATCATAGAAATACGATCCTACCCCATATCAAGGGGGGAGCACTGATATCCACGTGGACCATCTATCTACACAGGGATCCACAAAAGGATTTCCCTGAAATAGGGTAATTAGTACTATGGAGATCACAGTCTGGTATAAAGACCGCATAACCTTTTATTTTATATATTTTTTATTCTAGCAAATATTTTTTTTTTAATTCTAATAAATGTGTCTAATCTCCATTTGACTTCCTGATAATTGAGTGCCCTCTAATTTTTTATTTTCATTTGTTCTATACGTTTTACGGGCTTGGGGTGTTGCCCTTGGAGTGAGCACCATCTCACGGAAGTACATGCAGGTGAGCCACTGACACTTATTGCATCATTAGATTTCTTGATGATGCAAGTGGATAGGAGTAATCCCCTGTGTAACTTCGATGTCAGCCAGTGGTAGCTCATGCGTGACACCTGCTGTTTTCTCAGGCTCTTTGAGGATGCCACGTTATTTGTCAGTCGCCAGGACTACGCGATGAACGACGTCATTCCACTGCTTCGTGTCCTTGAACTCAGGCGTGGATCAGCCAGGATTTCCAACCACCCATTCTTGATGCATCAGACTAGATCATCCATTGTGCCACACCAACACTTTGACAAAAGAGACAGGTTTTTTTTGGCTACCTGCTTCAGCTACTACTTTGATGCTGCCACCCGCCTAATGCCACACATCTGATGCCAAGTGCTCCTTCTTTCACCCACCGCCCCACTCTGTCACCAGGTCACTTTGTTATCTCCTGCTACTGCTTCTGCAATCTACACACTATGTCACCTTGCCACTCTGTGGTATCCTGATGCTGCGGCCATCTCCACACTATGTCACCCTGTCACTCTGTGGTATCCTGATGCTGCTGCTGTCATCTCCACACTATATCACCTTGCCACTCTGTGGTATCCTCCTGATGCTGCTGCTGTTGCCACCTCCACACTCGGTCATTGTGTCACTCTGTGTCCTTCTCCTGATGCTGCTGCTGCCGCCACCTCCAGACTCTGTCATTCTGCCCCTCTCTGATCTCCTCATGCTGCTGCCACCTCCAGTCTGTGTCATTGTGCCACTCGATGGCCTTCTCCTGATGCTGCTAACTCCAGACTCTGTCATTGTGCCACTCGGTGGCCTTCTCCTGATGCTGCTGATGCCACCACCTCCAGACTCTGTCATTGTGCCACTCGGCCTCCTCATATTGCTGCCAACTGCAGACTCTGTCATTTCATTGTGCCACTCGGTGGGCTTCTCCTGGTGCTGCCAACTCTAGCCTCTGTCATTGTGCCACTCGGTGGCCTTCTCCTGATGTTGCTGCTGCTGCCACCTCCAGACTCTGTCATTGTGCCACTCGGTGGCCTTCTCCTGATGCTGCTATCTCCAGACTGTGTCATTGTGCCACTCAGTGGCCTCCTCATACTGCTTCCACCTCCAGACCCTGTCATTGAGCCACTCTGTGGTCTCCTCATGCTGCTTAAACCTCACCACTATGTCATTGGTCCACTCTGGGGACTTCTCATACTGTTCCCACCCTCCCCACTTCATGACTGGTCCACTATTTTGGCTTTCGGCCTGGCTGACATCATCATTTATTTGACCTTTCTTCTGATCTGTCAGAAGGAAGCAAAAATGAGACGCACAACGGATCCTGTCTGTGTACTAGCTGTAAGGCCTGTATGGTCTCATCAGAATTGGCTTATGATTTGGTAGCCAAAGACAGGAGTGGGTACAAAACACAAAAGACATGCAAATATTCCATTCACGTTTCATCTCTGTTTTAGATCCACTCCTGTTTTTTTTTTTTTTGGCATTAGCAATGCTGATGTATTATTGAGCAAATGCTGACCGGGTGAAGGCATATACTCCACAGACAGGATCCGTTTTTTGTGGGTTATTGTTCTGACTGATCAGAGGAAGGGCAAATTAATCAGTGACATCAACACAAACTTACTGCTGATACCCTCTCCACTCTGTCAGGGGGGCTCTACTTGTATAAGCGTAATAGAACAGGTTCTGTAGACATCTATGTGGAAAGCTGACAAGGGTGTAAAAGGAGTGCGCTTCTTATTGACGCTAACATCGACCTGTTAGGCCTCTTTCACACTACCGTTTTTTATTTCCGTTTTGCAGGCCGTTTTTTGCGTTCCGTATACGGTCCGTATACGGAACCATTCATTTCAATGGTTCCGCAAAAAAAAACGGAATGTGTTCCGTATGCATTCCGTTTCCGTATTTCCGTTTTTCCGTTCCGTTGAAAGATAGAACATGTCCTATATTTGGCCGTAAATCACGTTCCGTGGCTCCATTCAAGTCAATGGGTCTGCAAAAAAAACGGAACACATACGGAAATGCATCCGTATGTCTTCCGTATCCGTTCCGTTTTTTCTGAACCATCTATTGAAAATGTTATGCCCAGACCAATTTTTTCTATGTAATAACTGTAATACTGTATATGCCATACGGAAAAACGGAATGGAAAAACGGAATGGAAACACAACTGAAACAAAAAACGGAACAACGGATCCGTGAAAAACTGAACGCAAAACACTGAAATCGACATACTGTAGTGTGAAAGAGGCCTAATTGTTCAGTTATTTGGTCAGTTTTTGCCCCGTGACTGCCCAAATAAGTGAAGTATGCAGTGATTCTAAGAGCGACCCCGTCATCTGCATGTCATACTGAGTCACAGTATTATTTCACTACCATAGCAGACTCCCTATGTGTGTTACTGCAAGGCACAGTGTTCTACACCCCTATAAAGGCTCTCTGCAGCCTGGAAATAGCCGTTTTTTAAAGTAATTTGCCGCGAATAAATTCAGATCAAAGCAAATATTTTTGAAAAATTTGGCGAACTGGCCAAATCGAATTTTTGAAATACTCGCTCATCTTTAATAGCAACCACACCACCTAAATTGTCAATTAGATTCACCCTACAGCTGCATAATGTAAGTCATGTTCTTCTTGTTTCGACACATGCTAATCAGGATGTGACAGTAGCACAGTAGATTTACACAAAGGAGCTGACCACAACTGATGGTGTGTGGCCGTCTCTTGTATTAAAATCAGAATTAAAATCAGAATTGCCGGTTTAGGTGGTGTGGTTGCTATATTTGGTGCGAGGACACTTGGGAGGATAGGCCCGGACTCACTATCATGGGTGTAGGAACCCCCAAAAATCTGGGGGGGGACAGCATTTTTGTTTGCCGGGTATATTCTTATTCAGTAAACTGCGAGTTGTTTATATCGTTAAATTTTAAGTGTGTGTGTGTGTGTGTGAAAAATCTCACAACAAAAAAATATGCAAAATGAACAGTTCTTTGTTTATCAGGTCACAGAAATTAACCAAACGTTTGGCATATATTTCAGTTATGCCGGGTACTTTCTCTGGCACCCCCCCCCCTTCCCCCCACCGAAACAATATTCTCCCCTTATATATAATTTACTTAGTTCTGAAGACTCAGGGGTGCTGTCATGCCCGGCTCAGACGGTGTGCGGAGGTCTGTCAGATTGGCAGCACGTGTCTAACCTTTTGTTTGTTTTGGAATCATGCTGGATCCGCCTTCCTTCAGGTGCTCTGGGTGGGGTCATTGGCTTAAATTGCCTTCAATCCCAGAGTGCCGTGCGGGTTATAGCTTTCAGTCTGGCCTTGGATTCAAGGAAGGAAGGATTGTCTGTTCCAGCTCAGATAAGTTTGATTTCTGTTTGTGTTGTTTGCGGTCTAGGCTATTTGTGTGTCTTCTGCCCCTTCTCCCCTTTTACCATCTCAGGGATTCTAGGGTGTTTGCAGTCCAGGCACGAGGACACTTCATTCCTACCATTAAGGTCTGAATGTGGGCTTAGCAGCATAGGGAGAGAAGTCAGGGATGTGCTAGGAGGTGACCTGTCCCCAGCATCTAGCTTAGACACTTGTGTATTTGGTTGTCTTGGCCTCAGGGGTGCTGGCTGGCTTGGCCGGGCAGAAGGAGTGTGGGAGACTGTGAGGCCTTTTTCTCCAAGCTGCTCCGGATCAGTGCTCTGGGCAGCTGGGCTCCGGGCTGGAAGTGGGCACAATAAGAAAAAATTTTTTTTAATTATACCTCAGGTCAGACCACCAATCAGACCCCCAATGTTAATCAGACCTCAGCTAACAGCCCCAATAAGATCCTCCCCAATGTTAATAAGACCTCAGATCACACCTCAGCTCAGACCCCAATATGAATGACCCCCAATCAGACCTCAGATAAGAGCCCCATGCCTCATAGCAGCCCCCAGTGCCTCTCATCAGACCCCCCCAGTGCCTCTCATCAGTGTAACGGTCGCGTACACACACACAGGGGGAGGAAAGTGACCACTGCGCTCCACCCTTAACCCTGGCCCTGCCTACTTGCCTTGCGAGTATGACAGGGGACAACTGGACGGCAATCCCTAACTTGGAATAAGTGCAGTGATGACAGACAGACAAACAGGACGTGAACAGACCGAGTCAATACCAGGAAAGCTACAAAGTACAAATGGAGCAAGCAGAGAATTGTCGGGAGAAGCCGGGGTCATAAATACCAGGAGAGACGTGAAGTACCAAAGGAGTCAGCAGAGGATCGTCAAGAGGAGGCCGGGGTCAGAATACCAGGAGAGCAGCAAAGTACACAAGGAGCAGGCAGAGGATCGTCAGGAATTCAGCAGGAGGTAAGTACGCCAGGAAAGACCAAATCACAGGAGGAACCTAAATTAACAGGCAACCTGTGGCCAGCAGGCTGCCTGTATTTATAGTGGGGAGTGAGGGTCATGTGACGTGGCCAGCGTCACATGACCGACAGACCAACCAGTCGAGCACCGAGTGATCAGCTCGGCGCTCAAGGCAGACTTAGGAGCAGGGAGCCACCCATCTAGTAAAGCCGCCCTGGGAACGAGGTAAAACACAGATCCTCGTTCCCGAAGCTAAGCAGCAGGTCTGCGGCTAATGGGGGACCGAGTGCACCTTCGGAACCCCGTTACAGTACCCCCCTTTTTACGAAGGGCCACCAGACCCAAGACTTCAGGCGATGGCCTTTAAGGGTGTTCTAAATGAAATTTTCGAACAAGTCTAGGAGCATGAACCTCCATGGCAGGTACCCAAGATCTCTCTTCAGGTCCATACCCCTTCCAGTGAATCAGGTACTGCAAGGCATTACGCACCTTCCTGACATCCACTATTTTAGACACCACATACTCGACAGCATCATTAACAAGAACCGGCGGAGGCGAGGCTTTCGATGGTACTACCGGTTCAAAATATTTTTTAAGTAGAGATTTATGGAACACATTATGAATGTGGAATGACTCGGGCAGCTCCAACCTAAATGATACTGGGTTAATCACCTCCGTGATCTTATATGGTCCAACAAAACGAGGAGCAAACTTTTTAGAATCTACCTTAAGAGAGAGATTCTTGGAGGACAACCATACCTTATCCCCAACCTGAAAATTCACCCCCCTTGAACGTCTCCTATCGGCCTTGAGTTTCTGAGAACTTCAAGCCTTTTCTAAGTTCGATTGAACCCGGGCCCAAACTGTGCACAGTTCAGAGGAGAACCTATCCGCCTCACGGTTAGAGGAGGAGACGGATGACCCAGAATGAAAATGGGGATGGAAACCATGGTTACAAAAGAAAGGTGAAACCCCAGCAGAAGAATTGACACGGTTATTCAAAGCAAATTCAGCAGATGGAAGAAATTTCACCCATAATTGCTGGTCATCAGCAACATACAACCTTAAGAATTGTTCCACAGACTGATTAAGGCGTTCATTCTGCCCATTACTCTCAGGGTGGTAGGCAGAGGAAAAAGACAATGAAATTTTACATTTTTGACAGAAGGCCCTCCAGAATTTGGACACACTGTTTTTCCCCTAACTCCTGCACCATCTGCGTCAGAGTAGAGACATGGTCAGTCAGGGTCACCAGAGGATTCATTATACAGTGGTTATTGGGCCTGTTAATCTGTAACGGTCGCGTACACACACACACAGGGGGGAGGGAAGTGACCACTGCGCTCCACCCTTACCCCTGGCCCTGCCTACTTGCCTTGCGAGTCCTAATGACAAGGGACAACTGGACGGCAATCCCTAACTTGGAATAAGTGCAGGGATGACAGACAGACAAATAACAGGACGTGAACGGACCGAGTCAATACCAGGAAAGCTACAAAGTACAAATGGAGCAAGCAGAGAATTGTCAGGAGAAGCCAGGGTCATAAATACCAGGAGAGAAGTGAAGTACTAAAGGAGTCAGCAGAGGATCGTCAGGAGGAGGCGGGGTCAGAATACCAGGAGAGCAGCAAAGTACACAAGGAGCAGGCAGAGGATCGTCAGGAATTCAGCAGGAGGTAAGTACGCCAGGAAAGACCAAATCACAGGAGTAACCTAAATTAACAGGCAACCTGTGGCCAGCAGGCTGCCTGTATTTATAGTGGGGAGTGAGGGTCATGTGACGTGGTCAGCGTCACATGACCGACAGACCAACCAGTCGAGCACCGAGTGATCAGCTCGGCGCTCAAGGCAGACTTAGGAGCAGGGAGCCACCCAGCTAGTAAAGCCGCCCAGGGAACTAGGTAAAACACAGATCCTCGTTCCCGAAGCTAAGCAGCAGGTCTGCGGCTAATGGGGAACCGAGTGCACCTTTGGAACCCTGTTACAATCAGCCCCCCCCCGTGCCTCTCATCAGCCCCCACCAGTGCCTCTCATCAGCCCCCCCAGTGCCTCTCATCAGCCCCCCCAGACTCCAGCGCTGTACGGCTCAGGCGGCGCGATGACGTCATTGCGCCGCCTACGCCTGCCTCTGATAGGCTGCTGGCCTAGTAGTGCCGGCAGCCTGTCAGAGGAACAGGAAAGGAACACACCTCCCTGCCCTGCTCCTCCGCACAGCCTTCTGTTTGTATCGCTGTCTTGAGGACGGCGATACAAACAGATCACTATGGAGATGAGCGCTTCGCTTCCACAATGGAAGCACTGATCTCAGTGCCTGCCCCGCCGCCCCACACACTCCCGCTGGGGGAAATTTGACCAAACCTGTCCCCCCCGCATTATTTCCTGGGGGGGATCCATCCCCCCCGTTTCCCCCCCCCCCCCCCGCTTCCTACGCCCATGCTCACTATACGACACTCAGGCTACTGTGAAGGACAGTATATGCACTAGTTGTAACTCATGAGCTTGGTGGACTCACAAAGAGCTGTCTCTACATGGGGCTATAACAACAGGAACTTTACCTTATCCATGAATGAAATATATGAGTAGGAAGAGAACAGACCCTCTTACTGGCAGTGTTTAGGGGCCTACAGTAGACGCATTTGCCTTGTTCATCTCAACCACAGCTCAACACGTACTGTGTAATATACAACGCATAAAAATAATAAAGAGGAGTTTCCTGCCTTTTTGTTTTGCTTCTGCATTGCACCCCGTTTTTTAACATATGCATTGAAATAATGTAATTTATTATTTAGATTTTAACATCAGCTTAGTCAGGGATATATATTTAGTTTGAGACTTCTACCTTATCAATTGGTTTTTCCATGATCTCATAGTTGGTTGTTTGCATTCAAAAACGCAGTTTCAAAAAATACTTTTTTCTACTGTAAAACACACATTGCAAATGTGTAGTGTGATTATTTCCCCCTACAACCACAACACCAATATAAAAATTTTGGAAAAGCTGATGTAAAATGTATTTACTGAGGAATTTTGCATTTAAAATGCAGTTTCAAAAAAGACCTTTCTGTACTGTAAATCACACATTGCAAACTAGTTATATGATTCCCACACCCCACAACTCCAATATAATGATGTAGGAAAGAGCAGAGTAAAATTTAACTACTGTGTTTTTTGCGCTTAAAAACGCTGTTTCAAAAAGACCTTTCTCTACTGTAAAACACATGTTGCAAACTTGTAATGCAATTATTCTTCTCCCCCCCCCCACCAACAATATAATGATGCAGGAAAAGTGGTAATATTTCTGTTTGTGGTGTAATTCACATTTATTTTTTACTTGTATATAAATGGCGTTATTGCAACACATTTAATAACATTGGACAGATATATTGCAATGTGCAAATGCTCAGCAGTAGAATGATAATGGGGTGCTATGCTGCCAATAATAATATGTAGAAATTTGAGATTTTGGGGGAAACAAACAGCTGTCTCTGTTTTAAAAGAGAAAAAAAATATATTATTATAATTTTTTTGCAGGTGGCTGGTTTTGTAGAGCAGAATAGCAATAATAATGTTCTGTAGCAGCTGTATTATCAAGCACTGTGCACCAGCCCACCATCCCCTCACTCCTTCAAACTGCTTTCCCTGATCAAAGTCCCTCATTTTTTTCTTCCTATTCTTTCCCTACACTATCCCTGTTACACTAGAAGAGATGTGTGCTTGTGACTCTGTATACTGTCTAACATCTGTTTCAGTTAGACACTTCATACAGCCATCTGCCGTCATTAACAGCTCAACAGAGTAACATTCTGCTTAGGCAGTTCCCTGCCTGCTGCCCTACTAATTGGCCGATTTATGCTGTCAGTGATCTAATCAGGGCAAGCCCTTCCCTCCACTCCCTGCCAGTGACATGTGAGCATCTGTGTCCTTTTTCCCTTGTGGTTTTGCTGCTAGATTGTGTAGTAAAATGGAGCTACTCCTCAACAATTGCAACACCAAAAAGAACATGCTGTAAGGTTATGCAAATCAAGTAAGTAGTAGGTGTCACTAAGATCTGCAGATAATCAGATTTTCAACCACCTAGCTCCAGTCCAGTACAGATTGTCGTGTACTATATGATGTCTGATTTAAATTTTTTACATTAGTCATGGGATAACCCTTTTAAACAGTCCTCCTATCATGCTGTTGACATTTTGACATCATGAGACCAAGATGACACCTAACAATTGATCAACAGTACCTCACCATTAGGGATGAGCGAACCCGAACTGTATAGTTCATTTTCGTAAAAGTCTGGGTTCGGGTTCGGTGTTCGGCGCTTTCTTGGTGCTTTTTGAAAGGCTGCAAAGCAGCTTGCCCCAAGAGGCCATCACAGCCATGCCTACTATTGGCATGGCTGTGATTGGCCAGTGCAGCATGTGACCCAGCCTCTATTTAAGCTGGAGTCACGTAGCGCCGCACGTCACTCTGCTCTGATCAGTGTAGGGATAGGATGCAGCTGCTGCTGTTAGGGCGAGATTAGGCAGGGATTTAGTTACTTAAGTGATCGATATACAGCTGTGTATCATACAACCTCTGCTATTCAATTGCTCACTGTTTTAAGGCTGCCCAGAGCGTTTTTCAGTCACTTTTTTCTGGGGTGATCGGCCACCAAGTCCATTTTTAACCATCAATAGTGTGTTTTTTTTTTTTTTTGCTATATCCTACATCAGGGGCTTGGCTGTGCTTGCTATTTTATTAAGGGGTAAAATACAATTGCCAAAATAGCAGTACCCTAAATCTGGTGTTTCAGCTGTGGCTAGCCAATTGTAATACTGTCTGCCGAAGCACAGTTTTTGTTCTGGGTTGAATACAATTCCCAACTTAGCAATTCCCTAAATTAGTGGTTTCTGCTCTATCAGGCCAAGGTTAAATCTATCCATAAAAGGGTATATTAGATTGAAGGTGCGGATAGGGTCATCCTCAATAACTTCACACGCTACCGTGCATTTCCAAGTCTCAGGGCCGTCTTTAACCACCTCCGGACCGCCTAACGCAGGATCGCGTTCCGGAGGTGGCAGCGCTGCGCACAGTCACGCATATACGCGTCATCTCGCGAGACGCGAGACTTCCTGTGAACGCGCGCACACAGGCGCGTGCGCTCACAGGAACGGAAGGTAAGAGAGTTGATCTCCAGCCTGCCAGCGGCGATCGTTCGCTGGCAGGCTGGAGATGTGTTTTTTTTAACCCCTAACAGGTATATTAGACGCTGTTTTGATAACAGCGTCTAATATACCTGCTACCTGGTCCTCTGGTGGTCCCCTTTGTTTGGATCGACCACCAGAGGACACAGGTAGCTCAGTAAAGTAGCACCAAGCACCACTACACTACACTACACCCCCCCCCGTCACTTATTAACCCCTTATTAGCCCCTGATCACCCCTAATCACCCCTGATCACCCCTGATCACCCCATATAGACTCCCTTATCACCCCCCTGTCATTGATTACCCCCCTGTCATTGATCAACCCCCTGTAAAGCTCCATTCAGACGTCCGCATGATTTTTACGGATCCACTGATAGATGGATCGGATCCGCAAAACGCATCCGGACGTCTGAATGAAGCCTTACAGGGGCGTGATCAATGACTGTGGTGATCACCCCATATAGACTCCCTGATCACCCCCCTGTCATTGATTACCCCCCTGTAAAGCTCCATTCAGATGTCCGCATGATTTTTACGGATGCACTGATACATGGATCGGATCCGCAAAACGCATCCGGTCGTCTGAATGAAGCCTTACAGGGGCATGATCAATGACTGTGGTGATCACCCCCCTGTCATTGATTACCCCCCTGTAAAGCTCCATTCAGATGTCCGCATGATTTTTACGGATGCACTGATAGATGGATCGGATCCGCAAAACGCATCCGGACGTCTGAATGAAGCCTTACAGGGGCATGATCAATGACTGTGGTGATCACCCCATATAGACTCCCTGATCACCCCCCTGTCATTGATTACCCCCCTGTCATTGATTACCCCCCTGTAAAGCTCCATTCAGATGTCCGCATGATTTTTACGGATGCACTGATAGATGGATCGGATCCGCAAAACGCATCCGGACGTCTGAATGAAGCCTTACAGGGGCATGATCAATGACTGTGGTGATCACCCCATATAGACTCCCTGATCACCCCCCTGTCATTGATTACCCCCCTGTCATTGATTACCCCCCTGTCAAGCTCCATTCAGATGTCCGCATGATTTTTACGGATGCACTGATAGATGGATCGGATCCGCAAAACGCATCCGGACGTCTGAATGAAGCCTTACAGGGGCGTGATCAATGACTGTGGTGATCACCCCATATAGACTCCCTGATTACCCCCCTGTCATTGATTACCCCCCTGTAAAGCTCCATTCAGATGTCCGCATGATTTTTACGGATGCACTGATAGATGGATCGGATCCGCAAAACGCATCCGGACGTCTGAATGAAGCCTTACACGGGCGTGATCAATGACTGTGGTGATCACCCCATATAGACTCCCTGATCACCCCCCTGTCATTGATTACCCCCCTGTCATTGATTACCCCCCTGTCAAGCTCCATTCAGATGTCCGCATGATTTTTACGGATGCACTGATAGATGGATCGGATCCGCAAAACGCATCCGGACGTCTGAATGAAGCCTTACACGGGCGTGATCAATGACTGTGGTGATCACCCCATATAGACTCCCTGATCACCCCCCTGTCATTGATTACCCCCCTGTCATTGATTACCCCCCTGTCAAGCTCCATTCAGATGTCCGCATGATTTTTACGGATGCACTGATAGATGGATCGGATCCGCAAAACGCATCCGGACGTCTGAATGAAGCCTTACAGGGGCGTGATCAATGACTGTGGTGATCACCCCATATAGACTCCCTGATTACCCCCCTGTCATTGATTACCCCCCTGTAAAGCTCCATTCAGATGTCCGCATGATTTTTACGGATGCACTGATAGATGGATCGGATCCGCAAAACGCATCCGGACGTCTGAATGAAGCCTTACACGGGCGTGATCAATGACTGTGGTGATCACCCCATATAGACTCCCTGATCACCCCCCTGTCATTGATCAACCCCCCTGTCATTGATCAACCCCCCTGTCATTGATCAACCCCCCTGTCATTGATCACCCCCCTGTAAGGCTCCATTCAGATATTTTTTTGGCCCAAGTTAGCGGAATTTTTTTTTTTTTTTCTTACAAAGTCTCATATTCCACTAACTTGTGTCAAAAAATAAAATCTCACATGAACTCACCATACCCCTCACGGAATCCAAATGCGTAAAATTTTTTAGACATTTATATTCCAGACTTCTTCTCACGCTTTAGGGCCCCTAGAATGCCAGGGCAGTATAAATATCCCACATGTGACCCCATTTCGGAAAGAAGACACCCCCAGGTATTCCGTGAGGGGCATATTGAGTCCATGAAAGATTGAAATTTTTGTCCCAAGTTAGCGGAACGGGAGACTTTGTGAGAAAAAAATAAAAAATATCAATTTCCGCTAACTTGTGCCAAAAAAAAAAAATTTCTATGAACTCGCCATGCCCCTCATTGAATACCTTGGGGTGTCTTCTTTCCAAAATGGGGTCACATGTGGGGTATTTATACTGCCCTGGCATTCTAGGGGCCCCAAAGCGTGAGAAGAAGTCTGGTATCCAAATGTCTAAAAATGCCCTCCTAAAAGGAATTTGGGCACCTTTGCGCATCTAGGCTGCAAAAAAGTGTCACACATCTGGTATCGCCGTACTCAGGAGAAGTTGGGGAATGTGTTTTGGGGTGTCATTTTACATATACCCATGCTGGGTGAGAGAAATATCTTGGTCAAATGCCAACTTTGTATAAAAAAATGGGAAAAGTTGTCTTTTGCCAAGATATTTCTCTCACCCAGCATGGGTATATGTAAAATGACACCACAAAACACATTCCCCAACGTCTCCCGAATACGGCGATACCACATGTGTGACACTTTTTTGCAGCCTAGGTGGGCAAAGGGGCCCATATTCCAAAGAGCACCTTTAGGATTTCACAGGTCATTTACCTACTTACCACACATTAGGGCCCCTGGAAAATGCCAGGGCAGTATAACTACCCCACAAGTGACCCCATTTTGGAAAGAAGACACCCCAAGGTATTCCGTGAGGGGCATGGCGAGTTCCTAGAATTTTTTATTTTTTGTCACAAGTTAGTGGAAAATGATGATTTTTTTTTTTATTTTTTTTTTCATACAAAGTCTCATATTCCACTAACTTGTGACAAAAAATAAAAAGTTCCATGAACTCACTATGCCCATCAGCGAATACCTTGGGGTCTCTTCTTTCCAAAATGGGGTCACTTGTGGGGTAGTTATACTGCCCTGGCATTCTAGGGGCCCAAATGTGTGGTAAGGAGTTTGAAATCAAATTCTGTAAAAAAATGACCTGTGAAATCCGAAAGGTGCTCTTTTGTATATGGGCCCCTTTGCCCACCTAGGCTGCAAAAAAGTGTCACACATCTGGTATCTCCGTAATCGGGAGAAGTTGGGGAATGTGTTTTGGGGTGTCATTTTACATATACCCATGCTGGGTGAGAGAAATATCTTGGCAAAAGACAATTTTTCCCATTTTTTTATACAAAGTTGGCATTTGACCAAGATATTTATCTCACCCAGCATGGGTATATGTAAAATGACACCCCAAAACACATTCCCCAACTTCTCCTGAGTACGGAGATACCACATGTGTGACACTTTTTTGCAGGCTAGGTGGGCAAAGGGGCCCACATTCCAAAGAGCACCTTTCGGATTTCACAGGTCATTTAACTACTTACCACACATTTGGGCCCCTAGAATGCCAGGGCAGTATAACTACCCCACAAGTGACCCCATTTTGGAAAGAAGAGACCCCAAGGTATTCGCTGATGGGCATAGTGAGTTCATGGAAGTTTTTATTTTTTGTCACAAGTTTGTGGAATATGAGACTTTGTATGAAAAAAAAAAAAAAAAAAAAAATCATCATTTTCCACTAACTTGTGACAAAAAATAAAAAATTCTAGGAACTCGCCATGCCCCTCACGGAATACCTTGGGGTGTCTTCTTTCCAAAATGGGGTCACTTGTGGGGTAGTTATACTGCCCTGGTATTCTAGGGGCCCAAATGTGTGGTAAGGAGTTTGAAATCAAATTCAGGAAAAAATGAGGAGTGAAATCCGAAAGGTGCTCTTTGGAATATGGGCCCCTTTGCCCACCTAGGCTGCAAAAAAGCGTCACACATCTGGTATCCCCGTACTCAGGAGAAGTTGAGGAATGTGTTTTGGGGTGTCTTTTTACATATACCCATGCTGGGTGAGATAAATATCTTGATCAAATGACAACTTTGTATAAAAAAATGGGAAAAGTTGTCTTTTGCCAAGATATTTCTCTCACCCAGCATGGGTATATATAAAATGACACCCCAAAACACATTCCCCACCTTCTCCTGAGTACGGAGATACCAGATGTGTGACACTTTTTTGCAGCCTAGGTGGGCAAAGGGGCCCATATTCCAAAGAGCACCTTTCGGATTTCACAGGTCATTTTTTACTGAATTTGATTTCAAACTCCTTACCACACATTTGGGCCCCTAGAATGCCAGGGCAGTATAACTACCCCACAAGTGACCCCATTTTGGAAAGAAGAGACCCCAAGGTATTCGCTGATGGGCATAGTGAGTTCATAGAACTTTTTATTTTTTGTCACAAGTTAGTGGAATATGAGACTTTGTAAGAAAAAAAAAAAATAAAAATCATCATTTTCCGCTAACTTGTGACAAAAAATAAAAAGTTCTATGAACTCACTATGCCCATCAGCGAATACCTTAGGGTGTGTACTTTCAGAAATGGGGTCATTTGTGGGGTGTTTGTACTGTCTGGGCATTGTAGAACCTCAGGAAACATGACAGGTGCTCAGAAAGTCAGAGCGGCTTCAAAAAGCGGAAATTCACATTTTTGTACCATAGTTTGTAAACGCTATAACTTTTACCCAAACCATTTTTTTTTTACCCAAACATTTTTTTTTTATCAAAGACATGTAGAACTATAAATTTAGAGCAAAATTTCTATATGGATCTCGTTTTTTTTGCAAAATTTTACAACTGAAAGTGAAAAATGTCATTTTTTTGCAAAAAAATCGTTAAATTTCGATTAATAACAAAAAAAGTAAAAATGTCAGCAGCAATGAAATACCACCAAATGAAAGCTCTATTAGTGAGAAGAAAAGGAGGTAAAATTCATTTGGGTGGTAAGTTGCATGACCGAGCAATAAACGGTGAAAGTAGTGTAGGTCAGAAGTGTAAAAAGTGGCCTGGTCTTTCAGGGTGTTTAAGCACTGGGGGCTGAGGTGGTTAATATTGATTGGACCCTGGGCAAAAATTTACTTGGGCCCCCTGGATCCCGCCTTCCCACACCTTAGAAATCACGCCCTTCACCACAACACACACAAAAAAAATCCACACATCTGGTAGAGTACAGTGAATGACTGTAAATACTCACAGTTCTGAAGACTCCAGCGGGTCAGGATCAGTGCTCTGGGCAGCTGGGCTCAGGCTGGAAGTGGGCACCACTCTGCAGTAAGGACACCAGGGCTCGGCTCACCCTAGTGTTACAGTGCACCCCAGCACCCCACAGTATGCAGTATAGCACCCTATAGTATACAGCAACCCACAGTATGCAGTATAGCACCCTATAGTATACAGCAACCCACAGTATGCAGTATAGCACCCTATAGTATACAGCACCACACAGTATGCAGTTTAGCACCCCACACTATACAGTACCCCACAGTATATAGTAGAGCAGTATAGCACCCCACACTATACAGTACCCCACAGTATATAGTAGAGCAGTATAGCACCCCACACTATACAGTACCCCACAGTATATAGTAGAGCAGTATAGCAGCCCACAGTATACAGCACCTCGCAGTATACAACACCTCACTGTATACAGCACCCCAAACTATACACGATACAGCCCCCCACACAATACAGTACAGCAGTATAGCACTCCACACTATACCGCACCCACAGTATACAGTATACAGACCCCCACAGTATACAGTACAGCAGTATAGCCCCCCCACTATACAGCCCCCCCCCCCCACTATACAGGCCCCCACACTATACAGGCCCCCCACAGTATACAGGCCCCCACACAGTATACAGGCCCCCACACAGTATACAGCCCCCCACACAGTATACAGGCCCCCACACAGTATACAGCCCCCACACTATACAGGCCCCCCACACTATACAGGCCCCCCACACAGTATACAGCCCCCCACACAGTATACAGCCCCCCACACAGTATACAACCCCCACACAGTATACAGCCCACCACACAGTATACAGCCCCCCCCCCACACAGTATACAGCCCCCCCCCACAGTATACAGGCCCCCACACAGTATACAGCACACCACACAGTATACAGCCCCCCCCCACAGTATACAGGCCCGCACACAGTATACAGCCCACCACACAGTATACAGCCTACCACACAGTATACAGCCCCCCCCCCACAGTATACAGGCCCCCACACAGTATACAGCCCACCACACAGTATACAGCCCACCACACAGTATACAGCCCCCACAGTATACAGCCCCCCACAGTATACAGGCCCCCACACAGTATACAGCCCACCACACAGTATACAGCCCCCCCCTACAGTATACAGGCCCCCACACAGTATACAGAGCCCCCACAGTATACAGGCCCCCACACAGTATACAGAGCCCCCACAGTATACAGCTCCCCCACAGTATACAGGCCCCCACACAGTATACAGCCCACCACACAGTATACAGCCCCCCCACACAGTATACAGCCCACCACACAGTATACAGCCCACCACACAGTATACAGCCTACCACACAGTATACAGCCCCCCCCCCCACAGTATACAGGCCCCCACACAGTATACAGCCCACCACACAGTATACAGCCCACCACACAGTATACAGCCCCCACAGTATACAGCCCCCCACAGTATACAGGCCCCCACACAGTATACAGCCCACCACACAGTATACAGCCCCCCCCTACAGTATACAGGCCCCCACACAGTATACAGAGCCCCCACACAGTATACAGAGCCCCCACAGTATACAGCTCCCCCACAGTATACAGGCCCCCACACAGTATACAGCCCCCCCACACAGTATACAGCTCACCACACAGTATACAGCCCACCACACAGTATACAGCCCACCACACAGTATACAGCCCCCCCCCCACAGTATACAGGCCCCTACACAGTATACAGCCCACCACACAGTATACAGCCCACCACACAGTATACAGCCCTTACACAGTATACAGGCCCCCACACAATATACAGGCCCCCCACAGTATACAGGCCCCCCACACAGTATACAGCCCACCACTATACACTGTGTGCAGAATTATTAGGCAAATTAGTATTTTGACCACATCATCCTCTTTATGCATGTTGTCTTACTCCAAGCTGTATAGGCTCGAAAGCCTACTACCAATTAAGCATATTAGGTGATGTGCATCTCTGTAATGAGAAGGGGTGTGGTCTAATGACATCAACACCCTATATTAGGTGTGCATAATTATTAGGCAACTTCCTTTCCTTTGGCAAAATGGGTCAAAAGAAGGACTTGACAGTCTCAGAAAAGTCAAAAATAGTGAGATATCTTGCAGAGGGATGCAGCACTCTTAAAATTGCAAAGCTTCTGAAGCGTGATCATCGAACAATCAAGCGTTTCATTCAAAATAGTCAACAGGGTCGCAAGAAGCGTGTGGAAAAACCAAGGCGCAAAATAACTGCCCATGAACTGAGAAAAGTCAAGCGTGCAGCTGCCAAGATGCCACTTGCCACCAGTTTGGCCATATTTCAGAGCTGCAACATCACTGGAGTGCCCAAAAGCACAAGGTGTGCAATACTCAGAGACATGGCCAAGGTAAGAAAGGCTGAAAGACGACCACCACTGAACAAGACACACAAGCTGAAACGTCAAGACTGGGCCAAGAAATATCTCAAGACTGATTTTTCTAAGGTTTTATGGACTGATGAAATGAGAGTGAGTCTTGATGGGCCAGATGGATGGGCCCGTGGCTGGATTGGTAAAGGGCAGAGAGCTCCAGTCCGACTCAGACGCCAGCAAGGTGGAGGTGGAGTACTGGTTTGGGCTGGTATCATCAAAGATGAGCTTGTGAGGCCTTTTCGGGTTGAGGATGGAGTCAAGCTCAACTCCCAGTCCTACTGCCAGTTTCTGGAAGACACCTTCTTCAAGCAGTGGTACAGGAAGCAGTCTGCATCCTTCAAGAAAAAAATGATTTTCATGCAGGACAATGCTCCATCACACGCGTCCAAGTACTCCACAGCGTGGCTGGCAAGAAAGGGTATAAAAGAAGAAAATCTAATGACATGGCCTCCTTGTTCACCTGATCTGAACCCCATTGAGAACCTGTGGTCCATCATCAAATGTGAGATTTACAAGGAGGGAAGACAGTACACCTCTCTGAACAGTGTCTGGGAGGCTGTGGTTGCTGCTGCACGCAATGTTGATGGTGAACAGATCAAAACACTGACAGAATCCATGGATGGCAGGCTTTTGAGTGTCCTTGCAAAGAAAGGTGGCTATATTCGTCACTGATTTGTTTTTGTTTTGTTTTTGAATGTCAGAAATGTATATTTGTGAATGTTGAGAATGTTGAGATGTTATATTGGTTTCACTGGTAAAAATAAATAATTGAAATGGGTATATATTTGTTTTTTGTTAAGTTGCCTAATAATTATGCACAGTAATAGTCACCTGCACACACAGATATCCCCCTAAAATAGCTAAAACTAAAAACAAACTAAAAACTACTTCCAAAAATATTCAGCTTTGATATTAATGAGTTTTTTGTAGAGGTGGGACGAATCCACAGACCCCCCCACCCCATAACAGTGTCCTCCACAGACCCCCCCCACCCTATAACAGTGCCATCCACAGACCCCCCCACCCTAAACAGTGCCATCCACAGACCCACCCCCCACCCCTTAACAGTGTCATCCACAGACCCCCCCCCCCCATTGCTGCTCCAGTAGTTATAAAATGTGTAATTGTGATTAATAATCATGCTGCCCCCTCTGTCTGTAGTATTACATGATTCAATAAATCTTACTTACAGGGCTACTGCTATCGTAACAGTCCGGCCGGGCAGACAAGCGGCAGCTTCACTGACTGATGTCACCTGCCTGAGCCGCCTGCTTTATGAATGATGCAGGCGGCTCAGGCAGGTGACGTCAGTCAGTGACGCTGCCGCTTGTCTGCCCGGCCGGACTGTTACGATAGCAGTAGCCCTGTAAGTAAGATTTATTGAATCATTTAATACTACAGACAGAGGGGGCAGCATGATTATTAATCACAATTACACATTTTATAACTACTGGAGCGGAGGGGCCGGAGCACAGTGAACGCACCGTCCCCCAGCTCCGCCTCCCAGTCCCTCCCACCGGATTCGTCGGATTCGGTTCAGGCAAATTACGTCGGGATTCGAGTCCACGAATCCCACGAATCCAGCAAGATTCGAGGGATTCGTGGATTCGACGAATCCCTTGTCCCATCTCTAGTTTTTTGGGTTCATTGAGAACATGGTTGTTGTTCAATAATAAAATTAATCCTCAAAAATACAACTTGCCTAATAATTCTGCACTCCCTGTACAGTAATTTACAGTATATTAACATAACAGCCCCTGTCACCTTTTTCTGATGTAATGTTCACACAAAAAAGCTCCACAGCAACACTCCTGGTAGGACCTGTGATGACCTCATAGCCATGTGACCAGTAATTGCTAGGTCCTGAAGTGATCAATCACAACTTTAACACAGTACGATCATGATGCCTGGACTCGGTGCAGGCAGGCATGGCAGCACCTCTGTGTAGCTGACAGCTTCACACCCGGGGCAGTGGCTAGCAGGGCTCAAGAGGCAGCTGCCTTGGGCCCCCCAGGAGCAACTGGGCCCGGGGCAGCTACCCTTTTGCCCCTTGGTAAAGATGGCCCTGCCAAGTCTAATTCTGTCCGTAAAAGGGATAACTGTCATCTAGCGCCTAAATACTAGGCCTACAATTTATATTCAGCTAAGGCTACTTTCACACCTGCGTTCAGGTGTCTGCTCGTGAGGTCTGTTTGAAGGGGCTCACAAGCGGCCCTGAACGCAGCCGCCCGGCCCTAATGCATTCTCAGTGGAAGCGGATCCACTGGGAATGCATCCGTCTGCCAGCGTTCAGCCTCCGCTCCGCTCAGTGAGCGGACACCTGAACGCTGCTTGCACCGTTCGGGTGTCCGCCTGGCCGTGCGGAGGCAAGCGGATCCGTCCAGACTTACAATGTAAGTCAATGGGGACGGATCCGTTTGAAGATGACACTATATGGCTCAATCTTCAAACGGATCCGCCCCCATTGACTTTCAATGTAAAGTTTGGACGGATCCGTTCAGGCTACTTTCACACTTAGAAATTTTTCTAAGTTATAATGCAGACGGATCCGTTCTGAACGGATCCAAACGTCTGCATTATAGGAGCGGATCCGTCTGATGAAACATCAATCTATTTAGTGTCTGTCAAAGTACAGTTTTTGTTCTGGGTTGAAATAAAATTCCCAACTTAGCAATTCCTTAAATTAGTGGTTTCTGCTCTATCAGGCCAAGGTTAAATCTATCCATAAAAGGGTATTTTAGTTTGAAGGTGCGGATAGGGTCATCCTCAATAACTTCACACGCTACCGTGCATTTCCAAGTCTAATTCTGTCCGTAAAAGGGATACCTGTCATCCAGGGCCTAAATACTAGGCCTACAATTTATATTCAGCTAAATCTGTTGTTACTGCTGTGGCTGGTGTCACGACTGTGACTGATCCAGACAGGTCTGGGAGGAGAAGGTCACAGCGACTTGCTACTCGCGATAGCTTGTGAGTTTGCTCCGTGGTTCAGGGTATGTCATCCGGGTTTTGCCTTGTGAACCTTTTTGTCCTGACTGGGAGTTTGTAGGCATCCTGCTCAGGTGAGTCCTGTCTGCCACTCCCAGATACTATATTAGTTTCAGTTTCACTTGTAGTCATTGCCAGATATAGTCCTTACTTCCAGTGCTATTCTGACCTGAGAAGGAGATCGTTTGACGGTGTTGCTGTGGAGCTCTTGTCCGGCGTGGACTGTCGTGTTTGGGATCGCCTTCTCTGCTCGTGACTGGATAAGTTTATCTCTGCTGTTGATTGTTTGTTTGTTGCTGTCTTCCCCTGTTGTTCTCCTAGACGTGAGTGATGGTGACTAGTACTCCCATCGGCCTTTCCCCAGTCTAGTATTGTTAGGGTGACTGAGGGTTTAGGCATACTGCTCGCCGCACGGGTTCACACCCCGTCTAGGGTCTCAGGGCAGACAGGTGTCAGCTTAGGGTTAGTCAGGGGTGGCCATTCTATTTCCCATCCGTAGATAAGGGTCCCCCTTCCCCTCCATCTGGTGCAACACGACTGCTGCTGGGATAGTGGTTGTGACTGTATATCTGGCCTTTTAAAAAAAAAAGAAAAAAAAAAAAGGGACTTTTTTTTTTTTTTGCTTGCTGTTTTGCTTTGTATTTTTTCTGTTCCACTATGGATCCGGTTACGGTTTTGGCGAAACAATTACAGGGGTTATCCCTTGAAATGGCAGGATTAAAAGCAACAGTTCTGCAACAGCAGCAGCAATCCTTGGGTTCCACCGTCGCTACGGGAAACCAAGGTACTCCTGAGCCAAAAGTGGCTTTACCTGATAGGTTCTCAGGAGGGAGAGACCAATTTGTAACCTTCAGAGAAGCTTGCAAATTGTTCTTCAGGTTACGCCCTTTCTCTCCTGCAAGGAAAACCGCAGGCTTGGGCTTTCTCCCTGCCATCAGACTCTCCGGCCTTACGATCAGTGGAGGAGTTTTTTGAAGCCCTGGATCTCATATATGATGACCCGGACAGGGTCTCACTGGCTGAGTCTAAGCTACGTAGACTTCGGCAAGAGAACCGGTCTGCTGAACTATATTGTTCCGAATTCCTTAGGTGGGCTACTGATGCGTTATGGAACGACTCGGCCCTTAGGACTCAGTTCTGCCAGGGGTTGTCTGAAAAATTAAAAGACGCGCTGGCGGTATACGAGGTCCCTGGGTCTCTTGAGGCTGCTATGTCTCTGTCCATAAGAATCGACAGACGACTCAGGGAGAGACCATTAAATTTTACGGAGGCCTCTATAGGGCAGGGATCGGTTCTTTATGATCCAGTCGAACCAATGCAAATAGGGGGCGCCACTAGACGGGTGAATCCTCCTAAGTTCCGCCGTAGGTCAGAGGTTTGTTTTCGTTGTGGGGGGAGGGGTCATTTTGTAAAGGTTTGTCCCTCAGAACCCATGAGACCACAAACAAAGGAGCCGCCGGAAAACTAGAGTCCCCAGATTGTGTGGAGGATAACAGTCTGGGCTTATTCGTTTCCTCCATACGCATGTCTCAGTTTTTGTTGTCCGCTACCGTTGAGGCGGGCAATAAGACTGAGATCTGTTCCGTCTTTTTGGACAGTGGGGCGGGGGTCAACTTGGTGGATTCACGGTTTGCTCAGGCTCTGGGTTTTACTCCGGAACCGGTACGCAGAACTATTCCTGTTTTTGCCATCGACTCCTCCCCTCTTACTCAGAGAGAGTTAACTCAGATCATCCATAATATCCATCTGCAGGTAGGGGACCTCCATAAAGAGCATATCTCTTGTTATGTCCTGGACGGTCTTCCGGCTCCTATGGTATTGGGGCTTCTCTGGCTGGTGACTCACAATCCAGTGGTGGATTGGCAGGCCGGGGAGATTGTGGAGTGGAGTGAACATTGTAAGGACAACTGCTTGAGTAGCAGGTGCTCTACACTCTCTGTAACATCTTTACCTGCCTTTCTGTCAGATTTTATGGATGTGTTCTCTGAGAAGGGTTGTCAGGGGTTACCATCTCATCGTCCATATGATTGCCCGATTAATCTATTACCTGGGGCAAAACTACCTAAAACCCGGTTATACAATCTTTCCGGCCCGGAGAGGAAGGCTATGCAATATTATATTTCGGAGAGTTTGGCTAAAGGACACATCAGACCCTCTACTTCACCCGTGGCTGCAGGGTTCTTTTTCGTTAAAAAGAAAGATGGGGGCCTGCGTCCTTGCCTGGATTTCCGGGAATTAAACCGGATAACTATACGAGATCCCTATCCTCTTCCTCTCATTCCCGACCTCTTTAATCAGGTTGCTGGTGCTAAATGGTTCTCCAAAATGGATCTCAGAGGAGCCTATAACCTGGTTCGCATCAAAGAGGGGGATGAGTGGAAAACGGCTTTTAATACTCCGGAAGGGCATCATGAAAATCTGGCCATGCCATTTGGTCTTACTAATGCTCCTGCAGTGTTCCACGACTGTGACTGATCCAGACAGGTCTGGGAGGAGAAGGTCACAGCGACTTGCTACTCGCGATAGCTTGTGAGTTTGCTCCGTGGTTCAGGGTATGTCATCCGGGTTTTGCCTTGTGAACCTTTTTGTCCTGACTGGGAGTTTGTAGGCATCCTGCTCAGGTGAGTCCTGTCTGCCACTCCCAGATACTATATTAGTTTCAGTTTCACTTGTAGTCATTGCCAGATATAGTCCTTACTTCCAGTGCTATTCTGACCTGAGAAGGAGATCGTTTGACGGTGTTGCTGTGGAGCTCTTGTCCGGCGTGGACTGTCGTGTTTGGGATCGCCTTCTCTGCTCGTGACTGGATAAGTTTATCTCTGCTGTTGATTGTTTGTTTGTTGCTGTCTTCCCCTGTTGTTCTCCTAGACGTGAGTGATGGTGACTAGTACTCCCATCGGCCTTTCCCCAGTCTAGTATTGTTAGGGTGACTGAGGGTTTAGGCATACTGCTCGCCGCACGGGTTCACACCCCGTCTAGGGTCTCAGGGCAGACAGGTGTCAGCTTAGGGTTAGTCAGGGGTGGCCATTCTATTTCCCATCCGTAGATAAGGGTCCCCCTTCCCCTCCATCTGGTGCAACACGACTGCTGCTGGGATAGTGGTTGTGACTGTATATCTGGCCTTTTAAAAAAAAAAGAAAAAAAAAAAAGGGACTTTTTTTTTTTTTTGCTTGCTGTTTTGCTTTGTATTTTTTCTGTTCCACTATGGATCCGGTTACGGTTTTGGCGAAACAATTACAGGGGTTATCCCTTGAAATGGCAGGATTAAAAGCAACAGTTCTGCAACAGCAGCAGCAATCCTTGGGTTCCACCGTCGCTACGGGAAACCAGGGTACTCCTGAGCCAAAAGTGGCTTTACCTGATAGGTTCTCAGGAGGGAGAGACCAATTTGTAACCTTCAGAGAAGCTTGCAAATTGTTCTTCAGGTTACGCCCTTTCTCTCCTGCAAGGAAAACCGCAGGCTTGGGCTTTCTCCCTGCCATCAGACTCTCCGGCCTTACGATCAGTGGAGGAGTTTTTTGAAGCCCTGGATCTCATATATGATGACCCGGACAGGGTCTCACTGGCTGAGTCTAAGCTACGTAGACTTCGGCAAGAGAACCGGTCTGCTGAACTATATTGTTCCGAATTCCTTAGGTGGGCTACTGATGCGTTATGGAACGACTCGGCCCTTAGGACTCAGTTCTGCCAGGGGTTGTCTGAAAAATTAAAAGACGCGCTGGCGGTATACGAGGTCCCTGGGTCTCTTGAGGCTGCTATGTCTCTGTCCATAAGAATCGACAGACGACTCAGGGAGAGACCATTAAATTTTACGGAGGCCTCTATAGGGCAGGGATCGGTTCTTTATGATCCAGTCGAACCAATGCAAATAGGGGGCGCCACTAGACGGGTGAATCCTCCTAAGTTCCGCCGTAGGTCAGAGGTTTGTTTTCGTTGTGGGGGGAGGGGTCATTTTGTAAAGGTTTGTCCCTCAGAACCCATGAGACCACAAACAAAGGAGCCGCCGGAAAACTAGAGTCCCCAGATTGTGTGGAGGATAACAGTCTGGGCTTATTCGTTTCCTCCATACGCATGTCTCAGTTTTTGTTGTCCGCTACCGTTGAGGCGGGCAATAAGACTGAGATCTGTTCCGTCTTTTTGGACAGTGGGGCGGGGGTCAACTTGGTGGATTCACGGTTTGCTCAGGCTCTGGGTTTTACTCCGGAACCGGTACGCAGAACTATTCCTGTTTTTGCCATCGACTCCTCCCCTCTTACTCAGAGAGAGTTAACTCAGATCATCCATAATATCCATCTGCAGGTAGGGGACCTCCATAAAGAGCATATCTCTTGTTATGTCCTGGACGGTCTTCCGGCTCCTATGGTATTGGGGCTTCTCTGGCTGGTGACTCACAATCCAGTGGTGGATTGGCAGGCCGGGGAGATTGTGGAGTGGAGTGAACATTGTAAGGACAACTGCTTGAGTAGCAGGTGCTCTACACTCTCTGTAACATCTTTACCTGCCTTTCTGTCAGATTTTATGGATGTGTTCTCTGAGAAGGGTTGTCAGGGGTTACCATCTCATCGTCCATATGATTGCCCGATTAATCTATTACCTGGGGCAAAACTACCTAAAACCCGGTTATACAATCTTTCCGGCCCGGAGAGGAAGGCTATGCAATATTATATTTCGGAGAGTTTGGCTAAAGGACACATCAGACCCTCTACTTCACCCGTGGCTGCAGGGTTCTTTTTCGTTAAAAAGAAAGATGGGGGCCTGCGTCCTTGCCTGGATTTCCGGGAATTAAACCGGATAACTATACGAGATCCCTATCCTCTTCCTCTCATTCCCGACCTCTTTAATCAGGTTGCTGGTGCTAAATGGTTCTCCAAAATGGATCTCAGAGGAGCCTATAACCTGGTTCGCATCAAAGAGGGGGATGAGTGGAAAACGGCTTTTAATACTCCGGAAGGGCATCATGAAAATCTGGCCATGCCATTTGGTCTTACTAATGCTCCTGCAGTGTTCCACGACTGTGACTGATCCAGACAGGTCTGGGAGGAGAAGGTCACAGCGACTTGCTACTCGCGATAGCTTGTGAGTTTGCTCCGTGGTTCAGGGTATGTCATCCGGGTTTTGCCTTGTGAACCTTTTTGTCCTGACTGGGAGTTTGTAGGCATCCTGCTCAGGTGAGTCCTGTCTGCCACTCCCAGATACTATATTAGTTTCAGTTTCACTTGTAGTCATTGCCAGATATAGTCCTTACTTCCAGTGCTATTCTGACCTGAGAAGGAGATCGTTTGACGGTGTTGCTGTGGAGCTCTTGTCCGGCGTGGACTGTCGTGTTTGGGATCGCCTTCTCTGCTCGTGACTGGATAAGTTTATCTCTGCTGTTGATTGTTTGTTTGTTGCTGTCTTCCCCTGTTGTTCTCCTAGACGTGAGTGATGGTGACTAGTACTCCCATCGGCCTTTCCCCAGTCTAGTATTGTTAGGGTGACTGAGGGTTTAGGCATACTGCTCGCCGCACGGGTTCACACCCCGTCTAGGGTCTCAGGGCAGACAGGTGTCAGCTTAGGGTTAGTCAGGGGTGGCCATTCTATTTCCCATCCGTAGATAAGGGTCCCCCTTCCCCTCCATCTGGTGCAACACGACTGCTGCTGGGATAGTGGTTGTGACTGTATATCTGGCCTTTTAAAAAAAAAAGAAAAAAAAAAAAGGGACTTTTTTTTTTTTTTGCTTGCTGTTTTGCTTTGTATTTTTTCTGTTCCACTATGGATCCGGTTACGGTTTTGGCGAAACAATTACAGGGGTTATCCCTTGAAATGGCAGGATTAAAAGCAACAGTTCTGCAACAGCAGCAGCAATCCTTGGGTTCCACCGTCGCTACGGGAAACCAGGGTACTCCTGAGCCAAAAGTGGCTTTACCTGATAGGTTCTCAGGAGGGAGAGACCAATTTGTAACCTTCAGAGAAGCTTGCAAATTGTTCTTCAGGTTACGCCCTTTCTCTCCTGCAAGGAAAACCGCAGGCTTGGGCTTTCTCCCTGCCATCAGACTCTCCGGCCTTACGATCAGTGGAGGAGTTTTTTGAAGCCCTGGATCTCATATATGATGACCCGGACAGGGTCTCACTGGCTGAGTCTAAGCTACGTAGACTTCGGCAAGAGAACCGGTCTGCTGAACTATATTGTTCCGAATTCCTTAGGTGGGCTACTGATGCGTTATGGAACGACTCGGCCCTTAGGACTCAGTTCTGCCAGGGGTTGTCTGAAAAATTAAAAGACGCGCTGGCGGTATACGAGGTCCCTGGGTCTCTTGAGGCTGCTATGTCTCTGTCCATAAGAATCGACAGACGACTCAGGGAGAGACCATTAAATTTTACGGAGGCCTCTATAGGGCAGGGATCGGTTCTTTATGATCCAGTCGAACCAATGCAAATAGGGGGCGCCACTAGACGGGTGAATCCTCCTAAGTTCCGCCGTAGGTCAGAGGTTTGTTTTCGTTGTGGGGGGAGGGGTCATTTTGTAAAGGTTTGTCCCTCAGAACCCATGAGACCACAAACAAAGGAGCCGCCGGAAAACTAGAGTCCCCAGATTGTGTGGAGGATAACAGTCTGGGCTTATTCGTTTCCTCCATACGCATGTCTCAGTTTTTGTTGTCCGCTACCGTTGAGGCGGGCAATAAGACTGAGATCTGTTCCGTCTTTTTGGACAGTGGGCCGGGGGTCAACTTGGTGGATTCACGGTTTGCTCAGGCTCTGGGTTTTACTCCGGAACCGGTACGCAGAACTATTCCTGTTTTTGCCATCGACTCCTCCCCTCTTACTCAGAGAGAGTTAACTCAGATCATCCATAATATCCATCTGCAGGTAGGGGACCTCCATAAAGAGCATATCTCTTGTTATGTCCTGGACGGTCTTCCGGCTCCTATGGTATTGGGGCTTCTCTGGCTGGTGACTCACAATCCAGTGGTGGATTGGCAGGCCGGGGAGACTGTGGAGTGGAGTGAACATTGTAAGGACAACTGCTTGAGTAGCAGGTGCTCTACACTCTCTGTAACATCTTTACCTGCCTTTCTGTCAGATTTTATGGATGTGTTCTCTGAGAAGGGTTGTCAGGGGTTACCATCTCATCGTCCATATGATTGCCCGATTAATCTATTACCTGGGGCAAAACTACCTAAAACCCGGTTATACAATCTTTCCGGCCCGGAGAGGAAGGCTATGCAATATTATATTTCGGAGAGTTTGGCTAAAGGACACATCAGACCCTCTACTTCACCCGTGGCTGCAGGGTTCTTTTTCGTTAAAAAGAAAGATGGGGGCCTGCGTCCTTGCCTGGATTTCCGGGAATTAAACCGGATAACTATACGAGATCCCTATCCTCTTCCTCTCATTCCCGACCTCTTTAATCAGGTTGCTGGTGCTAAATGGTTCTCCAAAATGGATCTCAGAGGAGCCTATAACCTGGTTCGCATCAAAGAGGGGGATGAGTGGAAAACGGCTTTTAATACTCCGGAAGGGCATCATGAAAATCTGGCCATGCCATTTGGTCTTACTAATGCTCCTGCAGTGTTCCAACATTTTGTCAACGATATTTTTAGTCACCTTATCGGGAGATTTGTTGTGATATATCTTGATGACATCCTGGTCTATTCTCCGGATCTGGATACACATAAGATCCATGTGAGACAAGTGCTGCAGATATTAAGGGCCAACAAATTGTTTGCTAAATTAGAGAAATGTGTGTTCGCCGTAAAAGAGCTGCCATTTCTGGGGTATGTGTTGTCAGATTCAGGTTTCCGCATGGATCCAGAGAAAGTCCGGGCGATTATGGACTGGGATCTGCCTGAGAACCTGAAGGCATTGCAACGCTTCCTGGGGTTTGCCAATTTTTATAGAAAGTTTATAAAGAACTATTCCTTGGTGGTCAAACCACTGACGGACATGACCCGAAAGGGATCCGATTTTTCCAAATGGTCACATGCAGCCAAAACTGCCTTTACATCTCTGAAGGAGAGATTCACCTCGGCCCCTATTCTCGTACAGCCAGATGTCTCGCTTTCTTTTATTGTAGAGGTTGACGCATCAGAGGTGGAGGTGGGAGCGGTACTATCTCAGGGCCCGTCCCCTGGTGAATGGCGTCCGTGTGCTTTCTTTTCGAAGAAATTGTCTACTGCAGAAAGGAACTATGATATTGGCAACAGGGAACTTTTGGCTATTAAGTTGGCCATTGAGGAGTGGCGTCATTTTTTGGAGGGGGCGGTTCATCCCATCACGGTGATTACTGATCACAAAAACTTATTATATCTGGAGTCTGCTAAACGTCTCACCCCTAGACAAGCTCGGTGGTCGTTATTTTTTACTAGGTTTAATTTTGTAATAACCTATCGCCCGGGGGCAAAAAATACTAAGGCGGATGCATTGTCCCGAAGTTTCCCTGGAGGGGGTGATGTTGATTTACCAGAGCCCATTTTGCAAAAGGGGGTGGTGGTCTCTGCATTACACTCAGGTTTGGAGGGGAGGGTGTTGGAAGCTTAGGGGGACGCCCCGGCCTCCTGCCCCTCGGGTAAACTGTTTGTGCCAGAAAATTTACGCCTGGAGATACTAAAAGAACACCATAACTCCACACTGGCAGGACACCCAGGTAGTAGGGCAACCTCTGAGTTAGTGTCTCGTCGGTTCTGGTGGCCTAAGTGGCGCCAGGAGGTGTTGAATTTTGTGTCTGCATGTGCTACCTGTGCTCGTTCTAAGGTAGATCATACTCGTCTGGCAGGGCGTCTTTTACCTCTGGCCATCCCCAACAGGCCTTGGACGCACCTATCAATGGAATTCATTACGGATCTACCAGTATCAGCGGGGAAGACTCTTATTCTTGTAGTTGTTGACAGATTCAGTAAAATGGTGCACTTTATTGCTCTTGCCGCATTGCCTAATGCTAACACACTGGCTCAGGTTTTTATTGACCACATCGTGAAGCTTCACGGGGTCCCTTCCGATATTGTTTCGGATCGTGGTACCCAATTTGTTTCTAAATTTTGGAAAGCTTTTTGTTCTCGTTTAAGGGTTCATCTGTCGTTTTCTTCATCTTTCCATCCACAGTCCAACGGCCAGACTGAACGTACCAATCAAAACCTAGAGACATATTTGAGATTCTTTGTTTACGAAAATCAGGAGGAATGGTCATCTTATTTACCGTTAGCCGAGTTTGCCATTAATAATCGTCGTCAAGAATCTACCGATAAGTCACCATTTTTTGGTGCATATGGTTTCCATCCTCAGTTTTGTACATTTAGTGAGGGGGGGCCGTCTGGGATTCCCAAGGAGGAACGATTTGCATCTTCACTTTCTTCAGTGTGGCAGAGTGTGCAAGAAAGTTTGAGGAAAATTGGTGGTAGATACAAACGTGTGGCTGATAGGAAGCGCTCTGAAGGTCCGGACCTTGGGGTGAATGACTTGGTGTGGTTGTCTACCAGAAATATCAAGTTGAAGGTTCCCTCGTGGAAATTAGGTCCGAGATTTATTGGTCCTTATAGGGTAATTAAGATCATTAACCTGGTGGCTTTTCGTCTGGAGCTACCTCAGACTCTAAGGATCCATAATGTCTTCCACAGGTCTCTGCTTAAGAGATATGTAGAACCTCCTGAACCATTGCCACTACCGCCTCCACCGGTGGTTGTTGATGGCAGTCTTGAGTTTCAGGTAGAAAAGATTGTTGATTCACGATATGTTCGCCGCTTTCTTCAGTACCTGGTGCACTGGAAAGGTTATGGTTCCGAAGAGAGAATGTGGGTTCCAGCATCAGAGATAAAAGCGGACAGACTCATTCGGGCTTTTCATAGCTCCCATCCGGAGAGGCCTGGTCTTGAGGGTCCGGGGGCCCCTCGTAGAAAGGGGGGTACTGTCACGACTGTGACTGATCCAGACAGGTCTGGGAGGAGAAGGTTGCAGCGACTTGCTACTCGCGATAGCTTGTGAGTTTGCTCCGTGGTTCAGGGTATGTCATCCGGGTTTTGCCTTGTGAACCTTTTTGTCCTGACTGGGAGTTTGTAGGCATCCTGCTCAGGTGAGTCCTGTCTGCCACTCCCAGATACTATATTAGTTTCAGTTTCACTTGCAGTCATTGCCAGATATAGTCCTTACTTCCAGTGCCATTCTGAACTGAGTTGCTGTGGAGCTCTTGAGTAGCGTGGACTGTCGTGTTTGGGATCGCCTTCTCTACTCGTGACTGGATAAGTTTATCTCTGCTGTTGATTGTTTGTTGCTGTCTTCCCCTGTTGTTCTCCTAGACGTGAGTGATGGTGACTAGTGCTCCCATTGGCCTTTCCCCAGTCTAGTCTTGTTAGGGTGACTGAGGGTTTAGGCATACTGCTCGCCGCACGGGTTCACACCCCGTCTAGGGTCTCAGGGCAGACAGGTGCCAGCTTACGGTTAGTCAGGGGTGGCCATTCTATTTCCCATCCGTAGATAAGGGTCCCCCTTCCCCTCCGTCTGGTGCGACACGACTGCTGCTGGGATAGCGGTCGTGACAGCTGGTCAATCTATTTAGTGTCCGCCAAAGCACAGTTTTTGTTCTGGGTTGAAATACAATTCCCAACTTAGCAATTCCCTAAATCAGTGGTTTCTGCTGTATCAGGCCAAGGTTAAATCTATCTATAAAAGGGTATATTAGATTAAAGGTGCGGATAGGATCATCCTCAATAACATCACACGCTACCGTGCATTTCCAAGTCTAATTCTGTCCGTAAAAGGGATACCTGTCATCCAGGGCTTAAATACTAGGCCTACAATTTATATTCAGCTAAATCTGTTGTTACTGCTGTGCCTGTATTAGTGTAATACGGTACCTAAATAGATAGCCAGATAGTGTTAGGTGCCTGTAAAAAAAGGCCTGAATTTGAATTCAATACATTGGGCCAAATAATTTTTTTCTTATTGTGGTGAACAGTAACAATGAGGAAAACATCTAGTAAGGGACGCGGACATGGTCGTGGTGGTGTTAGTGGACCCTCTGGTGCTGGAAGAGGACGTGGCCGTTCTGCCACAGCCACACGTCCTAGTGAACCAACTACCTCAGGTCCCAGTAGCCACCAGAATTTACAGCAATATTTGGTGGGGCCCAATGTCGTTCTAAGGATGGTAAGGCATGAGCAGGTACAGGCATTAGTCAATTGGGTGGCCGACAGTGGATCCAGCACGTTCACATTATCTCCCACCCAGTCTTCTGCAGAAAGCGCACAGATGGCGCATGAAAACCAAGCCCATCAGTCTGTCACATCACCCCCATGCATATCAGGGAAACTGTCTGAGCCTCAAGTTATGCAGCAGTCTCTTATGCTGTTTGAAGACTCTGCTGGCAGGGTTTCCCAAGGGCATCCACCTAGCCCTTCCCCAGCGGTGGAAGACATAGAATGCACTGACGCACAACCACTTATGTTTCCTGATGATGAGGACATGGGAATACCACCTCAGCACGTCTCTGATGATGACGAAACACAGGTGCCAACTGCTGCGTCTTTCTGCCGTGTGCAGACTGAACAGGAGGTCAGGGAGGAAGACTGGGTGGAAGACTATGCAGGGGACGATGAGGTCCTAGACCCCACATGGAATGAAGGTCGTGCCACTGACTTTCAGAATTCGGAGGAAGAGGCAGTGGTGAGACCGAGCCAACAGCGTAGCAAAAGAGGGAGCAGTGGGCAAAAGCAGAACACCCGCCGCCAAGAGAGTCCGTCTGCTACTGGTCACCGCCATCTGGGACCGAGCACCCCAAAGGCAGCTTCAAGGAGTTCCCTGGCGTGGCAGTTCTTCAAACAATGTGCTGACGACAAGACCCGAGTGGTTTGCACGCTGTGCCATCAGAGCCTTAAGCGAGGCATTAACGTTCTGAACCTTAGCACAACCTGCATGACCAGGCACCTGCATGCAAAGCATGAACTGCAGTGGAGTAAACACCTTAAAAACAAGGAACTCACTCAGGCTCCCCCTGCTACCTCTTCTGCTGCTGCCGCCTCGGCCTCTTCCTCCGCCTCTGGAGGAACGTTGGCACCTGCCGCCCAGCAAATAGAGGATGTACCACCAACACCACCACCTCCGTCACCAAGCATCTCAACCATGTCACACGGCAGCGTTCAGCTCTCCATCTCACAAACATTTGAGAGAAAGCGTAAATTCCCACCTAGCCACCCTCTATCCCTGGCCCTGAATGCCAGCATTTATAAACTACTGGCCTATGAAATGCTGTCATTCAGGCTGGTGGACACAGACAGCTTCAAACAGCTCATGTCGCTTACTGTCCCACAGTATGTTGTTCCCAGCCGCCACTACTTCTCCAAGAGAGCCGTGCCTTCCCTGCACAACCAAGTATCCGATAAAATCAAGTGTGCACTGCGCAACGCCATCTGTGGCAAGGTCCACCTAACCACAGATACGTGGACCAGTAAGCACGGCCAGGGACGCTATATCTCCCTAACTGCACACTGGATAAATGTAGTGGCGGCTGGGCCCCAGGCGAAAAGCTGTTTGGCGCACGTCCTTCCGCCGCCAAGGATCGCAGGGCAACATTCTTTGCCTACTGTTGCCTCCTCCTCCTACTCGGCTTCCTCCTCCTCTTCTTCCACCTGCTCATCCAGTCAGCCACACACCTTCACCACCAACTTCAGCACAGCCCAGGGTAAACGTCAGCAGGCCATTCTGAAACTCATATGTTTGGGGGACAGGCCCCACACCGCACAGGAGTTGTGGCGGGGTATAGAACAACAGACCGACAAGTGGTTGCTGCCGGTGAGCCTCAAGCCCGGCCTGGTGGTGTGCGATAATGGGCGAAATCTTGTTGCAGCTCTGTGTCTAGCCGGTTTGACGCACATCCCTTGCCTGGCACATGTGCTGAATTTTGTGGTGCAGAAGTTCATTCACAACTACCCCGACATGTCAGAGCTGCTGCATAAAGTGCGGGCCGTCTGTGCGCGCTTCCGGCGTTCACATCCTGCCGCTGCTCGCCTGTCTGCGCTACAGCGTAACTTCGGCCTTCCCGCTCACCGCCTCATATGCGACGTGCCCACCAGGTGGAACTCCACCTTGCACATGCTGGACAGACTGTGCGAGCAGCAGCAGGCCATAGTGGAGTTTCAGCTGCAGCACGCATGGGTCAGTCGCACTGCGGAACAGCACCACTTCACCACCAATGACTGGGCCTCCATGCGAGACCTGTGTGTCCTGTTGCGCTGTTTCGAGTACTCCACCAACATGGCCAGTGGCGATGACGCCGTTATCAGCGTTACAATACCACTTCTATGTCTCCTTGAGAAAACACTTAGGGCAATGATGGAAGAGGAGGTGGCCCAGGAGGAGGAGGAGGAGGAAGAGGGGTCATTTTTAGCACTTTCAGGCCAGTCTCTTAGAAGTGACTCAGAGGGAGGTTTTTTGCAACAGCAGAGGCCAGGTACAAATGTGGCCAGACAGGGCCCACTACTGGAGGACGAGCAGGACGAGGATGAGGTGGAGGAGGATGAGGATGAAGCATGTTCACAGCGGGGTGGCACCCAACGCAGCTCGGGCTCATCACTGGTGCGTGGCTGGGGGGAAACGCAGCACGATGACGATACGCCTCCCACAGAGAAAAGCTTGTCCTTACCTCTGGGCAGCCTGGCACACATGAGCGACTACATGCTGACAATGACAGCAGAGTTGCCCACATTTTAACGTGTGCGGACTACTGGGTTGCCACCCTGCTGGATCCCCGGTACAAAGACAATGTGCCCACCTTACTTCCTGCACTGGAGCGCGATAGGAAGATGCCCGAGTACAAGCGCACGTTGGTAGACGCGCTACTGAGAGCATTCCCAAATGTCACAGGGGAACAAGTGGAAGCCCAAGGCGAAGGCAGAGGAGGAGCAAGAGGTCGCCAATGCAGCTGTGTCACGGCCAGCTCCTCTGAGGGTAGGGTTAGCATGGCAGAGATGTGGAAAAGTTTTCTCACCATGCCACAGCTAACTGCACCACCACCTGATACGGAACGTGTTAGCAGGAGGCAACATTTCACTAACATGGTGGAACAGTACGTGTGCACACCCCTCCACGTACTGACTGATGGTTCGGCCCCATTCAACTTCTGGGTCTCCAAATTGTCCACGTGGCCAGAGCTAGCCTTTTATGTCTTGGAGGTGCTGGCCTGCCCGGCGGCCAGCGTTTTGTCTGAACGTGTATTCAGCACGGCAGGGGGCGTCATTACAGACAAACGCAGCCGCCTGTCTACAGCCAATGTGGACAAGCTGACGTTCATAAAAATGAACCAAGCATGGATCCCACAGGACCTGTCCATCCCTTGTGCAGATTAGACATTTATAACTACCTCCCCTTAGCCATATATTATTGTACTCCAGGGTACTTCCTCATTCAATCCTTTTTTTATTTTCAATTTACCATTATATTGCGGGGCAACCCAAAGTTGAATCAACCTCTCCTCTGTCTGGGTGCCGGGGCCTAAAAATATCTGACAGTGGCTTGTTCCAGTGTTGGGTGACATGAAGCATGATTCTCTGCTATGACATGAAGCCTGATTCTCTGCTATGGGACCTCTCTCCTCTGTCTGGGTGGTGGGGCCTAAAAATATCTGACAATGGCCTGTTCCAGTGTTGGGTGACATGAAGCCTGATTCTCTGCTATGACATGAAGCCTGTTCTCTGCTATGGGACCTCTCTCCTCTGTCTGGGTGCCGGGGCCTAAAAATATCTGACAATGGCCTGTTCCAGTGTTGGGCGACATGAAGCCTGATTCTCTGCTATGGGACCTCTCTCCTCTGTCTGGGTGCCGGGGCCTAAATATCTGACAATGGCCTGTTCCAGTGGTGGGTGACGTGAAGCCTGATTCTCTGCTATGACATGAAGCCTGATTCTCTGCTTTGACTTGAAGCCTGATTCTCTGCTATGACATGAAGCCTGATTCTCTGCTATGGGACCTCTCTCCTCTGTCTGGGTGCCGGGGCCTAAATATCTGACAATGGCCTGTTCCAGTGGTGGGTGACGTGAAGCCTGATTCTCTGCTATGACTTGAAGCCTGATTCTCTGCTATGACATGAAGCCTGATTCTCTGCTATGGGACCTCTCTCCTCTGTCTGGGTGCCGAAGCCTAAAAATATCTGACAGTGGCCTGTTCCAGTGGTGGGTGACGTGAAGCCTGATTCTCTGCTATGCCATGAAGCCTGATTCTTTGCTATGGGACCTCTCTCCTCTGTGTGGGTGCCGGGGCCTAAATATCTGACAATGGCCTGTTCCAGTGGTGGGTGACGTGAAGCCTGATTCTCTGCTATGACATGAAGCCTGATTCTCTGCTATGACTTGAAGCCTGATTCTCTGCTATGACATGAAGCCTGATTCTCTGCTATGACATGAAGCCTTGATTCTCTGCTATGGGACCTCTCTCCTCTGTCTGGGTGCCGGGGCCTAAATATCTGACAATGGCCTGTTCCAGTAGTGGGTGACTGTCACGACCGCTTTCCCAGCAGCAGTCGTGACGCAGCAGACGTAGGGGAAGGGGGACCCTTATCTACAGATGGGAATAGTATGGCCACCCCTGACTAACCCTAAGCTGGCACCTGTCTGCCCTGATACCCTAGACGGGGTGTGAACCCGTGCGGCGAGCAAGATGCCTAAACCCTCAGTCACCCTAACAAGCCTAGAGTGGGGAAAGGCCGATGGGAGCACTAGTCACCATCACTCATGTCTAGGAGAACAGCAGGGGAAGACAGCAACAAACAAACTATAGCAGAGATAGACTTATCCAGTCACGAGCAGAGAAGGCGATCCCAATCACGACAGTCCACGCCGGACAAGAGCTCCACAGCAACACCATCAAACGATCTCCTTTAAAGGTCAGAATAGAACTGGAAGTAAGGACTCACCTGAGAAGGATGCCTACAAACTCCCAGTCATGACAAAAAGGTTCACAAGGCAAAACCCGGATGACATACCGTGAACCATGGAGCAAACTCACAAGCTATCGCGAGTAGCAAGTCGCTGCAACCTTCTCCTCCCAGACCTGTCTGGATCAGTCACAGTCGTGACAGTACCCCCCTTTCTACGAGGGGCCCTAGGACCCTCAAGACCAGGCCTCTCCGGATGGGAGCTATGAAAAGCCCGAATGAGTCTGTCCGCTTTTATCTCTGAAGCTGGAACACACATTCTCTCTTCGGAACCATAACCTCTCCAGTGCACCAGTGTCACGAGGGTATCAAGAGCCACGTCTGACTCCGTTATACCCGGGGTCAGGAGGTCGCAGCAGGTGGCTGCGCGCTCTATATCTAAAGATCACGTTGTTTCTTAGTGATTGTTTTCTGTGTTTGCCTTGCTATCCTTTTTGTCTCAATCAGGGATCCGTAGCTTCTCCTCCTCAGCTGTTTCTTGTCTGCCACTCCCAACCTCCTTATATTCTCCCCTCACTCTTCTCTAGTTGCCAGTTATAGAGCTTCCTGCCTGGACATCTATACTGACCCACTGGAGTTGTGAATCCTGGTTGTCGTTCCAGAGTGCTACCCTCCGGATCCCTGTTGGGCTTCTTGTTGTCTCCTGTTGTCGCCCACCTGGGATTATATGTTGAGTTTGTATTGTCTGTCCTTCCCTTGGTGTTTTCCTTTAGAGCTAGTGGTGCGGACTAGTGTTCCCACCGCCCTGTTCACTATCTAGGGCTCAGCTTAGGGAAAGCCAGGGCTTTAGGCACGTGATCGGCGTACGGGTGAGGAACCCGTCTAGGGACGTCAGGGCAGCCAGGTGCCAGCCGCTAGGTGAGTCAGGGGTCACCACCTTCCCTCTCACTTGGGCAGGGCCTTCCTTGTTCCCTCCCTCTGTGTCACGTATGTGATAGTCACGCCGACCGTGATATTATAACTGGCCATTACTTTTTGAGAAAAATAAAAATAAAAAAAAATATTTTTCTTTTTGTTGTTTTTTTTTTTCTACTTAGAATCCAATATGGATCCTATTGCTGCCTTGGCAAAACAGCTTCAAGGCCTGTCTTTGGAGGTGGCAGGATTGAAGGCGTCTGTCCTCCAACAACAGCAGCAAATGCAGCAGACCGCACCCCCAGCGGTTGCTATGGGTAACCAGGTTGTTACAGAACCCAAGGTTGTTCTTCCTGACAGATTTTCTGGGGGAAGGGACAAATTTGCGACGTTCCGTGAGGCCTGCAAATTATACTTTAAGTTGCGCCCTTACTCCTCAGGTAATGAAGAACAGCGGGTTGGGATTGTCATTTCCCTGCTTCAGGGGGACCCACAATCCTGGGCGTTCTCGTTACCCCCTGGTTCCCAGGGGCTTTGGGTCTCATATATGATGACCCTGACCGAGTCGCCCTGGCTGAGTCAAAGTTACGGAGACTCCTACAGGGAGATCGGTCAGCAGAGGAATATTGCTCAGAGTTCCGTAGGTGGGCTACGGATACTCAGTGGAACGACCCGGCTCTCAGGAGTCAGTTCTGCTCTGGGTTATCTGAAAGGGTTAAGGATGCACTGGCGCTGTATGAGACCCCCCTTTCCCTTGATGCTGTTATGTCCCTCTCTATCAGAATAGATAGGCGTCTTAGGGAGAGATCGAAAATTCCTGAGCAATTGGTTACCTCTCCCAAGCAACAATTAGTCTGTACTGACTTAGATAAGCCTATGCAGCTAGGCGGAACTTCTCGTCAGGTCCGTCCTCCTGAGGTTCGCCGTAGGGGGGGGGCTTGTTTTTTCTGTGGGGGGAAGGGTCATTTCATTAATGTCTGTCCCTCCTTTCTCAAAAACAAAAGACCGTCAGAAAACTACTAACCCTAGGTTGTGCGGAGGATGTCAGCCGGGGGGTATACGTTTCCTCCATACGAACATCTCAATTTGTGTTACCAGCGGTTATTGTTTTTGCTGTTAAGACGGAGTCTATTTCTTTTTTTCTAGACAGTGGAGCAGGGGTAAATTTGATAGATGCCCATTTTGCCCGCACTATGGGTTTGTCTCTCTGTACGCTGCAGAGACCTATTCCCGTATTCGCTATAGATTCGGCTCCTCTGTCTCAGAGAAACCTCACCCACATTGTTCATAATTTACACCTTCGGGTAGGGGACCACCATAATGAGTGTCTTTCATGTTACGTTCTGGAGGGCCTTCCCTCTCCTGTGGTATTGGGTCTTCCCTGGTTGGTAGCGCACAATCCAGTGGTGGATTGGCAGGCCAGGGAGATATTGGAGTGGAGTGAGCATTGCAGAGAGAATTGCTTAAATAACAATTGCTTAATCGCCTCCATAGCTTCCCTACCTACATTTATTTCGGACTTTGAGGACGTTTTTTCTGAAAAGGGTTGTCAGAAGCTACCACCTCATCGTCCTTATGATTGCCCGGTTAACCTGATTCCCGGTGCAAAATTACCCAAGTCTAGGTTGTATAATCTTTCGGGTCCCGAGAGACAAGCCATGAAAGATTATATCTCCGAGAGTCTGGCTAAGGGACACATCAGACCCTCTTCTTCACCAGTGGCTGCAGGGTTTTTCTTTGTTAAAAAGAAAGATGGGGGCCTGCGTCCTTGCCTAGATTTCCGTGAGCTAAACCAGATAACCATCCGAGACCCATACCCTCTTCCTCTCATTCCTGACCTTATTTAATCAGATTGCGGGTGCTAGGTGGTTCTCCAAACTTGATCTTAGGGGGGCCTACAATCTGATTCGTATCAGGGAAGGGGATGAGTGGAAGACAGCTTTTAACACTCCTGAGGGGCATTATGAAAATCTAGTTATGCCTTTCGGTCTGACCAATGCCCCCGCTGTCTTCCAACATTTCGTTAATGTTATTTTTAGTCATCTCATCGGCAGGTTTGTAGTCATATACCTAGATGATATCTTAATTTATTCGGCTGATCTGAAAACACATGAGGTGCATGTCAGGCAAGTACTGCAGGTCCTACGGACGAATAAATTATATGCGAAAATTGAAAAATGTGTCTTCGCCGTTCAGGAAATACAGTTCCTGGGATATCTATTATCTGCTTCAGGTTTCCGTATGGATCCTGGGAAGGTCCAGGCAATTTTAGATTGGGATCTTCCTGAGAACCTTAAAGCCCTACAACGGTTTTTGGGTTTCGCAAATTTCTATAGAAAGTTCATAAAAAATTATTCAGTGATCGTTAAACCCCTTACCGACATGACTAGGAAGGGGACTGATTTTTCTAAATGGTCTGACGCCGCTAAAAATGCATTTTCCTCTCTAAAAGAGAGGTTTACCTCGGCACCTGTTCTAATTCAACCTGATGTCTCCCAGCCTTTTATTGTTGAGGTAGATGCGTCAGAGGTGGGAGTGGGGGCTGTATTGTCTCAGGGTCCGTCTCCTGGCAAATGGCGCCTTTGCGCTTTCTTTTCCAAAAAATTATCTTCTGCAGAGAAGAACTATGATGTTGGAAATAGGGAACTGTTGGCGATTAAGCTGGCGCTTGAAGAGTGGCGTCACTTCTTAGAGGGAGCAATCCACCCCGTCACGGTGATTACGGATCACAAAAACCTTCTGTACCTAGAATCGGCTAAGCGTCTCACCCCTAGACAAGCTAGGTGGTCGCTATTCTTTACCAGATTTAACTTTGTAATCACCTATCGTCCTGGGGCAAAAAATACCAAGGCAGACGCGTTATCTCGTAGTTTCCCTGGAGGGGGTAATGCTAGTGATCCGGTACCTATTTTACAAAGAGGAGTGGTTGTCTCTGCTGTACACTCTGTTCTAGAGGGAAAGGTGTTAGAGGCCCAGGGGGACGCCCCGGCCTCTTGCCCCTCAGAGAAATTGTTTGTACCGTTAAACCTGCGTCTTGAATTATTAAAAGAACATCATAATTCGGCACTTGCTGGGCACCCGGGTAGTAAAGCAACCTTGGAGCTATTATCTCGTCGTTTTTGGTGGCCAAGGTTGCGTCAGGATGTAATGGATTTCGTGTCTACTTGCCCTACTTGTGCACGCGCGAAAGTCTCTCATACACGTCCAGCAGGGTCTTTATTGCCTCTTTTTATCCCCAATAGGCCATGGACACATCTGTCGATGGATTTCATCACTGACTTACCGTTGTCTGCGGGTAAAACAGTTATTTTGGTAGTAGTAGACAGGTTTAGCAAAATGGTACACTTTATTGCGCTACCCGCACTTCCTAATGCTAAAACTCTTGCTCAGGTGTTTATCAGTGAAATCATGAAGCTTCACGGGGTCCCTTCCGATGTGGTTTCGGATCGGGGAACCCAGTTTATTTCTAAGTTTTGGAAAGCTTTTTGTTCCCGTTTGGGGGTACACTTGTCCTTTTCCTCAGCTTTCCATCCTCAGTCGAATGGACAGACTGAGCGTACCAACCAAAACCTAGAAACATATTTAAGGTGTTTTGTGTCTGAAAACCAAGAGTTGTGGTCATCATATTTACCATTAGCTGAGTTTGCCATAAATAATCATTATCAGGAGTCCACTGGCAAGTCACCATTCCTTGGTGCATACGGTTTTCATCCCCAATTTTGTACTTTCAAAGAGGGGGGGTCTTCTGGGGTTCCCGAAGAGGAAAGGTTTTCTTCATCTCTTTCTTCGGTATGGCAGAAGGTGCAAGTTAACTTGAAAAAGATGAGTGGTAAATATAAATGCATGGCCGATAAGAAACGGTCGCCAGGTCCGGACCTAGGGGTGAATGACTATGTGTGGTTGTCTACTAGGAATATTAAGTTGAAGGTTCCCTCTTGGAAACTGGGCCCTAGGTTCATTGGTCCTTATAAAATAGTAGCCGTCATTAACCCTGTGGCTTTTCGCCTGGAGCTACCTCAGACTTTTAAGATCCATAACGTCTTCCATAAATCGTTACTCAAGAAGTATGTTCCACCTCTAGAACCATCACCGCTGCCACCTCCTCCTGTTATTGTGGATGGTAATCTGGAGTTTCAAATAGCCAGAATTGTTGATTCTCGTCGGGTCCGCCGCTCTCTTCAGTATCTGGTGCATTGGAGGGGTTACGGTCCCAAGGAAAGAATGTGGGTTCCAGCGTCAGAGGTAAACGCCAACAGGTTAATTCAGGCTTTCCATGCCTCTCATCCGGAGAGACCTGGTCCTGAGTGTCCGGAGGCCCCTCGTGAAAGGGGGGGTACTGTCACGAGGGTATCAAGAGCCACGTCTGACTCCGTTATACCCGGGGTCAGGAGGTCGCAGCGGGTGGCTGCGCGCTCTATATCTAAAGATCACGTTGTTTCTTAGTGATTGTTTTCTGTGTTTGCCTTGCTATCCTTTTTGTCTCAATCAGGGATCCGTAGCTTCTCCTCCTCAGCTGTTTCTTGTCTGCCACTCCCAACCTCCTTATATTCTCCCCTCACTCTTCTCTAGTTGCCAGTTATAGAGCTTCCTGCCTGGACATCTATACTGACCCACTGGAGTTGTGAATCCTGGTTGTCGTTCCAGAGTGCTACCCTCCGGATCCCTGTTGGGCTTCTTGTTGTCTCCTGTTGTCGCCCACCTGGGATTATATGTTGAGTTTGTATTGTCTGTCCTTCCCTTGGTGTTTTCCTTTAGAGCTAGTGGTGCGGACTAGTGTTCCCACCGCCCTGTTCACTATCTAGGGCTCAGCTTAGGGAAAGCCAGGGCTTTAGGCACGTGATCGGCGTACGGGTGAGGAACCCGTCTAGGGACGTCAGGGCAGCCAGGTGCCAGCCGCTAGGTGAGTCAGGGGTCACCACCTTCCCTCTCACTTGGGCAGGGCCTTCCTTGTTCCCTCCCTCTGTGTCACGTATGTGATAGTCACGCCAACCGTGATAACCAGGTACTGAAGAGAGCGGCGAACATATCGTGAGTCAACAATCTTTTCTACCTGAAACTCAAGACTGCCATCAACAACCACCGGTGGAGGCGGTAGTGGCAATGGTTCAGGAGGTTCTACATATCTCTTAAGCAGAGATCTGTGGAAGACATTATGGATCCTTAGAGTCTGAGGTAGCTCCAGACGAAAAGCCACTGGGTTAATGATCTTAATTACCCTATAAGGACCAATAAATCTCGGACCTAATTTCCATGAGGGAACCTTCAACTTGATATTTCTGGTAGACAACCACACCAAGTCATTCACCCCAAGGTCCGGACCTTCAGAGCGCCTCCTATCAGCCACACGTTTGCATCTACCACCCATTCTCTTCAAACTTTCTTGCACACTCTGCCACACTGAAGAAAGTGAAGACGCAAATCGTTCCTCCTCGGGAATCCCAGACGGCCCCCCCTCACTAAACGTACAAAACTGAGGATGGAAACCATACGCACCAAAAAATGGTGACTTATCGGTGAATTCTTGACGACGATTATTAATGGCAAACTCGGCTAACGGTAAATAAGATGACCATTCCTCCTGATTTTCGGAAACAAAGCATCTCAAATATGTCTCTAGGTTTTGATTGGTAAGTTCAGTCTGACCGTTGGACTGTGGATGGAAAGATGAAGAAAACGACAGATGAACCCCTAAACGAGAACAAAAAGCTTTCCAAAATTTAGAAACGAATTGGGTACCACGATCCGAAACAATATCGGGAGGGACCCCGTGAAGCTTCACGATGTGGTCAATAAAAACCTGAGCCAGTGTGTTAGCATTAGGCAATGCGGCAAGAGCAATAAAGTGCACCATTTTACTGAATCTGTCAACAACTACAAGAATAACAGTTTTCCCCGCTGATACTGGTAGATCCGTAATGAAATCCATTGAAGTCCAAGGCCTGTTGGGGATGGCTAGAGGTAAAAGAAGCCCTGCCGGACGAGTATGATCTACCTTAGAACGAGCACAGGTAGCATATGCAGACACAAAATACAACACCTCCTGGCGCCACTTAGGCCACCAGAACCGACGAGACACTAATTCAGAGGTTGCCCTACTACCTGGGTGTCCTGCCAGTGTGGAGTTATGGTGTTCTTTTAGTATCTCCAGGCGTAAATTTTCTGGCACAAACAGTTTACCCGAGGGGCAGGAGGCCGGGGCGTCCCCCTGAGCTTCCAACACCCTCCCCTCTAAACCTGAGTGTAATGCAGAGACCACCACCCCCTTTTGCAAAATGGGCTCTGGTACCTCAACATCACCCCCTCCAGGAAAACTTCGAGACAATACATCCGCCTTAGTATTTTTTGCCCCCGGGCGATAGGTTATTACAAAATTAAACCTAGTAGAAAATAACGACCACCGAGCCTGTCTAGGGGTGAGACGTTTAGCAGACTCCAGATATAATAAGTTTTTGTGATCAGTAATCACCGTGACGGGATGAACCGCCCCCTCCAAAAAATGACGCCACTCCTCAATGGCCAACTTAATAGCCAAAAGTTCCCTGTTGCCAATATCATAGTTCCTTTCTGCAGTAGACAATTTCTTCGAAAAGAAAGCACACGGACGCCATTCACCAGGGGACGGGCCCTGAGATAGTACCGCTCCCACCCCCACCTCTGATGCGTCAACCTCTACAATAAAAGGAAGCGAGACATCTGGCTGTAACATCTTTACCTGCCTTTCTGTCAGATTTTATGGATGTGTTCTCTGAGAAGGGTTGTCAGGGGTTACCACCTCATCGTCCATATGATTGCCCGATTAATCTATTACCTGGGGCAAAACTACCTAAAACCCGGTTATACAATCTTTCCGGCCCGGAGAGGAAGGCTATGAAAGATTATATTTCGGAGAGTTTGGCTAAGGGACACATCAGACCCTCTTCTTCACCTGTGGCTGCAGGGTTCTTTTTCGTTAAAAAGAAAGATGGGCGCCTACGTCCTTGCCTGGATTTCCGGGAATTAAACCGGATAACTATCCGAGATCCCTATCCTCTTCCTCTCATTCCCGACCTCTTTAATCAGGTTGCTGGTGCTAAATGGTTCTCCAAAATGGATCTCAGAGGAGCCTATAACCTGGTTCGCATCAAAGAGGGGGATGAGTGGAAGACGGCTTTTAATACTCCGAAAGGGCATTATGAAAATCTGGTCATGCCATTTGGTCTCACTAATGCGCCTGCGGTATTCCAACATTTTGTCAACGATATTTTTAGTCACCTTATCGGGAGATTTGTTGTGATATATCTTGATGACATCCTGGTCTATTCCCCGGATCTGGATACACATAAGATCCATGTGAGACAAGTGCTGCAGATATTAAGGGCCAACAAATTGTTTGCTAAATTAGAAAAATGTGTGTTCGCCGTAAAAGAACTGCCATTTCTGGGGTATGTGTTGTCAGATTCAGGTTCCGCATGGATCCAGAGAAAGTCCGGGCGATTATAGACTGGGATCTGCCTGAGAACCTGAAGGCATTGCAACGCTTCCTGGGGTTTGCCAATTTTTATAGAAAGTTTATAAAGAACTATTCCTTGGTGGTCAAACCACTGACGGACATGACCCGAAAGGGATCCAATTTTTCCAAATGGTCACATGCAGCCAAAACTGCCTTTGCATCTCTGAAGGAGAGATTCAACTCGGCCCCTATTCTCGTACGGCCAGATATACTGTCACGACTGCTTTCCCAGCAGCAGTCGTGACGCACCAGACGGAGGGGAAGGCGGACCCTTATCTACGGATGGGAATAGTATGGCCACCCCTGACTAACCCTAAGCTGACACCTGTCTGCCCTGATACCCTAGACGAGGTGTGAACCCGTGCGGCGAGCAGTATGCCTAAACCCTCAGTCACCCTAACAAGCCTAGAGTGGGGAAAGGCCGATGGGAGCACTAGTCACCATCACTCATGTCTAGGAGAACAGCAGGGGAAGACAGCAACAAACAAACTATAGCAGAGATAGTCTTATTCAGTCACGAGCAGAGAAGGCAATCCCAATCACGACAGTCCACGCCGGACAAGAGCTCCACAGCAACACCATCAAACGTTCTCCTTCAAAGGTCAGAATAGAACTGGAAGTAAGGACTCACCTGAGAAGGATGCCTACAAACTCCCAGTCAGGACAAAAAGGTTCACAAGGCAAAACCCGGATGACATACCCTGAACCATGGAGCAAACTCACAAGCTATCGCGAGTAGCAAGTCGCTGCGACCTTCTCCTCCCAGACCTGTCTGGATCAGTCACAGTCGTGACAGTGACGTGAAGCCTGATTCTCTGCTATGACACGAAGCCTGATTCTCTGCTATGACTTGAAGCCTGATTCTCTGCTATGACATGAAGCCTGATTCTCTGCTATGGGACCTCTCTCCTCTGTCTGGGTGCCGGGGCCTAAAAATATCTGACAGTGGCCTGTTCCAGTGGTGGGTGACGTGAAGCCTGATTCTCTGCTATGCCATGAAGCCTTATTCTCTGCTATGGGACCTCTCTCCTCTGTCTGGGTGCTGGGGCCTAAATATCTGACAATGGCCTGTTCAAGTGGTGGGTGACGTGAAGCATGATTCTCTGCTATGACTTGAAGCCTGATTCTCTGCTATGACATGAAGCCTGATTCTCTGCTATGTGATCTCTCTCCTCTGTTTGGGTGCCGGGGCCTTAATATCTGACAATGGCCTGTTCCAGTGGTGGGTGACGTGAAGCCTGATTCTCTGCTATGACATGAAGCCTGATTCTCTGCCATGAGACCTCACTCCAATTGATATTAGTTAATTTTAATTTATTTAATTTTTATTTTAATTTATTTCCCTATCCACATTTGTTTGCAGGGGATTTACCTACATTTTGCTGTCTTTTGCAGCCCTCTAGCCCTTTCCTGGGCTATTTTACAGCCTTTTTAGTGCCGAAAAGTTTGGGTCTTTATTGACTTCAATGGGGTTCGGGTTCGGGGGCGAAGTTCGGGTCGAGTTCGGATCCCGAACCCGAACATTTCCGGGAAGTTCGGCCGAACTTCTCGAACCCGAACATCCAGGTGTTCGCTCAACTCTACTCACCATTGCAAGGCTTAAAGCAGGATGTTGTCAGACAAAAGTAGCCACTAAGCTTAGAGTGTCACAGAATGTCATGAGCAGGTTGCAACAAAGTGACTGGAAAAGTCACAGAAAAGCATAGAAGTTGATGTTCTTTGGCCACATCCCACACTAATGAGCGCTTCATTGTGAACAGTTCCCTGCAGAACCAAAAGATGAATGCCACACAACTCATTGCACATTTATGGGAGAGGTGCCCAAGTGTCATGTCAGACCATTCAAAACCGTTTACATCAGCGTTGTCTACGTGCTAGATGACCGTACTTGACCACAGGCGTCAAAGTCTTGCATGGGCCAGGGAGCATCTATGCTGGACGAGGGACCTGTGGGCCTGAATGCTGTTCACTGATGAAAGTCGCTTCACGCTGAGCAGAAATGATGGCTGCCGACGATGTTGGAGATTTCAAGGAGAGCGCTATGCATCAGCCACTGTTTGCCTTGGGTAATGGTGGTGGTGTTACAGTGTGGGCAGTTGGGTCTAGTCAATACAGAACTGCCCTACACTTTGTGAATGGTACAGTGACAAGCTCATACTACTTGAATAACATTATTAATCCAGTCATTGTGTCTCTGCATGAACAACACAGGCCTAATATCATCTTCATAAACGACAATGCATCAGCTCATAATGATTGCATAATTATCCCTTAGGGACGCATGACGTACCGGTATGGCATGTTTCCCGAGTCCTGAAGGACCCATGACGTCATGGGTTTAAAATGCGATTGCGGCGCCGCGGGGGTTAATCGGAACCGGATGCCAGCTGAAATCATTCAGCGGGGATCCTGTCACAACACCGGGGGGGTCATGTGACCCCCCCGTATTGATGATCGCAGAAAAACCACAGGTCAATTCAGACCTGCGGTTTGCTGCGTTTCCGGTCCATTCGGGTCTCCGGTGACCCGATGAACCGGAAAAAGACTGTGATCGATGGTGTGATTACACACCACCAATCACAGTACGAACATTTGGAGAGGCGGTGCTGGCCATGGTGCTGATGCCTGCTGTCCAGGGTGCTGATTGGTGCAGGGAGAGAGGTGCAAGATTCAAACTTCCAGCGCTCCTCTCTCCCCTCCTCTTCCTGTTCAGCACCTGCACCCTGCAGCACCGTCCTCACCAGGCTCCTGCGATCCCCCAATCATCACCCATCACCCTCCTGCACCCATCACCCTCAAGATAGGTTAGGGTCAGTGAGGGAGAGGCACCGTTAGGCAGGGATAGAAGGGAAAAGACCCCCCTGCCAAGATTCCCTTATTAAACCCCCAGAATGTCCCCCCACTCTGGGTGTTAGCGGGAAACTCGTGTGGGACCTTATGTACCCACTGCTAGATAAGGGTTACCACTTGTACGTGGATAACTTTTATATTAGCATTCCCTTGTTCAGGTCCCTTGCCGCCAGATCCACGTTCGCTTGTGGGACTGTGCGAAAAAATCAGCGCGGCCTCCCTGCCCACCCCCTCCAGGTACCTATACCCAGGGGTGAGACCCGTGCCCCTGTTGCTGGTCAGGTATAAGGACAAGAGGGATGTCCTTGTACTGTCCACAATCCACGGTAACGGCACCACCCCCGTCTCTGTGCGAGGTACCGCGGCAACGGTCCTCAAGCCCGATTGTATCGTCGACTACAATCGGTATATGGGAGGAGTTGATCTCTCTGATCAAGTCCTCAAGCCATATAATGCCATGCGCAAAAACCGGGCATGGTACAAAAAAGTTGCGGTCTACTTGGTACAGGTTGCCTTGAACAACTCTTGTGTACTATCCCGAAGCGCTGGCAGCACAGGGATATTCCTCCAATTCTATGAGGCAGTCCTCAAAGACCTGATTGTTTCAGACCGGGAAAGAGCAGGCCGGAGTACCTCGGGAATTGGAGGCGCCCGGATGGTCCCTGGCCAACATTTTCCATGTGTGGTCCCCCATACTGGAAAGAAGGGACGAACCCAAAAAAGATGCTAAGTGTGTCACAAGAGGGGGATACGGAAGGACACCACCTCTCAATGTGACACTTGCCCCGATCATCCGGGCCTCTGCGTTATTGATTGCTTCAGGGAGTATCACACTTCCATGGAATACAAAATTTTTATAATCCCCAACAGTCCCCTAGAGAACATAAAAAACTATGGCTCTCAGACTTTGGAGACACGGAAACAATTTTTTTTTCCCAAATAAATATTAGTTTTAGTGCAGGCATCCTCAAACTGCGGCCCTCCAGATGTTGTAAAACTATAACTCCCAGCATGCCCAGACAACCTACAGCCATCAGCAGGGCATGGTGGGAATTGTAGTTTTACAACATCTGGAGAGCCGCAGTTTGAGGATGCCTGATTAGTGTCTCCAAAGTCTGAGAGCCATACATATTGGGCATCGCCGCGTCCGTAAAAATCTTCTCTATAAAAATAACATTTAACCCAACCCCCCCCCCCCCCGATGAACAGCGTAAAAAAATAAAATAAAAATGTGTAAAAGTCATTTTTTGTCACCTAACATCACAAAAAGTGTAATAGCGAGCGATCAAAATGTCATATGCACCCCCAATTAGTGCCAATAAAACCGCCATCTCATCCCGCAAAAAATGAGCCCCTACATTAGATAGTCGCCCAACAAAAAAAAAAAAACTTTAGCTCCCAGGCTATGGAGATACTAAAATATTTTTTTTGAGTTCCTAAAATGATAATATAGTGTAAAATCGAAATAAATTTTTAAATGTAGACATATTAGGTATCTGCCCTATAAAAATAACATTTGACCAAACCCCTCGGATGAACAGCATTAAAAATAGAAAATAAAAACGGTGCCAAAACACCCATTTTTTGGCAAAATTTCCATTTGAATCTTTTTTTTCCGGTAATAAAGCAAGGATTAACAGTCAAACAAAACTAAACATTTATTGCCCTGATTCTCTAGTTTGCAGAAACACCCCATATGTGGTCGTTAATGGCTATATAGCCACACGGCAGGGCATAGAACAAAGGGAACGCCATATGGTTTCTGGAAGGCAGATTTTGATGGACAGTTTTTTTTTACACCATGTCCCATTAGAAGCCCCTCCTGATGTAGCCTAGACTAGAAACTCCAAAAAAGTGACCCCATCTAAGAAACTACACCCCTCAAGGTATTCCAAAGTTAATTTTACAAACTTTGTTAACCCTTTAGGTGTTCCACAAAACTAAATAGCGAATGTAGAAACAATTTTAGAATTTAAATTTTTTGTTACCTTACCTCAAAAAAGTGTAATATTGAGCAACCAAAAATCATATTTACCCTAAAATAGTCCCAAAACAACAACCACCTTATCCCGTTGTTTCCTAGATGGGGTCACTTTTATGGAGTTTCTATTCAAGGGGTGCATCAGGGGGCTTGAAAGGGTACATGGTGTAAATAAACCAGTCCAGCAAAATCTGCCTTTCTGGGGTGTTTCTGCAAACTACAGAATCAGGGCAACCCATATTGAGTTTTGTTTGGCTGTTAACCCATTTTTTCCAGTAATAAAGTAAGGGTTAAAATGGAAAATTTTCCAAAAAATTGAAATTCCAAAATTGTTTCTCCATCTGCCATTAACTCTTGTGGAACACATAAAGGGTTAACAAAGTTTGTAAACCCAGTTTTGAATACCTTGAGGGGTGTATTTTCTAAGATGGAGTCTCTTTTAAAATTTCTATTCTAGGGGTGCAACGGGGGGCTTGAAATGGGACATGGTATAAAAAAAACAGTCCTGCAAAATCTGCCTTCCAAAACCCATATGGCGTTCCCCTCTTTCTATGTCCTCCCGTTTGGCCAAACAGTGATTTAGGACCACATATGGGGTGTTTTTGAAAACTACAGAATCAGGGCAACCCATATTGAGTTTTGTTTGGCAGTTAACCCTTACTTTATTACTGGAAAAAATGGGTTAAAATGGAAAATTTTCAAAAAAATAGAGATTTCTAAATTGTTTCTCCATCTGCCAATAACTCTTGTGGAAGACCTAAAGGGTTAACAAAGTTTGTAAACCCAGTTTTGAATACCTTGAGGGGTGTACTTTCTTAGATGGAGTCACTTTTTAAAAATTTCTATTCTAGGGGTGCAACGGGGGGCCTCGAAATGGGACATGGTATAAAAAAAACAGTCCTGCAAAATCTGCCTTCCAAAACCCATATGGCGTTCCCCTCTTTCTATGTCCTCCCGTTTGGCCAAACAGTAGTTTAGGACCACATATGGGGTGTTTTTGCAAACTTCAGAATCAGGGCAACCCATATTGAGTTTTGTTTGGCAGTTAACCCTTACTTTATTACTGGAAAAAATGGGTTAAAATGGAAAATTTTCAAAAAAATAGAGATTTCTAAATTGTTTCTCCATCTGCCAATAACTCTTGTGGAACACCTAAAGGGTTAACAAAGTTTGTAAACCCAGTTTTGAATACCTTGAGGGGTGTACTTTCTTAGATGGAGTCACTTTTTTAAAATTTCTATTCTAGGGGTGCAACGGGGGGCTTGAAATGGGACATGGTATAAACAAAACCAGTCCTGCAAAATCTGCCTTCCAAAACCCATATGGCGTTCCCCTCCTTCTATGTCCTCCCATTTGGCCAAACAGTAGTTTACGACCACATATGGGGTGTTTCTGCAAACTACAGAATCAGGGCAACCCATATTGAGTTTTGTTTGGCAGTTAACCCTTGCTTTTTTCCTGGAAAAAATAGATTATATTGGAAAATTTTCCCAAAAAAATCGAAATTCTTACATTTTATGTCCATTTGCCATGAAGTCTTGTGGAAGACCTAAAGGGTTAACAAAGTTTGTAAAATCAGTTTTGAATACCTTGAGGGGTGTAGTTTCTAGAATGGGGTCATTTTTGGATGGTTTCTATTACGTAAGCCTCACAAAGTGACTTCAGACCTGAATTGGTCCATAAAAAGTGGGATTTGGAAAATTTCTGAAAAATTTCGAAATTTTCTTCTAAACTTCTAAGCTATGTAACATCCCCAAAAAATAAAATATCATTCCCAAAATGATACAAACATGAAGTAGACATATGGGGAATGTAAAGTCATCACAATTTTTGGGGGTATTACTATGTAGAAGTAGAGAAACTAAAACTTTGAAATTTGCTAATTTTTCCAAATTTTGGGTAAATTTGGTATTTTTTTATGCAAAAAAATTTACTTTTTGGACCCAATTTTAGCAGTGTCATGAAGTACAATATGTGACGAAAAAACTTTCTCAGAACGGCCTGGGTAAGTAAAAGTGTTTTAAAGTTATCAGCACTTAAAGTGACACTGGTCAGATTTGCAAAAAATGGGCAAGTCCTTAAGGTGAAATAGGGCTGAGTCCTTAAGGGGTTAAGGAATGGCTACTGTAGACAGGGGTAACTCAAATGGAGTGGCCTGAATCCCATTTAAAACCTATGGGATCAGCTGAGTCGCCATGTAGAGGCTTTTAACCTCTGTACCCCAGAACCTCAATGACCTGAATGATGCCCTTCAAGAAGAGTGGAATGCCATGCCTCAGCAGACAATAAATCGACTTGTGAACAGCATGAGACATTGTCAAGCTGTAATTAATCCTCAAGGCCACATGACAAGTTATTGAGACATTGACATTTTTTGTGGTGATATTCCAACCACTGTTGTTGGCTGTTGTTTCAATAAATTGTTTGAGATCAGGAAATCACCATTGCATGCTTCTGCTTAACGGCTCTACTTTTATGATTATAATATGACTGTAGGGTGAACTTTGTATATTCCATAAATTTCACCCGAAAACCAAATATCCCTAACTTTTTGTTATCTATAAAGAAAGAAATACCCATGATGGTCACCAAAATAACTAGAAAGTGGCAAAAGTAATCCTAAATAAAAATTTATTGAAAATCAACTAAGGAAAATCAGACATTGAATTTTGTTTTGACCATTGACTTTTGAATTGTGGTTCAACAGAATAATTTATAAAACAAACTAATGAAACTGGCCTGGACAAAAATGATGGTACCCTTAACTTAATATTTTATTGTACAATCATTTGAGGCAATCACTGCAACCAAGCGATTACTGTAACTGAAGGGTGCCTTCTCCAGACTGCATGTTTCATCTCCTTCCACAGATGTTAAATAGGATTTAGATTAGGGCTCATAAAAAGTCATCTTCCGAATAGTCCAATGCTGTGCTCTTAGCCATTCTTGGATATTTTTATCTGTGTATTTTGGGTCCTTATCCTGTTGGAGGGCCCATGACTCGCGAGTGAGACCAAGGTTTTTGACACTGGGCAGCACATTTTCCTCCTGAATGCCTTGATATTCTTGAGATTTCATTGTGCCCTGCACAGATTAAAGACAGCCTGCTCCAGATGCAGCAAAGCAGTCTCAAAACATAACCAAGTCTCCCCATGTTTCACAGTAGGTAACATAGTAACATAGTATATAAGGCCGAAAAAAGACATTTGTCCATCCAGTTCGGCCTGCTATCCTGCAGGTTGATCCAGAGGAAGGCAAAAAAACCTTGTGAGGTACAAGCCAATTTTCCCCACTTAAGGGGGGGAAAATTCCTTCCCGACTCTAATCAGGCAATTATAATAACTCCCTGGATCAACGACCCCTCTCTAGTAGCTGTAGCCTGTAATATTATTACACTCCAGAAATATATCCAAGCCCCTCTTGAATTCTTTTATTGTACTCACCATCACCACCCCCTCAGGCAGAGAGTTCCATAGTCTCACTGCTCTTACCGTAAAGAATCCTTTTCTATGTTTGTGTACAAACCTTCTTTGCTCCAGATGCAGAGGGTGTCCCCTCGTCACAGTCACAGTCCTGGGGATAAATAGATGATGGGAGAGATCTCTGTACTGCCCCCTGATATATTTACATAGTTATTAGATCTCCCCTCAGTCGTCTTTTTTCTAAAGTGAATAACCCTAATATTGATAATCTTTCAGGGTACTGTAGTTGCCCCACTCCAGTTATTACTTTAGTTGCCCTCCTCTGAACCCTCTCCAGCTCTGCTATGTCTGCATTGTTCGCAGGAGCCCAGAACTGTACACAGTACTCCATGTGTGGTCTGACTAGTGATTTGTAGAGTGGTAGGACTATGTTCTCATCGCGGGCATCTATGCCCCTTTTGATGCAACCCATTATCTTATTGGCCTTGGCAGCAGCTGCCTGACACTGGTTTTTACTGCTTAGTTAGCTGGTTATTAAAATTCCTAGGTCCTTTTCCATGTCAGTGTTACCCAGTGTTTTATCATTTAGTATGTACGGATGAATTGCATTATTCCATCCCATGTGCATAACCTTACATTTGTCAGTGTTAAACCTCATCTGTCACTTCTCTGCCCAAGCCTCTAATCTATCCAGATCCATCTGTAGCTGTATATTTTTCTCTTCAGTGTTAATTACTTTACACAGTTTAGTGTCATCTGCAAAAATTGTACAATGTTCTTTTCTTCGTATGCTTAATTTTTGCTTCTGTGAACGTAAAACTGATGTGATTTGGCAAAAAGCTAAAATTTTGTCTCATCTCTGCACGGGACATTCTCCCAGAAGCTTTGTGACTTCTCAATATGCGTTTTGTAAAATTCACATCTAATCTCTTTGGAAGTTGTTCTGGGCTCTTTGGTTATCATTCGTACTATCTGTCTCTTCAATTTGTCAGCAATTTTCCTCTTGTGGTCACGTCCAGGGAGGTTGGCTACAGTACTGTAGACTTTATACTTCTGAATAATATGTGCATCTGTAGTAACAGGAACATTAAGCTGTTTGGAAATGGTCTTATAGCCTTTACCTTTAAGGCTACTTTCACACCTGCATTCGGTGTCAATCCATCTTGTACCTGCACAGACAGATCTGCACCGATAATGCAAACGCTTGTATCCGTTCATAACTGATCTGTTTGCATTATTCATTCAAAAAAATTGATCCGTCTTGACTTACATTGAAAGTCAATGGGGGACGGATCCGTTTTCACTTGCACCATATTGTGTCAGTGAAAACTGATCCGTCCCCATTGACTTACATTGTATTTCAGGACGGATCCGTTTGGCTCTGCATCGTCAGGCGGACACCAAAATGCTGCAAGCTGAGTTTTAATGTCCGCCTCGAAAGCGGAACAGAGACCAAACGCAGCCAAATTGATGCATTCTGAATGGATCCTCAGAATGCATTGAGGCTGAACTGATCTGTTTTGGGCCGCTTGTGAGAGCCCTGAAACGGATCTCACAAGCGGACCCAGAAACGCAAGTGTGAAAGTAGCCTTACATGTTTGTCTATCATTTTCTTTCTCATCTCCTGAGACAACTCACTTCTTTGCTTCCTTTGGTCCATGTTTAATGTGGAACACACCATGATACCAGCACTTTGAAATGGCAGGTGCAAAGTCCTTGTATGGATTCTGGATAAACAAATCCGCAAATTGTAGTATGAGTAAACACAGGGCAGCACTCCGGGCTTAGGTGAAGTAAAGTTGAACCTTTATTAGCATTTGGTGCAATAAAGGATCCACTTTTCTTCACCTAAGTCCGAAGTGCTGCCCTGTGTTTACTCATAATATATATATATATATATATATATATATATACACACACTCACCTAAAGAATTATTAGGAACACCTGTTCTATTTCTCATTAATGCAATTATTTAGTCAACCAATCACATGGCAGTTGCTTCAATGCATTTAGGGGTGTGGTCCTGGTCAAGACAATCTCCTGAACTCCAAACTGAATGTCAGAATGGGAAAGAAAGGTGATTTAAGCAATTTTGAGCGTGGCATGGTTGTTGGTGCCAGACGGGCCGGTCTGAGTATTTCACAATCTGCTCAGTTACTGGGATTTTCACGCACAACCATTTCTAGGGTTTACAAAGAATGGTGTGAAAAGGGAAAAACATCCAGTATGCGGCAGTCCTGTGGGCGAAAATGCCTTGTGGATGCTAGAGGTCAGAGGAGAATGGGCCGACTGATTCAAGCTGATAGAAGAGCAACGTTGACTGAAATAACCACTCGTTACAACCGAGGTATGCAGCAAAGCATTTGTGAAGCCACAACACGCACAACCTTGAGGCGGATGGGCTACAACAGCAGAAGACCCCACCGGGTACCACTCATCTCCACTACAAATAGGAAAAAAAGGCTACAATTTGCACGAGCTCACCAAAATTGGACTGTTGAAGACTGGAAAAATGTTGCCTGGTCTGATGAGTCTCGATTTCTGTTGAGACATTCAAATGGTAGAGTCCGAATTTGGCGTAAACAGAATGAGAACATGTATCCATCATGCCTTGTTACCACTGTGCAGGCTGGTGGTGGTGGTGTAATGGTGTGGGGGATGTTTTCTGGGCACAATTTAGGCCCCTTAGTGCCAATTGGGCATCGTTTAAATGTCACGGGCTACCTGAGCATTGTTTCTGACCATGTCCATCCCTTCATGACCACCATGTACCCATCCTCTGATGGCTACTTCCAGGAGGATAATGCACCTTGTCACAAAGCTCGAATCATTTCAAATTGGTTTCTTGAACATGACAATGAGTTCACTGTACTAAAATGGCCCCCACAGTCACCAGATCTCAACCCAATAGAGCATCTTTGGGATGTGGTGGAACGGGAGCTTCGTGCCCTGGATGTGCATCCCTCAAATCTCCATCAACTGCAAGATGCTATCCTATCAATATGGGCCAACATTTCTAAAGAATGCTATCAGCACCTTGTTGAATCAATGCCACGTAGAATTAAGGCAGTTCTGAAGGCAAAAGGGGGTCCAACACCGTATTAGTATGGTGTTCCTAATAATTCTTTAGGTGAGTGTATATATATGTATGTATATGTATATATATATATATATATATATATATATATATATCCAGAAAATGGACGGCACTCCAGTATGATGAAATGTAGTGATTCCTTTATTCAACCATCCGGTGCTACTTTTCTGCTCTAGAGTGAGCCTTTTTCAAGCAGAGATACAATGTGAGTGAAGACAATTTTATAAGTGAATCAATCAATGTGCAGGTCATAAAGCCACACCCCACATGATGGGTGTGTTTACCAATGTCAGTACAAAAATGACAAGTGAAAGTCAGTGAAAACAAAAACGACGGTACAACAAGTGATAAGGCAAAGGACACGAACATGCATGTCCCAAGATTGCATACTTCATATAAATATAAGGACAGACCCATCGATCGGGCACAAAGGACTAATCGATGCATGCGTCCGGTGTGCATATAGCAAACAGGGGGAGGAGCAGGGAGACAATCATACGGACATACCAGACACCAGTTGGAGGCATTCCATGCGGCTATTCGGCGTTGTTTACGCATCAATGCGCAGGCGCGGCGTTACACCAATCAGGGACCAGTGGTGGGTGGACGTCCAGCATAATCGGAACTTGCCAGCGTCCTTGCGTCATCATGACGGCCTTCATTGCAGCCTGGTGTAATGCAGCGCATGCCCAGTATCCATCTTGTTCTCAGAGCGCCATCTTTGACACTGGAGGAATGCCCTTTGCCTGTGTGTCACTCTGTGCAAGCATCGGACCTGTTGTAGACTAGAGTATAGCGATCCAGACAAGTAGGGACAACCTGGTGAACCAGTATGTCCACCTACTAAACCCAAGTATCAACCCATAACACACGGGAAACCGCAGTGTAAGAACAGGTATATAACAAGGGTGTCATATCGTAACCATACTCGAGAGGGCTCTCCTCCTACAGGTACATCGATGCCACAGGGGGCAAATCCAGCCAGCTGAAATGGAAAACCGGAGTAGCACCACCAAGGCTGATGTAACAGAATGTATATCTGGGTCCCAAGGTGTTCGCCGGGTCCGGCAATACAAAATGTGCAAATATCTAAAAAATACAAAATAATAATAAAAACGCATAGCCCATAAGAATAAAACCCCCGCATATGATGCTGCGTCCATTTCATCCACATGCTCCTGCCCAAAGAGTGCTGAATGTGAGTGATCTGTGAAAAAGTGATCTGCGAATAAAAACAGAAAAAATATATGAATATATATTTTATACTGTAAATCAAAAGATTCTTGAAATAGATAATTATACTCTCCTAGTGTGTACACAGGACACTGAACAGTAACCCGACGATCAGAGGAGGCAAGTCACCCCTCATACCACATCACCAAAATGTAATTCTATGTTCAGCCCTTTTGATCTTAAGCTTTCCAGTCTGTGGATCCAGCTTAGTTCCCTGCGTTTAAGTATCTTCGACCTATCCCCCCCACGTCTGGGCTGAGGTATATGGTCGAGGATCCAGCACTTCAGATCACTCTCCCTATGTCTAGCCTCAGAGAAGTGCTTGGATACCGGTAGATCCAAACGCTTTTTCCGGATACTCCGACGATGTTTGTTTAACCGGGTTTTAAGGTCGGTCGTCGTTTCACCCACGTACAGCAGGTTGCACGGGCATGATAACACATAAATAACATAACTTGAGTTGCATGTAAGATGAAACAAGATGTTATGAGACTCGCCTGTGCTGGGATGCACAAATGTTTTCCCTTTTCGGATGTATCTACAATTGACGCACCCCAGGCATGGAAAACATCCCAAACCGGGCTGTGTCAAAGAGGTTTGTCTAGAAGACCCCTTTGAGCCTATGTCGGCTCTAACCAATTGGTCACGTAGATTCCTTAAGCGCCGATAGGAAAATAGTGGTGGACATTGGAACTCCGGAATCTCCTTAAAACAAGAGCCCAGGAGGTCCCAATGTTTCCTGAGTACCTTGTTGATCTGGGGGCTAAGTTCACTGTAAACCAACACAAACGGAATCCTGTCCGTTATCTGAACCGTTTTCCACTGTGTCAGTAATTCACCCCGATCCAAACCGCGAACCCTGTCCATGTGCTCATCCAATAGTAGTTTCGGGTATCCCCTGTTGTGAAACCTATTGGCCATGGATTCAAGGGTCGCGTTAGACCTCTGTTCGTCAGACACGATACGCTTCACCCTGAGGAACTGGGAGAACGGGAGTGACTGAACCATTCTCCTCGGATGAGTACTGTTATAACACAGAAAGGTGTTGGTATCGGTGGGCTTGACGTATAACTCTGTGTGTAACACACCTCTATTGAGTGTAACTTTGGTGTCCAAAAATTGGATATCTGTTTTTGAATATACGAGAGTAAATTGTAGATTAGAATCATGGCTGTTTAAAAAGCCATGAAAATCAATCAACTCCTCTCCGCTGCCAGTCCATATGAGGAAGATGTCGTTGATGTATCGCCACCACCTCAGCACATGTCTGAAGTGGTGGGATAGATAGGCGACATCTTCCTCAAAACACTGCATAAAAATATTTGCATACGTGGGAGCCACGTGAGACCCCATGGCCACACCACGCTGCTGCAAATAGAACACATATTGAAAAAGAAAATAGTTGTGATGAAGAACAATATTCAACAAAGCAATTATGAACTCAGAAGCATGAGGGTTGTAAGATGATGTCAATAACATTTTCTTAACTGCCTGGATACCCCTTTCATGTACTATAGATGTGTACAGTGAAGTTACATCAAATGATGCTAATATCAAAGGAGACACATGTGACACATCAGTGTCCCGTAATTTGACAAGAAAGTCTGATGTGTCTTGTATGTATGAGGGCCCCCCAATGGAAAACTCCCGCAACACTTTGTCGAGAAAGATAGCTACGTTGCTGGAGATGGAATCGGAACCCGAGACGATAGGACGTCCCGGGGGATCAATGAGGGTCTTGTGAATCTTGGGCAGCACATAAATCACCGGAGTGACTGGATGTGCCACCTCAAGAAATTCACACAGACCCCCATCGATAATGCCAGCAACCACAGCATCTCTCAAGCAATTGCGAATGATAGCGGCTATTTTGAATCTAGGGTCAGAATCCAAGACTCTGTATACCCGAGGGTCCCCTAATTGTCGCATGATCTCATTAACATATTTGTTGGTATCCATAACTACCACCGCACCACCCTTGTCTGCTGGTTTCAGAACAAGGGTGGGGTCGGATCTAAGTGCATCAAGAGCCTCAACCTCAGTGCTAGTCAAATTAGGGTGCCTGAACTTCGGAGCCCCCTGATCGGAAGACCTAAGCTCAGACAACCCCCGTCGGACAGCACTGATATAAGCTTCTACCGCAGGTTCATTAATGTTGGGTGAGAAATTGCTCCTCTGAAATAAATTAAGAGAACCCAGAGTAAATTCACTAGTCTGGGGTCTCTCAATACCAATCCTGTTATGAAACCATATTTTAAGCTTGATGCGGCGAAAAAACAAAAATAAATTGGACTCCAGTTCAAACCAGTTCACAGAGGAACTGGGACAGAATGAAAAACCTTTCGATAGGACACTCACTTGTATGGGGGTCAAGTCCTTGGAAGACAGATTGACAACGGTCATTTTCTCTTCCCCACATTGGTTTTGGTTATTGCAGGTCAAACCTTGTTGCTGCGTAGCCTGCCTGGACCTTCTGTGTCCACGACCGCCTCTCCTGATGCGTCGCCGTGTCTCTCTGGTATCTGTGGAGCTTTGTCTAAAAAAGCCTGCTCACTATTGGGAGATGACTGTGCGGTCTTCCTTCTCTTCCTGACGTCCCTCTGTTGTGTATTGTACTGTCTCTCTGACTGCCAGTTGTAAATATTGCCCTTTTTGTAATCTTCAGTGTCTCTACACCACTTGATTCTTTTATTCTCCTCAGAGTCGGCATGAAACAACTTCATTTGGATAGATATATCCTCCAGATATTTTGTGAAGTCCTCAGTGGACAAAAGGGATTGGAGATTGGCCTCAATGTCACGTATATCACCATTCAGATTAATAAGTTCATGCTGTAAAAACTCAATATTAAGTAAAATAAAATCCAGGGAGTAACGATTGGACAATGTCTCAAACTTATTACAAATGTAGGGTTACTGTGAAAAAGGTTAGGTCGTATATTGGACCGCATCCCTCTTGGAATTTTTTGTGTTTTGTAATACTCCCCTAATGTCATCATGTTTTTATTCGCAGATCACTTTTTCACAGATCACTCACATTCAGCACTCTTTGGGCAGGAGCATGTGGATGAAATGGACGCAGCATCATATGCGGGGGTTTTATTCCTATGGGCTATGCGTTTTTATTATCATTTTGTATTTTTTATATATTTGCACATTTTGTATTGCCGGACCCGGCGAACACCTTGGGACCCAGATATACATTCTGTTACATCAGCCTTGGTGGTGCTACTCCGGTTTTCCATTTCAGCTGGCTGGATTTGCCCCCTGTGGCATCGATGTACCTGTAGGAGGAGAGCCCTCTCGAGTATGGTTGCGATATGACACCCTTGTTATATACCTGCTCTTACACTGCGGTTTCCCATGTGTGTTATGGGTTGATACTTGGGTTTAGTAGGTGGACATACTGGTTCATCAGGTTGTCCCTACTTGTCTGGATCGCTATACTCTAGTCTACAACAGGTCCGATGCTTGCACAGAGTGACACACGGGCAAAGGGCAATCCTCCAGTGTCAAAGATGGCGCTCTGAGAATAAGATGGATACTGGGCATGCGCTGCATTACACCAGGCTGCAATGAAGGCCGTCATGATGACGCAAGGACGCTGGCAAGTTCCGATTATGCTGGACGTCCGCCCACCACTGGTCCCTGATTGGTGTAACGCCGCGCCTGCGCATTGATGCGTAAACAACGCCGAATAGCCTCATGGAATGCCTCCAACTGGTGTCTGGTGTGTCCGTATGATTGTCTCCCTGCTCCTCCCCCTGTTTGCTATATGCACACCGGACGCATGCATCGATTAGTCCTTTGTGCCCGATCGATGGGTCTGTCCTTATATTTATATGAAGTATGCAATCTTGGGACATGCATGTTCGTGTCCTTTGCCTTATCACTTGTTGTACCGTCGTTTTTGTTTTCACTGACTTTCACTTGTCATTTTTGTACTGACATTTTTTGTAAACACACCCATCATGAGGGGTGTGGCTTTATGATCTGCACATTGATTGATTCACTTATAAAATTGTCTTCACTCACATTGTATCTCTGCTTTAAAAAGGCTCACTCTAGAGCAGAAACGTTGCACCGGATGGTTGAATAAAGGAATCACTACATTTCATCTTACTGGATTGCCGTCCATTTTCTGGATATATTGGTGGGGTAAGAAGTTGATTCCCCAGGAGCGTGCACCCTATTTTTCTGACTATAGCCAGTGCCGCCATTTTTCTTCTATATATACAGTACAGAAAAAAAGTTTGGACACACCTTCTCATTCAAAGAGTTTTCTTTATTTTCATGACTATGAAGGCATCAAAACTATGAATTAACACATGTGGAATTATATACATAACAAACAAGTGTGAAACAACTGAAAATATGTCATATTCTAGGTTCTTCAAAGTAGCCACCTTTGCTTTGATTACTGCTTTGCACACTCTTGGCATTCTCTTGATGAGCTTCAAGAAGTAGTCACCTGAAATGGTCTTCCAACAGTCTTGAAGGAGTTCCCAGAGATGCTTAGCACTTGTTGGCCCTTTTGCCTTCACTCTGCGGTCCAGCTCACCCCAAACCATCTCGATTGGCTTCAGGTCCGGTGACTGTGGAGGCCAGGTCATCTGGCGCAGCACCCTATAACTTTCCTTCATGGTCAAATAGCCCTTACTTTCAAAGTTTTCCCAATTTTTCGGCTGACTGACTGACCTTCATTTCTTAAAGTAATGATGGCCACTCGTTTTTCTTTACTTAGCTGCTTTTTCCTTGCCATAATACAAATTCTAACAGTCTATTCAGTAGGACTATCAGCTGTGTATCCACCTGACTTCTCCTCAATGCAACTGATGGTCCCAACCCCATTTATAAAGGCAAGAAATCTCACTTATTAAACCTGACAGGGCACACCTGTGAAGTGTAAACCATTTCAGGGGACTACCTCTTGAAGCTCATCAAGAGAATGCCAAGAGTGTGCAAAGCAGTAATCAAAGCAAAAGGTGGCTACTTTGAAGAACCTAGAATATGACATATTTTCAGTTGTTTCACACTTGTTTGTTATGTATATAATTCCACATGTGTTAATTCACAGTTTTGATGCCTTCAGTGTGAATCTACAATTTTCATAGTCATGAAAATAAAGAAAACTCTTTGAATGAGAAGGTGTGTCCAAACTTTTGGTCTGTACTGTATATATATATATATATATATATATATATTTATTTATATATTTAGTGGGGATTCGCTCTGGTAGTCAGATTAGCGGACGCAGTACAGAGGCAAAAACAAAGTCTTTGACTTAAACAGTGCAGTGTTTATTCACACAAACAAAAATGACAGTTCGTTGTCTTGGTGTTCATTCACACCATGGCAAGTCCACAGAAAAAAAAGCATTCACCTTGTCAGCGGTTTTGGCAATAGCAGTCCCCAACAGGCTTTAGGGCCTGCTTCCCAGCAATGCGGCTCTCAGCCCTTTAGTACGGCAATCATCATGTAGATCCCAAACCACAGAGACTCCACAGATTCTCTGTGAAATGGAGGATAATCCACACCCAGCTGAGACTGCTGGTCACCCACCCTGCACTTTGGCTGCTCCCAGTAAGAGCTGGCCCGGATCGGCTTTACAGCCACACTAAATAACCAATAGTGTCAGTCAGCACTAGCTGCCGGTGACACTTAAAATTACTGTCTCACCGAGGCCAGGAATCTCGGTGACACATATCTTCCGTCAATGACGACCCCTTGCGCTTTCCTACATACCTCCCCCCTTTGTTTAACCCTGAGGGAGTGAACACCCACCAGACAGTGTATTCGGGACAGGGCATCTGCATTTCCCTGTAACCTGCCTGCCCTATGTTCCACGGAAAACTTAAAATTCTGTAGAGACAAAAAACACCTGGTGACCCGAGCATTCCTCTCTTTGGCTTGGCTCATCCACTTGAGAGGAGAGTGGTTGGTCACCAGACGGATCTTTCTCCCCAACAGATAATAGCGGAGAGACTCGAGTGCCCACTTGATGGCCAGGCACTCTCGCTCCACAATTCTGTACCTAGTCTCGGCTGGGGTAAGTTTGAGGCTCAAGAAAACAACGGGATGTTCCTCCCCATTGATGTCCTGAGAGAGTACAGCTCTGAAGCCTACTTCAGAGGCATCGGTCTGTACCACAAACTCCTTCTTGAAGTCGGGCGTAATCAACACCGGGGACCCACACAGAGCCGACTTCAAAGCGGAGAAATCCTTTTCCGCCTGCTCATTCCAGCGGATCGTCATTGACTTGCGTCCCTTCAATAGGCCTGTCAATGGTGCAGCAACTGTAGCAAAGTGAGGGATAAACCTCCTATAGTATCCCACCATTCCCAGGAACGACTTTACTTGCTGAGTAGTGACCGGTCGTGGACAATTCCGAATTGCCTCAATTTTGTTTACCTGAGGTTTAATAATTCCCGCCTAATTACATACCCCAGGTACTTGGTCTCTTCTAACCCTATTGCACACTTTTTCGGTTTAAAGGTTAAACCAGCCTTCCTAAGGGAGTCCACTACAGCCTGTACTTTAGGTTTGTGACTTTCCCAGTCAGTGCTGTGGATAACGATATCGTCCAGGTACGCCGACGATGTGGACGGAATACAATGTCCATTAGCCTTTGAAACGTGGCAGGAGCACCATGTATACCAAAGGGTAATACCTTGTAGTGATACAGCCTGTCTGGCGTGATGAAAGCCATTTTTCCTTGGCAGCCTCCGTCAAGGGTACCTGCCAGTACCCTTTGGTGAGGTCTAACACAGAAAAATACCGGGCTTGGCCTAACTTCTCAATAAGCTCATCTACTCGGGGCAAACTTGGACACCTCATTCAGTTTGCGGAAGTCGTTACAGAAGCGCAATGTCCCATCCGGCTTGGGGATTAAGACTATCGAACTGGCCCATTCACTTTTTGACTCCTCGATGACACCTAGCTGTAGCATTAGCTGCACTTCCTCCGCAATGGCTTGTCGCCGAGCCTCAGGTACCTGGTATGGTTTTAACCGGACTTTGGCCTGAGGCTCAGTGAGAATATCATGTTGGATTATGGAAGTGCATCCAGGAAGGTCCAGGAACACATCCGAGTTCCGACTAACGAACTCCCTGGCCTCCTGAGCCTGTTTAGAGGAGAGGCTGTCAATAATTTTCACTGTGGCAGCCGCTTCCCCTGCTTCACACAGAGGGACCAAATCCTCTTCCCCTAGAAACCCTGTTCATGGGCTGTCTTCCGTACAGGTTTCCCTATCTTTCCAGGGTTTGAGCAGATTCACATGGTACACCTGCTCCAGCTTTCGCCTCTCCGGCTGATGTACCTTGTAAGGGCCCCTGCAAGGGCCTCTGCCACCTAGCTAGGAACTTACTGTCTACGTTTGGTACCAGAACCAATACCCGATCACACGAGTTAAAGTTCCGGACCCGAGCCTGCCGATTATAGACCCTAATCTGGGCTCGCTGCGCTGCCTACATATGCTCCCTAACCAGAGGTAACACTGTTTCCATCCGTCCTTGCATCTGGGTGATGTATTCAACAACACTTTTGTGCGGTGTGGGTTGTTGTTCACACGCCTCTTTGGCCATGTCCAACAGACCGCGAGGGTGTCTGCCGTATAGCAGTCCTTCCCATCCTTAGACACAACTCTCTTTAACATTTTTTAATGTTTGAATAAACCTCTCTACCAGGCCATCCGTATGCGGATGATACACGTACGTCCATAGCTGTTTTATGTGGAGCAACTTACAGAGTTCCCTCATGACCTTGGACATAAAAGGGGTCCCTTGGTCAGTCAGAACCTCCGTAGGCAGACCCACTCGAGAAAACATCTCCATTAACTCCTTAGCTAGGAGTTTGGCTGATGTATGATGCAGTAGCACCGCCTCCGGGTACCGAGTGGCGTAGTTGAGGATGACCAAGATGTGTTGGTGCCCTCTAGCAGACTTCGGTACTGGGCCTATGAGATCCATAGCAATCCGCTCGAATGGAACCTCAATAATCGGGAGAGGGACCAGGGGACTACGAAAATGTGGCTGGGGGCTGGTTATCTGGCAGGTTGGGCAAGACTTGCAATACTCTTCCACCTCTCTGAACACACTGGGCCAGTAGAACCGCTGTAGAATCCGGTCCTGCGTTTTCTGCTGGCCCAGGTGTCCCCCAAGAACATGTTGGTGGGCTAACTTCAACACGAGCTTGCAATTCGCCTTGGGCACCACCAGCTGTTCAATATGCTCACCCCGTAGTTGATTTACACAGTACAGCATCTACTGTTGAACCACAAAACGGGGGAACATAGACTCGGCCCCCGGTTGTTGCGGCTCACCCTCAACTACTACCACATTTTCCCAGGCTCGAGATAGATTCGGGTCCTGGTGCTGTACCAAAATTATCCCCAGAGACATTGAGGTCCGCCAGCTCCACGTCTCCCACCATAACACTTAGCTTGATTGTCTCCCCTTCTTTCACCGAAGTGGCAGTCACCCCTACCTTCTGACTCAGGTTCCCAGGGTTCTGGTCTTTCCCCTGAGCCAAGCCACTATGCTAGGGTTACATCTGTCTCCCTGGTATCGGTAACTTTCGTATCCGGCCATAGTGCCCCGAAATCGGGGACGTCTCTCCCAATTAACTCATACGGTAGCTTTGTGGCAATGGTGTCACGGAAGGTATATCAGCAGGGAAATAACCAAACACAGGCAAAACAAACAGAACAATAGACTAGGCCCAAAAGTTAGGGAGAGAGGGTCACCTCCTAGCGATCCCTGAAGCTTTCCCTATACTGCTGTGCACATTTGCATACCCTTATGGTGGATATGCACATGCCCTCATGCCTACGTCTATATTCCCTGGGACAACCCTGAGCAGAAGGGAAAGGGGAGGAGGCGACCTGCTTATCAAGAACGAGGAAGCAAGCGTCTCCCTAGAGGCCTAGACAAAAGACAAGAAGGGAAAAAAACAGAGGACTTATCTTGAGCTGAGCTGGAGCAGACCATCCTCAACACATCCAAAGCCCACAGGAATGAACTATAACCCGCACAGGCAACTGTGAGAGGGAGGAATAAATCGCCTCGCTAACAATCAACCCAGTACATCTGAGGAAAGGTGGATCCAGCTCAACTCAAACCAAAACAAACAGACGAGTCAAACATGTTCAGCCAGCCTGGCAGATCTCCGCACAGTCACAGGGCAAGGCGTGACAGATGGCCACCTCATGCGTCCACCTGCCGGCCACCATTGACAGAGAGACCAGGGTGGTGGCATAGTCTTTTAACCTCTTGAGGACATATGATGTATCAGTACGTCATAATGTCTTGGTAATTAAGGACACATGACGAACCAGTACGTCATGTTTAGTTCCGATCACCGCCGCGCGGCAGGCGGTGATCGGAACTGGGTGCCTGCTGAAATCAATCAGCAGGCACCCTGGGACAATGCGCGGGAAGGTCCCGTCACCCCCTCGTATCGGTGATTGCCGCAAACCGCAGGTCAATTCAGACCTGCAGTTTGCAGCATTTACTGGTGGTTGCGGCGGTGATCGGAGGTGCCATCAGGTCCCTGTGCGGCTGTAATGGGGACCCAATGTCATGGAAGGCAGCGCGATGCCTTCTTTAGGCATCGGCGCTGCCTTCCGGTGAAGAGCCTGTGAGATCCAGCCCCCTGGATCTCACAGGCAGGAAGCTGTATGAGTAATACACACTGTATTACTCATACAGCCAATGCATTCCAATACAGAAGTATTGGAATGCATTGTAAAGGGGATAAGACCCCCAAAATCCCAAAATGGAAAATAATTCTAAAAATGGAAAATCTGCAAAAAATTTGAAATTTTGAAATTGTATCTCTATTTTCCATTAATACTTGTGGAACACCTAAAGGGTTAACAAAGTTTGTAAAATCAGTTTTGAATACCTTGAGGGGTGTAGTTTCTAAAATGGGGTCACATTTTTGGAGTTTCTACTCTAGGGGTGCATCAGGGGGGCTTCAAATGGGACATGGTGTCAAAAAACCAGTCCAACAAAATCTGCCTTCCAAAAACCGTATGGCATTCCTTTCCTTCTGTGCCCTGCCGTGTGCCCGTACAGCAGTTTACGACCACATATGGGGTGTTTCTGTAAACTACAGAATCAAGGCCATAAATATTGAGTTTTGTTTGGCTGTTAACCCTTGCTTTGTAACTGGAAAAAAAATATTTAAATGGAAAATCAGCCAAAAAAGTGAAAATTTGAAATGGTATCTCTATTTTCCATTAATTCTTGTGGAACACCTAAAGGGTTAACAACGTTTGCAAAATCAGTTTGAATACTTTGAGGGGTGTAGTTTCTAGAATCGGGTCATATTTGGGTAGTTCCTATTATGTAAGCCTCACATAGTGACTTCAGACCTGAGCTGGTCCTTAAAAATGTTTTTTTGAAAATTTCTGAAAAATATCAAGATTTGCTTCTAAATTTCTAAGCCTTCTAACATCCCCAAAAAATAAAATGTCATTCCCAAAATGATCCAATCATGAAGTAGACATATGGGGAATGTAAAGTAATAACTTTTTTTTGTAGGTATTATTATGTATTATAGAAGTAGAGAAATTGAAACTTACAAATTTGCAGTTTTTGGTAAATTTTGGGTAAATTTTTTTATAAATAAAACTGATTTTTTTTTTACTCCTTTTTACCAGTGTCATGAAGTACAATATGTGACGTAAAAACTATTTCAGAATTGCCTGGATATGTAAAAGCATTTTAAATTTATCACGACATAAAGTGACACTGGTCAGATTTGCAAAAAATGGCCTGGTCCTTAAGGTGAAAAAGAGCCCGATCCCTAAGTGGTCCCCACCACCAGGGTGTCCCCCACTTCCACCTGGCACAGGTGGCTATTCTTTATAGTCTTGGAGGTACCTGTGGCGCACAACTTCTTGGCATACAATGAGTGGCGGTAGCCATAGTTAGTATCCATGGGTTCACCACGATGGGGACAGTCAGCTCTTATGTGTCCAGGTACGTGACACCGTCAGCAAACAACTGGGTCTGGATCTGCAGGGGGTATGTCCCGGGAGGGTTTGCCTGGCACCAGCCGCCGGGTTTCGAGTGGAGATTTCCGTGGTTTGACTAGCCCCCTCCTAAAAGAAACCCCCTGCAGATTTCTGGTGGCCTCGTAGCTCTTCACCAGGTCGACCATCTCCAAGGCATTATCTGAAGACACCTGGCCGAACCAGTGCTGGAGAGGGTACGGCAGAGCCCTCCAAATCACATCCGCCAACATCCGATCCAACATAGCAGTGGAAGTCAATATGTCAGGCTGCAGCATTTTTGCAATCGATGCAGCAGATCTTAATATTGCGGTCTGGCGGGTACAGCTGGGTTAAATTCCCACTGATGCACCGGCTGTGCCCGGACCAATACATTCACCCCGAGTCTCTCCAGGATCTTACCATTTATGGTCGAATAGTTGGCCGCTTGATCATCGGGGAGATCAAAAATAGTTGCTGGGGACCAGATGCCAGGAATGGAGTGACGACCTCAGTACATTAGTCTCGGGCTAACTTTTCCCTCACAGCCACCTTTTCGAAGACCGCCAGCAGGGTCTCAACGTCATCTGAGGGGGTCATCTTAGGAATCGCTGCGCGGACAGCTTTCCGGGCATTGTGGGCATTCAAAAACAAAAACTTTTCGGCCTTCAGACCTGCCTCACTGCGTTTGCCTGCATCCTCTACCAACTGTTGGGATTTGCTCTGGTAGTCAGATTAGCGGCCGCGGTACAGAGGCAAAAAAAAAAACGTCTTTGACTTAAACAGTGCGGTGTTTATTCACACATAAACAAAAATGACAGTTCGTCATCTTGGTGTTCTTTCACACCATGTCAAGTCCACAGAACAAAAAACATTCCCCTTGTCAGCAGTGTTGGCAGTAGCAGTCCCCAACAGGCTTTAGGGCCTGCTTCCCAGCAATGCGGCTCTCAGCCCTTTAGTATGGCACTCATTATGCAGATCCCAAACCACAGAGACTCCACAGATTCACTGTGAAATGGAGGATAATCCACACCCAGCTGAGACTGCTGGCTGGGTTTTATATCCCTAACCAAAACCCGGCCTGGAATGTGGGGAACAGCCACCCACCCTGCACTTTGGCTGCTTCCAGTAAGAGCCGGCCCGGATTGGCTTTACAGCCACACTAAATAACCAATAGTGTCAGTCAGCACTAGCTGCCGCTGACACTTAAAATTACCGGCTCTTACTTCACCGAAGCCAGGAACCTCGGTGACACATATCTTCCGTCAATGACGGCCCCTTGCACTTTCCTACAATATATATATATATAAATATATATTGTGACGGTATGCGAGGCGAGGTGGTGGATGATAGGTATGTTTCACCTCGCATGCACTCTGTTGTCAGGGACTGAACCGGAATCCGGCCCGGGTTTTTCCAGCCTCGGTGGCAGGCTTGGTTCCGGTCCAGAGATTGTGGTCCACTGAAGTTTACCTCCAGGTGGACTTTAAATAAACAGGAAGAGAGCACAAGGGGGCTCTCTTGTGCTGAGTCTCAGGATCGTAACCTGTGTTCCTTAAGCGAGAGCTGTGTTTGGGTGCGAAAAAAATAAAAAGGTTTGCTTTACCATATGTGTTGGGGGTGTCGGTGAGCAGCCCCGCACCGTATAGTCAGGACACGACTGTTTAGCTTAGCACCAGACGACAAAGATTTACTTTCTGTTTTGTTTGTTTCCTGCTGTACAAACCTTTTTGGCTAAATAAACCTGGCAACCAGCCAGATTTCAAGGAAACTGCCTGCATACGAACTGTCTGTTCCAGAAAAAGGTGATCCCCACTAGCTAATCCCCCCCACACGTGGTGGACTCAGCGGGCATTTTCTGAAAATGTTGGAAGTGTTAAAGGCCCTGCTACAGGCCAATGCAGCTCAGCGGGAAACCAACCGCCAAGTCGCAGAGGCCGCTGCAGCACAACAGGCGGCCCAACAGGAGATGAACCGGCAGTTCGCAGAGGCTCTTATGGAACTGAAAAAGGGGTTCCCACCTTCTGCGCCAGGGGAACCAAAAGTGGTACGTGCCTCGTACCACCTACAGAAGATGACACCTACTGATGATGTTGAGGCCTACCTTGCGACTTTTGAGAGAGTTGCTGTCCGTGAGGAGTGGACAAAAGAACAGTGGGCGGCTCTATTGGCCCCATTTTTGACCGGGGAACCTCAAAAGGCGTACTTTGATCTCGAATCGGAAAAGGCCCAGGACTATGAGACACTGAAGACGGAGATACTTGCACGCTTGGGTGTCACCATGGCAGTCCGAGCCCAGCGTGTACATCAGTGGACTTACTCCAATGGCAAGCCACCCCGTTCTCAAATGTTTGACCTGATCCATCTCACCAGGAAGTGGTTGCAGCCAGAGACCTTGACCGGCCCTCAGATCGTGGAGCGTGTAGTAATGGACCGGTACCTGCGTGCGCTCCCTGCGACACTGAAGAAGTGGGTTGGACAAGGGGACCCCAACACTGCAACCCAGTTAGTGGACCTAGTGGAGAGGTACCCTGCTTCTGAGGACTTGCTGAATCCGTCTATGCCCCACCGTGGAGCGTCTTGGGGCGCAAGATCACCCCCCGGATCTGGTAAGACTTTTCCAGGGTTAAAAAGCAGGGGTAATGTTAAGACTGATTTTGCAGCTAATGAGACTGTGGGTCCTAGACCTGGAGACTGGCCAAAGAAGCCAGGAAGGTCTTTGGGACCCCTAAAAGGACTGGGGGTAGAGCACGTACAGTGTTATCGGTGCCATGCATTCAAATGCATCCAAGGGGTATCAACCTTTTGGCATATTGCTGCAAACTGTCCTTTAAGCGATGAAGCTTACAGGAAAATACACATTTCTCTTTTTGCACAGGTCGCGTGTACTGCTGCATGTTTGAGTCGCACCGAGAGACAAATGTGTGCTATTTCTGTGGATGGAAAGCCACTCACAGCCCTGCTAGACTCGGGTAGTGTAGTGACACTAATCCGGAATGATTGTGTAAACCCCACCAAACTACACCCCAGTACTATCGGAGTCGTTTGCATTCATGGGGACACACGGGACTACCAGACAGCAGTGGTTGAGGTTGATACCCCTTGGGGCAGTGTGACACATTCAGTGGGGGTGGTACCACATTTTTGGAGCTTCTGGGAGGGCAAGGGGAGACTGGTAGATAGAGCTCCCCCTGCTGGGGAGGCACGGGAGCTCTCGCCAGATCCTTTTTTCCAAAGGGAAGGGGAGGTTGTTGAGGAGGCGGGAGATCCTCTTCCTTTCCCTGTCCTGGCTGGGTAGCCGGAGGACCGGGAAGCTAGCCCTCAGTTCGAGCGTGATGAACAGGAGAACGTCTCTGACCCTGACAGTGAGAGTAGTCCAAATATTATGCCAGATTTAGAAGTCAGGAGAGAGGATTTATATACCGAACAACTGCGAGATGTCACTCTCACTAGAGCTAGGGAAAATGTTAAGATGGTGGATGGGAAACCGGTGGTCCCTAACTGGGGGGTGTCCTTCCCCTACATGGCCCTCAACAACAATTTACTGTATCAGGTGATAAAACGTGGAGAAGACGAGGTCGAACAGCTACATGTTCCCAAACCCTTCCGCAGGGTCGTACTAGACCTTGCACATAGTCACGTGATGGGGGGACATCTCGGCGTTGAAAAGACCAGGGAGAGAATCGCCCAGAGATTTTTCTGGCCTGGATTGCATGCAGATGTCAGGCAGTACTGTGCATCATGCCCCGAGTGCCAATTGTCGGCACCGGCGCCCCATTTTCGCAGTCCCCTGGTCGCTTTACCAATAATTGAGGTCCCTTTTGAAAGGATTGGCATGGACCTGGTGGGGCCGGTGGTGAGGTCTGCCCGGGGTCACCAGCATATTCTGGTAATCCTGGACTACCCGACACGCTACCCTGAGGCCATCCCCTTGCGTAACACCTCCGCTAAGACTATTGCCAAAGAGTTAGTCCCGGTGTTTAGTCAAGTGGGGATCCCAAAGGAGATCTTAACCGATCAAGGCACCCCATTTATGTCCAGGGTTACCAAGGAACTGTGTAAAGTATATAAAATTTCCCATCTCCGCACCTCTGTCTACCACCCACAAATGGATGGACTTGTGGAGAGATTTAATAAAATGCAGAAAAGTATGCTGAGAAAGGTGGTTGACAGAGATGGAAAAAATTTGGGATTTTTTGCTACCATATCTCATGTTTGCCATACAGGAGGTTCCGCAGGTATCCACAGGTTATTCCCCCTTTGAGCTCTTGTATGGGAGACATCCCAGGGGGCTGCTAGATGTCGCCAAAGAAACGTGGGAAGGAGAGGACACCCCGTATCGAAGCGTCATAAAGCATGTCTCCTTGATGCAGGACCGAATCGCAGCTGTCTTGCCCCTGGTTCGTGAACATATGGAGAGAGCTCAGTAGGCCCAGAGGAGGGTCTATAATCGGGGTGCCAAGGTCCCTACTTTCAGCCCCGTGGACCGAGTGCTGGTACTAGTTACCACGGTTGAAAGTAAGTTCCTGGCTAGATGGCAGGGTCCCTTTTGAGGTGGTTGAAAAAGTAGGGGAGGTAAACTACAAGGTCTACCAACCCGGGAAACGGAAGCCACAACAGATTTATCATATAAATCTCTTAAAACCCTGGAAGGACAGAGAGTCTTTAGCGGCGACCCCTGATCCCTGACGTCCCCATAACGGAATCCCTATCCCTGGTGCAACAAAGTGACGTTAGGGCGTTTTTGTACAAAAATAGAGACTTTTTCTCCCCCTTACCTGAAAGAACCAACGTGATTCAGCAGGACATAGTGACAGAACCTGGGGTTCGCGTAAATGTAAAGGCATATAGAATACTGGAGGCCAGGCGAGAGGCAGTCGCAAAGGAAATAAAAATGATGTTAGAGTTGGACGTGATAGAAGAGTCCCACAGTGATTGGTTGAGCCCCATAGTGCTGGTCCCAAAACCCGACGGCACTATTAGGTTTTGTAACTGCTTTAGGAAACTCAACAGCGTGTCCAAGTTCGATGCCTACCCGATGCCTCGCGTCGACGAACTCGTGGACAGGTTAGGACAAGCCCGCTACATAACGACCCTAGACCTGACGAAAGGCTACTGGCAGATACCCATAACTGAATCAGCCAAGGAGAAGACCGCCTTTTCCACTCCTGAAGGCTCGTTTCAGTATAAGCGGATGCCTTTTGGTCTGCATGGAGCTCCTGCATCATTCCAACGAATGATGGATAAAACTTTGAGCCCACATCGCCCGTATGCAGCTGCTTATTTGGACGATGTGGTCGTCCACAGCCCAAATTGGGAATTGCACCTGCTCCGGGTACAAGCAGTGGTAGATTCCCTTAAGAAAGCAGGTCTCACGGCCAACCCAAAAAAGTGTGCCATAGGCCTGGAGGAAGCCAAATACCTTAGCTACGTTATTGGCCGGGGACTGGTCAAGCCCCAGACCAATAAGGTTGAGGCAATTCAAAAATGGCCCCAACCGGTAAACAAAAAACAAGTTTGGGCCTTTATTGGCATTACGGGGTATTACCGGCGGTTTATACCCGACTTTGCCATCATTGCTGCCCCTCTGACCGACCTGACAAAGGGCAGAGGGTCGGCCATGGTTAAATGGAATCGTGAAGCCAAGAAGGCCTTCCAGAAGTTAAAGCGGGCCCTTTGTGTACTACCGGTGTTGGTAACCCCGAACTTCTCAAAGGAGTTTGTGGTACAGACGGACGCCTCTGAGGTGGGTCTAGGGGCTGTCCTATCCCAAACCAGAGATGGTGAGGAGCACCCAGTGGTGTACCTGAGCCGAAAGCTGAACAAGCATGAAAAGAACTATGCCATTGTCAAGAAGGAGTGTCTCGCTATTAAATGGGCCCTAGACTCGCTGAAATATTACTTACTGGGAAGGTCGTTTAAGCTCGTCACTGATCATGCACTCCTAAAGTGGGAAAAAAAATAGCCGTGTGACAAGATGGTTTCTGGCCTTACAGCCCTTTAAGTTTTCAGTAGAGCATAGGCCGGGCAAGCTCCAAAACAATGCGGATGCCCTCTCCCGCATGCACTGTATGCTGGGGACAGTTGCTCAGCCGCAAGAACAGAGGGGGGGATATGTGACGGTATGCGAGGCGAGGTGGTGGATGATAGGTATGTTTCACCTCGCATGCGCTCTGTTGTCAGGGACTGAACCGGAATCCGGCCTGGGTTTTTCCAGCCTCGGTGGCAGGCTTGGTTCCGGTCCAGAGATTGTGGTCCACTGGAGTTTACCTCCAGGTGGACTTTAAATAAACAGGAAGAGAGCACAAGGGGGCTCTCTTGTGCTGAGTCTCAGGACCGTAACCTGTGTTCCTTAAGCGAGAGCTGTGTTTGGGTGCGAGAAAAACAAAAAGGTTTGCTTTACCATATGTGTTCGGGGTGTCGGGAAGCAGCCCCGCACCGTATAGTCAGGACACGACTGTTTAGCTTAGCGCCAGACGGCAAGGATTTACTTTCTGTTTTGTTTGTTTCCTGCTGTACAAACCTTTTTGGCTAAATAAACCTGGCAACCAGCCAGATTTCAAGGAAACTGCCTGCGTACGAACTGTCTGTTCCAGAAAAAGATGATCCCCACTAGCTAATCCCCCCACAATATATATACAGTACAGACCAAAAGTTTGGACACACCTTCTCATTCAAAGAGTTTTCTTTATTTTCATGACTATGAAAATTGTAGATTCACACTGAAGGCATCAAAACTATGAATTAACACATGTGGAATTATATACATAACAAACAATTGTGAAACAACTGAAAATATGTCATATTCTAGGTTCTTCAAAGTAGCCACCTTTTGCTTTGATTACTGCTTTGCACACTCTTGGCATTCTCTTGATGAGCTTCAAGAGGTAGTCCCCTGAAATGGTTTTGACTTCACAGGTGTGCCCTGTCAGGTTTAATAAGTGGGATTTCTTGCCCTATAAATGGGGTTGGGACCATCAGTTGCATTGAGGAGAAGTTAGGTGGATACACAGCTGATAGTCCTACTGAATAGACTGTTAGAATTTGTATTATGGCAAGAAAAAAGCAGCCAAGTAAAGAAAAACGAGTGGCCATCATTAATTTAAGAAATTAAGGTCAGTCAGTCAGCCGAAAAATTGGGAAAACTTTGAAAGTAAAGGCTATCTGATCATGAAGGAGAGTGATGGGGTGCTGCGCCAGATGACCTGGCCTCCACAGTCACCGGACCTGAACCCAATCGAGATGGTTTTGGGTGAGCTGGACCGCAGAGTGAAGGCAAAAGGGCCAACAAGTGCTAAGCATCTCTGGGAAGACTATTTCAGGGGACTACCTCTTGAAGCTCATCAAGAGATGCCAAGAGTGTGCAAAGCAGTAATCAAAGCAAAAGGTGGCTACTTTGAAGAACCTAGAATATGACATATTTTCAGTTGTTTCACACTTGTTTGTTATGTATATAATTCCACATGTGTTAATTCATAGTTTTGCTGCCTTCATAGTCATGAAAATAAAGAAAACTCTTTGAATGAGAAGGTGTGTCCAAACTTTTGGTCTGTACTGTATATATATATATATATATATATATATATATATATATTATAAATGTCAGATTTCGGGTAGTTTTAGTTCATCCCAAAGACAGTATTCAGCTAAGGAAGCATACGCTATAATTGCCAATGATACTGATAACAACCACCACATCTTTCAGTAAGGGACTTTCAAGAAGATGTCCTCGGACATCTGGGGCAGCCTGCCAGAGTGATCCCATATGGATCCCACAGCCTCAAATTTGTGAGTTGGGTTTCACAGAAATAGATTTTTTTCATAATCTGTTTCTCTGTAAATTTTATGGTGGTCGAAACTAATTTCTTCCCTCTTATGATTACGACAGAACTGTGTGCGATTAAATGATTATATGTGTGGATGTGAAAGGAGCCCAATACCTCTGGGTCTGGAGTGCGAGTTTAAAATTACAGGAAGTACATAGACGAGTATCCCTGAGGAAGGAGAATGCATTTTTTTTTCTCCAAAATGTGTTGATTGGATTAGAGCTTCAGTGTGGAGCTGCATAGCTCACTTTATTCTGTCCATTATTTTCCTGTCCATTTCTTTTGACTCCTGAAAGCTCAAGTTATAGGTGGTGTGTTACTGTCCGGGATGCACACACAGGGTGATTCCAGAGAAGTGGTGAACTATTTTACAAGTACCTTATGTTCATGTTTAGCCATTCATCATACAAACAAGCACTCAGACCTGCACAAAAGTCCCATTGCTTAAGATCAGTCCTATTGATTCAGATTAGTAGCTGATGCAAGATGACCTAGTGTCTAGACGTTTTTTTGCCATAGTCTGTCCAGGTGCCGGCTGTGAGTCATGGCCAGACATTTTGTGTATGCTGTTGATACAGATCAACCCAGGGTGAAGTGGCATTATATAGCAGCGCAATAGTATATTGTATTCATAATTGTTTGCATTGTAGTTCTATAGCGGCTCCCACTAAGGAAGATAGTGTTTGCTAATTCTAGTCATTAGCACCTTAATTTCCCCTCTTGGTAGTATACTTACTCTATATCTGAGTTGAAGCTTAGTATTGTTTGAACATGTATTTAGTTTCTCTAAGGCCTCTTTCACACGGGCGTTGCGGGAAAAGGTTCGGGTGCTTTGCGGGAACATGCGTGATTTTTCCGCGCGAGTGCAATACATTGTAATGCGTTTTGCACGCGCGTGAGAAAAATCGGCATGTTTGGTACCCAAACCCGAACTTCTTCACAGAAGTTCGGTTTTGGGATCGGTGTTCTGTAGATTGTATTATTTTCCCTTATAACATGGTTATAGGGAAAATAATAGCATTCTGAATACAGAATGCATAGTACAATAGCGCTGGAGGGGTTAAAAAAAATAAAAAATAATTTAACTCACCTTAATCCACTTGATCGCACAGCCCAGCTTCTCTTCTGTCTTCTTCTTTGCTGTGTGCAGGAAAAGGACCTGTGGTGACGTCACTCCGGTCATCACATGGTCCGTCACATGATCTTTTACAATGGTGATGGATCATTTGATGACCGGAGTGACGTCACCACAGGTCCTTTTCCTGCACACAGCAAAGAAGAAGACAGAAGAGATGACGGGCTGCGCGAGCAAGTGGATTAAGGTGAGTTAAATTATTATTTTTTTTTTTTTTAACCCCTCCAGCCCTATTGTACTATGCATTCTGTATTCAGAATTCTATTATTATCCCTTATAACCATGTTATAAGGGAAAATAATAATGATCGGGTCCCCATCCCGATCGTCACCTAGCAACCGTGCGTGAAAATCGCACCGCATCCGCACTTGCTTGTGGATGCTTGCGATTTTCACGCAACCCCATTAATTTCTATAGGGCCTGCGTTATGTGAAAAACGCACAAAGAGGAGCATGCTGCGATTTTCACACAACGCACAAGTGATGCGTGAAAATCACGGCTCGTGTACACAGCCCCATAGAAATGAATGGGTCAGGATTTAGTGCGGGTGCAATGCGTTCAACTCACGCATTGCACCCGTGCGGAATACTCGCCCGTGTGAAAGGGGCCTAACTCTCTTTGTTAGCTGCAGAATCAGGGTAATAAATACTGAGGTTTCCATTTGTGTTAATAGGAAAAAGCTGATTAAAATGGAAATTTTGCTTTAAATTGTAAAAAAACTTAAAGGATTATCAAAGTTTCTCAAATCTGTTTTAAATAATTTGAGTTCTGTAGTTTGTAAAAAAAAAAAAAAAAAGCCCATTTAAGGATGTGTTCTGTTATGTAAGCCTCTAAAAGTCACTACAGAACTGAATTAGTCCTTAGAGCTGGCTTTGGAAACTTTCTTGAAAATTTTAAGCCTTCAATCAACCTGCAAAAATACAAAAATACAATGGTCTTTATAAAATGATGCCAGAAAAAAGAAGGCTTATGGTGAAATTAGACTTTGTATAGAAGGTTAATACTAGCTGGGTCCTGAAGGGTTAAAAACAATAAAATTTTTGCAAACAGTAAACTGTTCTTTTTAAAGTATTAAATGTCATGTAATTATTCAATTTTATTTAATCAGTTTTCTTATAAAGTTAAATACTTGAGACTGAGCAAAATAAGGATATTATTACTAGCATAACCCCTTTCTGGATGAAAAGTATTGATAAGCTAACACTAACATACAACATTTTCATTATTTTTTTTCCCACTGAACAGAAATGTTTATAATTTATGCTGAAAATATATATTTTTTCAATGTAGAATGAGCTTGCCAATGGAAATTTGCTGTTGATCCGTATCACACCTGATGAAGAGGGCAAATTTGGATTTAACTTGAAGGTAATACATTTTAATAAATGATAATAATGCACTACCAGAAAATGAACAAGAACACTTGGAAAACTTAAAGGGGTTGTCTCACTTCAGTAAGTGGCATTTATTATGTAGAGCAGGCGTGGCCAACCTGCGGCTCTCCAGCTGTTGTAAAACTACAACCCCCACCATGCCCTGCTGTAGGCTGATACCTGTAGGTAGTCTCGGCATGCTGGGAGTTGTAGTTTTGCAACAGCTGGAGAGCCTCAGGTTGGCCATCCCTGATGTAGAGAAAGTTAATACAAGCCACTTACTAATGTATTGTGATTGTCTATATTGCTTCCTTCGCTGGCTAGATTCATTTTTCCATCACCTTATACACTACTCATTTCCATGGTTACAGACCACCTTGCAATCCATCAGTGGTAGTCGTGCTTGCAGACTATAGGAAAAAGCATCAGCCTTTCTGGTGGCCGGGACCATGGGAGCACACATAGGCTAGTGCTTTTACCTATATGGTCCAAGCAAGACCACCACTGATGGATTGCAGGGTGGTCTGTAACCATGGAAATGAGCAGTGTATAATGTGATGGAAAAATGAATCTAGCCAGCAAAGGAAGCAAAATAGATAATAACAAGGGATGAGTGAATCGACTTCGGATGAAACATCCAAAGTCGATTTGCATAAAACTTCGGTCCAATACTGTACGGAGCGAGCGCTCTGTACAGTGTTAGAATGTATTGGCTCAGATGAGCCGCAGTTATTACTTTGCAAAGTTTGCGTGACTGCGTAATAACTTCATAGATTAATTTTTACTGTGAAAAAAACATTTCCCAAACTCGGGTTTGGTTCCAAGTGGTACCTTGGAATCGAACCTGAGTTCTGGAAATGTTTTTTTACAGTAAAAATTAATCTATGAAGTTATTACGCAAACTCACGCAAGACTTCCCGAAGTAATAACTTCGGCTCATCTGTGTCACGAGTAGGAGGTCCCAGGAGAGACCACCGCGTCGTCAAGCAATAAACGGAAATCAGGTACAGACACAAGAGTTTATTGCACAAACAAAAACATGGAAGGCAGCACAGACAAAACATGAGCTCTATGTACCGTCACCACAGTGGGAGAAAACCCCCACTGCGCCACTGTCTAGTAATACTCCAGAGGGGCGTGACTAAGCAACTCCTGGTATTCACTAGAGCCCTAGATGGTAGGGTTAGACTTTGCCGCAGGAAGTTGCCAGGGTCCACTCTGGAGCGTGAACTAGACAGTGACAGCAGGAACAAATGGACAACAGGTACCAGAATGTACTGACGGCACATAGGCAAACATAACATACAGGCAAATACAAAACAGGGCAACTAATAATAAAAGCAGGAGTTCACGCAAGGGAGCAGGAGTGGCAATGAGCAGAGAAGGACTTGCTCCACCAGTAGTAAACTGCATGGCCTTGTCATGCCACTCTGCTGCAAAGGCTTGCTGAACACAGACATCAGAATAAACACAAAGTAACTAAAACATAACTGGCAGAACAGAAAACAGAAAGACAGGAAAGAGGACGGGAAAGGACGTAAATGAACAAGTAGGGAAACCCACAGAGCACAGACAGACAGACAGACACGGATCCCATGGGTCAGTAGCATGGGAGAGAGGGTACAAACCAGGAGCAGGACAACACAACACACACCAGGAGAGCTGACCCAGAACTGAGGAAACCTCAGCCTTATATACAGGTTCCATGGGTGCAGCAGAGAAGCCACACCCATGGAGCAGACAGAGGATTAACTCCTAATAGGAACACAGGGGAGTTAACCCATACAGAACCACAAATAACACACAGAAACAAAACTTCAGCGAGGAGCGCCGAACGAGCAAGGACGGAAGGTCACAGCCAGAGATAGTGACTGTGACAATCTGAGCCAAAACATTCTAATACTATATGGAGCGCTTGCTGCGTACAGCATTGGACCGAAGTTTTACGCGAATCCCTAATAATAACAGTATATTAGTAAGTGGCTTGTATTAACTTTCCCTACATGATAAATGCCGCTTACTGAAGTGAGGCAACCCCGTTAATTCAAATGAGCTTAGATTGACAAAGTACAAACCTCTAGTGGTGTTTGGTGCACCTTTTTGGGGGTTTTGCAGCAGGGCATATATTAAAGCAGAGTTAATAATGGGTGGCATCCAGGCTCGGACTGGCCCACAGGGGCACAGGTGAATCCCCCAGTGGGCCCCTGAGCAAGGTGGGCCTCTAGTCTCCCAGCCCCTGCACAAGTGGCACATAACACAGTAGACTTACTACACTACATACATATATTCAATGTACAGCACCTCAACCAGCCTATGTTGATATAAAAAAACTTGATAGATTATTAAACAAACTACCCAGTTAATTATTATAGACATGAGATGACTTATAGGTATAGTGGAAGAACAGCCAGTATCCTCTTTTTCCTAGGACCTACCTTCTCAAAGTTGCTGCAGAGACCCCTATATTAAATCATCTGGTAGCGTCTAGATCTCTATTAGGGTAAATAGGATTTTCCCACTGTCCATTCTGAGCTATGCCTCGTACATATCTCAGTATGGAGAAAGCAGTGGCAGGCATGAATCGCTTCAGCAGCATCCAGGCTGCCATGGCAACCGATCGGAAGGCAGAGGGAGCCGCATCCCTCTGCCTTCACTCACAGGTGCCGCGATCAGCGTTGATCTGTCAGTGCGGGGGGGTGCCGGCTGATTGATACAGCCAGCACCAGCCACGTATGTAGCGGGCCCACTGCTCGCGCTTCCTGGCTTTTTATTAGCATAATCTGTGGCCAATTAGGATGCCAGTAATTGATTTAAATGTGCTAGCTCTCGCTGAAGAGACCTAGGGCTTTTAAGCTGCAATTTTTATTTTGGCCAACATAAGAAATTAGCAATTCTAACATTTAAATGGACGTAAAAAATCCATGAATGTTCAGAATTAAAAACAAAAAATTAGATTTTTGTAGGCTCAAATATGAGCTTAAAAATCATAACAAAAAGTAAAAAAAACCTTTTAAAATATATAAAAAAATATTAAAATATAAAAGTTTAAATCACCCCCCTTTCCGTATAATAAAAAAAAACATAAATAACAAAAAATGTAAACATCATGGGTATCACCGCAACTGAAATTGCCTGTACTATTAAAATATAAAAATATTTTTTCAATTTGGCGAATGGCATAAGGGAAAAAGGGTCAAAATAGCTAATTTTTTTCATTGCTTCTCTTACTCAATTTTTTTTATAAAATGTGATCAGAAAGTCACACACACTCCAAAATGGTATCAATAAAAACTGCAGATTGTCCTGCAAAAAAGGAGCCCCCACACAGCTCAGTAGATATAACTATAAAAAAGTTATGATGGTCAGAATATGGTGTTATAAAAAAAAAATTTTTTCAAAGTTTACATTCATTTTTACACTATTTAGACATAAAAACCTATACATATGAGGTATATGTTGGAATTAATGTAAATAATTTAAATCATTTAAATAATTTAGGCCCAATAATTTATCCAGTGTTAATATCTAGAAGGCCTCTTGGAGCCATAGTTTCTTTCCCCAGTTTGCCCCACGTGGGGGCTTGAATACTTTTTCGATGACTATTACTTTTAAAGTGTCATATGAACTATTATGATTAGATACAAAGGGGCACATTTATTAAGATCGGCGTTTTAGATTCTAGTCTTAATAAGGCCCTGATCTGGTGGTGGATCCGCCAAAGTTATATAGAGGTGTTGGCTTCTACATTACTTTGGCGGATCCACTGGCACTTCTAAATGTAAGACAGCTTCGTAGCTGTCTTATATTGAGACCATTATCAATGCCTATACATTCCCTGCTGTTTAATAAATGACCCCCAAATATTTTGCAGCACCTGAAAGATTTCTGTGGCCAGCATTATTAATATAATTTAGTTGTTCTCCTATACATTTCCTAATCGATCACACTTTTCACATATTGCACCTAGCACTGATCACAAAAAAAGTAATATACAGTCGCGGCCAAAAGTTTTGAGAATGACACAAATATTAGTTTTCACAAAGTTTGCTGCTAAACTGCTTTTAGATCTTTGTTCCAGTTGTTTCTGTGATGTAGTGAAATATAATTACACGCACTTCATACGTTTCAAAGGCTTTTATCGACAATTACATGACATATATGCAAAGAGTCAGTATTTGCAGTGTTGGCCCTTCTTTTTCACTACCTCTGCAATTCGACTGGGCATGCTCTCAATCAACTTCTGGGCCAATTCCTGACTGATAGCAACCCATTCTTTCATAATCACTTCTTGTAGTTTGTCAAAATTAGTGGGTTTTTGTTTGTCCATCCACCTCTTGAGGATTGACCACAAGTTCTCAATGGGATTAAGATCTGGGGAGTTTCCAGGCCATGGACCCAAAATGTCAACCTTTTGGTCCCCGAGCCACTTAGTTATCACTTTTGCCTTATGCACGGTGCTCAATCGTGCTGGAAAATGCATTGTTCTTCACCAAACTGTTGTTGGATTGTTGGAAGAAGTTGCTGTTGGAGGGTGTTTTGGTACCATTCTTTATTCATGGCTGTGTTTTTGGGCAAAATTGTGAGTGAGCCCACTCCCTTGGATGAGAAGCAACCCCACACATGAATGGTCTCAGGATGCTTTACTGTTGGCATGACACAGGACTGATGGTAGCGATCACCTTTTCTTCTCCGGACAAGCCTTTTTCCAGATGCCCCAAACAATCGGAAAGAGGCTTTATCAGAGAATATGACTTTGCCCCAGTCCTCAGCAGTCCATTCACCATACTTTCTGCAGAAGATCAATCTGTCCATGATGTTTTTTTTGGAGAGAAGTGGCTTCTTTGCTGCCCTTCTTGACACCAGGCCATCTTCCAAAAGTCTTCGCCTCACTGTGCGTGCAGATGCGCTCACACCTGCCTGCTGCCATTCCTGAGCAAGCTCTGCACTGGTGGCAGTCCGATCCCGCAGCTGAATCCTCTTTAGGAGACGATCCTGGCGCTTGCTGGACTTTCTTGGATGCCCTGAAGCCTTCTTAACAAGAATTGAACCTCTTTCCTTGAAGTTCTTGATGATCCTATAAATTGTTGATTGAGGTGCAATCTTAGTAGCCACAATATCCTTGCCTGTGAAGCCATTTTTATGCAACGCAATGATGGCTGCACGCGTTTCTTTGCAGGTCACCATGGTTAACAATGGAAGAACAATGATTTCAAGCATCACCCTCCTTTTAACATGTCAAGTCTGCCATTTTAACCCAATCAGCCTTACATAATGATCTCCAGCCTTGTGCTCGTCAACATTCTCACCTGAGTTAACAAGACGATTACTGAAATGATCTCAGCAGGTCCTTTAATGACAGCAATGAAATGCAGTGGAAAGTTTTTTTTGGGATTAAGTTAATTTTCATGGCAAAGAAGGACTATGCAATTCATCTGATCACTCTTCATAACATTCTGGAGTATATGCAAATTGCTATTATAAAAACTTAAGCAGCAACTTTTCCAATTTCCAATATTTATGTAATTCTCAAAACTTTTGGCCACGACTGTATATAACTAGAGATGAGCGAATTTCATATTTTGAAATTCGTTCACGCTTCGTTTACTGGTAAAAGGTGAATTGCGTTATGGATTCCGTTACCTGCAGAAGTCCTCTCCTGCATAACGGAAACGGGACAGATCCATTATGCAGCCCATAGACTTCTATTATGATGGAATGAATAACGAATGCCTCTAAAGGCATTCCGTTATGCATTCCGTCAGAGAATTGCATTATGATCCATGGTAACGGAATCCATAACGCAATTCACTTTTTACCATTAAACGAATCATGAACAAATTTCATAACCGGAAATTTGTTCATCTCTAATACTCTATATATATAGCCTTTGTGGTGTAACATGTTAGGAAAGATTTAATGTGATAAGTTTTACCAGTGGAAAAATAAATAAATGTTTTAGTTTTAATCAAATATTGACATAAGTGGTACCTAGGGATGAGCGAATCGACTTCGGATGAAACATCCGAAGTCAATTTGCATAAAACTTTGTTCTAATACTGTACGGAGCAGGAGCTCCGTACAGTATTAGAATGTATTGGCTCAGATGAAGTTATTACTTTGCGAAGTCTCCTACTATGGCAACAAAATGTACAGACCTCCAGTTTCCATACAGTGACAGCCTTTATTCTTTATATTGCAGTAAAGCCGACAGTGCGTTCACATATACGCGTTTCGGATCGATTATTCCTGGTCCTTTTTCCTGATTCTGTGTCTATATCAAATGTACGGATCTCCTGCTCCGTACAGTATTAGAACAAATTTTTATGAGACTCGACTTCGGATGTTTCATCGAAAGTTGATTCTCTCATCCCTAGTGGTAACGTTCATACAGATGCAGATGTTATATGTCATTCCAGGCTTTTTTAACTTGGATGCTTTATTTAGCCAAGGTACAGTAATTATTCACTGCTGTGCATTGGAGAGCTGTCGCCCTATCCAGTCCCTTGACATTCTTGTTTGGGGAGAGATGTGGTAGTTGAACTGACCAGGGGAGCTTCTGGATACCATGGGCAGTGACAAAGCATGTAGCATGTTTATACATTTTAAGATAAGTCATATAATGTTTTACAAATTTACAGGGTGGTGTGGATCAAAAAATGCACTTGGTGGTCTCCAGAGTTTCCCCAGGATCACCTGTAAGTTTTATTCATTTATTAGAGATCAGCACGTGGTAATTTCTTAAGAAATGTGTAAAAGTTTAAATACCTGTGGCCATATCTATCAGTGTGAGCATGTTTATATAAAAACTATAGTTTGCCTTCATGTATACGCAGATGATAACCTCTCTTGGCTTGGGTTTCACTCCCCTACCAATGGATCCTAAAGTTTACCACTAAAGCTGTTGGTTAGTCAATTAATCCACTTACTAACCTACATGTTTGGCTCTCGTGTGCATATAACTTATTGTTATCAGGGACGCATTGTCTATTTCGATATGGACAGTAATGTAGTCAGTTGCATTCTACATTTCATTATAGTCTGCCTCCTACTCTGCCAACCCCTAGTCCTAACTCTATTTAACAGGATGAGGTCGGCAAAATATTTATAGTCGCCCCTGATGCTGGTTGGTCACTGTCTTTTCAGCAAACAAATTGCATAAATCAATAGTACATGTGAATATAAGAGACTCTGTAATATGTCATATCAGAGTTAAACACTTCTTATCAGAGTAAAATGCTCCTTAACTTTCTCTGCTAAGTCTTTCTTGAGAGATGAGACTGCTGTCAGCTTACTAAAGGATCATGTAACATGCTGTAAATAACTATGTATGGATGAGAGGGAGTGAGCAGCATTGAGAAAGAAGAGACTAAAAAGCGCTTAAAAAAGAAAAATCAGGGACACATTTGCTGGCCATAGAGGCCTAAGGAAATGTGAGGGAGAATGCTGCTAGAGCGATAAAGGCATTTTACTCTGATAAGATATATTACAAACTTTCTTATTCACTTTTATTATTCATTAATGTAAACATTTTTGAAGGGCACCTTCACATTTAAATTTTGTTGCAGAAAATGTAAAAACTGAAATTAGGTTCCATTCATCTAAATGGAATTATTTTAGCAGCAAGAACATGGATTTCTGCAGGACCCATAAAGAAGAATGGAACATATTTTCACTTGCTGAAATTGTCTTTCACGTGTGGAGTTTATGAGCACTTAAACACAAATCATACTTAAATGTCTCTATTTCATAACAATATAATGGATATTATTTTTCAACTTTTTCTTTTTACCAATAGAATCATGTGACAGTTTTTAAAATAGTTTTCATACACAAAGTCATTGAAATTACTGCAATACTAGAGCCAGGCTAAAATGTTCAGTAGAAGTTGTGAACAAATATGGAGATATATGATATATGGAACAAATACATTCCAGAATCTTCTAGAATATGGCTTGGACAATTCAGATTTGTTGTTGCATCTGGTTTCTAGCATTTTCCAGTTTTATTTCTTAAGAGATTACAGAAGTGTATTAAATTCATTGTTATTTCTGCAAATAAATTTCTGTTTATATGTGATCCTTACATAGGCAGATAAGTGTTCTCCTAAACTTGTGGAAGGTGATCAGATTGTGCTCATTAATGGTCGAGATATCTCAGAACACACGCATGATCAAGTGGTTATGTTTATAAAAGCCAGCCGGGAATCCCACACTAGGGAACTTGCTCTACTTGTTAGACGAAAAGGTAATTTTTAATGGGAAGAATTGTCAGGTCAACATCATTAATATCATAACATTGAATTGTTTTATTATATAATTTTCCAAGACTTGTAATTATTTTCATCTTTATGTGTACAAAACATCAATAATATACAGTAATTGGCGATGAGTTCTCTGCAGGATTTCTGCAGGCTTGTTTGTTTCAAGATCATGCAGAAAATGCTGCAGTTGAGGGATAACAACTTTACTTCGTGTTTAGATACAGCATTTCCTTTCATAGATATTTACATTAAATGCGCACTTAAATGCTCACCGACGTTTCACACAATTTTGCATAAATCAACGGTACAAGTGACCATAAGAAAATTAATAATGTGTCTTATCAGAGAGAAATGTCTAGTTTTCATGTTATCAGCTGCTCATCTCTCCCTCCTTGCTAAATTATATTCCCTTTGAAATATGCTTTGAATCCATCCCTGATGGGAGAAGCTCACAGAAACATTACATTACATGTTAATAATCGTTAGCGATCTGGCAGTCTAATACTGCATCCGATTGCCCGATGCTCATTCATCGGGCAATTCAGATCTTTCAGCACGCTGAAAGATCTGGATTTGCCGGTGGCAGATACTGCTGTGTAATCACAATCTGCCGCCGGCACACCTGTGTCCTGTATGGCATAGCGATCATTCCTCCACATGTTGCGGATGACATCGCTGCATGTAATAGCAGCGGTGTCCTCTGCTAGCTATCTGGCCACTGTTGGGAGGGAACGCTTCCCTCCTGACAGTCGCTTGCAGCATCAGAGTGTCTCATACACCCTTTAGTCTACACACACCAGTTCTTGGAGAACTGCAAACATTCAGCATGCACAGGATAAAACTGGTAAAAGATGCCATATACAAGTTATATAGTGGCCAGAAATAGCATTATTTCTCATGTACACACATTATGGATTACTGCCAAATAGAAAGGTTAGTTATGCTTCATAGGGATTGTCTGAGATAATAAGAATCTCAGACATGCCCTGAATGGTCTAAAATAAAAATGGCGTCATACTTATATCTTTCTCCAATACCATTTTCTGTGCCACCTGCTGCTGCTTGTGACAAGTGGGTAGACCTCAGCTGGACCTTATTTTATTAAGGTGGGCGAGGAGAGCCATGAGCTCATGAATATGGGGACTCATTAGCATGCTCTGGAGCTGTTTAGTACAAGATTTTGGTTCAGTACAAGAAATGGCTGGGTCAATTAAAGAAAGCATTTTACTAAGGAGACCTGTCACTACAGTGATCCCTCAAGATACAATGGCCTCAGGATACAATATTTTCAACATACAATGGTCTTTTCTAACCTATCTTAAGTTGAAACTAGACTCAACATACAGACTCAGATCCAACCAATCAACTACACTTCTCTGGAAAATAGCTGTATTAGTTGTTAGCTATCAGCTATTTCTTACTATTATATGTAAGGACCCTTTGTATCCATCTTAGTTACCTGCTAATTTTTATTAAAATCTTCATCTTCTTCTATCTTGGATGACATTTTGGGACTTTAGAACCAATTACTCAACTTACAATGGTTTCAACACACAATGGTCCTCCCGTAACCAATTAATATTGTAACTTGACGGACCACTGTAGTTTAGGTTGCCCTTAGTTAGGACATCAGAAAACTGGTGACAGATTCCCTTTAACTGTTTCTTCTGTATAGTTAAGCACATCATGCGTTCAGACTATGCAGTGTCAGCATGGCCCTTGCTGTGTTGCCTCTTGCTTAATGTCCATTTCCCTACTTAATTACATTACAGATGAAAAGGTGATGCCTCCTGAAGTCAAAGCTTATACAATATTTTATATAATGCTAAATCAGAGCTGTACATTTCATACTAAAATGGTCTCAGAGTTAATAAGCACTTATTATTGTTTAGTTCTGAAGATGTTTGGAGAGCTGAAATCAAGCGATGAAGCAGACTTTCATCATTTTCCACCAACAATACTTCCCACAGAATACTGTGATACATTGCAAGGGTCAATGGAGCAACTTGCTAAAGGCCTTGAGACTGGAATTGTCCTCATTCAGTTTGAGGTTTGTTTTATTTTTCATTTTAATGAAATGGTATATCGTAATTGTAAGTATATTTATTGTAAATGGTTGGTAGTTCTAGGATGATGTGGCAAAGAAATGACATCTTAACAAAGGATGGTTTTATAATTCATATTTATATAAAATAAAAAAACCTCTTGAACACAGTCAATCACCAAACACCATATGTTACAATATCAATAAAATTTTCTATTTGCCAAGCAATATTTAACACCAAATGAAACATATACACTACTAAACTATACAAAGCACACCTACAACAAATATTATCAACAATACAACACAATACCCTGTAATTAGAGTTGAGCGAACACCTGGATGTTCGGGTTTGAGAAGTTCGGCCGAACTTCACGGAAATGTTTGGGTTCGGGATCCGAACCCGAACCGAACTTCGTCCCGAACCCGAACCCCATTGAAGTCAATGGGGACCCGAACTTTTGGGCACTAAAAAGGCTGTAAAACAGCCCAGGAAAGAGCTAGAGGGCTGCAAAAGGCAGCAACATGTAGGTAAATCCCCTGCAAACAAATGTGGATAGGGAAATGTATTAAAATAAAAATAAAAAAAATAAAAATGACCCAATATTAATTGGACAGAGGTCCCATATCAGAGAATCTGGCTTCACGTCAGCAGAGAATCAGTCTCTTCATGCCATAGCAAAAAATCTGGCTTCATGTCAGCACAGAATCAGTCTCTTCATGCCATAGCAGAGAATCTGGCTTCATGTCAGCACAGAATCAGTCTTCATGTCATAGCAGAGAATCAGGCTTCACGTCACCCACCACTGGAACAGGCCACTGTCACACATTTAGGCCCCGGCACCCAGACAGAGGAGAGCGGTCCCGTAACAGAGAATCTGGCCTTATGTCAGCACAGAATCTGTCTTCATGTCATAGCAGAGAATCAGGCTTCACGTCACCCACCACTGGAACAGGCCACTGTCACACATTTAGGCCCCGGCACCCAGACAGAGGAGAGAGGTCCTGTAACAGAGAATCTGGCCTTATGTCAGCACAGAATCTGTCTTCATGTCATAGCAGAGAATCAGGCATCACGTCACCCACCACTGGAACAGGCCACTGTCACACATTTAGGCCCAGGCACCCAGGCAGAGGAGAGAGGTCCCGTAACAGAGAATCTGGCCTTATGTCAGCGCAGAATCAGTCTTCATGTCATAGCAGAGAATCAGGCTTCACGTCACCCACCACTGGAACAGGCCACTGTCACATATTTAGGCCCAGGCAGAGGAGAGAGGTCGCGTAACAGAGAATCTGGCTTCATGTCAGCACAGAATAAGTCTTCATGTCATAGCAGAGAATCAGGCTTCACGTCACCCACCACTGGAACAGGCCACTGTCACACATTTAGGCCCCGACACCCAGACAGAGGAGAGGTTCATTCAACTTTGGGTTGCCCCGCAATATAATGGTAAAATGAAATTAAAAATAGTATTGAATGAGGAAGTGCCCTGGAGTAGAATAATATATTGATAAGGGGAGGTAGTTAAAATCTAATCTGCACAAGGGATGGACAGGTCCTGTGGGATCCATGCCTGGTTAATTTTTATGAACGTCAGCTTGTCCACATTGGCTGTAGACAAAACGCTGGCCGCCGGGCAGGCCAGCACCTCCAAGGCATAAAAGGCTAGCTCTGGCCACGTGGACAATTTGGAGACCCAGAAGTTGAATGGGGCCGAACCATCAGTCAGTACGTGGAGGGGTGTGCATAGGTACTGTTCCACCATGTTAGTGAAATGTTGCCTCCTGCTAACACGTTCCGTATCAGGTGGTGGTGCAGTTAGCTGTGGCGTGTTGACAAAACTTTTTCACATCTCTGCCATGCTATCCCTGCCCTCAGAGGAGCTGGGCGTGACACAGCTGCGTTGGCGACCTCTTGCTCCTCCTCTGCCTTCGCCTTAGGCTTCCACTGGTTCCCCTGTGACATTTGGGAATGCTCTCAGTAGCGCGTCTACCAACGTGCGCTTGTACTCGCGCATCTTCCTATCACGCTCCAGTGTAGGAAGTAAGGTGGGCACATTGTCTTTGTACCGGGGATCCAGCAGGGTGGCAACCCAGTAGTCCGCACACGTTAAAATGTGGGCAACTCTGCTGTCGTTGCGCAGGCACTGCAGCATGTAGTCGCTCATGTGTGCCAGGCTGCCCAGAGGTAAGGACAAGCTGTCCTCTGTGGGAGGCGTATCGTCATCGTCCTGTGTTTCCCCCCAGCCACGCACCAGTGATGGGCCCGAGCTGCTTTGGGTGCCACCCCGCTGTGAACATGCTTCATCCTCATCCTCCTCCTCCTCCACCTCCTCCTCATCCTCGTCCTCCTCGTCCTCCTCGTCCTCCAGTAGTGGGCCCTGTCTGGCCACATTTGTACCTGGCCTCTGGTGTTGCAAAAAACCTCCCTCTGAGTCACTTCGAAGAGACTGGCCTAAAAAGTGCTAAAAATGACCCCTCTTCCTCCTCCTCCTCCTCCTCCTCCTGGGCCACCTCCTCTTCCATCATCGCCCTAAGTGTTTTCTCAAGGAGACATAGAAGAGGTATTTTAACGCTGATAACGGCGTCATCGCCACTGGCCATGTTGGTGGAGTACTCGAAACAGCGCAACAGGTCTCGCATGGAGGCCAAGTCATTGGTGGTGAAGTGTGTCTGATCCACAGTGCGACTGACCCGTGCGTGCTGCAGCTGAAACTCCACTATGGCCTGCTGCTGCTCGCACAGTCTGTCCAGCATATGCAAGGTGGAGTTCCACCTGGTGGGTACGTCGCATATGAGGCGGTGAGCGGGAAGGCCGAAGTTACGCTGTAGTGCAGACAGGCGAGCAGCGGCAGGGTGTGAACCCCGGAAGCGCGAACAGATGGCCCGCACTTTATGCAGCAGCTCTGACATGTTGGGGTAGTTGCGAATGAACTTCTGCACCACCAAATTCAGCACATGCGCCAGGCAAGGGATGTGCGTCAAACCGGCTAGTCCCAGAGCTGCAACGAGATTTCGCCCATTATCGCACACCACCAGGCCGGGCCTGAGGCTCACCGGCAGCAACCACTCATCGGTCTGTTGTTCTATACCCCGCCACAACTCCTGTGCGGTGTGGGGCCTGTCCCCCAAACATATGAGTTTCAGAATGGCCTGCTGACGTTTACCCCGTGCTGTGCTGAAGTTGGTGGTGAAGGTGTGTGGCTGACTGGATAAGCAGGTGGAAGAAGAGGAGGAGGAAGCTGAGTAGGAGGAGGAGACAAGAGGCAAAGAATGTTGCCCTGCGATCCTTGGCGGCGGAAGGTCGTGCGCCAAACAGCTCTCCGCCTGGGGCCCAGCCGCCACTACATTTACCCAGTGTGCAGTTAGGGAGATATAGCGTCCCTGGCCGTGCTTACTGGTCCACGTATCTGTGGTTAGGTGGACCTTGCCACAGATGGCGTTGCGCAGTGCACACTTGATTTTATCGGACACTTGTTTGTGCAGGGAAGGCACGGCTCTCTTGGAGAAGTAGTGGCGGCTGGGAACAACATACTGTGGGACAGCAAGTGACATGAGCTGTTTGAAGCTGTGTGTGTCCACCAGCCTAAATGACAGCATTTCATAGGCCAGTAGTTTAGAAATGCTGGCATTCAGGGCCAGGGATCGAGGGTGGCTAGGTGGGAATTTACGCTTTCTCTCAAATGTTTGTGAGATGGAGAGCTGAACGCTGCCGTGTGACAAAGTTGAGATGCTTGGTGACGCAGGTGGTGGTGTTGGTGGTACATCCCATGTTTGCTGGGCGGCAGGTGCCAACGTTCCTCCAGAGGCAGAGGAAGAGGCCGAGGCGGCGGCAGCAGCAGCAGAAGAGGCCGAGGCGGCGGCAGGGGGAGCCTGAGTGACTTCCTTGTTTTTAAGGTGTTTACTCCACTGCAGTTCATGCTTTGCATGCAGGTGCCTGGTCATGCAGGTTGTGCTAAGGTTCAGAACGTTAATGCCTCGCTTCAGGCTCTGATGGCACAGCGTGCAAACCACTCGGGTCTTGTCGTCAGCACATTGTTTGAAGAAGTGCCATGCCAGGGAACTCCTTGAAGCTGCCTTTGGGGTGCTCGGTTCCAGATGGCGGCGGTCAGTAGCAGGCGGAGTCTCTTGGCGGCGGGTGTTCTGATTTTGCCCACTGCTCCCTCTTTTGCTACGCTGTTGGCTCGGTCTCACCACTGCCTCTTCCTCCGAACTCTGAAAGTCAGTGGCATGACCTTCATTCCATGTGGGGTCTAGGACCTCATCATCCCCTGCATCGTCTTCCACCCAGTCTTGACCCCTGACCTCCTGTTCAGTCTGCACTCTGCAGAAAGACGCAGCAGTTGGCACCTGTGTTTCGTCATCATCAGAGACGTGCTGAGGTGGTATTCCCATGTCCTCATCATCAGGAAACATAAGTGGTTGTGCGTTAGTGCATTCTATCTCTTCCACCCCTGGTGAAGGGCTAGGTGGATGCCCTTGGGAAACCCTGGCAGCAGAGTCTTCAAACAGCATAAGAGACTGCTGCATAACTTGAGGCTCAGATATGCATGGGGGTGATGTGACAGACTGATGGGCTTTGTTTTCATGCGCCATCTGTGCGCTTTCTGCAGAAAACTGGGTGGGAGATAATGTGAACGTGCTGGATGCACTGTTGGCCACCCAATTGACTAATGCCTGTACCTGCTCAGGCCTTACCATCCTTAGAACGGCATTGGGCCCCACCAAATATCCCTGTAAATTCTGGCGGCTACTGGGACCTGAGGTAGTTGGTACACTAGGACGTGTGGCTGTGGCAGAACGGCCACGTCCTCTCCCAGCACCAGAGGGTCCACTAACACCACCATGTCCACGTCCGCGTCCCTTATTAGATGTTTTCCTCATTGTTCCCGTTCACCACAATTTTGAGAATGGCAAATTTGGGAATAGTTTTTCAACCCAGAACAAAAAGTGTGCTTTTACGGTCACTACAAATAACTTGACCAGCTAAAACAGTACAGATTTGGTTGAATAGAAATGTCAGGTCTATTTTTTAGGCGCTGGGTGACAGGCTCAACTTGCCCCTGATGTAGTATATGGCCAAAAAATAACCACACTGTTGATGGTTAATTGCACTTGGGTGACACAGGCTCAGCCTACAGCTGATGTAGTATATGGCCAAAAAATAACCAGACTGTTGATGGTTAAATGCACTTCGGTGACACAGGCTCAGCCTGCAGCTGATGTAGGATATAGCACAAAATAACCACACTATTGATGGTTAAATACACTTGGTGATAGCTTGTGCTGGTGCACCACAAGTCACAAAATGGCCGCCGATCACCCCAGAAAAAAAGTGATCTAAAAACGCTCTGGGCAGCCTCAAAAAAGTGAGCAAGTCAATATTAGCACTTTAATGATCCACAGCTGCAGATCGATCACAGAATGAAGTCTTTTGGAGGAGTTAATCTGCCTAATCTCGCCCTAACGTCGCAGCTGCAACCTCTCCCTATGCTTGAATCAGCAGAGTGACGTACAGCGCAACGTGACCCAAGCTTATATAGAGGCTGGGTCACATGCTGCACTGGCCAATCACAGCCATGCCAATAGTAGGCAAGACTGTGATGGCCTCTTGGGGCAAGTAGTATGACGCTTGTTGATTGGCTGCTTTGCAGCCTTTCAAAAAGCGCCAAGAAAGCGCCGAACACCGAACCCGGACTTTTACGAAAATTCGGTACGAACCCGAACTATACAGTTCGGGTTCGCTCATCCCTACCTGTAATAATACAGCAAAATGCTCTATCTGCAGCCCTGGACCTTAGTGGATAAAGTAGGCATTATACCTCTCCATTAAGGGTTAGATACTGTTCCGTGGCCTGGTTGGAGCAGAGTGGTGATGTACAGAAAGTCTGAGGCTCCTGGGTGATGGACTCCTGGTTTCTCTCTCTTCATTTCTTTTTGCTTTCCCTCCCTCTTCTTTGTCTTGGGTCTCACATCCGGGCTTTTTATATGTTAAAAAGTCAGTTCCAGAATCTTCTAGAATATGGCTTGGCCAATTCTGATTTGTTGTTGCATCTGGTTTCTAGCATTTTCCAGTTATTTCTTAAGAGGTTGATAGAAACAGCTAGAATGTTGTATATCTAGGTCTAGGATTTTCCAGTATCTTCCTGCCCACCTGGTCATTGTATTACCCACTTGGCAAGTTTTAGTGAATAGCTGACAGCTATTTGTTGACCATGATATGCTAATGTGAATTGTCGAGATGGGCAATACATTGCCCAAACTGGTAATATAAACATATAAACGCGTTAAGAGAAGAATGTTCAAGTAATATTTTATTAGCCTTACTGTTCTCATCCATCAAGACTGCTTAGGTGTCTTCTTTAGTCATGTGTACCACAATGATTAAAAATGCCAAAAAGAAAAAAAAAAAAGCCTCACAACACCTTAGCTTAGGCATGATTCAGACAGGTTAATTGTATGTCCAGGCGTTACATCCAAAATATTTTCACTTAAATATGAGTACAATACATCTGAATGAAGGCAAACTAGATGCAATTTCTACTTGTATGGCAATATACTGCTTTTTGAAGGATGATCCAAGACTAAAGGTAATGACTCTTGTTTAGTGATGATCAAGCACTAAAGTGCTCAGGTGCTCTGGCCGAACACATCGGGATGCTCGGGTGCACTACCGGGCACCCGAGTATAATGGAAGTCAATGGGAGCACCGGAGCATTAAACCAGGCACCCCCTGCTCTGAAGCGGGGAGGGTGCCTGGTTCATAGAAAAAGGTCCGAAATTTATGGAAACACCACCGAAATGGTCCGGGAACAGCATGGGGAGGATATCTCGATGCATCTTGGACTCCCAGGTCGCTGCTGGGAACCATGTTGTCCGAGTAGTACGCCACTTTTACAGACTGACAATAATACGCACAAAACCGAAAAAAAATCTATTTTAGAGGAAAAATTGTTAAGAAACATTCTTTCCTGTATATTTACTTGTATATAAAGTGCAAGTGCTGCCAAAAATTACAAGGAAACGGCACTCCAAAACACCCTTAGTTACACATAAAGTAGGGCATAATACACACCCTTGAGAAATTATGATTGATGGCCTGCTGGTTACCCTCAAATCATTTGGAGCAAGGGCCTGCTGATCTGACCATCTAAAACATTAGGGGCAAGGGCCTGCTGCCGCATTGGTGACTCTAGATAACATCTGGCCGATTGCACGTCACCGTGACGGCGACGATCCATTCGGATTTCTGCCCCATCAACTTTTGATGTTCTTTTCTGCGCCTACCATGGTGGTCATGGGTAACGGGGAATCAGGGTTCAATGCCGGAGAGGGAGCCTAAGAAACGGCTACCACATCCAAGGGAGGTCAATTGCTGAAATCTGATTGGCTGTTGTTGCCTTGCCCCTTTTTTTTTCCTAATTGTGAACCACCCAGCGTGGGTCAAGTTATTAAAGCACAAGCGTCCAAGGAAGGCAGCAGGTGCGCAGCAATTACCCACTCCCGACCCGGGGAGGTAGTGATGATAAATAACAAGAGGCCCTGTTATTGGAAGGAGTACACCTTCTGTTAACAGGGATCTATTGGAGGGAAAGTCTGGTGCCAGCAGCCAACTTGCTCCCAGCCTCCACAACGTTCATGTCACGGATGTAGTAGGGGAGAACACCAAAAGACCACAAGAAGGAAGGGAGAAGACACTAGGCCTCACCGCTAGGGAAGGAAAAGGGTCACTCCTATCTGTATGGGCACCTCTCGATGGTAGAGATGCCCATACACAGGAACCTAGAAAATCCTGGTGGGCCTCGGATGCCCTAATGGTAATGACAGGGCAGAGACTAACTGCTCCTTCCCTGGTGAAGGAACCAGCGTCTCGCCGAGACCTAGTAAACAGCAAAGGTGGGGGGAATACAAAATACAACAAACGGAACACTTAACTTCTGAGGCTGATGGATGATGGATGAACAGGACTTCAACTAGAACCACACTCCAGCTCTTCCAAAAACCAAATGAAGCTATCCAGAGCAAGGAGTGATGGGTAAAGTCAGACTAAATAGGGGGAGGTAAAGGTCACATGATCCACACCTGAACAGGAGGTGTGGACATACAAGCAACACACAGACAAAGTGAAACCAAAACCAAAAGAGGCTGTCAGATCACTAATGTGCAGATAATCTTTCAGACCTTCTAAAACCTGTCACCGGTGTGACAGTTCACCCAGTGTGCCATCTTGGTGAGGATTGTGTTGACCAGACTCTTGGCTACTGAGACTGGACTTGTAGGTGAGGGCCTGCTGCCGCTTTGTTGACTCTAGATAACTTCTAGGCGATCGCACGTAACGGCGACGATCCATTTGGATGTCTGCCCTATCAGCTTTGGAGCAATTTTTCAACAAGGACCTTCTGGTATAGCACTGTTTTGCCTGTCCTCTCCAACAGATGAATGAGAGATAAGAAGTTCTCTTTGTAGCGGGGTTCAAGAAGGGTGAACAACCAGTATTCAGTGTTGTCTAAAATGCGTATAACGCGCGGTTCGTGGGAAAGGCAGCCTAGCATGAAGTTAGCCATGTTTGCCAGAGTCCCAATGGGCATGACTTTGCTGTTGTCATCAGAAGGTGAGCTGACCCTGTAAAAGATTATAGGTAAAGGGCCTGCAGGTAAGCTGACCCTGTGAAACATTATATCCGAGGGCCTGCAGGTGAGCTGACCCTGTAAAACATTATATGCAAGGGCCTGCAGTTGAGCTGACCCTGTAAAACATTATATGTGGGGGCCTGCAGGTGAGCTGACCCTGTAAAACATTATATGTGGGGGCCTGCAGGTGAGCTGACCCTGTAAAACATTATATGCGAGGGTCTGTAGTTGAGCTGACCCTGTAAAGCATTATATGCGAGGGCCTGCAGGTGAGCTGACCCTGTAAAGCATTATATGCGAGGGCCTGCAGGTGAGCTGACCCTGTAAAACATTATATGCGAGGGCCTGCAGGTGAGCTGACCCTGTAAAACATTATATGCGAGGGTCTGTAGTTGAGCTGACCCTGTAAAGCATTATATGCGAGGGCCTGCAGGTGAGCTGACCCTGTAAAACATTATATGCGAGGGCCTGCAGGTGAGCTGACCCTGTAAAACATTATATGCGAGGGTCTGTAGTTGAGCTGACCCTGTAAAGCATTATATGCGAGGGCCTGCAGGTGAGCTGACCCTGTAAAACATTATATGCGAGGGCCTGCAGGTGAGCTGACCCTGTAAAACATTATATACGGGGGCCTGCAGTTGAGCTGACCCTGTAAAAAATTATTTGCGAGGGCATTAAATGCGACAAATAAGCATGTTGATATGATGGAAGAGGAGGATGAGAAAAGGAAGATTTAACCATATACCGTTTTTGTGGTGGAAGGGGTGCATGGAAATGCAGTGTATTGAGTACATTAAACAACACATTTAAAGCGCCTTTGTTCATCCGCTTTCCTCTGGTGGAGTCGAGAAGTCTGGGGCAATCCAAGCCTTGTTCATTTTTATAAGAATCAACCTTTCAGCATTTTCAGTTGACAGGCGGATATGGTTATCTGTTATAATGCCACCAGCAGCACTAAATACCCGCTCAGACAAAACGCTGGCGGCAGGGCAGGCCAGCACCTCCAAGGCGTAGAGTGCCAGTTCGTGTCATGTGTCCAGTTTGGACACCCAGTAATTGTAAGGCACTGAAGGATCGCTGACACAGTCTGCTACGTACTCCTTCACCATGTTCCAAAACTCTTCCCTCCTTGTGACACTAGGCCATGCATCAGGGTGAGGGTGCTGGCGTGGTGTCATGAAACTGTCCCAGGCCTTGGAGAGTGTTGCCCTGCCTCTGTTAGAACTGCTGTGTGTTCCCCTTGTCTTCCCTCCTCAGTTGCCCAAGGAAGTACGGACTCTGCCGCCAGCTTTGTCAGATGGAAATTTTTGGAGCAATTTTTCAACAAGGACCTTGTGATATTGCACCGTTTTGCTCATCCTCTCCACCTGAGGAATGAGAGGTGAGAAGTTCTCTTTGTAGCGGGGGTCGAGAAGGGTGAACACCCAGTAATTTGTGTTGTGTAAAATGCGTATAACGCACGGGTTGCGGGAAAGGCAGCCTAACATGAAGTCAGGCATGTGTGCAAGAGTACCAACAGGCAAGACTTCGCTGTCATCATCAGAAGGATCACTCTCAATCTCCTCATTCTCTTCCTCCTGTTCTGCCCACCCACGCTGAACAGATGGAAGTAAACTTCCATGGGTACTACCCTCTGTAGCAGAGGCAACCATCTCCTGCTCCTCCTCCTCCTCTTCATGGCCCAATTCGCACTGAGAAGACGGATGGAGGGTGGTCTGGCTATCACCCTGTATAATGTCTTCCCCCATTTCCACCTCTTCCACATGCAAAGTGTCGTCCTTAATTGTGAGCAGCAAGCGTTTGAGTAGACACAGAAGTGGGATGGTTACCCTTAGGGTTGTCCCAATACCGATACTAGTATCGGTATCGGGACCGATTCAGAGTTTTCTCGGCGGTACTCAGCCGCCGATACCCCGCCCCGATACATAAATAGAATACTTTTTTTTTTTCCCGCAATGAATATTTTTGCGGCCCGGCAAAGATGCAGCATCGGGAGAGAGGAGGGGCTGGAGTCCGTAACTATGGGCGGGGCCCGGTGCAGTCACTGTACTCTTACACCGGGCCCCGCCGCTCACCAAAGTATTTATAAACGTGAATCCTTATCCTGTTATTAAGTTGAACTAACGCTGCCCTCTCCCATGTTCCCCTGTATCCCCCTGTATCCCCACAGCACTTACTTAAGCTTCCATAGCAGGCAGAGCAGACGGCAGCAGTAACGTCACTCACTGACGTAGAGCGCCTTCTCCGCCCACTTTATGAATGAAGCAGGCGGAGCAGACGCGCGACGTCAGTGAGTGACGTTACTGGTGCCGTCCGCTCTGCCTGCTATGGAAGCTTAAGTAAGTGCTGTGGGGATACAGGGGGATACAGGGGAACATGGGAGAGGGCAGCGTTAGTTCAACTTAATAACAGGATAAGGATTCACGTTTATAAATACTTCGGTGAGCGGCGGGGCCCGGTGTATTGGGGGACACTGTTATGAGGGGGATCTGTGGATGACATATAGCAGTGTCATCCACAGATCCTCCCCATAACAGTTCCATCCACAGATCCCCTATAACAGCACCATCCACAGATCCCCCACCAAATAACAATGCCATCCTCAGATCCCCCCACCCCATAACAATGCCATCCACAGATATCCCACCCCATAGCAGTACCATCCACAGATCCCCATAACAGTGCCATCCACAAATCCCCATAACAGTGCCATCCACAAATCCCCATAACAGTGCCATCCACATATCCCCCATAACAGTGCCATCCACAGATCCCCCATAACAGTGCCATCCACAGATCTCTCACCCCATAGCAGTACCATCCACAGATCCCCATAACAGTGCCATCCACAAATCCCCATAACAGTGCCATCCACAGATCCCCCATAACAGTGCCATCCACAGATCCCCCATAACAGTGCCATCCACAGATCCCCCATAACAGTGCCATCCACAGATCCCCCATAACAGTGCCATCCACAGATCCCCATAACAGTGCCATCCACAGATCCCCCATAACAGTGCCATCCACAGATCCCCCATAAAAGCGCCATCCACAGATCCCCCATAACAGTGCCATCCACAGATCCCCCATAACAGTGCCATCCACAGATCCCCCATAACAGTGCCATCCACAGGTCCCCCATAACAGTGCCATCCACAGATCCCCCACATGACAGTGCGTCATCCACAGATCCACAGATCCCCCAAAACGGTCACATGACATTTAAAAAAAGTATCGGTATTCGGTATCGGTGACTACTTGAAAAAAAGTATCGGTACTTGTACTCGGTCCTAAAAAAGTGGTATCGGGACAACCCTAGTTACCCTGATAATAGTGTTATCGCCGCTCACCATCTGTGTTGATTCCTCAAAGTTTCTTAAAACCTCACAGAGGTCAGACATCCATGCCCACTCCTCGCTTCAGATTAGCGGAAGCTGACTGGAAAGGCGACAACCATGTTGCAGCTGGTATTCCACAACTGCCCTCTGCTGCTCACAAAGCCTGGCCAACATGTGGAAAGTTGATTTCCAGCGCGTGCTCACGTTGCAAAACAGCCGGTTAGCTGGCAATTTAAAGCGCTGCTGCAGCGTTGACAGACCGGCTGAAGCTGTCGATGACTTGCGGAAATGTGCACACACGCGGTGCGCCTTCACCAGTAGCTCAGTCAAATTGGGGTAGGTTTTAAGAAACCGCTGAACCACTAAGTTTAAGACGTGGGCTAGGCATGGGATGTGTCTGAGCTTGCCGAGCTCCAAAGCCACCACCAAGCTATTATCACACACAACCATGCCTGGTTGTAGGTTGAGTGGCGAGAGCCACAGCTCAGTCTGGTCTCTTATCCCCTGCAACAGTTCTGCGGCGATGTGCTGTTTGTACCCTAAGCATATCAGCTTCAGTACACTTCCCCACTGCAGTGCTACACTGCTTCCAGCTACCGGCTGATGGCTGACTGGTGCTGCACGCGGATAATTTGGTGGTGGAGTAGTAGGCAGAGGAGGAGAAGTGGGTTGGAGCCACTAACGTAGGTTCTGGCGGAAACCCTGATGGAATTAGGGCCCACAATCCTCTGCGTCGGTAGCACCTGTGCTATCCCAGGGTACGACTCGCTCCTGGCCTCCACAATATTCACCCAGTGTGCTGTCAGGGAAATGTAGCGTCCCTGGCCAAATGCACTTGTCCATGTGTCCGTGATTAAGTGGACCTTCCCAGTAACTGCATTGGACAGGGCACGTGTGACGTTTTGGGACATATGTTGGTGTAAGGCGGGCACGGGACACCCCGAAAAAAAGTGGCGGCTGGGGACAGAGTACCGCGGTACGGCCGCCGACATCAGGCTGCGGAAGGCCTCAGTGTCCACGAGTCCAAATGGCAACATTTCCAGGGCCAGAAATTTTGAAAGGTGCACATTTAGGGCTATGGCCTGTGGGCGGGTGGCTGGGTATTTGCACTTGCGTTCAAATGCCTGGGTAATGACATTTGGACGCTGCACTGGGACAGGGAAGTGGATGTGGTCGCTGATAGTGCTTGCTAAGGTCCAGGTGCAGGGAAGGAGGCATAGGGGAAGAGGAGGCAGTGGTGTGACTCGCAGACACAGATTGTGGACCCAGGCATTCATCTCACTTATTACGGTGCTTGCATGCCATGTGGCGGATCATACTGGTGGTGGTGAGGTTGCTAGTTTTCATGCCCTTGCTCATTTTGGTGTGGCACAGGTTGAAAACTACTATTCTTTTGTCGTCCGCACTTTCCTCAAAAAAGCGCCATACTGCTGAACACCTACCCCTTGGTAAGGGAGATTTACGCAAGGTGGTGCTCCGTGGAACAGTTGCGGGCCTGTTTGGTGTGGCCTGCCTTCTTCTTTTTGCCACCCCACTGCCTCTTCCAGCCTGTTGCGGTGCTGCAGATCACTCCCCCTCTGTACTGCTGTCCTCGCTCGGCTTTGCACCTTCCCAGGTTGGGTCAGTGACCTCATTGTCCACCTCATCCTCTTCCACTTCCTCACTCTGATCATCTTCTTGATTTGTTAACCTAACCACAACCTCAGTGATTGTCAACTGTGTCTCATCCTATTCATCAACCTCTTTAGACAGTAATTGCGGTTGACTCTTTGGCAACTGTGTCTCATCCTCATCCACCTCATTAAACACTAATTGCCATTCCCCACCATCTTGTTCTTGTGACTGTGAATGCTCAAGAGGTTGGGAATCAGGGCACAAGATCTCATGTTCTTCTTCAAGCGTGCTTGGTGAGAGGGCCAAATTAAGTAATGGCGATGAAAAGAGATCCTCGGAATTTCTGAGTGTGGGATCACTTGTTTGGCCAGACTCTCCATGGTGGGAGGATGGAGGATCAGGGAGAGGATTCTGTTGACCAGACTCTTGGCTACTGAGACTGGACTTGGTGGAAGACACGGTGGTGCTTATCCGACTGGAGGCATTATCTGCTGCAATCCAACCGACCACCTGGTCGCACTGGTCTGACTTTAAGAGTTTAGTCCTGTAACGCCCTGCAAACTGGGACATGAAGCTAGGTATCGTGGATGATTGTTTTTCTTGTGCTCTGGAAGCAGGCACAGTTTCAATGCTCCCAGGGCCACGGCCTCTGCGTGAACCATCAGCATCATGGCCACTTCAACGTCCCTTACTGCTCGCCTTGCGCATAATAAATGTTATATGCACGCTTGACACACAAAATGTGGCACGGATGTCACAGTTCACAGCAAGCACAGTATATAGAAAAAGTACGTAAGTATGGCAAAAAGAAAATAGATTTCACTTATATTTTTTCTATCGCTGGCCATGACGCACAGAAGGTATTGGACAGATGTCTCTAGTCACTGCAGACACCCTCTATAGAAAAATTATTGAAAATGATTTAAAAAATATATTAATTTTCTGTTATATTTCTCCAATCTCTAGCCCTGACACACAGAAGGTATAATACAGATGTCACTAATCACTGCAGACACCCTCTATATAAAAATTATTGAAAATGATGGTAAAAGTATATTTATTTTCAGTTATATTTCTCCAATCTCTGGCCCTGACTAACAGAAGGTATTGGACAGATGCCTCTAGTCACTGCAGACACCTTCTATAGAAAAATTATTGAAAATGATGGAAAAAATTATATAAATTTTCAGTTATATTTCTCCAATCTCTAGCTCTTGTAACGGGGTTCCGAAGGTACACTCGGTCCCCCATTAGCTGCAGACCTGCTGCTTAGCTTCGGGAACGAGGATCTGTGTTTTACCTCGTTCCCAGGGCGGCTTTACTAGCTGGGTGGCTCCCTGCTCCTAATTCTGCCTTGAGCGCCGAGCTGATCACTCGGTGCTCGACTGGTTGGTCTGTCGGTCATGTGACGCTGGCCACGTCACATGACCCTCACTCCCCACTATAAATACAGGCAGCCTGCTGGCCACAGGATGCCTGTTAATTTAGGTTCCACCTGTGATTTGGTCTTTCCTGGCGTACTTACCTCCTGCTGAATTCCTGACGATCCTACTCCTTGTGTACTTTGCTGCTCTCCTGGTATTCTGACCCCGGCCTCCCCCTGACGATCCTCTGCTGACTCCTTTGGTACTTCACATCTCTCCTAGTATTTATGACCCCGGCTTCTCCTGACAATTCTCTGCTTGCTCCATTTGTACTTTGTAGCTTTCCTGGTATTGACTCGGTCCATTCACGTCCTGTTGTTTGTCTGTCTGTTATCCCTGCACCCAATTCAGAAGGTGGTGTGTCCCCTCAGGATGGAACGAACCAGCCCTGAAGAGTCAGTTCAGGTCAGGTCTGTCTGATAAATTAAAGGATCTTCTGGTCAGTTATCAACTTCCAGAGACCTTAGAGGAGATGATGACCCTTGTTGTCCGACTTGACTGACGGGTTAGAGAGAGACGACAGGATCAACAGTTCTCTTCCCAGATGGTGGTCCAGCCAGAGGCCTATCCCAGAGACAATGCTGAGGTCTCCACCGAGGAACCCATGCAGGTTGGCATGACCCGAGGGAATCTTCGCCGCAGACTTGGAGAATGCTTTTACTGTGGAGATCCTGACCATTGGATCAACCAGTGTCCTAAGAAGGTCCTCTCTGTCAAGTCTCCTAAGGCAAGGCAACCTAAAGACCAGGTACACCCTGAATTTTCTAAATGTAAGCTCTCGGTACCCATTACGATTTCTCTGGGAGTAGATAAATAGCCGGGTAAGGCCTTTATTGATTCTGGCTCAGCGGCTAGCTTTATTGACTCTGAGTATGCTGTAAGATTGGGTATTCCTATGTTTGCCTTACCAACTCCTATTCATGTCATGGCTATTGATGCTACTCCTCTTATTGGTGGTACGGTGAGCTTATGTACCTCGGAGATTTCTCTAACCGTGGGTGTGTGCCACTCAGAGAGATGTTCGCTTCTAGTCCTGGAGAACCTACCGGCTGAGGTGGTACTAGGGTTGCCTTGGCTCCGACTACATAACCCCACTATAGATTGGTCCAATGGGAAATTGGTGAGATGGGGGCCTAAGTGTGACTAGTGCTTGTCCGTGGTACAGGCTGGGATCTCAGTAAAGTCTGATACTTTACCCTCTGTTGTTAGAGAATATTCTGATGTATTCTCATCACCAACCCCGGAGGTTCTACCCCCCCATAGACCTTATGATTGTACCATAGAGCTAGTAGAGGGGGCCAAGTTTCCTAAGGGACGAATTTAGAATCTTTCTATGCCCGTACGCAAGGCCATAGAAGATTATATTAAGGAGAGCAATGGTAAAGGGCAGATTAGACCTTCTGTCTCTCCTATGGGGGCGGGGTTTTTCTCCGTTAAGAAAAAAGATGGTGGTCTTAGGCCATGTATCGATTACCGGAGATTAAATAAAATCACTGTCCAGAATAGATACTCCCTCCCATTGATTCCGGATTTATTTAACCAGGTTCTGGGGGCAACCTGGTTTTCCAAAATTGACCTGAAAGGGGCATACAATCTAATCCGAATCAAGGAGGGAGACGAATGGAAGACTGCGTTCAATACCCCGGTAGGACACTTTGAATATCAGGTGATGCCTTTTGGACTCAGCAATGCCCCAGCTGTGTTCCAAAACTTCATGAATGTCCTTCTTAGGGAGTTCTTAGGTAAATTTGTTATTGTCTATCTTGACGACATTTTGATATTCTCTCCTGACTTCGAATCACATGTGTCTCATGTTAAACAAGTATTAGAGGTGTTGAGGGAGAATCAGCTGTCCGCTAAGCAAGAGAAATATGTCTTTGGTGTACAGGAGATTCTGTTTCTAGGGCATGTTCTGACTCCTCACGCCTTCAAGATGGATCCTGGTAAGGTACTAGCAATTAAGGAATGGGCAAGACCTTCATACTTAAAGGCCTTACAACATTTCTTAGGTTTCGCCAATTACTATCGTAAATTTATTATGAATTTTTCCGTAATTGCTAAACCGTTGACCGACCTTACTAAGAAAGGGGCGGATTTGGAGAATTGGTCTACTGAGGCCATTTCTTCATTTGAAAAATTAAAAAAGGCATTCAGTAGCGCTCCCATTCTGATCCAGCCTGATCAGGAGAAACCTTTTATTGTGGAGGTGGATGCGTCCGAGGACGGCGCAGGAGCAGTCCTTTCACAAGGTCCTGCTGGCCTCACTAACCTGAGACCATGTGCCTTCTTCTCCAGGAAATTCTCTCCCACGGAGAGAAACTACGACATAGGGAATAGGGAGCTGCTGGCCATTAAATGGGCTTTTGAGGAGTGGAGGCATTTTCTGGAGGGGGCTAGGCATTGTGTAACTGTTGTCACTGACCATAAAAACCTTATGTTTCTCGAGTCTGCTAAGAGGTTGAATCCCAGTCAAGCCAGATGGGCTCTGTTTTTTTCTCGTTTTAAATTTTTCCATTACGTTCAGGCCGGGAAGTAAAAATGTGAAGGCGGACGCATTATCTCGGAGCTTCAAGGCTTTTCAACCTACTGAGGTACCACCTGAATCCATCCTACCAGCAAAAATCTTCTTAGCAGCTCTTACCCAGGATATCTCGGCTCGCATTAGGTCTGAACAACATCTGGCACCGGTATCCACCCAAACAGATAAGTTGTTTGTTCCCGTACAATTTTGTCTCCAGCTGTTGGGTGAGTGTCACGATTCTGCCTTTTGTGGACATCCGGGTGTTGAGGGCACTAAGGATCTGGTTTCTAGATCTTATTGGTGGCCCACTCTAACTAGGGATGTCAAGTCCTATGTGTCAGCCTGTGAGGTTTGTGCCAGGTCCAAGACACCTAGGACTCGCCCTGCTGGTAACCTACGACCCCTACCCATTCCCAGTAGACCCTGGTCCCATATCTCGATGGACTTTATAACTGACCTACCGCCGGCGGAGGGTAAGACTGTATTTTGGGTAGTGGTCGATAGGTTTAGCAAGATGGTCAATTTCATTCCCCTGTCTAAACTCCTTAATTACAAAACCCTGGCGTCTATTTTTGTAAAATAAATTGTTTGATTGCATGGTATCCCGGAAAATATTGTTTCTGACAGGGGTGTGCAGTTTGTGTCCAAATTCTGGAGGGCCTTCTATCAAAAATGTAAAATTTCATTGTCTTTTTCCTCTGCCTACCACCCTGAGAGTAATGGGCAGACTAAACGCCTTAATCAGTCTGTGGAACAATTCTTGAGGTTGTATGTTGCTGATGACCAGCAATTATGGGTGAAATTTCTTCCATTGGCTGAATTTGCTTTGAATAACCTTGTCAATTATTCTGCTGGGGTTTCACCTTTCTTTTGTAACCATGGTTTCCATCCCCGTTTTCATTCTGGGTCATCCGTCTCCTCCTCTAACCCTGAGGCGGATATGTTCTCCTCTGAACTGTGCACAGTTTGGGCCCGGGTTCAATCGAACTTAGAAAAGGCTCAAAGTTCTCAGAAACTCAAGGCCGATAGGAGACGTTCAAGGGGGCTGAATTTACAGGTTGGGGATAAGGTATGGTTGTCCTCCAAGAATCTCTCTCTTAAGGTAGATTCTAAAAAGTTTGCTCCTCGTTTTATTGGACCATATAAGATCACGGAGGTGATTAACCCAGTATCATTTAGGTTGGAGCTGCCCTAGTCATTCCACATTCATAATGTGTTCCATAAATCTCTACTTAAAAAATATTTTGAACCGGTAGTACCATCGAAAGCCTCGCCTCTGCCGATTCTTGTTAATGATGCTGTCTAGTATGTGGTGCCTAAAATAGTGGATGTCAGGAAGGTGAGTAATTCCTTGCAGTACCTGATTCACTGGAAGGGGTATGGACCTGAAGAGAGATCTTGGGTACCTGCCAGGGAGGTTCATGCTCCTAGATTTGTTCGAAAATTTCATTTAGAACACCCTGAAAGGCCATCGCCTGAAGTCTTGGGTCCGGTGGCCCCTCGTAAAAGGGGGGGTACTGTAACGGGGTTCCGAAGGTACACTCGGTCCCCCATTAGCCTCAGACCTGCTGCTTAGCTTCGGGAACGAGGATCTGTGTTTTACCTCGTTCCCAGGGCGGCTTTACTAGCTGGGTGGCTCCCTGCTCCTAAGTCTGCCTTGAGCGCCGAGCTGATCACTCGGTGCTCGACTGGTTGGTCTGTCGGTCATGTGACACTGGCCACGTCACCTGACCCTCACTCCCCACTATAAATACAGGCAGCCTGCTGGCCACAGGTTGCCTGTTAATTTAGGTTCCACCTGTGATTTGGTCTTTCCTGGCGTACTTACCTCCTGCTGAATTCCTGACGATCCTCTGCTGACTCCTTTGGTACTTCACGTCTCTCCTGGTATTTATGACCCCGGCTTCTCCTGACAATTCTCTGCTTGCTCCATTTGTACTTTGTAGCTTTCCTGGTATTGACTCGGTCCGTTCACGTCCTGTTGTTTGTCTGTCTGTCATCCCTGCACTTATTCCAAGTTAGGGATTGCCGTCCAGTTGTCCCCTGTCATTAGGACTCGCGAGGCAAGTAGGCAGGGCCAGGGGTAAGGGTGGAGCGCAGTGGTCACTTCCCTCCCCCTGTGTGTGTGTGTACGCGACCGTTACAGCTCTGACACACAAATATAGTAATTTTCACTTATATTTCTCAAATCTTTGGCCCTGACACACAGAAGGTATTGGACAGATGTCAGTAGTCACTGCAGACACGCTCCATATAAATTTTTTTGAAAATGATTGGAAAAATATATTTATTTTCAGTTATATTTCTGGAAATCTGGCGCCCAACACATACAGAAAGTATAATACAGATGTCACTAGTCACTGCAGATACCCTCTATATGAAAAGTATTGAAAATGATGGGAAAAATATAGTAATTTTCAGTTATATTTCTCCAATCTCTGGCCCTGACACACAGAAAGTATAATAAAGATGTCACTATCACGACCGGCGTGCCGATCACATACGTGACGCAAAAGGAGGGAAAAGGAAGGCCCTGTCCAAGGGAGAGGGAAATATGGTGACCCCTAACTCACCTTGAGGCTGGCACCTGACTGCCCTGACGTCCCTAGACGGTTTCTCACCAGTACGCCGATCACGTGCCTAAACCCTGGCTTTCCCTAAGATGTGCCCTACGTAGTGAATAGGGCGGTGGGAACACTAGTCCGCACCACTAACACTAAAGGGAAACACTAGGGAGAAGACAGACAATACTGACAAAACATATAGTCCCAGGTGGGCGACAACAAACAACCAACAGGGATCCGGAGGGTAATGCTCTGGTACAACAACCAGGGATAACAGCAACTCAGCTCCAGTGGGTCAGTATAGAAGTCCAGCCAGGAAGCTCTGTATCTGGCAACCAGAGAAGTGGGAGAGGGGAATATAAGGAGGTTGGGAGTGCCGGACAAGAAACAGCTGAGGAGAAGAAGCTACGGATCCCTGAGTGAGACAAAAAGGATTGCAAGGCAAACCCAGAAAGCTACCATTAAGTAGCGCTATCTTTATACATAGAGCGCGCAGCCACCCGCTGCGACTTCCTGACCCCGGGTATAACGGAGTCAGGCGTGGCTCTTGACACCCTCGTGACAGTCACTAGTCACTACAGACACCCTCTATATAAAAAGTATTGAAAATGATGGAACAAATATAGTAATTTTCACTTATATTTCTCAAATCTCTGTCCCTGACACACAGAAGGTATTGGACAGATCTCAGTAGTCACTGCAGACACCCTCCTATATAAAAAAAATATTGAAAATGATGGAAAAATTATATTTATCTTCTGTTATATTTCTCCAATCTGTAGCCTTGACACACAGAAGGTATTGAACAGATGTCTCTAGTCACTGCAGACACCCTGTATATAAAAAGTATTGAAAATGATAGAAAAATATATTTATTTTTAGTTATATTTCTCCAATCTCTGGCCCTGACACACAGAAGGTTTAATACAGATGTCACTAGTCACTGCAGACACCCTCTAGAAAAATTATTGAAAATGATGGACAAAAATATTATTTTTTTCAGTTATATTTCTTCAATCTCTGGCCCTGACACACAGAAGATATTGGACAGATGTCTCTAGTCACTGCAGACACCCTCTATTTAAAAAGTATTTAAAATTATGGAAAAAATATTGTAATTTTTTGTTATATTTCTCCAATCTCTGGCCCTGACACACAGAAGGTATAATGCTGGGGGGGAAAAAATTGTATTGTAGCTATAAAATACTGCCAGCCTGCCACCACACACAATAGTCCTTAAAAGGACTTTTGGGTCTTCAAAACGTTTTTCTACTGAATTGATTGCGATCAGACTCCCTACACTCTGTCCCTTCCGAAGCGCAGCTCTCCCTTAACTACAAATGAGCCAAACATGCGTTATCGGGTGCCATATAGCTACTGGCATTACGTGGCTACTGGCATTACAGTGAGGGCAGTACTTACCTGCACGTTTATTCGCTGCATAGCAGCCGCGAAACATGCAGGGAGGAAACTTGAGCATGGCGCTCGAGCACATGGCTGTACTCGACTGAGTACCGCCATGTGCTGAGCATAGCGATGGTCAAGCCGAACAGTAGTTCGGCCGAGCATGCTCGCTCAACACTACTTTTGTTCAATTTACCTTTGTGTATTTTTAATTATGTTGTTGTTTAAAGACCCTTTTACTTGGGTTTATCGGGAAGAAATGTTTATGTGAATGCTTGTTTCCAATAATTGGCCAACGTAAATGTGCCAATGCTCAATCACTGGGTAAAAGCATTGTTAATACGGCACCCAAAATCATTATTTCTGGACAGCAGATTATCCTATGAAAACAGGCATCTGCTGCCCAGGAACGATGAATCTGTATGGGGACAAGTAATCACAGTAGTGATTGCTAGTCCCCACATATTGCAAATGATTGCTGCATGTAAATGGAGCTCTTGCATCCTAAGTTCCCAATAATTGACTGATAAGTCGGCCCATATAAAACAGCCTTCGCAAATCTACAAAGTATCAGCTGCCAGTGGCATTGCTTTATCCCCAAACCACGCCCAGCCCCACTGTCTTTGGATAGAAGATTTCAGGGTTATATAAAAAACTGAGATAATAGAGTTTCATCAACAAATATATATGCTATTTAGATCAAATACGGATGCCGGCTTTGACGCACATTATAATTACAGGAATCCTACAAGAATATGACAAAGTCAAGGGGAGATGCAAGTTTCTTAAAATTGTTTTAGGGAAGTAGGAGAGATCTTCAAGCATGGGACCTCCAAAGTAGTTTTTTCTGAAATACTACCGGTGCCATGAGCATCACTAGAGAGACAGCTGGAGCTTAGGGAGTTAAATAAGTGGCCCAGAAGCTGGTGTAGGAAATAATGGTTTGTGTTCATGAAGAACTGGGCTGTCTTCTTTGTTGGTTACACGCTCTACAGTGGCTATGGGCTATACCTTAATGGGGAGGGTGCAGCTTTGCTAGGGGAAAGAATGACTTTTAAACTAGGATCTGGTTGCAGGGAGTGTGGTTATTCCAATATGGGAGTAGAAAGAGCAGATAGTGAGTGGGATATAGGAGGGTACAGTGTGGATTTAGTGGGGCTGGGGTTAGTAAGGAAAGTAGGAAAGTAACTGGGCATATCTGTACGCCCATGAAAAACAAAGCTGCTGGTAACATAAACTCATTGCAAGACAACAATATAAGCCAGGGAACTGCAAAAATTACATATATTCACATTCCAGGGACTGAATGTGGAAAATTAAATAGTAAGTTAAATTGTAGGTTTACAAATTCCAGAAGTCTAGAAAGCAAAATGAGGGGAGATGGAAGTCTATGGTACTAGAGAACAGATAGATGTCATTGACGTGGCTGAGACATGGCTGGACTCTTCACACGACTGGGATGTTAATATTCAGGGTTTTATATGCTTTACGAAAGACAGGGCCAATATAAAAGGAGGTGGTGTGTACCTGTATATGAGAAGTGTTATAAAGGCGAGTTTGAAAGAGTCAATTGTGGGTGAGGATGTTGAAACCTTATAGATGGAATTACAAAGGGAAATAATAATGCTTGGTATAATCTATAGATGCTCTAATATCACAGAGGAGATAGAACATCAGAGCGGGCTGCACAGACTGATACAATGTTCATAATGGGAGATTTCAACTTCCTAGATATTGACTGAGATCATGGTTCTGCCTCAACTGCAAAGGGGAAAAGATTCCTCAACTTGCTGCAGGACCATTTTATGGGCCAGTTTGTAGAAGATTCCACTAGGGGCAATGTTTTGTTGGATCGGCTTATTTCTAATGATGCAGAGCATGTTGGAAATGTTACTGTTCATGAAACACTTGAAAATATTAACCACAATATGATTATATTCCCTATGAACAAAAAAAAAGCAGACTCTGGCTGTGCGGGCAAAAACACTGAAGTTTAAAAAGTCAAATTTTTCTGGGTTGAGGGCAGCATAGACTAGGGGTATCTATTGTCAAGTAATAGTACAGGGGATAAATGGTAGAGCTTTAAATCTACGTTGGGTAATTTTACTGCAATTTTTCCTGTAGGTGACAAGTATAAATGGCTAAAATAAACCCCACATGGTTAGATAAAATCTGCCAAAATACAAAATAAATGGCAGGTGGCCAAAGAAAACAAAAAGAATCCCCCAAAATTCTAATGCTAAAAAAACAAGGCCAGGGCAGGAGGGTCCCTAAATAATAGTAAAGGGGTGCGGTCACTGAAAATAAGAAAATGCTGAGTTGTTAAATGTTTTTTTTTTGGCTTTCTATATATAAAAGAAGAGAAAGGAGCCAATATTGGTGGTGCCAAGGCTATTAGAACAATATAATCAATTGGCTAACTGTACATATGGTCCAAGCTAAGTTAAATAAGCTGAATATGAACAAGGCTCCAGGTCTAGATGGATTATACCCAATAGTTCTTAAAGAACTCAGTTCACTTATTGCTGTGCCCATTTCATAATTTTTTGAGATTCTCTAGGGTCTGGTACAGTGGCAAGTGATTCCCGCAAGGCAGATGTGGTTCCCATTTTCAAAACAGACTCTAGGTCTTCCAAAGATAATAATTGACCAGTAAGACTAGTGCCGCAATCCAATCACAGCGGAGAGCGTCACAGCCAGGGAGAAAAAAAAAAACTCACCTTCTCCCTGGCTGTGACACTCTCCGCTGTGATTGGATCGTGGCACACCCAGGGAGAAGGAGATGCCTATTGAGAAACCCTGGCATCTACTCCTCCATGTACCGTTTCTCAGTATTAGCATGCTGAGCGAGAAAAATACAGGGGGGCACAGCGAGACGTAGGAGCGATATAAAAAAAAAAACATTCAGGGTGGCAGCATCAGCACCCAGCAAGTAAAGATATTTATCTAGAATAAAAAAAATGTGAAAGGTCCTTTTTAATTTCTGTTGTGGCAAAAAATGTTTGAAGGACTCTTAAAGAGGTTGACTATTGATCTATCATTATGATAGATTAGTAGGGGTCTGACACCCGGCACCCCCACCAATCAGCTTTTTGAAGAGAAGCCAGTGCTCATACGAGCGCTGCCTTCTCTGCTCTGTTTACCTTCTCTCCGGTGCAATTGCAGTGGTGAGCAGGTATAATTACAAGTATGGCGTCCCCATTAACTTCTTTGGGATGGCTCCTTCCTATTCACTTGAACAGACTGAGCTGTCCCATAGAAGTAAATGGGGACACCATACTTGTAATGACGCTTGTTCACCACTGCAGTTCCTGCGGAGAGAAAGCAGCTCTTGTATGAGGCTAACAGGATATTGTCATGTATTAAACGAGGCATGGACTCGCGGGACAGGGATGTAATATTACCACTAGCAATGCGTGAAGTTATAAAAGATTTGATTTGGCTGCTTCACTAAATTTCACAAAGAAATTTGATTTACGATGAAGTAATTCCTTTGTATGTAGTGTGTGCAATGATGGGGAATGGCAATTGCGCCAAACCCCTTCATTGAACACCTCAGATGCCGCGTTCTTCGCTGATTGCGGCATCTGAGATTAAAATTAAGACCTTTCAGGGTTTAAAGCAGTTAAAAACATAAAAATAAAAATACATTCTCACCTTATCCATTTGCTGGGGGAGAGGCCGTCACGTCCATCTTGACTGAATACACCACATAAAATCTTGCATGATGATGTCATCACTCTGCCCGGGAACGGTGATGTCATCACTGATGATGTTAGCACGTGCATGATTTCGTGCAGTTTCTGCAATCAAGATGGTCGCAACGGTCTCTTTGCGTGCAAATAGATGAGGTGAGAATTTTTTTTTTTTTACTTCCACTTTAGAAAGTGATTCATTACTATGAAGCGCGAGGAAATTCGGCTTTGCGGCAAATCAAATTTTTCTTGAAATTCTAGTCAAAGTCAATTCATTTGGCTTTGATTCACTCAGCACTAATTACCATTTTACAAAGCTTTTCTGCAGCCTCATCTGGAATATGCAGTTCAGTTCTGGACATCATTCCATCGAAAGGATGCCCTAGAGCTGGAAAAAAAAGTACAAAGGAGAGCGACTAAACTGGGGAGGCTCATAGTTATGAGGAAAGATTAAAAGAATTAAAGTTATGTAGTCTCGAGAAGAGGCGCCTAAGAAGGGACATGATTAACCTATACAAATATATTAATATGGTGAAAAGCTGTTTCATGTAAAATCCCCTCAAGAGAAGAAAACGTTTAGACTGTGGCATTGTCTACCTCATGACGTGGTCATAGAAGGAACAGTTGACTGTTTTAACCCCTTCCCAACACATGAGGTACTATTACGTCATGGAAGCCACTGCGTTCCCGCAATTTGACATAATAGTACATCATGGTGGGCGGGCCCCTGCTGTATCCGCTGGCATCACTGTAAAAGCCAATGTCGGCGGATTAACCCCTTCTATGCTACGGTCTGCGCTGACCGCGACATAGAAGGGGTTTGTGTCGGATGAGGGAGCGCATCGAGTCCCCGCGCTGCTGTGGCGGGGACTCGATGTGTCAGAAGGCACCCGGATGTCGTGCAGAGGCTGTCCAATGCCTTGCATGGCTTCGGGACCTGCCTTCTACTGGTGCCGAGAAGATCCAGCCTCAGACTGGGTCTCCTAGGCAACCTGTTAGTGTACTACTCACTGTAGTACATGAACAGGCAATGCATTGCAATACAGATGTATTGTAATTCATTGCAGAGGGGATTAGACCCTAAAAGTGAACATCAGAAATAAAGTAAAGAAAAAAAGTTTAAAAAAAAAGTGTTTAATAAAATTTATAAAGTAATAAAATTAATAAAGTAAAAGAAAAAAAATGCCCCTTTCCCCTTATTTTATAATAAAATACAGAAAAAGAAAAAAAAAAACACACATATTAGGTATCGCCGCGTCCATAATGACTGACTCTATAAATATATCACATGACCCACCCTATCCGCTAAACACCCAAAAAAATAAAAATAAAAACGGTGTAAAAAAAAAGCAATTTTTGTCACTTACATCACAAAAAGTGCAACACCAAGCGATCAAAAAGGCTTATGTCCCACAAAATGGTATCAATAAAACAGTCACCTCATCCTGCAAAAAGTGAGCTCCTGCCTAAGGCAATTGCCAAAAAAAAAAAAATATATATATATATATATATATATATAGCTCTCAGAACATGGAGACACTAAAACGTAATTTTTTTGTTTCAAGACTGCTATTATTGTGCTAAAATGAAATACATAAAAAAATATACATATTAAGTATCTCCACATCCATAACAACCAGCTCTATAAAAATATCACATGACCTAAGCCCTCAGGTGAACACGGTAAAAAAAAAAAAAAAAAATGTGTAATAAAAAGCAATTTTTGTCACTTACATCACAAAAAATGAGACCTTAATTACAGCGATCGGTCAAAAAATAAAAAAGCTATGGCTCTCAGACAATGGAGACACTAAAATATGATTATTTTTTTGCTTCAAAACTGCTATTATTGTGCTAAAGTGAAATAAATAAAAAAAGTATACATATTAGGTATCACCACGTCCGTAACAACCAGCTCTATAAAAATATCACAAGACCTAACACCTCAGATGAAGACCGTAAAAAAATAAATATAAACTGTAAAAAAAAAAGCAATTTTTTGTCACTTTACATCACAAAAATTGCAACAAACGATCAAAAAATCATATACCCCCAAAATAGTACCAATCAAACAGTCACCTCATCCTGCAAAAAATGAGTCCTTATTTAAGACAATTGGTCAAAAAATAAAAAAGCTATGGCTCTCAGACTATGGATACACTAAAATATCATTATTTTGGTTTCAAAAATGCTATTATTGTGTAAAACTTAAATAAATAAGAAAAAGTAGACATATTAGGTATCGCCACGTCCGTAGCGATCTGCTCTATTAAAAAGTCACATGACCTAATCCCTCAGGTAAACGCTGTAAAAATAAATAAATAAAAACTGTGCCAAAACAACAAATTTTTTAGTCACCTTGCCCCATAAAGTGTAATTATGAATGATCAAAAAATCATATGTACCCAAAAATGGTACCAAAAAAAAGTCAACTCTTCCTACAAAAAAACAAACCCCTGCACAAGACGATCGGCAGAAAAATAAAAACTATAGGGCTTTCAGAAAATGGAGATACAAAAACCTAATTTTTGTTTTCAAAAATGCTTTATTATGTAAAAATAAAACAAACATCATAGAAAGTAGACATATTTGATATCATTGCATCCATAACAACCCGCTCTATAAAAATAGTGTATGATCTAACCTGTCAGATGAATGTTGCTAAAAATAAAAAATAAAAACGGTGCCAAAACATAAATTTTTTGGTTAACTTGCCTCACAAAAAACATAATATAGAGCAATTAAAAATTATATGTACCCCAAAATAGTACCAATAAAACTGGCACCTTATCTAGTAGTTTCCAAAATGTGGTAACTTTTTTGAGTTTCTACTGTAAGGGTGCATCAGGGGGCTTCAAATGGGACATGGTGTCTAAAAACCAGTTCAGCCTAGGCTACTTTCACACTAGCATTCAGAGAGGATCCGTCTGGTGTCTGCACAGACGGATCCTCTCCTATAATGCAGACGTTTGGATCCGTTCAGAACGGATCCGTCTGCATTATAGTTTAGAAAAAATTCTAAGTCTGAAAGTTGATCAGAGCGGATCCATCCAGACTTTACATTGAAAGTCAATGGGTGGGACGGATCCTTTGAAGAATTGTAGGCCATATTGTGTCAACTTCAAACGGATCCGTCCCCATTGACTTACATTGTATAGTCTGGACGGATCCCTTTGCCTCCGCACGGCCAGGCGGATACCCGAACGCTGCAAGCAGCGTTCGGGTGTCCGCCTGCTGAAAGGAGGCTGAACGCTGCCAGACTGATGCATTCTGAGCGGATCCGCATCCACTCAGAATGCATTTGTAGCTGGACGGATGTGTTCGGGGCCGCTTGTGAGACCCTTCAAACGGAGCTCACAAGCGGAGCCCCGACGCTAGTGTGAAAGTAGCCTAAATCCACCTTCCAAAAACCATATGGCGTTCCTTTCCTACTGCGCACTGCCGTGTGGCCATACAGCAGTTTACGACCACAGTGGGTGTTTCTGTAAACTGCAGGGGTAATAAATATTGAGTTTTGTTTGGCTGTTAACCCTTGCTTTGCTACTGGAAAAAATGGATTAAAATGTAAAATCTGCCAAAAAAGTGAAATTCTTTAAAATTTCATCTCCATTTACCATTAATTCTTGTGGAACACCTAAAGGGTTAACAAAGTTTGTAAAATCAGGTTTCAATACCTTGAGGGGTGTAGTTTTCTACACATTTTTGGGTGGTTTCTATTATGTAAGCCAAATAAAAGTGGGTTTTTGGAATTTTTCGCGAAAAATTTCAAGATTTGCTTCCAAACTTCTAAGCCTTCTAACATCCCCAAGAAAAATAAAATGTCATTTTGTTGAGTAAGGGCCTGCTCGCTGGGGACCTCCCGGACACCTCACACGCCGACCACGGAGACTCACTTGCAGAGTTGGGACCCGCTCCGAGCTGCTAAAGAGACCCCACATAGTACCTCGGTCGCCAAGGTACTTCTTGAAGGGCCCGCTCTTCCCGAGAAGTGACCCAACCGGAGGAGCGCAGCCGCTGGACCGCGGTGGGAAAAGCCGGAGACTCAGCTCACGTAGGTTAGAGTGCCGAGAAGGCTTTCGACACAGTTGTCCTGGCATTTCCTGCACACCCTCCTAGCCACTCGCGTTTAGGGACGGATTCAAGCAATTCATCATTAATATTTACACGGATGTGACAACTAAAATTAACCATAAATGGTATAGACTCCGGGTAATTGACCTCTTTAGGGGGACGAGACAGGGATGTCCATTATCCCCTACGACCTTGTTCAATCTGTCCCTGGACCCGCTCTTGTATCACCTTCATACACACAGTTTCTGTGGGGTGAAGGTAGGCAATGTAGAAATCAGAACAGCTGTGTTTGCGGACGATGTGCTGCTGATGGTTTCTGACCCCAATTTTTTTTCTAGATAAGCTGCTTACTGAACTCCAGGATGTGGGCTCCTTATCAGGATACACCATTAACTTGGTTTAAACAGAGGCGTTACTTTTGAGCGGGCTCTGGAGACCGACTTGGACAAGTGCATTCCCTTTTTTGTGGAAATATAGGTCGATAAATTATCTGGGGGTCGCAATCCCTAAACAATCATCTCAACTATATAATTGCAATGTAGGCCCTTACTGATCTTTTCTAGAATCTACCCTCCTGAGTTGGAAACATTTTACACTATCCTACGTGGGAAGGGTGAACCTTCTTAAAATGACTGAGTTTCCCAAATTATTATACATACTTCAAATGTTACCCATATACCTTAAACCTAAGGACGAAAAGAGAATTAATTATTTATATCGGATGTTTATCTGGAATGGGAAACGCCCCAGAAGAGCTTGGCATATGCTACAACAACCAAAATTAAATGGGGGCTTAAACTTTCCTGATGTCATTGCGGCCCTGATGAGGGTGGTGAGGGACTGGCTACACTCCTCATCTCGATAAACCTCAATCACCCTGGACCAGGCCTTTATACCATATGTAGCATTACCAAACCTACTTCATATCCCATACAAGAGTCTCCCCTAGCTAGTGATAGCGAACCCTCTCCTCATGACAGCGTGGCAGGCATTGTGTAGGTCACGGAGGTGGAGGTTGTGCAAAATGCACCCATCATACTCAACACAATTGACCCTGGTGAGGAACCCCTCCTTTCAAAGTGGCCGTTTACACCCAGTTTGTACACGCTGGCAATCTCTGGGTATAACCAATATAGGTAAACTCATCAATGTGTAAACGTGATCGGTCAAAACGTGATTGGTCATTGCTTTCACTAACTCACACCTAACCAATTTTACCCCATGTGACCCGCTCTGGCCCTTGTTCGGTTACATGGACAAAGACACATACAACCGTACTCCGGGGTGTAAAAAACTGCTACACTTTGTGGCAGTGGCGGGCACCAAGGTAATCTTACAAGTTTGGTCACAACCTTCGGCTCCCCCTTTCAAATTATTCCTGGAAAAATTATCCTATATTATGTGTATCGACTGGGTGGAGGCTTCACATCAAAAAGATAAAAAAGTGGAGCACTTCTTTCGGGTGTGGGAAAGTTTTTTTAGCATATTGCTGTTACAAACCCGCAAGGCCATACACAAATGCTTTTCGGGGACAATTTGGTTCCTGGAACAGGCGGTACGTGGTGAAGCACCAGTTCTATTGTCTTGAGCCGGGGAAGGGGGGGGGGGGGGGAATAATACCCAGATATTCCTGAGCACTTTGGGATTTTAGTTTTGTTTGTTTTATATTGATTTTCTGTTGTTCTTTCTTCAATTGTGATGCAAGTTTTCGGGGAGGCAAAATGATGGGACAACCATGAAAATAATTCTTGGTGGATTACACGAGTCCTTGGTGTAATAGCTCTTCACAGGATTGCTATTAGTGTACTCTGTTGAGTTAACCCAGTTGGTTTTGCAGGTAAAGCCGCAACTTATTAAACAGATGTCAGGTATTGGACAATTATAGTTGTAGTACTACATTGCCTTCTACTAGTCACTACTTGTGCAACAAAACATCCGAAATTCTTTATGGTCCACAATCGCTGCATATCAAGGGACTTACTTAGCTGGCATAGGTCGAGGAGCAGCGAATGGAGTAATTGCCTAGGTGAATCCGTATGTTATATATGCAACTATTTTCTGCCTTCTCTTTTGTCTGTATGTTAATTTTTTTTTTATTGAAAACTTAATAAAAAAGGTTTAAAAAATAATAATAAAATGTCATTTTCAAAATGATCCAAACATGAAGTAGACATATGGGAAATGTAAAGTAATAACTATTATATGAGATATCACTATCTATTATAAAAGTAGAGAAATTGAAATGTTAAAATTTGGGAATTTTTCAACATTTTTGGCAAATTTGGGATTTTTTCACAAATAAGGTGAAATATATTGACTCAAATTTATGACTATCATGGAGTAAAATGTGTCACGAGAAAACAATCTCAGAATGGCTTGGATAAGTAAAAGTTTTCCAAAGCTATTACCACATAAAGTGACACATGTCAGATTTGCAAAAAATGGCCTGGGCAGAAGAGCGAAAACTGATCCGGGGTAGAAGGGGTTAAAAAGGTCTTAGATGAATTCTTAAAAGTAAAATAGCATTAATACTTATAAAAATGTGTAGAAATCTGAGTCTTACTCCCCTTTTCTGAAATTCACATCGTAACCTATACCTTGGTTGAACTTGAACCACTTATGTCTTTTTTCAACTGTATTAAAGAGGTTTTCCGATCCCAAAATCAAAATTCCTTTTTGTGCTCCTCACCATACATAGGCCCCCAATACTTGTTTTTCATGTCTGTGCTTTCCTTTCCCCAGTCTGTGCAACAGACTATCCTGGCAGATCTGTTTAGTGTCATGAATCAGCATGTGTGAACCCATTGTGCCATGTGACCAACCTCCTCTAAGGGCGTTGTCTAAGTGAACCCCTTGTACTTCTCAGTACCCCCGATGGTGGAGATAGACTTTCCCGATTGGAACACCAGGTCGCTACCTCTTGAGGAGGATTGACACACGAGGTCCAGGCAGACCAGGGGGTACCAGAGGTACAGTCGTAGTCAGCAGGCCAAGTCATAATCAGGAGCAACAGTGTAGAACCGAAGGATGAGGCAGAGGTGAAGTCAGACAAGCAATGGGTCAGGGTAGGTGGCACAGGTTCAGGTCAGGCAATCCGGATCATCAACAGGAGAGTCGAAGCAGAGCATGTAAGGATCAAACATGTAGCGGAGTCCAGAAACACAAGTACGAGTTAGGTATGCAGGAACAAAAGCACAGACAACAGCAACTTTTGCAGGACACAAGGACCTTTGATGCTTAAGCACCTGGGAAGGGGGCTGGATCACTTATATAGGTGCAGGAGGGCTAGGATTGGTCAGCACGGACTGCTGCGGTGAATGGGGAAGCACCGGCAGCTGATCACCACTGAACACGGAGCCCGGCCACAGCGAAAAGCAGGGGAGCACCGGCGGTGAGCTACCACTGTTGCATTTACTTTCCTAGTTTCCTGTTTTGTTTAATAGGTAACTCTATTGATAAATATTCATTTGCATATACTGTAAGTATACTGTCTGTGTGAAATCTGCATTTTTTGCAGAGCCACTGACTTCTATGGGTTCCACGTAATAACTTTGAGGACCAGAGTAGGACATGTTCTATCTTTTGCAGAACTGACAAATGGATGTGGAAAACATATGGACATCATCCGTGTGTTTTCCATATCCATATGTCAGTTCCACAAAAGGTAGAACATGTCATATTCTGGTCTTCTATATGCAGACCTCGAACCAATGGCTCTGCAAAACAAAACAGCGTATTGCACACGGACAGTATCCTTATTTAGCACATGTGTATCTTGCATACCAGAAAACGGATATGGTTTTGTGCATGAGGACTAATATTTTTTGGTCCTGCCTACTGAAGGGTTTATCTTGACCTATCATGTGTAATACACGTGTGATATGACCATGATCAGCCCAGGAAACACAGTCTGTGTGTCGCCGCATCTCCCAGGCCGGCTGCACTCTCCTGATCAGAACTGACTGCATGACAGTAATTTATGATACAGTCTGTCTCTGTCTGATGGTGGGGTATGTACACATGATAACGAGGATACACAACAATTGCCCTGCGGTCAGATAAAGACTGGTTGTATCACACATTACTATTATACAGTAAGTGCGGATCAGGGAAGCTGCTGTTGGCCTGAAAAATATGGCTGCCCCATGGACCGGCACATGGATTCCTGGGCCGATTACAGTCATTTGCATCATTGCCATCCACAGTGCACCCAAATGCCATCTAGTGCCCACAGTGCCAACCACAGTACTCCCCAGTGAGATCCACAGCATAGCGATCAGTCTCTGTGTCTGATCACTAAGCTGCCACTCATACATCATGCTTACCTCATGTTGTGCATAAGTCAGAAGATAAACAACGCTCCCGACGCATATGCAGTAGTGTGCAGTTGTCGGGACGAACGAAGGCTGACAGGAAGAGGTAACATCTTCAAAGCGGAAAAGTTTAAATGCTGCAGAAGAGGTCACATGACTGTGAAGAGGATCATTGAAACGGTGCTGCAGCTGCTGGGGGTAAGTATGTCTTAGATTCTGACCTCATTTTTAGGATGGACCAGAGAACCCCTTTAACTATTGTGACACCAATGCAGGATTGGTGGTGGAAGGGAGGTTATATTTCCCCAAGATTCCTCTCCTTTGTGAAGTAGCAGGTTGAAGACTCTCACCTGTGAGGTAATTAATGAAGCAGCACAGAGGGTGGGGATATAACAGAGCCAGGAGGTCAGTCAGTCTCTCTCTGCCTGGGGACACAGAAAGTCTGATTTGTGTGTGTGAGCCAAACGTGAGTAAAAGGTTGCTGAAAACCTTCTTTTGTGAGCTGAGAGGGAGAAGCCCTCCAACAGGTAGACAGGGACGTTTTATGTGTAGTAAGTGCCGGACAGGCTAGGTTTTCTTTTGCTGTTTTGTTATTTTATCTGCAACCTATCAATAAACCTGGCTATAAGTCAGCTTAAAAACGTATACCTCGGTGTCTGGTCTGAGTTGGATGGAACAGACAAGTGTCCTTTAACCCCAGTAAAGGCGATCCTGAGCATAACCCCTCACACTATGTAAATAATATTAATTTGTTCAATAATAACCATTTTAAAATGAATATGTTGCCATAACTGTAGAAAACTAGTAATTCGTTCTAAAGCTCCCAAAATGTAAATCCAAAAAAGAAAGGATTATGGATTAGTAACATAGTAACATAGTTAATAAGACTAATAAAAGACATTTGTCTATCCAGTTCAGCCTGTTATCCTGAAAGTTCAGCCTGTTATCCAGAGGAAGGCAAAAAAAAAAAAAAACCTTGGGAGGTAGAAGCCAATTTTCTCCACTTTAGGGGGAAAAAATTCCTTCCTGACTCCAATCAGGCAATCAGTATAAGTCACTGGATCAATGAGCCATCTCTAGTAGCTATAGCTGCTGCACGTGTGAGGGTATGAGCAAGGAACTCTGGAAAGGAGGGATCACCCATAATGCCATGCATGCAGCCAATCAGCAGCCAGTCAGCCCTGTGATGTCACAGCCCTATAAATAGCCTCAGCCATCTTGGATTCTGCCAGTTTCCAGCGTACTTAGTGCAGAGAGAGACGTCAGCAGGCACTAGGGACAGTGCTAGAAAAAACTTAATTGTGCTAACAAAAGATTTACAAGTTCGGGGAAAGATTATTCAAGGTATAGGGAAAGGATAGGGAGGAATCATAACACAGCATTTATGTTGAACAGGGTTCAGCAGGGTAGGTTACAGCCTGGGTAATAGGAACAATCCTATTACACCTTGCTGCACTGACTGGGGACCCAAATTGCCATTATACAGCTCTGTAATTCCAGCAAACTGTTCTTGTTATTGGGGTTGTGCTGTTTGATACAGCCATTAACAGGGTTTATTACAAGGAAATATTTATATGTTTTATTTGCCCTTGTGCGGTGCAGTTATATGTTCTAAAGCCTTTTTGGCTTGTATTAGTGGGAAAAAAATGACTTAGCCGTTGTGTGGTGAAGTGCGAAAATTACAGCCCTTGTTGTCGTGTATTAGTGGCAAAAGTAAAATATATTTGCCGTTCATCGGTGAAGTTATATGTTCTAAAGCCCTTTTTGCCGTGTATTAGTGGCAAAAGTAAAATTTATTTGCAGTTCAGCGGTGCAGTTATATGTTCTAAAGCCCTTTTTGCCATTTATTAATGGCAAATTTAAAATATATTTGCTGTTCAGCGGTGCAGTTATATGTTCTAAAGCCTTTTGTGGTGTGTACAGATGTAGCAGGGTTAACACACAAACTCTTAACTCAAATTGCTTAACTCATCATGTTATCTTGAAACAAAAGCCATTGAAAAGCATTAGAAGGTGTTTGCTTAACGCATTTATTTTAGATAACACGTCTCATAAAGCATGTGTGTTAACTCTACTACATCTGTATAAGTGGAAAAAGAAAAATATATTTGCCGTTCAGCGGTGCAGTTATATGTTCTAAAGCAGACATGCTCAACCTGCGGCCCTCCAGCTGTTGCAAAACTACAACTCCCAGCATGCCTGAACAGCCTACAGCTTTCAGCCAACAGCAGAGCATGGTGGGAGTTGTAGTTTTACAACAGCTGGAGGGCCGCAGGTTGAGCATCCCTGTTCTAAAGCCTTTTTGGCATGTATAAGTGGGAAAAAAGGGCTATTAGCCTTTGTGTGGTGAAGTGAAAAAGTTACAGACAGTTTTGATTTAATTTTTATTTATTTATTTGATCTAACAAGATGTCAGACAGAGAAGTGCCAGGCCCTGCACATGGGAGTAACAGTGGCCTAAATGTTTCTGGCGCAGGCACAGGTCACAGCAAAGTAAGGGGGTGTGGCAGCAGGAATTGCAGTGAGAGGCCTGAGCTCCTGGTGTCATCTAGCGGGTGTTGTCTTGACCAACAACCCAGCGGTTCTTGAATGGTTGACTCTTTCATCTCTGTTTTGGATCCACTCATGTTTTTTTTTTTTTTCATTAGTAATACTGGGATTACTGACCAAATGCTGACCACGTGAAGGCTCAACAGACAGGATCCGTTTTTTGGGGGTTATTGTTCTGACGGATAAGAGGAAGGGCAAAATAATCAGTGACGTCAACACAAACTTACTGCAGACACCCTCTCCACTCTGTCGGGGGCTCTACTTGTATCAGCGTTTAATAGAACAGGTTCTGTAGACATCTGTGTGGAATCAGCTGATGACGGTGTAAAAGGAGAGCACTTCTTCTTGATGCTTACATTGACCTGTAAGGCTGAGTTCACACTTGAGTTATGTGGTCAGTTTTGGCCCTGTAAATGCCCATATAAGTGAAGTGTGCATTGATTTTAGGAGCTACGCCTGTCATCTGCATGTCATACTGATTTACAGTATTATTTCACTACGACAGCAGACTCCCTATGAGTGCTACCGCAAGGTACAGTGTTCTACACCACTATAAAGGCTTCCTGTAGCCAGGAAGTAGCCTTTCTTTAACGTGATTCGCTGTGAATAAATTCTGATCAAACCAATTTTTTTCAAAACATCCGATTCGAATTTTAGAAAATTTCGCTCATCTCTAATTATTACACTCCAGAAATACATCCAGGCCCCTCTTGAACTCTTTTAGTGAACTAACCATCACCACCTCCTCAGGCAGAAAGTTTCATAGTCTCACAAGGGAACATCCTCTGCGTCTATAGATAAGAAGGTTTATACACAGAGAGTTTATAAACCTTATCTATAGACGCAGAGAATGCCCCCTTGTCAGTCACAGTCCTGGGAATAAATAGATGATGGGAGAGATCTCTGTACTGACCCCTGATATATTTATACGTAGTTATTAGATCTCCCCTCAGTCATCTTTTTTGTAAAGTGAATAACCCAAATTTTGATAATCTTTCAGGGTACTGCAGTCCCCCCATTCCAATTATTACTTTAGTTGCCCTCCTCTGAACCCTCCCCAGCTCTTCTATGCCTGCCTTGTTCACCGTAGCCCAGACCTGTACACAGTACTCAATGTGTGATCTGAATAGTGATTTGCAAAATGTCAGGACTATGTTCTCATCACGGGCATCTATGCCCCTTTTGATGCAACCCATTATCTTATTTGCCTTGGCAGCAGCTGCCTTAGACTGGTTTCTATAGCTTAGTTTGCTGTTCACTAAAATTATTTTCCATGTCAGTGTTACCCAGTGTTTAACCATTTAGTATGTACTGGTGACTTGCATTATTCCTTCCCATGTGCATAACCTTACATTTGTCAGTGTTAAACCTCATCTGCCACTTCTCTGCCCGAGCCTCCAATCTATCCAGATCGATCTTTAGCAGTATACTTTCCTCTTCCATGTTAATTACTTTACACAGTTTAGTGTCATCCTCAAAAATTTATATTTTACTGTGCAAGCCTTCTACAAGATCATTAATAAATATATTAGAGAATAAGGCCGAATACTGACCCCCTGAGGTACCCCACTAGTGACAGTGACCCAATCTGAGTGTGTACAATTAATAACCACCCTCTGTTTTCTATCACTGAACCTGTTACTTACCCACATACAGACATTTTCTCCCAGTTCAAGTATTCTCCTTTTATATACTTACCTTTTATGTGGTACAGTGTCAAATGCTTTGGAGAAGTCCAGATATAAGACATCCATTGATTTGCCACGGTCAAGTCTAGAACTTATCTCCTCAAAGAAACTGATTAAATTAGTTTGACATGACCGATCCTTCATGAAGCCATGCTGATATGGTATTATTTGCTTATTTTGATTGAGGTACTCCAAGATAGCATCTCTTAGAAAACGTTCAGTTTACCCACAACAGATGTTAAACTTACTGGCCTATAGTTTCGGGGCTCTGTTTTTGGACACTTTTAGAATATTACTACAACTTTGGTCAAATGACCAAAAAAATCCCACTAGTGGTCCTATATCGCTTTTGGTTAAAACATAACTTTTATTTTGAAAATGTGAAAAAGAAATATTTTTAAAATTATTAGCTGACAGCTAGAGCAGTGTTTGTTCGTATATAATTATTGTACAGGGAAGGCATTATTTTGCAGAGAGACGTTTGTGTGCTAATAGAATCAAGTGGCCTAGACAATCTAGATTATGGTGGCTACATGTACTGCAATATCTCAAACGTCACCCTGTTTCTCTCAGAGGGGAATATACAGGTGAAACTCGAATAATTAGAATATTGTGCAAAGTTAATTTTTCAGTAATGCAACTTAAAAGGTAGAATTAATATATGAGATAGATTCATTATATGCAAAGTGAGATATTTCAAGCCTTTATTTGTTATAATTTGGATGATTATGCCTTACAGCTTATGAAACCCCTCAAAAGTCTCAAATTTTGAGGTACCCTTTGCTCAGGGGGTATGGATTAATTAGCTGACTAGAGTGTGACAATTTGAGCCTAGAATATTGAAGATTTTCACAAAATTATAATTTTAAGATGCATTGATGCAATTCCTTTTAATTTGTATTACTGAAATAAATGGACTTTTGCATGATATTCTAAGGCTGGGCACAGGCTGGGGTTATTTTCACATACAAAGGCCACCTCTCACCTCGAGCCTATATTCTTATTTGTCAATCTGCTTTAATTTAGCAGTATTGTGTGGCTATATAGTTGTGCTAGCCTAACTTCTATTTATCTTGCCTCAGTTTGGTTGCATCGCTCATTTGTATGCCACAATTGCTTTGTTAAAGAGGACCTTTCATTGGTCCAAACATTGTAAGATAATTATCAGGCTACATAGAGCGGCGCCCAGGGATCTCAAGTGAGCCACATGCTGTGATAGAAATCATTAAAGAGGACCTTTCATTACAATAAAAAATCTACACTAAGTATACAGACATGGAGAGCGGCGCCCAGGGATCTCCCTGCACTTACTATTATCCCTGGGCGCCGCTCCGTTCTCCCGGTATAGGCTCCGGTATCTTCAGATTTTCGGCTCAACTGGGAGGAGCCTGCTCTTGTTCTCCTGGGCGTCTCCTTCTCCCAAAAAAAAACTCAGGTTATGAGCTGAGAGCTACGATTGGCCAGCACTCCAGCCTGGGAGAAGTAGACGCCAGTTGAGCCAAAAATCTGAAGATACCGGAGCCTATACCGGGAGAACGGAGCGGCGCCCAGGGATAATAGTAAGTGCAGGGAGATCCCTGGGCGCCGCTCTCCATGTCTGTATACTTAGTTTAGATTTTTTATTGTAATGAAAGGTCCTCTTTAATGATTTCTATCACAGCATGTGGCTCACTTGATACAATGTTGCTCACTTGACACAATATTATTGCTGTCCCTGCGATAGCCACTAGTGTGCTACATTAGTAGCTTTCACCACACACACACACACACCATCCTAACTCTGCCTATTCTATAACTATCCCTGTTTTACATTCACACAACTTGGTTCTAGACTATCAGCTGTATTAAAACAAAGAACGCTACCCCTCCCAACATGTTTCTCCACGTGTGTGGCTTCGTCAGAGGAGATAGGGGTAATGGCGTCCACTCGCTCAAATTAGCCTATAGACAATCCGTTCCCTCCCAGACATCCCATTCACCAATCGCTGCCATTCCCATTGATTTACATTTATGGAAAACGTATCAAACCAGTGATTTAGCTTCTGTTATGTGCTGCCGTATCTACAGCCACTTACAATTCCTCCTGACTGCTAGCTTATTATCTCCGTCAGGTAAGGGGAGAAGACACGGCGCTGCCGCTATACAGCATATAATGCTCACAATCAATACTTCAATATCTATTTATTAAATTGCCTGATCACTAAAACACATGATCGGTATTTGTCTCATTGCCACTCCAGGCTCAGAGGATCAATATTCTGAAGATTTAACAATACATCTGATTCCTAAACCAAAATCAATGATTTAAAATGGAGTATTAACTAATTTATAGATGATTGAACAGAAATGCAACTCATCGGTCAATGCCATGATTGCAGACCCAAATACTTAAAGAGGACCTTTCACTACTCTACAAACTAAAAACTAACTATATCAGTGGGCAGAGCGGCGCCCAGGGGTCCCCCTGCACTTACTAGTATGTCTGGGCGCCGCTCCGTTCGCCCGGTATAGGCTCCGGTGTCTGCGCTCCCTCTGTTGTACTGGAGTGATTTCTTGTATGAGGCGTGTCCCTTGCTGCAGCGCTGGCCAATCGCAGCGCACAGCTCATAGCCAGGCTATGAGCTGCGCGCTGCGATTGGCCAGCGCTGCAGCAAGGGACACGCCTCATACAAAAAATCAGTCAGAGGGAGCGCAGACACCGGAGCCTATATCGGGCGAACGGAGCGGCGCCCAGACATACTAGTAAGTGCAGGGGGACCCCTGGGCGCCACTCTGCCCACTGATATAGTTCGTTTTTAGTTTGTAGAGTAGTGAAAGGTCCTCTTTAATACAATCCATGATCCTAATGTATAATATAAAAATATAAATCAAAATTATTATAGTCTCGAGTTATTATCCATCAGTGTAGGACATACATTATAAATTATTCATTTTTAATTATTATTGTATTTCATTATAAATTAATTATAGTTTTTAATATCTTTTATCAGTCTCTTTAATTGTACTGGGCACACAATTATGTATTCTATCTAGTTCATGGATTTATTAATAGTTTAATTAATTATGAAGCATTTTTAACCATGTAACCTCGATAATAAAAAATAATAATATATTGAAGCACATATACTCCTTTCTTAGAATAATCCAACGAGTATCTGATGTTATTTAGAGGGTTAGGCTTATGGAATTTAGGGATTTGGGTAACATGTTCATGCAGGCAGTTCTTTTTCAATACTATTGGATGTTTATTTATTTACATCATTACTGTTGGTACTGTATGTAACGACAGGTTTTAGATAAAAGCAGCATATGAAAATCCCTCATTGAGACCATTTGGACTTAGTGTCCCGAAGCAGCTTCTGATCCAAATTTCCATTTCTGGGGCCCAATCTTATTCTAGAAATACTCAGAACTTCAGAACTTCCAAATTGCCGTGGTGTATATATGTAATAATGTCTGTAAAATGACATGTGTTTTTTTAGTATTTATGGCACTAATATGACCCAAAATTCTTCTTCTTAATTCCTGTACTGTATTCCCTATATAAAATTTCAGACTTGTACAGCTTGCCACATATACAATCCCACTGCTACGGCAATTGAAGAATTCTTTAATTATGTATTCTCGTTCCTCCATTGGGCTGGTAAACTCTGTGGACTTATTGGTCCTTGTGGTTCTGTCCTCTCCTGTACGTAATACTCGGATAAGGTGACAGAACTTTCTTCAAAAAGGATCGCTGGTAAGTATCCTCCAATGCAGTTTCAAAATGTTTGTTATTTCTTGATAATGCCCATCATAAGTCCCAATACATCTTCTGACCTTGCTTTTTTCTTTACTTTTAGATATTAAAAGATTCTCCCTAGTCTGGCACTTAGCTCGATTATATGGCTTCCTAAGGGATTTTCATGGATAAACTCTGACTCTGAAGCGATGATACAGCTAATTTCCCTCTCTCTGAAAGGCTTCCTCCGTAGTACAGTTTCTTCTGGCCCTTAAGTACCTTAAAGGGGTTGTCCCACTTCATTAAATAGGTTTATCCTAAATGATTTCCCCCATTGAACATTTCTTCTTATATACACTGCGTGCAGAATTATTAGGCAAATGAGTATTTTGACCACATCATCCTCTTTATGCATGTTGTCTTACTCCAAGCTGTATAGGCTCAAAAGCCTACTACCAATTAAGCATATTAGGTCATGTGCATCTCTGTAATGAGAAGGGGTGTGGTCTAATGACATCAACACCCTATATTAGGTGTGCATAATTATTAGGCAACTTCCTTTCCTTTGGCAAAATGGGTCAAAAGAAGGACTTGACAGGCTCAGAAAAGTCAAAAATAGTGAGATATCTTGCAGAGGGATGCAGCACTCTTAAAATTGCAAAGCTTCTGAAGCGTGATCATCGAACAATCAAGCGTTTCATTCAAAATAGTCAACAGGGTCGCAAGAAGCGTGTGGAAAAACCAAGGCGCAAAATAACTGCCCATGAACTGAGAAAAGTCAAGCGTGCAGCTGCCAAGATGCCACTTGCCACCAGTTTAGCCATATTTCAGAGCTGCAACATCACTGGAGTGCCCAAAAGCACAAGGTGTGCAATACTCAGAGACATGGCCAAGGTAAGAAAGGCTGAAAGACGACCACCACTGAACAAGACACACAAGCTGAAACGTCAAGACTGGGCCAAGAAATATCTCAAGACTGATTTTTCTAAGGTTTTATGGACTGATGAAATGAGAGTGAGTCTTGATGGGCCAGATGGATGGGCCCGTGGCTGGATTGGTAAAGGGCAGAGAGCTCCAGTCCGACTCAGACGCCAGCAAGGTGGAGGTGGAGTACTGGTTTGGGCTGGTATCATCAAAGATGAGCTTGTGGGGCCTTTTCGGGTTGAGGATGGAGTCAAGCTCAACTCCCAGTCCTACTGCCAGTTTCTGGAAGACACCTTCTTCAAGCAGTGGTACAGGAAGAAGTCTGCATCCTTCAAGAAAAACATGATTTTCATGCAGGACAATGCTCCATCACACGCGTCCAAGTATTCCACAGCGTGGCTGGCAAGAAAGGGTATAAAAGAAGAAAATATAATGACATGGCCTCCTTGTTCACCTGATCTGAACCCCATTGAGAACCTGTGGTCCATCATCAAATGTGAGATTTACAAGGAGGGAAAACAGTACACCTCTCTGAACAGTGTCTGGGAGGCTGTGGTTGCTGCTGCACGCAATGTTGATGGTGAACAGTTTAAAACACTGACAGAATCCATGGATGGCAGGCTTTTGAGTGTCCTTGCAAAGAAAGGTGGCTATATTGGTCACTGATTTGTTTTTGTTTTGTTTTTGAATGTCAGAAATGTATATTTGTGAATGTTGAGATGTTATATTGGTTTCACTGGTAAAAATAAATAATTGAAATGGGTATATATTTGTCTTTTGTTAAGTTGCCTAATAATTATGCACAGTAATAGTCACCTGCACACACAGATATCCCCCTAAAATAGCTAAAACTAAAAACAAACTAAAAACTACTTCCAAAAATATTGAGCTTTGATATTAATGAGTTTTTTGGGTTTATTGAGAACATGGTTGTTAAATAATAAAATTAATCCTCAAAAATACAACTTGCCTAATAATTCTGCACTCCCTGTATGTGTGTTAAAAAAACGTTTCAATCTTCCTAAAACTGGTTCTATTAGAATCGTTTGTTTACTCAGGTCTCCCATGGATACGGCCTCTTTTCGCCAGCCGCATCCTTTTGCCGCGCCTGCGCACCACAGGCTAAGAAATTCATTGGCCTCTCCACTTTTACATGAACGCTCACGTCTGCGCATGCGCAGTATAACCAGCGCGTCTGAGATAGAGCTGCGCATGCGCGGGCATCCGAACAGTTCGGGCGAGTCAGCGGAGTGAGCGGACGGACGTCGGAGGAACAGGATACTGTAAGTATAATATCTACTGGCCCACTAATCCACCAACGATTATTGAATATTCGGCAATAAAGGGGGTTCATAGTGAATTCAATGGGGGCATTTTTATGTACACTTGGGGCAACTATATTATATGTATGGACACTGGGGGCAGCTATATTATATGTATGGACACTGGGGGCAACTATATTATATGTATGGACACTGGGGGCAACTATATTATATGTATGGACACTTGGGGCAACTATATTATATGTATAGACACTGGGGGCAACTATATTATATGTATGGACTATATGAATATTATGGACACTGGGGGCAACTATATGCATTTTATGTACACTGGGGGCAATTGCATGCATTTTATGGACACTGGGGGCAACTATATGAATTTTATGGAGACTGGGGGCAACTATACAAATTGTATGGACAATGGGGGCAACTATTAAAAAGCATGCACACTGGGGGGCAACTATATGAATTTATGTACACTGGGGGCAACTGCATGCATTTTATGGAAACTGGGGGCAACTGCATGCATTTGATGGACACTGGGGGCAACTATATGAATTTCATGGACACTGGGGGCAACTATATGAAATGGATGGACACTGGGGGCAACTATATGAATTTTATGGAAACTGGGGGCAAGTTTATGAATTGTATGGAAAACCATAAAATATATCAGAGCTAATCGTGTTGCAAGCATCCACAGGGATAATAGAGGAGTGGATTACCAAGGTATGACAGAAAAGTGGAAATCTAGATGACATGGGTGCGGAAAACCATAAAATGTAGCAGAGCTAATCGTGTTGCAAGCATCCACAGGGATAATAGAGGAGTGGATTACCAAGGTATGACAGAAAAGTGGAAATCTAGATGACATGGGTGCGGAAAACCATAAAATGTAGCAGAGCTAATCGTGTTTCAAGCATCCACAGGGATAGCAGGGGAGTGGATTACCAAGGTATGACAGAAAAGTGGAAATCTAGATGACATGGGTGCGGAAAAACAATAAAATGTAGCAGAGCTAATCGTGTTGCAAAGCATCCACAGGGATAGCAGGGGAGTGGATTACCAAGGTATGACAGAGAAAAGTGGAAATCTAGATGACATGGGGGGAGGGAAATACACTGATATATAGAAAAAAACCCGGAATTAGTCTTACCGGTAATTCTGTTTCCATGTGATCATCACGACGGCATACAAGGAGATTGACCCCCTTACCTCAGTAGGGGCAGGAACAGAGAAAGGTTAAATACCCTCCTCCCACCCACCAACACCAGAGTTTCCAAAATCACACAGAGCAACCCCGGTGTGAGGAAAATAGTGAAACAAAGGTATTACTTCATACCTTCTAGAGACCTACTAGGTCAAAAACGATTTAAATCATAGGGAGGGAATAACGAGCCGTCGTGATGATCTCATGGAAACAGAATTACCGGTAAGACTAATTCCGGTTTTTCCATAGCATCATCACGACGGCATACAAGGAGATATAAAAAATATATCAGTTAAGGGGGGGCTACAGCCTGGAGGACTTTCCGCCCGAAGGACAGATCAGAAGATCTGGAAAGATCCAGGCGATAGTGCTTTATAAATGTATGAATGCTGGACCAAGTGGCAGCACGACAGATTTCCTCCAGAGAAGCCCCAGCTCTCTCCGCCTGAGAGGAAGACATGGCTCGAGTGGAATGGGCCCTAATGTTGACTGGACATGTAAGGTTTTGTATCTGGTAACAAAGACTAATGGCTTCTTTGAGCCATCTAGCTATAGAGGACCGGGAGGCTTTTTGGCCCTTAAATCTTCCTCCAAACAGGACTAGAAGATTGTCAGATTTTCTAAACTTCTCAGTCACCGTGATATAGTTTAGGACTGCCCGTCTAACGTCCAGAGAGTGAAACGCCGATTCTTTATCATTAGAGGGGTGCTGGCAAAAAGAAGGTAGGGTAACCTCTAGGCTCCGATGAAAATTGGATACGACTTTGGGGAGAAATCCAGGATCCAAACGGAGAATAATCCTATCATCTAGAATACGGAGGTAGGGTTCCCTGATTGATAGGGCTTGTAATTCCCCTACTCTGCGGGCCGAAGTTATCGCAATTAAGAAGGCCGTTTTCAAGGACCATAATTTTATTGGACAGTCAGACATGGGTTCAAAGGGTGGTAAAGTAAGGCCTGTAAGAACGACGTTCAGATCCCAGGAAGGGACACGGGCGGTGATCGTTGGGCGGAGCCTCGTCGCCGCCTTAATGAATCTTTTGATCCAACGATGGCCGGCTATATCTTGGTCAAAGAAACAACCTAGGGCTGAAATTTGGACTTTCAAGGTAGAGGGTCTAAGTCCCAGGTCCAGACCTTGCTGTAGGAAATCCAGTATTCTTTGGATGTTGGGTTTACGCAAATGTGGCGATTCGTCCCCACTCCAGGAACAAAAACGTTTCCATATCTTAAGGTAAATTGCTGACGTTACCTTCTTTCTGGAGGCTTTCAAAGTAGCAATAACTCCGTCTGACAGGCCCTGAAGCTTCAGGGTTTGGGACTCAGGATCCAAGCCGCCAATTTCAGAAACTGCGGGTTTGGGTGTAGAACTGGACCCTGCTGGAGTAGATCCCCCCGCACAGGAAGGAGCCATGGATCTTGTAGGGAAAATTTTTGGAGGGATGAGAACCAGCTTCTCTTTGGCCATAGGGGAGCGATCACAATCACCGTGGCCTTGTCTTGAAGAATTTTTTGTACCACCTTCGGAATTAGAGGAAGTGGAGGGAAGGCATAGCACAGATTCCAATGCCAACGAATGGCGAAGGCGTCTAAGGCATGAGGTCTGTCCCTGGGGTTTAGGGAACAGAATGTTTCCACCTTTGAGTTTGCCCTGGTGGCAAACAGATCCACGTCGGGCATCCCCCATTTCCTTACTACTAGCCCGAATATTTCTGGACTTAGAGACCATTCTGTATGGTCGATTCTGTGGCGACTGAGAAAATCCGCTTCCTGATTTAATATTCCCTTCAGATGAACTGCCGATATCGAGGCCACATTCTGTTCTGCCCAAGCAAAGATTTTTGTTGACAGTGCTTGTAGGGTTACGGACCGCGTTCCCCCTTGATGGGAGAGGTAGGCAATGGCCGTAGTGTTGTCCGACAGCACTTTTATGTGATGATGACACAACATTTCCTCTGCTACCTTTAACACCTCCCAGACTGCTCTCAGTTCCCTGAAGTTCGATGACTGGGATCTGATCGAATCTGGCCAAGTGCCCTGGAACATACGATCCCCCACCTTTGCACCCCAGCCGGACAGACTTGCGTCTGTTATTACCTGGACCTGGGGAGTCTTCTGCCACGGATTTCCCCGAGATAAGTTTCTGTGGTCTTTCCACCAATTTAGGGACTGCAGAATCTGAGTTGGTGGACTTACTTGATGATCTAGAGAGGATTGGCACTTGTTCCAGACACTCAGGATCCAGGACTGTAGGGGTCTGAAGTGTATTTGACACCAGGGAACTGCCTGAATACAGGATGTTAGCAGGCCCAGCAGACTCATCGCCTCTCTGATAGAGCAGGATCTTCTTTTTTGAAAGGACCTGATCTTTTGTTGGAGAACTGATATTTTGTCTCGAGGTAGGAATACCGCTTGCCTTCGGGAGTCTAGGATCATCCCTAAGAAACGAACTTCCCTTGAGGGGGTGAGGACGGACTTTCCTTTGTTCACGATCCACCCCAGATCGTCTAGGATGGAGAGAAAAAGCTTCAGGTTCGAACTGATTTGGCTGAGACTTTCGCTGACTAGAAGGAAATCGTCCAAATAAGGGATTATCATAAGTCCCTGTCTTCGGGCAAAGGCGACCATCTCTACCACTACTTTGGTAAATATTCTTGGCACAGATGAAATCCCGAAGGGAAGGGCCCTGAACTGGTAGTGATGGACGTTTCCTGATATATCCTGGATTGCAAACCGGAGAAACTTTTGTGAGTCGGTGTGAATGGGAATGTGGTAATAAGCGTCTTGTAGGTCTATTGTGCACATGAAGACGTCTTTGCTTAGCAGAGGGATTGTAGATGCTAGGGTCTCCATCCTGAATTTTTGATAACGGATGAATCTGTTTAGTGGTTTCAGGTTTATGATAGTCCGAAAAGTGCCTTCTTTCTTCCTGATTAGAAATAGGGTTGAATAGAAACCCCTGCCTCTTTCTGGAGGCGGGACCGGTGAGATTACATTCATTAAGTGAAGTTTCTGGACTCCTTGCCAAAGGTTCATTTGGAACCGTGTCAGTGAAAATTTGTTTGGGGGTCTTGAAGACCACTCTATTTGGTAGCCTGCCCCGACTACCTTGGAAATCCAGGGGTTCTGGGAGATGGATTCCCAAGACCCCAGGAATCTTGAGAGTCTTCCCCCCACCCCGACGTCATTGCTTATCGGAGGATTTTGGGTGGGAGAAGGATTGGCCTCTTCCTCTTCCCCCTTTTGGATAGCTCCAACGTCCTGATTTCCCTTTCCCCCTGTAGCTTTTTTCTTGACCCGAGGAGGGGCGAAAAGGATACCGGCGTCTGGAGGGGCGATCTTCCGGAAACCCCTTCTTTCTGTCCGCGGCCTTCTCTAGAATCTTATCTAGCACCGGGCCAAACACATATTCTCCAGAAAAGGGTATGGAACAGAGCTTCAATTTAGACGTCTTGTCCCCTGACCAGCACTTCATCCAGAGGGCTCTTCTGGCTGCATTGGAAAGTGCCGCGTCTCTGGCGGAGAATCGGACTGATTCGGCAGAGGCATCCGCCAGGAAGGCCGTGGCGGATTTTAAAAGAGGGAGAGAACTAAGAATTTGTTCCCTAGATGTTCTATCCTTAATATGAGTTTCCAATTCTCCCAACCAAAGATACATGGATCGGGCGACTGAGGTAGCCGCAATATTGGTTTTAATATTGAACATGGACGCCTCCCAGGATTTCCTGAGAAGACTGTCCGCTTTACGATCCATTGAATCTTTAAGTTGGGAGGTATCTTCAAATGGGAGAGATGTTTTCTTGTTCACTTTGGCCACCTGTACATCGATTTTGGGAATTTCATTGAAAATTTTAGATTCCTCTGGATCAAAAAGCAACCTATTTTTGAACGCAGCCGGGACTCCCAGACGTCTTTCTGGATCTGCCCACTCATCAAGGACCATATCCCTAATACTCTCGTTAATGGGGAACACACGAGTTTTCTTGACTCTTAGGCCCCCAAACATTTCTTCTTGTACTGAATGGGTACGTTGCACTTCCTCCACGCCCATGGTCGACCTTACTGCCTTTAATAGGTCGGACATTTCTTCTGTAGAAAAGTAATATCTACGACTGTCATCCACTGAGTCTGTATCAGAGACTCTCTCCCCCTCTTCCCATGACTTAACGGAGTGGGCACTTTCATCCGCCATAACTTCTAGGTCCGAAGGGGACGGAGACCTAGCCCGCTTCCTCTTAGGTTGCGGCAAGTCGGGGGAATTAGTGGACAGGTGGGCCAGGGATGAACGGATCTCTTCCTGAACCATGGTTTTCAATTCCTCTTTTAAGGAGGGTGCTTCATCCCGTACAATATTAGAAATACAAGACTTGCACAACTTTTTAGGGTAGTAGTCAGGAAGTCTGCTATTGCAGGAGATACATTTGAGTGTTTTTTTGATTTTTTTCGGGGCTTCTTTAGCCTAAAAGAGAGGAGAAGGCAGGGCATCAGGGTATGACCACTAGAGGGAGAGAGAGAGCAAGAGGGGGACAGCAGAGGCGAGCTAGCTGCCCCTGGAAATAACTTCCTCTCTCTCTTTTTTTTTTTTTTTTTTTTTTTCCCCCTACCACCCATTACAGCAGGAGAGGGGGATCAACAGACTCCCTGACCTGCACAAACAATACCCCCGGAGGGGACTCACAGTTGGTAGCAGCGCCGGTGGCTCAGCTCTGGGGGATCGCTCAGATGCCGACATCGTCCTCTCTGTAGGTAAGGGTTCCGCACCAGTGGGGACCGATCCTGGGAGCGTTCTAACACGGGCGGTAACCAGCGTTTATGCCTCGGTTTTAAACTGGGCTCCACGCTGCCGCCGCGACGTCACTTCCGGGTCGCCGGCCGTGACGTCATAAACATGCGCTCCATGCGCCGGCGCGCACCCAGCTATCGCCCTTTCCTTGGGCTAGGAGGGAGTCTGCGCCAGGGACAGGCCCCGGAATAACCAGGACGAGATAGGCCCTGAACCCCCTGCCCAGCGTTAGTACTTGGACCGCGGGAGGGCAGGGGGACGCCATGCTGGATGCCGGCGTTTTCCAAAAGGTAACGGAAAATAAAAAATAAACAGGTTCCATTTCCTTAGCTTCATCTCCCTGCATACAGGGAGACCTTTCTCTGCCCTGTCCTCTGTAGGGACAGGAAACACTGGTGTTGGTGGTGGGAGGAGGGTATTTAACCTTTCTCTGTTCCTGCCCCTACAGAGGTCAGGGGTCAATCTCCTTGTATGCCGTCGTGATGATGCTATGGAAAGTTGGATATGAATGTTATTACTCAATTTAGTACAGCTATAATGGTAAGAATACAGCATCTGTGCTGTTCAGTGGTTGTTTTAGGGGAGTAAAAAACAAAAATCATATTTATACAAGGTGTCATGCATTTGTGCTGTAGTAAATTACAGTTTTTGATGCACAGATATAGTGTTGAATATATTTGGAAACTTTTATGTGTGGATAGTATTCAGGACATCAAAATGCAACTCTCTAAGATCATTTAGCATTGCTTGCTGAGTGATGGCAATCCACACCAGGAGAGATAAGCTTCACAGACACTGCCGGGAGCCAGTGAGCCTGATGAGTCATAGTCTTCACATGAACGAGCACGCAGGAATCAGCTTTCAGTGTGATGTCATAAGGAGGTATGGCCGGCCTTCACTCTAGCTGCCTAAGCCCGCCCAGCCTTATCTGCAGAAAAGCAGGAAGTTACCAGCAGAGTGACTGCAGGTGAGGCTGATTTAGCAAAGTGGGAAAACCCCTTTAAGTACTTTCCTACCAGAATTCCATTTTTTTATGAAACTGGGTGCCAGCTAGACCAGTGAAGAAAACTGTTTGTTGAGGTTGGTTTCCGAAATATATTTATAAGAATGCATTCGTTCCTGTTTTTCTGAATCCTTATGTCCAAGAAACAAATTTCATACAGATGCATTTCATGCGTGAAATGCATCCCTATGTTGTTTTGATTCAATTTATCAACAAATTCCAGAACTAATCGCTCGGCCCTGCTGTGATTGCAGGACAATCCAGTACATTAGGGGCTACACCACCCATAGTCCCCCCTTTTTTTTAGGAGAATGGTGTCCAACTAAGGGACAGGGAGAAATGGGGGTACAACGTAAAATAGCGAATGTTGCTAAAACCCAGTTGGATAATGAAGTGGATTTATTTCACTCACGACAGTGTGTTGATACCTATACGTCAGTGTTCTACACTCCTCTAAAAGCTCTCTGCAGCCCGGAAATAGACGTTTTTTTAACGCGATTTGCCGCAATTAAATTTGGATCGGATCAGAAAATTCAGAAAACCGGCAGAATCGATTTTTGAGAAATTCGCTCATCTCTAGTTATCACACAAGGGACTCACGTTCACACCTGTACCACAATTTGATACATTCACTTGGGTGAAGGACATCAAATTGGCACTACACAAACAATTTCTCAGTACTATATATTATACCAGTAAATTAATACAGAGAGAAACAAACATTGAAGACTCTGGAAAGTCTACAAATGGAGAGTGAGGGTTACATACCTGATATTGAACCCCCTTAACATTTGAAACCTAGGTCCAGGTGGACCCAGCCTTTTCACAGTATAAAAACATAGAAACCTTTGTGGACCTGGTATCTCAGGAGATAAGTAAACTGATGATAAAAGCTGAAAAAATTCCATCAAATTTGATATCTGAGAGTTTAGCACTTGAAGAATTCAAAATGAATGAGTGAATTGTGATAAAACCAAGTGATAAGGGAGGAAATACAGTTATTCAAGACAGAAGTGATGACAAGTGATGTACTAGCTAAAATCTGTGGAATTACATTAACTGAATCTACATTTCCAGCGAGCTTGGATGTTGTGTCCTTATACAGCAATATCAAACACGATTTGGGTCTACAAGCGGTGAAATATTTCTTGAACACTAAGAGCACTTCTTTCTATAGACACAATGATTTTTTACTAACGTTACTGGAATTTATACTCGCACATAATTATTTCTTATGTAAGGGGACTTTTTATCACCAGACAATGGGTACCGCTATGGGGACACCTTGTGCACCTACTTTTGTGAATTTATTTTTTATAGTTTTTTCGGAAACACTCTCATCATACACAAGTCACTTTTTATTTTGGGGTAGATTTATTGACCGCATGATACTGTTTTGGGAAGGGGACCAATGATTATTTCTGGAATTTGTTGATAAATTGAATCAAAACAACATAGGGATGCGGTTTACGCATGAGATGCATCCGTATGAAATTAGTTTCTTGGACATAAGGATACTTTTCCAGCTGGCACCCAGCTCCATAAAAAATTGAATTCTGGTAGGCCAGTACTTAAAGTACTTAATGGCCAGAAGAAACTGTACTATGGAGGAAGCCTGCCAGAGAGAGGCAAATGAGCTGTATCAGCGCTTCAGAGCCCGAGGTTATCCACAAAAATCCCTTAAGAAGCCATATAATCGAGCTAAGTGCCAGACTAGGGAGAATCTTTTAATATCTAAATGTAAAAAAAAATCTCAGAATGAAAGCAAAGTCATAAGATGTATTGGGACTTTTGATGAGCATTATCAAGAAATAACAAACATTTTGAAACGGCATTGGAGGATACTTACCAGCAATCCTGATTTGATGCAAGTTCTGTCACCTTATCCGAGTATTATGTACAGGAGAGGACAGAACCTCAAGGACTGATTAGTACACAGCTTCCTTCCTAGCAGATATAAAAATACATCCTGGTCAAAATCTGATATAATTGGTTGATTCCTGTGCGGGGGTTGTACATTTTGTAAATACTTAATGTTTACCAACCCAGTGAATGGACGAGAATACATAATTAAAGAATTCTTCAATTGCTGTAGCAGTGGGATTGTATATGTGGCGACCTGTACATGTCCAAAACGTTATGCAGGGAAGACAGTACAGGAATTAAGAAGAATTTCAGGTCATATTCGCACCATAAATACTAAAAAAAGACACGTCATTGTACAGACATATTACATATGTACACCACAGCAGTTTGGAGGTTCTGAAGTTCTGGGGTATTTCTAGAATAAGATTGGGCCCCAGAAATGGAAATTTGGATCAGAAGCTGCTTGTGAGGAAGCTAGGTGGATCTATAGACTCAAGACCCTAAGTCCAAATGGTCTCAATGAGGGATTTTCATATGCTGCTTTTAGTTAAAACCGGTCGTTACATACAGTACCAACAGTAATGATGTAAATAATTAAACATCCAATAGTATTGAAAAAGAACTGCCTGCATGAACATGTTATCCAAATCTCTAAATTCCATAAGCTTAACCCTCTAAATAACATCAGATACTCGTTGGATTATTCTAAGAAAGGAGTATATGTGCTTCAATATTATTTATTATTTTTTATCATCAAACTATTAATAAATCCATGAACTAGAATACATGATTTTTTTTATTTTTATATTATACATTAGGATCATGGTCATCTATTTAAATTATCAATGTCACTGATTGTGTCATCAAGTACTTTACACTGTATTGTATTAAGTATTTGTGTCTGCAATTATGGCTTTGACCGATGAGTTGCATTTCTGTACAATTATGTATAAATAGTTAATACTCCATTTAAAATCATTGATTTCGGTTTAGGAATCAGATGTATTGTTTAAATCTTCAGAGTAATTGATCCTATATCTGGAGTGGCCATGAGAACAAATACCTATCATGTGTTTTAGTGATCAGGCAATTTAATAAATAGATATTGAAGTATTGATTGTGAGCATTAATATGCTGTATAGCAGCAGCGCCGTGTCTTCTCCCCTTACCTGACGGAGATAATAAGCTAGCAGTCAGGAGGAATTGTAAGTGGCTGTAGATACGGCAGCACATAACAGAAGCTAAATCACTGGTTTGATACGTTTCCCATAAATGTAAATCAATGGGAATGGCAGCGATTGGTGAATGGGATGTCTGGGAGGGAACGGATTGTCTATAGGCTAATTTGAGCGAGTGGACGCCATTACCCCTATCTCCTCTGACGAAGCCACACACGTGGAGAAACATGTTGGGAGGGGTAGTGTTCTTTGTTTTAATACAGCTGATAGTCTAGAACCAGGTTGTATGAATGTAAAACAGGGATAGTTATAGAATAGGCAGAGTCAGGATGGATGCTACGTGTGTGTGTGTGTGTGTGTGTGTGGTGAAAGCTACTAATGTAGCACACTAGTGGCTATCGCAACAACACCAATAATATTGTGTCAAGTGAGCAACATTGTATCAAGTGAGCCACATGATGTGATAGAAATCATTAACAAAGCAATTGTGGCATACAAATGAGCGATGTAACCAAACTGAATAAGGCAAGATAAATAGAAGTTAGGCTAGCACAACTATATAGTGCGGCCACACATTACTGCTGAATTAAAGCAGATTGACAAATAAGGTTATAGGCTCGAGGTGAGAGGGGGCTTTTGTATGTGAAAATAACTGCAGCCTGTGCTGATAGTATATCATATATATTCCCCTCTGAGAGAAATAGGGTGACGTTTGAGATATTGCAGTACATGTAGCCACCATAATCTAGATTGTTTAGAACACTTGATTCCATTAGCACACTACCTCTCTCTGCAAAATACTGCCTTCCCTGTACAATAATTATATACCAACAAATACTACTCTTGCTGTCAGCTGATAATTTTTTTAACTGCAAAGAATAAAAGAGGGGTTAGTCAGCACATCCAAATGCGCAGGTGCACGTTGCTATGGCTGAAAACACAACAGCTGATAATTTTAGAAATATTAATTTTTCTCATTTTTGGGTATTAGTATCCCTAGGGTCCCATCCAAGGGATCATTTTGTGTTTCTTTTTGAATATTGGCACTACATTTGCTATTTACCAATCCTGTGGAACACTCCCTTTCAGTATAGAGTCCTTAAATATAGCCTGTAACAGATCACATTTTTGAAGTATTGCTTTTGTGTTCCCAAGGTCAATACTAGCATAAGGTCACTTCTGTTTTGCAGTGAGGAACAGAAGTATTTGAACACCCTGCGATTTAGCAAGTTCTCCCACTTAGAAATCATGGAGGGGTCTGAAATTCACATTGTAGGTGCATTCCCACTCTGAGAGACAGAATAAAAATAAATAAATCAGAAAATCACATTGTCTGATTTCTAAAGAATTTATTTGTCTTGCACTGCTTAACATAAGTATTTGAACACCTGAGAAACAGCAAGAATTCTGGCTCTGTTACTGTGCCTTTTAAAGTTCCCCTCTATTCCACTCATTAATCTAACTTAGTAGCACCTGTCTGAACTCTTTAAAGACACCTGTCCACCCCACAGTCATTCAGACACCAACTACTACCCATGGGCCACAGACCAAAGAGCTGTCAAAAGACACCAAAGACAAAATTGTGGGACCCTCCATCAAGGCTGAAAAAGGGCTGCGGGGCAATTGCCCAAGGGCAGCTTGGTGAAAATAGATCAACTGTTAGAGCAATTGTTATAAAATGTAAGTGGCTAAGGACTACTCGTCAGTCTCCTCGGAGGACTGGGGTGTTCAGTTACTTCTATTCTCACTGTTAGTTGAAAAGTACATGTTTTAACAACTCTTGATTATGTTAACCGTATTGGTAACATATAACACTGTTATAATTCATGTTTACAGCAATTATATCGGAAAAAAACCTGGGCTTGCTATTACCTGTGCAAAAAGTGGTCAAAATATGGATAAAAATCGGTATAAAGATGTCTTACCTTGTGAGTATATATATTGAATTATGTCTGTATAGCTGAAAATGACAAAACAATCTTTTCTGCAGATTCCTATGACATATACTTTGAAAGCTCTTTTTCACACCTGAATGTATTATATCATTTCTATAGAACTTATAGCTTCAAATGGATTGTTTCAGCTATACAACTTCTTCCATACACCAGTGGCCCTGTATGTCATAGAAGGATCCTTCTTGCATGAATCTCTCTTATAGTCAGTGTGTGTGGCTCTTGATCTGGTTAGCTCAACAGATTTTAATGGGCTCCCAGCAATGCAATGGTTTCCTTGGCTCTATTAAAAGCGGATATGTTTGAGTGGCCCCTTACCACACCACAAGGTAACTGTAGATCATGGTTAGGACTAAGTATCCGTAATCCACTCTTCAGAGAAATAAATACCCACACCTCAATGTACAGTTAGTTACAGATTGGTACAAACACAGAGCTGTGCATGCTCCATTGGTAGCGGGGACAAGCTATTTAACCCCCTTTGAGACTATATGAACAATGAAGCTCCTTCCCTGCGATAAAGTTGCATAGTGCCGTTGGCTGCTATGGTAACCTTCCTAACAATAGTCAATGGCCTCCAGTCTTTCAAGTATAGAAGGTTATTCAGCCCAAAAGCAGGGTATAATAGGGCTTCCTATCGTAGAATACTGACACGCCAACATAATACACTGCGCTAAATACGTTGTGCAAAGTATTATGCAAGTGATCAAAGGAATTCAGGAACAAGTCTTCTTCTGTGGTAATTCAGGTACAAGTCCACTTCCGTGGGTTTTCGGGTCCGTGCCTCCGCCCCGCAAAAGCTAGGACATGTTCTGTCTTTTGCTGTATATTGCAGAATGCAATTTGCACACACGGTCGTGTGAATAAGCCCTAAATTATTTTCTTTACATAATCTTGTCTACTAAAAGATATGTATACCAAAACAGTAACAATTGAATTAAGTTAACATGTCAATTATACCACATAGTGAATGCTATGTAAAAAAAAAAAAATGAAAAAAATATAAATATCGGAACTTCTTGGTTATAACCTCCTCCCGAAAAACAGAATTAAAAGCTGGTATAATACACCTGCGTAATTTTTCTCTGAATGCTGAAAATGCATGTACTGTACTTTATACTATAATCCTGTTTAGCTTGTATAATATTTATGAGAAATGTTATATACTTCATGTATTGGCAGCGAAGTGTATTATTTGTTTAATTTTTTTTTCAATTACTTGATGCATAAATGTCTTTCCCAACATCCTATTTACCCTTCCCCTGCCATACCCTTCCCCTGCCTGCATTGTCACTTTTATACTGTCAATAGCCTTTTTTGAGACATGATCTTTTACATTTGTTTTTAACATTTAAATAAACTATAAAGGTAATTTTGCATAAAAAAATGGTTGAATCAATAGGGTATCTCCTTCCTGGCCCATTGCTGTCCTACCCAACTCCATGTACCCAACAGAAATATTACCTGATTGCTATCCAGATTTACCTTCATTATATACACTGAGCATGCATTATATACATGTGAGCACTGCATTCCCTTTAATGCTGGATGTGGATGTCCTGGGCTGCTGTGGTTACACGTGGTCTGCGGTTGTGAGGCCGGTTGGATGTACTGCCAAATTCTCTGAAATGCCTTTGGAGACGGCTTATGGTAGAGAAATGAACATTCATTGCACGGGCAACAGCTCTGGTAGACATTCCTGCAGTCAGCATGCCAATTGCACGCTCCCTCAAATGTTGCAACATCTGTGGCATTGTGCTGTGTGAACAAACTGCACATTTCAAAGTGACCTTTTATTGTGGGCAGTCTAAGGCACACCTGTGCTATATTCATGCTGTCTAATCAGCACCTTGATATGCCACACCTGTGAGGTGGGATAGATTATCTTGGCAAAGTAGAAGTGCTCACTAACACAGATTAAGGCCTCATGCACACGACCGTTGTGTGCATCCGTGGCTGTTGTGCCGTTTTCCGTTTTTTTTTGCGGACCCATTGACTTTCAATGGGTCCGTGGAAAAATCTGAAAATGCACCGATTTGCAGCCGCATCCGTGATCCTTGTTTCCTGTCCGTCAAAAAAATATGACCTGTCCTATTTTTTTGATGGACAACGGTTCACGGACCCATTCAAGTCAATGGGTCCGTGAAAGAACACGGATGCACACAAGATTGGCATCCGCGTCCGTGATCCGTGGCCGTAGGTTACTTTCATACAGACGGATCTGAAGATCCGTCTGCATAAAAGCTTTTTCAGAGCTGAGTTTTCACTTCGTGAATTATTTTCATTGGTGGCCAGTGTGCGCCCCCCCCTTCGTGAAAAACTCAGATCCGACAGTATATTCTAACACAGAAGCGTTCCCATAGTGATAGGGACGCTTTTAGTTAGAATATACTACGAACTGTGTACATGACTGCCCCCTGCTGCCTGGCAGAACCCGATCTCTTACAGGGGGCTGTGATATGCACAATTAACCCCTCAGGTGCTGCACCTGAGGGGTTAATTGTGCATATCATAGCCCCCTAAAAGAGATCAGGGGCTGCCAGGCAGCAGGGGGAAGACCCCCCTCCCTCCCCAGTTTTAATTTCATTGGTGGCCAGTGCGGCCCCCCTCCCTCCCTCTATTGTATTATTTTCATTGGTGGCACAGGGTGCGGCCCCCCCTTGGCCCCCCTCCCTCCCTCTATTGTACTATTTTCATTGGTGGCACAGTGTGCGGCCCCCCCGGCCCCCCCTCCCTCCCTCTATTGTATTATTTTTATTGATGGCACAGTGTGCGGCCTCCCCTCTCCCCCCCCCCCGATCATTGGTGGCAGCGGAGAGTTCTGATAGGAGTCCCAGTTTAATCGCTGGGGCTCCGATCGGTAACCATGGCAACCAGGACGCTACTGCAGTCCTGGTTGCCATGGTTACTTAGCAATATTAGAAGCATCATACTTACCTGCTGCGATTAAACTGGGACTCCGATTGGAACTCTCCGCTGCCACCAATGATCGGGGGGGGGGGGGGGGGGAGGCCGCACACTGTGCCACCAATGAAAATAATAAAATAGGGGGGGGGGGGGGGGGCCGGGGGGGCCGCACACTGGCCACCAATGAAAATAATACAAAAGAGGGAGGGAGGGGGGGCCGCACACTGGCCACCAATGAAATTAATACAATAGAGGGAGGGAGGGGGGCCGAGGGGGTCTGCCCCCTGCTGCCTGGCAGCCCCTGATCTCTTACAGGGGACTATGATACGCACAATTAACCCCTTTCAGGTGCGGCACCTGAGGGGTTAATTGTGCGGATCACAGCCCCCTGTAAGAGATCAGGTGCTGCCAGGCAGCAGGGGGCAGTCATGTACACAGTTCTTAGTATATTCTAACTTGAAGCGTCCCCATCACTATGGGAACGCCTCTGTGTTAGAATATACTGTCGGATCTGAGTTTCACGATCTAACTCATATCCGACAGTATATTCTAACATAGAGGCGTTCCCATGGTGATGAAGATGCTCCAAGTTAAAATATACCATCGGATTGGAGAAAACTCAGATCCAATGGTATAATAGGGACTCCTGACTTTACATTGAAAGTCAATGGGGAACGGATCCGTTTGCAATTGCACCATATTGTGTCAACGTCAAATGGATCCGTCCCCATTGACTTGCATTGTAAGTCAGGACGGATCTGTTTGGGTCCGCATGGCCAGGCGGACACCAAAACGATTTTTTCTCCATGTCCGTGGATCCTCCAAAAATCAAGGAATACCCACGGAAGAAAAAACGGACACGAATCACGGACCTACGGACACCGTTTTTGCGGACCTTAAAAAAAACGGTCGTGTGCATGAGACCTTAGACAAATTTGTGAACAATATTTGAGAGTAATGGGTCTTTTGTGTATGTAGAAAATGTTTCAGATCTTTGAGTTCAGCTTATGCAAAATGGGAGCAAAACCAAAAGTGTTGCGTTTATATTTTTGTTCAGTGTAATTAATGACTGTTTAACCAGTTCTCAATATTGTTGTAGTTTGTGGAACTTTAATAACAGGTTTGGCACTCTGCAATTTACATCTGTTACAGATCCTATTATCCTATTTGGATAAAACGTATTTAACATTTTAGGAACATAATACAATCAGTGGTTTACCATACATTGTATGAAACGTTGTGACATATACAATTACATCCTTTTTGCATTTTTATAGATTTTGATTTTAAGTTTGGTTAATAAACAGTATGAATTATATTAGATTTATAGAGCTCCATCTATTTATGAGTTCATATTGTGTTTTCTACTTGCAGATGACTTAACACGAGTAATTTTACAAGGGAAAGAAGACTACATAAATGCAAGTTACGTGAATGTAAGTAAATGCAGTTTGTTGAAGTACTTTTTTATTTATTTTTCTAATCACTATCATAAGCTCCTTCTAGTGGTAACAAGAGGTAGTTAGAATGTTATCATACATTTTTAATAATTTTATTATCAACAAATATTTTACATTGCAGCAGCAAGCAGGCTCCTCCATCCCATTCACACGAATGGGAAGTAGTATAACTACAGCTGCTTCTTCCCATTCAATTGAATAGGACAGAGAAGCTGTAATGACACTGCTTGCCACTGCAATGTCAGTGCTCACATGAGCGCTGTGTTCTTTGGCAGGGGGCTGAGAGTTGGACCCCTGCTGATCTTATATTGATGACCTATCCTGTAAAAAACAGAAAGCATAAATTCCCTTTATTCACTAGAGTGTTGTCTGTTCATCTTCTAGATACAGTCAGGTCCATAAATATTGGGACATCGACACAATTCAAAAATTTTGGGCTCTATACACCACCTCAATGGATTTGAAATGAAACGAACAAGATGTGCTTTAACTGCAGGCTGTCAGCTTTAATTTGAGGGTATTTACATCCAAATCAGGTGAACTGTGTAGGAATTACAACAGTTTGCATATGTGCCTCCCACTTATTAAGGGAACAAAAGTAATGGGACAATTGGCTTCTCAACTATTCCATGGCCAGGTGTGTGTTATTCCCTCATTATCCCAATTACAATGAGCAGATAAAAGGTCCAGAGTTCATTTCAAGTGTGCTATTTGCATTTGGAATCTGTTGCTGTCAACTCTCAGGATGAGATCCAAAGAACTGTGTCACTATCAGTGAAGCAAGCCATCATTAGGCTGAAAAAACAAAACAAATCCATCAGAGAGATAGCAAAAACATTAGGCGTGGCCAAAACAACTGTTTGGAACATTCTTAAAAAGAAGGAACACATCGGTGAGCTCAGCAACACCAAAAGACTCGGAAGACCAATGAAAACAACTGTGGTGGATAACTGAAGAATTATTTCCCTGAGGAAGAAAACACCCTTCACAACAGTTGACCAGATCAAGCACACTCTCCAGGAGGTAGGTGTATGTGTGTCAAAATCAACAATAAAGAGAAGACTTCACCAGAGTGAATACAGAGGGTTTACCACAAGATGTAAACCATTGGTGAGCCTCAAAAACAGAAAGGCCAGATTAGAGTTTGCTAAACGACATCTAAAAAAGCCTTCAAAGTTCTGGAACAACATCCTATTGACAGATGAGACGAAGATCAACTTGTCACAGAGTGATGGAAAGAGAAGAGTATGGAGAAGGAAAGGAACTGCTCATGATCCTAAGCATACCACCTCATCAGTGAAGCATCGTGGTGGTAGTGTCTTGGCATGGGCATGTATGGCTGCTAATGGAACTGGTTCTCTTGTATTTATTGATGTGACTAGGGTTGAGCGAACCCGAACTGTAAAGTTACGGGTTCGTACCGTACTTTAGGATTTTTTGGACCCCGGACCTGAAACCGAACATTTCAGTAAAAGTTTGGGTTCGGGTGGTTCGGCGCTTTCTTGGCGCTTTTTGAAAGGCTGCAGAGCAGCCAGTCAACTAGCGGTTAACTGTCTGACCTTAGAAGGCCATCACAGCCATGCCTACTATGGCATGGCTGTGATTGGCCAGTGTAGCATGTGACCCAGCCTCTAAATAAGCTGCAGTCACGTAGCGCTGCACGTCACTCTGCTGTGCTTAGTGTAGGGAGAGGATTCTGCTGGTGATTTCAGGGAGAGAATAGGAGAGAGTCTTTGCTCAAAATCTAAATCTAACTCAGCGATCTACATACATTGTGTTTTGTGGGTGCAGGGTACAATTTTTTTATCCTGCCCTGAGCTCAGTCAGGTGGGGTGGCGGCGGCGGCCATTTTATGCAAGCTCAGTGCACCAGCACTGCATCTAAACTTTTGGGACTTTGAAAATCCCAATTTATTTGGAAATCTACAACATCTGATTAGTCAGTGTGCAATTTAAGCTATAAATAACAGCCATCAGTTTTCTGGGGTTTTAAAACACTATTTAAAAACTATTTTCAGGCCTTTCAGCATCAGCACATGTGAAATTTACAGGCTTATATACTGCTGTCAAATTCAGTTATTAACCACCTCAGCCCCCCTAGCTTAAACACCCTTAATGACCAGCCACTTTTTACACTTCTGCACTACACTACTTTCACCGTTTATTTCTCGGTCATTCAACTTACCACCCAAATGAATTTTACCTCCTTTTCTTCTCACTAATAGAGCTTTCATTTGGTGGTATTTTATTGCTCCTGACATTTTTACTTTTTTTGTTATTAATCGAAATTTACCGATTTTTTTTGCAAACAAATTACATTTTTCACTTTCAGTTGTAAATTTTTTTTAAAAAAAACGACATACATATTGTGAACTGTTACGCCTTCCTGCGGGGTTGTTTTGGGCCGAAACAGGAACACTGACACCTTTGTAGCTTGTGCGTCACACTGTTGCTAGTTTATTTTGCAAGTTGCTCAAATTAACAAACAAAATCAAAAACAACAATAGCCGTCTGGCTCCTGCCTATCTCACTCGGCAGCCCTAGCTAAACTCATAACACAAAACACAAAGAGCATTTTCAAGGGGAAAACAGAGCAACTTACAGTTCAGTAGTTAGGTGGAGAAGCCAACCGCTCTCAGAGCTCCTAGGCTTGCAGCTTCTCAAACAGACTGCCAGAGAGAGAGGGCTGCTGACTTAATTAGTACATCTGTGTGAGCAGTCCCCCAGGCAGGTAAAACCCGGACTGGCTCCGGGTGGTCAGGGAACCCACCCAACTCTTCCCTGACCGACTCCAGGACCCTAAACTTGTTTTCTTTTTCCCAGAAAGCTTCTGGATACAAGGAAAACCAAACCTTCCTGGAGCCTTTTAACACATGAAGTGCTGGAAACTTGGTGCAATGTACACACCATCCAGCACTTTCTCTGCAAAACATTGTGACACCCTGTCACAATATATACATTTTTCTCTAAATTTATTGTTCTACATGTCTTTGATAAAAAAAAAATGTTTGGGTAAAAAAAAAATGGTTTGGGTGAAAGCTATAGCGTTTACAAACTATGGTACAAAAATGTGAATTTCCGCTTTTTGAAGCAGCTCTGACTTTCTCAGCACCTGTCATGTTTCCTGAGGTTCTACAATGCCCAGACAGTAGAAAAACACAGAAATGACCCAATTTCGGAAAGTAGACACCCTAAGGTATACGCTGATGGGAATAGTGAGTTCATAGAACTTTTTATTTTTTGTCACAAGTTAGCGGAAACTGATGATTTTATATATTTTTTTCCCTTACAAAGTCTCACATTCCACTAACTTATGACAAAAAATAAAAACTTCCATGAACTCACTATGCCCATCACGAAATACCTTGGGGTGTCTTATTTCCAAAATGGGGTCACTTGTGGGGTAGTTATACTGCCCTGGCAATTAGGGGCCCTATGTCTGGGAAGTAGTTTGAAATCAAAATGGTTAAAAAATGACCTGTGAAATCCTAAAGGTGCTCTTTGGAATGTGGGCCCCTTTGCCCACCTAGGCTGCAAAAAAGTGTCACACATCTGGTATCACCGTACTCAGGAGAAGTTGGGCAATGTGTTTTGGGTGTCATTTTACATATACCCATGGCTGGGATGAGAGAATATCTCGGTCAAATGCCAACTTGTATAAAAAAATGGGAAAAGTTGTCTTTTGCCGAGATATTTATCTCACCCAGCATGGGTATATGTAAAATGACACCCCAAAACACATTGCCCAACTTATCCTGAGTACAGCGATACCAGATGTGTGACACTTTTTTGCAGCCTAGGTGGGCAAAGGGGCCCACATTCCAAAGAGCACCTTTAGGATTTCACAGGTCATTTTTTACACATTTTGATTTCAAACTACTTCCCACACATTATTGCCCCTAAATTGCCAGGGCAGTATAACTACCCCACAAGTGACCCCATTTTGGAAAGAAGACACCCCAAGGTATTTCGTGATGGGCATAGTAAGTTCATGGAAGTTTTTATTTTTTGTCACCAGTTAGTGGAATATGAGACTTTGTAAGAAAAAAAAAAAATCATCATTTTCCGCTAACTTGTGACAAAAAATAAAAAATTCTAGGAACTCGCCATGCCCCTCGGGCATCCATACTCACTTAGCCCGTATGCCCTGGCAAACCAGATTTCTCCATTCACATCAATCGATGTGAATGAATAAATCATTGCCGGGATTTATTTATTTATTCTTTATATACAAAGTGTTTGCCAAAGTATATGAACACCGCCGCCTCCTCAGCTCATATGCCTCGGTAAACGTATCTTTTACTGCAGAGGAGAAATCTCGTCTTGCAGTGCCGCATACACCGAATTTTGTGTAATCTGTCAGCAGCGCAATGCTTCTGTCAGAATGCACATCAGTGCTGCAACTAGTCGATCGGTTGGTCCACCTGGAAGGTAAAAAAAAAGAAAACAAAAAAGAAAAAAACAGGCCGCAACGCAATAAATTTATTAACTTTATAATAACATTTGAATGGAACATATAAACTTTATTTAACTTTTTGAACAGAACGTTAACTTTTTTGCTTAGCGGTGATTTTTTTTTTTTTACCTTTATAGGACAAACCTCTCCTTCCCCATTGGACAATGTGCAAAGCGCAAATCGCCCAGAGATGTGGCGAAGTACATTATGCACTTTGTCCCAGGTGAAAGGAGAGGTTTGCAGCAGCTGTGAGTGAAAGGGCCCTAATAGCCCTGTGTGCCTGTCCTGTGAGATGCAATCCCTATGCTAAGTGTTCCTGTGTGGTACTTCCGGAAACACTCCCAAAGCATAGGGCAGGGTGGTCAGGGCAGTCAGGACAGAAATAGCGGGTGTCACGCCTTATTCCACTTCTGCTACAGACCACAACATTTTTTTCGGGGTGGCGGTTGGTTTGAGGTACAGCAACGACACTGGGGAAATGTTGCTCGTGTAGACGGCTCACTACACTGATGGATGGGGCCACGGAACCTCCTGGATACAGGAGGTTCGCGATGATCTCTTCCTGAAATTTGAGGAAGGATCCTGTTCTCCCAGCCTTACTGTAGAGAACAAAACTATTATATGCAGCCAATTGAATCAAATATACAGACGCCTTCTTATACCAGCGTCTGGTCCTGCGGGAAAGTAGATAAGGAGCCAACATCTGGTCATTGAAGTCCACCCCTCCCATGAGCAAATTATAGTCGTGGACACAGAGGGGCTTTTCAATGACACTGGTTGCTCGTTCAATTTGGATTGTCGTGTCTGCGTGAATGGAGGAGAGCATGTAAACGTCACGCTTGTCTCTCCATTTCACCGCGAGCAGTTCTTGGTTACACAAGGCAGCCCTCTCCCCCCTTGCAAGACGGGTGGTAACGAGCCGTTGGGGAAAGCCCCAGCGACTAGGTCACGCGGTGCCATAGCAGCCAATCTGTTCTAGGAACAAATGCCTGAAGAGGGGCACACTTGTGTAGAAATTGTCCACATAAAGATGGTACCCCTTGCCAAATAAGGGTGACACCAAGTCCCAGACTGTCTTCCACTGCTCCTCAGGTAGTCAGGGCAACCGACTGGCTCCAGGGTCTGATCTTTACCCTCATAGATCCGAAATTTGTGGTATAGTCTGTGGCCCTTTCACAGAGCTTATACAATTTGACCCCATACCGGGCGCGCTTGCTTGGGATGTATTGTTTGAAGCCAAGGCGCCCGGTAAAATGTATTAAGGACTCGTCTACGCAGATGTTTTGCTCAGGGGTATACAAATCTGCAAATTTGTTGTTGAAGTGGTCTATGAGGGGCCGAATTTTGTGGAGCCGGTCAAAAGCTGGGTGGCCTCTGGGACGGGAGGTGGTGTTGTCGCTAAAGTGCAGGAAACGCAGGATGGTCTTAAATCGTGTCCTGGACATAGCAGCAGAGAACATGGGTATGTGATGAATTGGGTTCGTGGACCAATATCACCGCAATTCATGCTTTTTGGTTAGACCCATGTTGAGGAGAAGGCCCAGAAAAATTTTAAATTTGGAAACTTGGACGGGTTTCCACCGGAAAGACTGGGCATAATAGCTTCCCAGGTTGGCGGCTATAAATTGAGTGGCATACCGATTTGTTTCTGCCACGACTAAGTCCAAGAGCTCCGCAGTCAAGAACAGCTCAAAAAATCCCAGTGCCGAACCGATCTGAGCTGTCTCAACCCGAACTCCAGCCTGGGTGGTGAAAGGGGGAACTAATGGTGCGGCTGAAGTTGGGGACTGCCAATCAGGGTTTGCCAGCACCTCAGGGACTCTAGGGGCTCTACGGGCCTGTCTGTGAGGTGGCTGCGACGGGGTAACTATTGCACGTGCCACCGTACCAGCTTCAACTGCCCTTCTGGTGCTCGCCACTTCACCATGTTGTATGGCAGTGCTGGTACTAGGTCCAGGATGGGCTGCGCTGCTGGTGTATGCCTCACCACGTAATCCGACAGCGCCAGCCCCACTCTGCTGCCCTTGAAACGGATCCTGCGCAACCTGTGGTCTAGCAACAAGGGGCGGGGTACACCTGGTGCTATCAGGGACCTCAACCTCCTCGTCCGAACTTTGGGTCAGACTGCCACTGCTTTCTACAGGTTCATATTCTGACCCGCTAGATTCATCAGATGAGGGTTCCCATTCCTCATCCGACTGGGTCAGAATCCTGTAGGCCTCTTCAGAAGAATACCCCCTGTTTGACATTTGGACTACTAAATTTAGGGGTATTCCCTGAGACTACCCAAGAAGAAAAGCAAGCCTGTCTTACAAATGGGAGGCTAAGCGAAGTACCGGAGGCCGTTGCGATTGATAAAAAATATCAAAACAGATTTTTTTTTATCGCCGCAGCGCTTGTAAAGTGATTGTGCAGTGATCAAAAAAATAATTATTTTTTGTCACTGCGGCGGGGGCGGGCGTGGGTGAACGCACGTGTGGGCGACCGATCAGGCCTGATCGGGCAAACACTGCGTTTTTGGTGGAGGGTGAATTAAGGTGACACTAATACTATTATAGATCTGATCACTTACAGATACTATAAAAGTACGCTAATCAGCGAATAAGTGACTGCGGTGCGGTGGGCTGGGCGCTAAACGATTGCTAACTTCCTAACCAAGGGGCCTAAACTATCCTAAAACCTAACAGTCAATACCAGTGAAAAAAAAAAGTGACAGTTTACACTGATCACTTTTTTCCCTTTCACTAGGTGATTGACAGGGGTGATCAAGGGGTTAATTGGGGTGATGGAGGGTGATCTGGGGGCTAAGTGTGGTGTTGGTGGGTACTCACTGTGATGTGTGCTCCTCTGCTGGGACCAACCGACGAAAAGGACCAGCAGAGGAGCACAGAAGCCATTTAACACATTATATTTATAAATATAACGTGTTAACTGGCTTCTGATTCGTTTTTTTGAAAATCGTCAACCTGCCAGCGACGATCATTGGCTGGCAGGTTAATGACGAACTTGTCTTTTAAATTTTGCCGGCCCGCGATGCGCATGCGCGGGCCGGCTTTGCCCGAAATCTCGCGTCTCGCGAGAGGACGCACCGGCGCGTTCACCCAGAGTAACAGGACCACCGTAAAGACGCAATCCTGCGTACGGCGGTCCTGAGGAGAATAAGCAAACACTTGTTTGGGCAAAAAATTATTAGTTGCCAGCCTTTGATGCATATGTCATTGTGAGATACACCCTTTATACATTTGGGTTAGATTCAAAGATTTGAAATACCGCCATTTGGTGCACAAATCTTTAATTCAGGCCTACTATGGGTCAGGCCGTGTGAGAAACACCCTGTATATACAGGGCTTATATTCTTTCATTAATAAAACACCCTTTTTGGGGCAAAATACACAATATTTCAGGCCTTGCAGCATAAGCACGTTTGAAATTCCTGGGTTATATACTGCTGCCATATTGAGTTATTAAACAAACCCCCCGTTTGGGCAAAAAAAGTTCATTTGGCAGTCTTTGCTGCATATGTCATTGTGAGATACACCCTTAATACATTTGGGTTAGATTCAGATATTTGAAATACAGCCATTTTGGCAAACAAATCTTTAATTCAGGCCTAAAGTGGGTCAAGCCGTGTGAGATACACCCTTTAAATACAGGGGTTTGATTCAGGCATTTGAAATACAGCCATTTTGGGCAAAGAAATCTTTAATTGAGGCCTAGTCTGCATCTGTACGTGTGATATACACCCTTTTCATACTGTGGTTCTATTCTGCTATTAGAAAAACACTCATTTTGGGCAAAATACTTAATTTGGCAGCCTTTGCTGCATAGGTCATTGTGAGATACACCCTTAGATACTGTGGTTCTATTCCGCTATTAAAAAAACACCCATTTAGGGCAAAAAACTTAATTTTTGCAGCCTTTGCTGCATATGTCATTGTGAGATACAACCTTTAGATACTGTGGTTCTATTCTGCTATTAGAAAAACACCCATTTTGGGCAAGATCCTAAATTTGAGAAATATGAGGAGAGCGTCAAATAAGGGATGTGGCCCCGGTCGTGGTGCTGCTGGTGGAGCTCCTGTTGCAGGGAGTGGACGTGGTCGAACTGTGCCAGCTACACGCACAAGTGAAACACCTTCCTCAGGTGTGAGTAGGCGACAGAACCTGCAGCGGTATTTGGTCGGGACTAATGCGGCTCTACGAATGGTGAGGCCTGAACAAGAACAGGCGATAGTAGATTGGGTTGCTGACAGTGGATCCAGTTCCTTCACATTGTCTCCCACCCAGTCTACTGCTGAAAGACCACAGTTGGCACCTGCAGCCGATATCCATCAGTCTTTCACCTCACCCCCTTGCAAATCAGCCAAGCAGTCTGAGCCCCAAGTCATGCAGCAGTCTCTTCTGCTTTTTGATGATTCTCTTAGCAGGGTTTCCCAGGGCCATCCACCCAGCCCTGCCCCAGAAGTGGAAGAGATTGAGTACACCGATGCCCAACCACTTATCTTTCAAGATGAGTACATGGGAGGACCATCGCAGCACGTCTCGGATGATGACGAAACACAGGTGCCAACTGCTGGGGCTTTCGAAAGTGTGCAGACCGACTAGGAAGGCAGGGGTGAAGACTGGGTGGAAGATGATGCGGAGAACGATGAGGTCCTCGACCCCACATGGAATCAAGGTCATGCGAGGAAGAGGCGGTGGTCGCACAGAGCCACCAGCACAGCAGAAGAGGGATCAGGGTGCAAAAGCGGAGCGGCCGTCCTCTAGACAGTACACCTGCTACTGCCCACCGCAGCAAGGGACCGAGCACACAAAAGCCAGCTCCAAGGAGTTCCCTGGCGTGGCAGTTCTTCAGACAATGTGCTGACGACAAAACACGAGTGGTTTGCACGCTGTGCAATCAGAGCCTGAAGCGAGGCCTAAACATTCTCAACCTGAGCACAACCTGCATGACCAGGCATTTAAGTGCAGTGCAGTAGACACCTCAAAATCCAAGAAAGGTCTCTGGCTCCTCCTGCTTCCTCTTCTGCTGCAGTCTCGGCCTCTTCCACCTCTGGAGTGACAGTGCCACCTGCCACCCCGCAAACAGAGGATCTTCCAGCAACACCACCACCTGGGTCACCAAGCATCTCCACAATGTCCCACGGAAGCGTTCAGCTCTCCATCTCCCAAATGCTGGAGAGGAAAAGGAAGTACCCCCCCTTCCCACCCGCGATCACTTGCCCTGAATGCCAGCATTTCAAAATTACTGGCCTTTGAAATGCTGTCATTCCGTCTGGTGGATTGACAGCATCTGTAGCAAGGTGCACCTCACTACGAATACGTGGACCAGTAAGCACGGTCAGGGATGTTATGTCTCCATAACAGCACACTGGGTAAATGCAGTGGCAGCTGGGCCTGAGACGGATAGCAGTTTGGCGCATGTTCTTCCACCACCGAGGATTGCAGGACGCTTAAGTTTGCCTCCTGTTGCTTCCTCCTCCTACTCTGCTTCCTCATCCTCTACCAGCTCCTCATCCGGTCAGCGTAACACCTTCACCACCAACTTCAGCACAGCCAGGGGTAAACGACAGCAGGCAGTTTTAAAACGTATCTGTTTGGGCGACAAACCCCACACCGTGCAGGAGCTGTGGACAGGTCTTGAACAACAGACCAATGAGTGGTTTGTGCCAGTCAGCCTCAAGCTCGGCCTGGTGGTGTGCGATAATGGGCGAAATCTCGTAGCATCTCTGGGATTAGCCGGTTTGACGCACATCCCTTGCCTGGCGCATGTGCTGAATTTGGTGGTGCAAAGATTCCTTAAAAATTACCCCGATATGTCAGAGCTACTGCATAAAGTGCGGGCCGTCTGTGCGCGCTTTCGGCGTTCTCACCCTGCTGCTGATCGCCTGTCAGCGCTGCAGAGTAACTTCAGCCTTCCCGCTCACTGCCTCATATGCGACGTGCCCACAAAGTGTAACTCCACCTTGCACATGCTGGCCAGACTGTGCGAGCAGCAGCAGGCGATAGTGGAGTTTCAGCTGCAGCACGCACTGGTGAGTCGCTCGGCAGAACAGCACCACTTCACCACCAATGACTGGGCCTCCATGCGAGACCTGTGTTCCTTGTTGCGCTATTTCGAGTACTCCACCAACATGGCCAGTGCCGATAACGCCGTTCTCAGCGTTACTATCCCACTTCTATGCCTCCTTGAAAAAACTCTCCTTGCGATGATGGAAGAGGATGTGGCACAGGAGGAGGAAGAGGGATCATTTCGTAGGGTTTCCGGCCAGTCATTCCCAAGTGGCTCCGAGGCTGGGTTCCTGCACCCACAAACCCAAGGTACACAATTGTATAGCCAGGGCACAGTTCTGGAGGATGACAAGGTGGAGGATGAGGAGTAGGAGATGGAGGAGGAGGAACTATGTTCACAGCAGGGTGGCACCCAGACCAGCTCATGGCCATCACTGGTGCGTGGATGGGGGGATACAGAGGACACAGACCATACACCTCCCACAGAGGACAGCTTTTTGTTGCCTCTGGGCACCCTGGCACACATGAGCGATTACATGCTGCAGTGTCTCCGCAATGACCGTCGAGTTGCCCACATTCTAACTTGTGCTGATTACTGGGTGGACACACTGCTGGATCCCCGTTACAAGGACAACGTACCGTCCTTAATTCCGTCACTGGAGCATGATCGTAAGATGCGCAAGTACAAGCGTACGCTGGTAGACGCGCTGCTGGTGGCATTCCCACCTGACAGCGGGGGCACTGTGGAAGCACAAGGCGAAGGCAGAGGACGAGGAAGAGGTCGCCAACGCAGCTGGGGCACCTCAGAAGGCAGGGTTAGCATGGCCGAAATATAATTAAACAATAAAATTAAAACCAAAAACATGTGTTGGCTACCTCGTTCTCCTCCACCTACAACGCTACGTCCACTGCCTCCTCAAACTCCTACTCCATATGGAACTCCACCTCATAAATCTAATTTTTTTTTTTATTTGTACGTATTTTATTTTATATCATTTCACTACTTTGTCATTTACATTTTCCGGCTAAATTCACACATTTGTGGGTGTATAGTACCACTGCTATACCTAGGAGGCCGGTAAAAAAATAATAATAATTGTCATTTAAATTTTCGGGTGAAATTCACCAATTTTTGGGTGTATAGTACCACTGCTATACCTATTAGGCCGGTAAAAAATTTAATAAAATAATTGTCATTTACATTTTCCGGCTAAATTCACACATTTGTGGGTGTATAGTTCCACTGCTATACCTAGGAGGCCGGTAAAAAAAAATAAAAAAATTGTCATTTACATTTTCGGGTGAAATTCACCAATTTTTGGGTGTGATGTACCACTGCTATACCTAGTAGGCCGGTTAAACAATAATAAAATGTGTCTGTTACATTTTCGGGTGAAATTCACCAATTTTTGGGTGTGATGTACCACTGCTATACCTAGTAGGCCGGTTAAACAATAATAAAATGTGTCTGTTACATTTTCGGGTGAAATTCACCAATTTTTGGGTGTGATGTACCACTGCTATACCTAGTAGGCCGGTTAAAAAAAAATAAAAAAATTGTCAGTTACATCTTCAGTTAAAATTTAAAATTTTTTGGGTGTGAAGTACCACTGCTATACCTAGTAGACAGGTTAAACAATAATAAAATGTGTCTGTCACATTTTATGGTGAAATTCTCAAATTTTTGGGTGTGATGTACCACTGCTATACCTAGTAGGCCGGTTAAAAAAAAAAAAAAATTGTCAGTTACATCTTCAGTTGAAATTTAAAAATTTTTGGGTGTGAAGTACCACTGCTATACCTAGTAGACAGGTTAAACAATAATAAAATGTGTCTGTCACATTTTATGGTGAAATTCACCAATTTTTGGGTGTGAAGTACCACTGCTATACCTAGTAGACCGGTAAAAAATGTAATAAAAGTTGGCAGTTACATTTACTGGTGAAATTCAGCAATTTTTTGGTGTGATGTACCACTGCTATACCTATTAGACCGGTAAAAAAAAAAAAAAACATTTGTCAGTTACATTTTAGGGTCAAATTCACCAATTTCAATAATTTTAATTTTACATTTTCGGGTGACAATAAACAATTGTTTTCTGTCATAGGCCCCTGCTCTACCTAGTAGACAGGTTAATACATTTCTGTAATTTTTCTGTTACATTCTTGGGTTGACATTATACAATATTAGACGTGAATAAACCCCTTCTCTGCATAGGTGACAGGGAATAAAATTTCTGAAATGCCACTTTAATTGATGCGCGCCACTTCCTTTGATTCAATGCTTAAAGGGACACTGACAGGGCCAAAAAGCATATTAAGGTATATATATGACCGTACAGGTCTTATAAAGTGTATAAGAATCATGTAAGTATCCCCCCTGTCCACCTTATAACTACAGTAATGTGAAGTTTTATAACCTGCTGGAATCGGGTTCAATCTGCCCAAGGGGCGGTGTTTCACCTCAGCTTGCGCCCAGCCAGCCTCGCCACAACTGCCGTTTGAAGCGCCGCCCAGCTCATCAATATTCACTTCGCTGGGCGGCGCTGGGCGGCTACTAGCCTCTGAGAATGAGACTGTGCGCAGGCGCGATGCGATCCCGGCCAGTGAGGGTGCCGGGCGCATGCGCTGAAGATAGCCGGGGACACTAGTAGCCGCCCAGCGCCGCCCAGCGAAGTGAATATTGATGAGCTGGGCGGCGCTTCAAACGGCAGTTGTGGCGAGGCTGGCTGGGCGCAAGCTGAGGTGAAACACCGCCCCTTGGGCAGATTGAACCCGATTCCAGCAGGTTATAAAACTTCACATTACTGTAGTTATAAGGTGGACAGGGGGGATACTTACATGATTCTTATACACTTTATAAGACCTGTACGGTCATATATATACCTTAATATGCTTTTTGGCCCTGTCAGTGTCCCTTTAAACTTAAACAAGTTGTACCACATTTGCACTTCAATAATTTGTCCCACATTTCCGCTATACTCTTTTAGCCAATATTTGCGCCTCAATAGCTTTTCCCACATTTCCGCTTGACTCTTTTGGCCCACATTTGGGCTTCTGTAATTTGTCCCACATATAGCTTTTCCCACATTTCTGCTCGATCCCAATTTTTTAAAATAAATTTATCTCCCTTAAATTTGGTCTCTTTTTCTCACGCTCCCTCTCCAGCCTGGAACCCTGGTTCCCCGTCACCCATGATCACCATGTTAGGGGCATAAAAGAACATCGAAAGTTGATAGAGCAGATATCAAATTGTATCATGAACATCACGGGGACGTGCGACATGGTGGGGCAGTAAGTATGCACACGCCTACACGAACTAACTGACAGGGGTCAGCCCCTGCAACTTCTGGGTCTCCAAATTGGGCACATGGCCTGAGCTTGCCCTTTACGCCTTGGAGGTGCTGGCCTGCCCTGCAGCCAGTGTATTGTCTGAACGTGTTTTTAGCATGACTGGGGGGTTATATTTCCCATTATTTTGGGGTGTACCCTAATTTAAAAAATATATAAATAAATTTTAAACCTAAAAGCAGTGTAGGCTACCTCCTCCTCCTCCACCGCCACTTCCACCTACACTGCCACATCCACCGCCTTCTCAACCTCCTACTCCATATGGACCTCGTCCTCCTAGATCAAGATTATTATTTTTTATTTTTACGTATTTTATGTTATTTTAAGTCATTTCCCTATCCACATTTGTTTGCAGAGCACTTGCCATGCTCTTAACCACATTTTGACGACATTTGCAGCCCTATAGCCCTTTCCATGACATTTTTACAGCCATTTTAGTGCTCAAAAGTTCAGGTCCCCATTGACTTCAATGGGGTTCGGGGTCAAGTTCGGGTTCCGAACTCGAACTTTTTTCCGAAGTTCGGCCGAACCAGTTGAACCCGAACATCCAGGTGTCCGCTCAACTCTAGATGTGACTGCTGACAAAAGCAGCAGGATAAATTCTGAAGTGTTTTTGGCAATATTATCTGCTCATATTCGGCCAATTGCTTCAGAACTCATTGGACGGCGCTTTACAGTGCAGATGGACAATGACACAAAGCATACTGCAAAAGCAACCAAAGAGTTTTTTAAGGGAAAGAAGTGGAATATTATGCAATGGCCAAGTCAATCACCTGACCTGAATCTGTCATGCCCCGTCCTGACGGTGTGCGGAGGTCGGCCAGAATAGCAGCACGAGTTTAGTGTTTTGTTTTGGAGCCGTGCTGGATCCCCCTCCAATCAGGTGCACTGGGTGGGGTTATGAGTTTAAATAGCACTCCACCCCAGTGCTCTGAGCGGATTATAGGAATCATTGTGGTCTTGGAAGCTAGGAAGAATGGTTGTCTGTTCCAGCGCAGAGAGATAAGTGTGGTTTCTTGTTTGATTGTTTGGTGTCATCTCTCCCATCCAGGTTCTGTGCGAGCAGGCTGCTCCTATTTCCCCTCTTCACCATCTCAGGGAATTTAGGGTGTTTCAGTCCAGGCACAGGGACACATCATACCTACCACAAAGGTCTGCATGTGGGCTGAGCAGTGCAGGGAGAGAGGTCAAGGATAAGTTAGGAGGTGACCCTTCCCCTGCCTCTCGCCTAGAGCCTGCTTGGTGGTTTATCTGTTAGTCTGAGTGCACGTCCGCCGTGACAGAATCCAATTGAGCATGCATTGGGGAAAATTCCCCAAGAACAAGCAGGAACTGAAGAAAGTTGCAGTAGAGGCCTGGCAGAGCATCACCAGGGATGAAACCCAGCGTCTGGTGATGTCTATGCGTTCCAGACTTCAGGCTGTAATTGACTGCAAAGGATTTGCAACCAAGTATTAAAAAGTGAAAGTTTTATTTATGATTATTATTCTGTCCCATTACTTTTGGTCTCTTAACAAGTGGGAGGCACATATGCAAACTGTTGTAATTCCTACACCGTTCACCTGATTTGGATGTAAATACCCTCAAATTAAAGCTGACAGTCTGCAGTTAAAGCACATCTTATTTGTTTCATTTCAAATCCGGTGTGTTGGTGTATAAAGCCAAAAATGTTAGAATTGTGTCGATGTCCCAATATCCTTTTTGAATCTAGAGGGAAAACAAACCTGGCTAATGTAGTGAGCTTTATTTATATTTATATAAGCAGATATATAACGCGAGTTTGACCGTGACGCGTGGTTGATTAAGTGTGTGGTTGTGTAAGTGTGTGACTTAAGATTAAGTGACTTTAGATTCAGGGACTTCAGTGGGGGACTGCAATTAGCCAGTTTCTTATTACTACATTATATTGTATTTTTCGCTTTTGTGGTGTAATCCTCCTTTAGTATGTGTTGCACAATTGACAACGCAGTCCAGTGCACATCTTGCATGATGTATGCAGTCCTGGAACAGCCGTTCGAGGGTGTATATCTTTGTTCAAGATGTGAGCAAATTACCCGTTTGGAATTGGGTCTCTAAACGGGCAAGTTGCAACACTGATAGGCATTGACATTTTGCCAAAGAGTTTGCTTCTCACCGAGCAAGCACTCTTTGGGGTAGATGAGGGGGAGGGTGACAGAGAGGAGGCTGAGGAAAGTGAGGTAGCTAGCTGGGTAACAGTTAGAAAGCGGGGTAGAGAGAAGAGTGCCAGGGAGGCTAGCCCTGATCTGACACACCCCAATAAGTTTGCACGTTTGGCAGATAAGTGGGATGTCAGTCCAGGGACGGCACTGCTGCAGCCGGACACTTCCTCAGCCAGTCAGGGGAATGTCAGCTCCAGTAAGCAGGGAACCAGGAGAGCAGGGCAGGCCAGACAGGTGCTGGTAGTGGAAGCCTCCATTATTAGGGGAACAGATAGGGCAATCTGTCACAAAGACCGTGATTGCCGAACAGTGTGCTGTCTTCCTGGCGTTAGAGTTCGACACATCGCGGATCGGGTTGACAGATTACTGGGAGGGGCTGGAGAAGATCCAGTGGTCATGGTCCATATCGGAACCAATGACAAAGTTAGAGGTAGGTGGAGAGTCCTTAAAAATGATTTCAGGGACTTAGGTCAAAAGCTTAGGGCAAGGACCTCAAAGATAGTATTTTCCGAAATACTGCCTGTACCACGGGCAACACAAGAAAGGCAGCGGGAGATTAGGGAGATTAACAAGTGGCTCAAGAACTGGTGTAGGAAGGAGGGGTTTGGGTTCCTGGAGAACTGGGCCGACTTCTCTATCGGCTACAGGCTCTATCGTAGGGACGGGCTGCACCTCAATGGGGAAGGGGCAGCTGTGTTGGGGAGAAAGATGGCTAGAAGGTTGGAAGAGTGTTTAAACTAGGGCCCGGGGGGGAGGGAAATTACATTATAGGAGGGGAAGATAGTGCAGATAGAGACCGGGGGCAAGGTAGTGGGACTGGGGGAGGAATGGAAGGAGGGACTAGAACAGTTTTGAAGGAAAGGTGTAGGGTAAAAAATATACATAAACCTCTCAAATGTATGTATACTAATGCCAGAAGCCTGACTAATAAAACTGGGGAACTGGAATTAGTGATGTGTGAGGAGGACTATGACATAGTGGGAATAACAGAAACATGGCTGGATGATAGCTATGACTGGGCAGTTAATGTACAAGGTTACAGTCTGTTTAGAAAGGATTGTCAAAACCGAAGGGGGGGGTATGACTTTATGTAATGAACATGTGGAGTCACTGTGGGTAGAGATACATGGAGCTTAAAACAATAATAAATTACTAATAGGAGTTTACTATAAACTTCTAATATACCAGAGTCCACAGAAAATCTACTACTAAACGAGATGGACAAGGCGGCAAATCATAATGAGGTGGTTATTATGGGGGACTTCAACTACCCAGATATAGACTGGGAAATTAAAACTTGTATATCTCATAAAGGAAACAGGTTCTTGGCAATAACCAGAGACAATTACCTCTCCCAACTGGTTCAGGACCCGACTAGAGGGATGGCCATACTGGACTTAGCATTAACCAATATTCCTGACAGATCAACAGACTTGCAGGTTCAAGTAATTAACACTGAAGAGGACAGTATACTACTACAGAGGGATCTGGATAGATTGGAGGCTTGGGCAGATAAGTGGCAGATGAGGTTTAACACTGAGAAATGTAAAGTTATGCACATGGGAAGGAATAATGCAAGTCACCCATACATACTAAATGGTAAAACACTCGGTAACACTGACATGGAAAAGGATCTAGGAATTTTAATAAACAGCAAACTAAGCTGCAAAAAACAGTGTCAGGCAGCGGCTGCCAAGGCCAATAAGATAATGGGTTGCATCAAAAGGGGCATAGATGCCCGTGATGAGAACATATTCCTACTACTTTACAAATCACTGGTCAAACCACACATGGAGTACTGTGTACAGTTCTGGGCTCCTGTAAACAAGGCAGACATAGCAGAGCTGGAGAGGGTCCAGAGGAGGGCAACTAAAGTAATAACTGGAATGGGGCAACTACAGTACCCTGAAAGATTATCAAAATTAGGGTTATTCACGTTAGAAAAAAGATGACTGAGGGGAGATCTAATTACTATGTATAAATATATCAGGGGGCAGTACAGAGATCTATCCCATCATCTATTTATCCCCAGGACTGTGACTGTGACGAGGGGACATCCTCTGCGTTTGGAGGAAAGAAGGTTTGTACACAAACATAGAAAAGGGTTCTTTACGGTAAGAGCAGTGAGACTATGGAACTCTCTGCCTGAGGAGGTGGTGATGGTGAGTACAATAAAGGAATTCAAGAGGGGCCTGGATGTATTTCTGGAGTGTAATAATATTACAGGCTATAGCTACTAGAGAGGGGTCGTTGATCCAGGGAGTTATTCTGATTGCCTGATTGGAGTCGGGAAGGAATTTTTTATTCCCCTAAAGTGAGGAAAATTGGCTTCTACCTCACAGGGTTTTTTTTGCCTTCCTCTGGATCAACTTGTAGGATGACAGGCCGAACTGGATGGACAAATGTCTTTTTTCGGCCTTATGTACTATGTTACTATGTTACTATGTTACTATACCAGAGTCCACAGAAAATCTACTACTAAACGAGATGGACAAGGCGGCAAATCATAATGAGGTGGTTATTATGGGGGACTTCAACTACCCAGATATAGACTGGGAAATTAAAACTTGTATATCTCATAAAGGAAACAGGTTCTTGGCAATAACCAGAGACAATTACCTCTCCCAACTGGTTCAGGACCCGACTAGAGGGATGGCCATACTGGACTTAGCATTAACCAATATTCCTGACAGATCAACAGACTTGCAGGTTGGGGGACACTTGGGAAATAGTGACCATAAAGTAATAAACTTCCAATTATCATTCAAAAGAGCGTTTCTACAGGGAGGAACAAAAATACAAAACTTCAAAAAAGCTAAATTTAGAGAGGCCATAGGCCTAACTAACTGGGACAAAGTCCTCAAAAATAAAAATACAGCCACGAAATGGGATATCTTTAAAAGCATCCTAAAATCTCATTGTGAGAGGTACATACCGTATGGGAATAAAAGGTTAAGGAGCAAAAATAAATCAATGTGGATAAATAGAACTGTAAAGAAAGCAATAAATGACAAAAAGAAAGCATATAAATCACCAAAACAGGAGGGTAGCACGGAAGCACTGAAAAACTGTAAGGAAAAAAATAGAACATGTAAAAAACGAATAAAAGTGGCCAAACTAGAGACTGAGAGATTAATTGCCAAAAAGAGTAAAACTAACCCTAAAATGTTCTTCAATTATTTAAATGTTAAAATGTATAAATCTGAAGGTGTTGGCCCTTTAAAGAGTAATGAGGGGGGAGTCGCAGAGAGTAACGAGGAGAAAGCAAAGCTGTTAAATATTTTTTTCTCCAATGTATTCACTGAGGAAAATAAACTGTCAGATGAAATGCTGAATGTAAAAATAAATTCCTCATTCAAAGTGTCCTGTCTGACCCAGGAAGAAGTACAACAGCTACTTAAAAATATTAAAATAGACAAATCGCCAGGGCCGGATGGCATACACCCCCGTATCCTAAGGGAATTAAGTAATGTCATAGCCAGACCCTTATTTCTGATATTTGCAGACTCTATACTGACAGGGAATGTCCCACAGGATTGGCGCATAGCAAATGTGGTGCCAATATTCAAAAAGGGTCCAAAAACAGAGCCTGGAAACTATAGGCGGGTAAGTTTAACATCTATTGTGGTTAAACTGTTTGAAGGTTTTCTAAGAGATGCTATCTTAGAGCATCTCAACGGAAATAAGCAAATAACGTCATATCAGCATGGCTTCATGAGGGATCAGTCATGCCAAACTAATTTAATCAGTTTCTATGAGGAGGTAAGTTCTAGACTTGACTGCGGCGAATCAATGGATGTCGTATATCTGGACTTCTCCAAAGCATTTGACACTGTACCACATAAAAGGTTAGTATATAAAATGAGAATGCTCGGCATGGGAGAAAATGTCTGTATGTGGGTAAGTAACTGGCTCAGTAATAGAAGACAGAGGGTGGTTATTAACGGTACATACTCAGATTGGGTCACTGTCACTAGTGGGGTACCTCAGGGGTCAGTATTGGGCCCTATTCTCTTCAATATATTTATTAATGATCTTGTAGAAGGCTTGCATAGTAAAATATCAATTTTCGCACATGACACTAAACTGTGTAAAGTAATTAACACTGAAGAGGACAGTATACTGCTACAGAGGGATCTGCATAGATTGGAGGTTTGGGCAGATAAGTGGCAGATGAGGTTTAACACTGACAAATGTAAAGTTATGCACATGGGAAGGAATAATGCAAGTCACCCATACATACTAAATGGTAAAACACTCGGTAACATTGACATGTATAAGGATCTAGGAATTTTAATAAACCGCAAACTAAGCTGCATCAACCAATGTCAGGCAGCTGCTGCCAAGGCCAATAAGATAATGGGTTGCATCAAAAGGGGCATAGATGCCCGTGATAAGAACATAGTCCTACCACTTTACAAATCGCTAGTCAGACCACTCATGGAGTACTGTATACAGTTCTGGGCTCCTGTGAACAAGGCAGACATAGCAGAGCTGGAGAGGGTCCAGAGGAGGGCAACTAAAGTAATAACTGGAATGGGGCAACTACAGTACCCTGAAAGATTATCAAAATTAGGCCTCATGCACACGGCCGTTGTTTTTGTGGCTTGGGTGTGGACCCATTCACTTCAATGGGGCCGCAAAAGATGTGGACAGCACTTCGTGTGCTGTCCGCATCCGTTGTTCCGTTCCGTGGCCCCACAAAACAAATAGAACATGTCCTATTCTTGTCTGTTTTGCGGACAAGAATTGGCATTTCTACAATAGGCCGCCCGTTCCGCAAATTGTGGATCCACGGTTTGCTAACCGCAAAAAACGGAACGGTCGTGTGCATGTGGCCTTAGTGTTATTCACTTAAGAAAAAAGACGACTGAGGGGAGATCTAACTACTATGTACAGTGCTGCCCATAATCATTCATACCACTGGCAAATTTTGACTTAAAGTTACTTTTATTCAACCAGCAAGTAATTTTTTGACGGGAAAGGACATAGGTGTCTCTCAAAAGATAATAAGACGATGTACAAGAGGCATTATTGTGGAAAAAAAAAAAACATTTCTCAGCTTTTATTTACATTTGAGCAAAAAATACAAGATGTTCCGTGGAAAATCTCAGAGGACGTGGTCGGAAGCCAAAAGTGACACCTGTGCTGGCCAGGAGGATAGTTAGAGAGGTGAAAAAGAATCCAAGGATCACCACCGAGGCCATCCTTGTGAATCTGGGCTCTGCTGGTGGCAATGTCTCAAGGTAGACAATCCAACGGACACTGCACAATGCAGACCAAAGAGGACGCCAATTCTCCAGATAAGGCAAACAAAATAATAGGCTTTTCTATTGATTATTGAGAAGGGTTTGAATAATTTTGGACTGGAAACTTTTTGCTCAAATGTAAATAAAAGCTGAGAAATGTTTTTTTTCCACAATAATGCCTCTTGTACATTGTCTTATTATCTTTTGGGAGACACCTATGTCATTTCCCATCAAAAAATTACTTGCTGGTTGAATAAAAGTAACAAAGTAAAAATTTGCCAGGGGTATGAATAATTATGGGCAGCACTGTATAAATATATCAGGGGTCAGTACAGAGATCTATCCCATCATCTATTTATCCCCAGGACTGTGACGAGGGGACATCCTCTGCGTCTGGAGGAAACAAGGTTTGTACACAAACATAGAAGAGGATTCTTTACGGTAAGAGCAGTGAGACTATGGAACTCTCTGCCTGAGGAGGTGGTGATGGTGAGTACAATAAAGGAATTCAAGAGGGGCCTGGATGTATTTCTGGAGTGTAATAATATTACAGGCTATAGCTACTAGAGAGGGGTCGTTGATCCAGGGAGATATTCTGATTGCCTGATTGGAGTCGGGAAGGAATTTTTTATTCCCCTAAAGTGGGGAAAATTGGCTTCTACCTCACAGTTTTTTTTTTTTGCCTTCCTCTGGATTAACTTGCAGGATGACACGCCGAACTGGATGGACAAATGTCTTTTTTCGGCCTTATGTACTATGTTACTACTGCAGGGTCGGACTGGCTCACCGGGAAGCCGGTGAAATGCCCGATGGGCCCCTTGCCTGTCTGCTTATACTACAGCCAGAGCCACCAGCAGGGGCAGGGCAGTTACTATACTGTCAGGCGCCTGGCTGTTATCGGGTGCTGGACTGCAGCACTGGCACACATATCATTTTACTTTGGTGAAAGGGACAGCACAATACCTTGCAGCGCTTGTTCCTTTCTCCAAAGTAAACTTTACCGACCCGACATGAGCAGACAGCCCCCCTTCCTCCTCTCTGCAGTGTGATATTCCTTCATGTGTGAGGAGGGGGCGGAGCCAGAGGAGCCGAGGCAGCAGGAGATAATGGAGACGCTGCTCTCTCTGAGTCACTGTGCCTCCAGTATAAAGTTCAGTCCTCTTGTCTCACTGGTCCCACTACTCCACACAGCAGAACTCGGGTAAGTTACTGTGGGAGGGAACTGGGAAGTTAGGAGAGTCCTGAAGCTGCTGCCCCTGCACATCTTGTGTCCCCCTGTTGTTCCAGCCCCTCACAGACCTTTGCCCACCAACTATCTCACCTATACTTTATACAGAGCAAGAAGTTATGTCTCCCAGTGTCCCCCTCTTCCCTCTCATCAGTTGCATTTCACACTTTCCCAGCCCCTCACCCTCACATAATATGTAATGTCTCTGGAGCAGTGGCGTACACACAATCCATGGGGCCCCGGTGCAAAACTGAACCATGGGGACCCCCTCGCCCCCCCCCAACCTCCCTCCACCAGCAGCAGAGTTAGGCTACTTTCACACCTGCGTTAGGTGCGGATCCGTCTGGTATCTGCAGACAGATCCGCACCTATAATGCAAACGCTTGAATCCGTTCAGAACGGATCCGTTTGCATTACCACGAACAAAAAAAAAAAAGATAATGCAAACAGATCCGTTTTGACTTACACTAAAAGTCAATGGGAGGCGGATCCGTTTTCAATTGCACCATATTGTGTCAGTGAAAACGGATCCATCCTCATTGACTTACATTGTGAGTCAGGACGGATCCGTTTGGCTCCGCATAGCCAGGCGGACACCAAAACGAATCTGCACAGACGGATCCGCACCTATAATGCAAATGCTTGTATCCGTTCAGAACACATCCGTTTGGCTGCAAGCAGCGTTTTGGTGTGCGCCTCCGGAGCAGAATGGAGGCTGAACGGAGGCAAACTGATGCATTCAGAGCGAATCCTTATCCATTCAGAATGCATTGGGGCTGAACTAATCCGTTTTGGGCCGCTTGTGAGAGCCTTGAAACAGATCTCACAAGCGGACCCAGAAACGCAGGTGTGAAAGTAGCTTAACTCTGCTATATTTCTGTAGCCTGCAACCTCTGACTGCCCAGTTGGGCTGAAACTGCTACACCCAGCATGTTCTGGCAGTAATAGTAAATGGATATTGGTGCAATTCTGAGCTACTAGTCTATATAATACAATATAATATTATGTATTATATAGACTAGTAGCTCAGAATTGCACAAATATCCATTTACTATTACTGCCAGAACATGTTGGGTGTAGTACTGTAGTTTCAGCCCAACTGGGCAGTCAGAGGTTGCAGGCTACAGAAATATAGCAGAGCTAGTTTTAAAGCCAGCCCCCATCAGACCCTACTCTGAGTCTACTCTGAACTCACTGACCATAAATGTGGGGGCCCCGGTGCAAAACTGAACCATGGGGCCCCCCTCGCCCCCCCCCCCCCCAACCTCCCTCCACCAGATGAAATTTTAGAATTTCACTTTTTTGGCAGATTTTCCATTTTAATCAATTTTTTCCAGTAACAAAACAAGGGTTACCAGCCAAACCTAACTCAATATTTATTGGCCTGTTTCTGTAGTTTACAGAAACACCCCATATTTGGTCATAAACTGCTGTACGGGCACACGGCAGGGCGCAGAAGGAAAGGTGCGCCATGTGGTTTTAGGAGGGCAGATTTCACTGGGATAATTTTAAGTTGCCATGTCACATTTGAAGACCCCCTGATGCACCCCTAGAGTAGAAACTCCAAAAAAGTGACCCCATTTTGGAAACCATGGGGTAAGGTCGAAGTTTTGTTGGTACTATTTTAGGGTACATATGATTTTTGGTTTCTCTATATTACACTTTTTGTGAGTTAAAATAACAAAAAAGAACAGTTTTGACACAGTTTTAATTTTTTGTTATTTACAATGTTCATCTGACAGGTTAGATCTTGTGCTATTTTTTATAGAGCAGGTTGTTATGAAAGCGACAATACCAAATATAATTTGGACTGTCTTATGTAGGGTCTCTTTTTTGCGGGATGAGATGATGGTTTGATTGGTACTATTTTAGGCTGCATATGACTTTTTGTTTGCTTGGTATTACACTTTTTTATGTAAGGTGACAACAAATGGCTTTTTTAAAAGCGTTTTTTTTTTATTATTTTTATTACGGTGTTCACCTGAAGGGTTTGGTCGTGTGATATTTTTATAGAGCAGGTTGTTACGAACATGACAATACATAATAGGTATATTTTATTTATTTATTTAGTTTTTCACAATAAATGCAGTTTTGAAACAAAAAAAAAATCATGTTTCAGTGTCTCCATATTCTGAGTGCCATAGTTTATTTTTATTTTTTAAGTGAGTGTCTAAGGTAGGGTCTCATTGTTTGCGGGGTGAGATGCTAAATTGATTTGCATACAATTTTGGTCCAATAATGTACTGCAGTGCGGGGACCTGATTGGGAAGGGGAGGGCACCCGTAACCTCCACAACCCCTCTACAAGGGGTTAATACACCAGCATTTGTGTTTTCACAGATGCCGGCTTATGCAGCAGGGGCCCGGATGTTAGTGACTGCCGGGTCTGTGCGGCTGATCGGGCGGGCGCAGCTACTGCACCCGCTTGATCAGCCCGCCGTACATGTACAGCGCTGGTCCTTAAGTGATGTCCACCAGCGCCATATATGTACGGCAGGGGTCCTTAAGGGGTTAATAAACTACCAAGTTTATTATTATTGACGCAATCAGGTGGCTAAGGTGACTTATAGGAACAGAGGCTGGCAGCCAGTATTATATTTCCCCAGGGACCCACCTTCTTAAAGTTTCTGCAGGGACCCCCATAATCAATCATCTTGTAGCATCTTGCTGCTGTCTTTTGCGGTGTGGGCAGGTAATATTTGAATGTATCCATAAGATGTGCCCCACAACTAAATTTTATTGGTGGGCCATAGGCATCTCAGTCTAACACTGTGCACCAGTACATCTCACCACTGTAAGAGTTGTTCCTACGCTATTGTTGATCTGTCAGTATAATACAGTATACTGTTATTCTAAAAACAACATATTACCAGCCCAGATATGTTGGGATAATAGGAGAAATGGCACTAAAACATTTGGCATTGTTTATATACCTCCCTTTTTGGGACATATTTATAAAAAATATGTAAAAAACAAAAATTTGAATGTATAATTGTTTCAATAACAACAAGTCATAGCACAGTTTTTATTTTTCTAGACCATTCTTTTTTTCCCAACTTAGTTTTTATTAATTTTCTATTTTTAAATAAACAATAAATAAAAAGTAATCAATGTGGTTCAGAATTTATGGATTTAGAATAAATGAAAGAATAAAGGAACTCAAGCAAGACTTATATTTATGTGAGTGTCCCATGCCGACCAGACTTTCAGGAACTTAGCGGTCAGAAGGGCTGCAGAGTGAGTAACACAAGAGAAGTTAGCATGTGCCCTGGACCAGATAGTTTGCCAAGTCTCCGGGGTGAGTACCCTACTAAGCTATTCCTCCCACGTTCGCATGTATAGATGTTTTAAATCAGCTGGGAAATCAGGGGAAAGCAGAAGCTGATATATGTTAGATACAAGCCCCTTAGTAGAGGGACCACTCTACTATTCGCTCAAATAAGGAGAGGGACGGCACATCCAGGGAACCTAACTCATTCCAACAATAGTGTATAATTCTTTAGAAATAAAAAGCTAGACTTTGCAGAAGGGAGAATTTAACTGAAGATTCGCAAAGGTAGGAGACAATCAGAGAAAGGGTCCTACAAAACAAAATAGCCCCACAGCTATCCACGGTCTAGCCATTTCCGCTCCCGAGCTATTCAGAAGATGTGAGAAAAGAGTTGATAGTCGGTATCTGAGCCTACATTTAAACCATATCTTCCTAGTAAATAACATAGGGCCAAGCAGTACAGACGCTGGTATAGAAGAGGATAGCCCCCAAATTATAGTAGCAAGGTGGATCAGGGCCAGCCACAGCCTCCCAGTCTCAGTCCATCGGTTATAAGAATGGAGTGTAGTCCAAGAGGCGAGGTGTCTCAGGTGCGTAGCAAATTAATATTGAGAAATTCTAGGAAGATCCAATCCTCCACGAGAAGTTGGTGCTATCACAGTGAGTTTGGATAACCTGTGACATTTGTAGTTCCAAACAAAGTTAATGAAGGACCCTGACTGGCACTCAAACAAGTAGAGGAATTTAGGTAGAATTTACATCTCTATTGCCGCTATGCGACCCAGTGGAAAGATATTTAATAGATTGGTTATGTCAAGTATACCAAAAAGTTTTTGGGAGACTGTGGAGCCGGGCTGCAGGTATATTAATTGGCAACACTCCAGTTTTAATGGTGTTGAGTTTATATCCAGAAAGTTTGCAATATTGGTCTAAAACTGTAAAAAAATGTAAATTGGGAAGCCAGATAAAGGGGTGATAATAGGGTGAGTAACACATCATTAGCGAATATCGAGATGGAAAACAATTTATGTCTTATCGGGATAACGTGGATATCAGAATTGTTATATATAAGGGCTGCTAGGGGTTCAATACTGAGATCGTAAATGAATGGAGATAGGATCAAAAGTTTAGGCGAGTGGGCGTGTGGTATTTTGACTAGAGCTTTCAAGGAGCCAAGAAAGGGCCTCTAAAGCAAAATAAGGTGATCAAAAGCCTTTTCTGCATCTAGACTAAGTAGAAGGGCCTCCACCCATCCCCTATTGGCCGTGTAGATGAGGTCACTTACCTTTCTTGTGCTGCTTACCCGTCTGCCTAAAATGGACAAAGCCAACCTGGTCCTTATGAACTAGTTTGTGAGGCCAACAATTCAGTCGGTTCGCCCAAAATTTTGTGATTATATTTAAATCAAAATTTAAGAGACTGATACAAACTGGAACATTCAGAAGGATCCTTTCCGCGTTTAGGGATGACCATTTGAAAGAAAGCATCATCAAATTGGGAATATTGTCACCCTATAAGAAGGTATTAAAAAGGGTAGTAAAAGGTCACTGATGGTCTTATAATAACCATACGGGAAACCTTATGGGCCAGGTCATTTTTCTGCAATAGTGTCTTTCAGTTCCTCAACTGTAATTTCTTGATTTAAGTCAGATAGAGAGGGCTGAGGGCTGATGACATTCTGAGAGGAACCCATCTATAAGCGCATTCCGTTCATTCTCATCACTTGGGAGAGAGGAGGGAATAGAGTATAGGGAAGAGTAATAGGAGCGAAAGAGCCCAGCAATTCGAGATGGGTGATAGTGGAGGGTGCCCTTTTGATCTGCTACTGCATGTGTGGTGGAGGTGACTGAGTGTTCTTTCAGTTGCCTGGCTTGAAGGGTGTGCTGTTTATTACCACATCCTCCACTGTTGTTAAAGAAAGAGATTTGAAATGGTTTATCAAGTCTATAGCTTGTTTTAGTAGATGCTTCGTAGGTTGAGTGGTGAGAGCCTGCTCTACTATGAGTAGGGAGTGTACACAGTCACTATATTGGATTTGTCTGTCCCTTTTGAGTCCAGAGGCAAGAGGAATACAGTTACCACAGAACTTCGCTTTATGAGTCTCCCATAAAATACCAAGTGAGGGCACTGGTGGTGGATTCTCTGTGAAGTAATGCGACAAAGCCTTGTGGAGTTCAGTACATCAGTGCGTTATGTAAGAAATTATTACATATAAATATACACTCACCTAAAGAATTATTAGGAACACCATACTAATACGGTGTTGGACCCCCTTTTGCCTTCAGAACTGCCTTAATTCTACATGGCATTGATTCAACAAGGTGCTGATAGCATTCTTTAGAAATGTTGGCCCATATTGATAGGATAGCATCTTGCAGTTGATGGAGATTTGAGGGATGCACATCCAGGGCACGAAGCTCCCGTTCCACCACATCCCAAAGATGCTCTATTGGGTTGAGATCTGGTGACTGTGGGGGCCATTTTAGTACAGTGAACTCATTGTCATGTTCAAGAAACCAATTTGAAATGATTCGAGCTTTGTGACATGGTGCATTATCCTGCTGGAAGTAGCCATCAGAGGATGGGTACATGGTGGTCATGAAGGGATGGACATGGTCAGAAACAATGCTCAGGTAGCCTGTGGCATTTAAACCATGCCCAATTGGCACTAAGGGGCCTAAAGTGTGCCCAGAAAACATCCCCCACACCATTATACCACCACCACCAGCCTGCACAGTGGTAACAAGGCATGATGGATACATGTTCTCATTCGGACTCCACCATTTGAATGTCTCAACAGAAATCGAGACTCATCAGACCAGGCAACATTTTTCCAGTCTTCAACAGTCCAATTTTGGTGAGCTCTTGCAAATTGTACCCTCTTTTTCCTATTTGTAGTGGAGATGAGTGGTACCCGGTGGGGTCTTCTGCTGTTGTAGCCCATCCGCCTCAAGGTTGTGCGTGTTGTGGCTTCACAAATGCTTTGCTGCATACCTCGGTTGTAACGAGTGGTTATTTCAGTCAACGTTGCTTTTCTATCAGCTTGAATCAGTCGGCCCATTCTCCTCTGACCTCTAGCATCCACAAGGCATTTTCGCCCACAGGACTGCCGCATACTGGATGTTTTTCCCTTTTCACACCATTCTTTGTAAACCCTAGAAATGGTTGTGCGTGAAAATCCCAGTAACTGAGCAGATTGTGAAATACTCAGACCGGCCCGTCTGGCACCAACAACCATGCCACGCTCAAAATTGCTTAAATCACCTTTCTTTCCCATTCTGACATTCAGTTTGGAGTTCAGGAGATTGTCTTGACCAGGACCACACCCCTAAATGCATTGAAGCAACTGCCATGTGATTGGTTGACTAGATAATTGCATTAATGAGAAATAAAACAGGTGTTCCTAATAATTCTTTAGGTGAGTGTATATTATATATAATTTACCCTCTTACTGGGTCTGATTCTTTAAGTTGGGTGTAATAAATGAGACACAATAGTGAAATTATAAAATATCTATATTGTACAGTATGGAAATATTAATATTACCATTATTATTGAGTAGATATATAGAAGTATAGTTGAACAACAAAGAAATATTACAAACAGAGAGACTTTACACGATAATATTTACAATTACTTAGACTACAAAATTACAATGTAAAGATATTTCCAATAAAACAATTTGGTAACTAGGCAACTAAATTCCTTAAAGGGATTTTGTCACCTGGATTTTAATGACAGAGCTTTTAACATCATCATATCAGTCTGCTCGTTTTGTATTAAAATATACTAGTATTACTACCCTAAGTGTTGTAATTTGTCTAGAAAATCGCTTTTATTAATATGGTAATTACCTGAGTAAGGAGCCCAAGGGGCTGTCCCTCTGGCCATTGGAGCCCAGCCTCGCCCCTTCTCCTGGAGCCCAGCACCGCCCCACTGCTAATTTATTCACTCCTCATTGCCTCATTGTATCCTCGGCGCATGCGTGAGATTATGGCTCAGCGAACGCATTCCGTGGATACACATATCAGCGCCTGAAATCGGCCTCACAGAACACACTGCACATGCGCCAGCCGGCAATGAGGAGTGAATAAATTAGCAGTAGGGCGGTGCTGGGCTCCAACGGCCGGAGGGACAGCCCCTTGGGCTCCTTACTCAGGTAATTACCATATTAATAAAAGTGATTTTCTAGACAAATGACAACACTTAGGGTAGTAATACTAGTATATTTTAATACAAAACGAGCAGACTGATATGATGATGTTAAAAGCTCTGTCATTAAAATCCAGATGACAGAATCCCTTTAATCCTTCCAGTATAGAGTAGTTACCATACATGAGTCTTTTTGGGTCTATCCAGTCCCTGTCTTCTCTATGGCCCCTCCAGGTTTCTCTGGTACTTCTCCTTTCATCTGTGTTCTGTTCTTCCCTCTTCTTCCTCTTGTCTCTCTTCCTCATTCCTTTGTTCTTTTGTCCTCTTGTCTTCTTGTGTCCCAAATCCTGGCCTTTTATATGATTAACATATGGCTTGAACACATCTGATTGGTTGCTCTCTATGGTTTTCTAGCAAAATCTGGTTAACTCTTAAAGATTGATAGAAGTAGCTGGGCAACTGCCACACATTCCTTAGGCAGTTGACAATTATTTGCTGCTTTTGATATGTTAATGTGACTTTTTCCAGATGGACAGTACGTGCTCATACTGGCTTTGAGAAGAAACTAATTAGCAGAATTTTGATATAAACCTTAGATACATCAAGAATACTTATAAAATTCATATCTTAAATTTTTTTTCCTAAAAATTACAAAAAAATCGGTATTTCTTACAGTTATTCAAGAGGGACTCAGTTATACGCCAATGTGTCTGATGGAGGGGGTGTGTAGGGAGGTCCTGTCAAGGTAGTCTGAGAATGGTACATTAAAGCCTCCGCCAATCAACTTAACCGCACCACGGAGTGAAGATAACGTAGAAAGTGAGGAATATAGAAATGTTAGCTGTCCAGAGTTTGGAGCATAGACTGTGCATAGCTGTAACTTAGTACCAAAAAGAGTACCTTGTAAAATAAGATACCTCCCCTGACGGTCTGTATCAACCTTGCAGCGGTCAGGTTCTGGAAATCAAAAAAGCAACTCCAACTGTTTTAGTATCAGTGGAGGCCCTAGAGAACCAGTGTTTTGCAAAGTTGAAGGAACCTGAAAACATGAAATGAGTCTCCTGCAAAAAGAATTAGACCTATGAAGTTCTTGTAATGTAATACGTTTCTTAAGGTCCGAGTTAAGGCCCTTAACATTTATAGACATAATCTTAGCCATTATCGATAGGACTGATACTTAGCAAATTATAGAAGCCAGGATAGTTGAGGAAGGGATTCAATCAAAAGGTGACAGGCTGCTCCCACCCCATGCCAGTTTAATAGGCTGCATGCATTGGTAAATACAACATGACAATTGATGTAGAGAGTAGATGAGGGAGGACAAAAGATCAAAACCATACTATTTACTAAATAGGGTATAAAATCTGAGATAACAGGTACTAACAATAAAGGCAAAAATGATTTAAACCTATATTTCTATGGAGCCTGGTTGCTAGAGTGAAACTCAAAAGGTAAAAAATGCAGCCAAATAGTGTTGATTGAATATGGCAAAAAAGACTCCTGGGGAAGAAGTGGCAAAGACCATGGGGGAAACTGAGAACCAGAGTAGCACCTTGCAAGGCTCCATAAAGAAAAGGCGTATGAAAAAACCTTAGAAGAAAGTTAAATTAGCAGTAGGGAAGAAAAAGGAGTGAGATTAGGTAGTTTGTAGTATGGTTAGTAACACAACTTCTAGGAAGACAGTGTTTAGTGTTCAGCTTCAGATGCTCTCAGACATCTCTTGCGAGTGCAGACTGTAGTCCAGGTCAGTGGGATCAGAGGAAGTTTAGAAGGAGTTTCCCAATTGGGTAGAGATGGAGGATGGATGGTCAGGTGTGTGCAAAGCCATCTTCAGCAGACCGCAAGACTGTCATGGTCCCATTTTTTGGTGCTGTCAGGCTGGAGGGGAAGCTCCACCGATAGGGTATCGCATGTTTGCGGAGCAGTAATAAGGCGAGTACCCATAAACAACCATACAAGACTCCCTTTGTCTCATCACAGCGTGCCTGCGAAATGCATTAGCCTTTTCTAGTACGTTTTCAATCAGGAACTATAAACACATTGAAATTACAGATATTTGCCATAGGCCATTTTATTTTTTTTCTCACCACAAGTTTCTTCTTTATCAAAATGTGTTACTAAAATAAAATGGGGAGTTGTAGTCTGTAATATTTACTAGAAGTCTTGAACAGTAATGAAGCATGCAAGTCTGTGGGGAAGATTTATGAAACGAATAACAGCGTGGCTTTCATTTTTAAAGACTTTTTTCTGTGGGGCTAAAGGGGTTATCTGGTTTCTGATATTGATGACTACCCTCAGGATAGCTTATCAATATCAGATCAGCAAGGGTTCACTTAACCTGTAGGATACCAGTGCCATAGATGTACCTTTAAATCCCAGCACCGTACAGCTACAACGTGCTGTTAGGATGGGTGCAAGAGCTGTGTGGGCCCAATCAGCAGCAGAGGTCCGGCACCCCGCAATCACTGATAGCCGAGCCCCTGCTGTATGCGCCGGCATAGGTGAAAGCACAGATGCCGGTGCATTAAACCTCGTTATGCCGAGGTCATCGCTGACCGCGGCACGTGAGCTATCCTTGTCAGGTCCCCATCCCCATCAGGACCCCGCGCTGCGGTGACGGGAACCTGATGGTTGGGAAGGCAGCCCGATGCCTTCCATAGGCATCGTGCTTCCTTCCATGTAAGCCTGTGAGACAGCAGTCTGGGTCTCATAGGCAAGCAGGCTGTAAGTGTATTAGGCCTCTTGCACACGTTCCGCTTACATTCAGGGGCCATCTGTTCCGTTCCGCAAAAAATGAAATGCACACGGACGTCATCCGTATTTTTTGCGGATTTGTTTTTTGAAGACCGCAAAATGCTGAAAAAGCCATACGGTCGTGTGCAAGAGGCCTTACACTGTGTAATATACACTTACAGACAAATCATTACAATACAGATGTATTGTAATGCATTGTAGAGGGAATCAGACCCCCAAAAGTTGAAGTCCCATAGTGGGACAAAAAAAAAGTTAAAAAAATAAAAAGTTTTAAAAATTGTTTTACATAATACATTTTTTTAATTTTCAAGTAAAAAAAAAGTCCTTTTCCCAAAATTAGGATATAAAAAATAGGAAAAAAAGGAAAAGTAGACATACTGTATTCTAGGTATAGGTATTGCAGCGTCCGTATCGACTGGCTCTATAAAAATATTACATGATCCACCCCGTCAGGTGAACGCTGTAAAAAATAAAAACAATGCCAAACAGCCATTTTCTGGTCACCTTGCCTCACAAAAAGTGTAATACCAAGCGATCAAAAAGGTGTATTTACCCCAAAATGGTATCAAGGAAACCATCATCTCATCCCTACCTAAGACAATCGGCACAATTTTTTTTTATGGCTCTCAGAACATGGCTACAGAAAAACAAGATTTTATGCTATTCAGAAATGCTTTCACTGTGTAAAACTTAACAAAAATAAAAATAATAGACATATTAGGTATTGCCACATCCGTAACAACCTGCTCTATAAAAATATCACATGATATACTCTGTCAGGTGAACACTGTAAAAATAAAATAAATAAAAACTATGCCAGAACAGTTATTTTTTGCCATCTCACCGTACAAAATGCATAATATCGAGTGATCAAAAAGTCATATATATCCCAAAATGATACCAATGAAAATGCAAAAAATGAACCCCCACATAAGACAACCACTCAAAAAATAAAAACCAATGGCACCCATAAATCAATCCATCAAAATATGCGCTGCAAAATCCATATGGCGCTCCTTGCTTTCCTGCCATGTGACCCCTGCCATGTGACTCCACAGCAGTTTATCAGCACATATGGGGTGTTGCCATATTCAGAAGAAAATGGGTAACAAATTATGCAGTGCTTTTTCTCCTGTTACCCCTTCTGAAAATGAAAAATTTGGGGCTAAAGCAACATTTTATTGGAAGAAATTAAACTTTTCATTTTCCCAGCCAAGTGTTTCCAAATTTCATAAAATGCCTGTGGGGTCAAAGTGCCCTTTAATATATTCTTTGAGGGTTGTAGTTTCACTTTTTGAGGGTTTCCTCTCTAGGGGTACATCAGGGTCTCTTCAAATACAAAATAGTACCCAAAAACCATTTTAGCAAAATCTGCCTCCAAAAACCATATGGTGCTCCTTTCCTTTTGACCACTGCCATGTGCCCCGGCAGCAGTTTACTACCACATATGGGGTATTTATGTAAACTGCAGAATCAGAGTAATGTATATTGAGGTTTATTTTGCTTTTAACTCTTGGTGTGTTGCAAGAAAAAATTCTAATAAAATCTACCAAAAAAATGAACTATTGAAATTTCACCTCCATTTTCCTTTAATTCTTGTGGAACACCTCAAGAGTTAACAAAGTTTGTAACATCAGTTTTGAATAATTTGAGGTGTATTTTCCAAAATGGGGTAATTTATATTTGGTTTCCATTACGTAAACCCCTCAAAATCACCTTATAACTTTCTAAAAACATTTAATCACATTTACAAAATTATGCTAACATAAAGTAGACACATGGAAAATGTAAAGTAATTCAAGAGGAGCTTGGATGTATTTCTGGAGTGTAATAATATTTCAGGTTATAGTTATTACAGATGGGTTGTTGATCCAGGGAGTTATTCTGATTCCCTTACGTCCTACCAGCAGCACAGATGGGGTTAACTGCCCCTGTGGACTGGTAGGACTGGCGGAATTTTAATGAGCCCAAAGAACCAATAAACGATCTTCAGCTCCCTGAAAGGGAGGAGATCACCCCCCAGCCCACCATGTTTTTTTCTGTCCTTTGGACAGGTGGACTGGGTGCTGGTGGGCCCCCATATGGTCTTGTCTCACCACCTCCTGGTGTTTGTAGGTGTTATGACCTGTTTATTCTTTCTATTTACAGAATTATGGCTTTCCCTAAGGAATCTTCGGATCAGCGGAAGTCTGGGGCCAAGAGGAAGCATTTGGCTTGTTACGAGTGTAACACACCTTTAGACGACAGCTGTCCTTACTCCAGGTGTGAGAGTTGTCGCACGGCATCCACGGAGCCCACGATGCAAGAAATGTTCCAGTGGACAAAGACCTACGTGGATGATTCCATTAAGGGAGTGGTGCGTCTGCTTAATGAGAGGCTACCAGGATCCTCTCAGACTCCCATGGAAGTGGTCGCACCGGTCGAGAGACCTACCCCCTGTTCTGTGGGGTCTTCTTCTGAGGAAGAAGAACTAACTTCTTGCTTTTTTCCTCCAGAGAAAACGCAGAAGTTGCTGAAGTCCATCAGGTCGAGGGACCAGGATGTTGACATGGGGGAGTCCTCCGATCCCGCCGGACGGACACAGCGTGTCTTTAGAGCGGATGAGACCCTCCTCTCTGTAATGCGTACAGAGTGGAGAAAGCCTGAAAAGGGCCCAGTCCTCACTAGGAAATTTAGGCTTATGTATCCGATGGCTAAACCCTTGGTGGAATCGTAGGGTTCCATTCCCAAGGTGGACATGGCTATAGCCAAGTTGTCCAGACGCACTCTAGTCCCTGCAGACGATGGGTCTAGTCTGCAGGACCCTCTAGACCGGAGGGCATAGTGCACCCTCAGAAGGGGTTACGCGGCGACCGCTGCCTCCGCATCACCTTCAATCGCGGCCACTGAAGTAGCCTCCTTTTTACGCACCAAACTTAACCTGATCCAGACGGACGTGGACCAGAGCGTTTCGAGAGATGAAATCCTGGCAGCCTTCAAGTCAGCCAATCTGGCTATGGATTTCCTGGTCGATTCCACCGTGTCGCTCCCTCTCAGGGAGCTGAAGAGTGCTTAGGGGCTCCTTTTTTTCCTTAACTAGGATAGCCCCTTCTATTGCGCCTATTGCCTTTATTTTAGGCCTTAGTGCGGCGATTTTTTTCCCTAGGATACCTTGGGGGGGATATCCCCTCCCCTCTTCTTTCGTCCGGTTACGGTGTCCCTTTCTATCCATCGCCACATGTGTGCGGCGCCATGGGCGCCGCCATCTTCCAGAAGTGACGCGCACCTAGGTGCGCTACGTCACTTCCGGTTTTTCGTATCGATGCGGTGAGGTTTCTAAACCTCACCGCTCTATTTAATTTATCTCCTTATGGACATCCTGGATTCCAGGATTGAATGGGGGAGACACATAGGGTTAAGCTGAGCCAGTATAGGCTCTGTTACCTCTCTGGGCTGGTCTTAATTGAGGGCCCCGCCCAATGGGCGGGGCTTTCTCCTTTTAAGCGCCCAGAGCCTGTCATTCAGTGCTCTGGTTGCATCGCTTTCAAAAGCTAGCTCCAGAGTTCCCTGTGCCTTGATATATTCATAGTGATATCGCTTGGCTTGGGTTGGTTTTTCTTCTTCCACCCAGATGCAGCTGAAGCTGGCCGCCAAAACTATGGCCCTAGTTTCAGCTGCCCGCAGACCACTTTGGCTGAAGCCTTGGATCGCGGACAACGCGTCCAAGTTCAATCTTTGTGGGCTCCCCTTCGAACTGGATAGGCTGTTCGGGTCCGAATTGGACAGGATAATGGAGGGACTCTCCGACAAGAAGGGGAAGAGTCTCCCCCAGCAGCCCTATCGGGGACGCCCCAGACAAGACAAGAAAGGCAGAGGTCGTCCAGGGCAGCAGGCTAGGCGCAGAGATTGGGGGGGGGCCGTCTCGTAAATATCCGAGACGCTCCCGCAAACCCACCAGGGAGGCAAAACCCTTCTGACTACGGGCCTCCTCGAGGCTCTTGGATAAGCCCTGCTGCCCCTGCAGTATCTCCTCTAGATTTTCCCGTTCCCCTCCCCCAGATTCCCGTGGGGGGCCGTCTCTCCCATTTCAAAAACCCTTGGGCCCATTTGATCGCAGACCCCTGGGTTCAGGACATAATTTCTGCCGGGTACCGGGTAGATCTTGTCTCCCTCCCCCCAGAGAGATTCATCGCTACGCGAAATTTCGGGTCTGCCAAACAGAGGATCCTAGAAACTTATATTCAGGATTATATCTCCAAGGGAGCCCTAGAGGAGGTGCCGGCAGGGGAGAGAGGCCTAGGGATTTATTCTCCAGTGTTCCTGGTTCCCAAGAAGACGGGAGATCTCCGGATGATCATCGATTTAAGATTCCTCAATCGATTTGTAAGGAAAACCAGGTTTCGTATGGAAGCCATAAGATCAGTCAGCCATATCCTCAACCCTGGGGACGTCATGGCTACTCTGGACCTCAAGGATGCGTATCTTCACATCCCGATCCATTCCGCTTCACGGAAATTCCTCAGGATCGCGGTCCAGATGTCAGGGGTTCGCAGGCACTTTCAGTTCACCGCGCTTCCCTTCGGAATCTCTTCTGCCCCCCTTATCTTCACCAAGGTGGTGGTGTCGGTGGTGGCAGCTTTGAGACTTCAAGGACTGACTATTATTCCTTATCTGGACGATTGGCTCTTCATAGCCTCTTCAGTTCCGGTTCTTACCCACCATCTTCAGATCGCAATCTCCTTTCTCCTCCGCCTGGGCTGGATTATCAACTGGCAGAAGTCGAATGTGAGCCCATCGACTTCAATCCATTATTTAGGATTCGTGGTCGACTCTGTGGAGATGTCCCTCTGGTTGACTCTGGAAAGGAGAGCGCGGATTCAGGACCTAGCAAAAGTCCTTTTTGTCCCTCGTCGAGTCTCTATCCGGACTCTCATGAAGATGCTGGGGCTCATGTCAGCGGCTGCGGACGCAGTCCCTTGGGCACTATGGCACCTCCGTCCTCTTCAGTCGGAGGTCTTACACTTATGGAACGGCAGCCCTGCGGGGCTAGATTCCCTGTGCTCCCTGTCCGGTCAAACCCGGAATTCCCTCAGATGGTGGTTTCAGCTACCAGCAGGGAAGTCTATGACCCAACCAGCTAAGGTCATATTGACTACAGACGCGTCCCTTGTAGGCTGGGGCGCTCACCTGGACGGATCTCCAGTACAGGGATCTTGGTCTCCTCTGGAGCGGCGTCTTTCTTCCAATCTTCGCGAAATGCGAGCTATCCGGCTAGCCCTCCTTCACTTCGCCCCTCAGATCCGGGGCAAAGCAGTGAAAGTCCAGTCAGACAATATGACTGCGGTTCTCTATATAAACAAGCAGGGAGGCACAAGATCATTGCCCCTTCTTTCAGAGATCGGGGTAATTCTTCGGTGGGCAGAGACGAACCTTTCCCATCTATCTGCCACTCATATTCGAGGTTCCCTCAATATGATAGCGGACCGCTTAAGTCGAGGATTACCGACTATGGAGTGGTCCCTGCATCCGGAGATCTTCAGGCAGTTAGTTCACAGATGGGGTATGCCAGAGGTGGACCTTATGGCAACCAGGTTCAACGCCAAGGTGCTGAGGTTCTGTTCCCTGTACAGGGAAGACAACCCCCTGGCGATAGACGCTCTGTCAATACCATGGAGGTTCAGGCTGGCTTACATCTTCCCTCCGTTTTCCATGATACCGAGGGTATTGACGAAAATCCGTCAGGATCAGGCCTCGGTAATAGCCATCATACCGTTCTGGCCCAGGAGATCCTGGTTTACCCAGTTCATTCAGATGAGTCGGGGACAATACTGGAGACTCCCCCCGGAGCAGACCCTGGTGTCGTGGGACACTCACCTCTGCCCAGATCTGCACAGGTTCAACCTGACAGCCTGGAGGTTGACCAGTCCCTTCCCAATATAGAAGGGCTTTCCGAGTCGGTCCTGAGAACTTTGTCGCATTCCAGAGCAGAGTCTACAAAGAAGGCCTACTCCAGGATCATGAGAATCTTCATATCATGGTGTGATTCCAAACAAGTGGCGTCTGCAGATCCGCCCCTTCCTGCGATACTACAGTTCCTTCAAGATGGATTAGATAGGGGTCTTTCTCCAGCTACCTTGAAGGTGCAGATTTGTGCCATCTCGGCCTGCCTCAACAGGCCACATTCTCGGGACCCACTCAACAAACGCTTCCTGAAGGGAGCTGAAAGACTAAAGTCTACTATACTGAAACCTATCCCCCAGTGGGATCTTTCAGTAGTGCTCAGGGGGCTAGCATCTCCCCCCTTCGAGCCCTTGGAGGAGGTGGAATTCAAATTCCTGACTTTAAAGATGTTTTTTCTTCTGGCTGTAGCTTCAGCCAAAAGAATCTCTGAATTGCAGGCTTTCTCTGCAATCCACCCGTATATTGTCTTCCTACCAAACAGAGTACTCCTGAAGTTTTTACCTCACTTCAGGCCTAAGGTGCCTACCTTCCAAAATATCAACCAGGTAATCTCTTTACCAGTTTTATTTTCAGCCTCCTCCTCTGATATTCCAGCAAGAGACCCGCTGGATATTTCAAGATGCCTCCAGGTCTATGTGGATAGATCCAGAGAGTTCAGGATAGATGAGAATCTCCTTATCCTCTTTGCCGGTAAGTCTAAAGGCCGTAAAGCGTCTAAAGCCACCATTAGTCGCTGGATCAAGGAGGCCATTAGGGAAGCTTTCGTCTCCCAATCCCTAGATCCTCCGGAGTTTGTGAGAGCCCATTCTACTAGGGCTGTCTCCACCTCCGCTGCGGAGAGAAGACTTCTCCCCTTAGAGTTGATCTGTAAGGCGGCCTCCTGGAGCTCTGAGTCAACCTTCATCTCCCATTATAGGATAGATGCTAGGATGGCAGAGTTTTTGGCTTTTGGGCAGACAGTTCTTAGTTCTGCCAGGCATGAGAACCCTCCCTAGGGGATTCTTCTTGCTATCTCCCCATCTGTGCTGCTGGTAGGACGTAAGGGAATCGTTAATTTCTAACGATAATTTGTTTTCCCTTAGTCCTAACAGCAGCACACAAATATCCCACCCTAAATACATTATGCTTGTTAAAAACACGGTGGGCTGGGGGGTGATCTCCTCCCTTTCAGGGAGCTGAAGATCGTTTATTGGTTCTTTGGGCTCATTAAAATTCCGCCGGTCCTACCAGTCCACAGGGGCAGTTAACCCCATCTGTGCTGCTGTTAGGACTAAGGGAAAACAAATTATCGTTAGAAATTAACGATTGCCTGATTGGAGTTGGGAAGGAATTTTTCTTCCCCTAAAGTGAGGAAAATTGGCTTCTAACTTACACAGTGTTTTGCTTTCCATTAGATCAACTTGCAGGATGACAGGCTGAACTAGATGGACAGATGTATTTTTTCAGCCTTATAAACTATGTTACTATGTTACTAATAACTATTTTGTGAGGTATCACTATCTGCCATAAAGCAGAGAATTTCATATTTATAAAATAGTGAATTTTTCCATATTTTCTCAAATTTTTAGATTTTTTTAAATAATAAAAGGTAAAACATATTGACTCAAATTTATCACTAACATGAAGTACAATGTATCACGAGAAAACAATCTCAGAATGGCTTTGATAAGAAAAACCGTTCCAAAGTTATTACCACATAAAATGACATGTCAGATTTGCAAAAATTGGCCTGGGATTTAAGGGGAAAAGTGGCTCGGTACTGAAGGGATTAAATAGGATGGAGGAGTTTGGAATTATACTTCAGCCTGCTGCAATGTCGATGGCGAGCAGGTAAACAGTGAAGAGAAGGCAGCGCTTATACAAGTGTTCCGCTCGCTTCAACCAGCTGATCGTCAGACCCCTGGGAGTCAGAACTTCTACAATCTAATATTGATGACCTACCCTGAGGATACGTCATCATATTAGAACCTGGACAACTTTAACACTCTCCCTTTATCTCTTTGTTGCTTTCCATTGTAAGCGCATTTATGGAAAACATTAGAGTATAGAGGAATTATGATTGGTTGCTATGGGGAACATATCCAGTTCTTTTCTGCATTACATTTCATATATGAGGGTCTGTACTTTTTAACTAAAGTTTAATGTTTTTTCTTTTGCAGATGGAAATTCCAAAATCAAATATTGTAAACAGATATATTGCCACCCAAGGCCCTCTTCCTCATACTTGTGCACATTTCTGGCAGATGGTTTGGAACAACAGATTAACACTTATCATCATGTTAACAACATTAACAGAACGAGGAAGGGTAGGGCTTTATTTCAATGTTGTAAAAAAGTATTTTTATTAACCCCTTTAATGACCAACCTGTTTTGGGCCTTACTGAACAAGCGTTTTATTTTTATTTTTTCATCGTCACCTTCCAAGAGCTATACCGTTTTATTTTTCCCTCCATGTATGAGGGTTTTTTTGCAGGAAAAATTGTAGTTTTAATGGTCCCGTTTTTGGCTACACATAACTTTCTGAATTAACTTTTATTAACTTTCTGGGAGGGAGATGGGGAAAAAACATAAATACTGCCACTGAGTTTTTACATTATACTTTTTGCAGCATTCATTTTATGCATAAATAACATGATATCTTTATTCTCTGTGTCAGTACAATTACAGTGATACCAAATACATATAGTTTTTTTAGTGCAATAAAACCCTTGTGCAAGAAAATCTTTTTGCATTGCGCATCCCAAGACCCATAACTTTTTTTTATTTTTCTTTCTGTGGAGTTGTGTGAGGGCTTTATTTTTGCAGGATGTAAGCAGGACTCGTAGTTTTTATTCGTATCATTTTGGGGTAAATAACACTTTTTGATCACTTGCTATTAAAGGGGTTATCCGAGACTAAAAAATTTCGCCCATATGCCCGGGCCCCTCAAACTGAATTTACTTACCTGGCTCCATGCGCTGCTTCTGGTCCCCACACTGCCGCAGCTGCTTTCCCCCGTGTGCGGATGAAAATATTCTGTGTCGGGGAGGGGAGCAGCCAATGGCAGGTGGTGACGGGGACAAGCCTCCCTAGCGTCACCCGTAGATTCAGTGTGAGGGGCCAGGGCATATGGGGGGGACTTTTTTTTGCCTCGGATAACCCCTTTGAGTTCTTTGTTGGCAACTAAGTAAAATTAGCAATTCTGCCTTTTTTTTTTTTTTTTTTTTTTATGGCCTTCATCGTAGGGGATAATTTACATATTTGTTTACTGCATGTCGTTATGGACACGGCAATACAAAAATGATTTTATTTTTGCAATTTTTTCATTGAAAAGCGTTTTTAATTGGAACTTTTTGAATTTAATTTTTCTTTTACTTTTTTTAACCAGTTAATAGTCCCACAAGGGCACTATAACAGGCAAACTTTTGAGTGCTTCTAAAATACAATGCACTATTCCTATAGTGCATTGAATTTTAATGTCAGTGCTATAATGACATTGAACAGCAGGCTGCGCCAGAGAGGCGCAGCCTGCTCGAGAACACTCAAGGCAGGCTTGGGGCCTATACCAGGTCCCAACTTGCATATATACACCTCGACATCCCGCAATCTCATTTGCAGGGTACCGAAGAGATACAGAGGGAGTCCGCTCTTTCTGTCACCGCTTACATGCAGCGGGCACCATTGCCCCTGGCATGTAAGGAGTTAAACAGCCCGGATCTGTGCTCCTGTTGGTCTTGTGAGAGCTGAGCCCCCACTCTCCGCTGCACAGCGGTCCGGCCTAAAAAAGAGCTGTAAAAAGGCATATGGGTGGTCACTAAGGGGTTAAGAAACATCATTTTTATAAATCAGTACACAGCCCAAGAATAGTGGTGAATAAACAGATATATTACTTATTCCTAGTAGCTTAGGTTAGTTAAAACATACAAGCTTGGTTAAATTATCTATACAATTAATTTCAGTAATAATAAATTTACTTGGGTTTCCTTTATCTGATATATTTTAAAAGGAATCTGGAGCAGTTATGACCCCTTAAAACTGCTTACTGAGGTAAATAGGTGAGGGATTAAACATATGATCATGTACGAGGGGTGTGAAGTGCCATTGAAGTAGTCCTTTCATGTGCAGTGTCCCGGGCTCTCTGCACTGAAGGCTTCCCAGCCCTCCTGCTGCTCTGAGTGATGACTCTATTGCCCAAAGAGGAGAACACTAGAGTCATCATTAAGAGCAGGGGGGAGGATGTGAGGAGGCTTCGGTGCTGGGACCCCAGGACCCTGCACATGAAGGGACCATTTTCATGGCAGTTGTGATAGTGATACCATTGGCATTAAACCTTCTCCTCAGTCATGAAAAGAAATATGAGCACCCACTAAATGTTTACACAGCTTTACCGATCTACCACTGTCATTTGTATTAAAATATCGTGTATATATTTTATTATATACACTACTCACAAAAAGTTAGGGATATTTGGATTTTAGGTGAAATTTATGGAAAACGTAAAAAGTTCACGCTACAGTTATATGATATCATGAAAGTAGGGCATTCAAGTAGAAGCATGCAATGGCGATTTCCTTATGTCAAACAATTTATTGAAATAAACGCCAACAGCAGTGGTGGGTATACCCCACAATAAATGTCAATGTGTCAGTAACTTGTCATGCGGCCTTGACGTCTCATGCGGTTCACAAGTCGACTTATTGTCTGCTGAGTCATGACACCCCACTCTTTTTGAAGGACAGCCCTCAGGTCATTGAGGTTCTGGGGTACAGTGTTACGAGCCTCTACATGGTGATTCAGCTGATCCCATAGGTTTTCAATGGGATTCAGGTATGGAGAAAGTGCAGACCACTCCATTTCAGGTACCCCAGTCTCCAGCAGCCGTTCCCTAATTATGCAACCTTGATGAGCTGGCACTTTGTCGTCCATGAAAATGAAATTAGGTCTGTGTTGTTCATGCAGAGGCACAATGACTGGATTAATGATGTTATTCAAGTAGTATGAGCTTGTTACTGTACTATTCACAAAGTGTAGGGCAGTTCCGTATTGACTAGACACACCTGCCCACACTGTAATACCACCACCACCACCAAAGGCTCATCGTTAGTGGCCATCATTACCGCTGAGGCCTACTGGTCTCTCATCCAGAGTAGATGCTCCCTGGCCCATGCAAGACGATGACGCCTGTGCCTAGTGGTGTGGTCAGGTACCCTTGCAGGTCATCTAGCATGCAGACCACACTGATGTAAACTGTTTTGAATGGTATGATGTGACACTTGGGTGCCTCTCACCTGCCTTAAATGTGCTTGTAGTTGTGTGGCATTCATCATCCGGTTCCTCATGGCATTGTTCATATTGAAGCAGTCATCAGTGTGGGATGTGGACAAAGCTCAGTGGCCACTTCCGTCTGAGAACATCCTGCTTGAAGCCTCGAAATGTCGAGTTACTGTTGATCAATTGTTAGGTGTCATCTTGGTCTCATGATGTCAAAATGTGAACAGCATTATGAGGAGGACTGTTAAAATACCAATTCTAATTGAACCAGGAAATTTATTGGGTGATTCATAGATCAAACACCTGTTGTGAATTGTTAGAGAACAGCAAAAAATACTCAAACATTGAACAGTTGGACATGTGCATTCAAAAGTTTAGAAAAGTCACATTAAGCTCACCTGTAAAGGTTAGAGTGCATTTTAGGTTCATCCTGAAATTTCACCTACAAGCCAAATATCCGTACCTTTTTGTGAGTAGTGTATTTATTACTCTGTTTGTAAACAATATTGAACTCGTTATTCCATTAATTATTGCTGTGCTTAAAGGGGTTATCACTTTAATTTTATGAAATTCGTTCACGCTTCGTTTGGTGGTAAAAGCAGAATTTCGTTATGGATTCCGTTACCACGGACCATAACACAATTCTATGACGGAATGCATCAACGGATCAGTCCCGTTTCCGTTATGCAGGGGAGTCCTCTCCTGCATAACGGAAATGGGACGGATCCGTTTTGCAGCCCATAGACTTCTATTATGATGAAATGAATAACAGAATGCCTCTAAAGGCATTCCATTATGCATTCCATCATAGAATTGCGTTATGGTCTGTGGTAACGGAATCCATAACGCAATTCTGCTTTTACCACCAAACGAAGCGTGAACGAATTTCAAAATATGAAATCTGCTCATCTCTAGTTATCACATGATTAATGTAAAAAATTTAAATCAGACATCATTTAGTACACAACAGTCTTTTTTTCTAACAAAGCTAGAACCAGCCGGGGTTGCAGTCCGCCTTGGGTGCCGGCTCTCAGGGGGTGCCAGAGTCCAGAAGTAATGAGCGCTTCCATCAATACAGATGGAAGCGCTCATTGCTGAAGCGCTGGGAGCTGCGGTCCTGTCACTCACCGCTCAGCTCCCCACACTCCTCCCCTCCTTCAGGCTGGTGGCACTCTGAATGCTGAAGCAGGGAGACTTCTCCCTGCTCCACCATTCACCATTTCTTCTATGGAGGGTGCACAGTGGGCATTTCTACTATGGAGGGGGCACAATGGAAATTTCTACTATGGAGGAGGCACAGTGCACAGAGGGCATTACTACTATGAAGGGGGCATGGAGGGCAATATTACTGTGAAGAGGGCACAATGGGCATTACTAGCTGAGAGGGCATTACTACTATTAAGGGGGCACAATGGGGATTTATACTATAGAGGGGACACAGAGGGCATTATTACTGTGAAGGGGGCACAATGGACATTATTTCTGTGAAGGGGGCACAATGGACATTATTTCTGTGAAGGGGGCACAATGGGCATTACTACTATTAAGGGGGCACAATGGGCATTATTACTATTAAGGGGGTGCAATGGGCATTATTACATGAAAGGGGGTACAATGGCAATTACTACTATTAAGGGTACACAATGAGGAAGGGGGCACAATAGGGATTATTACTATGAAGGTGGAACAATGGGGATTTTTACTATGAAGGGGGGACAATGGGGATTATTACTGTGAAGGGGGCACAAAGAGGGCATTACAACTGTGAAGGGGCACAGATAGGGCATTACTACTGTGAATAGGGCACAGAGAGGGCATACCTACTGTGAGGGGGGCACAATGAAGGAATAAATACTTTAAAGGGGAACAATGTGGGCATAACTACTGTTAGGGGGCATACATCTGTACAAAGCTATGAAGGTCGTACAATGAGAGCAATACTACTGTGAGGGGATATGATTTTTTTAAAGTATTGGGGGGTGCCAGAGAAAGGACCGGCCCCGGGTGCCAAACAACCTAGGCACGCCCCTGCTTCTTAGTGAGCTGGGAAAAGAAATTAAAAAAAGAGCAGGTGGCACTATAAGGATACACCTGTACAAAAGTTTAATTACATGCAATTACAAAAGTATTTATATCCAGGTGCTGGTTTAAAAACTGTAGAATATTTTTTGTGAGACAACCCCTTTAAGTTTGTTTAATTTTTTTTGTCTTGGACAGTTTACAGATCAGTAGTTAATACATAATACATATCTAGTTTATTATGCATACCACTAATCGAACACTTATTTTGCAGTAAAATATTGTTTGTACCCTGATATTAAATTGTAGTATTTATAGTCTATAGAAAAGATCTGTGGTCAGTATATATTTGTGTTTAATTAGCAGAACACTGGTCTTTATGTGTCCCAGTATTTTTACTCTATGTCGTTGGATAAATGCTATATAACTAACCTGTATTCCTTTGTTTGTATACACATTTTAAAGGGATCCAACTACTGGCACCTCCACCGTTTAGCTGTTTTAAAATACTACAGTGCTCACAAGCACAGCACTATACATAGTATAGTCGCTATGCTTTGTATTGCAATTGAGGCCCATTCACACGTAGGCCATGTGACATTACTGGCCTAAGTAGTAATGTGTTTTCCATTCATCACTACACTTTACCCTGTGCTGTGTTTACGTCTAGATAAGGTGTCCCAACTACACTTGTGTACTAAAAGACTCACTGTGACGGACGTACTGAGACATACGGACGTCCCGGCGACAGTGAGTGGCAGGAGATCTGTGAGACTGGCAACACGTGGTTTGATCTGACAGGTTTTCCTTGTGGATCAATAGGTGTCTGTGCTGTTTCTGGTAATGGCCACACCCCTTGCCTCCAGGTGTTGCTTATGTGGTCATTTAACCTTCCTTATTTATAGTTGCTTCTCCCACTGTGCTGTGCGGTTTATAGCTTCTGTGCCTGTGGATTGTTTGTGGTTGTATTTAGGCTGAGTTCCTGGTGCTTCCATGGCTTCTTTGAAGTTAAGTCTTCCCTTTCCCTTTTGTATTTTGTGTGCGGCATTTCCCTATTGTTTGTATTAGGCCTGAAGTAGACTCCTGTTCGTCCTTCCTTTTGGAAGAACAGGTAGTCTCGTCCCTGCCATTAGTACCAGGGTCCTATAGGGCTATATAGGACTCTAGGTATTCCTGCGTATGAACTAACCTAGCTTTGGGGTCTGTTCATACTGGTAGTCAGTCAGGATTTTGGTTAGGGTTTTTAACTAGGAGGTGTCCATCTTCCTTCCGTAGTTCTCAGGCCTGATTCCCTGTTTCCCCCTCCCCTCCTATGCTCGGTGTGGTGTTTCCCTCCCACAACGAAGCGTGACATTATAAACTGCCCGAACCGTCATTTTTTGTTTTTGTGTGCAGCCATGGATCCTATTGCTGTGCTGGCAGGTCAGCTGCAAGGGCTGTCTTTCAAGGTAGCTGACCTCCGCACGACCATCTCGTAGATGCAGAGATCACAGGCTGTTGGTCCTGGTGGTAGTGGTGGAGACCAGGCCTATCTGGAGCCTAAAGTTGCCCTCTCAGGCAGATTCTCTGGGGGACTTGATAATTTTATTTTGTTTAGGGAGGCGTGCAAACTGTATTTTAGGCTACGTCCACACTTATCTGGGGATGAGAAACAGTCGGTGTGGTTATTTCCTTGCTTAAGGGGGATGCGCAGTCGTCAGCTTTTTCTCTGCTGACCGGATCGCAGTCTCTCTGGTCAGTATATGAATTTTTCTAAGCTTTGAGTCTTATCTATGATGATCCGGATCGGACCTCTGTAGCCGAAATCAAGCTGCGCAGCCTTCGTCAGGGTGATTATTCCACTGAGATTTATTGCTGTGAGTGCAGGAGGTGGGCTACGGATACGGAGTGGAATAATACTGCCCTCCGTAGCCAGTTTTGTCAAGGGTTATCAGAGAGGCTGAAGGACGCTTTGGCCTTTCATGAAGCCCCAGTGTCTCTGGAGGCTGCTATGTCTCTGGCTATATGCATTGATAGACGCCTGAGAGAGATATCTAGGGGCCGAACCCATGCAATTTGTGGAGGCTACTCCTGTATCCGCTTTTAAGCATACTGGTAATAGGAAGGGAGTGTGTATTTTCTGCGGACAGAAGGGACATTTTATCCATGGCCATACATTCAACGGCAAAAAGAAAAAAAAGGGACATTTAATTCCCATCTGACTCTTGGAGGGGTGAGAGGAGAGTAAAAAAATGTGCATTTGTCTTTGACTGGTAGTACCCGATTTCTCCTGACTGCTGAGGTGGTGCTAGAGTAAAAAACTGTGGGTATTGAGGTGTTTATCGACAGCGGGGCCGTGGTGAACTTGATTGATGCTCAGTTCGTCCGTATGCACGGGTTTCCAACAAGTGCCTTAGAAAAAAAAACATTTCCATTTTTGCTATTGATTCTGCACCTCTAACTCAGAAGTGTTTCTCAAGTGGTGCATGAAATCGGATTAAGAGTATCTTAGAGTGGATGCCAGGATTTACCTCCACATCGGGAATATGATTGTCCTATCAACCTTATTCCCCGAGCTAAGTTGCCAAAATCTAGATTGTATAACCTTTCTGGACCTGAAAGACTGGCCATGAGAGAGTATATTGCCGAGAGTTTGGCTAATGGACACATAAGACCTTCCAAGTCTCCAGTGGCAGCAGGGTTATTTTTTGTTAAAAAAATTGACAGAGGTCTTCGGCCGTGTCTGGATTTCCGTGAACTCAATCGGATTGCTGTCCGTGATCCTTACCCTCTTCCTTTGATTCCCAATTTGTTTAACCAGATTGTTGGTGCTAAGGTGTTCTCCAAGTTGGACTTAAGGGGGGCATACAATCTGGTTAGGATCAAGGAAGGGGATGAATGGAAGACGGCTTTTAATACTCCTGAGGGGCACTTTGAGAACCTGGTCATGCCTTTTGGGTTGACCAAAGCTCCTGCGTTTTTCCAGCATTTTGTGAATGACATTTTTCATCACCTTGTGGGGAGGTGTGTAGTCATGTATTTGGATGACATTCTAATTTATTCTCCAGACATGGTGATACATCAGGTTCACGTTAGACAGGTGTTACAGATCCTAAGAGTTAATAAATTATAAGCAAAATTAGAGAAGTGTGTTTTTGCTGTACACAAGGTGCCGCTTTTGGGTTACCTGCTGTCATCTTCGGGTTTTCGAATGGATCCAGAGATAGTCTGTGCTGTATTGGACTGAAATCGACAAGAAAATCTGAAGGATCGTATGCGGTTTTTGGGGTTCACCAACTATTACCGAAAATGTATTCAGAACTATTCAACAATAGTAAAACCCTTAACTGACATGACTAAGAAAGGGACAGATGTTTCAGTTTGGTCTGATTCAGCGTTGCGAGCCTTTTCTGCGATTAAGGAATGCTTCTCTTCTGCCCCTATATTGGTGCAGCCGGATGTATCACAACCTTTCATTGTGGAAGTGGACCCGTCTGAGGTGGGGGTAGGAGCAGTTTTATCGCAGGGCCAGTCACCTGGTAAATGGCATAAAAAAAAAAACTCTCTTCCGCAGAGAGAAAGTATGATGTGGGTAACATAGAGTTACTGGCCATTAAGTTGGCTTTTGAGGAATGGCATCATTGGTTGGAAGGGGTGATTCATCCGATCACGGTATTTACTGATCACAAAAACCAGGCTTACCTGGAGTTGGCTAAACAACTGAACTCGAGGCAGGCCAGATGATCTTTGTTTTTCACCAGATTCAGTTTCACTGTCACCTATTGTCCTGGGGTTAAGAACGTCAAGGCAGATGCCTTGTCACGTAGTTCTCCTGGAGGTGGCGATTTAGAAAATCCGAGTCCTATACTGTTGGAAGGGGTGGTGATATTCGCTTTTTACTCTGACCTAGAGGTGAAGGTGTTAGAGGCCCAGGGAGACGCACCAGATTCTTGTCCCTCTGGGAAACTTTTTGTGCCATCAGAATTGCATCACAAGGTGTTTGAGGAACATCACTGTATGGTTCTTACGGGACACCCTGGGAGCAGATCCACTGCCGACCTCATCTCTCGTAGATTCTGGTGGCCAGGGTTGCGTAAATGTGTTGAGGACTATGTGTCAGCCTGTAGTACCTGTGACACATACTCGGCCTTCCGGATCTCTACTTCCGTTGCCCATCCTTTCCAGACCATGGACTCACTTATCCATGGATTTATCACTGATCTACCTAATTCTTCAGGAAAGACAGTGATTGTAATTGATTGCTTTAGTAAAATGGTGCTGCCAGGCCTACCTAATGCTAAAATACCTGCACAAGTGTTTGTTGACAACATTGCGAAACTCCATGGCATTCCCTCTGATGTGGTCTTGGATCGTGGGACTGAGTTTGTTTCCAGATTCTGGAAGGCGTTCTGTACTTCTATGGGGGTACAACTGTCCTTTTCTTCAGCTTTTCATCCTCAGTTGAACGGACAGACGGATCACACTAATCAGAGTCTGGAGACTTACTTGAGATGTTTTGTCTCTGAGAATCATGAGGATTGGTTCTTTGGCAGAGTTTTTCATAAATAATCGTAGATAGGAGTCCACTGGGAAGTTGCCGTTTTTTGGTGCATATGTGTTTCACCCACAGTTTGGCACATTTTCTGGTTTAGATACTTCTGGTATCCCTGAGGTGGAATGTTTTTCATCATCATTGTCATCTATCTGGTGGAAAATTCATAATAACTTAATGAATATGGGCAACAAGTATAAACGTCTGGCTGACAGGAAACATATAAATGGTCCGGACCTAAGAGTCGGTGATTCTGTGTGGCTGTCCGCAAGAAACATTAAGTTGATAGTACCTTCTTGGAAGTTGGGTCCAAGGTTTATTGGTCCAGATAAGATCACTGCCATTTATAATCCTGTAGCTTTTCGTCTTGAACTTAATCAGGTCCTGAAAATTCATAATGTGTTTCATAAATCTTTGTTGAAGAGATATGTTGGAGCCATCTTCCTTGCCACCCGCTCTTGTCATGGTGGATGTTAGATTGGAATTTCAGATCGCCAAGATAATTGACTCTCGAGTTCTCCGTAGGTCTCTTCAGTATCTTGTTCACTAGAAGTGTTATGGACCAGAGGAGAGAATGTGGGTACCGGCATCTGACCTGAATGCCAGGCGTTTGGTGAAAGTTTTTCACAGGTCTCACCTAGATAAGGTCAGTCCTGGGTGCCCGGAGGTCACATGTAGAAGGGGGGTACTGTGACGGACGTATCGAGACATATGGACGTCCCGGCGACAGTGAGTGGCAGGAGATCTGTGAGACTGGCAACACGTGGTTTGATCTGACAGGTTTTCCTTGTGGATCAATAGGTGTCTGTGTTGTTTCTGGTAATGGCCACACCCCTTGCCTCCAGGTGTTGCTTATGTGGTCATTTAACCTTCCTTATTTATAGTTGCTTCTCCCACTATGCTGTGCGGTTTATAGCTTCTGTGCCTGTGGATTGTTTGTGGTTGGATCTCGGCTGAGTTCCTGGTGCTTCCATAGCCTCTTTGAAGTTAAGTCTTTCCTTTCCCTTTTGTATTTTGTTTGGGTTCTGTGTGTTGCATTTTCCTATTGTTTTTATTAGGCCTGAAGAAGACTCCTGTCGGTCTTTCCTTTTGGAAGAACGGGTAGTCTTGTTCCTGCCATTAGTACCAGGGTCCTATAGGGCTAGATAGGACTCTAGGTATTCCTGTGTACGAACTCCCCTAAGGGTCTGTTAATACTGGTAGTCGGTGAGAGTTTTGGTTAGAGTTTTCACTAGGAGGTGTCCAACTTCCTTCCCTAGTTCTCAGGCCTGATTCCCTGTTTCCCCCTCCCCTTCTATGCTCGGTGTGGTGTTTCCCTTCCACACCAAAGTGTGACACTGACACTCACTTTAACACTTTATTTCTGCATCTGTGTAGATACATGTATCTATACTGATGCAGTAATAAAGCAGTGAATTAAAGCGAGTGCCAGTCTTCTTGTACACAAGTATAGTAGGGACACCTTATCTAGACGTAAACACAGCACAGGGTAAATAGAGTGCTGCAGCGTCTTTAAACAGATAATTGGGTTCCTGGGAGTTGGACGCCCGCCCCCCGATTAGATATTGATGACCTATCCTGAGAATAGGTAATAAGTATTTTACTCCTGGAAAACCACTTAGAAGGGAATAAAAAAAAAAAATGTTTTAATAATGTGGGAATGAAAACTTCTATGAAAACTGCATGTTGTATTTGTATAGGTATATAGTCTATATAATTCTTCCATAAATTAATAAATGATGTGTTCCTTTAGACCAAATGTCAGCAGTATTGGCCTGACCCTCCTGATGTGATGGAATATGGGAATTTCCAAGTTATATGTAACTCTGAAGACTGTACAATCGCTTATGTCTTCAGAGAAATGACATTAACAAACAAAGAGGTAACAGTCTGGTGCCTTTTTGATAAATTTTATTGAGAATAGTGCTTATTTTTTGTCTTGGGATTATGATTGAGCATAAATTTGTCAAATTAATTTTAGCTACAGTATAAATATCATATAAGAAAAAAGATAGTTTATTAATGATCTAAAATGTAATCTATTAGTCACCAGTTAATATAACGTTTAAGATGCTCGCTTGTCAGATGTTTTTCAAGTGCTTGGACAGTGCTATATTGCTTCAAGAGACCATACAAAGGGGGCAGAGCATGGAAGCTGATGGTGACAGAAGCCTGATCCTGTAGCTTCTAACCTTTTTAACAGCTTCCCGTTCCTTCTGATAGTCAGAGCTGGAAGGGGAAAGAAAACTGACCTGATGGATATCCAAAGACCTAACAAAACTGAAGGGGATCTTCTAAAATTTCTGAGGAAGAAAGCATTGTTGGACTGGGTGCCTTGGGCCCTCAAGTGGAATTGAATCTGGTGGCCCACCCTATAGCTATGTGGAAATATTAGGATATGTCCACATGTGACATAAACACAACAGATTTTCAGGACACAAATCTGTGGCGGTAAATCCACAGTGTTAATGTACCAGCAAATAGGCTATGATTTTAAGGACTGTCGTCCACATGCTTTAAATAAAATTCTATTCACATTCACATAGTGCTTCCCACATATTACACATTGCATTTTTCACATGAAATCACAGATATCACATAAAGGAGTTAATATAAAATAATTTTCCTGTAGAAAAAGAAACAAATGTTTTAGTTTTAATCAAATATTGACATAAATGGCAGCTCTGTTTTCCACATCTATAGCAACCTTGTATATATAACCATATATATAACCAATTGTGGTTTACTTTTTTATTAGAAAATAAAGGAGAAATCATATTTCCTAAACTACATGTTTTTTTTGCAACAAAATTACAACCTGTCTCCAAAATACGGGAAAGAATAGGATCTTTATTTAGTATTTGTATTGATATTAATTAAAATTTCCACTACTTTAGAAAAATCTTGGCTATAGCAAGTAGAAAAAGTTACCTGTCTATTCACATAATGTGTTTTTTGCCTTTTAGTTTTTTTAGTTTTTTTATTAGAACTTTGTACTGTTTCTGAAAGTAAGCCTGGTCTTGATCTCTTATCTATAATAGCTATAGCTCGATTTTATAGGCCTGCATGATAACCTCTATCTTTAAATCTCTTTATAAGTTGCTCCTTTTGTACCTCATAATTAGAGATGAGCGAATCGAAGCTGACTAAGTAGAATTCGATCCAAATTTCAGGAAAAATTTGATTCGTAACGAATGTGAATTTCCTCACGCTTCGCGGTAACGAATCACAATTTTTCCTAAAATGCCGGCTACACGTGTGAGGACTGAGGACATGGGGCAAGGAACTCTGGGAAGGCGGGATCACCCAGATTGAAATGCCTGCATGCAGCCAATCAGCAGCCAGACAGCCCTGAGTTGTCACAACCCTGTAAATATGGCAGCCATTTTAGATTCTGCCATTTTCCAACATTCTGCGTGCAGGGACATACGTGAGAAGGTGTAGGGACAGCAATAGTAAAAACCTCATTACGAACAAAGAAACTGAAAAAACTATTTATAAGTGCAGGGAAAGGATAGGGAGCAATTATTTCACAGCATCTTAGTGCAGGGAGAGACGTCAGAAGGCGCTAGGGACAGTGCTAGAAAAGCGATTTACAAGTGCAGAGAAAGATTATTTAGGCATCCAAATAGCCATTATACAGCTCTGGAAAAAAGAAGAATGCAGCAGCACTCTGCAAACACAAATAAAGTACAGTAATGCTATAATTATAGAAAACATTCTAGTGTAAATTCTAAGCTTATTTTGCAAGGTAGAGACTCTTGGCAAATATATTTTGTACAAAATTATTTGAGCCCTTCTGCCAAACGTCAAGGCGATCTCTTATCAGACGGGAACCTAACACAAATCCTACCTGTTGTGTGCCATAATGGCCACCATAAAATTCAGGGACTACAGGTTCCACATACAGTACAGACCAAAAGTTTGGACACACCTTCTGTGACAAACTGCCATTTGCCACTGGGCATTGTAGAGGACTTATGGCTAGCCTCCTGCTCTATGACTATGGCCCCGGGACATATTACCTTCTTCCATACTGAACTTTCAGCTCCAGAGACTAAGTCCCGTTCGAAGATGGGACTTAGTCGTTTTTCTGCATGTAAATTGACCGACCACACAGCCCAAATCTATGGAACTGTTTTGGGCAGGAAATTGTGCTTGCGGTCGGTCATAAAGTACTTCCACTAAGCTTTTGATCTGCTGGAGGGATTTGTGTGATTTTTGGAAGTGTTTATGTTTGATGCAAGCTGAGTTTAAATATGTAATTTTTATGGAGATGGAATGTATGGTTTTAAAGTTACAGTGTATGTTTAAAAACTGTATTTTTACTGTCTGTGATAGTTATGTTAATTTATAATTATATCCCAGACAGAAGGGAGGATTTTGTGTATTTGGGTGGTGACTCCTCTCCTGTTGTTCTCACATGTGTATTGGTGGTTTCCCTTTGTCCTGGGAGATAATTGAATTGCTCTTCGGGTGTCTCCAGGGCAGAGAGGAGGAAACCATGATGCATTGTGGGGACCTGCATAAATACGGGCGGGTAGCCCTCAATAAAGAGTTCAGTTCAGTTCAGTTCAGTTCATGTTTTTCTGACCCTTCAAAACGCAGCCTTGTCTCGTTATTGGAGGGAATTGCTGCATCACGCTGGGGATTGCTATGCTCTGCATATTCCCTGGAGGAGAGATCTTTCCCACACGGTCCTGAATACTGGAGGTTCATTCAGGGTGGAAGGAAGACGGCGCGGCTCCAGTTAAGCTACGGCGGTTGTGGAGTCTGCGGTGCTTGTGGTGTCCAGTGCGGTGCTTGTGGTCCTCGGCTCAAGCTAGGAAGCGTCCATTAACGGAAGCGGATCCGTTACACCTTCTCATTCAAAGAGTTTTCTTTATTTTCATGACTATGAAGGCATCAAAACTATGAATTAACACATGTGCAATTATATACATAACAACAAACAAGTGTGAAACAACTGAAAATATGTCATATTCTAGGTTCTTCAAAGTAGCCATCTTTTGCTTTGATTACTGCTTTGCACACTCTTGGCATTCTCTTGATGAGCTTCAAGAGGTAGTCCCCTGAAATGGTCTTCCAACAGTCTTGAAGGAGTTCCCAGAGATGCTTAGCACTTGTTGGCCCTTTTGCCTTCACTCTGCGGTCCAGCTCGATTGGGTTCAGGTCTGGTGACTGTGGAGGCCAGGTCATCTGGCGCAGCACCCCATTACTCTCCTTCATGGTCAAATAGCCCTTACTTTCAAAGTTTTCCCAATTTTTCGGCTGACTGACTGACCTTCATTTCTTAAAGTAATGATGGCCACTTGTTTTTCTTTACTTTTGCTTTTTTATTGCTATACTACCAATTCTAACAGTCTATTCAGTAGGACTATCAGCTGTGTATCCACCTGACTTCTCCTCAACGCAACTGAGTGTCCCAACCCCATTTATAAGGCAAGAAATCCCACTTATTAAACCTGACAGGGCACACCTGTGAAGTGAAAACCATTTCAGGGGACTACCTCTTGAAGCTCATCAAGAGAATGCCAAGAGTGTACAAAGCAGTAATCAAAGCAAAAGGTGGCTACTTTGAAGAACCTAGAATATGACATATTTTCAGTTGTTTCACACTTGTTTGTTATGTATATAATTCCACATGTGTTAATTCATAGTTTTGATGCCTTCATAGTCATGAAAATAAAGAAAACTCTTTGAATGAGAAGGTGTGTCCAAACTTTTGGTCTGTACTGTACATGCTGGGTCCACTCTGCTTTTTACCATTTTTGGTACCTTAACGGCCTCCATTACGTCCAGGGATGCAGGTACCAACATGCATGCCGAGCCCACTCTATACCTAGCAAAAACAGAAGAAAATGGAGCTCATGGTACCAAAAAGTAAAAATATATTTTATTTGAACATGATTTGGCACCAGGATAGGTATAGAGTGGAAAAACAAAGACGACCCAGGGTGTCCCAAAGGGGAGTGAAGGACAGTGCCCACCTAATATGACCACAAGGGGCACCCGTGATTTGTAACTCGGTACAAGCTCCCGAGTATAATAGCAGAAACAGAAGAAAATGGAGCTCATGGTACCAAAAAGTAAAAATATATTTTATTTGAACATGATTAAAAAATACATAGGTAAGGAAGCCAGTAAATATAATGCCTTTTACAAAGTGAATGGAGGCAGAGAAAGAGCGCCACCCTGGGATAGCACACAGGTCAGTAGTATAACATATATGTATGGATCAAAGGAAAATGATAGGCACAATGGCCAACCTCTGAACCAAAAGCAGTGTGAAAGCTAAAGTACACAGGTGAGTCAATGGTCAGCAGACAAACCCACACGGCAGTGAAACAAGGTATGTTTAGCAAATGCAGTATAATAAGCAACAGACCAAGAAATAGAGACCAGGTGCGGTAAGACACCGGAGGGCCGTGTGCTGAACTACCCAAGATAGCGCTACCCCAACGCGCGTTTCGGCGTGCCTTCGTCTGGGGGTAACGCCATCACTGTGAATCTGGTATTTACAGCCTCTCTCAACCAATGAGAGATTAATACTCACTCGTCCCCAGGTGTGCATGTCAGTTGCGCGAGACTCCAGTCAAGCCGCATCCGGCTGCCTCGTGGGATGCGGCTTGACTGGAAGGGAACGAAGGGGAAAGGGAAAGGAAAAATGAAAAGAAAAAAAAAAAAAGAAAAAGGTACAAGCCAGGCACGCAATGCATATGTATCTGTGCATGTGACAAAGTTTGACAGAGGTTCAGGTAACTAAAACATGATAAGCTGGAAAGGAAATCCAGTTGTGGCAGATGTAGGTCAATGGGAGGCAAAAGGATGTGGCGTCCTGCAACAAAACAAGGTACTGGAGAGAGGGACAAAATATTGAAAAAAATTAATTAATAAAAAATAATAATAACTAAAAAATGTTAAAAGAAAGATAGTGGGATCCACAGTCGTGGGCCCAGCGGTTACAAGAAGAAAGATAAGCCCAAATTATCATTTAGGCCTCTGGGACGTAAAGTCCCAAGGGTCCAGATCCAACGGCTCTCCTTTTGGGCTAGCCTCTTGGATACATTACCAGCATGTAGGTCAACCTGGATACAGTCAATCCCTCTGACCTTAAGAAGTCTCGGATTACACAAATGAAATTCCTTAAAGTGCCTCGCAATTGGTTTGAGGACCTCCTTTGTTTCCTGTGCATTCAAAATGTCCCTTACATGTTCCCGCACGACCCTCAACTCGCGTGTTGTCAAGCCCACATATATCTTAGGGCATGGGCATAAAGCATAATACACCACCCGCGTGCTGGAGCATGTAAAGGACTGATAGATCTTACAGGACCTAGTTCCAGAGGAGTCCATAAAGTCAGAGGATCGCTCCATGTTGGGACATGCTGCACATCTGCCGCAAGGTCTAAAACCGGTCTTTGGGCTACTTTGTCCGACACAAAGTTGAGGAGATACTGGTTGTAGGTAGCTTCTAACCAGATTATCTCGTAGGGTATTAGCCCTACGTGCCGTGACAAGGGGTCGTGTAGACAGGAGTTTTTCCAAGACGGGATCCGTTAATAAAATGGGCCAGTGTGAAGCTAAACACTTCCTCATTTCCTCCCAATGTGAGTGGTACGTGCTTATAAATCTATTTTTTTATCAGATACCCTATCTCTTTTGGTTTGTAATAATTGGATCTGATCCTGGGTCTTAGCTCGCCAATATGCGTTTTTAATGGAGCGATGGCTATAGCCTCTCCTGAGGAAACGGTCCCTCAGATCACTGGCCTGTCTTTCAAAAGTCGCATCGTCGGAACATATCCGATGAATGCATAAAAATTGGCCAACAGGGATGGCGGAGATGGTGCTCTTGGGATGCAAAGAAGTTGCATGCAAATAAGCATTGACAGCCGTCTCCTTACGGAAAACGTCAGTCCTAAGCTGACCGCCAACATCCCTGAACACAGATACGTCCAGAAAATCAACTCTCTGTTTGTGGTACGTATAAGTCAGTTTGATATTTCTGGAGTTGGTGTTAAGTACCTTAAAGAAATCATGAAGTTGTTCCTCAGTTCCCTGCTAGATCAAGAAAACGTCATCTATGTACCCCGCCCATGATGACGTGTCTGTCTGACAGGAAAAGGTCCCTCTCCCACAGCCCCAGGAACAGGTTAGCATACGCAGGTGCGCATGCTGCCCCCATAGCTGTCCCCTGGAGCTGCAGGAAAAAGGACCCATTGGTGGAAAAGAAATTCCTTGTGAGCATAAATTTGAGGAGTTGTAACAGAAACGAAGAAAAATCCCTGGGAAGACTGCTGGTAGAGAGAAAAAACTCTACTGCCCGCAGGCCATCCACATGTTGGATACTGGTGTAAAGGGATTCTACCATGATGTTATCCTCATCAAGGGTAATCCCCTGTATCCTCTGCAAAAAGTCAGAAGTATCTCTGACACGCGAAGGTAGAGTTTCCACAATTGGTTTAAGGTGGAAATCCAATAGTTTGCAAGGGTTGGAATGGACGGTTCCTGAATGACGAGTGCTTCGTACATCTGTTTGGAGATGATGTTCCTCTCCAATCCAGTGTCCAAGATTTTCATTAGTTCACCTCTAAAGGAAATCGAGGGATTAAAAGTTAGTTTCTGGTAACAGACTGGATTTTTCAATTGCCGGTATGCTTCCGCTAGATACATATTACGGGGCCAAACCACCAAATTTCCCCCCTTGTCGGCAGGTTTATAGATAACATCCATTTTTTTCATTTTATCAAGGCTTTGTCGTTGATCCCTATCAAGGTTATCTCGTCGAACAGACGTAGAGATTTGCTCAAAGTCCTTGCTGACCATCTTAACAAAGAGGTCAATTGCCGGACATAACGACAGGGGGGGAAATTTCTTGGACTTCTTTCTTATCTCCAATGGTATTTCATTGGCGATATTGGTGACAGGTCCCTCCTGTTCTAACAGCAGATCCTCCAAGATACGGAGAGCCCGCGGTTCATCCTCAGTATTAAGGGCCCCACCTGAATCGCCCCTGGTGTGCCATCTCTTCATCATCAAAGAGCGCCCAAAAAGGTGCAAGTCTTTGATGGCTGTAAAGCAATCAAACCTACAACTGGGTGCATACGATAGGCCCTTCTCCAACAGAGTAGTGTTGGGCTCATTGTCCGTATGTCTCGTATTTGAAGTTGACTCCGGTTGCCTTTTTCTCCCGGGTCCATTCCCATGCTCCATCTTTCTCTTATTGCGAGTCAGGCGGGCTGGATTGGTACCTTGTGACTGAGGATCTCCTACTGATGATACAGAGGATACTGAGGATGATCTACTGCGGGACCTATTTCTGTTAGGTTCTCTGTTTTTCCATTTATATACGCGATTTTGTTGCGCATCGTTGCTGTCCCTAGAGAACTTCTTAATTTCTGGATTTCTTTTTCCCAAATTGGGTATTTTGTATCTAATTGTTCTTGGAAGGTCTTCAAAAGTTCTGTGCTGCAGTTACTCAACAGACATGCCTGTAATTGGTCAATTTCCATATCCATCTGTTCCAGACTTTTTTTGTTATGACCAATCAGAAGCTCCATGAACTTAAATGAGCTCTGATTGCAGGTCTCCTCCCATTTGGAGACAAAATTGTCATCCTCTATGGGAAAAGAGGGAAAAACCTGTATCCTTAGGCCACGGGGGATGAGGCCTCTCTGGAGATATTTTTCCAGGAAGGCCTTATTCCACCATGTACGTGCTCTTTTATGTAGCAATTGTTGTAATGAGTTTTGGACCTCTTTAATCATGCCACCGCTGGGACCACCCACTGCTCCTTCATCTTTAAAAATGGCATCAAGTTGAGAAAGCCAGGATAGTTCTCTGACCTTGTAATCCATGGTGATCTTGAGGTCAGAAATCTGTGAAAATAGACAGTACAAATTAATTAGAAAAACAAAGACGACCCATGTTATACTTTTATCTATATATGATGGTTTTTCGCTGAGTCAATCAGGTCTTTTGATGGGAGGCATACTGTTAGGTTGGTGCCCTGTTCCTCCTCCTCTTCTGTGATGTGTGCGCATGTCACCCAGCACCGCCTCCGGCGCCTCGCGCCTGTGCGTCCGTGCGCCGCAGCCGTCCGATCATGTGACTTGTTCACGTGGTGTGGGCGTGTCGGTGGGACGCCGGCCGCGAGACAGCCGGATGCGGCTTGACTGGAGTCTCGTGCGCCAACTGACATGCACACCTGGGGACGAGTGAGTATTAATCTCTCATTGGTTGAGAGAGGCTGTAAATACAAGATTCACAGTGATGGCGTTACCCGCAGACGAAGGCACGCCAAAAAACGCGCGTTGGGGTAGCGCCATCCTGGGTAGTTCAGCACACGGTCCTGGTTTCAGGTGAGCCATTGCTCGTGCTATCACCTCCACGGTATTTTGACTCCGGTGTCTTACCGCACCTGGTCTCTATTTCTTGGTCTGTTGCTTATTATACTGCATTTGCTAAACATACCTTGTTTCACTGCCGTGTGGGTTTGTCTGCTGACCATTGACTCACCTGTGTACTTTAGCTTTCACACTGCTTTTGGTTCAGAGGTTGGCCGTTGTGCCTATCATTTTCCTTTGATCCATACATATATGTTATACTACTGACCTGTGTGCTAGGGTGCGCCAGGGTGGCGCTCTTTCTCTGCCTCCATTCACTTTGTAAAAGGCATTATATTTACTGGCTTCCTTACCTATGTATTTTTTAATCATGTTCAAATAAAATATATTTTTACTTTTTGGTACCATGAGCTCCATTTTCTTCTGTTTCTGCTATTATACTCGGGAGCTTGTACCGAGTTACAAATCACGGGTGCCCCTTGTGGTCATATTAGGTGGGCACTGTCCTTCACTCCCCTTTGGGACACCCTGGGTCGTCTTTGTTTTTCCACTCTATACCTATCCTGGTGCCAAATGGCTGCCAATACATACAATAAGAGCAGGCTACAGCTTTATACTTACTCTAATTAAAATCAGCCTATGGGGCAGACAGGCTAGTCAGAAGTGCGAGTCATGAAAGGTAATATTTATTAACTTCGGATTAAAAACCAGACATCATCAAGGTAGACAAAAAAATTATTCACAGTGTGGCGTTTCGGGCTCCTTAATTACTGCCCTTCATCATCACGTACAGAAATGAAACAATACAAAGTAGGAACTTACACTAATTGGCTCCTTGCCCTGGCTGAGCCAATTCACACAGGTGATCTGGTGGTGGGGTGGGGGAGGGGGAACGAGTGGGAACAGCATAACAAAATAAAATTTGACAATCAAAAAACTTTTACCTATATTGCAAGACCAAATCATATTTTTTATTAAGACCATTTGGTACACTGGTTCCCAAACTGAAAAACCAAAAGATTTCTCTGCTCAGTAACTTGAGCCTCCAGTCTCCTCCCCTAATCGGCAAAGTGACTCTTTCGATTCCCTGGACAGTAAACGCAGATGTATCACCCCTATGTACAGTTGTAATGAAATGTCGCTGCTAAAACATTACGTGACTGGTAATGTGGTATATCTGAAAGGTGTTTCCTAATCCTGACCTTCAGCTGATGTACAGCTGGTTGTACAGCCCACGTATTGTAATGAGCAGTCTCTGCAGGTAATGACATAAACAACATATTCTGTGTTGCAGTTAATATACTGTTGCACTGTATACCCATTGCCATTAGCCACAGAGACAACACTACTACTGACTGTCATATATTTGCAGCAGATACATTTAGTACTGCCACACCTGTAACTACCCTTGGTGGAAAGCCAAGTGGGTTGATTGGCTTTGCGGTCATAAAATAAACTAGGGCTACGTTTTTGTCCTACAGTGGGTGCTTTTTTCACCACAAATCTAGCTCCTTCTGTAACTATCTGACCATTCCTTGTCATAATTTAAAATAGGTAGATGTTTGCGGTTGATGTTACATATTTGTGTATACTCCTTGCTGTACTTTATGACGAAAGTGACAGGTGAAATAGAATGATTATCCCTGCTCTTGTGTACAGCTTTCCTGTAGTTTTTAACTCTTGCAGGAATATGTGGAAATAACAAAGTTTCCCTGTCACATGCTGCCGCCCATTCTTTGGCTCTATTCACACTATGTGAGGTGTATTGCCTAGTCTGTAATCTTGCTGCAATGGTTGTCGCTTCAGATTCAAATAAATCGGGCGTAGAACAGTTACACTTGGCTCTCAACATTTCTCCCTTTGGAATATTCTTGATGAAATGTTGTGGATGGCGAAAAAAAATAAACAAACCAGCACCTCCACAATAAGTGAATATAAGAACGCAGGTGCACGCTACCTTGGCTAAAACACACTTGGATTAGTAGAACTACAGGTAACAGCACTCTGCTAGTAAATTGCACAAAGATATAAGCAAACACTGAAAGAATAAATGCTTGGTGGTCATACTTACTGCAAATGCAGCTAGAAGCTCTTTGCGAATATAATTGATCAAAAATATTTCGGGCCCATCTACCGGTCGTCAAGGTCGCTTCTAATCAGATGGGTCCTACTCTGACATGCCTCTCCTGGGCTTACAGCCTACAATCTGGGCAAAGTAGTACCAAGCTGCATCCTACGCATGCCTCTCCCAGGCTGTGAGCCTGCAGTATGGGCTGGGTAGAATACAGCTGTACAAGCTATCTAATTAAAAGCACATGTGAATGGGCTGGTGGTGCACGGTTCAATCTCACCACCAGGGGGAGCCACTCCCCTAGTGGCAGTGACAATGGGGAAAAAAATAAACGAACCAGCACCTCCACAATAAGTGAATATAAGAACGCAGGTGCATGCTACCTTGGCTAAAACACTCTTGGATTAGTAGAACTACAGGTAACAGCACTCTGCTAGTAAATTGCACAAAGATATAAGTGTAACGGTCACGTCCACACACACACACAGGGGGAAGGGTAGTGACCACTGCGCTCCACCCTCACCCCTGGCCCTGCCTACTTGCCTCACGAGTCCTGATGACAGGGGACAACTGGACGGCAGTCCCTAACTTAGGATATGTGCATGGAAGACAGACAAGACAAAATACGGAACATGAACGGACCGGGTCAGAACCAAGAGAGCTACACAGTACAACGGATTAAGCAAAGAATGGTCAGGAGAAGCCGGGGTCAAATACCAGGAGAGTAGTGTAGTACAAGAGGAGTCCAAAGAGAGTAGTCAGGTGGGAGCAGAGGTCACAATACCAGGATGTATGCGCAGTACAGGAGGAGCAGGCAGAGGATCGTCAGGGAACAGGATCAGGTAAATATTCAGTAGTCCAACAAATAGCCAGGAACCTAGAAATTAACAGGCAACCTGTAGCCAGCAGGCTGCCTGTATTTATAGTGGGGAGTGAGGGTCATGTGACGTGGCCAGCGTCACATGACCGACAGACCAACCAGTCGAGCACCGAGTGATCAGCTCGGCGCTCAAGGCAGACTAGGAGCAGAGAGCCACCCAGCTAGTAAAGCCGCCCTGGGAATGAGGTCAAACACAGAACCTCATCCCAAAAGCTAAGCAACAGTTCTGCGGGCAATGGGGGACCGAGTGCACCTTCGGAACCCCGTGACAGTACCCCCCCTTTTACGAGGGGCCACCGGACCCAAGACTTCAGGCGATGGCTTTTCAGGGTGTTCTAAATGAAATTTCCGAACAAGTCTAGGAGCATGAACCTCCCTGGCAGGTACCCAAGATCTCTCTTCAGGTCCATACCCCTTCCAGTGAATCAGGTACTGCAAGGAATTACGCACCTTCCTGACATCCACTATTTTAGACACCACATACTCGACAGCATCATTAACAAGAACTGGCGGAGGCGAGGCTTTTGATGGTACTACCGGTTCAAAATATTTTTTAAGCAGAGATTTATGGAACACATTATGAATGTGGAATGACTCAGGCAGCTCCAACCTAAAAGATACCGGGTTAATCACTTCCGTGATCTTATATGGTCCAATAAAACGAGGAGCAAATTTTTTAGAAGTTACCTTGAGAGATAGATTCTTGGAGGACAACCATACTTTATCCCCAACCTGAAAGTTTACCCCCCTTGAACGTCTCCTATCGGCCTTGAGTTTTTGAGAACATTGAGCCTTTTCTAGGTTCGATTGAACCCGGGCCCAAACTGTGCACAGTTCGGAGGAGAGTTTATCAGCTTCAGGGTTAGAGGAGGAGACGGACGACCCAGAATGAAAACGGGGATGAAAACCATGGTTACAAAAGAAAGGGGAGACCCCAGCAGAAGAATTGACACGGTTATTCAGAGCAAATTCAGCCAACGGAAGGAATTTGACCCATAATTGCTGGTCATCAGCAACATACAACCTCAGGAATTGTTCCACAGACTGATTAAGGCGTTCAGTCTGCCCATTACTCTCAGGATGGTAGGCGGAAGAAAAAGACAACAAAATTTTACATCTTTGACAGAAGGCCCTCCAGAATTTGGACACAAACTGCACACCCCTGTCCGAAACAATATTTTCCAGGATGCCATGTAAACGAACAATCTCTCTCACAAAAATAGACGCCAGGGTTTTAGCATTCGGAAGTTTAGACAGGGGAATGAAATGAACCATCTTGCTAAACCTATCGACCACTACCCAAACCACAGTCTTACCCTCCGCCAACGGTAGGTCAGTTATAAAGTCCATCGAGATATGGGACCAGGGTCTACTGGGAATGGGTAGGGGTCGTAGGTTACCAGCAGGGCGAGTCCTAGGTGTCTTAGACCTGGCACAAACCTCACAGGCTGACACGTAGGACTTGACATCCCTGGTCAGAGTGGGCCACCAATAAGATCTAGAAACCAGATCCTTAGTGCCCTCAATACCCGGATGTCCACAAAAGGCAGAATCGTGACACTCACCCAACAGCTGGAGACGAAATTGTACGGGAACAAACAACTTATCTGTTGGGGTGGATGCCGGTGCCAGATGTTGTTCAGCCTTAATGCGAGCCGAGATATCCTGGGTTAGAGCCGCTAAGAAGATGTTTGCTGGTAGGATGGATTCAGGCGGCGTCTCAGTGGGTTGAAAAGCATGGAAGCTCCGCGATAATGCGTCTGCCTTCACATTTTTACTTCCCGGCCTGAACGTAATGGAGAAATCAAAAGGGGTAAAAAACAGAGCCCATCGGGCTTGTCGGGGATTCAACCTCTTAGCGGACTCGAGAAACATTAGGTTTTTATGGTCAGTGACAACAGTTACTCGATGCCTTGCCCCCTCCAAAAAATGTCTCCACTCCTCAAATGCCCATTTAATGGCCAACAGCTCCCTATTCCCTATGTCGTAGTTTCTCTCCGTGGGAGAGAATTTCCTAGAGAAGAAGGCACACGGTCTCAAGTTAGTGAGGCTAGCAGGACCTTGTGAAAGGACTGCTCCTGCGCCGTCCTCGGACGCATCCACCTCCACAATAAAGGGTCTCTCCTGATCAGGCTGGATCAGAATGGGAGCGCTACTAAATGCCTTTTTTAATGTTTCAAATGAAGAAATGGCCTTGGTAGACCAATTCTCCAAATCCGCCCCTTTCTTAGTAAGGTCGGTCAATGGCTTAGCAATTACAGAAAAATTCATGATGAATTTACGGTAGTAATTAGCGAAACCCAAAAACCGTTGTAAAGCCTTTAAGGATGAAGGCCTTACCCATTCCTTAATTGCTAAAACCTTACCAGGATCCATCTTAAAGGCGTGAGGAGTCAAAACATTCCCTAGAAACAGTATCTCCTGTACACCAAAGACACATTTCTCTTGCTTAGCGGATAGCTGGTTCTCCCTCAACACCTCCAATACTTGTTTGACATGGGACACATGAGATTCGAAATCAGGAGAGAATATCAAAATGTCGTCAAGATAGACAATAATAAATTTACCTAAGAACTCCCTAAGAATATCGTTCATTAAGTTTTGGAACACAGCTGGGGCATTGCTGAGTCCAAAAGGCATCACCTGATATTCAAAGTGTCCTATCGGAGTATTGAACGCTGTCTTCCATTCGTCTCCCTCCTTGATTCGGATTAGATTGTATGCCCCTTTCAGGTCAATCTTGGAAAACCAGGTTGCCCCCAAAACCTGGTTAAATAAATCCGGAATCAATGGGAGAAAGAATTTATTTTGGACAGTGATTTTATTTAATCTCCGGTAATCAATACAAGGCCTAAGACCACCATCCTTCTTTTTAACAAAGAAAAACCCTGCTCCCATAGGAGAGACTGAAGGTTTAATATGCCCTTTAGCAAGGCTCTCCTTAATATAATCTTCCATAGCCTTGCGTTCGGGCCCTGAAAGATTATAAATTCGACCTTTAGGAAATTCGGCACCCTCAATTAGCTCTATGGCGCAATCATAAGGTCTATGGGGGGGTAGAACCTCTGGAGTAAGGGATGAGAACACATCAGAATATTCCTTAATAACAGAGGGTAATGTATTAGACCTTACTGAAACCCCAGCCTGGACCACGGACAAGCATTAGTCACACTTAGGTCCCCATTTCACCAACTCTCCTTTGGACCAATCAATGGTGGGGTTATGTAAACGGAGCCAAGGCAACCCTAGTACCACCTCAACCGGTAGGTTCTCCAGGACTAGAAGAGAACATCTCTCAGAGTGGCACACACCCACGGACAGAGAAATTTCAGAGGTACATGACCTCACCGTACCACCAATCAGGGGAGTAGCAGCAATAGCCATGACATGAATAGGTGTAGGTAAAGCAAACATTGGAATACCCAATTTACAAGCAAACTCAAAGTCAATAAAGCTGGCTGCTGAACCGGAGTCAATAAAGGCCTTACCCGGCCACTTATTAACCCCCAGAGAAATTGTTATGGGTACCAAAAGCTTACCTTTAGAAAAATCAGGGTGTACCTGGTCTTTAGGTTGTCTTGCCTGAGAAGACTTGTCAGAGAGAACCCTCTTAGGACACTTGTTGATCCAATGGCCAGGATCTCCACAGTAGAAGCACTCTCCGCGTCTGCGACAAAGATTACCCCGGGTCATGCCAACCTGCATGGGTTCCTCGGTGGAGACCTCAGTGTTGTCCCCGGAAAAGGCCTCTGGCTGGACCACCATCTGAGAACAGAACTGTCGTTCTTGTCGTCTCTCTCTAACTCGTCTGTCAAGTCGGACAACTAGGGTCATCATCTCCTCTAAGGTCTCAGGAATTTGGTAATTGACCAATAGATCTTTTAAATTATCAGATAGACCAGACCTAAACTGACTCTTCAGGGCTGGTTCATTCCATCCTGAGGGGACACACCACCGTCTGAATTGGGTGCAATACTCCTCCGCAGGGAGATGGCCCTGAACCAGTGCCCTAAGAGCTGTCTCAGCTACCAGGGCCCTGTCTGGTTCGTCATAGAGGGTACCCAGGGCCTGAAAAAACCCCTCCACAGAAGTTAGACAACTGGCCCCAGGAGGTAACGAAAATGCCCAGTCCTGGGGATCACCCTGTAGTAGAGAAATGATAATCCCCATGCGTTGCCTCTCGGGACCGGAGGACACGGGGCGCAAACGGAAGTAGAGTTTGCAATTCTCCTTAAAGGAGAGAAACCTCTTCCGGTCTCCAGAAAAGGGTTCTGGGAGCTTGATCTGGGGTTCAAAATATGGACTGGAGGACAGAGGAGTGGAAGAACCTTGCCCTAACTCACAAGAACGGAGTTTCTCTCCTAGCTCCTGCACCCTCTGTGTCAAATTAGAGACATGGTCAGTCAGGGTAGTAAGAGGATTCATGATACAGTGGTTATTGGGCCTGTTAATCTGTAACGGTCACGTCCACACACACACAGGGGGAAGGGTAGTGACCACTGCGCTCCACCCTCACCCCTGGCCCTGCCTACTTGCCTCACGAGTCCTGATGACAGGGGACAACTGGACGGCAGTCCCTAACTTAGGATATGTGCAGGGAAGACAGACAAGACAAAATACGGAACATGAACGGACCGGGTCAGAACCAAGAGAGCTACGCAGTACAACGGATTAAGCAAAGAATGGTCAGGAGAAGCCGGGGTCAAATACCAGGAGAGTAGTGAAGTACAAGAGGAGTCAAAAGAGAGTAGTCAGGTGGGAGCCGAGGTCACAATACCAGGATGTATGCGCAGTACAGGAGGAGCAGGCAGAGGATCGTCAGGGAACAGGATCAGGTAAATATTCAGTAGTCCAACAAATAGCCAGGAACCTAGAAATTAACAGGCAACCTGTAGCCAGCAGGCTGCCTGTATTTATAGTGGGGAGTGAGGGTCATGTGACGTGGCCAGCGTCACATGACCGACAGACCAACCAGTCGAGCACCGAGTGATCAGCTCGGCGCTCAAGGCAGACTAGGAGCAGGGAGCCACCCAGCTAGTAAAGCCGCCCTGGGAATGAGGTCAAACACAGAACCTCATCCCAAAAGCTAAGCAACAGTTCTGCGGGCAATGGGGGACCGAGTGCACCTTCGGAACCCCGTGACAATAAGCAAACACTGAAAGAATAAATGCTTGGTGGTCATACTTACTGCAAATGCAGCTAGAAGCTCTTTGCAAATATAATTGATCAAAAATATTTCGGGCCCATCTACCGGTCGTCAAGGTCGCTTCTAATCAGATGGGTCCTACTTTGACATGCCTCTCCTGGTCTTACAGCCTGCAATCTGGGCAAAGTAGTACCAAGCTGCATCCTACGCATGCCTCTCCCAGGCTGTAAGCCTGCAGTATAGGCTGTAAGCCCAGGAGAGGCATGTCAGAGTAGGACCCATCTGATTAGAAGCGACCTTGACGACCGGTAGATGGGCCCGAAATATTTTTGATCAATTATATTCGCAAAGAGCTTCTAGCTGCATTTGCAGTAAGTATGACCACCAAGCATTTATTCTTTCAGTGTTTGCTTATATCTTTGCGCAATTTACTAGCAGAGTGCTGTTACCTGTAGTTCTACTAATCCATGTTGTGGATGGCAGGACGAGGCCAGCAAAGTGGTATTGCCCGCAATCGTCTTCCTGAATTCTATGGTGGCCATTATCGCACACAACAGGTAGGATTTAGTGTTAGGTTTCCGTCTGATAAGAGATCGCCTTGTCGTTTGGCAGACGGGCTCAAATCATTTTGTACAAAATGTGTTTGCCAAGAGTCTCTACCTTGCAAAATAAGCTTAGCATTTACACTAGAATATTTTCTATAATTATGGCATTACTGTACTTTATTTTTGTCTGCAGAGTGCTGCTGGATTCTAGCCATCGCAGCGTACACCTGCACATTGGGATGTGCTGACTGACCCCCTTTTTTTGCGCATTATACAGCTCTGTCATTCCAGCAGTTTGTTCTTGGGGTGCCAGTGCTACGTTGAAAAGTCTTTAGTGGCTTATATCTGTGGAAAAAAATATATATATATACGCAGTTCACGTCTGCAGTTATATGTGGTGAAAGCGTCTAGTGGCGTATTTTAGTACAAAAAGAAAAATATATCTGCAGTTCACTGTTGCAGTTATTTGCAGTGAAAGTGTTTAGTGACGTATTTCAGTACTAAAAGAAAAATATATACACAGTTCAATGTTGCAGTTATTTGCGTTGAAAGCGTTTAGTGGCGTATTTCAGTGCAAAAAGAAAAATATATACACAGTTCACTGGTGCAGTTATTTGTGGTAAAAGCGTTTAGTGGTCTATTTCAGTACAGAAAGAAAAATATATACGCACTTCACTGGTGCAGTTATTTCTGGTAAAAGCGTTTAGTGGCCTATTTCAGTACAAAAAGAAAAATATATTCTTCATTTCAGTTCATGTGTATTTCCTTTCTAATTCATTCAATTTCCTCGCGCTTCGTGGTAACGAATCACAATTTTTCCTAAAATGGCGGCTGCACGTGTGAGGACATGGGGCAAGGAACTCTGGGAAGGCGGGTTCACCCAGATTGACATGCATGCATGCAGCCAATCAGCAGCCAGCCCTGTGATGTCACAGCCCTATAAGTACGGCAGCCATTTTCCAGCGATCTGAGTGCAGGGACAGACATGAGAAGGTTCTAGGGACAGCAATAGGAAAAACCTCATTGTGAACAAAGAAACTGAAAAAATGATTTATAAGTGCAGGGAAAGGATAGGAAGGAATTATTTAACAGCATCTTAGTGCAGAAGGTGCTAGGGACAGTGCTAGCAAAGCGATTTACAAGTGCAGGGAAAGATTATTTGGGGATCCAAATAGCCATGATACTGCTCTGTCATTCCAGCAATTTGTTCTTGGGGTGCAAGTGCTACGTTGAAAAGCCTTTAGTGGCTTATATCTGTGGAAATAGAAAAATATATATACGCAGTTCACTTCTGCAGTTATATGTTGGGAAAGCGTCTAGTGGCATATTTCAGTACAAAAAGAAAAATATATATGCAGTTCGCTGTTGCAGTTTGCAGTGAAAGCTTTTAGTGACGTACCGTATTTTTCGCCCCATAAGACGCACATTTTCCCCCCCAATTGCCCCCGAATGCTGGCAGATTTACATCGCAGTCTGCGATGCTGCAGCATCGCAGACTGCGATGTATTAGTGAGGAGGGAGGAGGGTCTGTAGTAGGCGGGGAGAGCGGCGGGCAGTGCAGGCACTGTACTCTGGCCCGCCGCTCAGTATGTATTGTATTATATCTAGTGTTAATCATAATATCTAAACTGCACTCCCACTGCTCCCCATCTGTACCGTACTTACCGGTACATGTCACACTCCGTCTCCTGTAGTAAGCTCTAGCAGGCAGGCCGGGCTGCAGGAGGCCGTAACTCACTGAGGTCACGTGCCTGCTCCGCCTACTTTATGAATGAAGCAGGCGGAGAATGCACGTGACCTCAGTGAGTTATGGCCGCCTGCAGCCCGGCCTGCCTGCTAGCGCTTACTACAGGAGATGGAGTGTGACATGTGTACCGGTAAGTACGGTACAGAATGGGTGCAGGGGGAGCGCAGTTTAGATATTATGATTAACACTAGATATAATACAGTACATACTGAGCGGCGGGCCAGAGTACAGTGCCTGCACTGCCCGCCGCTCTCCCCGCCTACTACAGCCCCTCCTTACGGATCTATGGATGGGATAATGATGGGGGGGGTCTGTGGATGGCATTATGATGGGGGGGGGGTCTGTGGATGGCATTATGATGATGGGGATCTCAGTGCTCCAGACTAAAAAAAATACCTAGTAGCCATTGGCTCCTAAACTGAAAAATTTAGGAGCCAAATTAAATTTTTTGTCGCCAAATCAAAACCGAATCAAAATTTTGGTATCGTGACAACGCTACACCGATCAGATCGGCGTAGGGTTGTTTCGATACCAAAATTTTGATTTGCTTTCGTCACCATAAAAAAGTATTGCGATACTCAATACCGCCCATAATAGAACAGTCCTATTCTATTTTTTGGGGTGACAAGGTGACAAAAAAATGGCGAATCGCATGGTTTTTATTTATTTATTTCTGTTACGGCGCTCACCGCATAGGAGATATTTTTTTATAATTTAATAGTTTGGACTTTTCGGACGCAGCGCTATGTAATATGTTTATTTATTTATTGTTTAGATATTTTATATGTAAAATTTGGAAAGGGGGGATTTAAACTTAATATTTTAGGGTACTTTCACACTAGCGTTTTTCTTTTCCGGCATAGAATTCCGTCAAAGAGGCTCTATACCGTAAAAGAACTGATCAGGCATATCCCCATGCATTCTGAATAGAGAGTAATCCGTTCAGGATGCATCAGGATGTCTTCAGTTCAGTCTTTTTGACTGATTAGGCAAAAGATAAAACCGTAGCATGCTCCGGTTTTATCTCCGGCGAAAAAAACTGAAGACTTGCCTTAATGCCGGCATTTTTCCCCATAGGAATGTATTAGTGCTAGATCCGGAATTCAAAATGTGTAAAAGGATACAAGACTGTTCCGTCTGTCCGCATGACAAGCGGAGAGATGGATTTGTTCTTGCAATGCATTTGTGAGATGGATCCGCATCCGGATGCGTCTCACAAATGCTTTCAGTCACATCCAGATCGGCGGATCCGGCAGGCAGTTCCGACGACGAAACTGCTTGCCGGATCACACTGCCGCAAGTGTGAAAGTAGCTTTAGTGTTTGTGTTTTTTTTTTTTTTTTTTACTTACTAATAGTAAGTACTATTAGCTGGAACCCTTGTCCTATTCACCCTTAGGCCCCTTTCACATGGGCGAGATTTCTGCGTGGGTGCAATGCGTGAGGTGAACGCATTGCACCTGCACTGAATCCGGACCCATTCACTTCTATGGGGCTGTGCACATGAGCGGTGATTTTCACGCATCACTTTTGCGTTGCGTGAAAATCGCAGCATGCTCTATGTTGTGCGTTTTTCACGCAACGCAAGCCCCATAGAAGTGAATGGGGCTGCGTGAAAATAGCAAGCATCCGCAAGCAACTGCGGATGCGGTGCGATTTTCACGCATGGTTGCTAGGATGAAAGTCTATTCACTGTGTTATTTTCCCTTATAACATGGTTATAAGGCAAAATAATAGCATTCTTTAATACAGAATGCTTAGTAGAAGGTCAATTGAGGGTTAAAAATTAATAAAATGAACTCGCCTCCTCCAATTGATCGCGTAGCTGACGGTCTCCTGTTTTTTCTTCAGGACCTGTCAAAGGACCTGTGGTAACATCACTGTGCTCATCACATGATCCATCACCATGGTAATGGACCATGTGATGAGCTGAGTGACGTCCCCACAGGTCCTTTGACAGGTCCTGAAGAAAGAACAGGAGACCGGCAGTTACGCGTCAATTGGAGAAGGTAAGTTAATTTTATTTATTTATTTTAACCCTCATTGGTACTGCACCACCAATGTTTATTATACTGGGGTGTTGGGGGGGCGCGCACTGCGCCAACAATGTTTATTATCCTGGGGTGTTGGGGGGCGCACTGCGCCACAAATGTTTATTATACTGGGGTGTTGGGGGGTGCACTGCGCCACCAATGTTTATTATACTGGGGGGCGCACTGCGCCACCAATGAAGATAACTGACCTGTTAATACAAATACAGGAGGCGGGTGCCGGAATCAAATAACCGGCACCCGACCAATATGACAGGGAGCTGCGATCAGCGGCAGTTAACCGCTCAAGTACCGCACCTGAGGGGTTAACTGCAGCGGATCGCAGCTCCCTGTCATAGAGGTCGGGTGCCGGCTATTTGATTCCGGCACCCGCCTCCTGTATTTGTATTAACAGGTCAGTTATCTTCATTGGTGGCGCAGTGGCCACAGCCCCTCCTTCTCCTCCTCCCGTCCCTCTTCTCATTGGCGGCGGCAGCAGCAGCTCAGGGGGAGGGAGAGACTCCTCCTCCACTGCGCTGCTTTGAAGAACATCGCCGGCGGGGCAGAGAGCTATCATCTCCTGTGCCCCGCCGCTGTATTCAACTGCAGAGCTGCGGCGGTGGGTCTAGTCGCAAATGGCGACAAGACTAAAAAGTCTTGTCGCCATTTGTAAATTCTAAGTCGCATTGGCGACCATTTTGGTCGCCATCTGGAGCCCTGGATCTGTGGATGGCATTATGATGGTGGGGGGATCTGTGGATGGCATTATGATGGGGGGGTCTGTGGATGGCATTATGATGGGGGGGATCTGTGGATGGAACTGTTATGGGGGGATCTGTGGATGACACATATAGCAGTGTCATCCACAGATCCCCCCCACCATCATAATGCCATCCACAGATCCCCCCCACCATCATAATGCCATCCACAGATCCCCCTACCATCATAATGCCATCCACAGATCCCCCCACCATCATAATGCCATCCACAGATCCCCCCACCATCATAATGCCATCCACAGATCCCCCCACCATCATAATGCTATCCACAGATCCCCCCACCATCATAATGCCATCCACAGATCCCCCCCACCATCATAATGCCATCCATAGATCCCCCCCACCATCATAATGCCATCCACAGCTCCCCCCCATAACAGTGCCATCTACAGATCCCCCACCCCATAACAGTGCTTCATCCACAGATCCCCCATAATAGTGTCATGCACAGACCGCCATTAGTTCAAACCCACCAAAAGCACACCTTTTGGTTAAAAATATTTTTTTCTTATTTTCCTCCTCAAAAACCTAGGTGCATTTTATGGGCCTGTGCGTCTTGTAGGGCGAAAAATACGGTATTTCAGTACAAAAAGAAAAATATATACGCAGTTCACTGTTGCAGTTATTTGCGGTGAAAAAGTTTACTGGCGTATTTCAGTGCAAAAAATATATATACGCAGTTTACTGTTGCATTTATTTTTGGTAAAAGCGTTTAGTGGCCTATTTCAGTACAGAAAGAAAAATATATACTCACTTCACTGGTGCAGTTATTTGTGGTAAAAGCGTTTAGTGGTCTATTTCAGTACAAAAAGAAAAATATATTCTCAGTTCACTTCTGCAGTTATTTGTGTTGAAAGCGTTTAGTGGCCCATTTCAGTACAGAACGAAAAATATATATTGTGTGGATTCGCTCTGCTAGTTGGGATCAGCGGGTGCAGTACAGAGGCAAAGTGCAAGTTCCTCATTCAAATGTCCATGTTTATTCACACATAAGGTCAAACAAAAACACTCTTTGCAAGGTTGGTGTTTGTTCACACTGAGTAGAAAGTTTGTGCATAACAAAAACGTCACCTTGTTCGCGGTTCTGCCTCCAGCAGTCCAAATGCAGGTTTTAGGTGACCTGCCCTCACAATATAGCAGAGATAAACCACGGCACTCGTTATATAAGGTTGAATCAAATCCATCCAGGAATAAATAGTATAAACTGGCCAACGTTTCGGTCCTATCACAGGACCTTGCTCACGGCCTGGGGCAAAGTAGAAAATATAGTACACATGGGTATTTGTGCATAATCAATAGAATATTCCTAGATATAGTTTTCAATTAGTACAATTAGTGACATGTATCAAAAATGTCAGAAAATTCATACAGAATATATAAATGCAAATCACATTACAGTGTAATATACAGAGGAGCAGCTGCTGTTAATGCGGTACCAGCTGTAGATAAATGCAATTACACAGACAGCAAAGGATTGCAGAGCATCACAGGCTATTAAGGATCCCAGGAGTGATTTTTGATGTAGCCTGTAGGGCACAAGAAGTACTGATTTCAGTATGGAAACACATTTAGTGGCGGATAGGGAATATCTGTGTATTCTTATGGTAATCAGAGAGCATATAGAATGCATAGGTGCCTGTGCCTGTGATAGCTGAGGTCTGGGGCATCCGCTCAGTTAGGTACATAAATAGACGTGGACCTAAGAACCTAAGTACAGGGTGGGCCATTTATATGGATACACCTTAATAAAATGGGAATGGTTGGTGATATTAACTTCCTGTTTGTGGCACATTAGTATATGTGAGGGGGGAAACTTTTCAAGATGGGTGGTGACCATGGCGGCCATTTTGAAGTCGGCCATTTTGTATCCAACTTTTGTTTTTTCAATAGGAAGAGGATCATATGACACATCAAACTTATTGGGAATTTCACAAGAAAAACAATGGTGTGCTTGGTTTTAGCGTAACTTTATTCTTTCATGAGTCATTTACAAGTTTATTTTTGTTTACAGCCATTGACATGTCGCCGAGGTTAACACATGAGGAGCGGAGAGAAATTGTGTTGATGTCTGGTGAACGCAGTAACCGGGTCATTGCAGCAGATTTCAATGCAAGACACCCTACGAGACCACCCATCTCCCATGCTACAGTTAGCAAACTGCTTGCTAAGTTTCATGAAACTGGTTCAGTGTTGGATTTGCCAAAATGTGGACGCATGAAATCTGTCTCTAATGAAGAAACATCAGTGGCTGTCCTAGCGTCATTCAGCAAGAGCCCACAGCGTAGCACTCGCCGCATGTCACTGGAGAGTGGCATTAGTCGAACATCCCTTCGGCGGATATTAGCTACTCACAAATGGCACCCTTACAAACTCCAGCTACTGCAGCATCTCAACGAGGATGACCCAGATCGGCGCACTGAATTTGCAGAATGGGCAAAACAAAAATTGGAACAGGACCCTCAGTTTACGCAGAAGATTTTGTTCAGTGATAAAGCAAACTTTTATGTGAATGGTGAAGTTAACAAACAAAACCACCGCTATTGGTCTGACACTAACCCACATTGGTGAGATCCCTCCAAGACTGTAGGAACAAAAATTGATGGTATGGTGTGGTATATGGGGTACAAAGATAGTGGGGCCATTCTTCATCAATGGAAACCTCAAGGCCACTGGATATGCGAAATTGCTACATGATGATGTGTTTCCCTCTTTATGCACTGAAGCTGGCACGTTCCCTGAGTTTTTCCAGCAAGATGGTGCACCACCACATTATGGGTGTCAGGTCCGAGCATTCCTAGATGAACAGTTTCCTGGAAAGTGGATTGGTCATCATGGGCCAGTTGAATGGCCCCCAAGGTCTCCCGATCTGACCCCCTTAGACTTTTATCTTTGGGGTCATCTGAAGGCAATTGTCTATGCTGTGAAGATACCAAATGTGCAGCACCTGAAACTACGGATACTGGAAGCCTGTGCTAGCATTTCTCCTGCGGTGTTGCTATCAGTGTGTGAAGAGTGGGAGAAAAGGGTTGCATTGACAATCCAACACAATGGGCAGCACATTGAACACATTTTATAAGTGGTCAGAAACTTGTAAATAACTCATGAAAGAATAAAGTTACGTTAAAACCAAGCACACCATTGTTTTTCTTGTGAAATTCCCAATAAGTTTGACGTGTCACATGACCCTTTTCCTATTGAAAAAACAAAAGTTGGATTCAAAATGGCCGACTTCAAAATGGCCGCCATGGTCACCACCCATCTTGAAAAGTTTCCCCCCTCACATATACTAATGTGCCACAAACAGGAAGTTAATATCACCAACCATTCCCATTTTATTAAGGTGTATCCATATAAATGGCCCTGTAACAGTACAGCCTGGATCACAGCGGCTCCCTGTGACTTGCGCTCAAGCGTGGAACGCACCGGCCGTCTGCGATGATACGCTGGCTTGCGTTGCAGCGTGGAACGCAGCGACCGCCTGTGTTGTTACCCTGGCTTGCGCTCCAGCGTGGAACGCAGTGGCTGCTGGGCCCTCCTGTGACTCCGCCCACTTACCATCCGGCCCTTAAATAGAAGACAGGTTCTAAGCAGGGTGTTCCACTAATGGAGTGCGCACCCTGCTAGCTCCACTGCATCTGAGGACTCTGTCCACATATCCAGACCTGGATCCCTAACAACAGCGTGAAGGACTGTCTACCTTCTTGCCACTGGCTTCCCCACTGCTGGCTTCCTAGCCAGGACCAACTAACCGCAAGTATATGCCTGTTACCTGCTCTGATTAATGTCCTGGAACTCTGAGTGGGGTGGTTCCTGACTGGTGTGAGACGATACTCCCAAACCAACTCTGAACCTACTGCATACTATATACTAAACTGGACATGCTCTGAACCTACTGCATACTATATACTAAACTGTGGACATGCTCTACTAACTCTGAACCTACTGCATACTATATACTAAACTGTGGACATGCTCTGAACCTACTGCATACTATATACTAAACTGTGGACATGCTCTGAACCTACTGCATACTATATACTAAACTGTGGACATGCTATACTAACTCTGAACCTACTGCATACTATATACTAAACTGTGGACATGTTCTGAACCTACTGCATACTATATACTAAACTGTGGACATGCTCTGAACCTATGGCATACAATATACTAAACTGAGGACATGCTATATACGAACCCTGAACCTATTGCATACTAGATACTAACTCTGAACTGTGCACAAGCCTATACTAACTTGTGACTCCTGTAATACTGGGAGACCTTCCTCTCCAGCAGTAATACTAAATAGATGGATAGCGGTAAATGATTTTGTTACCCCAAACTCTCCGCCCAAGACTGAGAGAGACGCCTGGGGTACATACTGAGTAACCGCGAATCCCACAGCCAAGAACAAGGGCAGTGGGATAATAGTGCATGTCCATTGCTTCCGCAGTTGAGATCCTAACTGATCAACTAGGTGCGTTACAGGCCCACCCTGTATACATATATATAGACCCATTATATAGAGTAGATGTCACAGATAGCGAGTGTACCTTAGTATCAGATGCATGTTGTCTGCTGGATGGCATTCTGGGCGGTCACTTAGCCCCAGTTTAAATGTTGTGGGTGATGGCGTGCACCGCTTGTGTCCCGCGTCAGTGCGCGCCGAGCCGCCGCGCGCGTGACGTCATCGAGCTGATGCGCGTGACGTCACCACGCTAGCGGCAGCGCTGCGCATGCGCGTTCGGCAGGCAGTGACTGCCCAGAACGCCATCCAGCAGACAACATGCATATGATACTAAGGTACACTCACTATCTGTGACATCTACTCTATATAATGCATTCTATATGCTCTCTGATTACCACAAGAATATACAGATATTCCCTATCCGCCACTAAATGTGTTTCCATACTGAAATCAGTACTTCTTGTGCCCTACTGGCTACATCAAAAATCACTCCTGAGATCCTCAATAGCCTGCGATGCTCTGCAATCCTTTGCTGTCTGTGTAATTGCATTTATCTACAGCTGGTACCGCATTAACAGCAGCTGCTCCTCTGTATATTACACTGTAATGTGATTTCCATTTTTATATTCTGTATGAATTTTCTGTCATTTTTGATACATGTCACTAATTGTACTAATTGAAAACTATATCTAGGAATATTCAATTGATTATGCACAAATACCCATGTGTACTATGTTTTCTACTTTGCCCCAGGCCGTGAGCAAGGTCCTCTGATAGGCCCGAAACATTGGCCAGTTTATACTATTTATTCCTGGATGGATTTATGATTAAAAAGCATAATTGATTCAACCTTATATAACGAGTGCCGTGGTTTATCTCTACTATATTGACCCTAATCGTCCAATCAAACTTTTAACATGGACCTGCCCTTCCAACACACAGGTCTCAGCTTTTCATCCCAGCACAGAGCTCAGTTCCCAAACCAGCGATTGCCAGAGCTCCTCTTTCAGAGAGGTAATCACTCCCAGCTGATACTGCCGGCTGGGTTTTTTATAGGCCAGTCAAGACCCGGCCTGGAACGTGGGGAGTAGTCACCCACCCAGCACTTTTGACTACTCCCAGTAAGAGCCGTCCCGGATCAGCTATACAGCCATACTAAAATAGGAAATTGTCAATCAGCATTAGCTGCTGCTGACACCTGAAAATACCCGCTCTTACTTCACCAAGGCCAGGAACTTCGGTGACACATACCTTCCGTCAACGACTGACCCGTGCACCTTCCTACAATATGCACTTCACTGGTGCAGTTATTTGTGGCAAAAGCATTTAGTGGCCTATTTCAGTACAGAAAGAAAAATATGTGATTACACTTACCGGTAATCTTTTTTCCTTGAGCCTATGACGGCACCCTTGGATAGTGTCCGCCCCCCCCCTCAGGACAGGAAACAGGAACCACAACCACTTTAAAAGGAGGGATCAACCCCCTACACGCCATTACTATTCCAAGAACTAAGGAAACACAAACATCTCATAACAATAACAACTTTTCTATACTTATAGGCAAGGGGGGAAATATGTCATTACACTTACCGGTAATCATTTTTCCTTGAGCCTATGACAGCACCCGCTTAATTACCTTCCCAAAAAATAGATAAAAAAATTTATAAGTATAGAAAAGTTGTTATTGTTATCAGACGTTTGTGTTTCCTTGGATCTATAAGCGAGATGAAATTAGGGAGGGACAACTGCCTGAAGGACCTTACATCCAAATACTAGACCCTTATTAGAGGGTAACTGAAGCCTGTAATGCCTAAAAAACGTGAGCGGAGAACTCCAGGTGGCAGCTCTACAAATTTGCTCTATGGAGGCAGAGGCCCTTTCTGCCCAGGACGTGGAGACCACTCTGGTAGAGTGGGCTCCAAATCCTGTAGGCGGGGAAACTCCCTTGGAGGAATGCGCTAAATGAGTAGCCTGCCTTATCCATCTGGCTATAGTCTGGGAGGAAGCGGCCAAACCCTTTCTTTTGCCCTGAAATGAAATGAGAAATTTAGAGGAAGATCTCCAAGGTTAAGTGATCTCCAGGTACTGCAATAGACACCTCCTAACATCTAGACAGTGTAATTCTGACTCTTTCCTATTTCTTGGAGAGGCACAGAATGAAGGTAAGATGATGTCCTGAGAACGATGATGGGAAGAAGACACCTTCGGTAAAAATGAAGGATCTGGTGCAGGGCCCGAGTCCTGCGGGAATGTGTGGGAAGGGCATTCCTGCACTTTATTCATAGCAGGAACGCCTTTCTCATTCAGGGCCGCCCGTCTTTAACGCCAGGCAAAAGGACCAGGAAGCGGTGAAGGCTTTGTACTCACCGCTTCCTGGTCCTCTGTAGTTAACGCTTGAAGTTAAAATATACCATCGGATTGGATGGTATATTCTAAACCCAAGGCGTTCCAATGGTGATGGGGACGCACCTCTGACAGGACGCTGCCATCAGCGGCACCTGAGGAGTTAATTGCGTGGTTGGCAGCTCCCTGTCAGAGGTCGGGTGCCGGAAATGTTTACATTGGTGGGCAGTGTGTCCCCCCCCCCCGGTATTAAAATCGTTGGTGGGCAGTGCGCCCCCCCATCCTCGGTATTAAAGTCATTGGTGGGCACTGGTCCTTCCCCCCGCCCTTCCCAGTATTAAAATAATTGGTGGGAAGTGCGCCCTCCCCCCCTACCCAGTATTAATATCATTGGTGGGCAGTGCGCCCTCCCCCCGCCATCATTGGTGGCATCGGCAGTTCCGATCGGAGTCCCAGCAGTGTAATGCTGGGGCTCCAATCGGTTATCATGGCAGCCAGGACGCTACTGAAGTCCTTCTGCCATGGCCAGTTACTCTGCAGCATTATACTTACATGCGCTGTGGCCGCCCGGTTACTACTTCTTCTTGTAACTCACAGGTCTGTGCGTTGCATTGCTATAAGCATAAACAATGCGCCGCACAGACCTGTGAGTTACAAGAAGGAGCGCCGGGCGGCCGCAAAGCATGTAAGTATAATGCTGCTGAGTAACTGACCAATGATTTTATAACCGGGGAGGGCGCACTGCCCACCAATGATTTTAATACCGGGGAGGGGGGGCGCACTGCCCACCAATGATTTTAATACCGGGGAGGGGGGGGGGGGGGGCATTGCCCACCAATGATTTTAATACGGGGGGCGCACTGCCCTCTAATGATTTTAATACCGGGGAGGGCACACTGGGGGCTGATGGAGAGGCACTGGGTGCTGAGGGAGAGACTACTGGGGGCTGATGGAGAGGCTACTGGGGGCTGCTATGAGGCTACTGGGGGCTGCTATGAGGCATGGGGCTCTTATCTGAGGTCTGATTGGGGGTCATTCATATTGGGGGTCTGATTGGTGGTCTGACCTGAGGCCTCAGTCTCCCACACTCCTTCTGCCCCGCCAAGCGAGCCAGCACCCCTGAGGCCAAGCCTGCCAGCACCCCTGAGGCCAAGCCTGCCAGCACCCCTGAGGCCAAGCCTGCCAGCACCCCTGAGGCCAAGCCTGCCAGCACCCCTGAGGCCAAGTCTTCCAGCACCCCTGAAATAATATATATTTATTTATTTATTTTTTTGGGGGGGGGGGGGGGTCGGGGTGGCAGTGGATCTTGGGTGAGTTCCCACACTTTTTTCCCAGGACTTGACACCTGATCTGGTGAAATTATCACCCGATCCTCCAAAATATTCAAATACGGCTTTTCAATAGAAAAGGCCGAAATCTCACTCACTCTCCTAGCTGATGTAATAGCTAGTAAAAAGGCCAATTTTAATGTTAAAACCTTTATGGAGATATCCTGAATGGGTTCAAAGGGATCTGACGTAAGGGCAGAAGAAACCAGATCCCATGTGGAATATTAACGCTATGGACTGGAGCTAACCTTGAGACTGCCGTTATAAATCTTTTTATCCAAGGATGCTCAGCCAGCCTGAACTCAAAAAGAGCACTTAAGGCCGAAATCTCTACCTTTAAAGTACTAGGCCTAAGATTCCTCCTCCAGCCTTCCTGTAGAAAATCTAACACTAGAGGTAAATCGGGCGCTTCAAGTACATTTACTGGTTTATTTGCGAATATACAAAAGGCCCTCCAAACACGTAAGTAGATCTTGGACGTGACTCTCTTGCGACTTGCCAATAGAGTGTTAACTACCTCCTCTGATAACCCCTTCTTCCTTAAAATCTGACTTTTAAAAGCCAGGCAGTCAAATAAAGACTCTCTACCGCTGGGTGAAGGATGGAACCCTGAGCTAGAAGCCCAGGGAAGACTGGAAGAACCCAAGGGGGGCAACTGACATTCTGCGGAGCCAGGAAAACTAAACCCTCCTGGGCCAGAAGGGAGCTATCATGAGGACTAGAGCACTCTCCTCCCTTATCTTTTTCAGGACTGTTGGCAATAATTTTAATGGGGGAAGAGCATAAAGAAGTCCCTCTCTCCATGATTGAGCAAGAGCATCCACCACTGATGGATGCTCTTCTGGAAAAAGAGAGAAGAACCTCTTTACCTTCCTGTTGATTTTGGTGGCAAAGAGGTCTGTCACTGGAGGACCCCATAAAGCAACTATCTTGTTGAATATCTGCTGGACCAAAGACCATTCTCCTTGATGCAGATGATGGCGACTTAAAAAGTCTGCTGTCACATTGCCCCTTCCTCTCAGATGTACTGCAGAAATTGACAAAAGACAATCCTCTGCCAGACAAGACTGAGGGGCATTAGACTCGGGGATCTGGTACCTCCCTGTCTGTTGATGTATGCCACCGCAGTCCTGTTGTCTGAATAAATTTTTACATTACTGCCTCTTATTACTTGGAGACTCTCCTTCAAGGCAATCCAGATGGCGTATAGCTCCCTGAATGTAACGGATGGTGTACAGGAAACAAGACAATACCATATAAACAATGTCTCTCTGGATCCACAACTAAGGAACAAAGGGAGACCCCTGCAATAGACCTGCCGCTCTCCCTCACTGCTCAGCCTATGCGAACACCCCAAAGGTGGATGGCCGCATATCCACGTTCCTCGGCTATCTATTACCTGAAGACCCTACAATAGTGAAGGGACACGACCACCGGCTCCCTACACTGACACAGAGGGAGTCAGGGTCACCTGGATCCAGAAAAGACAAAATCATAAATACATAAACAGCACTTATCTTGCAGACGACTGAGGACTGGGAACTGGGAACAGCATGCACACCCACTCCAGGAAGTTGTATCAGCCGCACACTACTGCATTATGGGGAGGAAGGGTAGCAATCAGTCCAACTGCATGACAGCTGAGATAGACTAACGAGATGAGAAACTAAACCAAAACAAAGAAATTCAAGGAGGAGGATCTGAGAAGCTCCTGTGAGCGCTTCTCAGCTGTCTGGCTGTGACAGTACCCCTCCCTCTAGGAGTGGACTCCGGACACTCAGAGCCCACCTTCTCAGGATGGGACCTATGGAAAGCCCTGATGAGACGAGAGGCCTTAATGTCCGTCACTGGGACCCACATCCTCTCCTCAGGACCATAACCCTCCCAATGAACGAGGTACTGGAGGGAACCGCGGACAAGATGAGAATCCACAATCCTAGAGACCTGAAATTCAAGATTTCCATCAACCATAATCGGAGGAGGAGGCAAAGGCGAGGGTAGAATAGGTTGAACATAAGGTTTTAATAAGGACTTATTAAAAACATTATGGATCTTCCAAGTCTGAGGAAGATCAAGACGGTAGGCAACAGGATTGATGACAGACAGGATCTTGTAAGGCCCAATAAACCTAGGACCCAACTTCCAGGAGGGAACCTTCAATTTGATATTCTTGGTAGACAACCACACCAGATCACCAACATTCAGGTCCGGACCAGGCACATGTCTCTTATCCGCCACACGCTTATATCTCTCACTCATGCTCTTTAGATTATCCTGAATCTTTTGCCAAATAGATGACAAAGACGAGGAGAATCTGTCCTCATCAGGCAAACCAGAAGAGCCCTCTCCCGAGAAAGTCCCAAACTGCGGATGGAACCCATATGCACCAAAAAATGGTGACTTATCAGAGGACTCCTGACGACGGTTATTTAAAGCAAACTCAGCAAGGGACAAAAAAGAACACCAATCCTCCTGATTCTCCGCCACAAAACAGCGCAGATATGTCTCCAGATTCTGATTGACGCGCTCTGTCTGGCCATTCGACTGCGGATGGAAAGCAGAAGAGAATGACAACCGAACCCCCAAGCGAGAACAGAAAGCCTTCCAGAATCTGGAAACAAACTGCGTGCCCCTATCAGAGACTATGTCTGAAGGAATCCCATGCAATTTGACAATGTGGTCAATAAATGCCTGCGCCAGCGTCTTAGCATTGGGCAAACCAGGAAAAGGGATAAAATGCACCATTTTGCTAAAACGGTCCACCAACACCAGAATCACAGACTTCCCCGAGGAACGAGGCAAGTCCGTTATGAAGTCCATGGACAGATGTGTCCAAGGACGGGAAGGAATGGGCAAAGGAAGGAGAGGACCTGATGGCCGTGAATGAAGGACCTTGGCACGAGCGCAAGTCTCGCAAGCTGCCACAAAACCCTCAACCGACTTACGAAGCGCAGGCCACCAGAATCTCCGAGCGATGAGATCCAGTGTGGCTCTTGCCCCCGGGTGCCCAGCAAGGACTGTGTCGTGGTGTTCTTTAAAAATCTTGTGTCTCAAAGCGAGAGGCACAAACAACCTCCCAGGAGGACAAAGATCAGGAGCTTCTGACTGGGCTGCCTGCACCTCTGCCTCCAATTCAGGAAAAAGAGCAGAGACCACCACACCTTCAGCCAAAATGGGACTCGGGTCTTCAAAATTCCCACCTCCCGGAAAACAACGTGACAGGGCATCTGCCTTCACATTCTTAACCCCAGGGCGGAACGTAACAACAAAATTAAACCTTGAAAAGAACAAAGACCATCTGGCCTGTCTCGGGTTCAGACGCTTGGCTGACTCCAAATAGGCCAGATTTTTATGGTCAGTAAACACGGTAATAGGGTGTCTGGCTCCCTCTAGCCAATGGCGCCATTCCTCAAAAGCCAACTTGATGGCCAACAATTCCCTATCTCTCACATCATAATTTCTCTCTGCGGAGGAGAGTTTCTTTGAGAAAAAGGCACACGGTTGCCATTTGGCAGGAGAGGAACCCTGAGACAAGACCGCACCCACCCCTACCTCAGAAGCATCAACCTCAACTATGAAGGGTAACGAAATATCAGGTTGTACTAGGATGGGAGCGGAAGCAAAACTCTCCTTGATATTAGAAAAGGCCTTACGCGCCTCTACCGACCAGGAAGAAAAATCTACCCCCTTTCTGGCCATATCAGTGAGTGGTTTAACAACAGAGGAATAATTCAAAATAAATTTCCTGTAATAATTGGCAAAGCCCAAAAAACGCATCAGCACCTTCTAATTCTCAGGAAGCTCCCACTCAAGCACAGCGCGGACCTTCTCGGGGTCCATGCGAAAACCAGAAGCGGAGACAAGAAACCCCAGAAATTGGATTTCTGGAACCGCAAACACACATTTTTCCAGTTTCGCGTATAATTTATTCTCCCGCAGGATGAGCAAGACCTGACGTAAGTGTTCCTTATGAGTCTTGAAATCAGGAGAAAAAAATCAAAATGTCATCCAAATACACTAATACAAATTTTCCCATTTAAATGATAAAAAATGCTTTTGACGAAATGCTGAAAAACGTCTGGGGCATTCATCAAACCAAAAGGCATAACCAAATTCTCAAAATGGCCCTCAGGGGTATTGAAAGCCGTCTTCCATTTGTCTCCTTCTCTGACCCTAACCAGGTTGTATGCCCCTCTTTGGTCTAATTTGGAAAAGACTTTAGCCCCAACAACCTGGTTAAACAGGTCCGGGATCAGAGGAAGCGGATAAGGATCACGAATAGTGATACTGTTCAGCTCCCTGAAATCCAGACAAGGTCTTAAAGAACCATCTTTTTTCTTAACAAAGAAAAAACCAGCGGCAACAGGTGACTTCGAGGGTCGTATGTGTCCTTTTCTCAGACTCTCAGAGATATAAGCCCGCATAGCGACCCTCTCAGGTTGGGAGAGATTGTATAAACGAGATTTAGGCAGCTTGGCGCCTGGGATGAGATTAATAGGGCAATCATACTCCCTGTGCGGAGGTAAACCCTGAACTCCACTCTCAGAGAAGACATCCAAAAATTCAGAGAGGAAAGGTGGTACAGTCTTAGTAGAAACCTCAGAAACAGATGTTATGAGGCAATTCTCTCTGCAAAAGTTACTCCAACCATTTATTTGCCTCGCTTGCCAATCAATGGTGAGGTTATGTTTAGTGAGCCAGGGTAGCCCCAACACTAGAGGAGTAGGCAAACCGCTAAAGACGAAACATGACACATCCTCAACATGAGCATCACTCACAATTAAACGGATATTGTGAACTATGCCCTTTAATGATTTCTGAGAAAGTGGAGCTGAATCAATAGCAAAAACAGGAATATCCTTTCCCAAAGTGCATACCTGGAAACCATGAGTTATTGCAAATTGATTATCAATGAGGTTGACAGCTGCTCCACTATCCACAAAAATCTCACAAAAAATGCTCTTGCTCTCTAGCGCCACCCTAGCAGGCAGGACAAAACGGGAACTACAAGCAAACGGAAAACCTTCAATTTCCGCCTCAACCCTGCCAATAGTAACAGACGGAACATTTTTAAAAGATTTTTTTCCTTTTTGTCTCTTTATTACTCCCAGAAAACTGCCTGAATCTCCTAGAGGGACAAACATTTGCCAGATTTATACCTCCACAACAAAAACAAACCCTCCCCTGCGGGCTGAATCTTCTATTGTCAGAGGCAATCAACCCCAGCTGCATGGACTCCTGCTCAGAAGGGGCTGACAGCGACTGAGACCCCTGTGCACAGAATGAGACAGCTGCACTGTCCCGGGACTGAGTATGACAGGAAGGAGAGATCTCTCCTCTCTCTCTAAGACGCCTGTCAATACGAACAGCCTGAGACATAGCAGAATCCAAGGAGGTAGGTCTTTCATGAAAGGCAAATGCATCTTTCAATCCCTCTGAAAGACCATAGCAAAATTGACTTCGGAGTGCAGCATCATTCCAACCCGTATCTGCTGCCCATCTCCGAAATTCTGAACAGTATATCTCTGCGGATTGTTTACCCTGGCATAACAGACGTAGTCTAGACTCAGCCAGAGCAATACGATCCGGATCATCATATATCTGACCCAGGGCTAAAAAGAATTCATCCACTGAACGAAGGGGCCGTGCCCCCTCCGGCAGCGAAAAGGCCCAGGACTGAGCGTCACCCCTGAGCAGCGATATAATGATCCCCACCCTCCGTTCTTCATCACCAGAAGAATGGGGAAGAAGGCGAAAATGGAGTTTGCAAGCCTCTAAAACGCACAAAATTCTCACTACCCCCGGAGAACGTATCCGGGAGCGAGATCTTAGGCTCAGCACAAACTCCATGAACGCAAGCTGAACCGGTCACTTGAAACTGAGAAAAAGTCTTACGGAGATCAGCTACCTCCAAAGAAAGACCCTGAAAGCGTTCAGCCAAAAGTGAAACCGGATCCATGCTTGAGACGGTTTTGGCGGCTGATAATGTCACGGATGGTGTACAGGAAACAAGACAATACCATATAAACAATGTCTCTCTGGATCCACAACTAAGGAACAAAGGGAGACCCCTGCAATAGACCTGCCGCTCTCCCTCACTGCTCAGCCTATGCGAACACCCCAAAGGTGGATGGCCGCATATCCACGTTCCTCGGCTATCTATTACCTGAAGACCCTACAATAGTGAAGGGACACGACCACCGGCTCCCTACACTGACACGGAGGGAGTCAGGGTCACCTGGATCCAGAAAAGACAAAATCATAAATACATAAACAGCACTTATCTTGCAGACGACTGACGACTGAGGACTGGGAACTGGGAACAGCATGCACACACACTCCAGGAAGTTGTATCAGCCGCACACTACTGCATTATGGGGAGGAACTTAAAGGGTAGCAATCAGTCCAACTGCATGACAGCTAATATAGACTAACGAGATGAGAAACTAAACCAAAACAAAGAAATTCAAGGAGGAGGATCTGAGAAGCTCCTGTGAGCACTTCTCAGCTGTCTGTCTGTGACACTGAATTTGTGAGATTGGGACTGAATCTCTAGATCCCAAGATCCCTGAAGAAGGAGGGATTCTATGTGGGCCCCCCAACCATAAGGACTTGCATCTGTGGTCAGGAGTAAGACATCTTGTCTATGCCACAGAATTTTCCCCTGGAGGTACGATAGATTCATCCACCACTCCAACGAGGAAAGCGTCTGGGGCGATAAATGAATCTCCGAGTCCAGAGACAAAGGACTCCCGTCCCAGACTTCCAGAATCTGCCGTTGGAGTGGTCTCGAGTGGAACTGGGCCCACTCCACCCCCGGAATGGCAGCTGTCATAAGCCCTAAAACTGACATGGATTGTCTTAGGGAAACGGACTGATGGAAAAACAGGTACTGAACTCTTGATCTGATCAGACAGGCTTTGTGAAGGGGAAGCAGGCACATCTGTGACCTGGAATCTAGGGTCATCCCTAAAAAGGTGCACACCTGACTCGGAATCAAACTGGACTTTTCTATGTTTAGATCCCATCCTAATCTGTCCAATACTTCCCTGAACCATGAAATCTGCTCCTCCAGCTGTGTGAATGTCTGAGAGAGAAGGAGAAAGTCGTCCAGATATGGGATATCGACTAAATCCTTTTCCCTCAAATGGGCCATCATCTCTGCTATAATCTTTGTGAATACCCTGGGGGCATGTGACAACCTGAAGGGGAGCGCCCAAAATTGCACGTGCAGGACCCTGTCCTCCAACTGAACCGCTACCCTTAGGTACTTTTTATGACTGGGATGTATAGGGACATGGTAGTAGGCATCCCTGAGATCCAGGGACGCCATAAAACAATTTGGAGACACTTTTAAAGTGGTTGTGGTTCCTGTTCCTGTCCTGAGGAGGGGGCGGACACTATCCAAGTGTGATGTCATAGGCGATGGGGGAAATATATATGTACTTTACTGGTGCAGTTATTTCTGCTAAAAGCGTTTAGTGGCCTATTTCAATACAAAAAGAAAAATATATTCTCAGTTCACTTCTGCAGTTATATGTGTTGAAAAAGTTTAGTGACCTATTTCAGTACAGAAAGAAAAATATATATCTAGAGTTGAGCGAACACCTGGATGTTCGAGAAGTTCGGCCGAACTTCCCGGAAATGTTCGGGTTCGGGATCGGAACCCGAACCGAACTTCGTCCCGAACCCGAACCCTATTGAAGTCAATAGGGACCCTAACTTTTGGGCACTAAAAAGGCTGTAAAACAGCCCAGGAAAGAGCTAGAGGGCTGCAAAAGGCAGCAACATGTAGGTAAATCCCCTGCAAACAAATGTGGATAGGGAAATGAATTAAAATAAAAAATAAAAAAATAAAAATGACCCAATATCAATTGGACAGAGGTCCCATAGCAGAGAATCTGGCTTCACGTCAGCAGAGAATCAGTCTCTTCATGCCATAGCAAAGAATCTGGCATCATGTCAGCAGAGAATCAGTCTCTTCATGCCATAGCAAAGAATCTGGCATCATGTCAGCAGAGAATCAGTCTCTTCATGCCATAGCAGAGAATCTGGCTTCATGTCACCCACCACTGGAACAGGCCACTGTCACACATTTAGGCCCAGGCACCCAGGCAGAGGAGAGAGGTCCCGTAACAGAGAATCTGGCCTTATGTCAGCGCAGAATCTGTCTTCATGTCATAGCAGAGAATCAGGCTTCACGTCACCCACCACTGGAACAGGCCACTGTCACACATTTAGGCCCAGGCACCCAGGCAGAGGAGAGAGGTCCCGTAACAGCAGGGCCGGTGCAAGGATTTTTGCCGCCCTAGGCAAGATAAAAATTGCCGCCCCCCCTTATCAGATGATCTGTGGATGACGCACTGTTATGGGGGGGATCTGTGGATGACGCACTGTTATGGGGGGGATCTGTGGATGACGCGCTGTTATGGGGGGGATCTGTGGATGACGCGCTGTTATGGGGGGGATCTGTGGATGACGCGCTGTAATGGGGGGGATCTGTGGATGACGCGCTGTTATGGGGGGGATCTGTGGATGACGCGCTGTTATGGGGGGGATCTGTGGATGACGCGCTGTTATGGGGGGGATCTGTGGATGACGCGCTGTTATGGGGGGGATCTGTGGATGACGCGCTGTAATGGGGGGGATCTGTGGATGACGCGCTGTTATGGGGGGGATCTGTGGATGACGCGCTGTTATGGGGGGGATCTGTGGATGACGCGCTGTTATGGGGGGGATCTGTGGATGACGCGCTGTTATGGGTGGGATCTGTGGATGACGCGCTGTTATGGGGGGTTCTGTGGATGATGCACTGTTACGGGGGGATCTGTGGATGACACTTATGTCATCCACAGATCCCCATAAGTGTCATCTACAGATCCCCCATCAGATGCATCAGTGTGGAGGGAGGAGGCGGGGACACTCATGGTGGGGCCCGGTGCAGTGATTCTACTCTAATACACCGGGCCCCGCAGCTGTTAAGTACATTCAATCCGAATGGGTCCGCAATTACTGTACTGTACTTACTGTAGTACCTTATGTATAGCATTAAGACGGCGCAGACCGGCAGCTCCCTCGGTCATGCGCCGCCTGCCGCAGCTCCCTCCTCATGCGCTGCCTGCCTGCTTATCTCACTTTATGAATGAACAGGCAGACGGGCAGGCAGCGCATGAGGAGGGAGCTGGGGCAGGCGGCGCATGACCGAGGGAGCTTCCGGTCTGCGCCATCTTAATGCTATACATAAGGTACTAGTACAGTAAGTACAGTACAGTAATTGCGGACCCATTCGGATTGAATGTACTTAACAGCTGCGGGGCCCGGTGTATTAGAGTAGAGTCACTGCACCGGGCCCCACCATGAGTGTCCCCGCCTCCTCCCTTCACACTGATACTTCGCTGGCCGCGCTGTGCAGCATAGCGGCCAGCGAAGTATCCCCAATCCGCTTTATAAGACGCACGGCCATTTTCCACCCCACTTTTGGGGGGAAAAAGTGCGTCTTATAAGGCAAAAAATACAGTAAATAATAAACATATTGCATTGTCTACTAACTACTTACCACCAGGACAATAAGATGAGCTGGTCTCTGGCGACTGGAGACAAACACGGTATGTACACCATTCACCAATGTCGCCCTGGGGTCCTGGGGAAGAAGAAAGCAGCTGCACCTGCAGGCTGCACTCCAATCCAGGCAGGTAGGAGGCTAGGAGCCCACTTCTAGTTCTGTCCCAGAAGGAGAAGGCACAGGCACTGCACTGCCACACTGGGGGGTCGGGGGAGGCTGGCTGGCTGCTTGGCTGCTCAGTGTGCGGCCTTGCTGCCTTCTCTTCTTCCTCCTTCGCTCCACCCCTCTCTCTGACTCTGCATCACGTGCTCAAGGGTGGGAGGGGTCAGGGAGTTTAACTTACTCATTAGCTCCAAAGTCAGCAGAGCTCCGCCTCCGCCCCACCCTCTGCACTGCAGCCAGGTAAGCCAGCGTAAACTAGCAGCAGTTAGAATAATAGTCACTCAGTCAGGAGGACGTCAGACCACCAGAGAGACAGACAGCGGTGACCGTGTCAGACTGTCACTGTCACTGTCAGTGACAGACTGTCTCTCTGGTCTGCTGCGCTCATGCACCCCCCTCCGCCCCACCCCCACGGCTTCACTGAAGCAGCGGCGCTCAGTCAGGAGTCAGCAGGCGCCGGCTCAGCTCAGTGCTGCGCTGCCTGTGTCTGTGTGTGCGCTGCCTGTCTCTGACATGTGCCGCCCGCCGCCGCGGCCCACCGGGATTCTTTAGAGCGCTCAGCCGCTCAGGCGACGCGGCATTAGGGGCGCCGCCGGCCAGCCGCCACTGTTATGTTAGTTATAATTTATTTTATTTTTTTTAAACCGCGGCGGGCGCCCCCTGCTAAGTGGCACCCTAGGCGACTGCCTAGTTTGCCTTACTGGTGGCGCCGGCCCTGCGTAACAGAGAATCTGGCCTTATGTCAGCACAGAATCTGTCTTCATGTCATAGCAGAGAATCAGGCTTCACGTCACCCACCACTGGAACAGGCCACTGTCACATATTTAGGCCCAGGCACCCAGGCAGAGGAGAGAGGTCCCGTAACTGAGAATCTGGCCTTATGTCAGCACAGAATCTGTCTTCATGTCATAGCAGAGAATCAGGGTTCACGTCACCCACCACTGGAACAGGCCACTGTCACATATTTAGGCCCAGGCACCCAGGCAGAGGAGAGAGGTAGCGTAACAGAGAATCTGGCTTCATGTCAGCACAGAATAAGTCTTCATGTCATAGCAGAGAATCAGGCTTCATATAATTGTAACGGGGTTTTGGGGGCGCCCCCTAGTGTCTATGGGGTCCCTAACCCTAGTTAACTCACTATGCCTGACAGGCGGATCCTGAGCCTCCGCTATCTGGGAGTTGGGGTAGATGTCTGCGGCAGTGCCTCCACCCAGTGGAACATCCGGGGTAGGGATGTGAGGCTCCACTGGGAACATACTTGGTGCAAATGAGACTGACACAGCCTAACTGGAATTAACTTTATATAGTGCGTAACAAAATGAACCAACATACATAGGAAAATACAATAGCGTAACACAAATAACAGGGTAATGTGGATTCTTCCTCACCCACCCACTAGCACACCTGCGTCCCACCCCCTATCTTCGCCCTAATGGCCGTTGGTGCACATAGGAGAGTTGGGGCCCTTATAAGCTCTTGCTCCGCAGGGTCACTGAAGCAGCCTGAGCTGTGTAATATCCGTCACTGGACCTCAGAGTCTTTATTGTGGTGAGGAGACAGGTGCCCTGTGGTGATACAGGGAGAGGTTTGACTTACCCTCACAACACCATTTACCAGGCCAGTCCGCAGCAATCTCCTTTCACTGGATTCACCAGACGTCTGGACTCAGTGCTTGTCTTTGCCAGCGGTCCCTCTCTCAGCAGGTGTGATCTTGGGTGAAGTAAGTTCTCTCCGCTAGGTTCTATCTCTGTGCTGCAGTCTCTCAATGCCAGACACATGTCCTCTCTCTGGCTGAGCAAATCGTAGCTTCTAGAAACCTTTCCAGGACCTTCCTCCTTAGAGCTGTGCAGCCAGCGTCGTTTTAGGACCTGCGATGATGTCACTAACCATGTGACTCATTTCAGCCAGTCATGTGATCAATGCTCAATGTCTTATTAACAGCATACTGAGTCCATCTACTGGGCATTTCAGATAACGCAGCCGGTGTAACTTCACAGGGTTACATGCTCCCCCTTGAAAAATACTTGCCTTCCACTGGCAAGTCCGAGCAAAAATTCAACAGAAAAATGTTTAGCATACATACAGTACAGTTGGCACAGTAATATCCTAGCTAGCTATTTATTTAGGGTAAAGAGTCACTAACATTTACCACTTCAGCTAGTGCATGTAGGAAAGTGGCCATTTTAGATGCTGCTTGTGTCAGCGGGGCATAACTGGGCTCTCCTATATTATCATAAACTAAGGCCCTAGGGGGTTGCCGCACTCTGGTACTGTGTCTCAGTTCTCGCTGTGGGAGAGGATCTTGGGACATCAACTGTGGGACTTCGACTCCTGCCTTCGAAGTAGAGTCTCTAAGGGAAGTTCCAGGCACAAAACATGGACTTTCTGGATTCAACCTTGGAGAACTTTGTGACCCAGGAGAGTTTCCGGGACTTTGTGGAACCACCGGAGTTAAAGGAGGCAATTGCTGTGTTTCTTCTGCAGGTGATGACCACCACTGATCCTCTACACTGGGAGTTCCCGGGGTCTCCTCTGCCCCATTTCCAGGACTCTCTGCTGGGTTTTCCTCCAGTTCTTCACTACTCTCTTCCTCTTCATCAGCATACACAACTGGAAGCAGATGGTTTCTATGCCAAGACTTTATTCGGCCCTCCGGGCCCCTAATGTTGTACACTGGCAGTCCTTCCAGTTTGGACACAACCTCAAACAGGGTATCTTTCCATCTGTCAGCCAGTTTGTGTTTTCCAGGCACACCTAGATTCCGGAGAAGAACTTTATCCCCTGCTTGAATCTCCCGATATCTCACCTTAGAATCATACCTTCTTTTGTTCCGTTCTTCCATTTTTGCTGCAGCTTGGGTGGCCAACTCATAGGCCCGATGAAGGTTTTGTTTTAGGTTCCTCACATATTGAAAGTGTGAGGTTGAATCTGTTCTATCAGGAGACACTCCCAAACGGACATCTATCGGTAATCGAGCTTCTATTCCGAACATTAGGAAATAGGGTGAGAACCCTGTAGATTCATGCCTTGTACAGTTGTATGCGTGGACCATGGCTTCCACATGTTTACTCCAAGACCGCTTCTCGACTTGCTTGAGAGTCCCTAGCATATCTAGGAGGGTCCTATTGAACCGTTCTGGCTGTGCATCACCCTCCGGATGATAAGGTGTGGTTCTGGACTTCTGCACCTGCAACATGTCCAACAGCTCCTTGATCAACTTACTCTCAAAGTCTCTACCTTGATCAGAGTGTATCCGATTGGGTAGTCCATAGTGAATAAAATACTTTTGCCAAAGGACTTTGGCTACAATCACAGCTTTTTGATCTTTAGTGGGGAAGGCTTGAGCATATCTGGTGAAATGGTCCGTTACCACCAGCACATTTCCAATTCCCGCTGTATCGCTCTCAATGCCGAGATAGTCCATGCACACAAGATCCATGGGTCCCGTACTTTTCAGATGACCCATAGGGGCAGCTCTCACAGGCAGGGTCTTCCTCTGGATACACCTCCTGCATGTCTTTACATGTTGCTCGACATGTTCCCTCATGCGAGGCCAATAGAACCGATCTTGTACTAGGCCATAGGTCTTGTCCACCCCGAGATGCCCATGTTGATCGTGGACAGCTCTCAGGACCATGCCACGGTATCTGTGGGGTAGTACCAATTGTTTTCTGTCAGGGTGATCATGATACTTCACGACCCTATAGAGTACTCCATCTTCAAGATGTAGTCGGCTCCATTCTCTTCGGTATAATTCTCTTTGACTCACAGGTAGAGAAGTCAGCAATTTAGGATTCTTAGTCTTTATTGCTCTGATAACTATCCCAATATACCAGTCCTGCGCTTGAGCCTTCTTCTTGTCTTCTGTGGTTATACTGGACCACTGTTGAAGCATGACTGGAGCATGGAACACCTCAGGCACGGCTTCTGGAGAGTGGCTAATGGAGTCTATCCCCCTTAGCTCGGCAAACTCTTCTTGTCTCTCGGCCACCACATACATCTGACAAAAGGCTCCTACCCCCGGCCCAGGGATCTCTTCCCACTCCTCTTCTTCAATGTGAGGAGGGAGTCTAGGTCTGCGGGACAGGGCATCTGCGCTGACATTCTTGGGCCCAGGCTTGTACTTCAGGCTGAAACTGTAGCTTGACAAGGCAGCCAACCACCTATGTCCTGTGGCATCCAGCTTAGCTGTAGTCTGAATGTAGGTAAGTGGATTGTTGTCAGTCCTTACTTCGAATGTTGCTCCATACAAATAGTCATGTAGCTTATCCACGATGGCCCACTTGAGTGCCAGAAATTCCAATTTATGGACTGGATAGTTCTTCTCTGCACCTATAAGACTTCTACTTATGTAAGCCACCGGCCTCAATCCTTCTGGATAACTTTGGTGCAGTACACCCCCTAGACCTTCCATACTGGCATCCACATGGAGGATATATGGTTTCTCAGGGTCTGCATAGGCTAAAACAGGAGCTTCTGTAAGTCTCTTCTTCAATGTCAGAAAGGCATCTTCACATCCTGAAGTCCATTTCTCTCCAAAGGGGTCTTTAGGAGATGGTGCCTTAGCACCCGTTACGTCAGAGGTAATCTTTAGTAGGTCATGTAACTCTCGAGCAATCTTTGAGTAGTCTTTCACAAACCTTCGGTAGTAACCACAGAATCCGAGAAAGGACCGCAACTCACTGATGTTATCTGGTCTTGGCCAATTCAACACTGCTTCAATTTTAGCAGGATCTGTGGCTACTCGTTCAGCGGAGACTATATGCCCCACATAAGTGACAGAGTTCTGGGCAAATCGGCATTTGTCCACTGATAGCTTCAGGCCTTCAGCTTGAAGTCGATCCAACACCTTTAGCAATCTTTGTTCATGCTCCTCTGGTGTCTTCCCGAAAACAATTAGGTCATCTAGATACACTAGACACTCTTTGGGATTCATATCCCCCACAGTTTTCTCCATCAGCCTCTGAAAAGTAGCAGGAGCTCCTGTGACTCCATGTGGCATTCTGGTAAACTGGAAAAACCCCAAAGGGCAGATGAAAGCTGTCTTTTCCTGATCCTCCTTCTTCATGGGTACCTGATAATATCCAGACCTCAAGTCAAGCACACTGAACCACTGGCTGCCAGATAGGGCGTTCAGAAGATCCTCTATCCGGGGCAAAGTGTACTGATCTGGCACAGTCCTCTTGTTCAAAGTACGGTAGTCCACACATAGCCGAACTGAACCATTCTTTTTTCTCACTACCACAATAGGTGAGGCATAGGGGCTCCGAGACTCTGTGATGATGCCTGCTCCTTCCATCTGCTGGAGTATGTCCCGGACATCTTCCACATCTCGAGGGGGTATTCTTCTTGACCTTTCTCTGAAAGGAGTAGAATCAGCAAGTCTTATAGTATGGGTGGCACTCTTAGAACACTCCACGTCCATCTCTGCTCTGGAAAACACTCCCTCTCGGGTGACCAGTTTTGAACGAAGGCTGTCTTTCCACTCCTGTGGTAGAGGAGAATCTTCTAGATCAAAATCTAAAGGTGCTTTCACATGATCCTTCTGTTCTGCACTCACAGACATGATAGACGAAACTTGATCCAAAAGGTGTATCACACCAATCTTCTGATGACGATCAATCCGGATTTCCGTGGGGGTTAAATTCTGTACCATCACAGGAAAGCTCCGACACCACCTTTTCCGCCAATCTTTTACCTCAGGTATGAGAGTCCACCCTTTCTTCTGATCCTCTTCAGGCAGAGACTCAATAAGGTATTGTCCAGTTACCCCCAACATTTCATGGTGCATTGAGGCTATGGCTCGTAAGGTTTTGGTCTCACCAGGCTTCACAAATGCAGGTGTTGTTCCTGAATAGTGGCACGACCCTGGTTTTGTTTCAAGGGCTAGTCGTCTACACTCTTTCCCTAGGACAGGGCTGACCTCCATCAGTCGGTCTAAGGAGACATCTCCCACTTCTGTCAGATAGGCCTTGAATACATCCTGTACCATCTTTGCATTAGTGCCCAATATTATTGGGGCACACACTTTCCTGGCTGCAGGGCATATTAAAGCTTCCAGCTCCATAGGACATATTATCCCAGTGTTTAACTGGGGAATAGTTATGGTCACTTTTATGCATCCCTCCACAGGTTGAGCTTGAGAACCAACGCCCCATAGCTGAAACTCTCCTGCAGGTTCCATAGGAATGTGTTTCAAATGACGTTCATAGAAGTCTCGGTAGATAATGGTGACTTGAGAACCTGTATCTAGCAATGCTGAAGCCTGAATTCCTTCTACTTGCACGTGTATCAAAGATTTAGGCCCAATCTTGGCTCCTACAGATAACCCATATGTAGGCCGGGTCTTCCTTCGCTTGTAAGACCTGGTCATTTGAGTCTCCTCAAGCTCGGTTGCCAGCACCTCCACATCCACCTCCATGGAGTTCGCAGGGCACTCCCGCTGAAAATGCCCTGACTTTCCACATTTAAAGCAATCCCCTCGGCGGGGTGAATCCTCAGGAAACAGTTTTTTCTGAGTCTTCCTGTGTTTCCCCCCACTTCCAGGGGGAGGATCTGCTCTCTCTGGTGGTGACTTGCATAAGAACTCCAATTCAGCCACCTTCTTCCTAAGAGCTGACAGTTCTGTATCCTCTTTCTCCTTCTGTAGGGGTGGACACATCTGGTCTTCCAATCTCCTGGCTGTATTTATTAAGGTGGAATAAGGCAGGACTTTATCATCCAACTTGGCTCTCAGCAGAATCATAATTGGATTATTGATTAAGCCACCTCTCTGAATTTGCTTAGATAGCCGAGCATCCAACTCAGAGGCAGGAACTGCTCCTTTATGGAATAACTTTCCAAGCGATAGCTGTAACCGGTTGATATAGTCAGTGGCTTTTTCATGCTCCTTCTGCTTAGTGGCTAGGAACTTAACCAGCAGATCATCCAAATCTTCTGATTTCCCATAAGCATCCTGCAAAACTTGTAGATAGTCGTGCACAGTAGCTTGCCCATTTACTCCCTTGTACAGTCTTATCATGTCTGTAGCGGGAAAACGAAGACTCTCCACCAACCGCTGTTTCTTTATGGTATCCGTACAAGACCATTCCTCCAACAACTGCATAGCATTATCCTTCCAGACCTCAAAAGGCTCTTCTCCTGAAGGAACAGGCTGATTCCCAGAAAACACCTTTAGTTTGCGGTAACTATGGGTGTGGTTTGCCGTCACTATGGCTTCGGAGAGTTTCTAGAGTATGTCTGATACATCACTACCTCCTGTAGGCGGGGTGCGGACTTCAGGGTTGTCTGGTTTCAGTAATGCTGTAGATGGATGAAATTCTGCTTTAGGAGTAATCATCCCCTGTTCTCTAGGAGGATGGGCAGCTTGTTTAGGAATGGCTCCGGCCTTTCCGGAGATGGGAGTCAGGAGCTTAGTATAATTTTCTGTGACATAATCTCTCTGTTCTAATTTAAAAGGTTGTTGCAGCGAGACCCTTTCTTTCTTATCAAGGAGAGCGTACACTAAAGAGCATCCTTCATCCGGGGCTCCATATAAATGAATGTTGATAGGCATCTCATGGTCTCCCAAGTCCGTATGACAATATATTAACATGTAAGTTTGTCCTTCAGAATCCTGCAGGATATCCCTGACGGTCGCCATTCCTATTCCCAATCGAAGTTCTATACACAAGATGACGTGATTCATCTCACAGCAGGATGGAACTTTACATAACATCACAGCTTGCTGCAATGGTACATTTCTTTGCTGGGCCCACTCTTTTGCAAAGGAGGGAGTGGCCTGAGGATTTAATCTATTCTCACTGGTTGTACCCCAATTGATCTCAGCAGTGCCTCCATATGTAACGGGGTTTTGGGGGCGCCCCCTAGTGTCTATGGGGTCCCTAACCCTAGTTAACTCACTATGCCTGACAGGCGGATCCTGAGCCTCCGCTATCTAGGAGTTGGGGTAGATGTCTGCGGCAGTGCCTCCACCCAGTGGAACATCCGGGGTAGGGATGTGAGGCTCCACTGGGAACATACTTGGTGCAAATGAGACTGACACAGCCTAACTGGAATTAACTTTATATAGTGCGTAACAAAATGAACCAACATACATAGGAAAATACAATAGCGTAACACAAATAACAGGGTAATGTGGATTCTTCCTCACCCACCCACTAGCACACCTGCGTCCCACCCGCTATCTTCGCCCTAATGGCCGTTGGTGCACATAGGAGAGTTGGGGCCCTTATAAGCTCTTGCTCCGCAGGGTCACTGAAGCAGCCTGAGCTGTGTAATGTCCGTCACTGGACCTCAGAGTCTTTATTGTGGTGAGGAGACAGGTGCCCTGTGGTGATACAGGGAGAGGTTTGACTTACCCTCACAACACCATTTACCAGGCCAGTCCGCAGCAATCTCCTTTCACTGGATTCACCAGACGTCTGGACTCAGTGCTTGTCTTTGCCAGCGGTCCCTCTCTCAGCAGGTGTGATCTTGGGTGAAGTAAGTTCTCTCCGCCAGGTTCTATCTCTGTGCTGCAGTCTCTCAATGCCAGACACATGTCCTCTCTCTGGCTGAGCAAATCGTAGCTTCTAGAAACCTTTCCAGGACCTTCCTCCTTAGAGCTGTGCAGCCAGCGTCGTTTTAGGACCTGCGATGATGTCACTAACCATGTGACTCATTTCAGCCAGTCATGTGATCAATGCTCAATGTCTTATTAACAGCATACTAAGTCCATCTACTGGGCATTTCAGATAACGCAGCCGGTGTAACTTCACAGGGTTACATAATGGTAAAATGAAATTAAAAATAGTATTGAATGAGGAAGTGCCCTGGAGTAGAATAATATATTGTTAAGGGGAGGAAGTTAATATCTAATCTGCACAAGGGATGGACAGGTCCTGTGGGATCCATGCCTGGTTCATTTTTATGAACGTCAGCTTGTCCACATTGGCTGTAGACAGGCGGCTGCGTTTGTCTGTAATGACGCCCCCTGCCGTGCTGAATACACGTTCAGACAAAACGCTGGCCGCCGGGCAGGCCAGCACCTCCAAGGCATAAAAGGCTAGCTCTGGCCACGTGGACAATTTGGAGACCCAGAAGTTGAATGGGGCCGAACCATCAGTCAGTACGTGGAGGGGTGTGCACAGGTACTGTTCCACCATGTTAGTGAAATGTTGCCTCCTGCTAACACGTTCCGTATCAGGTGGTGGTGCAGTTAGCTGTGGCGTGTTGACAAAACTTTTCCACATCTCTGCCATGCTAACCCTTCCCTCAGAGGAGCTGGCCGTGACACAGCTGCGTTGGCGACCTCTTGCTCCTCCTCTGCCTTCGCCTTGGGCTTCCACTGGTTCCCCTGTGACATTTGGGAATGCTTTCAGTAGCGCGTCTACCAACGTGCGCTTGTACTCGCGCATCTTCCTATCACGCTCCAGTGTAGGAAGTAAGGTGGGCACATTGTCTTTGTACCGGGGATCCAGCAGGGTGGCAACCCAGTAGTCCGCACACGTTAAAATGTGGGCAACTCTGCTGTCGTTGCGCAGGCACTGCAGCATGTAGTCGCTCATGTGTGCCAGGCTGCCCAGAGGTAAGGACAAGCTGTCCTCTGTGGGAGGCGTATCGTCATCGTCCTGTGTTTCCCCCCAGCCACGCACCAGTGATGGGCCCGAGCTGCTTTGGGTGCCACCCCGCTGTGAACATGCTTCATCCTCATCCTCCTCCACCTCCTCCTCATCCTCGTCCTCCTCGTCCTCCAGTAGTGGACCCTGTCTGGCCACATTTGTACCTGGCCTCTGCTGTTGCAAAAAACCTCCCTCTGAGTCACTTCGAAGAGACTGGCCTGAAAGTGCTAAAAATGACCCCTCTTCCTCCTCCTCCTCCTGGGCCACCTCCTCTTCCATCATCGCCCTAAGTGTTTTCTCAAGGAGACATAGAAGTGGTATTGTAACGCTGATAACGGCGTCATCGCCACTGGCCATGTTGGTGGAGTACTCGAAACAACGCAACAGGGCACACAGGTCTCGCATTGAGGCCCAGTCATTGGTGGTGAAGTGTGTCTGATCCGCAGTGCGACTGACCCGTGAGTGCTGCAGCTGAAACTCCACTATGGCCTGCTGCTGCTCGCACAGTCTGTCCAGCATATGCAAGGTGGAGTTCCACCTGGTGGGTACGTCGCATATGAGGCGGTGAGCGGGAAAGCCGAAGTTACGCTGTAGCGCAGACAGGCGAGCAGCGGCAGGGTGTGAACGCCGGAAGCGCGAACAGACGGCCCGCACTTTATGCAGCAGCTCTGACATGTCGGGGTAGTTGCGAATGAACTTCTGCACCACCAAATTCAGCACATGCGCCAGGCAAGGGATGTGCGTCAAACCGGCTAGTCCCAGAGCTGCAACGAGATTTCACCCATTATCGCACACCACCAGGCCGGGCCTGAGGCTCACCGGCAGCAACCACTCGTCGGTCTGTTGTTCTATACCCCCCCACAACTCCTGTGCGGTGTGGGGCCTGTCCCCCAAACATATGAGTTTCAGAATGGTCTGCTGACGTTCACCCCGGGCTGTGCTGAAGTTGGTGGTGAAGGTGTGTGGCTGACTGGATGAGCAGGTGGAAGAAGAAGAGGAGGAAGCTGAGTAGGAGGAGGAGGAGACAGGAGGCAAAGAATGTTGCCCTGCGATCCTTGGCGGCGGAAGGACATGCGCCAAACAGCTCTCCGCCTGGGGCCCAGCCGCCAATACATTTACCCAGTGTGCAGTTAGGGAGATATAGCGTCCCTGGCCATGCTTACTGGTCCACGTATCTGTGGTTAGGTGGACCTTGCCACAGTTGGCGTTGCGCAGTGCACACTTGATTTTATCGGACACTTGTTTGTGCAGGGAAGGCACGGCTCTCTTGGAGAAGTAGTGGCGGCTGGGAACAACATACTGTGGGACAGCAAGTGACATGAGCTGTTTGAAGCTGTGTGTCCACCAGCCTAAATGACAGCATTTCATAGGCCAGTAGTTTAGAAATGCTGGCATTCAGGGCCAGGGATCGAGGGTGGCTAGGTGGGAATTTACGCTTTCTCTCAAATGTTTGTGAGATGGAGAGCTGAACGCTGCCGTGTGACATGGTTGAGATGCTTGGTGACGCAGGTGGTGGTGTTGGTGGTACATCCCATGTTTGCTGGGCGGCAGGTGCCAACGTTCCTCCAGAGGCAGAGGAAGAGGCCGAGGCGGCGGCAGCAGCAGCAGAAGAGGCCGAGGCGGCAGCAGCAGAAGAGGTAGCAGGGGGAGCCTGAGTGACTTCCTTGTTTTTAAGGTGTTTACTCCACTGCAGTTCATGCTTTGCATGCAGGTGCCTGGTCATGCAGGTTGTGCTAAGGTTCAGAACGTTAATGCCTCGCTTCAGGCTCTGATGGCACAGCGTGCAAACCACTCGGGTCTTGTCGTCAGCACATTGTTTGAAGAAGTGCCATGCCAGGGAACTCCTTGAAGCTGCCTTTGGGGTGCTCAGTCCCAGATGGCGGCGGTCAGTAGCAGGCGGAGTCTCTTGGCGGCGGGTGTTCTGATTTTGCCCACTGCTCCCTCTTTTGCTACGCTGTTGGCTCGGTCTCACCACTGCCTCTTCCTCCATACTGTGAAAGTCAGTGGCACGACCTTCATTCCATGTGGGGTCTAGGACCTCATCGTCCCCTGCATCGTCTTCCACCCAGTCTTGATCCCTGACCTCCTGTTCAGTCTGCACACTGCAGAAAGACGCAGCAGTTGTCACCTGTGTTTCGTCATCATCAGAGACGTGCTGAGGTGGTATTCCCATGTCCTCATCATCAGGAAACATAAGTGGTTGTGCGTTAGTGCATTCTATCTCTTCCACCCCTGGGGAAGAGCTAGGTGGATGCCCTTGGGAAACCCTGGCAGCAGAGTCTTCAAACAGCATAAGAGACTGCTGCATAACTTGAGGCTCAGACAGTTTCCCTGATATGCATGGGGGTGATGTGACAGACTGATGGGCTTGGTTTTCATGCGCCATCTGTGCGCTTTCTGCAGAAGACTGGGTGGGAGATAATGTGAACGTGCTGGATGCACTGTCGGCCACCCAATTGACTAATGCCTGTACCTGCTCAGGCCTTACCATCCTTAGAACGGCATTGGGCCCCACCAAATATGGCTGTAAATTCTGGCGGCTACTGGGACCTGAGGTAGTTGGTACACTAGGACGTGTGGCTGTGGCAGAACGGCCACGTCCTCTCCCAGCACCAGAGGGTCCACTAACACCACCACGACCATGTCCACGTCCGCGTCCCTTATTAGATGTTTTCCTCATTGTTCCCGTTCACCACAATTTTGAGAATGGCAAATTTGGGAATAGTTTTTCAACCCAGAACAAAAAGTCTGCTTTTACGGTCACTACAAATAACTTGACCAGCTAAAACAGTACAGATTTGGTTGAATAGAAATGTCAGGCCTGTTTTTTTTTTGCGCTATGTGACAGGTATAGGTTTAATCACAGAATTAGACTTCTATCTGCATGGTAGCGTGTGTCTTAGGTTTTTCTGAATGACACTATCAGCACCTTCAATGTAAGATATCCTTTTTGGGATAGTTTTCAAGTAGGCCTCATATACCAGAAACTAGTTATTTTGAGAATGGCAAATTTGGGAATAGTTTTTCAACCCAGAACAAAAAGTCTGCTTTTACGGTCACTACAAATAACTTGACCAGCTAAAACAGTACAGATTTGGTTGAATAGAAATGTCAGGTCTATTTTTTAGGCGCTGGGTGACAGGCTCAGCCTGCACCAGATGTAGTATACGGCCAAAAAATAACCAGACTGTTGATGGTTAAATGCACTTCGGTGACACAGGCTCAGCCTGCAGCTGATGTAGGATATAGCAAAAAATAACCACACTATTGATGGTTAAATGCACTTGGGTGACACAGGCTCAGCCTGCAGCTGATGTAGGATATAGCACAAAATAACCACACTATTGATGGTTAAATACACTTGGTGATAGCTTGTGCTGGCGCACCACAAGCCACAAAATGGCCGCCGATCACCCCAGAAAAAAGTGATCTAAAAACGCTCTGGGCAGCATCAAAAAAGTGAGCAAGTCGATATTAGCACTTCAATGATCCACAGCTGCAGATCGATCACAGAATGAAGTCTTTTGGAGGAGTTAATCTGCCTAATCTCGCCCTAACGTCGCAGCTGCAACCTCTCCCTATGCTTGAATCAGCAGAGTGACGTGCAGCGCTACGTGACCCAAGCTTATATAGAGGCTGGGTCACATGCTGCACTGGCCAATCACAGCCATGCCAATAGTAGGCAAGGCTGTGATGGCCTCTTGGGGCAAGTAGTATGACGCTTGTTGATTGGCTGCTTTGCAGCCTTTCAAAAAGCGCCAAGAAAGCGCCGAACACCGAACCCGAACCCGGACTTTTACGAAAATGTTCGGGTCCGTGTCACGGACACCCCAAAATTCGGTACGAACCCGAACTACAGTTCGGGTTCGCTCATCCCTATATATATCCATTTCATTGGTGTAGTTATTTGTGGCAAAAGCGTTGAGTGGCCTATTTCAGTACAGAAAGAAAAATATATACGCACTTCACTGGTGCAGTTTTTTGTGGTAAAAGCATTAAGTGGCCTATTTCAGTGCAAAAAGAAAAATATATTCTCAGTTCACTTCTGCAGTTATATGTGTTGTCGTTTAGTGGCCTATTTTAGTACAGTAAGAAAAATATTTTTGTCGCTTTTAGGGGAGTTTTAATTTGCTTTTATTTTATTTAATTCAGCTAAAAGTATGTCAGACAGAGAAGTACCAGGCCATGCCTAGAGGAGTGGCAGAGGCACAAATTTTTCTGGCGCAGGCAGAGGTCGCAGCAGAGTCAGGGGGCGTGGCAGCAGGAGTCGCAGCAAGAGGCCTGAGCTCCCGGTGCCATCTAGCAGTCGTATCTTGACCAGCAACCCAGCGGTTCTTGATTGGTTAACTCGTTCATTCACTTCACCCCAAGTGACATCAGACACCTGCAGCCAACAGTCGGTGTGTTCGTCAGACACAACCCTTAGTTGGCATGGCCCGGGAGCAGGCCCTGTGCCCTCAGCTGTCCTCAACCTGCCTCTGTCCTTTTCTGTTCCCTCCCCCAAAGAAGTATTATTTGCTGTGGGCTCGGCTCCTGACCCAGAGACTATTGAGTAGGACGTCAGTGACGTACAGACAGTACTCAATGATGATGAAGCCGATCGCACTTGAGAGCCGGGTGCAAAAGGGGCTTCATCATCATCAGGAGAAGAGGGTGGCAGCTTGCCCGTGAGGCAGCGGCTGAGTCAGCAAGGTGGTAGCATGGCTGGGAGTCAACAGGGTGGCAGCAGTGGGAGGTAGGGAGCCAAATGTGCCCGGGGTAGACCACCTGCTTCGCAGCAGCCTACCTGCCCAGGAATTAGTGATGCAGGGGTTCCACAGAGGCAGCGGCGGTAGCAGTCAGTGCGGACTGTTGGGGAAGAAATCACCTACTCGACGGTGTGACAGTTTTTTGTTAAGCCGCCGGAGGAGGTTAACATGGTCATATGTACAATATGTGGGCAGAAGGTCAAGCATGGCCAGGGTGCCAATGTTGGCTCCACGGCCCTGCGTCAACAAATGCAGCGTCAACATAAAGTGGCACGTACCCAGTTTCCGCCAGTCAAGGCTCCACCACCTCAGCAAAAGGGAGCTGTCTGTCATTCCCATCTTCTGCTGGTCCATATGCTCCTGCTCCTCCTGCTCCTACTCCTTGTCAGTCATTCAATCAGCAATCGATCACCGAAGCGATTGCTAAGGGACAGTAGTATACGTGCACACATCCAACGGCGCAGAGGCTGAACGTGCTCCTGTCCAAGTTGCTGGTGCTGCAGTCCCCCCTTTCCAAGTGGTGGACTCTGCACCTTTCAGAGAACTGATGGCTTATGCCAAGCCGAGATGGAGAGTCCTAAGCTGTCATTTCTTTGCGAAAAAGGCAGTACCAGCCCTGCATAAATATGTAGAACAGAAGGTGGGCCAGTCCTTGAGCTAGTCAGTGTCTGCCAAAGTGCACTGCAGCGCCGACGTGTGGAGCTGTAATTACAGTCAGGGACAGTACATGTCCTTTACGGCCCACTGGGTGAATGTGGTTCCTGCACAGCCACACCAGCAACTTGGCCAGGTCACGCCGCTTCCGCCTCCACGTTGTCACTCCGTTGGTCCTGCGACAATGTCCGCCTCTGCCTCCTCATTCTCCACCATGTCCTCATTCTCCACTACAGGGACAAGTCACAGTGCCCCTCCAGCATACAACATGTGCAGGGCACGGTGGTGTCATTCTGTTCTACACCTCATTTCCCTGGGCGAACGGAGTCACACAGGGGAGGAACTGCTCTGTGTCCTTTGTCAAGAAATCGAATCCTGGCTTTCTCCCCGACAACTCAAAATCGGAGCCATGCTGACCGACAATGGGAAGAACATTGTGTCGTCGCTGCCTAAATGAGGGCTGAGCCATGCGCCTTGCATGGCACACATGTTCAGTCTGGTTATCAAGCGGTTCCTGAAGTCTTCCACCCATCTGCAAGACATCCTGAAAATGGGCAGGAAACTTTGCATGCACTTCAGCCACTCATACACCGCAAAGCATACCCTCCATGAGCTGCAGAGGCAGAACGGCATCCTCCAACATAGGCTGATATGCGACGTTTCCACCCATTGGAATTCCACCCTGCATATGTTGGACCGACTATATGAACAGGGAAAGGCCATCAACGATTTCTTGATGATGCAAGTGGATAGGAGTACTCCTCTGTGTGACTTCGATGTTAGTGGCAACTCATGCGTGACACCTGCCGTTTGCTCAGGCCCTTTGAGGACACCACGTTATTTGCCAGTCTCCAGGACTCACTTGCTTGCATAGTGACTGTCGAATTGTCACCATTCAGTAGAGGGATGACTTCTGGCTTGCCACCTTGTTGGACCTTCGCTACTAGTCCAGAATAGGGGCCTTTTTTACACCCACTGAGAGGGAGGACAAACTGAACTACTACAAATAATTCTTATGTAGTCAGTTGGCCGCTCCTTCATCCATCCTCTTGCAGGTCTGATGGGGGTCCTCTGCGCTCACATTCCACTGCCATGGCTGCTGGGGAGGGGAGGGGTGGGGTGGCAGGAGCAGTACCAGCTCCATCAGCAGCAGCCTAAGTCTACAGTCGCTGATGAGTAGCTTTCTTCACCCCACCTTCGTCAGCGGGTACTGGTATTGCCACCTACTGTCCCACTCTGTCACCGGGTCACTTTGTAGTCTCCTGATGCAGCTGCTGCTGCCAACCCCACACTATGTCACAGTCAAGAATAATGGGGAGGAGTGGGACACCAGAAAGACAACAGAAGGGAGATGACAAAGAACTAGGCCTAAACGCTAGGGAGAAGGGAAAAGTTACCTCCTAGGAAACCCCTATATCTGGCCCTGACTCCAGTCAGTATGTATACAGTCATGGCCAAAAGTTTTGAGAATTACATAAATATTGGAAATTGGAAAAGTTGCTACTTACGTTTTTATAATAGCAATTTGCATATACTCCAGAATGTTATGAAGAGTGATCAGATGAATTGCATAGTCCTTCTTTGCCATGAAAATTAACTTAATCCCAAAAAAAACTTTCCACTGCATTTCATTGCTGTCATTAAAGGACCTGCTGAGATCATTTCAGTAATCGTCTTGTCAACTCAGGTGAGAATGTTGACGAGCACAAGACTGGAGATCATTATGTCAGGCTGATTGGGTTAAAATGGCAGACATGACATGTTAAAAGGAGGGTGATGCTTGAAATCATTGCTCTTCCATTGTTAACCATGGTGACCTGCAAAAAAATGCATGCAGCCATCATTGCGTTGCAGAAAAATGGCTTCACAGGCAAGGATATTGTGGCTACTAAGATTGCACCTCAATCAACAATTTATAGGATCATCAAGAACTTCAAGGAAAGAGGTTCAATTCTTGTTAAGAAGGCTTCAGGGCATCCAAGAAAGTCCAGCAAGCGCCAGGATCGTCTCCTAAAGAGGATTCAGCTGCGGGATCGGAGTGCCACCAGTAAAGAATGGTACCAAAACAGCAACTTCTTCCAACAATCCAACAACAGTTTGGTGAAGAACAATGCATTTTCCAGCACGATGGAGCACCGTGCCATAAGGCAAAAGTGATAACTAAGTGGCTCGGGGACCAGAACGTTGACATTTTGGGTCCATGGTCTGGAACCTCCCCAGATCTTAATCCCATTGAGAACTTGTGGTCAATCCTCAAGAGGTGGGAGGACAAACAAAAACCCACAAATTCTGACAAACTCCAAGAAGTGATTATGAAAGAATGGGTTCCTATCATTTAGGAATTGGCCCAGAAGTTGATTGAGAGCATGCCCAGTCGAATTGCAGAGGTCCTGAAAAAGAAGGGCCAACACTGCAAATACTGACTCTTTGCATAAATGTCATGTAATTGTCGATAAAAGCCTTTGAAACGTATGAAGTGCGTGTAATTATATTTCACTACATCACAGAAACAACTGAAACAAAGATCTAAAAGCAGTTTAGCAGCAAACTTTGTGAAAACGAATATTTGTGTCATTCTCAAAACTTTTGGCCACGACTGTAGACACTGAAGTTGGGAAAATACATATGCCGGAACCTTAACTCTAGGATCCCTGAGATACCCTAGATGTAGTGAAAGGGAATACGACTACTGGTTCCTTCCCAGATGAACGAGCCAGCACCTCCCTGAGGCCTAGAAACAACACACACAAGGGAAAACAAAATACAAAGAGCAGTACAACTTATCTTATAGAAAATGGATGAGCAAGAACACAAGCAAGGTTCACACACCATCTCTTCCAAATCCAAGCAGAGAAGATCAACCGCATGGTATGAAGTGTGAAACCAAACTAAATAGGGAAGCAGTAATTACTGCCAGCTGCACCTGAAAAGAGGTGTGGTCATTACCAAATCACAACACTAAGAATCAAGAGACTATCTCTCTGATCTTCTAACCTCTGTCACAGAAGGTATGTGACAGTCACCTTGCCACTCTGTGGTATCCTCCTGCTGCTGCTGCCTTATCCATACTATGTCACCTTGCCACTCTGTGGTATCCGATGCTGCTGCTGCCATCTTCACACTATGTCTCCTTGCCATTCTGTGGTATCCTGATGCTGCTGCCATCTCTACACTATGTCAACTTGCCACTCTGTGGTCTCCTGATGCTGCTGCCATTTCCACATTATGTCACCTTGCCACTCTATGGTGTCCTGATGCTGCTGCGGCCATATCCACACTATGTCCCCTTGCCAGTCTGTGGTCTCCTGCTGCTGCCGCCATCTCCACACTTTGTCACCTTGCCACTTTGTGGTATCCTGATGCTACTGCTGCAGCCATATCCACACTATGTCACCTTTCCACTCTGTGGTATCCTCCTGCTGCTGCTATATCCACACTATGTCACCTTGCCACTCTGTGGTATCTTGATGCTGCTGCTGCCATCTCCACACTATGTCACCTTACCACTCTGTGGCCTCCTCCTGATGCTTCTGCTGCCACCACCACCTACACACTCTGTCATTGGGCCACTCTGTGGTCTCCTCATGCTGCTGCCACATACACAATCTCTCGCCATTGTGCTACTCTGTGGCATCCTCATGCTGCTGACACCTCCACAATCTCTTGTCGTCGTGCCACTATGTGGCCTCCTAATGCTGCTGCCACCTCCAGAGTCTCTCGTCATTGTGCCACTCTGTGGCCTCCTTATGCTGCTGACACCTCCACAATCTCTTATCGTCATGCTTCTCTGGCCTCCTCATGCTGCTGACATCTCTACAATCTCTCGTCATCGTGTCACTCTGTGGCCTCCTGATGCTGCTGCCACCTACACAATCTCTCATCGTCATGTTACTCTGTGGCCTCCTTATGCTGCTGCCACCTCCACAGAAGGTACTGTGACAGTCACCTTGCCACTCTGTGGTATCCTCCTGCTGCTGCCTTATCCACACTATGTCACCTTGCCATTCTGTGGTATCCGATGCTGCTGCTGCCATCTCCACACTATGTCTCCTTGCCATTCTCTGGTATCCTGATGCTGCTGCCATCTCCATACTATGTCACCTTGCCACTCTATAGTGTCCCGGTGCTGCTGCTGCCATCTCCACACTATGTCAACTTGCCACTCTGTGGTCTCCTGATGCTGCTGCCATCTCCACACTATGTCACCTTGCCACTCTGTTGTCTATTGCTGCTGCCGCCATCTCCACACTATGTGATCCTGCCACTTTGTGGTATCCTGATGCTACTGCTGCTGCCATATCCACACTATGTCATCTTGCCACTCTGTGGTATCCTGATGCTGCTGCCATCTCCACACTATGTCACCTTGCCACTCTGTGGTCTCCTGATGCTGCTGCTGCCATCTACACACTATGTCACCTTTCCACTCTCTGGTATCCTCCTGCTGCTGCCATATTGACAGTATGTCACCTTGCCACTCTGTGGCATCCTGATGATGCTGCTGCCATGTCCACACTATGTCACCTTGCCACTCTGTGGCCTCCTCCTGATGATGCTGCTGCTGCCACCACCACCTACACACTCTGTCATTGGGCCACTCTGTGGTCTCCTCATGCTGCTGCCAACTCCAGACTTGGTCATTGTGCACTCTGTGGCCTCCTTATGCTACTGACACGTCCACAATCTCTCATCGTCGTGCCACTCTGTGGCCTCCTCATGCTGCTGACACATCCACAATCTCTCATTGTTGTGCTACTCTGGCCTTCTCATGCTGCTGACACCTCCACAATCTCTTGTCATCGTGCCACTCTGTGGCCTCCCTATGCTGCTAGTACCTCCACAATCTCTCGTGATTGTGCCACTCTGTGGTCTCCTCATGCTGCTGCCACATACACAATCTCTCATCATTGTGCTACTCTGTGGCATCCTCATGCTGCTGACACCTCCACAATCCCTTGTCGTCGTGCCACTATGTGGCCTCCTCATGCTGCTGCCTCCTCCACAGTCTCTCATCATTGTGCCACTCTGTCGCCTCCTTATGCTGCTGACACCTCCACAATCTCTTATCGTCATGCTTCTCTGGCCTCCTCATGCTGCTGACATTTCCACAATCTCTCGTCGTCATGTCACTCTGTGGCCTCCTGATGCTGCTGCCACCTACACAATCTCTCGTCGTCATGTTACTCTGTGGCCTCCTTATGCTGCTGCCACCTCCACATTCTTTCGTCGTCGTGCCACTCTGTGGCCTCCTGATGCTGCCGCCACCTCCAGACTCTGTCATTGAGACACTCTGTGGTCTCCTCATGCTGCTTCCACCTCATCACTATGTCATAGGTCCACTCTGTGGACTTCTCATGCTGTTCACACCCTCCCTACTTTACGACTGGCCCACTATTTTGCCTTTTGGCTGACATCATCATTTATTTGACCTTTCTTCTGATATGTCAGAAGGAAGGAAAAATTAGACACACAACGGATCCTGTCTCTGTCAGCTGTAAGGCCTGTATTGTCCCATCAGAATTGGCTTATGATTTGGTAGCCAAAAGCAGGAGTGGGTACAAAACACAGAAGACATGCAAATATTCCATTCACCTGTCATCTCTGTTTTAGATCCACTCCTGTTTTTTTTGGGCATTAGCAATACTGATGGATTATTGAGCAAATGCTGACCGAGTGAAGGCGTATGCTCCAAAGACAGGATTTGTTTTTTGTGGGTTATTGTTCTCACAGATCAGAGGAAGGGCAAATTAATCAGTGAAGGCAACACAAACTTACTGCTGACACCCTCTCCACTCTGTCCATGGGGCTCTACTTGTATAAGCGTTTAATAGAACAGGTTCTGTAGACATCTATGTGGAATCAGCTGGTGATGGTGTAAAAGGAGTGCGCTTCTTCTATTTGGTCAGTTTTGGCCCCGTGACTGCCCAAATAAGTGAAGTGTGCAGTGATTCTAAGAGCGACGCCTGTCATCTGCATGTCATACGGACTCACAGTATTATTTCACTACCAAAGCAGACTCCTTATGCATGTTACTGCAAAGCACAGTGTTCTAGACCAGTATAAAGGCTGTTAGGAAATAGCCTTTTTTTTTTTTACGCGATTCGCCGCAAATAAATTTGGATTGAACCAAATTTTTCCCACTGAAGGGATCACCATGTCCTTTGCTGACAGCTGCTGGTTATACCTCCTCAGCCTTGTAAAGGAAGCAGTCAGACATCCAATAATATCTAATTAAAGTTGCTGCAGTTTTAAAGCTCTTCCTTGCATCTGTAACTGTGCCCTAATAATGATGTTAGGTTGAACGCTACCATGTCCATCTTCCTGGAGTGCCAAGTGGCGTTCAGCACTAATTGTTCTGTGATGCCCTTACATGTACATGGCTGCATGCACTGCACTGAAGCGATAGCCACGTGTCTACCCTATGCAGACAGGTGCCGGTCACCCACTCAATGTCATTCGTCATAGGGATCAGGGATTGTAATACTGAAGCAGACTAATTTATTCGCTAAATGACAAATTAGTTTGCTACTAGGGATGAGCGAACCCGAACTGTATAGTTCGGGTTCGTACCAAATTTTGGGGTGTCCGTGACACGGACCCGAACATTTTAGTAAAAGTTCGGGTTCGGTGTTCGTCATTTTCTTGACGCTTTTTGAAAGGCTGCAAAGCAGCCAATCAACAAGCGTCATACTACTTGCCCCACGAGGCCATCACAGCCATGCCTACTATTGGCATGGCTGTGATTGGCCAGTGCAGCATGTGACCCAGCCTCTATTTAAGCTGGAGTCACGTAGCGCCGCACGTCACTCTGCTGTGCTTAGTGTAGGGAGAGGTTGCAGCTGCGACGTTAGGGCGAGATTAGGCAGTGATTAACTCCTCCAAAACACTTAAGTCAGTGATCGATCTACAGCTGTGGATCATTGAACTGCTGCTAATCAATTGCTCACTGTTTTTAGGCTGCCCAGAGCGTTTTTCAGTCACTTTTTTCTGGGATGATCGGCGGCCATTTTGTGGCTTGTGGTGCGCTAGCACAAGCTGCCACCAAGTCCATTTAACCATCAATAGTGTGGTTATTTTTTGGCTATATCCTACATCAGGGGCAAGCTGCCACCAAGTGCATTTAACCATCAATAGTGTGGTTATTTTTTGGCTATATCCTACATCAGGGGCAAGCTGCCACCAAGTCCATTTAACCATCAATAGTGTGGTTATTTTTTGGCTATATCCTACATCAGGGGCAAGCTGCCACCAAGTCCATTTAACCATCAATAGTGTGGTTATTTTTTGGCTATATCCTACATCAGGGGCTTGGCTGTGCTTGCTATTTTATTGAGGGGTGAAATACAATTGCCAAAATAGCAGTACCCTAAATCTGGTGTTTCAGCTGTGGCCAGCCAATTGTAATACTGTCTGCTGTCTGGCAAAGGATATATTTTTGTTCTGGGTTAAAATACAATTTCCAACTTAGCAATTTCCTAAATTAGTGGTTTCTGCTGTATCAGGGCTACTTTAAATCTATTCATTAAAATGGTATATTAGATTCAAGGTGCTGATAGGGTCATTCTCAATAACTTCACACACACGCTACTGTGCATATCCAAGTCTAATTCTGTCCGTAAACGTATACCTGTCACCCAGCGCCTAAATAATAGGCCTCAAATTTATATTCAGCTAAATCTGTGGTTATTGCTGTAGCTGGTCAAGTTATTTTGTGTCTGTCAAAGAACAGTTTTTGTTCTGGGTTGAAATACAATTCCCAACTTAGCAATTTCCTAAATTAGTGGTTTCTGCTGTATCAGGCCTACTTTAAATCTATCCCTAAAAGGGTATATTAGATTCAAGGTGCTGATAGGGTCATTCTCAATAACTTCACACACACGCTACTGTGCATATCCAAGTCTAATTCTGTCCATAAACGTATACCTGTCACCCAGCGCCTAAATAATAGGCCTCAAATTGATATTCAGCTAAATCTGTCATTACTGCTGTGCCTGTATTAGTGTAATACGATACCTAAATAGATAGCCAGATAGTGTTAGGTGTCTGTAAAAAAAGGCCTGAATTTGAATTCAATACATTGGGCCAAATAATATTTTTCTTATTGTGGTGAACAGTAACAATGAGGAAAACATCTAGTAAGGGATGCGGATATGGTCGTGGTGGTGTTAGTGGACCCTCTGGTGCTGGGAAAGGACGTGGCCGTTCTGCCACAGCCATATGTCCTAGTGTACCAACTACCTCAGGTCCCAGGAGCCGCCATAATTTACAGGGATATTTAATGGGGCCCAATGCCGTTCTAAGGATAGTAAGGCCTGAGCAGGTACAGGCATTAGTCAATTGGGTGGCCGACAGTGGATCCAGCACGTTCACATTATCTCCCACCCAGTCTTCTGCAGAAAGCGCACAGATGGCGCATGAAAACCAAGCCCATCAGTCTGTCACATCACCCCCATGCATACCAGGGTAACTGTCTGAGCCTCAAGTTATGCAGCAGTCTCTTATGCTGTTTGAAGACTCTGCTGGCAGGGTTTCCAAAGGGCATCCACCTAGCCCTTCCCTAGCGGTGGAAGAGATAGAATGCACTAACGCACAACCACTTATGTTTCCTGATGATGAGGACATGGGAATACCACCTCAGCACGTCTCTGATGATGACGAAACACAGGTGCCAACTGCTGCGTCTTTCTGCAGTGTGCAGACTGAACAGGAGGTCAGGGATCAAGACTGGGTGGAAGACGATTCAGGGGACGATGAGGTCCTAGACCCCACATGGAATGAAGGTCGTGCCACTGACTTTCAGAGTTTGGAGGAAGAGGCAGTGGTGAGACCGAGCCAACAGCGTAGCAAAAGAGGGAGCAGTGGGCAAAAGCAGAACACCCGCCGCCAAGAGACTCCGCCTGCTACTGACCGCCGCCATCTGGGACCGAGCACCCCAAAGGCAGCTTCAAGGAGTTCCCTGGCATGGCACTTCTTCAAACAATGTGCTGACGACAAGACCCGAGTGGTTTGCACGCTGTGCCATCAGAGCCTGAAGCGAGGCATTAACGTTCTGAACCTTAGCACAACCTGCATGACCAGGCACCTGCATGCAAAGCATGAACTGCAGTGGAGTAAACACCTTAAAAACAAGGAACTCACTCAGGCTCCCCCTGCTACCTCTTCTGCTGCTGCCGCCTCGGCCTCTTCTGCTGCTGCCGCCTCAGCCTCTTCCTCCGCCTCTGGAGGAACGTTGGCACCTGCCGCCCAGCAAACATGGGATGTACCACCAACACCACCACCTGCGTCACCAAGCATCTCAACCATGTCACACGGCAGCGTTCAGTTCTCCATCTCACAAATATTTGAGAGAAAGCGTAAATTCCCACCTAGCCACCCTCGATCACTGGCCCTGAATGCCAGCATTTCTAAACTACTGGCCTATGAAATACTGTCATTTAGGCTGGTGGACACAGACAGCTTCAAACAGCTCATGTCACTTGCTGTCCCACAGTATGTTGTTCCCAGCCGGCACTACTTCTCCAAGAGAGCCGTGCCTTCCCTGTACAACCAAGTATCCGATAAAATCAAGTGTGCACTGCGCAACGCCATCTGTGGCAAGGTCCACCTAACCACAGATACGTGGACCAGTAAGCACGGCCAGGGACGCTATATCTCCCTAACTGCACACTGGGTAAATGTAGTGGCGGCTGGGCCCCAGGCGAAGAGCTGTTTGGCGCACGTCCTTCCGCCGCCAAGGATCGCAGGGCAACATTCTTTGCCTCCTGTTGTCTCCTCCTCCTCTTACTCAGCTTCCTCCTCCTCTTCTTCCACCTGCTCATCCAGTCAGCCACACACCTTCACCACCAACTTCAGCACAGCCCAGGGTAAACGTCAGCAGGCCATTCTGAAACTCATATGTTTGGGGGACAGGCCCCACACCGCACAGGAGTTGTGGCGGGGTATAGAACAACAGACCGACGAGTGGTTGCTGCCGGTGAGCCTCAAGCCCGGCCTGGTGGTGTGCGATAATGGGTGAAATCTCGTTGCAGCTCTGGGACTAGCCGGTTTGACGCACATCCCTTGCCTGCTGAATTTGGTGGTGCAGAAGTTCATTCACAACTACCCCGACATGTCAGAGCTGCTGCATAAAGTGTGGGCCGTCTGTTCGCGCTTCCCGCGTTCACATCCTGCCGCTGCTCGCCTGTCTGCGCTACAGCGTAACTTCGGCCTTCCCGCTCACCGCCTCATATGCGACGTGCCCACCAGGTGGAACTCCACCTTGCACATGCTGGACAGACTGTGCTAGCAGCAGCAGGCCATAGTGGAGTTTCAGCTGCAGCACGCACGGGTCAGTCGCACTGCGGAACAGCAGCACTTCACCACCAATGACTGGGCCTCCATGCGAGACCTATTGCGCTGTTTCGAGTACTCCACCAACATGGCCAGTGGCGATGACGCCGTTATCAGCGTTACAATACCACTTCTATGTCTCCTTGAGAAAACACTTAGGGCGATGATGGAAGAGGAGGTGGCCCAGGAGGAGGAGGAGGAGGAAGAGGGGTCATTTTTAGCACTTTTTAGGCCAGTCTCTTCGAAGTGACTCGGAGGGAGGTTTTTTGCAACAGCAGAGGCCAGGTACAAATGTGGCCAGACAGGGCCCACTACTGGAGGACGGGGAGGACGAGGATGAGGAGGAGGAGGAGGTGGAGGAGGATGAGTATGAAGCATGTTCACAGCGGGGTGGCACACAACGCAGCTCTGGCCCATCACTGGTGCGTGGCTGGGGGGAAACGCAGGACGATGACTATACGCCTCCCACAGAGGACAGCTTGTCCTTACCTCTGGGCAGCCTGGCACACATGAGCGACTACATGCTGCAGTGCCTGCGCAACGACAGCAGAGTTGCCCACATTTTAACGTGTGCGGACTACTGGGTTGCCACCCTGCTGGATCCACGGTACAAAGACAATGTGCCCACCTTACTTCCTGCACTGGAGCGTGATAGGAAGATGCGCGAGTACAAGCGCACATTGGTAGACGCGCTACCGAGAGCATTCCCAAATGTCACAGGGGAACAAGTGGAAGCCCAAGGCGAAGGCAGAGGAGGAGCAAGAGGTCGCCAACGCAGCTGTGTCACGGCCAGCTCCTCTGAGGGCAGGGTTAGCATGGCAGAGATGTGGAAAAGTTTTGTCACCACGCCACAGCTAACTGCACCACCACCTGATACGGAACATATTAGCAAGGGGCAACATTTCACTAACATGGTGGAACAGTACGTGTGCACACCCCTCCACGTACTGACTGATGGTTCGGCCCCATTCAACTTCTGGGTCTCCAAATTGTCCACGTGGCCAGAGCTAGCCTTTTATGCCTTGGAGGTGCTGGCCTGCCCGGCGGCCAGCGTTTTTTCTGAACGTGTATTCAGCACGGCAGGGGGCGTCATTACAGACAAACACAGCCGCCTGTCTACAGCCAATAAAAATGAACCAGGCATGGATCCCACAGGACCTGTCCATCCCTTGTGCAGATTAGACATTAACTACCTCCCCTTAAATATATATTTTTGTACTTCAGGGCACTTCCTCATTCAATCCTATTTTTATTTTCATTTTACCATTATATTGCGGGGCAACCCAAAGTTGAATGAACATCTCCTCTGTCTGGGTGCCGGGGCCTAAAAATATCTGACAGTGGCCTGTTCCAGTGGTGGGTGACATGAAGCCTGATTCTCTACTATGACATGAAGACTGATTCTCTGCTGAGTCGCTGACATGAAGCCTGAATCTCTGTTATGGGACCTCTCTCCTCTGTATGGGTGACGGGGCCTAAATTATATGACGATGGACTGTTCCAATGTTGGGTGATGTGAAGCATGATTCTCTGCTATGACATGAAGACTGATTCTCTGCTGACATGAAGCCAGATTCTCTGTTATGGGACCTCTCTCCTCTGCCTGGGTGCCGGGGCCTAAATATCTGACAATGGACTGTTCCAGTGGTGGGTGACGTGAAGCATGATTCTCTGCTATGACATGAAGACTGATTCTCTGCTGACATGAAGTCTGAATCTCTGTTATGGGACCTCTCTCCTCTGCCTGGGTGCCGGGGCCTAAATATATGACAATGGACTGTTCCAGTGTTGGGTGACGTGAAGCATGATTCTCTGCTATGACATGAAGACTGATTCTCTGCTGACATGAAGTCTGAATCTCTGTTATGGGACCTCTCTCCTCTGCCTGGGTGCCGGGGCCTAAATATATGACAATGGACTGTTCCAGTGTTGGGTGACGTGAAGCCTGATTCTCTGCTATGACATGAAGACTGATTCTCTGCTGACATGAAGCCAGATTCTATGTTATGGGACCTCTCTCCTCTGCCTGGGTGCCGGGGCCTAAATATCTGACAATGGAATGTTCCAGTGTTGGGTGACGTGAAGCCTGATTCTCTGCTATGACATGAAGACTGATTCTCTGCTGACATGAAGCCAGATTCTATGTTATGGGACCTCTCTCCTCTGCCTGGGTGCCGGGGCCTAAATATCTGACAATGGACTGTTACGGTGGTGGGTGACGTGAAGCCTGATTCTCTGCTATGACATGAAGACTGATTCTCTGCTGACATGAAGCCAGATTCTCTGCTATAGGACCTCTCTCCAATTGATATTGGTTAATTTTTATTTATTTTATTTTTATTTTAATTCATTTCCCTATCCACATTTGTTTGCAGGGGATTTAACTACATTTTGCTGCCCTTTGCAGCCCTCTAGCCCTTTCCTGGGCGGTTTTACAGCCTTTTTAGTGCCAAAAAGTTCGGGTCCCCATTGACTTCAATGGGGTTCGGGTTCGGGACGAAGTTCGGGTCGAGTTCGGATCCCGAACCCGAACATTTCCGGGAAGTGCTACAAGACTAATTTTTCCAACAAAAAAAGACAATTAACTTGTGGTCAACTCTGTTGTGCAAAGACTCAGTTTATTTGCACTGCCCACAGGGTGTTAAATAAGACCGCTCTGTAACACTAAATCACAGTAACTGTTTGGCTAACAGAAGCGGTTAAATATTAATGTGGACACACTACAAAAGGTAGAATGAGACGTGTATCACCCCACTTTGTGAAACAGGGCCTAATAGAATTGCTTATCTATTAACACCTTCACGACTGCCGTACGGCTATATACGTGCGATCTGCACATACCCCGTGCAGATAGCATGTATATAAACGTTATGGCAGCTCTTCAAAGCGCTTGGATTAAAGCTTCTTCCCCTGCCCTGCCGCTGTCAGGGACAGCATACAGTTCAGTAAGGCCGACAAGGGACCAATCAGAGTGGTCCCTTGTCGGTGATCGCTCCAACTGGTTCGTTTATTCAGAATAACCAATCGCGGCAGCGGAATCCATGGGGTTAATAGAGGGAGGGGGCTCCCTCTCTCAACAATCGGGCTGCTGCGCTGCCGTCATCTCTGGCCGTGACTTAAGGACCAGAGAAGTACATGTATGTCATGGTGAATGGGCGGGTGCAAATGAAATCACCGATGCCGATACATTAACCCCTGCACAACCGCGGTCAGCGCTGACCACGGCACGTGCGATGTCCATGCCGGGAGAAGGAAGCCATCGGGTCCCCGTGCTGCTGTGACGGGCACCCGATGGCATAGAAGGCAGCACTATGTCTTCCTTAAACATAGTGGCTGCCTTCTGGGAGAGCCTGTGAGTTCCAGCCCCCTTGATCTCACAGTGTGTAATACACTTACAGCTAATGCATGACAATACAGAAGTATTGTCATGCATTGTAAAGGGGATCAGACCCCCAAAAGTTGAAGTCCCAGAGTTAAAAAAAGTAAATTTTATTTTTTAAAGTTTCAAGTAAAAAAAAAATCCTTTTGCCAAAATAAAGGGAAAAAAAATTGTTAATAATAAGGAAGAAAAGAAAAGTACACATATTAGGTATCGCCGCATCCGTATCGACTGGCTCTATAAAACTATCACATGACCTAACCCCTCAGATGAACACAGTCAAAAAAATAAAAATAAAAACTCTGCTAAATAAAAAATTTTTGGTCACCTTACATCACTAAAAGTGCAACACCAAGTGATCAAAAAGGCGTATCCCCCAAAATAGTACCTATCTAACGATCACCTCATCTCTAACGATCACCTCATCCCGAAAAAAGCCCCTACCTAAGACAATCGCCCCAAAAAATTAAAAAAACTATGGCTCAGAATATGGAGACACTAAAACATATTTTTTTTGGTTTCAAAAATACAGTTATTGTGTAAAACTTAAGTAAATAAAAAAAGTATATGTATTAGGTATTGTCGCATCCATAACAACCTGCTCTATAAAAATAAAGCATGACCTAAACCCTCAGGTGACCACCGTAAAAAAAAAAAAAAAAAAAAAAAAAAAAAGCCATTTTTTGGTCACCTTACATCACAAAAAGTGTAATAGCAAGCGATCAAAAAGTCATATGCACCCCAAAATAGTGCCAATCAAACCGTCATCTCATCCCAACCCGCAAAAATCATACCCTACCCAAGACAATCGCCCAAAAACTGAAAAAACTATGGCTCTCAGACTATGGAGACACTAAAACATGATTTTTTTTGTTTCAAAAATGATATCATTGTGTAAAACTTACATAAATAAAAAAAGTTGACATATTATGTATCGCTGCATCCGTAATAACCTGCTCTATAAAAATATCACATAACCTAACCCCTCAGGTGAATACCGTAGAAAAATAAAAATAAGAACGGTGTCAAAAAAGCAATTTTTTTTTTACCTTACATCACAAAAAGTGTAATAGCAAGCGATCAAAAAGTCATATGCACCCTATAATAGTACCATTCAAACCATCATCTCACACCAAAAAAATGAGCCCCTACACAAGACAGTTGCCCAAAAAATTAATGAAACTACGGCTTTCAGAATGTGGAGACACAAAAAAATATATATTTTTTTTAAAATGCTTTGTTATGTAAAACTGAAACAAACAAAAAAAAAAATTTATATTTGGTATTGTCGCTTCAGTAACAACCTGCTCTATAAAAATACCACATGATCTAACCTGTCAGAAGAATGTTGTAAATAAAAAAAGCTGCCAAAACAGCAATTTCTTGTTACCTTGCCTCACAAAAAGTGTAATATAGAGCAACCAAAAATCATATTTACCCTAAAATAGTACCAACAAAACTGCCACCTTATCCCCTAGTTTCCAAATTGGGGTAACTTTTTTGGAGTTTCTAATCTAGGGGTGCATGAGGGGGGCTTCAAATGGGACATGGTGTCAAAAATTAGTCCAGCAAAATCTGCCTTCCAAAAACCGTATGGTGTTCCTTTACTTCTGCACAATGCCGTGTGCCCGTACAGCAGTTTACGACCACATATTGGGTGTTTCTGTAAACTACAGAATCAAGGCCATAAATATTGAGTTTTGTTTGGCTGTGAACCCTTGCTTTTTAACTGGAAAAAATTGATTAAAATTGAAATTCTGCCAAAATAGTGGAATTCTGAAATGTCATCTCTATTTTGCATTAATTCTTGTGGAACGCCTAAAGGGTTAACAAAGTTTGTAAAATCTGTTTTATATACCTTGAGGGTGTAATTTCTAAAATCTGTTCAATTTTGTGGAGTTTCTACTCTAGGGGTGCATCAGGGGGTCTTCAAATGTGACATGGCAGCTTAAAATTATCCCAGTAAAATTTGCTGTCCAAAAACCACATGGCGTTCCTTTCATTCTGCACCCTGTCGTATGCCCGTACAGCAAATTACGACCACATATGGGGTGTTTCTATAAACTACAGAATCAGGGCCATAAATATTGAGTTTTGTTTGGCTGTTAAAGTAAAATTTTGAAATTTCATCTCCATTTTCCATGAATTCTTGTGGAACACCTAAAGGGTTTACAAAGTTTGTAAAATCTGTTTTGAATACCTTGAGGGGTGTAGTTTCTAAAATTGGGTCATTTTTGGGTGGTTTCTGTTATGTAAGCCTCACAAAGTGACTTCAGACCTGAACTGGTCCTTATAAAGTGTGTTTTGGAAATTTTCTGAAAAAGTTCAAGATTTGGTTCTAAACTTCTAAGCCTTCTAACGTCCCCAAAAAATAAAATGGCATTCACAAAATGATCCAAACATGTAGTAGACATATGGGAAATGTAAAGTAATAACTATTTTTGGAGTTATTACTATGTATCATAAAAGTAGAGAAATAAAAATTTGGAAATTTGCTAATTTTTTTTTTTTTTTTAAATTTGGTATTTTTTTTATAAATAAAAATTATTTTTTTGACTCAATTTTACCACTGTCATGAAGTATAATATCGCAATTATGGCGAAAAAAGATAGGAAGGCGCTCATAGGGTAGTAAGTTCATATACATATGCACAACACCATAAGGTGAGCACAACCATTGATGTCTAACTTTCATACATTTTTCATCAAACTTACTACCCTATGAGCGCCTTCCTATCTTTTTTCGCCATTATTGCGATATTATACTTCATCACAGTGGTAAAATGAGTCAAAATTTTTTTTTTTATTTATAAAAAAAATAGAAACTTTTTTTTAAAAATTTAAAAATTAGCAAATTTCCAAATGTTTATTTCTCTACTTTTTGGGAGGTCGGTGTAGCCGGTATCTCTGTCATCGTAGGTGGAGTAGTCAATTTTCCAGAGGAAGGATATGGAACACAATGGGGAGAATTTTGTGTACTAAAATAGTACACCAATTGATACCTTCTGGCGCAAAGACACGACCTCAGTAGATAGATAAAGGATCTTTTATTGATGAGTGACAACGCGTTTCGGAGTCAGTATGCTCCTTTTTCAAGTCTGTGGGGTCCGTGCTGGGGCTTGTACACAAAACTCTCCCCATTATGAAGTATAAAAGGTGACAAGAAAACTGTCTCAGAATGGCCTGGATAAGTAAAAGCGTTTTAAAGTTATAACCACATAAAGTGACACATGTCAGATTTGCAAAAAATGGCCTGGTCTTTATGGTGAAATATGTCAGGGTCCTTAAGGGGTTTACAATAAACAGCCTTTTCACATATCCGCTCATTTATAAGAGATTAAAAAAAATGTAAAATAAAATAAACTACACATTGTTATCGCTGCATCCGTAATAACCTGATCTATAGAATGATTATGGAACTAATCCAACATGGTAAACGCTATAAAAAAACTATGGCGGACTTGCTGTTTTTTTGCTTCACCTTCAAAAAAAAAAAAAAAAAAAAAATTAAAGTGATCAAAAAGTCATATGCATACCAAAAATGATATCAATAAAAACTACAGTCCATCCCGCAAAAAATAAGCCCTTGTGTTGACGGAAAAGTAAAAAAAAAAATTATGGGTCTTAGATTTTGGTGATGCAAAAAAATATGTTTAATAATAATAAGTGATTGTATGATTAAAAATAAGTGGTAGAACATGAAAAAAAACAACAATACAAATTTGGTGTGGCCATAACCGTATCAACCCACAGAATAAAATAATCATATCAAATATACCACATGGAGAACCCCATAAATTTTTTTAATAAAAAACACTAACAGAAATGCAATTTTTGCCTGCTTCACCTCCTAAAAAATGGAATAAAAAGCGCTCAAAAAGTCATATACACCCCAAAAGTTTACCAGTAAATATTACAGCCCGTCCTGCAAAAAACAAGCTTTGACACAACTACATTGACAAATGTTAAAAAAAAAAAATATTTTAGAATATAAAAGTGGTAGAACATAAATAAAACAATATAAATTATGTGTTGCCATAACCGTATGAACCCATAGAATAAAATTATCTTATAAAATATACCACATGAAGAGCCTCATAAAAATAAAAATAAAAAACTGGCAGAATTGCAATATTAGCCAGCTTCACCTCACATAAAATTAAATAAAAAGTGATCAAAAAGTCATATGTACTTAAAAATGGTACCATTGAGCCCCCACACAGCTCAATCAACAAAAAAAATCTAAAAACTATGGCCCTTAAAATCTATTTCATCAAACTCTACGTTAGAAAATGCAGATGCCGCTCCTTTCCTTTTGAATTCTGCCATCTGCTCATACAGCAGTTTACGAACACATATGTGGTGTTGCCGTATTCAGGAGAAAATAGGTAACAAATTATTGGGCGCATTTTCTCCTGTTATCCCTTGTTAAAGTGAAAAATTTGGGCTTAAGCGATTTTTTTCTTGTAAAAAAATAAAAAAAAATTCATTTTCACAGCCATGTGTTTCTAAATATTATGAAACGCCTCTGAGGTAAAAGTGGTCAGTAAACCCCTCAATAAATTCTTTGAGGGGTGTAATTTCCAAACTGGAGTCACTTTTGGGTGAGTTCTACTATAGGGGTGCCTTAGTGTGCCTTCAAATACGACACAACACCCAATAGCCATTCCAGCAAAATCTGCTCTCCAAAAACCATATGTTGCTCCTTGCATTCTGTGCCCTGTCGTGTGCCCATACAGCAGGTTACAACCAAATATGGGGTGTTTCTGTAAACTGCAGAATCATGGTAATTAATATTGAGGTTGGCTTTGCTGCTAACCATTGCTATGTTATAGGAAAAATTGGATTAAAATTAAAAATCTAAACAAAAAAAGAAAATTGTAATTTCACCTCCATATTCCTTTAATTCTTGTGGAACACCTAAAGGGTTAACATAGTTTGAAAAAGCAGTTTTGAGAAATTTTAGAGGCGTACTTTCTAAAATGTTGTCTTTTATGGGTGGTTTCTATAATTTAAGGACCTCAAAGTGACTTCAGAACTGAACTGGTCCTTGAAAAAGTCGGTTTTGAAAATTATATAGAAAATTTGAAAAATTGCTTCTTAAATTCTAAGCCTTTTAAAGTCTTAAAAAAAATAAAATGTAATTTTTTAAATGATGCCAACATAAAGTAGACATAGGGAATCTTAAGTAAAAACTATCTAATGAGGTATCATTATCTGCCTTTAATGCGTAGAAATTCAAATTTATAAAATTACTTTTTTTTCAACATTTTCTGTAAATTTTGGATTTTTTAGAATACACTGCTCAAAAAAATAAAGGGAACACTTAAACAACACAATGTAACTCCAAGTCAATCACACTTCTGTGAAATCAAACTGTCCACTTAGGAAGCAACACTGAGTGACAATCAATTTCACATGCTGTTGTGCAAATGGGATAGACAACAGGTGGAAATTATAGGCAATTAGCAAGACACCCCCAATAAAGGAGTGGTTCTGCAGGTGGTAACCACAGACCACTTCTCAGTTCCTATGCTTCCTGGCTGATGTTTTGGTCACTTTTGAATGCTGGCGGTGCTTTCACTCTAGTGGTAGCATGAGACGGAGTCTACAACCCACACAAGTGGCTCAGGTAGTGCAGCTTATCCAGGATGGCACATCAATGCGAGCTGTGGCAAGAAGGTTTGCTGTGTCTGTCAGCGTAGTGTCCAGAGCATGGAGGCGCTACCAGGAGACAGGCCAGTACATCAGGAGACGTGGAGGAGGCCGTAGGAGGGCAACAACCCAGCAGCAGGACCGCTACCTCCGCCTTTGTGCAAGGAGGAACAGGAGGAGCACTGCCAGAGCCCTGCAAAATGACCTCCAGCAGGCCACAAATGTGCATGTGTCTGCTCAAACGGTCAGAAACAGACTCCATGAGGGTGATATGAGGGCCCGACGTCCACAGGTGGGGGTTGGGCTTACAGCCCAACACCGTGCAGGACGTTTGGCATTTGCCAGAGAACACCAAGATTGGCAAATTTGCCCCTGTCGCCCTGTACTCTTCACAGATGAAAGCAGGTTCACACTGAGCACATGTGACAGACGTGGCAGAGTCTGGAGATGCCGTGGAGAACGTTCTGCTGCCTGCAACATCCTCCAGCATGACCAGTTTGGCATTGGGTCAGTAATGGTGTGGGGTGGCATTTCTTTGGAGGGCCGCACAGCCCTCCATGTGCTCGCCAGAGGTAGCCTGACTGCTATTAGGTACCGAGATGAGATCCTCAGACCCCTTGTGAGACCATATGCTGGTGCGGTTGGCCCTGGGTTCCTCCTAATGCAAGACAATGCTAGACCTCATGTGGCTGGAGTGTGTCAGCAGTTTCTGCAAGACGAAGGCATTGATGCTATGGACTGGCCCGCCCGTTCCCCAGACCTGAATCCAATTGGAAACTACTAGATAAGGTGGCAGTTTTGTTGGTACTATATTAGAGTACATATTTTCACTTTCACAACGGGTTAAAGGAGAAAATGCACCCCAGTATACGTTCCCCATTTTCCCCCCTTTTTGAAACACCCCATATGTGCTTGTAGCCTGCTGTATGGTGCACAGCAAGGCTCTAGAGGCAAAGTGCAAAATTTTGTTTTTGCAGGCCTGAATAAACAGACATGCATTTTAGCTGCCATGTCGCATTAAATAAATTCCCTTGAGGTCCCTTGAAATGAAAAACCCCAAGACTTGACCCCATTTCGGAAAGGATACCCCTGTACGAACATTTCAAGTGGAGTAAAGGGTACTTTTCAGCAAACAGGTGTCTCACAAAACACAAACACTTGTGAAAGCATTTCAAAGCACATATTTGTTAACCACTTGCCATCTGGGCCATTTGCCCCCTTCCTGACCAGGCCAAATTTTGCAAAACTGACATATCTCACTTTATGTGGTAATAACTTTGGAACGCCTTTATTTATCCAAGTCATTCAGAGATTGTTTTCTCGTGACACATTGTACTTCATGATAATGATAAATTTGAGTCAAAATATTTCACCTTTATTTATGAAAAAATCCCAAATTTACCCAAAAATTTGAAAAATTCGCAATTTTCTAAATTTCAATTTCTCTGCTTTTAAAACAGAAAGTGATACCTCATAAAATATTTATTATTTAACATTCCCCATATGTCTACTTTATGTTGGCATCATTTTGGAAATGTCATTTTATTTTTTTAGGACGTTAGAAGGCTTAGAAGTTTAGAAGCAATTCTTCAAATTTATAAGAAAATTGCCAAAACCCACTTTATAAGGACCAGTTCAGGTCTGAAGTCACTTTGTGGGGCCTACATAGTGGATACCCCCATAAATGACCCCATTGTAGAAACTACACCCCTCAAGATATTCAAAACCGATTTTACAAACTTTGTTAACCCTTTAGGCGTTCCACAAGAATTAAAGGAAAATGGAGATCAAATTTTTAAATTTCACTTTTTTGGCAGATTTTCCATTTTAATCAATTTTTTTCTTTAACACATCGATGGTTAACAGCCAAACAAAACTCAATTTATTACCCAGATTCTGCGGTTTACAGAAACACCCCACATGTGGTCATAAACTGCTGTATGGGCACACGGCAGGGCGCAGAAGAAAAAGAACTCCACATGGTTTTTAGATGCCATGTCCCATTTGAAGCCCCCTGATGCACCCTTACAGTAGAAACTCCCAAGAAGTGACCCCATTTTAGAAACTAGGGGATAAGGTGCCAGTTTTATTAGTACTATTTTTGGGTACATATGATTTTTTGATCATTCATTATAACACTTTATGGGGCAAGGTGACCAAAAAATTGGTTGTTTTAGCACAGTTTCTATTTATTTATTTTTACAGCGTTCACCTGAGTGGTTCAGTCAAGTGACATTTTTATAGAGCAGATCGTTACGGACATGGCGATACCTAATATGTATACTTTTTCTCATTTATTAAAGTTTTACACAATAATAGCATTTTCGAAACAAAAAAATTATGTTTTAATGTGTCCATGTTCTGAGAGCTATATTTTTTTTATTTTTTGAGAGATTTTCTTATGTAGGGGCTCATTTTTTGCGGGATGAGGTGACGTTTTTATTGGTACTATTTTGTGGGACATACGCGTTTTTGATCACTTGGTGTTGCACCTTTTGTGATGCAAGGTGACAAAAATTGCTTGTTTTGACACAGTTTATTTTTTTTTTACGGTGTTCATCCGAGGGGTTAGGTCATGTGATATTTTTATAGAGCTGGTTTTTACGGACGCGGCAATACCTAATATGTATACTTTTTTTTATTTTTTCTATTTTTAACTTTTTTTTTTCATTCCTTACTTGGGGACTTTTTTTTTTTTACATGTGAAACTTTTTTTTATTTTTTATTTTCAACCTTTTATTTTTATTTTTTTTATTTTACACTTTTCGTCCCCCATAAGGTCATACAAGACCTCTGGGGGACATTTACTTCACTTTTTTTTTTTTCACAGTTGATTTGTCCTGTAACTGGGGCTGACATAGTAGCCCCAGTTACAGGACAAATACACCCCTAGAGAGGCTGTACAGCAGCAATCCTGCGCTGTACAGCCTCAGAGCAGGGCTGATCGAGGTCTCTGAGAGACCTCACACAGCTCCTGCACACTCTGGTCACGGCGGTCACATGACCGCCGGGCCGGAACAGGAAGCGCATAGCGCTTCCTTCTCTGCAGACACAGCGCTCGGTGAGCGCTGTGTCTGCAGCGAACCGGAAGGCAGGGACACCTGGGCACTGTCCCTGCCTTGTCTTAGGGTTGCCCTGCTGTCACTGTCAGCGGGCAACCCGATCAGCAGCTGCACGATTAGCAAGCAGCTGCTATTTCTGAATGGACGTTCTAAAACGTGCTTTCAGAAATAGACGTCCACCCATAGGACGTTTATATCCTATGGGCGGACGTAAAGCGGTTAAAATGAAAAGTTACTGGCAGACCCCAATTTTTCACTTTCACAAGGGGTTAAAGGAGAAAATGCACCCCAGTATATGTTCCCCATTTTCTCCCCTTTTTGTAAACACCGCAAGCCACAGTACCTCTGGAAGTTAGGGACCTGAATAGGGGTATGCTGGTATAATAGTTATCCACTTAGAGGTGGTAACCCTTATCCATCAGTGGGTGCAGTAATTCCCACACAATCTTCCTACTAACTCCTAGGATTGAGGGGCATTCTAGGGGTTCTATCCTGGAATCTTTCCCTGCGTAAATGCGGAATTTGTGGGTGTAACCGGAGCAACTCTGACAGAGTTTGTATGTTTTTATTCCATACCTTGCCCGTTTGCTAGGCAGGTACAGGCGGAATCTAAACCTACCTTTGAACAGTAATAGGAACTCATCTACATATACATTTTTCTCTGGGTTGTACACCTCAGCAAACTTGGTGCTGAAGTGGTCAATGACAGGCCTAACTTTGAGCAGAGTGTCAAATGTTGGGTTGTTTTGGAGTGGGCACTGTGAATTTTCATTGTAGTATAGGAATTTCCTAATTGACTCAAATCGCTTCCGGGTCATGGTCTGACTGTAAATTGGAGTCGGGTAGAAAATGGCCGAACTCTAATATTGCCTAACGTCAGTTTTTTTTTTTACTACGCCTATATGCAGCGCGAGTCCCCAAAACTTAGCGTAACCTTTGCAGCCTCTCTGACTGATAGTAAAATAAATCTTTATTGATCACTCTATTAAAAATACATAAACTACTTGGGAACTTGATGTTTAAAACTCTCAAGCTCTCATGGAGCCTGCATAGTATCACCTGAAGACGCCGAATCTTCGGCAAAACATGTAGGGATGCAGGAACTTAGTTTTTAGGTCAGGAATAACAGGCAGGGACCCCATAGTGGGAAATGATATTTAGAGAGTGAGACACATAGAGAAATTTGGAGAATTGGAGACTCGAGGGGTGGTTAATCATTCTGCCCGGCTGAGTCCGATGTGAGAATACACATTCTACCACAAGCACTATCTATCTCCCGGGACCCTGTTCTCCTTGAGAGTTTTAAACATCAAGTAGTTTATGTATTTTTAATAGAGTGATCAATAAAGATTTATTTTACTATCAGTCAGAGAGGCTGCAAAGGTTACGCTAAGGTCCTAGTGACCACCTAATCCTTTTTGTAAATTAGTTTGGGTCACTATTAAATTTACAAAATCTTCAGAGAAGAAGATTTTGAAAAAATCTATCTCAGTGAAGCCTGCACAATCTTTCTGAATTCCTGAGTTGCCCACAAACGCAGGAATTTTAGGCTGATAGTCGTCAGGGGGTGGGGTCCATGTGGGCTCACTCTGGGGGGATGCCTCCTCTGCTACCATGGGGCGCCTTCTAGAGGGTTCCTCATCAGCGGATGATGATGATGAGGGGGTAGAGGAGTAGAGGAATGTGGCATCCTCTTCTCCCTCACTGGCAGACTCAGTATCGGAGGCAAGCATGGCGTATGCCTCTTCAGCTGAGTACACTCATTGGGATGGACGGGCAATTTTTATTTTATTGGGGCGGGACGTGTGAAATGTGTAAACCTTTATTTAGTGGTGTGTATGTAGTGTTTTCACACGTGAAGGAGCTTGTAATAAATTAAAAATATAGAGAAAAGGAGTAGAGGAAAAAAAAAGTATTTTCTGCAAAAAAAAACATTGTGCGTGTGTGCAAAAACTGTAGTATAAAAATTTACGATAGTGTTCTGCAAAATGCACGCAAGCAGATGGTGCGTTCGTGAAAAAACCTACACTCACACTAACTGAAATTTATATATATATAACTTACTAACACTAACTGCAGCTCCTTTTTTTCACAGCAAAAAAATGTAAAAAAAAAAATTTACTAAAAAATGTGCAAATGCTACTGAGCACACTACTGATCGGTGCTCTGCAGCACGCACACACATCGTGCGTGCAAAAACTGTAGTATAAAAATTCACTACAGTGAACACTGGCTAAATATTTTACTTACATATATATATATAGTACAGACCAAAAGTTTGGACACACCTTCTCATTCAAAGAGTTTTCTTTATTTTCATGACTATGAAGGCATCAAAACTATGAATTAACACATGTGGAATTATATACATAACAAACAAGTGTGAAACAACTGAAAATATGTCATATTCTAGGTTCTTCAAAGTAGCCACCTTTTGCTTTGATTACTGCTTTGCACACTCTTGGCATTCTCATGATGAGCTTCAAGAGGTAGTCCCCTGAAATGGTCTTCCAACAGTCTTGCAGGAGTTCCCAGAGATACTTAGTAGGGATGAGCGAACCCGAACTGTATAGTTCGGGTTCGCACCGAATTTTGGGGTGTCTGTGACACGGACCCGAACCCGAACATTTTCATAAAAGTCCGGGTTCGAGTTCGGTGTTCAGCGCTTTCTTGGTGCTTTTTGAAAGGCTGCAAAGCAGCCAATCAACAAGCATCATACTACTTGCCCCAAGAGGCCATCATAGCCATGCCTACTATTGGCATGGCTGTGATTGGCCAGTGCAGCATGTGACCCAGCCTCTAAATAAGCTTGGGTTACGTAGCGCTGCACGTCACTCTGCTGATACAAGTGTAGGGAGAGGTTGCAGCTGCGACGTTAGGGCGAGATTAGGCAACTCCTCCAAAAGACTTCATTCAGTGATCGATCTACAGCTGTGGATCATTGAACTGCTGCTATTCAATTGCTCAGTGTTTTTAGGCTGCCCAGAGCGTTTTTCAGTCACTTTTTTCTGGGGTGATCGGCGGCCATTTTGTGGCTTGCTTGTGCGCCAGCACAAGCTGCCACCAAGTACATTTAACCATCAATAGTGTGGTTATTTTTTGCTATATCCTACATCAGGGTCAAGCTTTCATCAAGTGCATTTAACCATCAATAGTGTGGTTATTTTTTGGCCATATACTACATCAGGGGCAAGTTGAGCCTGTCACAAAGTGCATTTAACCATCAATAGTGTGGTTATTTTTTGGCCATATACTACATCAGGGGCAAGTTGAGCATGTCACCCAGCGCCTAAAAAATAGGCCTCACATTTATATTCATCCAAATCTGTCATTACTGTTTTAGCTGGTCAAGTTATTTTTAGTGTCCGTCAAAGCACAGTTTTTGTTCTGGGTTGAAAAACAATTACCAATTTAGCAATTCTCAAAATTAGTGGTTTCTGCTGTATCAGGCCTACTTTAAATCTATCCCTAAAAGGGTATATTAGATTCAAGGTGCTGATATGGTAATTCTCAAGAACTTCACACACACGCTACAGTGCAGATCCAAGTCTAATTCTGTCCGTAAACGTATACCTGTCACCCAGCGCCTAAATATTAGGCCTCAAATTTGTATTCAGCTAAATCTGTCATTACTGGTGTGCCTGTATTAGTGTAATACGGTACCTAAATAGATAGCCAGATAGTGTTAGGTGTCTGTAAAAAAAGGCCTGAATTTGAATTCAATACATTGGCCCGAATAATATTTTTCTTATTGTGGTGAACGGTAACAATGAGGAAAACATCTAGTAAGGGACGCGGACATGGTCGTGGTGGTGTTAGTGGACCCTCTGGTGCTGGGAGAGGACATGGCCGTTTTGCCACAGCCACACGTCCTAGTGTACCAACTACCTCAGGTTCCAGTAGCCACCAGAATTTACAGCCATATTTGGTGGGGCCCAATGCCGTTCTAAGGATGGTAAGGCCTGAGCAGGTACAGGCATTAGTCAATTGGGTGGCCGACAGTGCATCCAGCACGTTCACATTATCTCCCACCCAGTCTTCTGCAGAAAGCGCACAGATGGCGCATGAAAACCAAGCCCATCAGTCTGTCACATCACCCCCATGCATATCAGGGAAACTGTCTGAGCCTCAAGTTATGCAGCAGTCTCTTATGCTGTTTGAAGACTCTGCTGCCAGGGTTTCCCAAGGGCATCCACCTAGCCCTTCCCCAGGGGTGGAAGAGATAGAATGCACTAACGCACAACCACTTATGTTTCCT